>NC_140584.1:319292490-320721945 GCF_964204655.1 Triturus cristatus | reverse complement strand
AGAGAGGGTAGAGAGGTAGAGAGGTAGAGGTAGAGAGTAGAGGTAGAAAGGTAGATAGAGGTAGAGAGGTATAGAGGTGGAGAGGTAAAGAGATAGAGAGAGGTAGAGAGGTAGAGAGAGATAGAGAGGTAGAGAGAGAGAGGTAGAGAGGTAGAGGGAGAGAGGTAGAGAGGTAGAGAGAGGTAGAGCGGTAGAGGCAGAGGGGCAGAGAGGTAGAGAGAGAGAGGTAGACAGAGAGGTAGAGAGGTAGAGAGACGTAACGAGGTAGAGAGAGAGGGGTAGAGAGGTAGAGAGAGAGGTGTGTAGAGAGAGAGAGAGGTGTGTAGAGAGAGGTGTGGATAGAGAGATGGGTAGAGAGAGGTGTGTATAGAGAGGGGTAGAGAGAGGGGTAGAGAGAGGGGTAGAGAGAGGGGTAGAGAGAGGTGTAGAGAGAGGGGTAGAGAGAGAGGTGTAGAGAGAGATATAGAGAGAGGGGTAGAGAGAGGGGTCGATAGAGGGGAGGGGTAGATAGAGGGGTGTAGAGAGGGGTGTAGTGAGAGGTGGGTAGAGAGAGGTGGGTGGAGAGAGGTGGGTAGAGAGAGGTGTAGAGAGGTAGAGCGGTAGAGAGGTAGAGAGGTGTAGAGAGGTAGAGAGGTAGAGAGGTGTAGTGAGGTAGAGAGGTGTAGAGAGGTAGAGAGGTAGAGAGGTAGAGAGAGGTAGAGAAGTAGAGAGGGGTAGAGAGATAGAGGAGTAGCGAGAGGAGAGTTGTAGAGAGAGGGGTAGTGTGAGCTGTAGAGAGAGGGGTAGAGAGAGGTGTAGAGAGAGGTGTAGAGAGAGGGGTAGAGCGAGGGGTAGATAGAGGGGAGGGGTAGATGGAGGGGTGTAGAGAGAGGGATAGATAGAGGGGTGTAGAGAGAGGTGGGTAGAGAGAGGTGGGTGGAGAGAGGTGTGTAGAGAGAGATGTAGAGAGGTAGAGAGAGGTAGAGAGAGGTAGAGAGAGGTAGAGAGAGAGGTAGAGAGGTATAGAGAGGGAGAGAGGTAGAGAGGTGTAGAGAGAGAGAGAGAGAGAGAGAGAGAGAGAGAGAGAGAGGGGGGCAGACAGAGAAGTAGAGAGGTAGAGAGATGTAGCGAGGTAGAGAGAAAGAGGTAGAGAGAGGTAGAGAGGTAGATAGAGAGGTGTGTAGAGAAAGAGGTGTGTAGAGAGAGGTGGGTAGAGAGAGGTGTGTAGAGAGAGGTGGGTGGAGGGAGGTGGGTAGAGAGAGGGGTAGAGAGAGGGGTAGATAGAGGGGTAGAGAGAGGTGTAGAGAGAGGAAGAGAGAGAGGTTTAGAGAGAGGGGTAGAGAGAGAGATGTAGAGAGAGGTGTAGAGAGAGGGGTAGAGAGAGGGGTGGATAGAGGGGTGTAGAAAGAGGGGTAGAGAGAGGGGTGTAGAGAGAGGGTAGAGAAAGAGGTGTAGAGAGAGAGGTGTGGAGAGGTGGAGAGGTAGAGAGAGGTAGAGAGTGGTAGAGAGGTAGAGAGGTAAAGAGAGGTAGAGAGAAAGGTAGAGAGGTAGAGAGAGGTAGAGAGATATAGAGAGATATAGAGAGGTAGAGGTAGAGAGGTAGAGACAGGTAGAGAGAGTTAGAGAGGTAGAGAGATGTAGAGAGGTAGAGTGGTAGAGAGAGGTAGAGAGGTAGAGAGGTGTAGAGAGGCGTAGAGAGGTGTAGAGGTAGAGAGGTAGAGGTGGAGGTAGAGAGGTAGAGAGGTAGAGAGAGAGAGGTAGAGAGAGAGGTAGAGAGAGGTAGAGAGAGGTAGAGACGTAGAGAGAGGTAGAGAGGTAGAGACAGAGAGGTAGAGAGAGAGGTAGATAGGTAGAGGTAGAGAGAGAGGTAGGGAGGTAGAGAGTGGTAGAGGGGTAGAGAGAGAGGTAGAGAGGTAGAGAGAGAGAGGTAGAGGGAGAGGTAGAGAGATAGAGAGTGGTAGAGAGAGAGGTAGAGAGGTAGAAAGAGGTAGGGAGGTAGAGAGAGAGGTAGAGAGAGAGAGGTAGAGTGGTAGAGAGAGGTAGCAGGTAGAGAGAGGTAGAGAGGTAGAGAGAGGTAGAGAGAGGTAGGGAGGTAGAGAGGTGGGAGAGGTCGAGAGGTAGAGAGAGGTAGAGAGGTGTAGAGAGGTGTAGAGAGGTGGAGGTGGAGGTAGAGAGGTAGATAGGATGAGAGGGAGAGGTAGAGAGAGAGGTAGAGAGGTAGATAGAGAGAGGCAGAGAGAAGTAGAGAGGCAGAGAGAGGTAGAGAGGTAGAGAGAGGTAGAGAGGTAGAGAGAGGTAGAGAGGTAGAACAAGGTAGGGAGAGAGGTAGAGAGGTAGAGAGGTAGAGGTAGAGAGGTAGAGGTAGAAAGGTAGATAGAGGTAGAGAGGTATAGAGGTGGAGAGGTAAAGAGATAGAGAGAGGTAGAGAGGTAGAGAGAGATAGAGAGGTAGAGAGAGAGAGGTAGAGAGGTAGAGGGAGAGAGGTAGAGAGGTAGAGAGAGGTAGAGCGGTAGAGGCAGAGGGGCAGAGAGGTAGAGAGAGAGAGGTAGACAGAGAGGTAGAGAGGTAGAGAGACGTAGCGAGGTAGAGAGAGAGGGGTAGAGAGGTAGAGAGAGAGGTGTGTAGAGAGAGAGAGAGGTGTGTAGAGAGAGGTGTGGATAGAGAGATGGGTAGAGAGAGGTGTGTATAGAGAGGGTAGAGAGAGGGGTAGAGAGAGGGGTAGAGAGAGGGGTAGAGAGAGGTGTAGAGAGAGGGGTAGAGAGAGAGGTGTAGAGAGAGATATAGAGAGAGGGGTAGAGAGAGGGGTCGATAGAGGGGAGGGGTAGATAGAGGGGTGTAGAGAGGGGTGTAGTGAGAGGTGGGTAGAGAGAGGTGGGTGGAGAGAGGTGGGTAGAGAGAGGTGTAGAGAGGTAGAGAGGTAGAGAGGTAGAGAGGTGTAGAGAGGTAGAGAGGTAGAGAGGTGTAGTGAGGTAGAGAGGTGTAGAGAGGTAGAGAGGTAGAGAGGTAGAGAGAGGTAGAGAAGTAGAGAGGGGTAGAGAGATAGAGGAGTAGCGAGAGGAGAGTTGTAGAGAGAGGGGTAGTGTGAGCTGTAGAGAGAGGGGTAGAGAGAGGTGTAGAGAGAGGTGTAGAGAGAGGGGTAGAGCGAGGGGTAGATAGAGGGGAGGGGTAGATGGAGGGGTGTAGAGAGAGGGATAGATAGAGGGGTGTAGAAAGAGGTGGGTAGAGAGAGGTGGGTGGAGAGAGGTGTGTAGAGAGAGATGTAGAGAGGTAGAGAGAGGTAGAGAGAGGTAGAGAGAGGTAGAGAGAGAGGTAGAGAGGTATAGAGAGGGAGAGAGGTAGAGAGGTGTAGAGAGAGAGAGAGAGAGAGAGAGAGAGAGAGAGAGAGGGGGGCAGACAGAGAAGTAGAGAGGTAGAGAGATGTAGCGAGGTAGAGAGAAAGAGGTAGAGAGAGGTAGAGAGGTAGATAGAGAGGTGTGTAGAGAAAGAGGTGTGTAGAGAGAGGTGGGTAGAGAGAGGTGTGTAGAGAGAGGTGGGTGGAGGGAGGTGGGTAGAGAGAGGGGTAGAGAGAGAGGGTAGATAGAGGGTAGAGAGAGGTGTAGAGAGAGGAAGAGAGAGAGGTTTAGAGAGAGGGGTAGAGAGAGAGATGTAGAGAGAGTGTAGAGAGAGGGGTAGAGAGAGAGAGAGGGGTGGATAGAGGGGTGTAGAAAGAGGGGTAGAGAGAGGGGTGTAGAGAGAGGGTAGAGAAAGAGGTGTAGAGAGAGAGGTGTGGAGAGGTGGAGAGGTAGAGAGAGGTAGAGAGTGGTAGAGAGGTAGAGAGGTAAAGAGAGGTAGAGAGAAAGGTAGAGAGGTAGAGAGAGGTAGAGAGATATAGAGAGATATAGAGAGGGTAGAGGTAGAGAGGTAGAGACAGGTAGAGAGAGTTAGAGAGGTAGAGAGATGTAGAGAGGTAGAGTGGTAGAGAGAGGTAGAGAGGTAGAGAGGTGTAGAGAGGCGTAGAGAGGTGTAGAGGTAGAGAGGTAGAGGTGGAGGTAGAGAGGTAGAGAGGTAGAGAGAGAGAGGTAGAGAGAGAGGTAGAGAGAGGTAGAGAGAGGTAGAGACGTAGAGAGAGGTAGAGAGGTAGAGACAGAGAGGTAGAGAGAGAGGTAGATAGGTAGAGGTAGAGAGAGAGGTAGGAGGTGAGAGTGGTAGAGGGGTAGAGGGTGAGGTAGAGAGGTAGAGAGTAGAGAGAGAGAGGTAGAGGGAGAGGTAGAGAGATAGAGAGTGGTAGAGAGAGAGGTAGAGAGGTAGAAAGAGGTAGGGAGGTAGAGAGAGAGTAGAGAGAGAGAGGTAGAGAGGTAGAGAGAGGTAGCAAGTAGAGAGAGGTAGAGAGGTAGAGAGAGGTAGAGAGAGTAGGGAGGTAGAGAGGTGGAGAGAGGTAGAGGGTAGAGAGAGGTAGAGAGGTGTAGAGAGGTGTAGAGAGGAGGTGGAGGTGGAGGTAGAGAGGTAGATAGGATGAGAGGGAGAGGTAGAGAGAGGAGGTAGAGAGAGGTAGAGAGGTAGAACAAGGTAGAGAGAGAGGTAGAGAGGTAGAGAGGTAGAGGTAGAGAGGTAGAGGTAGAAAGGTAGATAGAGGTAGAGAGGTATAGAGGTGGAGAGGTAAAGAGATAGAGAGAGGTAGAGAGGTAGAGAGAGATAGAGAGGTAGAGAGAGAGAGGGTAGAGAGGTAGAGGGAGAGAGGTAGAGAGGTAGAGAGAGGTAGAGCGGTAGAGGCAGAGGGGCAGAGAGGTAGAGAGAGAGAGGTAGACAGAGAGGTAGAGAGGTAGAGAGACGTAGCGAGGTAGAGAGAGAGGGGTAGAGAGGTAGAGAGAGAGGTGTGTAGAGAGAGAGAGGTGTGTAGAGAGAGGTGTGTATAGAGAGATGGGTAGAGAGAGGTGTGTATAGAGAGGGGTAGAGAGAGGGGTAGATAGAGGGGTAGAGAGAGGGGTAGAGAGAGGTGTAGAGAGAGGGGTAGAGAGAGAGGTGTAGAGAGAGGTATAGAGAGAGGGTAGAGAGAGGGGTCGATAGAGGGGAGGGGTAGATAGAGGGGTTGTAGAGAGGGGTGTAGTGAGAGGTGGGTAGAGAGAGGTGGGTGGAGAGAGGTGGGTAGAGAGAGGTGTAGAGAGGTAGAGAGGTAGAGAGGTGTAGTGAGGTAGAGAGGTGTAGAGAAGAGCGGGTAGAGAGGTAGAGGAGGTAGAGAAGTAGAGAGGGGTAGAGAGATAGAGGGGTAGCGAGAGGAGAGTTGTAGAGAGAGGGGTAGTGTGAGCTGTAGAGAGAGGGGTAGAGAGAGGTGTAGAGAGAGGTGTAGAGAGAGGGGTAGCGAGGGGTAGATAGAGGGGAGGGGTAGATGGAGGGTGTAGAGAGAGGGATAGATAGAGGGGTGTAGAGAGAGGTGGGTAGAGAGAGGTGGGTGGAGAGAGGTGTGTAGAGAGAGGTGTAGAGAGGTAGAGAGAGGTAGAGAGAGGTAGAGAGAGGTAGAGAGAGAGGTAGAGAGGTATAGAGAGGGAGAGAGGTAGAGAGGTGTAGAGAGGTAGAGAGATAGAGAGAGGTAGAGAAGTAGAGAGGTGTCGAGGGAGGTAGAGAGGTAGAGAGGGGTAGAGAGAGGTAGAGAGGTAGAGAGAGGTAGATAGGTAGAAGTAGAGAGGTACAGAGAGAGAGATAGAGGTAGAGAGGTTGAGAGGTAGAGAGAGGTAGAGAGATAGAGAGGTAGAGAGAGGTGGAGCGGTAGAAAGAGGTAGAGAGGTAGAGAGGTAGAGAGGCAGAGAGGCAGAGAGAGAGAACGGTAGAGAGGCAAAGAGAGGTAGAGAGGTAGAGAGACATAGAGAGAGGTAGAGAGGCAGGCAGAGGTAAAGAGGTGTAGAGAGGTAGAGAGGTAGAGAGGTAGAGAGGTAGAGAGAGGTAGTGAGAGGTAGAGAGAGGTAGAGAGAGGTAGAGGGAGGTAGAGAGAGGTAGAGAGGTAGAGAGAGGTAGAGGTAGGGAGAGGTAGAGATAAGTAGATAGAGAGGTAGAGGGAAAGGTAGAGAGAGGTAGAGAGGTAGAGAAAGGTAGCTAGGTAGAGGTAGACAGAGAGGTAGAGAGGTAGAGAAAGAGAGGTAGAGAGAGAGAGATAGAGAGAGAGGTAGAGAGGTAGACAGAGAGAGGTAGTGAGGTAGAGAGGTAGAGGCAGAGAGGTAGAGAGAGAGAGGGAGAGGTAGACAGCGAGGTAGAGAGATGTAGCGAGGTAGAGAGAGAGAGGTAGAGAGAGGTAGAGAGGTAGATAGAGAGGTGTGTAGAGAGAGAGGTGTGTAGAGAGAGGTGGGTGGAGAGAGGTGGGTAGAGAGAGGGGGAGAGAGGGGTAGATAGAGGGGTAGAGAGAGGTGTAGAGAGAGGGGTAGAGAGAGGTTTAGAGAGAGGGGTAGAGAGAGTGATGTGTAGAGAGGTGTAGAGAGAGGGGTAGAGAGAGGGGTAGATAGAGGGGTGTAGAAAGAGGGGTAGAGAGAGGGGTGTAGAGAGAGGGGTAGAGAAATAGGTGTAGAGAGAGAGGTGTGAAGAGGTAGAGAGAGGTAGAGAAAGGTAGAGAGGTAGAGAGAGGTAGAGAGAGAGGTAGAGAGGTAGAGAGATGTAGAGAGGTAGAGGTAGAGAGGTAGAGACAGGTAGAGAGAGTTAGAGAGGTAGAGAGAGGTAGAGAGGTAGAGTGGTAGAGAGAGGTAGAGAGGTGTAGAGAGGCGTAGAGAGGTGTAGAGGTAGAGAGGTAGAGGTGGAGGTAGAGAGGTAGAGAGAGAGAGAAGTAGAGAGAGAGGTAGAGAGAGAGGTAGAGAGAGGTAGAGAGGTAGAGACGTAGAGAGAGGTAGAGAGGTAGAGACAGAGAGGTAGAGAGAGAGGTAGATAGGTAGAGGTAGAGAGAGAGGTAGAGAGGTAGGGAGTGGTAGAGAGGTAGAGGGTGAGGTAGAGAGGTAGAGAGAGAGGTAGAGAGGTAGAGAGAAAGGTAGAGAGAGAGGTAGAGAGATAGAGAGCGGTAGAGAGAGAGGTAGAGAGGTAGAAAGAGTTAGGGAGGTAGAGAGAGAGGTAGAGGGAGAGGTAGCGTGGTAGAGAGAGGTAGCAAGGTAGAGAGTGGTAGAGAGGTAGAGAGGTAGAGAGAGGTAGAGAGAGGTAGGGAGGTAGAGAGGTAGAGAGAGGTAGAGAGAGGTAGAGAGAGGTAAAGAGGTAGAGAGGTGTAAAGAGGTGTAGAGAGGTGTAGAGAGGTGGAGGTAGAGAGGTAGAGAGGGTGAGAGGGAGAGGTAGAGAGAGAGATAGAGAGGTAGAGAGAGAGAGGTAGAGAGAAGTAGAGAGGTAGAGAGAGGTAGAGAGGTAGAGCGAGGTAGAGAGGTAGAGAGAGGTAGTGTGGTACAACGAGGTAGAGAGAGAGGTAGAGAGGTAGAGAGAGGTAGAGAGAGGTAGAGAGATAGAGTTAGAGAGGTAGAGGTAGACAGGTAGATAGAGGTAGAGAGGTATAGAGGTATAGAGGTAAAGAGATAGAGAGAGGTAGAGAGGTAGAGAGGTAGAGAGAGGTAGAGAGGTAGGGAGGTGTAGAGAGGTGTAGAGAGGTGTAGAGGTAGAGAGGTAGAGGTGGAGGTAGATAGGTAGATAGGTAGAGAGATAGAGAGAGGTGGAGAGGTAGAGAGGGGTAGAGAGAGGTAGAGAGGTATAGAGAGGTGTAGAGAGGTAGAGGTGGAGGTAGAGAGGTAGAGAGAGAGGTTGAGAGAGAGAGGGGTAGAGAGAGAGGTAGAGAGAGGTAGAGAGGTAGAGAGAGAGGTAGAGAGAGAGGTAGAGAGAGGTAGAGAGAGGTAGAGAGGTAGAGAGAGGTAGAGAGGTAGAGATGGAGGGAGAGAGGTAGAGAGAGAGGGGTAGAGAGGTAGAGAGGTGGAGAGAGAGAGGTAGAGAGAGAGGTAGAGAGAGAGAGGTAGAGAGGTAGAGAGAGAGAGGTAGAGAGCTAGAGAGAGAGAGAGAGGTAGAGTGGTAGAGAGAGAGAGGTAGAGAGAGAGAGGTAGATATAGAGAGGTAGAGAGAGAGGTAGAGAGAGAGAGAGGTAGCGAGAGAGAGGTAGAGAGGCAGAGAGAGGTAGAGAGGCAGAGAGAGGTAGAGAGAGAGAGGTAGAGAGGAAGAGAGAGAGAGGTAGAGAGAGAGAGGTAGAGAGAGAGAGGTAAAGAAGTAGAGAGAGAGAGGGCGGAGGAAGAGAGGTAGAGAGAGGTAGAGAGAGAAAGGGTGGAGGAAGAGAGAGAGAGAGGGGTAGAGAGAGAGATTGTGGAAGAAGAGAGAGAGAGAGAGTGAGAGAGAGAGAGAGAGAGAGAGGGTGGGGGAAGAGAGAAAGTTGAGAGAGGGAAAAGAAGGTAACACAAGAGAAAGGAAAATTAACGAAATAGGGGAAAACAGAACAAGAAAAGGAACGGGAGAGAAGCAGCGAAAAAGAAAAAGGAAGCAAAAGTAAAGTAAAAGAGAAAAACGCTCAGTAAAGGAGTGGGAGAGAAGAGAAGAGGCAGCTAGGGGAAAGAGTTGGAGAGACGGAAAGAAGGGGGAATGAAAGCGTGGGAGAAGGAAGGCAGGTTAAGATGAGGATGGGCGTGTGACAAGAGGCAATAAACCAAGTGGGAGGGGTGGGGGGAGTGCGGCCCAGAGCACACACAGCGTTTCCCTTACGGGAGCGAGCAAGGGCACTATCTGTTTGAAAGTTAATTACAAACAGATGGTTTCAAAGCTGCACGCTTTGCCATTGAAAGCAATGCAATGCTTGTACGTTTTTGGCCTAAAAACCGAATCGATTACAAGTGGTCTCCTCCTAATCAGCGCATTCGCATTGCGTAGGCGAGACCTAATGAATGTGTCAGCGCTCTGATTGATACCTTCGGGTCTAGTTCGAGCTTTTTAACACCCCACCACAAAAGGCCGGTGAAACACTTGAATTGGCAAAAGGTGACAAGTTCCCATGTGGACCATGAGACTTCAAACAATTAAATAAATGGAGAAAACACCCCCAAATCACCTTGGAATTGTCGAAAGTGCCACAAAAACTCAACAGCTAGCATGAAATGCAGAACATCTATGCAATGAAATGTATGCTAGCTCCTGTTCAGCACCTCGTGTCTGTGCAAAGCCATTGATGTCATTTAGAGGTCACAGAGGTGGGGACTACTGCCCTGGCCACCTCAGAAGTTGCAATAGCAGTGATAGGAACAGGCGACAAATGTGCCCTGGGGAGCATGGATTTCCACCTTCAGGACTGCATAACAAATACATTCTTTTTTTGATTTCAAAAGAATTTTATTATTTTAAAAGCGCAAATATGAAACATAAGATACAAGCCAAAGTGATACAATTGATATCGGACAATAAGGTAATAGATACATTAATGTAGAATTAATTAATAGGAGAACAAATCATTGTCATTCATTAATTTGCAGCCATCAGATAAATAAATTACTTAATAAGGGAAGACCCAAAATGATATCTGGCAAAGATATATATCAAAAGTATCACCCACAGATGGCAAATTAGGGAGAAGAGGAAAGAGAAGAAAGGAAAAAAGAAAAGACGGAAAGAGTAGGAAAGAGAGGAGGAAAGAAAAAGAGAGACAGAGAGAAGAAAAGGAAGAGGAGAGGATTTCCAGAGGAATCACCCAACACACAAGACAACACTAACCAGACAAATCAAAGGGATATTGCTCCACCAACCCTTCAGATGCCATCTCCATATATGAATCTAAGGCTTTCCAAACACCAGAGGAAATAGAAGGAGAAAGATGAGCATGGTCCACTGACGTATGAGCACTTCGTAGAAAGGAAACCCAAGCCCACCAAGTATGGTAAGAGACGGACGAAAAAGATTTCCACTCCATGAGAATTACTTTGACTGCAATAGTTAATAAGAGGTCCAACAACTGTAACTCCATGGGATCTAAGGGCAAAGGGACTGGGGCCGCCAACGGACCCAAAAGAATTAATGGAAAAGACAGATGGAATTTGATGTTAAAGATGAGCATGAGGTGTTTGTGAACTAAATCCCAGAAGGGTTGGAGAAGGGAACAATCAAGGAACATATGTTGAAAATCGCCTGGTAGAAGCCCACAACTCCAGCACAAATTGTCTTCTTTGAGATTAAGTGAATACAGACGAATGGGAGTCCAGTGAAGAAGATTAATAGAAAAAATTTTAGACTGTGTTAGAGAGGGGGCAATTTTGTTACGAAGAGAAAATTTGCCAATATCTTGCCAGGTATCAGAAGAGATATGAGCAGTAACACTGTGATCAAAATGATGTAACCATTTTTGCTGTGTGACAGTTTGGGAAAGGAGTGTAGAGGACGATAAAAATTTGTAAATCCGAGACGCAACATGACCAGTCCTGATCCAAAGCTGAAAAAGCGTAATCATAGGGGAAGAAGGGTGAAGGTGGACTTTAGCAAGTGCAACCTTAATCTTAAGAAAAGTATAAAAATCCAAATTAGATAGAGAGAATTGTTGAGCAAGGGATGAGAAAGGGGAGGGATCATTGTTGGAATCATAGAGATGTTTAACAAGTGAGATACCTTTCCCAGCCCAGTAAGACATCAACTCAGGGTCAATATTAATTTTGATTTTAGAATTGCGCCAAATAGACGACCATCTAGTTTTATGTAATGGAATTGCTACTCTCTTATCAACCTTACGAACCGCAGCAATAGTGTCTAAAATAATAGAGCGAGAGAATGGAATAGAAAGGGTGTTTGTGGTTAAAAAAGATGCAGTCGGCAGTGGGGAGGCCAATTCCTGTTCTATTGTCAACCATGCTGGAGCATGAATAGATGGAGAAGAAAACCAAAGGGCACCCTGGGACGCCAGAAAAGCAGTTTGATACTTCCCCCAATCAGGAAAATTACAGCCTCCCATATCATAAGATTTCCGTAAAAATTTATAAGCAATCCTAGCCCTTCTATCATTCCATAAAAATTTAGAAGTAAGTAAATCAAGTTCATGAAAAAAGGAATCAGAAAGCCTTACTGGAAGCATAGAGGCAACAAAATTAATAATAGGCGTAATCATCATTTTAAGAGTCTGCATACGGCCCCACCAAGAAATATGCTTCGGAGTCCAATTTTCTAAAAGACGTCTCACCTTAAGAATAGTTTGGGATTCATTATAAGTAGCCGTAGCATATAGGGTGGAACAAAAATGGATACCCAGATATTTTAGCTGTTTAGATTGCCATTTAAAGCCAGTCGAACCCATATGAGAGGAGAAGCAGTAAGCATTTAAAGGAAACATCTCTGTCTTATCTTTGTTCAGAGTGTAACCTGAAACTTTTGAAAAAAGAGCAATCGTATCCGAAATAGCAGGGATGGCCAGTTCAATATCATCAGAAAAAATGAGAACATCATCTGCATATGCAGCTGTTTTTATCTGATGAGACCCAAAAGAGAACCCCTTAATATCTGGATGCGAGTCAATCATTCTGAGGAGAGGATCAATGGATAACAAAAATAAGAGAGGGGACAAAGGACACCCTTGTCTAGTGCCCTGACAAAGGTTAAAAAAGGAAGACGTAGCACCATTCACCCGTATGTTAGCCCTAGGTCGGGAGTAAAGAGACATAACCTTACGAATAAAGGAATCACCCAGATTATGTGCACATAGAACAGCTCTTAAAAAAGGCCAAGATACCTTATCAAAGGCCTTTTCAGCGTCAAGGGCCAAGGCTGCCGCCGGAAGATTAGATCGTTTAGCGGCACCAAGAATATGACAAAAAGTACGAATATTATCCCGTGCAAGACGCCCCTTTACGAAACCTGTTTGGGAGGGATGAACCAATTGAGGAATAAAGGACTCTAAGCGTTTAGCTAAAATTTTAGCAAAGATCTTGGCTTCCATGTTAAGAAGGGAAATGGGACGAAAATTCTTGGGATCTGCGTGATCCTTCCCTTCTTTGGGGATAACTACAATAGTAGCATCAGCCGCGGAACCAGACACAGAACCATCCTTAATAAAAGCATCAAAAACGGATTGGAGTTTCGGGACAAGCACGGGAATAAAGGTTTTATAAAACGCAATAGGATATCCATCAGGACCAGGAGCTTTACCAGACCGAGTAGCTTTAATCGCGGAAATGATTTCATCAGAAGTAATCGGGCAATTTAATGATTGATTATCTTTCTCCGAAACAACTTTCAAAGGAACCGACTTCAAGAACTCCTGACATTGTTCAAAAGAAGCTTGAGCCGACGGGGTATATAGAGTATTATAAAAATCGCGGAAAACCTCAAGGATTTCTGCAGTTTGAAATTTTTTCATACCAAACTGGTCAGTAATAGAAGGAATTTGGAAAGTATTACAAGAAGATTCCTGGAACTTTAAAGTGGCTGCAAGAATCTTGCCCGCACGATTTTTTAACAGCAGTCTCTTAGATTTCTGAGCCTGCAGGCCAATATGAGCTCTCTTAGTGACTATAGTATTGTATGAATACTTTAAGTTCTTAATAGACTGGAGGCAAGTCTTGTCCTGAGAATGTCGAAAAAGGGATTCCTGACGTTTGATCTCATCTGCTTAATCCGTGAGTTCCTTTTTAATGGCTGCGTTTCTCTTTGACATACATTTAATGACCTGACCACGGAAAGTACATTTAAAAGAGTCCCAAAGAACAACAGGGGAACTGACTGACCCAACATTCTCAGTAAAAAAAGTCTCAATGTCATTGGAAAATTCTCGCACCAAGGACTCATCATGTAAAATTTCTGTGTTGAGTCTCCACGAACGAGCTCGTGCCCTAGGGACAAAGGACGTAAGAGTAAATGTCACTGCGGCGTGATCAGAAACTAAAATAGGGTGAATAAGCGGAGAGGAAGAAAATTGAACCAGAGAAGAGTGAACCAAAAGATAATCAATGCGTGAAAAGGACGAATGAGGGGAAGAAAAAAAGGAGAAGTCACTACCAGTGGGATTATGAAGACGCCAAACATCCTGAAGATGGGTAAGAGAGCACATATTAGTCATTTGTTTGTGTGCTTTAGGGGGACGAAAATTAAAGGCAGAATTCCTATCCAAGATAAGGTCCATTGGCAAGTTAAAGTCACCACCTACAATAAGATTGCCAGAGTGAGGGGTATCCTCGAGCTTTTTGGTGATCGTATTCCAAAAAGACGGGTCATCCTTGTTGGGGGCATAAATATTCATGACAAATAAGTCAGCATTACCATTGGACACCTTAGATAGTAACCAACGACCCTCTGTATCCTGTTCAGAGGAAACGATAGATAACCCAGAGTGTTTAGAAACTAAGGTAATTACCCCATTCCTTTTACCACAAGCATCTGAACAAGCGACATCAAAGACCCACTCTTTCTTCAGAAACAACGCCTCCTTGGCAGAGAGCTTTGTCTCCTGAAAAAGGACGAGATCCGAAGAAAGAGATTTGCAGTAGTCCAAAATCTTTGACCTTTTGACTGGATGATTTAACCCTTTAACATTAAGGGAAAGTATATTTAGTCCAGACATAGAACCATTATCAGGAAAAAAAGATATTCCATATGTGACAAATGAAGTGCAACAACCAGGAGAGCTAACCAGCAGACATCAACAGCCAACACGAAACAGGGTGAGACCAAAGAGGAAATCCGAAGAGAAAAAAGGAAAGAAGAGGAAAAAGAAAGCAAGAGAATACAGAAAAAGAGAGAGAGAAGGGCCCATCCGGCAGGTCTGAAAAAGACCAAATTCATACAAGGGGGGACATGGGAAAAAGAGCGAGGGGCCAACAGGAGAAACAACAACAACAGCATAAAAAGCCCCAGAACAGTGCATAGCTGATTATACCTTTTAAAAGAAAAACTATCTAAAAGCTAAGAACTGGGATTAATTATAACTTTTTAGAAAATAAAGCGAAATGAGAGACTATAAAGGCAACACGTTTGACCAAATTAATATATATATAACAACTAAAATGAATCATAGAGAACGGTAAGAGCAGGAAAGAGAGAAAAAGAAAGCACGTTCAGGCAATAAGAGCTGGTGGAAAGTGAACTAAAAGATAACATTACTATTAGGTAGAACCAGACGAAAACGGACTCCATCAAGAGAAAAAGGACCATAATGAAGAGAAAAGAAGAAATACAATCTAAAGCATACTATATGATACAATATGGAATAATAAGTGAAACATAATAAAAAACGGTATATAGCATCCTATCAATATAACAGTCAGTGAATCCCTATGGCAGCTAAATAAGAGACCTAATACTACATATAAATGTGTAAAATCTATATACAAACTTATAGATAACTGGCCATGAGTAAATAAAGCCAAATACACCCAAACTGGCAGAATAAGTATACTTGCCTAAGTAAGTGGGCATGTAGGTAAGAGAAGCATAAATCTATCAAGTACAAAGCATCTATAAAAAACTAACCTACTCGAAAAAGACAATTAATAACACAATGTAATCAAATCACTCAATGAAAAAATCAATAAAGAAGGTATAACTAGCAACTATATGAATGACCCATATTGACTCTAAATATAGTCATAAATAAATACCTAGTAAACAGATATGATTAAAACACCTAGACAAACCATACAACAACACGTTGATAAAGCAAGGAAAAAAACAATGACCAACTCCATAGAATACGAAATAACAAAAAACAACCATGAAGCAAAAAGACCGACCACAAAAGGATAAGATAAACCAAATATCACCACAAAAGTCGACGCACATACCGAAGACAAACAACGGGAAAGGAAAAGGACCATGACCTAACACGTCGAGAGACAAACTGGGGAGGCAAGGAGTAACAGGACGACACGCGAACAGGAGTGAAGTCAAGCCAACATGAGATGCTACCACAAAAAATTAAAAGGTTTATACAATAAAACTAACAACACTAAAGACCAAAACACCATAACGATAATAGGGGAGCACCAAGAAACGACAGAAATACGTCAAAACCAATGGACAAAGAGACCACCGCGCAGATCTAAAAGCAGCTAGACTTAATAGATCTGACAAAGACAAAAAACAATGGATTATGTATAGCCGCATCAGGTGCCAGAAGAACCAGGAACATGTGAAGCCCCCGTTTGAAGATCCATCTGCAACTCCATTTGATTATCCAAAAACGAGGCCAAATCCGCAGGTTCGTCAAAAATTCTGACACGACCTTTGAAAGTAATGCGGAATTTTGAGGGACCAGCAAAGGAGAAGGGGATATTCATCTCAGACAAACGCTACTGAAGATTAAGAAAGCCCTTCCTCCTTATCACCGTGTCCCTGGCAAAGTCCTGAGAAATTGAGATACGATGGCCATTCCAAGAGACAGCTCTAACCTTCCGCATATGAGCCAAGATCTGCTCTGTATGTTGATGACGCAGCGGTTTAAAAATTATCGCTCTTGGTTGCGTAGCAGACTTGGGGCGAAAGGAGGGGACACGGTGTGCCCGTTCCAGTTCAAAATCTTTATGAAAAGAAATTTGTAGTGTAGATGGAATCCATTGATAAAGAAACTCAATCATGGAAGATGCATCTTTCTCAACATCCTCTGGAAGACCAAAAATACGCAGATTGGATCTACGATTACGATCCTCTTGTTCAGTGAGGTCTTTCCTCAATGCTGCCATGGAACGCTCTATCTGCGTGAGAGATCTAGAGTGCTTTTGCATGGTATCCTCTGCGCCACTAATCCGTGCTTCTGTACCTGAAACACGAAGGGAAAGGGCCTTGAAATCATTCCTGATGGCTAACACCTCCACCTGCAGTAAATCTGTATTAGTCTTAGTAGACTGCGCAATTTCATAGACCTCATTAAGGCGCGTCAGGATGGACTCAAGAGTCGAATTAGTGTCTTTAGGAGCAGGCTCAGGTGTTGGGGAAACCTGTTTGGACCTCTTAAGAGATGCTTTAGAGTCCTTAACGTCTTTAGCATTCGGTGAAGGGGCCATATTCTCAGCCATAGGGCAAACCACCTCAATAGGAACAAAATACAGCTCCTCAGATAGAGTGAGAGCAAGAAATGCCAGGGGCTGTAGAACACTCAATGTGCGAGATGAAAAATGGGCAGGAAGAAATAATGCACTTGCAACAAAAAACGCCGAACAGAGAATATGGCAGGCGATCCCAGTCAGAAAAAACCACCTCACAAAAAATATCATGTGCTGCAGGCACACACCGACTACGAAAATAACCAAAATCAAGCCCAGAGCAAAGAAGCCTCACATAAGGAAGTGGCAGTGCGTCTGACGAATAATATAGTAGCAGAAACCTCAAAAAGTTCACACAGTGGGCAGCACTGCAATAGGCGGCAGGAAAAAACAAAATACACTCAAGAAAAGTGAAAAAAAACGTCACCAGCTCCTGTATGCCTCCATTCCTGACAGGATAATCCAGTAGCGTCGTCGTGTAGAAGCGAGAGTAAAACTCCCTCACAGAAGAAACAAAATGGCGGCCGCTCGTGAAAACATGAAGCGCCACCTTAAAATGCCGATAAATGGACTCTGGCCACTCTCCACCACCAGAAAACTCCCTCGTAGCATACACGGCAGTTTCCCAGGCAATATTTCATCTTCTGCACTGAGCGGGGCATTCCTCAGCGTCAGCAATGTCTCCGTCGGCCCTCGCTCTTTACGGAGCTCAAGCGCGAACCGCCATCTCGCAGCAGCGCGCAAGCCACGCCCCCCATAACAAATACATTCTTAAGTGCAGTACAAACTCTGTCAAACACGTCATAAAATGAAATTAAAATACACATTTTAAACAATGTGCTGCCACGTTTCATTACTGTGATAATATAAAAAATGATGTTTCAAACAAAACCTTCATCTGTGATTTCCTCGAGTGACAGCCATATAAGTGATCCTAAATCAACACGAATTAACATTAAGATGCAAATGAAGCCAGTTCCTATTTAACATGTGGTTTACAGTGATAGTCTGATAGTTGAACAGACGGTCACTAAGCCAGCGTGAGGCGCTTGGAGGTGTCCTTCTGAGTATCCAGCCCTCCCTGAGGGATGGAACTGTCCCGTCCTGCTTACTGCCAAAGGTCTTGTAAAGCAGAAGGATAATACTTGGGCAGATGTGGTGGGTCAGCACGTAGGAATATCAACTCACTGTAGGTGAGTCTAAGCACTAGACAATCACCAACCTAATTCCTGGAAGGGCTTAGTCCTCGTCCTGGTGGTTAGCCAAGTATAATTCATAGATGGGATCTGACTTAGGAGTCTTTGCACCCCAATCCCTTGAGATAGCAAGGAGGAAGGTTACACAATAAATACTGACCTACACGGTCTGTGATGTCCGCCCGCCCACCATTATGCCTTTCATTTATACTAGGCGAAGGAGGTGTCCCAACACGGGAAGCCCCGGGAGACAGATATTGTAGTAGCCTGGTGAGGCAGGCATGAGTAATAACAAATAGACCAAGGTGTCACCCAAGTCTCAATGCATTGTTCCTTTGTATATCTGACTAGCCAGTTGGGTTGTTTATTAATCCTCCTAATTAAGGGCCTGATTCACAAACTGCGTTTTGTAGTATGTAAAGTTATTCTACAGTAGTACTACTACTTATTTACTATGAAATGCAATTGACAAACATACAAGTATAAATCTCCACCTCCTCCTATCTTTTTCATGGGGATAATCTCACAGATATAAGTTTACTACTTGGACCCTAATTACGATGTCTGTCGGAGTTGCCTCCGACAGACACCGTCTCGGTGTGGGAACCGACAGACTGCAGGTTGGCGGTTCCGAACACTACATTACAGTGCGACTGCACATGGTGTGGTCGCAAACTCCCTTTTTCCTATGGGAGCTTGTGCGGGGGTCGGAAACCGTCCTGAGCACAAGTTCTAATAGAGAAATTGAAGTTTCTGTAAATCCCTGCACTGCGTGACAGGCATTTCAGGGTGCCTGCCACATGGTGCAGGGATTTACCATTTGTGCTCCCCAGGCCACCAACTGGAGGCCGCTGAGGGATGGGGGCCCTGCTAGGTGCCCCCTAAGTCGCTTTCTGAAAGGCTTTTCATGTCGGAAAGCCCAACACGAATAGCCTGTTGGAAACCGGCATCATAATCCCGATGGTGGAAATGCCATCTGTGGGGCATTATGTATGTCCTCCGACTGGTCGATGCGCTCCTTGAGCCCATTGGAAGCCAATTAGTTCGACCGGCCGGTTTAAACTCAGACCGCCTACATTGTAATTAGGAAGTCAGACTTTAAACCATGGATGTCGGTTGGAAAGGTTCCGACCGACATCCAAATGAGGCCCTTAGTAGTAAATGTGGGAGGAACTAGGTAGAGTGGTTAGAAAGGTGTCACCTCATTTACTGAACAGGGAGGAGTAATGCGAGGCTTAGGTAGGATTTTAGGGAGGGAGATGCACCCACCCAAAGACGAGTAAGCCTGTTGCTATTCACAAAATGACGTGCCAGCACACCACGCACATTCAACCTATTTATGGCTGATTTACCACCAAGGCTAGACGGGGTTAACTCACACCCACCACGTCTGGGCACATTGCCATTAGCACACTTGTCCTACGCGGACGATGTTGTCCTCCTAAGCCACACGAGAATTGGTTTGCAAAGATCAATTCACAAGCTAGCCGACTTCGCCAAACAAAACTTGATGGACATAAATACAATAAAAACAAGTCATGATCATAACTCACAGATTACCTAAATAAATGTCATTCACAATTAACAATGCAAGGTTGGAAGTGGTTAACAGCTACAAATATCTCGGGATATCTTTGGATCGAAGGTTTTAGTTTTCAACGCAGTACGAGGCCATACAAAAAAGGGTAATGCTCTACTTTTTGCATTTTGTAGTTTATCTAAAACCTTAAAAGGCCCACTGTTCACCCTATTATTTGAAGTCATCAAAGCAAAAGTACTTCCAACCATCGCATATGGAAGTGTTGTCCATCACGGAAACAACACAGCAATTCTGGATAACATTCAAACACGAGTGTATAAAAGAGTATTCTGTCTGCCACGTGACGCCTCACCAGCCCAGGTACATTTAGAGTTTGGCCTGCAGCAACAATAACTGTATAGAAGGTATGAGGCAATCAAAATTTCGTATAAAGTTTGGCTTAATCTTGGTCTTGAAATCAATAAAGCGCTCTGGGACGCCTTGCAAAATGACCCAAAGTCACACTACGCAAAGTATTTAGACACCTCATTACAAATAACCAGGACGGTTGACCTCTGGCATCGGAAAATACCCTTGACATCATTCCAGCTAATTATGAAAAAGGCGGCAAAAACGCACTCGCTAATAGATGATAAAGTAACGTTAAGTCGACGAGCTCACACATGGATGGTATTACATTCTCACACTAAGCCCAAGCCAGCGGCATACCTGGGCCTTGCCTTTTTCCCGCATCTAAAAACCAAGTTCTTAAAACTGTGCATGGGGACGTTGCCCTCCAACGCCGACCTTCCCAGCTGGAAGTTCCAGGGATCAAAAGCATGTAGCCTATTTGTGTCACCGATACAGGACTTCATACATATAATATGTATCTGCCCAGCCTTAGGGTCCTACCGCTGTCATCTGTTGAGGAGACAGTTCAATAAAAGAGGCATCCGCACCTGCAGATCCGCTATACTAAAAAGTCTGGACTCAAAGGACCCGCAACTAATTCGCCAATTGATAACATTTTTAATCTGTTACGAGAAATTAAGGAAACAGTGATACTGGTCACAACTCCGTTTAGTGGACGCGCCCTGTCTTTTAACAGTAATAACATAGTAAATAGAAATAATTAATCAAATTTTAATTTATTGAACAAAGACGGTGGTGTATCAGCTGTTTATACTAACTTTTTTTTTATTATGTCAAAGAAACTGGGATATTTACAAGCTTATCATGTAGATAAAAAAGTATTCTATGTATTGGAATATTGTGTTGGTTTTAACTAACTATACAATAAAGAATTGTTTTCACTTTCACTTTTTATCACAAAATGTACTTCTAAAGTTACTAGACTCAAAAAAGACCAAAAACAGTAGTAAATGTACTCCAGCTCAGAGCTAGAGTAAGTACAGCTCCACACATGGTCAACGTCTGGTACTGAAAACCCTCTCATAGAAAATAATAGCGGTAGGGACTTAAACTATAACCCCATAGGAAATAATGTTAAATTAAATGAGACAGCGATGCTGAACATCTTAGATGACGCCTACAAATCACTCTATCCAGACCGTGGCTGCCTACTCATACTCCTTGACCAATCTGCAGCCTTTGACACGGTTGACCACAATCTGCTTATAAATGCACTCCGAGAAAGAATTGGTGCAGACGAGGTGGTCCTACAATGGTTTACCTCTTTCTTTCAGAACCGCTCACAAAAAATAACTTCACGTCTGACCTTTTCCCATAACTAGGGGAGTCCCACAAGGATCGGTACTCTCCCCATCACTGTTTAACATCTACATGGAGCCCCTCACCTCCATACTCAAAAAAGCCAACATCCCCTTCCACCTCTATGCAGATGATACCCAGATCTACCTAGAAACATCCTCAATAGGAGACATACAGAAACTAAACAACACCCTATGAGAAGTCCAACAATGATTATCTCAAAAACACCTTAAGCTCAACCAAGACAAAACCGAAATCCAAGGAGCAGACCCCACTAGTCACAGAATGACTAAAATCCATTGACACTCTTAACTGGAAGCTCACCCTGGCAAACTCTGTAAAATCCCTGGGTATCACCCTGGACCCAAGCCTAAACATGGACAAACATATCAAGAACGCAGCAAAGAGCGCATTCCTGAACCTAAAACTACTCAACAAAATAAAACCCTTCATCCCCCCTAACGACTTTAAACTGACCACTCAATTCCTGGTGCTGTCCAGATTGGACTATGGGAACGCAACTCTCATGAGCACGGCAAAATCTCACTTAGCTCCCCTCCGAGTAACCCTAAATGCAACGGCTAGGATGATCACAGGAGCAAAGAAATAGGACCACATTTCTCCCTCTCTAAGAGAACTAAAATGGCTCCCAATCGAAATGCGTGCCAACTTCAGAACTGCCTGTCGCACTCACAAATCTCTTCACACCGGAAAACCGGCCTACCTGGCTGCCAAACTCAAAAAGGCAGGACAAATGAGGAACCTCAGGAGCACCAATACCCTTTTTCTCATTCCGCCGAATGCCCGCAAACAAAAAATCCTGTCTCGCTCCTTCGCGGGGAAATGTGCCCAAAATCTAGAACTCCATACCAGTTCACATCAGGACCAACCCCTCCATCATAAACTTCAAAAGCCAGCTCAAAGACCTTTCCCTCAACTGATCTCACCCGAAGAGAGAGATGCCTCACAATGTGACAGAGCCCCTTCACCAAATGAACCTTGCTAATCGCAGAAACTAGACACCGCAATAAGAAGACTTTTGCATGTTCCTTTGTGACTCGCGCCAAAGACCGCCGGAATAAGATTCGGCACAAGACAATGCTGTCTATGTAATACTGTTTAACGAATTGCCTCACAATATATGTTGTAAAGTGCTCTGATACCTCCGGGTCTAGCTAGCGCTATAGAAAACTCATAAATAAATAAATAATAATAAATGAAATTATCTAAGCTAGCCAATAATTATATATACATGTAATTTAATGTTAAAAAAATCCCAAAATAAAACATTTATTATTTAAAATATTTTAATGACTGTTTTTTTAATCTACAAATTAATGGAGAATTCACTTTTATGAAAATATAAGTAACTTACTTTTAATTAATTCTTTATATCAAATCACTTTCAATAACTTTTAGTATATAATAAAAATATATTTTTCCTTTAGGAAGGAATTTTCTTTTCATTTAAATATAAATTTCAGAAAAATAATTTGAATTTAATATAGTCGAACTATTTAAACATTAAATTAAAATAAATGTAATAGTGCTGTAGCATTTTTTAAAAATGTATTATACATTTAAAATAAATATATACAACTAAATTACAAATAATATTTAACACAAAAGGATTTTAAAACATTTTTCTTCAAGTTTAATAAACCTTTTTACTTTTCCCTAGCCATGGGAACATCTTTGATACTGATCTACCTCTCCAACTCCCCTTTTTTTGCATTTTATTATCACAGTATTTTTTTTAATAGAAAGTGATTTGACTAAATCCCTTTATGATTCTTGTATTCTTATAATGGGTTAAATCTCCAAAAATGATTTTTTCCCCTAAATGTAAAGCATTCCTAGTGGCATAAACCAATATATACACTCTTTTTCTATAGGAGGAGCGTTTTTTGTTTTGCTGATAATTTAATGCTATTTGAAAAATCTTCTAGAAACTTTCCAGAAAAAAAGTTAATATCTCAGTTCCTCCCTAGGAAGATTTAGGGTGATACATTAAGTGGGGGCAAAGGCAAAAAGGGGGGTCCCATAACCCATTTTTCCCTGGCAATTTGGTTTTTTTTTATTGGGAGAGTTTACCAATATACATATTTCATTAACATTTATTTGACAAAATTAATAAAAATTCTACTACAATCTCACTGCTTACAGCATCTCTGACATTTTAAAACTTTTTAAAACACATCGACAGAACGTGGCAGGTTATAGTCGTTTTTGACAATCCATACTTAATTACCCATACATTTTCTAATTACTATAAGTTTATCGACCTTCTGTACCATAAACCCCTCCTGAATCAGAAATGTTGCCGCAGCTTGAGAAATTTCCAGTGTGACCCACATCTTATTGCATACCTTTTTCCAGCTGGATCTAAAATGTTGTAATGTGGGATTTTCCTTGGAACACCAGTTTTGGAGAATTAAAGACCTAGCTATTAAAGATATAATATACAATTGTTGTTGTTCTCATAGTAGAGAAACTACTCTCACGGTGCAAATTAACCCACAATCCCCCCCCCCCCGAGCTAATAAAAAAGCGCCGACAGAAAAGACTACCTTAACCAAGGAGAAAAAAAAAGCAAGCTAAAATGAAACCTCCCAACCCCCGAATTACCCCTTCATTACATTCGTATTTCAAGGTTCAAGCACAAACATCCTTAGCCAATCAACCTAACCAGCTCTCCCAGAGCACTCAGCCTAATTTAGGATTGACTACTACAGCCACTTTGAACAACGGCAGTAGTAGTGACCTACTACAAGCGAATTCTGTAGTCTCTCCTAAAAGCCTAAATTCTGTGAGAATGGATATAAACAAGGACCCCAGATTTAAAAACAATAGATTTGCCCCCTTGGCATCCTCAGTTGAGGTAGAAGGGGATAACACGATAAGTGCTTGCCAAAATTCCATGACTGAGACTGAAGGGAGCCAATTCAGAAAAGATCTAACAGCGGATCCAAGCATATCCGCTACAGATCACAAGTCAGAAGCTCAAGCCTCTACAGAGGTATTATTAGTTACCCTACTTACAGAAATTAGGGAAAAAGTTACGGTTTCAGAAGTTAATCAATCCAAAATCCAAGCATCTTGTGAAACGTTGGAGACAAAAATGAATGAGATAACGGAGAGAGTTGGAGCTATGGAAACAGTTTTGGGAGATCTCACGAAACAAGTAGAAGATAATTCTTCGGAAATTGTAAGGCTAAAAAATTGTGATAAAGAGCTGCGGGAGAAGATAGAAAGTATGGAAAATAATGCAAGAAGGAACAATATCAGTCTACTGAGTGTCCCAGAGGATTTTGAGGGTTCAGACATGAGGTCTTATGTAATTAAACTTCTTAAAGAACTGCATCCGGATATTGAAAGGCTGACCCTCGAGGATGATATTCAGAGAGTACACCAGGACCCAAACTCTAAAAGACCAGGAAAAAATCCCCTTGAAGAATCCTAGTCAACTTTAAGACCTATCTAATAAAGGAAAAAAGTTTGGCTGAAGATTTGAAAGTAGGTGTCTACAATAGAGGGGACTGTTCGCTCCGCGTTTGATCAGATATTTCCTGCACAACACAAGATAAACAGTCGGAATTAGGAAAATGTATCAAAGACCTAGAAGGCTTAGGCGCCACAGCCACCCTACGATATCCAGCTACTTTAAGGGTGAGGTGGAATATTAATATGTTTAATTTCAAAGATCCCTCTGAAGTTAATTCCCTTATCACCCAAATCAAAGGTACATCCAAATGAGAATTGTTTAATACTGTAAAAAACAATTCTGCTTAGCTGGAGACAGAGCCCAAAAGCATAGGTAGTTCAGGTATCCCTCTAGCATTAAGGGAGGGTTCCCCAGGGTGAAGGGTTTGGAGGATTGGGACAGAAGGGGAGGGGAGGGACACAAATGTAAATAAAACTCAAAATTTACACTGTTACACAAGGTGGAGGAGCATGTGGGAATTCTTTTTAAAAAATGTCCTAATTTATAAGCATTAATCAATTACCCCAGACCGATCAAGATAAGATTTCTACCTCATTAGCCTTATAAATCATAGGTAATACACGCAGACACGTTTTCTTAACACATATAAATTTCAAATGACAGATGTAGCTAGGACAGAAAAAGCAAAGAGTCTGAAAATTATGTCATGGAATATAAACGGTCTTAGGGTCCCATCTAGAAGAAAAAAAATCCTGGAATACCTAAAACTCGTGGACTGTGATGTTTTTTTTATTCAAGAATCACACCTGATTAAGGAGGAATGGGAGTTAATTTTAAAAATCCAAAAATGGATAGAACACTGCGTTTGTACTACTCAAACTGCTACAATAAAAGGGGTTGCTCTTTTGTTTAAAAGAACCGTCCAAGCAATATTGGGGGATTGTATAGTTGAACACTCAGGGAGGTGGGCAATCGCTAGAGTCAAAAGTAATGGCTCGTGGCTGAATTTTGTAGGTTACCATGGTCCAAACCTAGATGACCCGGCCCCACTATATACCCTACTCCTGCATTTAGTTAACATGAATGACCCCATTATAATGGGCGGTGACTTTAATCTAGTTTTGGATCAGGTTTCAACATCAAATAGAGCAACAGCAACGGCAAAAAATATGGGAGCAGCCCTGAAACAGCTAATGTCAGATATCGGCCTCTCAGACATCTGGAGAAAGATGGGCCCCAAGAAAGGAACAGCGGAGGGAAAGTTTACGTTCCATAATAAGAAGTGTGGACACCGTTCTAGGATTGACTTTTTTCTGGTTGACGCTGTCACAGAAAAAAACACTATAAAGGTCAGCCACGTCCCGGAACATTTGTCCGACCATTCGGCGGTGCTCCTAGATATTGCCACAGTCAAGAGACAGCCACCCCGTAGATGGACTCTTAACTGATCACTACTGCTGGAAAATACAGTTAATGAAAAGTTGAAAATAGCAACTAAGGAGTTTTTTTAAATTTAATCTTAATGCAGCTCAGTTTAACACCATATGTGATTTATATAAGGTGTTTCTAAGAGGTATATTAACAACCATCTCTATTGCCCAAATGAAGAACACAAGGGGTGAGATAAAGATCTTGAATGAATGAATGAAAATGTTTTTGTATAGCGCATGGCTACCCGGAAGCATCCCATCTTAGAAACAGAAATACATTCTTACCAAGAGGAGCTAGAAAAAACACCTGGTAATTTAAACATTCTATGGAGTTTGACAGCAGCAAAGCATAAGTTGGCGGATTACTTAGAAGCTATTGTTAAAAAAAGTGGGAAGTCAGTCGATTGTCACACCATGAGTATGGGGAGGGGTGTGGCAAACTTCTCCCTTGGAAAAAAAAAAGCCGACCAGTCTAGGAATTGGATAAGAGATCTTAGATGCCCGAACACTGGCAATAATATTTCAGAGGACTCGGGGATTGAGGAAGCCTTTGTACAATTCTTTCAAGATTTATATACAGAAGAATTAACACTAATCAAATCAGATAGAGAAGACTACTTCTTAGACCTTGATCTACCATCTCTACAGAATGAGGAGAACATTTACTTAAACCTCCCCATAACCTTGGAGGAGGTCCTCTAAATTATTGGGACACTAAAGAAAGGAAAGGCCGCCGGCCCCGACTCAATCCCAAATGAGATCTACTTTGTTTTAAAAGAAGATCTTGCCCCCTTTCTTACTCGGTTATTTAACTCACTTTTCACAGAAGGTCAGGATATCCCGCAGTCATGGGATGATGCAAATATAACTATTTTACTTAAACCCAATA
The DNA here is from genome assembly GCF_964204655.1 of Triturus cristatus. Taxonomy (NCBI): domain Eukaryota; kingdom Metazoa; phylum Chordata; class Amphibia; order Caudata; family Salamandridae; genus Triturus; species Triturus cristatus. The sequence goes on along the minus strand of NC_140584.1, from coordinate 320,695,851 downwards.
AGAATCCGAGATCCTGTGAATCTTACAGGCCAATCACTCTCTTAAATAGTGATCATAAACTTTACACTCAGATAATAACTAAACCCCTGGATAAGGTTTTAGGATCACTAATACACTTAGATCAGAAAGGCTTTATGAAAGGGAGGCAGTTCTTCGAATTAACACATGATTTAATTGGAGCAATAGACATGGCTCAAACATACAAAATTTCCCTTGGCGGTAATGACTTTCGATGCTGCTAAGGCATTTGACCGTGTCAGTTGGCCATTCCTATTCCAAACGATTCAGCGTCTTAACTGAGGGGAAACCGTTTTAACAACAGTTAAAGCTATCTATAAATATCCATCTGCTAAAATCCTTGTCAACGACAATCTTACCAGGTCAATAAAAATTAGCAGGGTGCCCCCTGTCTCCCCTCCTTTTCAATATATATATTGAACCTTTGGCATGTAAACTAAAAGCTTGTCAGAATATCATCCCTTTTAGGTATAACGGATGGGAAAAGAAAATCGGATTATATGCAGATGACCTTATGATACTAACAGGGAATTTAGAGCAATCATTACCGGTAATATGAGATCAATTGGAGAGTTTCAGAAAGGTTTCCCAATACAGGAGTGAACTCACCAAAAGGGAAACTAGATATATAGGGGTTCAAATAGTTCAGGATATAGAAAAAATAGCCCAAGTTAACTTAAAAAATGTCACTAAAACGGTCAAAACAAAGTTGCAAAAATGTCAATCCTCCCTGATTTCACTTTTCTGTTTAATACAAACCCATTAGAATTCCCGAAGTTATGGTATAAGAAAGTACAGGGGTCTTTCCCTAGTTTTATCTGGGGTAATAAAAGCGTAAGAATAGCCCTAAAGAAATTTAAAAGAAAGAAACCCAATGGAGGAATTGCTACCCCAGACTTATACTTGTATTATTGCGCTTTTCAGTTAAAAAATTTCCGGCAACTTTTGATGGAAAGCTCAATATTCTCTTCACTTTTTAAGGCCCTTACTTTTAGTTTCTCTCAACAAGCAGGTTTCTTTCTCTTAAAATTTGGTCATCCAAGATTTTTCGAGAGGGTGAGACTGAAGATCTTGGGTGCAGCAGTTAAACTCTGGGTACAGGTGAGAAGACTTTTAAAAATCCCATATTATAGTGATGCAGCTCCAATCTGGGACTCCCTAGGCACCCCGGCCTGTTTGGCGGATGCTCTCGCCATTCCACTTAGATCTTGCGGTATCGATACGAGGGGACAACTTATAGTGGACTCTGAACTAATCTCATGGCAACATTTCTCCCTGGTTTGTGAGCATTCGGTTTCAAAATTTAAGTTTCCCCAACTTTCAAGCTGGGTAAAATCCCTAGGAAAAGAGCTTGAAGAGGAGGTGGCCATGGTGTCAAAGATCTCTTCACGACATACAACCCAAAAAGAAATCGCAGAGTGGTATTGGTTGCTAATTCAAAGTGGAGAAGCTGCGAACGTTGCCTACACAGAGATTTGGAAGAGAGACCTGCCGAACGCCGATCTTGAAAAATTGGGGCAAGTATCAATGTCTCTTTTATGGTCACATGTTACAGCTGCACCTTTAAAAAAGAATCATCTATTCACAGTACACAAAGCATACTGGACTTCACAGAAAATATCAAAAATGGGATGTCGCAAGATCAAGAAATGCCCGAAATGGGGAGAAGATAGTGCCAACGAGATCCATATGTTTTGGCTGTGCCCCTCAATCCAAGCTTTCTGGCAGAAAGTGGGTAAGACCATATCAGATATTATGGGTCTGGAGGTAAAGCTTAGTATTCCCTCTATAATCTTTGGGGTGTTGCCAGAGGACCCTGATAACTAAATTTTAACTAAAAATCATAAAGCTCTTTTCTTTGCACTGGTTCTCCTTGCACGCTGGGAATTATGCATTAAATGGATCCTTTCCTGTTCCCCAATGGAGGAGGAATGGATTTATTCTATTCAAAGGGTATCCTTGTTAGATTGTTCGGGCAAACAGGTCAAGAAAACAAAATACTTGGAAATCTGGGATGACTGGGTTGAGAAAAACTTCACTTCAAATTGACACTAGTAAGCACTATACACTTAATACCGCACTTTGGGTTCTCCTAATGTATTCATGGATTTTACACTAAGGATCTTCGGCTATTTTATCTTTTCACTTATTAATCAATATCTTTTTCTCTATATCTGGTCTTCAGTTTTTTCTTTTATCTTTTTTCTTCTTTTTTGTGGTCCAATTATTATAGATATGCTAAGGAGGCTGCTTCGGTGGTTTGGACCACTATAAAAAGCACCGGTCCAAAGAATAACTCTAAGATTCAGTGTTAACCTAAACCAGGAGGCTTAGGGCCATATGTAGATAGCTAAATACCGGTCGGTAACGGCCGAAAATCGGTAATTTTCCCGCTACCGACTGGTATTTAGCCCTTTCTAATGTAAGAGGCAGGTTTTAAGGATTTGGTAATTTACCGAATCGGTATTTTAAGGAATCGGTAAAATACCGGATCGGTAAATTACCGAATCCTTAAATCCTATGTAGGGAGCACTCAAGTGAGTGCTTTTTTGTTTTAAGGATTCGTTATTTACCACCAACTACAGGTTGGTGGTAAATACTGAATACCTTTTAAAAAGCAAATTTGTGCTTTTCTGGAAATGCCATGTGGCAGACATACATGCCCTTAGGGCATGTATGTGCGCCACATGTGCACACATGCACAATTCAGGGGTGCAACAGGGTGTCAATGTGACACCCTGCCACCCTTGAATATCATCCCCGTATTACCGAATCGGTATTTACCGAATCGGTAATAGTCAATGGCTTCCCATTCATTCCTATAGGCCTTCAGGCCCATAGGAATGAATAGGAAGGTATTCCTTATTACCGATTCGGTTAATACCGAATCAGTAATACCGAATATTACCGAATCGGTAAAATTGACTGATTTTTTACCTACATTCTATTTACCGATTCTTAAATACCGAATCGGGAAAATTCGGTATTTAGGAATCAACTAAGTGTTGAGCCGGAGATAAAAATCTATCTTTTTCTCCCCGGTGGAGTGACCGGGTATAAATAACATCTGCCTAACAGTTCGGTCTATACACTCTCTCTTAGAAATTAAATAATAACTTGGATAAATGAGGACAAAAAAAATAAATATACTATTGTTTTTTGAATACCAGATCTGCTTTTAATTCATGCGAGAACGGCTGTCAGAGTGTCTAGTGGTTGTTGCAACTGAAAAATGTGGCAATAGAACTGACTAACATCATCCCAAAACTTACTCAACTTTGGGCAAGTCCAAACCATATGTATCCAATTACCCCCTTCCTCGACCCCACATTTGAAACAATTGTCAGGAATATTTTGGTTGATCTTATGGAGGAAGGCAGGGATTCTACATATCAAACATTGAGTGTAAAATTGCATACGGCACATATTCATGCCCTTTAATAATGAAAAATTAAACTCATTTATCTTATCCCACACTGAAGCTGATATATGGAGATTTTCTTTAGCCTGCAATTTAGCTTGTGCTTTCTCGTAAAGTTTAGTTGCACCATAGTTACGTAAGAGTGAAACCCAATAACTAATTGACCAGTGAGTATTGGATTCTATCAAAACTTCAATAAATTCTGCAGATGTCATAATCTGTGTGGGGTTTAGATTTGATCAAACATGCATTATTCTAAGAAAGGATCATTGTATTGATACTGTATAATGTTAACACTGGATTTTATTTCATTCCACTTTTTCCAGCTTCCATCTAAAAAATCCTGTATCTTTTCTTACCCATTACTCAACCACCTTAGCACATTATTCCTATCAATTAGGGAAGCTTCCCCGACATACATGTCTGATAGCCAGGTTGTTGCATTGAGTACCGGAATATCATAGTAGCAAAAAAATTGCTGTCTACATTTTACATTCCACAGCAAAACCTTATATCTTATTTTTTAAGGAGTTTTTGTTAACTCCATAAAATCGATCATATTATACTCTTAAATAATTAAATCTAAAAAATATGATCATATCTGTCGATATTTAAAGTTTCACCTAATCTGTATGCTGTGTGAGCAAAAGTTGCAAAGCAATATTCCCTCAAATCTAGAAAGGCCAATCCACCTTCGCTCAATGGCCTATATTGTGAATCTATAGCCAATCTAGGCGCCTTATTCACCCCTAGAAAAGATTAAAAAATTACCTGGACCTCCTTAAAAAATTTCATCTGTACAGCACTTGGAATAGCAGAAAATAAAAAATTACATGATGGTAAGATATTTGTGCAGTTCGGCCGATTATTGACAGCGGTAAACTATTCCATTTTAAAAGTAAACTTTATGATTTTAATTAACAGGGGGGCAAAATTTTAAATATATAACTCATTAATGTTCTCTGACACATATATTCCCACATAACTCTTAGGTCTGGTGTTAACTGCTGAGTGGAATTCTGGTACTAAAGTGTCAAGTGCAGTATTACAAAGCAGGATCTCTGTTTTCGATTTGTTTATCTTATAACCTCCCAGCAATTGATACCTCTGAAAAAAATTCAAATATATCCTTTTGTATCTCTAGGTCTGGTTTAGGGAAGAGAGCTATGTCATCAGCATACAGCTTTATATTTGTCATCCCCCACATTGGAGAAGTTAAATTACTGCTCAAGCGGATGGCTATTGCTAATGGCTCTATAAAAAGTGCAAAACATATTGGTGACAGAGGGCAGCCTTGCCTTGTTCCTCTGTACACATGGTACGTGCCAATGCAGCTAGAATGAATATTAATCTGTGCTGTGGCCCCTCTATAAAACCTGAGATCAGGCTGATATACCTGGCAGGGAATCCAAATGTAGCCAGGATAGAAAAGAGGCTTTCCCAGCAAACCAAATCGAAAGCTTTCTCATCATCTAGCAGCATAATATGGGCCAGGTTTTATTATGACTAAAATAATTTAAGCCCTCAATTAAAAAGGTGGTATTAAAGATAGCTGCCTCCCTAATAGAAATCCACATTGATCTGAATGTATGACTGACCCCATACACTTACTCCTTCTGTTGGCTAGCAATTTAGTTATAATCTTATAATCTGTATTTAAAAGACTTATTGGTCTGAATGAATTCACATCTTCCTTATCTTTATTTTTCTTTAAAAAACGAACTACTACCGCCGATTTAAAGGAGGGGGGGTACTTCTCCAACTCGCAGAATATGATTAGCTAATACTAGCAATTCAGAATGTAATACTGTAGAAACCATTTTGTACAGCTCAGCTGGAAGTCCATCTTCTCCACATGCTTTACCGTTTGCTAGGGATTGCACCACTTCTTCTATTTCTTTGAATGTAATATCTGCTAACAGATCTCTTATATGATTTACCTGTATTTTGGGAATTGGGAACTTATCTAGGAACTCCTTAAGTTTTAAAATATTAACCTCCCGTCTCGTGGAGTAGATAGCTTTATAATGATTAAAAAAGTGCTCATTAATTTGTGTTTCTTCTGTCATACGAGCTTTTGTATTTTTTTCCACCAAAGATGTTACCCTATTGGATGCTTGTCGCTCTCTTATTTGCCAGGCTAAATATTTCCCAGAAAATTCACTTTCCTCATACACTTTTTGAAGGTATGTGGAATTAGCCAAGTAGCCTATATTAATAGTATTCTTGCATCTTTTTACGCGCATGTACAAGAGCTAATTTATTTTTTGCACTCTTATTTCTAATGTAAAGTTCATTTGCTTTGTAACCCACTAAGTCTAATTGAGACCTTTTTTTCTTTTGGGATTGCTTTATTGCAATTTCTTTGGAGGTTACGTGTCGTGTAGTTCCTATAAACCTATATAGGATCTGTGCGTTTAGACAAAATAGACTACCCCACCGGGTATGTTCGCCTGTATACCAGCTAGCTCACAGTGCCACTGTAAACTCCTCTTATCAAGGAGAGAATAGTTCTTGGCAACTATCAAACATGACAACTCTGTCCCATCAGGGATCCTGGAAACAGTATAGTACTTTTTCGCTCAGTCATTCGTGCTCACTTTGTCTCAGAGATATACACAGAATAATCGGTGGGGACGTTTTCAATATGAATTTATTGAACCACCGTCATTATAGTGTAAAATAGGTGTGCTGAAACAACCATAAGACAGAAAAAGATATAAATGTTTATAAGCACCAAGCAAGTAAAAGGATGGTAGATTCCTACCATAGTGCTAAAACAATGAATACAGGCAAGTATATAAATACATGACAGTAATAATGCCTACTCCTACGATGCAACCCTAACTAGTTGTACCTCAGTGTACCTAACATGTATGTAGGTGTAGAGCCAAGAATCCCTCTAGGATAAAGTCAACCCCATTACCTGAAGTGAGAGACTGTGGGACCCCGTCTTGGTCTCGAGATGGACACCCCGCGAGGGATGTCAGACCACTGCGAGCTGGAGTGTCTGCGTGCAGGAACCTCAGCGTCTTGCATCAGTTTGTCAGCATGGAAGTCCTTTTTCTCCTCTCCCTGCCGGATCAAAGATATGGTGTTTATATACCCAAAGTTGTACCCTCAGGGGATCTACCTTGCTGTGCCATGTCGGACTTAGGATGACAAAGGAATGACCCCTATACATAGTTATTATGCAGGAGATGATAGTCCTGCTGAGATTCCAAGAATCCTCATGCATAATGAATGAGTCTAGTTTTCGGAGAAAACCCCATGTCTTGTAAGCAGTACCATAACTAGGTAAAAGGTCAGTCCCAAGAACCATTATGTAGTGTAATGACAGGGGAGATATAGGTGAAAGGTCTGGTTACTACCAGAGCCTATATCGGGGTACCTATATGAAACATAAAAATGTACCCACGAATAGTTGCCTTAAAGGCTTCACAAACACTTTCTACATTGTCTGTCCCTCTATTTAGTTGAAAAAAACATTTTATCTCATTATGGACCTCGATGCACCAATTTTCATCCTCAAGATGGATTTTATTAAAAATCTCAAACATTTATTACATTTATCAAACCCTGGTCAGGTGATACTACCAGAGCGGACTCAACCTCAGGTTGGGCTGTCCTGAGGGCGTGCTTAGATATTATGAATATTCTCTGGATAACTTGGGTCCAGTTGCTAACTGAAAATACCTTGTTTATACCACAAAAGTATCCTTTTATTTATGTGGTACCCTGGGTATGATTAAAAGATACTGTTGGTAATCGCGGGTTTTGGATGTGGCTACTATGATCTTGGTCATTCATCAGGATTACTAACTACCTCCCTAGTCCTAACAGCATGTGAGGATAGAGGGTTTGTTAATAAAAGCAGATAGGACCTACCTCTCTGAAGGTAAACATCTGTAACTGATACCTTTAATCACAGAGACAAAAGAGAAAGATATTGCAGTAGCATCAGCAATGTCAGGCATATTTCAAGTGTAAATATCCTAATTGCCATGCCACACACTCTACGTATGGTGTGGAAGTCTGGTTCCAGTGGCTTTTATCAATACAAGACACATATGCACACATTTGTTAACAGCTATAGAAGAGGCAGAGGAAGAAAGAATTATTGGCAGACCTAGTCAATGAGGGAGCCCTATAACCAAGGAGCCTGCTACCCACCACAGTGGGGGTGGCCACTTTCTGGTTTTCTACAATATCCGTCACAACCAGGCCCTCCTTGGCAACCAACGCCACATCCGTCTTTTTTAGAAAGAGGCCAAAGGAGAAGAAGATGGAAAAACAGGGACCGCAGAGAATCCTACGAAAACCTTGAACAAGAACAGAGGACAAACAACAGGGAACCTCAACCAGGAGCAAGCAACTAACAATGGACAACATAATTAACTGAAGCACCAAAGTACTGACAGAAACTCAAAAACAGGCCATTAACAAAGGCCCGGGTTTTATCCCCACACCGAGAGATAACCTATTCACATTGAAAATAGAAATGGCAGAATTCTTCCTCAAGATCAAATTACAGGTTTTCTTTTCAACTCGAGAAACAGAAAACAGTGATGGGGAGAGGGAGAGGGATGAGAACACAGGCCTCCACAAAAAGTCTTCTTTCACTCCGGCCATCCAACAGCTACCTCCAGAAGTAGCAACCTTCAAGCAGGCAGCGAACCTGTGAATAAACTCCCTACAACAGGCCAGGCATAAGGTCTATAATCACTTTAATAGGGTAGAGAAAGTGGCCCTTAATGAGCAAAAACAGGATGTAACAGTTATTATAAAATGAGCAGATAAATCAGTCCACTCCACTTTCACTGCAAGACTGTGTTTACCGTGTTTACCGGATCCTTTTGATAAGCACAAAATACCGCGTCTAAACTCTCACGGCCGCCATCGGTGTAGGAGAGCTCACGACCATTACAGCAGAGCGGCCGCCATGTTCCCCGCTCAGAGCCTGGTGACCCCCTGTTTCCCGCTCAGAGCCTTCGCGGAATCGGGGGCATTTGTTTCTCTGCCGTCTTGGCAGCGCAGCGACGCGGTGAAGCAGTGAAGGTATCACAGGTGAGACGCTGGGAGGTGAGTGGGCGGAGGCGGCAGTGCGGCTCGCGAGGAGCCGCCCGCCGCAGCAAGGATTGGCTTCCCACCAAGTGGCATCGAGGGGAGTCAAGCACAGAGAGCCGTCCAGGATCAGAAAAACGGCACTGGGAAGCGCATGAACAAGGCTGCACCTTCAATTCTAAAGCAGAAGGACCAGGGAAATACGGATAGCGCAATACTGATGACCCCGGTAAGGAGGTTGGAGCAGATTTCACCAGAGGAGGGGGAATCTGGGTGAGGGGCTGGAAAAGGGATTAAAAATTGTGGAGGATCCGAAAGCGCTGGACAAACCATAGATATTGCAGAGAGTAAGGAGATAAAAGATAAGAGAAGGGGGGGGTAAGGCGGCAGCAAGAAATAGCAGCAACGTAAACACGGTACAAATTAAGGAATAGAGGGGTTTGGGGAAAAGAGGACCTCACCCTAAGCACAGGGGGGGTTAAAATCCAAAGTCCAGGTGATTTCCCCGATATTGCAGCATGAGTTGCTAGCTGAGACCTTAACTCCATTGGGTTCAAGCAGAGGGCTTGAAGGGAAAAAGTGCATAGCCAACTGAAACAGCTTAACCAATTAAAGAAGGGAAAGCCTAGAAAGGTCAAAGTTACCCCCTCTTTGCGTTCCTATTTTAAGGTTCAGATGGAAATCCTCCATACCAAAACAAAAGAGAATCTCAGTCCATAGCAACCCCTAAAGGCTATATTAACTAGCCAAAGGGCGGAAAATATGGCTACAGATAATAAGGGATCAACAATAATTGAAGTACCGACAAAGAATAGATTTGATCCTTTAGTAGACATTGAAGACGGTTCAGTACTAGGTCCACATAAAACAACCCTCATGGCTGAGCAGAATGCAACCACTTCACAATCCTCTCCGGAGCATCTAGTACAAGCCTCTCTGGGTGATTCAGGGACAACGACACAATCCAGTACCCCAGACTTAGAAACTACAATGTCAATTCTGTTGTCTGAAATAAGGGAGGGATTTGCTATCTCTGAAAACAATCAGCAAAAAATACAAGGGCATTGTGAAACTATGGAAGATAAAATCAATAGCCTAGTTGAGCGAGTTGCAGCTATTGAATCTGCATATGAAGAGGTCTCAATAAAGGTGGCTGATAACCAAGAAGAGATACTGAAGCTAAAAAAAATGAAAAAGCACTAAGAGATAAGCTGGAAGCCCTTGAAAATAATGCAAGAAGAAACAATATAAGAATTCTAAATGTCCCTGAGGGGCTGGAAGGTGGTGACATTAAGAATGTTGTAGTCTCTCTTATAATGGAGTATAATACGGACCTAGACCAATCCACATTGGAAAATGATATACAAAGAGCCCATCGAGACCCTTTCGTGCTTCGTGTAGGTAGGAAAACAGCTAGAAGAATTCTTGTAAATTTTAAAACTTACTCATTAAAAGAAAGTATTCTTACTGGGGCATTAAAACCAGGATCATACAGGAAAAATGACTGGTCTTTTCGCATTAGGTCTGACATATCTCGCACAACCCTTGCTAGACAGTGGGAGCTTGGCAAATATATCCAGGAACTAAGAGACCTAGGTGCCACTGCAACCATCCGGTTTCCTGCATCCTTAAGGGTCATGAGGAATAACAAGATGTATCATTTTCGGGATGCAAACAATGTGGAAGCCTTTATAGAGCAAATTAAAGCACATGAGGTATAAAACCAATACAATTAAACCGTCAAGAGGTAGGAGTGCTCAAAATGAGGTAACAAAAGTATACCTCTAGTTGTTAGGGAGGGTTCCCCAGGGAGGGTTGGGAGGGTCACGGGCACAAAATGCAATCATAAGAAAAACCAAAAAAAGATTCACATAGGGTGGGGGAGCATGTGGGAGAAATTTTTTTAAAAGTCCTCAAATGTCATGTATGTTTTATTTTTATTTAGTAGTTAGTCCAGTAGTGCTACGGCTGTCTTGGCCATTTGAACTCCGAGGTCACCCAGAAAATCACAGGAAAATAGTCTCACTAAATGGCAGGGGTAAATAATCCCAGAAGTCTGAAAATATTGACATATAATGTTAATGGGCTAAGAGTGATATCGAGGAGGAGGAGGATGTTAGAGTATTTGAAGCTGTGTGACTCAGATGCTATTTTTATTAAGGAATCACATCTTCTAAAAGAAGAATGGTCAGAAATTTTAAAAACTCAAACATGGATTCAGCATTGCATCTGTACCACTCAAGCGGTTACAGTAAAAGGGGTGGCAATTTTGATCAAGAAAGCTTCCCAATGTATCTTAGGTGAAACTCGAGTCGACCCATCAGGTAGATGGGTAATAGCAAAGGTGAAGATCCAGGGAACCTGGCTTGCATTCGTAGGATATTACGGGCCAAACCTGGATGACCCCCTTCCACTAAATACACTATTTTTACATCTCATCGTGTTGAATGAATCTATTATTATGGGAGGGGACTTTAACATAGCTCTTAATCTTGCCCAGGACACCACTTCTAAGAGAGCGGTTGATGCTGTACCAAACATTCAAGATTTAGGTCTTGTCGATATATGGATCCCAAAGGGCATAAAGTTGGGGGCAGAAGCGGGAAAATATACTTTTCATAATAGAAAGCATGGTCATCGATCGAGGATAGATTTTTGCTTGGTAACAACTGCCATCAGTAATCATATAGAGTGTTGCTCATATACCGGAGCATCTATCCGATCATTCGGCAGTTTCACTTCAATTTCTGGTAAAAGAAAAAATAGCTGAAAGGTGTTGGACCTTAAATCGATCGCTACTCCTAGATGTTTCAATAATTGACAAATTGAAGAACTTAACGAATGAGTTTTTTCTTGTTAACCTTGATTCAGCTCCCCTAAATAAGGCATGTGACACGTATAAGTCGTACCTTAGAGGCATATTAGCCGGTTTAAATGCGTCACATAGTAAAAAAGTCAAAAAGGAGATTAAACTTCTAGAGGATTCACTTAAAAAACAATACAAAGGAATATTGGGCATTCTCTAAATCCAGTAAATAACATAAGCCAAGAGACGGATTTAGCCACCGCCAAAGCCAATCTAACAGACTATCTGGAAAATAAGGTAAAACAAAAATGGGAAGCAAGTAAACTTGCTGATTACGAATATGGGGAAGGCTGCGGCAAACTTTTGGCCTGGAAGGTTAAAGCTGACCAGACCAGGAATGCCATCAAAGAACTAAAATTTCAATCTACCGGCAACAGTATCACTGACCATGGGGAGACTGAACAGACATTTGCTAAATTTTTTCAAGAACTTTACACAGAAGATTTAAATCCAAATAAAGATCGATTGGCGGGCTTTTTTCAGGACCTGAACCTCCCTCTCCTTAGTGATGAACTTAGAGAAGAATTATCTGCCCCCTTTTCAATCGAAGAAGCTTATAGTGCAATAAAAAGTTTTAAAAAGGGCAAGGCTGCAGGGCCTGATGCCCTTCCAAATGAAATCTACTCCCACCTGAAAGAAGAGTTGGCCCCTATCTTGCTTAACTTGTTTAATTCGGCCTATATTCTAAAGCCTGATCTTCCTCCATCCTGGGACTTAGCCACGATAGTTATCTTGTTAAAACCCAATAAAAATCCAAAGGTATGCAAATCATACAGGCCGATCTCCCTTCTTAACAGCGATTATAAATTGAACACACAGATAATAACGAAAAGGTTGGATCGGATGGTCGGCCCCTTAATTCACAGTGATCAAAAAGGTTTTATGAAGGGCAGGCATTTACATGATTTGACTCATGAACTAATCGGTGCAATAGATTTAGCAATGGAAAACGCCAGCCCCCTAACCGTGATGACATGCAACGCTGCCAAAGCTTTCGAAAGGGTCAGTTGGCCTTTTCTTCAAGAGGTAATTCAGCGTTTTAATCTGGGTCATACCTTTGTCTCTGCAATTAAGGCTTTATATAAAAACCCATCCGCCCAAATTTTAGTGAATGGCAATTTATCTAAACAGGTTAAAATAGGTAGGGGTACAAGGCAGGGTTGCCCTCTTTCCCCCCTATTATTTAACTTATACATTGAACCTCTCGCCATTAAATTAAGGGCATGTAAGGACATTATACCATTTTTCTGTAATGGGTGGCAAAAGAAAATCCGGCTTTATGCAGACAACCTGATGATATTTACTGGTCAGCTACAAGATTTAATTGCATTCATATGGGAATTGCTGGAAAGGTTTGGCGAAATATCTGTATACGCCATCAACCCAGCAAAGACAGAGATTATGCAATGGAACACAAACTATAGGAGTGATTTAGTTCGACAAAATATCAGATATTTAGGGATTGAGGTGGTTCAAAATCTCGAATCATTAGCCAAAACAAATTTTGACAAGGTTACGTCTAAGGTCAAAAAACAACTACAACAGTGGGAATCTCTCCCTTTATCCTTCCTAGGCGAGTCTAATCTTTTAAAAATGTTAATTTTACCCAAATACACCTTCCTATTCGATTAAATTACACTGGAGTTTAAGAAGGAATGGCTAAAGAAAGTTCAAGGCCTTTTTTCCAGTTATATTTGAGGGAAAAAAAGACCTAGAATAGCTTGGCGGAAGCAAAGGGAAAAAAAGGAAAATGGAGATATTGCAAGCCCAGACCTCCTCCAATATCAGAGAGCCTTCCATCTAAACATTTTCAGGCAATTGTTAAAGGATACTGCTAATTTTTCACCATTATTTCAAGCCCTTACTTCTGGCCCTTCTTATCAATCCAACTTTTTTCTCTTTAAATTCGGAGACCCGAAATATTTCAAAAAAGTGAGACTGAAAATTCTCCAAACAGCATGTAAAGTATGGTCACAAATTCGGGGCATATTACAAATCCCATACTTAGTTGTTACGCCCCAATTTGGAGATCACCCGGAACACCAGCCTGTCTACAAGATTCTCTAGCAGTGTCAATCAAGAAAAAAGGAATCTATATATGGGGGCAGTTGCTAATGGGTCCAGATCTAATTTCTTGGCAAAAAATGGAGGAGATTACAGAAGGAACTATCTCCAAATTCAAGTACTATCAATGGTTAAGTTGGTCCAAAGCCAGGAAAAAATGCAAGAAAGCAAACAAGTTTTTTTAGTCCAAAATAATTTGGTGCCCACTTGGTCAAAAAGAAGTTTCAATATGGTACTGGATGCTGATACAGCCACACGAAGAAGCACAGCTTGGTTTAAAACGACTTAGAGGATGGAGCTGCCGGGTTATGAGCTAGACATATTATGGCAAGTATCTCTTTTTTATGGCACAGTGTGAAGTCTGCACCTCTAAGAAAAAAACATTTATTTACTATCCATTAGGCATATTGGACCCCTCGAAGGATCTCAAAAATGGGCCTACAAGCCATAAAGAAGTGCCCAAAATGCGGGGAAGTCAATGCAGACAAAGCGCATATGTTTTGGCGGTGTCCTTCCATCCAAGTCTTTTGGGAGAAAGTGGCTGTAACGTTGTCCGGTATTGTGGGGCGCGAAATTAAGGTGAGTTTAGCGCTGGTAATATTTGGGGTAATTCTGGATGAAGACTCCACAACCACTTTATCTAAACAACACAAAACCCTTATGTTTATGTTAATATTACTGGCACGTAGAGAGCTGTGCATTAAATGGATTTTACCGGTCTCCCCCTTAGAACACGAATGGTGCACCTCAATACATAGAATTGCAAAACTAGACAGAGCAATATATAGCACAAAAAGAACAAAATTCTGGAGTTTATGAGATAACTGGTGTAAGAATACATCTCCTTTAGGGGAAAACGCTACTAACATGTTGCTTTAGTCTTACACCCTTGATTTCTTCCTTGCTTTAACTTTATTTCTTTGTTTCCTTTGTCTTATCCTTTAGTCCTATGATTAAGAAGCAGTACTACAGGCTGCCAGAGATTGTTCAGGAGCGGCCAAGAAGGATTGTCAGCCTTGAGCTGGAAAATCCGAGTGCACCTGTATGATCAGAGAAAATGGAAAAGCGGCTAGGCCAATTGAGGGCCCGAGATGTAATACATCCCCTTCGTAAAGGAGTGACCGGACACCCCTTGCACTGTATGCCTGAAAAAAAGCCGGAAACCCATTTAATCTCCAAGTTTCAACTGTTTTGACAAACGAGGACAAAAAAAACAAAAAAAACCTGCAGACCAGGGGTGTGGCACAATGATTTGATTGGATGTTTGGGCGGGAGCATTGTATACGTAAAGTAGGGGGGCAAACAAGCCCCCCCTCCTGGTGCTTATTATGCACTGGGGACCACCAGCTCTGCGGGGCTTATTATCAATAAAAATGCGGGGGTGCCTGTTTGGCAACCCCCATGCCCTGGTGACATCTTCAAGTGAGTGTAAGTGTCTTCAAGAGTTTATGGGTGTTAAACATATATACTAGCCTACTACAAAAGTTAAATTAGTATACTAGGTGCACTAGTTAGTGAAACTACTGCTAACATATATTGTGTGAGTGGCTGTGTGACTGTATCCTTGTGTGTATGGGTGTGTAAGTGGCTCTTTGGGTGTAGAAAGTGGGTGTGTGAGTAGCTGTATGGGTGAGTGAGATGCTGTGTGAATGGCTATAATGGTGAGTGAGTGGGTGTGTCAATGACTGTATGGGTGAGGGAGTGGCAGTGTGAGTGGCTCTATGGGTGGGTATGTGCGTGTGTAGCAACTGTATTGGTGATTTAGTGGGTGTCTGAATGGCTGTATGAGTGAGTGACTGGGTTTGTAAGTGGCTGTAAGGGTGAGTGAGTGGCTGTTAGAGTGGGTGTTTGGTTAAGTGAGTTGGTGTGTGGGTGGTAGTATTGGAGAGTGAGTGTCTGTGTGAATGGCTGTATTTGTGAGTGAGCAGATGTGTGAGTGTTTGTATGGATGTTTGAATGGGTGTGTAAGTGGTTGTGTGGGTGTGTGAGCGCTTGTATGAATAAGTGGCTGCGTAGAGAGGCTGTTTGGGTGAGTGAGTGGGTGTGTGAGTGGCTGTGCGGGTGAGTGACTGGTTGTATTTGTGGCTTTTTGGGTGAGTGAATGGTTGTGTGAGTGGCTGTAATATGATTGAGTGAGAGTATCGTTAAAAAATGTGTAGCCGGGGGACTGCCACCTCCCCGGGGTTATGTATGTTAAATGCGGTGGGCCATGCAGCCCCCGCAGCCCCTGGAACTGCCACCTCCCCGGGCTATTTATAAATCATTACACGTGGGGGGTCCCACCCCCCATGCAGCCCCAGGGAACGCCATCTCCCCGGGGCCAACTTCAAGATAATGTGTGGGGGCTTCACCCCACACAGCCCCCAGGACCGCCACCTCCCCGGGGCTACTTTCGAAAGTGGAGGGGGGCTGCACAGCTCCTCTCCTGGAGCGGTAAATGGCCCTGGGGACTGCCAGCCCCAGGGTCAGCTCCTGCATTGTCCTCGGGTACCCACCCCCGGGACATTACTTTTTGCTATGGGATGGTGGGAGCACTGCTGAACGGAATTACACCAAATTTGGCAAAGAGGTAGTCCTCAGTTCAGACTCGTGCCTTTTGCATAAATGGTGTAAATCCGTTCAGTAGTTCCTGAGAAAATTAGACTAAAAAAGAAAGATATATCTATGGCCTCGGAGGATCCGCGCACCCTCCCCGCACCCTAAGCGCACCTTCTGCGAACCGAGCACGCACCCTCCAGATCACGCGCTGAATGCTAATTGGCTGTCAAGTGTCTGTCTACATTCGAAACCAGGAACTGTTGGCAGCCATTTCGTGCCTCGGTAGAAGCGAGACTGATTAAGTAAGGGAAATAAGTGTGTGAAAGATGTAAAGGGGGCAGGGTAGAAATACTCTGACCCTCTAGTGTTGCAGAAGGGCCCTCTGGGGCCCCCTTTTCTTTTTTTTTTAAACGGTGAAATGCGCTCAGGGTGCGCAGATCCGGCCGAAAAAAAAAAATCCCGAAGCGCGGCCTTCTGCACTTTGTTAATATTTAGCCCCTGGGGGGGCCAAATCCTGGGGGGCCAAATCCCGGGGGCACTATCTTTACAAATTAATGGGGGAGGGGGACTGCGTGGCCCCCCTCCTGGAGCCGTCGAGGGCCCTGGGGACCGTCACCCCCCCTACAGTGTCCTGGGGTGCCCACCCCCAGGACACTGTTGTTTGCTATGAGAGGGCAGGAGTCTCCCGCCCTCCCATAGCAAACTTCGTTAGGATTTTGAAAGAGAGAGCAGGGAAACCTGCTCTCTCTTTCAAAATCCTAACAATATTGCTTTTCCACACGGGGAGCTGCATGTCAGCAGCTCCCCATGTGGAAAAGCAATGCCGGCTCCCGAAGGACGCAGGGAGCCGTCTGGGACCGTGAGGGCGTTGGGGCTCCCCCCACAGTCCCCAAAGTTATTTTTTATAAGCCCCGGGGGATGGGGTCCCAGGGGATAATAAAAATTAGTGATAGGGGCTATTTTTTTTTTTACGGTAAAATTAGGAGTCGCGCATCCTAACGCGTTGGGTGCACGATTTCTCTCGCGTAGGGTGCTCGGTTCCTAACGCACTGGGTGCGCGGATACAAGGAAAAAAACCTGAAATTTTTGGGAGATAAACATCAAGCTTAAGTGTTTTGTTCTTGAGTGGCTCTAAAAAGAGCCGTTGTGTTCATTGAGAGTTTTTGGTACTTATAAGTAAGTACCTATACAGAGTCTAAAGTTGTTGAGGAAGACTCTGTTTCCTTCTTCTGTAAAGTGTACTCCATCTCTCCTATACATCTCTTGCATATGAAAGCGCAGATTGTTATTGTAAATGGACCCCATTCTATAGTCTCTGAGAAAAGCAGAAACAGATTTATTCACATGTTTCCTAGCTTTCTCAATCTGTGGACAAAAATGATTGGACCAGTTCCATTTCTGCCTTTGGCATATGTTAGAATACACAAAGGCAGTTTTGGGAAAAAGTGAAATCAATTCTGCAAAGGTGTCCTTCATAAGCATTTCCAGACCTACCCCAGTCAAAGTGCCTAGGTCATTGCCACCACAGTGCACTATTATGAGGTCAGGGTGTTGGATATGCATAAAGGATTTTACCAATGGCATACATTGGTGTCACTTTAACCCTCTCTGTCCAATCCATTTAATGTCTACATTTGGCAAACCTAGGTCTTTGTGAATGCCTTTGTTTTCTGCATACCTTTGACTCCAGAAAATATAGCTGTGTCCCACATCCACACTCTAAGCATCTTGAAGTGAGGTCTGGATGCACTCAGATGGTCTCTGTAAATGAAATGGCAGTTTGAAAAGTAAGATTTTTTTAAAATGGTGGATAAGATGCAGTTTTGAAAAAAGACAAGAAATCATTGGTTTTTTGACAACCTTCTACACTGAAAGGTAGGGTGCATGTTTCTGTTTTTTAAACGCATGATTCTTATTGGTTAACAAAAACTGATTGAAAGGAACATTATATATGATAAGCTGATATGTTGAAAAGTCAAGCACACTTGCTGTTTTGATTAGCAACATTGTGTACTGAACTTGTGACCTGTGTGCTCAGTTAAATGTTCCATGACCTGTTTCTATGGTAACAGGCAGAAGGCAGATTGGGGGTAGGGTTCAAATTTATGTCATTTGGAAAGGGTTGAAATGTTTAACCAATAGAAATGTGTGTTAGCTTTTGAATTAATGTGGGAAGGAATGTGATTTGATGTTTACATTTATATGTGTGGAAAATGAGAGGGAAACTTTGCCATTGTTTGGTTTTGCTGACAGGTGCACAGTGCAGAGATTCTGTATAAGAAAATCTGGTGTGTGACTGATATACTTCTTAATCTACAAAACAACTTGAAAGGTGAGTTATTTAATTGTGAGGGGATGTATGAGGTGTATTTTGATTTTAATCAGACTAATGTATTTCTCCTGCTAAAGTGCAGGGAGTTCTTTTTTTTGTCTACAATCTTATTGACAGTGTGTGTGCATGTAGAAACCATTATGTGATAAGCATTTGTGTTTTTCATGTGTTTGCAGACAGATAACTGTGCTGTTTTTATGTTTTGGTAGAATTAGAAACCAGTCATTGTTTATGAATTTGCAAAATGAGTCATGTTTCTACACTAAAATGTAGTACTTGTAGATTAAGAAATGTGTTTTGGTATAGTGTTGTTTGTCTAGAATCACACAGTGAGTCTGTGTGCATTTAGGAATCATTTTGAGAGAAGCATTTTGGTACTAATGTGTAGTAGAACATTTTATGTAATGTGTGCAGTCACCTTAGTTCTTGTAGACTAGTAAATGTATTTTGTACAAGGGATAGTTGGCTGTCTACAATCACACTGTGAGTCTGTATGTATTTGGGTAAGCATTGTGAGAGAAGCATTTGGTAATATCATGTATTTGCTTGCAGATCATTGTTTTAAAACCTGTCATGTTGTCAAGTTTTAGTAGCATTAGATGCCAGTCTTTGCTTATGCATTGATAAACTTAGTCAGGCTTTGACACTAAAGTGCAGTACTGAAATATGTAGATTGTGTGCAGTACCCTTACCCCTTCCAGAGTAGTGAATGAGTTTTGGTAAACTCCTAGGGATAGTGTTGCTTGTCTAGAATCACACTGAGTTTGTGTGCATTTGGGTAACCATTGTGAGAGAAGCATTTGGTAACATCATGTATTTGCTGACAGATAACTGTTTCAAAACCTGTCATATTGTCAAGTTTTAGTAGCATTAGAAGCCAGTCTTTGCTTATGCATTGATAAAAATGAGCCAGGCTTTGACACTAAAGTGTAGTACTGAAATATGTAGATTATGTGCAGTACCCTTACCCCTTCCAGAGTAGTGAATGAGTTTTGGTAAACTCCTAGGATAGTGTTGCTTGTCTAAAATCACACTGTGAGTCTGTGTTTTGGTAGAATTAGAAGGCAGTCATTGCTTATGTATTCACCAAGGAACTGTCCTTGCAATACTGTAAACATTCAGTTAATATCCAAGTAGTAACGGAGTGAGGCAGGCCTTAGCACATGCATTGATTCAAATGCTTATCCACTATGCATGCAGTCCTCTAACCATCTACACAGTTCGCTTTCACGCCTTTAATTCCACAGTCAGTATCCATACACTTCCAGCAAACATCCTGTCACTCCCCTTGTACTCCTCTAGTGACCCATTCAGCACCATGTACTAATCCATTCACTGCGCCAAAACCCAAACACTTATAACTTCACAGAGGCACTCCCCTTGTAGTACTCTAATGATTCAGTTAGTACCCAGGTACTTATGTAGTGAACCCGGACTTAGCACATGGACTACTTGAAACGTCTATCCACTATACATGCTTGCCTCAAATCACCTATACAATTGTCTTTCACACCTTCAATTGCCCAATCAGTATCTATATACTCTAATAAACATCCTGTCACTCCCCTTGCATACCTCCAGTGATTCATCAAGCACCATGTACTAATCTATTCACTGCGCCAAAATCCAGAAACTTAAAAGATTCATGCAGGCACTCTCCTTGCAGTACTATGATTCAGTCAGTACTCAGGTACTCATGCAATTACCCAGGCCTTAGATAATGGACTGCTTCAAATGTCTGTCTAGTATGCATGCAGGTCTCTAGTCATCTACACATTTGTCTTTCGCTTTTTCAATTAACTAGTCAGTATCTATAAACTCCAGTAAACACTCTTTCAGTCCACTTCCACACCTCTACTGACTCATCTGGCACTATCTAATAATCTACTCACTGCACCAAAACACAAAAACTTAAAAAGATTAACCCAGGCACTCTCCTTGCAGTAGTGTAATGATTAAGTCAGTACCCAGGTAATCATGCAGTGTCTGAGGTCTTAGCTCATGGACTGTTTAAACGTCTATCCACTCTGCATGCAGGCCTCTAGTCACCTATACACTTGTCTTTGACTTCTTTAATTAACTAGTCTGTATCTATATACTTCAATAAACACCCTGTCACTCATCTTGCACACCTCCAGTGACTGATCCAGTACCATGTACTAATCTATTCACTGCGCCAAAACCGAAAAACTTAAAAGTTTCATCCTGGCAGTCTCCTAGCAGTAGTTTAATGATTCAGTCAGTACGCAGGTACTCATGCAGTGAACTGTGCATTACCACATGGACTGCTTCAAAGGTCTATCCAGTATTCATGCAGGCTTCTAACCTACTATACACTTGTCTTTAACAGCTTGAACTCTCCAGTCAGTATGCATGTACTTCCAGCAAACATCCTGTCACTCTTCTAGCACTCTTCCAGCACCATGTAGTAATGCATTCACTGCACCAAAACTGAAGCACTTATAAATTCACCCAGGCATGCTTCTTGCAATAGTCTAATCATTCAGTCAGTACCTAAGTGCTAATGGAGTGAGGCAGGCCTTAGCACATGGATTGATTCAAACGTGTTTCCACTATGCATGGAGGTCTCTAAGTACCAACACAATTGTCTTTCAGACCTTCAATTTCTCTGTCAGTATCTATAAACTCCAATAAACACTCTGTCACTTTAATTGCACACCTCCACTGACTCATTTGGAACTGCTTCAAAGTACTATGCCCTATGCATGTAGTGTTTTAACCATCATCACACTTGTGCTTCAGGGCTATAGTTTCTTAGTCAGTATTTATATAAAATGTGTTTCTACAGTAATAGAATACTATAAATTTGAAAGTTATTAATATACATTTATTTGTGATTCTTTTTTACAGATACTGTTTTTCAACGTTAAAATAGAGAAATCATGCCAGAAAAAAATAGAAAAAGAAAAGAACAGAGACAGGAGAATTACTTGAAGAAACATCAACCACAAGTATTGAATGAACAAGATAATGTGGCTAAAAAGAAAAAATCTTCTGGTAAGATCACAAAGCAATTGATTAAAAATGTTTGTAGGACCAAACAGAATGTACAGAATGCTGAAACCTCTGAGAATGCTTCAACTAGAAAAGAAAATCAAAATAAGAGGAAAAGCAAAAAAGCAAATGGACAGTGAAAGGAGACAAAGTATGGTAAAAGAAGGCAGAATCAGTATAAGGAATTACGCAAAAAAATATTTTACAAGAGAGTAGTAAATAATTTGCTGAAAGATGTGAAGAAATATAAAAAGAGAGCTCTATTTTATAAAAAGAAGAAGCATATTGAAAACATTGTTGAAAAGGCTTTTGAAGTAAAAAGGAAACTATTAATTTTAGTATTAAACAGAATTTGATCACTAGATAAACCAATCCATTTAATGAAGGCCAAAAGTAGGAGGAAAAGAGTAATTAATAGAAAAATATTTTGTGATTTTTTTGGGGAGAATGGAAACACAGTTCCATTTCAGAGCCTTTCTTTAATGAAGAGAGTTATTTACAGAGCAAAAAATTATTGTACGCAGTTGACACCAGTGGTAGAGGTTATGAGGTTAGAGATGGTTGTCCAGTTGAGAAAGAGAAAATGGTTGAAAGAAATGCAGAAGAAATGATAGCTGATGAAGTTCTAGGGAGACGTCCTAAACACCCTGTGTACACTTGGGATTGCAGTAGTATTTGTAATGTACGACAAGAATCTATTGATAAATTATGTAGTTTTTTATGAGCATATAGTAAAAAAAGTGGTAAATAAAAGATTACGGTGTTGCAAGGACTAGACCCTTGCAGAGTGAGACAAAATACTGGTTTGCAAGGTCATTCTGTGGCTTGTCTTTCTAGGAAAGTTTGTCAAAGTGTTTTTCACCATTTCAGGATGCTGCCAGTACATCATACTCAAATGCGGAAGTTAGTGAGAAGATTGTATTATGCAAAAAGTCCAGCACTAAAGTTAAATGAGTTGAACAGTGCTCTTTTGCGTGGGTCAGTATCAGATGTGAAGAAGGTTTGTGATGATATTGAGTTTTGTTACTTTGGTCCTCAGCAAGAGAGTGCAGAAACTGACACATTAGTAGAACAAAATGTTGAAGACAATGTAGAACCCGTAATTACAAAAAAATTTGAGGATGAATTCACAAAGTTTAAGGTAATTTCAGGTTTCTTGTATTTGTTGTCGGCGAAGTCACTATAAAAATCAGACTAGGGGTGTCAATCTGTATTTAAAAAGTGAAATAGAAGATAATGATAAGTGGATGGAATTTGCAACTTATTGGTTGGTAGAGGATTGTTTTGATTTGTGATTTGAGCAGCGTATTTGCAAATATTGTTATAACAAATTAGATAAGAATAAAATGCCTGCTAGAGCTGTTCATAATATTCTAGAGTTGGTTGCTATTCCTCCAGAGCTGATAGATTTAAATACGTATGAGTCTATTCTCATTCAATGTGTGCACCCGTTTCAGGCTATTGTTCGTATGGAGCCTAAAACAGGTAAATTACCTCCATCAGAGTTACAAAAAGGATTGAAAGGAAGAGTTGTGTATTTACCGTTAGATTTAAAGAGTTAGTGGATGTTAGAAAAGTGCAAAAGGCATCATTGTATCTGATAAAAAATAATGAGTACTATAGAAATGTGTTTGTAGGAGAAGAAGAAATAGATTTAGCAGACGATACTGAAACATTAAGTGGACAAATTGAAAAAGTGGACATGTCCAGATGTGAAGAAATCTATGAACATCACAGTGTACATCCACTTCATTCCAAAGAGGTGATATGGAATACTATTGCGTTGTTCCAAATGAAAAAAGCAGAAGGAAGTCCCATGATTTTATGGGAAGAGAGCTTGGAAGCTCATTGTTTCCCGCAGTTGTTTCCAACAGGAAAAGGTGGACGATATGATGAACGTCCTGTGCATATTCCTGCATCTGAATATCGGACAACAAGATTATGTGCAGAAGATCCAAGATTTCGACAATGTATCCCTTATATGTTTCATCTTCTGTTTGAAAGTGACTTGTCTGGACTTTCACATGCAGTAAATCACATTTTAAAAACTGGAATCTATCTGCAAAATGTAACTGCAAAGGATTTTATGGATAAAGTGCATCAGAGAGATGATCATTTAGAATCTCAGTTGATTAATCTGATGGCATGTCAGCGTGGGACTAATGAATATTGGTAACGTTGCCATGGAGAACTGAAATGTATGCTACGGAACTTGGGAACTCCTACATGGTTTGTTACACTGAGCTGTGCTGAGTATGCTTGGGATGATTTACTTGAATTTCTTCGAGAGGCAAATTCCAATATAAAAAATATTGAATGCAAGACACCTGGAGAATTGTGCTCTTTGGATTCTGTTAATGTATGCAGATATTTCAATCATGGATTTGAAGCTATGATGTCTTTCATCTGCAATAAAAAGAATCCTCCTCTTGGAGAAGTTGTGGATTTATTTTGGAGAAAGGAGTATCAAGCAAGAGGTGCTCCTCATATACATATGTTGTTATGGATCAGGGACGCCCCCAAATTTGGAACAGATTCAGATGAAACTGTTTTGTCTTTCATTGAAGATTATGCCACATGTGCTGTACCCAATAGCAGAGAAGATAAAAACTTAAAACAACAAGTCTTACGATTCCAAAGCCATAGGTGTGGAAAATACTGTCAAAGAAAGTACAAGTCAAAGGATAAGTTCTATACCAAATGTCGTTTTGGATTTCCACGTCCTGTATTATCCAAAGGAAGAGTGAACAGTTTTCTGTCAGCTATGCGACATACCAACACAAGAAAGTCTCTGAAAAATACCTACAACTTAAGAAGAAGCGAAGAATCAAAATACATAAATGACTACAATCCATTTATTTTATCCATGTGGAACGCTAACATGGATATTCAGTATGTTGCGGACAATTCCATTGCTGTTGCTAGATATGTAACGTCCTACATTACTAAATCAGAAAAGACCGAATTGAAAGAAATGTGGGAAGAGATTTCTCACGAGAAGACTCTAAGTAAGAAATTATACAGTTTCAGTTTGAAGATGTTATTGGATCGTGAAATTGGAGCATATGAATGTTCAGATCGGTTATCATCTGCAAGTCTATATTCCAAAAGTAGAAGAATCCTTTGGGTGAGTCTAGGTCTTGCAGGAATGCGAAATCGGGTACTGAAATCTGTTCAAGAAATTGAATATTTAGCAGAAAAAGAACCAGAAAGTACAGATATTTTGAAAACAAATATGTTGGACACATATTACCCAAACAGAAGTCATCATCTTGAGAACATGTGTCTCTATGAAGTGCTGCAAAACTACACTTTTAAACGGAATACTACAGAGAACATCAATGATGGAAAATATGCAGTGATTGGTTCCAAAGGATGTCTGGTGAAACAAAGGAAAGGAAATATAATTAATCACAGGAAACTGAGTTGCGACACTGCTGACAAAAGGGAATTTTACTATTTAGCCCTTTTGCAAATGTTCAAACCGTGGCGTTCAGAACTGGAATTACTTGGAGATTTTCAGAGCTATGAAGATTCATTTAATGCTTGTAAAGATAGCATACAATGCAGTGCTTTTGCAAATTATGTGAAAATGTTGAATGATGAAATTGATCAAGAAACTGCAATTGCAGCTGTGATTGCTAGAGACAGTTCTCAAGACAAAGTTCTGCTGCACTTAGTCAAGATCCACTAGGACAACCAATTGTTGAAAATGAAGCAGCAACTGCCATGAATGAGGTGGAAACAGCAATGTATCAAGCTCAAGAAGATGTAATACAGTTAGGAAACTTGGAAGAACAACTAAATGTTGAACAGAAACAAATATATCAACAAGTGAAAGAGCAGATTGACCATGGATCACTTCATGAAAAGAAAGGGTGCTCATGTACATCATTTCAACCTATCCGAATGTATGTGAGTGGTCAAGCTGGAACAGGAAAAAGTTTCTTAATTAAAGTAATTACAAGTTATCTGCAGAAAACAACTGAGTCGCATTTGTCTTGTGTTGTCACTGCTCCAACTGGGTTGGCAGCACATAACATTAAAGGAATAACTTTACATCGTTTACTAATGCTACCAGTAGAGCATGAGAACAAATTGGAATACCACACGCTATCTGGAGAAGCTTGTTGTGAAGTTTCAAGAGTCCTGAAGAAAATGAAACTTCTCATTATTGATGACGTAAGCATGGTCTCAAACTTGATGCTTGCCTTTGTGCATTTAAGAATGCAGCAAATTCTTAAAACAGAGTATGACGTGTTATTTGGAGGAAAACACGTCATAGTTTTTGGAGATCTACTGCAACTGACTCCGGTAAAAGGACAACTGGTATTTAAAACACTTGCACATGAAGATACCAGAAAGTCTCTTGGTAGTGTTGGTAATGTGAACATTTGGACTTATTTTGAATACAAAGAACTAACGACAAACATGCGACAGGCAAATGATGCTCAATATGGAAATATTCTTCAAGATATAAGAATTGGAATTCTTACAGAACATGGCAAACAAGCTTTGGAGAGTCGATTACTTTGCAATGTGTTTCCAAATGAAAATGTAGTTCCTGCAAAAGTGTACATGAAAATTGAAGAAAATAAATCAGTGATCTGCTTAATGCCAACACTGCGTGAGTGTTCCATATTCAACGAAGAACTCTTGAAACTTGAAAATGAAGAAATTATAAAAATGGAAGCCATCGATAAAATAGAGCATGAAGGAATCACTATTATTTTGACGGGAAAGTTGAAAACAAAATTGGATTCTTTAGAAAAAAAAATATCTAAAACAGCTGGTTTAGAAAAGACACTATATGCATGTGTAAACTGTCGGGTAATTTTAAGGCGTAATTTGGATGTAGAAAAAGGTTTAGTTAATGGCGCAATGGGTAAAGTGGTGGATTTTGTTAATTATCAGAAAAAAGAAGGAATTGAATTTTTAAAAATTACATTTGATCAGATTGAAGAAGTTAAAGAAATTGCTCGTTGTTCAGTTCGTTTTTTGCTTGTTAAAGATTTATATGCCCGTAGGAAACAATTTCCATTTTCTCTGGCATATGCAGTGACTAATCATAAATCTCAAGGATTAAGTGTAGACAGTGCATTGGTGAACATTGGATCTACCATATTTAAAGAGGGTATGGCATATGTTGCTTTGTCGCGAGTCAGAACATTATCTGGTTTGTTTTTGATTGATTTTGATGAGACAAAGGTTACTGCAGATGCAAACTGTGTAAAAGAGTATACTAGGTTAAGAAGGGTGTTTGCTCCAAATTTAGGTCAATATCCTGTATTTGAAAAGCGTGTGCTTGGTCGAAAAAGAAGGTTTGAGAATATCTGTTCTGAAAGTGTCGAGAAGGGAAAAGAACAAGATAATGTTGTGATTGCAAGTAAAAAGAAATCGGACACTGTTGAAGAGATGATGGTTATCAGTTTGAAAATAGTTCAGGTGTCAACTGCTATGTGGGAACCGTGAGTATCATCTAAACTTAGTTCCCAATACTAATATCTGAATATCATGGCCGCCAGAAGGGGTGTGAAACCGACACCAATAGGGCTTGTAGCCGGGACTCTAGACCAATTCATTACGAGAGCATCATCGGTCTTGGAACGCGAAATTGTTATGACGCAACGCCGTCTGTCCCAAGATCCGGTCTTCCTAAGGAGATCCTCCCTGGGCCCCGCTGCACAGGCATGCTCACCAGACCCTCCCCAGTTAAACGCAGCTATTGAAGAGCTCCCTACTAACTCACATCTTACTGGAAACAATATAGGAGATCAGGTGGATGGGTTAACCCAACTACCATGTGGACAGTCTACAAACGTATTATCTGCCCAAACCGAAGCGAATACAAACAACCAGAATAAGACAAGACTTAAAGAGGGTGCAATCTTGAAAAGGAAGAAGGCTGGCACTCCATCTCGGGGTAGAAAACCCAAACAGTCTAAACCTAATAACCAATTGGAATCCCTGACCGCGGACCAATCAGAGATCTGCCCTTCTGTGACTCTTATAGATAGCCCTGCTAAGAATGGTACAGACTCCGTAACCACATTCTCCCTCGATGTAGATCTACTGGTGGGGAAACTAAGTATGGTTTTATTTTCTCTTATCCAGCCTGTGGAGCAAAAATTGAAACACTTAGATGATAGATTGGAAAAAATGGAGGCACTGCTCGTGGAAAATATGGGTCTTAGAAATGATCTTCTTGCTACCAAAGCCCAAGTTAAAGCCTTGGTTACACCAGTGAACGTTTCACAGTCACAACACAAGTTAACATCTACTATTGCAAACGATCAACCTACATTATCTACCATACAGGGGCCGATCCCGGGCTCTAGCACAACTGGCCCAAAAATCAATCCATCAGCCGCGAACGAGGCACAACCCTTGCAATTGGCAAACTCTGCAAATATCGAAACTTTAGGGAAGGAGTTTCCAAATCAATCTGGGGAAAATGATGCCTCTCGAGACCTACCATGCATCAACTTACCCCCGGATTGCGCCCCATATGTGGTTATTCTAACCGGGGTCCCAAAGTTGATGAATACGAAACATGAATCATATGAGGAACTCAAAAACAAGACAATGCATTGGTTGAACACCCATAGACCCCTGCCTAGATCCATCCAAAGCAAAATTTTGTTTGTTAGAAGGGTGGGGTGGGTGGGTTCCAAACTAAAAAATGTGGGTGGGGACTGTGTAATTATTAATTTTGAGGATTACAGGGCAGTTGATTATGTATGCAGCAGGCAACAGATAAGTCCCAATACAATGATTAAATCTTTAAGGTTAGACTATTTTTACCAAATAGATCATGCTCATTATCTTCCCGATCATAGGAACTATGATTCATGGCGCCAGCAAGAGGACCCTTGGCATTATGTACACAGAAGCAGGGGTGGACAAGTTAGGGGTGAAGTGTTGGGAGTTCCAACAAGCAATGGATACAGCTTGTTGGACCAAGTGGATTGACTCCCCATGCCCCCAGCCCCCCATTAGTCCATCGAACAGACGTTAATAAAAGGGAAGGAGGTTCAAAGATTATCAGAAGGGATCTTATGGGGGCGGTAATCACCGCAACTAACTCTCTGTCCCCTACAGAAGTAAGAATGATGCCCAAGAAAAAGCCTTATGCAACCACAGGGGAGTTAGGGGATGGTCCATCTCCCCCTGTGATTGATAAATCTATTTTTGTCCCACATTTTCGGACCACTCGCGTGCACACAGATCGGCATTCAGTCAGCCCTGGGGTGCACGGCCTTGCTGGGTCCTGTCACGAGGGTAGTTTGGGAAACAAGCAGGCAATGACAAAAGGGACCTTAAAAATCTTATCCTGGAATATAGCGGCCTCGCATCTAACTTAGACATCCCGGATTGGTGTACATTCGTGGATTCTCATGGGATCTGTTTATTCCAGGAAACGTGGGCGATAGGTCCTACCCATAGATTGGGCTATGTAACCTTTGCGGAATCTGCAATTAAAGGCTCGAGAGGCAGACCGTCAGGGGGGTTGTGTATATGGGTGGGTATCCATCTTGGATTCACGTTGAAAAGGCTAGATACAAGCAGTCCTGATCTCACGTGCATCCTGATGTCTCATAAAGAAACACCAAAACTGGCTCTGAACAACATATACTCACGGCCAGTGCGATCGGGCGGAACATCCAAAACTTTGGATTCATTAACCACCTTATTGCACTCGCTTGGGGGTGATGTTGCCTTGTTGATTGGAGGAGACTTCAATTGTCATTTTGAACCATTACAAGGGGTCCCGCCGATCACAATGGAAGAAGATGAAACTTGGTCAATTCTGCCCCCCAATGCTTATCCTGTTAAAAATTGGACAGCTTTAGTCCTTCAGTTGACTTCCCTTACCTATACGTTCTCTATTAGAGCCTGTAACGGTCGATTCCAGAGTGATACCCCTGCCCAGCATACTTATAGTGGCATGGGGCATACATCTGTGATAGATTATTTCTTGGCGAGTTTGGCTCTGTGGCCAAAAATTTTAGATTTTAGCGTTCCTATTCGTATTGAAAGTGACCATAATCCCCTGATAATTGAGATGGATTTCCAACTAATCAGGGGGGATAGTGCTACAGTTAGCACCCTAAGTAGTGATCTAAGAATAGTGCAAGGTGGGAGAAGAATCCGATGGGCGGCCGCGAAATCATCTGCCAAATCCATGGCAAAATTATATCGAGACGTAACCCCCCTGCTCGAAAGGGCAAATCCCACCCTCACTAATTCTTTGGACATTGATATGGGTAAAATTATGGATATCCATAGTGAAATGGTCGCAATACTAAAGGACACTTTCTATAAGAAGGGTTCTGTTAAGCCTAAACCACGCAATGACGAGAATCCATGGTTTAACAGGTGTTGTAGGGACGCGAAAGCTGCATTATTGTTCGCCCTAAGCCAAGGTAATAGATCTCGTGTCACAGAAGCCAGACAAGCATATAAGAAAATGCTAAAAAAATGCAAAATTAGAACGGGAGGCAGACCGTTGGGCTGCTATTACATCTGCACTCGTGGCAAAGGACCCAAGGACCTTTTGGAACCTTGTCCACACTGGAAAATCTGAAGGCAGGTCTACAATTGCTCCAAATATATCTGAAGAAGCATGGTCTTCTTATTTTAAAGATCTTTACTCTCTTTCTCCTACATGTACAAGTGAAGCCACCCCGAGCTTATTGGCCCCGGATCCTATGTGGTCAGTGCAACCATTTACATTGGTGGAAGTACAGTCGGCCATCTCAAGTATCCAGCCTAACAAAGCACCGAGACTTGATAGGATCCCAGGTGATTTATATAGAGAAGAACCGATAGTTTGGGGTCCATACCTATGGGTATTATTTAATGCGATATTGCAGGGGCTACAACTCCCATGTACCTGGCTGAGGGCGGAGATAATTCCAATTCACAAGAAGGGCTCTCCGCTCCAACCGTCTAATTATAGGCCAATTAGCCTTATTGATGTGACCCAAAAAATCTACGCCAGGCTATTGTTACAACGATTACAGATTTGGTCCAGCGATAATAACATTCTGACGCCGCTTCAGGCGGGATTTAGGGCCAAAACATCAACAATCGACCAATTATTCCGGTTGCAAGTTCTTTACTGGAAGCATGTGGTCTTGGAAGGGGGTAGCTTATATCTTACATTCGTCGACCTAAAGTCCGCATTTGATATGGTGTACCGGAACCAGTTATGGACCATCTTATTAACAATGGGGGTTCCGCCATACCTATGCTATCAGTTTAAGATCTTACATGGAGGCACGTTTGCGAGAGTTCGTTTTGGCAGACAAGGTCAGCTAACTGGACCATTCCCGATTGAGAAAGGCGTTAGGCAGGGCTGTGTGCTTGCCCCGACCTTGTTTTCTCTCTTTCTCAACGGGCTTATTGAAGATCTCTTAGCTATAAACGACATTGACTCCCCCAAATTGGGTGCCCGAAGATTTCCCGCTCTAATGTTTGCGGATGACACGCTGCTGCTTTCAAAATCCCCAATGGGGATGCAGCGGGTGCTGAACCAGTTTTCCAAATTCTGCATTAAAAGGAACCTGGTGGTTAATATAAATAAGACTAAGTATATGGTTTTTAACGCCAATACTGCTAACTGCCCCCATCCAATGATGGAAGGCAGATCCCTTGAAAGGGTCCCAACATTTGAATACCTGGGTTTGACTTTGAATAATAAAATGGGGTGGGGTCCACAAGTGGCCAAGGCCAACCTAAGACTATCCCAAGCAGCTGGGGGCATCCTAAAAGTACAGAAGAATTGTACCCACAAAATAATAAGTGCCCCCCTTGAAATATTTAAAGTTCAAGCAAGGGCATCATCCCTTTACGGGGCGGAACTTTGGGGACACACATCAGTAAGCAACCTATCAATAACTGAAAATAATTTTATAAGGCAATTATTGGATTTGCCAAAAAGTACTCCCTTGGCTCCGCTCAGATTAGATTTGAATATCTGCCCAATTGCAGATGCTATTACTGTCCGGCCTTTACTTTATTGGAAGCGCCTGTGGAGCATTCCTGAGTTGGTCAATTACAAGGAGGAGCTCAAAGTAGTCATGGCTTCATTAGGATCTGGTAGGATCCCTTGGTTAACTTTTGTAAGACAGTTACTTACATCGAGCGGGCTTGTGGAACTCTGGTTAAATCCCGAGGCTTCCTGTCCAGCTATTTCCAAGAAAACCATGACAAGTGTTGTAAAAGAATCTAATTTAAGGAATCTCTTTCGCTCAGTAAAAACTTCATGCTTAACTGATATTTTTTTGGACGTTAAGTCCTTCTACAGCTTTGAGCCTGAGATTGATGCAATACAACCCACTCTAGCAAAGAAGCTCTATTTGCAATTTAGATATGGCACTTTTTATTATAATATTGACAGGTGGAAAGGGGGTCCGGCACGTCTTTGCCCAAGCTGTCGAACTGAGGAAGAAACTCCCGTACATGTTATCCTTTTCTGTCCAGTATATGCTTGCATTAGGAAGAAATGGATAATTCAGCTGTGCAAAAACCTGGGTATAAAGCAATATTTGGCCTTTTTTAGGATATTAAAAACTGATACTAACGCAGTGATTGTTTCTGCAGTAGCTAAATACTTGCATTCAATGTGGATAATTCGAAGGAACTTGATAAACAATGCTGCTATACATTAGCATTAAGTTTAATGGATATCGAGAGAAAAGATCGTATTTTATTCCTTTTATAATGATCATTGTTTAACAATTTTAAAATTCTGGATAGTATTTAAATTTTTAAAATTTTTAAGGATATGTTTAACAATCATCTATATAGTTGAGATTACATGTATGAATTGAATTGCTTGTCCTATTGTACTGTTGTCTTACTTTTATATGCTTTTATGGTAAATCTAACTGCAATAAAGCTTGACTGAACTGAACTGCTATGCTAATGTAGTGGTCAATGTTGTTTTTTATCTTGAAGGTTTGCAAGAACAAATTATGCAGAATCGGCAAAAAAAATATTGTTCTCTGTTGCATTCTGTTTATGAAAAATTGACAACAGATACAAGTAAAATACAATCTGTTTAAGATGTTCGCAATCTTTTGGATGTGTGTTCTGGTTCTACACAATTTACACAAAATGTCCAACAAGATGCTCAGGAATATTTAATGTATATGCTTTCCATTTTTGAAAATAAAGGTGTAGAAATAGAAAATATGTTTGGCCTTTCTTACAAATGGGAACATCATTGTGAAAATTGCATGTATACATGTACCACTAATGTAGACACTGAAAGATTTCTATATTTAACATTACCAGACTGTAAATCAGTGTCTTTCAATAAATTAGTTAAAGGTGCAAATCAAAACATGGAGTGTAGCCAATGTAGATCAGAAATGTTATCCACATTATTTTTAACAAAATATGGACAATACATCATTTTAATGATGCAACGTTGTACAGCTGATGGAAGAAAATTGGATACTTTAATAAAGCAATTTGTAGCAACACAACTATCAATATCAGGAAGGACTTTTGTAGCAATTGCAATAATTTTCCATGATGGTCCTTCCACAACATCTGGACATTACACTGCCTATCTAGAATGTGACAAAGGCTGGACACTTTGTAATGATTCCCAGTTGGTTTCCAAACAACGTTTGCCTAGGGAATTACCAAATTCCTACCTAATATTTTTAAAGTCAAAGTTTTAGGAAGATAAGGATTACCATTGGACAATTTACATAAAAAGGAGTACAAAAATACCATTTTGCCTCAAGGAAAGATATATGTTTGAATTATGGTTTTTTCGTGCTCATTGACTCAGTGAATATTTTAAAGCAACAACATTTACAGTTTTTATTAGTTAAAGTTATAAAATGTTGTTAGCCGATAAGCATTTCAAATATGTGTGATTTGTATTTTCTGGTATTTTACTGAGAATAGCATGTTGGGTTTTTTTAAACAATATTTTTGATTGGTTTTTTTTTGCCCGCTGTTAAGTGATGAGTACGATTGAAATCACTATTTCTAGTGAAATTCAATATATTCTGAGAACAGCAAAAAAGGCAAACAAATTACTTTGTTGAAATTATGCTGTGTTGTAAAAAATGTATTATTACATGTTATAACTATTTTTTCTTTTCTTTCACAGATCCTAATTCTAAAATAAGCAATTTACATCAATTTACATTGCAAAACAAATCTGAAAAAAAATGTATACCATTTTTAATTTCTATTACTGTGAAGGTAAGTTTAACTAAGTATTAATATGCAGAATGGGCAGATCTGCAAGAAGCTACAAAGTTTGAACACGTTTTTAAAAACACTCTGTTTATACCTATGTAGTTTTGAAATCTCTCTGTTATCGGATATCATGTGACCTCCAAAAAACAGATTTGAGTGGTTCATAATATTTCCCATTGTACCTATTGACGGACCGCAATCATTTCAATCATTCTTCTTTGTGCATCTTTGCAGACAAAACTCTGTGCTTACCTTCTATCATTCGCAAGCAATTTTAAAAACAGAAATATGTCACTTTTTGTAACATATTTATTGCGCAAGACACTCTTTCATATTTACAAAGAGAGGATAAGGCACTCTGTGTACTTTTTCTACTCCATGTAAATGCAACCTCATCATACACACCACTTTGCGTTGAAAGGGTGTTCTATAAGTGTTGTTGTGCATGATTGCACTGAATACTCATAGAACAAGACACATCTCCAGATTTATCAGAAATCATAAATCTTGATATGTGTGTGAATGCTGCACCATTCTCCAATTGGTGTAGGAAAGCACAACAAGGAGAATCGTTTTCATTTCTCCTCATTTTAAAATCTTCAATGCATGCTAAAATGTTCAGCATACATTGAAGGAGTAAAATGCATTTTCTTTTTTTTTTTTTTTTTTTGTTTTTAAAAGTTTTTATTGAACAATAATTCGATTACAAGCACGGGCCTACAACCACCAGGGCCGGCCGCTAAGTACAGAATGAAATATACATTTATCAAAGCTGCAGTCGGTTCCCGGGGGTCGGCCCCGTAGTGAGTCCGGATAGTTCTAGAGGCACAGGAGACTTAGATCAAACAAACACAGAAAACTAAAAGAAAAACAAAAGGCGAGGCATAAAGACAAACGGCGCAGGTCAGGCTTCCTCCGGGGAACTCCAGGTCAGACCATTAAGCAGCACACGAAAGGAAGGAGTACCGGGAGGCTGGGGACGGGGGGGGGGGGCCAAGGGAACTGAACGTCCATATGTAGTCATTCCAAAAGGTGCCCGGAACCGTCAAGGGTCAGGGGGACATGGCGATATCGGTGTCCACCAGGGGGGGCGTACAGATACCCCCGCGATAAGCATTCCATTGCCCCCAGATTCTGCCCCATGCCCCCGGCTTACCACGGGCAACATACACAGTCTTCTCCCTGAACATACACCAGTCCATATTCTCCTTCCATACTGACACGGTGGGCGGCCGCTGGGCACCCCAAAGCTGCGCTATATCTCTCTTGGCAATCATGTTCCCCAGGGCCGCCCACCGAGTCTGAGCCGCGCTATAATCATTGGGCTCCCACACATTCAGGACACAGCGACGCACCTCCGGCAGCAGCACAACCCCAGTGACCTGTCCCATAACCGTATGTACCCGGCGCCAGTAGTCCGCCACCTCGCGGCACTCCCACAGGATATGGAGAAAGGTGGCACTGAGCCCACAACCCCGCTTACAGAGCCCATCGTCGGAATATCCCATCGAGACCAAGCGAGGACCCGTCACATACACCCGGTGAAGAATCTTAAGCTGTACCAACCGGAGACGGGCTGGAATGGCGACCTCTTTGGGGGACGACAGTGCAGACTGCCAGTCCTCGTCGTCCAATTCCACCCCATCCCCCGTCCAAGCCTCCCGAAGGCGCACCAAGAGGTCAGCCCGATGATTAATCAGTTTCTTATAAATTAAAGAAATAGTGCTGTCCGGGACATGTCCGTCAAGTATGCGGTCCTCGAGGGGCGAGGAAACCGGGATCGTGGTCCCCTCTCCAAAGACCGAGAGCAGGGCGTGTCGAACCT
This sequence comes from Triturus cristatus, assembly GCF_964204655.1. NCBI lineage: Eukaryota > Metazoa > Chordata > Amphibia > Caudata > Salamandridae > Triturus > Triturus cristatus. Next base: position 320,660,477 of record NC_140584.1, on the reverse strand, counting down.
GGGCATAGCGGAAGAACTCCCTGTCCGTAAGCTCATATTCGGCCTGAAGAGCCGCGAAAGTCTTAACCGCGCCCTTATGCCACAGGTCTCCCACTTTGCTGATACCAATCGTGTCCCACTGGTCAAACCCCTTCGTAGTCCAGAGGCTCCCCAGGCGATCGGAGGCAAACAAAGGAGTAGCACATGTCAGTCGCTCACCCCAGCCCGTGGCCGCAGTGGCGGCCCTCCAGGTCCGCACAGCGATCTTAGTAGGACCCGTAAGGGTCCGGCCAGCCGAGCGGGAGTACAGCGCCCTGTTATAGTCCCCGCCGGGAAGCAGGAACTTGTCCATCTCATACGCCAGGTTCAGGCCAGGCGCATACGTGGCATGGTTGATGGCCGAAAGCTGCGCGGCCCAATAATACCTGCGAATGTCGGGAAGCGCGATGCCCCCGTCATACCAGGGGAGAGTAAGCTTAGCAAGAGCAATACGCGCCCGCCCGTCCCACACCAGTCTCCTCTGCAGGCTCTCTACCTCCCGAAAGTAGGCCACTGGGATGACGTCGAAGGAATTCTGGAGTGCATAGAGGAACCTGGGAAGGGACATCATTTTGAACAGCGCGGCCCGACCCAGCGGGGACAGGGGCAGCCTGCACCACCGGGCCGTATCCTCTCGCAATCGCCGAAGCGGACGCAGGAGATTCAGCTCATAGCGAGCCACCGGGTCCAGCGAAACGTATATCCCCAGGTACTTAAAGCCGCTCAGTGATACCTGGATCGGAAGCCGAGGCGGTAGGAGTGGAGGACCACCGGAGATCGGATAGACGCAGGATTTAGACCAATTGATCGTGAGACCCGAATTACTCCCAAAGGAAGTCAGAACGTCAAAGAGGACGTTGAGCGACTGCCGCGGTGAGGTGAGATATAGGAGAATATCGTCCGCATACAGCGAAACCCGATCTTCAAAGCCCGGGGCCCACCGGATCCCTCGAAGCGAGGGCTCCCAGCGGAGCCAAGCCGCGAGTGGCTCCAGGGCGAGAGCGAAGAGCAAAGGGGACAACGGGCATCCCTGCCTCGTGCCCCTGCCGAGGGCAAAGGGCCGAGAGACCCGCCCGTTCACCACCACCTGAGCCATGGGTCCCGTATACAGAAGCTTCACCCAGCCAATAAATCCTTCCCCAAAGCCAAATTTAGCCAAGACAGCCCAGAGGAATGGCCACTCGATGGTGTCAAAAGCCATCGTGGCATCCAAAGAAACCAGCACGGCCGGTTCGGAGAGGAGCTCCGCCCTGGCAAGGGCGCCATGAAGACGCCGCAAGTTAAGAGCGGTGTTACGATGCGGGATGAATCCGCATTGGTCCGGATGAATCAGATCGCACACTACGCTCAACAGACGATTAGCAAGGACTTTCGCCAGGATCTTAGGCTCCGCATTTAGCAGTGAAATAGGCCGGTAAGAAGTACAGCGATCTCGCGGCTTGTCCTCCTTGGGGATAACGACTATCGTGGCCAAACGCTGATCGGCCGGGAGGGAACCCGCCGCCAGAGACTCACGGAACATGCGACTGAGGAAGGGCGCAAGCTTGTCAGGGCGCAATTTATATAGCTCAATGGGCAGACCGTTGGGACCCATAGCCTTGCCCGAGCGAAGGGAGCGGATCGCGGTCGCTATTTCATCCACCGACAAGGGGGCGTCCAGCCGCTCACGGTCCTCAACGGACAGGCAGGGCACGGCGATATCCCTCAGTAGAAGGCGAGAGTCGTCCTCATCCCTGTCAGTCACTGGGGAGTACACAGCCCGGAGGTGGTTGGCAAAACATTCCACAATCTCGTCAGGCTCCGTCACACACACACCATCCGCAGCACGCAACTCCGGGACCACACGATTCACTCTCTCCTTCCTGTCCAGCCACGCGATCAACTTTCCCGCCTTGTCCCCGGCATCGTACAGTCGACCCTGCTGCTCCCTATACATAGTTTTGGCCGCGTCAGTGACCAGGGACCTATATTCACACTGTTTCAGGCTGAGGGCATGGAGCCCGTCCGGAGTAACATTCGCCTCCAAGGCCGACTCCAGCCCCAAGATGTCAGTCTCCAGCCTCACCACTGCCTCACTCTTGACCCTCTTAGACACCACTATCTGGGAAAGGGCGTGTCCGCGGATCACGGTTTTAAAGGCTTCCCACAGGGACATTGCAGAAGACACCGACCCCTCGTTATCCAGGAAGTATTGGTCCATAGCCTTAACCAGGCTGTCACGAGTCGTAGGGTCTCGCAGGTACCATGGGTTAATGGGAGCGATCCGCCCTGCAGACCGCGGCCCGGTGTCAAAAACAAGCCACAGCGGAGAATGGTCGGAGATACCCCGCGCCAGGTGCCTAACCTCTCGAATCCGACCAGTCTGCGCCGCGGGCATAAGGAAGTAGTCTAACCTAGAGAGACTCCCATGCGCCCCCGAGTGAAAGGTGAATTGACATTGGGTCGGATGCATTAATCTCCAACTATCCACCAGGCCGAAGGTCTCCAGCATCCCACCCAGCCATGCCTGGGCAGCGGGGAGGGTCCTTGGTGGGTGACGATCCAGTTCACCCGAAACCACAGAATTAAAGTCCCCGCCCATGAGCAGGAGGCTGTCCGGAAGGTCAAGCAGCATTCGACCCAAGTCGGTGAAGGTGGAGTTCTGGAGGCCCGGGGGGACGTAAACTGAAACCAGGGCAAGGGGCTGCCCCTCCCACCTCCCAATCAAACACACATAGCGCCCTCTGTCATCCGAGACTATCTTAGTGATCTCCACCGGAAGTGAGGTTCGCAGCAGAATGCCCACCCCCCTGGAACCAGTTGTGAAACCAGAATGGGCCACGAGGCGGTATCCTCCCCTGTTCATTGCATGACAAACATTGCCCACCAGATGCGTCTCCTGGAGAAACACCACATCAGGAGTCAAACGACGCAAATATTGCAGTACTACACCCCGCTTGATACGGTCCCCCAACCCATTGACGTTCCATGACATAAGCCTCAACCCGTCCCCCCCCATCCCCCCCAATAGATCAAGGGTCCCCCAGCCTGCAGCACAGTTCCCAAATGAGGACAAAAATCAGTACCTCGCCCTGTAAACAAAAAACACACAGCAAAACAAACCCTCCTCCCCCCCAACCCCACCCCAGGACCAACTCCCCCCACCCTGCACCCCTGCGGGCCAAAAAACCCCCCCAACTTGCAGTGTGCCTGTCGCCCCACTAACCCCATTCTACGAAAAGAACCCAGAGGAGGTAAGGGACCCGTCCCCGCCCGCCCCCCTCACTGGTCCTGGTAAAACACAATATGCAAATGAAATAAGACCCGACTGTACAGTGCAAAAAAAAGGGCAAAATCAAGGACCAAAAGTCATTCTAAAGGGGACCCATCACCTGCGGTGCCCGCAGAGGGTCCGGGACGGCCACCTCCGTCCGGCAGAGAGTCCAGCCAGTCACTTGCAGCCACAGGAGAGTCAAAAAAGGCTGTCCGATCCCCATGTTCCACTCGGAGTTTTGCAGGGTAGAGCATCGAATACTTTAGGCCCAGCTCACGGAGACGACGCTTCACCCCTTGGAATCCCATCCGTTGTTTCTGGACCAGTTGCGTGAAGTCCGGGTAAAAATTGATGGTCGAGTTCTCATGACGAACCGGGCCGTGGGTCCGTGAGGCCTGCAGAATAGCGTCGCGGTCCCTGTAGTAGAACAGTTTGGCCACGATAGGCCTCGGGGGGGCCCCCGGCCGTGGCCGACCGCCCGGAACTCGATGGGCCCGCTCCACGGCAAAGAACTTACTTAGGCCAGCCGAGGACAACTGTTTCAGGATAAGTTCCTCGACCACGAGGTCAACCGGGCGGCCGTCAGAGGACTCCGGTACACCTATGACGCGGATGTTATTGCGTCGGGCCCGTCCCTCGAAGTCCTCAAGCCGCCGGGCCATATGGTCATTAACCACCCTGATGTCTCCAAGCGCGGCCCGCAGATCCGACACATCCGCACCGAGGGTGGAGGTCCGTGCGTCGAGAGCCTGGACCTTCTCGTTAGTTTTGGAGAGGTCGGCCCGGATCAGGGTGACATCGATCGCGACAGTGTCAATCTTACGGGCCAGGGCCTCATATTGCGTCGCGATGGTTTCCCTGATGCCATCAATGGCGCCCATAATGTCCTGCAAGGATAGTTCCGTCGTGGCGGTCGCGCCTCCTTCCGCAGTATCCGAGGGGAGGCCAGCAGCGCCAGAGGGCCCCCTGCCCTGGGTGTAGCGGTCCATGTTATTGCTCTGGACTGCCCCCCCGCGGAGGGAAGCCTTGGTCTTGCGGCCCTCGGGACCCCCTTTGCCCCCCATGTGAACACGGTCACCCGAGGGGACCTCCAATCAAGAGGTGTAAGGCACCAGCAAGAAGACCACAAAATGTCGGTATAGGGGGTCCGAGGCGATAGGCGCTCTAGTGGCAGCTGAAAGAAAACCTCATGCAGAGGCCCAGGAAGCACCTCTCCACCCCGAGCGCACCTCCCTGCCGGTCTCCTGAAGTGCAAAACCGAAACCGAAAGTGGTGGATCGGCAGCTGGCACCGCGCTGTAGCCGCTGTTGTTCAATTGCAGCCCGGTCCCTCGGGTCACCTTCACCCCGGTCACCTCCGTCGGGTGGGTCCCAAAAGTTCCGACGACGACAACTCAGGATTCCCAGGTCCGATTTGAGTTTTGAAAAGAGATATACGCTCAGCTGGTCTTTATCTCCCAGATTCCATAAGCCACGTCAGGATATTCTCAGGATAAATTCCGAGGAGCAGAGAGGGTCCGGGGAGCCCTGTGCTCACGCGGCCATCTTGGATGCGCGCTAGGCTCCTCCGTAAAATGCATTTTCAAATTGTTTTTGTGCAGGAAGGTGTGCCTTTCTGCACAAAAACAAACAGCACATGACACAGATATCCTTGCACTATGGTGCAAGGGTGCCTGTGTCACCACATGACTGCAATTTAAGCAGCCGTGCAGAGAGAAGCATAGATTTACAACATATTTATGTACATATGTTGCATCCCTGTGCTTCGGAAGTACTACAGCACACTACAGTTAAAGAGGTTACTGTGTGATGCTGCAGCCCTTCCTCATAGTTCTGCACTTATACATTCACCATACGCTACTAATGCATTCATTCAGTCAATTACATACTACACACACATTCATCTAAACTTTCACACACTAACAAACAAATATAGCTCTTTTTTTAAACCAGGAAAGTTAGTTCTAATAAGAACTTTTATTTTCTTCTTTTTCCTTTTATATTTATTTTTTGGTTTTTGGAACAATTTTTAATTTTTGGGGGTTTTTCTTGAAAAAAAGGAAAAAACAGAACTGGAGGAACAAAACAATGAACTTCAGCGAAAAAAAAGAAAACTAGCAGCGGTGACTCTCTTGCTTTTGGCAGATGAGATCGATTGACTGCTCTCCATAGCATAAAACAGCATTGCATTTTATGCCGAGCACTTTCAGGGATTGAAACTGTGGACAGATGTCCACATTTTGTACAGAAGGATCCACCCTTGAAGTGCTTGGCTGCGATGGATCTGAAGGAGCAGGAACAACTCTCATTCTGCGGCATTCCTCCCGAGCAAGGTTCACCGGATGAAGGGAACTCAGATGTTCATCATACTGGCAGTTCTGCAGGAATATTTTTTGTTCGGATCCCCACGGGACAGCACTCTCTGGCAGATCTTGCAGGTCACTAAGGTGGCATTGGTTTTCATTTGCCCCTCAGGATAGGTGAAAAATTTCCACATCACAGATGAAAAACGTGGTGAACGTGGTGGCTCGTCCAAAAAATCATCCTCAGATGAATGAGGAGATCCTGGAGATGCCTGCTGCCCTGAAGCCATTGTTTGTAAAAAGAAAAAGTTTGAGCTAAGTGTAAAAAAGCTTCTTCTCTGCAAAGAGATGCTCCTCCAAAGAAGGTCAAAGAAGAATGATTGAAATGGGTGGGGTCTTTAATAGTTAGAACAGGAAGTGTAATTAACCAATCAAATCTCTTTTTTTCAGGTCACATGGGATCCGCGCACTGTGCGCATAGGCAGCACGCACCCAGCGGGCATCCGCGAAATTTAATTTAAAAGGAATATAGGATTAGAAGTAAAAATATATTACTTTTATGAGTAGTTTAGTTTGTCTTCAATTAATATTCACATGAAATACATATATATGTTTTTTTAAATGTAAAATATTTCGCGCACCCTCCGCGTCATACACGCACATGACGTATCGCGGAAGCGCGCAAGCGTCGTGTAACGTGCATCGTACGTGTCGCATATACGCTTGGAGTCGCGTACCGGTCGCATTGCAATCGCGCACCAAACACGTACCATGCTTTCGCGGAGGGATCGAAAATGGTGCTCATAGGGTACGTGAAACCAAAAAGAAATAATAAATTATTGAAAATATAGTTTAAAAAAAATTGAAAAAAATATTTTTTTAAATAATTAATTGTAAAAATAAGTTAAAAAAATGGTGAGAAAAAAGTATTTAAAAAAACATAATTAAAGGAATTGACACACTGAATTAGAAATCCAATGAAAATCATTAAACATCATAGCTTTAGAGATAAGTTATAGATAGGAATTAGCATTTAAAAAACCTTTGAAATTCACTGAAAAAACCATAGGTTTCATGCACGTTATAGTTAGGAATTGGCATTTAAAAAACCTTAGAAATTCACTGAAAAAAACAGTACATTTCCCTCGTACAAAACCCTTGAAATTCCCCCGTTATAGTTAGTTCAGCTAACTATAACTCGTGCCCCTGCAATGCACTGCTGATGACGTCACATATTACATCACTCATGACATGGTCAGTGACATCACTGATGACATCACTGATGACATCTCAAACGACATCACTGATGACATCACTGATGACATCATCCATGTGATAAATTAGTGCATCTTCTCACACCCTAATATAACCTTTGATACACCGACTCAAAATTTCAGACGGCCATTCTCAAAACCATAGATACTCCAATACCAATAACTACATACCCACTCATTGACTCTTAGGTCTACACACACCTCCACTCACTCACCTGTACAGTCACTCATACTTACAGTCACTCAGTACAGGACTATCATATGCATTTATATACTTATATAGACACTCAGACACCACCAATCATCCATAGAGGTACTCACACACCTAGTCAGTCATGCAAATAATTAATCACACTCCAATTTACTCACCTATACAGTTATACACACACAAGTTCACTTACTCATAAAAATACTACCACATTTTTACGCTCTTATACAATTACTGATACAAGCACACACTCATCCATACAGCCACACTCACAATCACACACTCTCACATATAGCCAGTTATATACTCTTACACACATATATACTGCCTTTCACATATGTAGTTACTCACACATGTACCACTGAGATATACATTCAATCACTAACACACCCATACATACACTCACCCAACCATACAGTCCATCACTGATGCACTCTTAAAACCATGCACCCATAGAATCACCCACTCACACATCTATGCACAGAGTCACACACACCCTACCCACACAAACACTCAGGCACTCAGACAGATACTCAAACAACCAATCAATAACCCATATAGACACTCATATAGCTATTCACAAAACCATGCAGCCACTTATACACCAACAGAGAGACAGATACTGACATTCACACAGTTTAGTCACTAGTCTGCAGTAAGATACATTTAATGACTCACTTATAGAGTCAGTCACGCACCTACAAAATCATCCATTCACACACTTATACACCCACTCATTCTTCCATAGTCCATTCCCTATATATATTAAACATATTAAAACTTTACAGAAACACAGACTCACTGGATGATGTCATGAGTGATGTCATGAGTGATGTCATTTGAGATGTCATCAGTGATGTCACTGACCATGTCATGAATGATGTAATATATGACGTCATCAGCAGTGCATTGCGGGGGCGTGAGTTATAGTTAGCTGAACTAACTATAACAGGGGAATTTCTAGGGTTTTGAACGAGGGAAATGTCCAGCTAATTATAACGCCCCTGAAACCTATGTTTTTTTCAGTGAATTTCTAAGATTTTTTAAATGCCAATTCCTAACTATAACGTGCATGAATCCTATGGTTTTTTCAGTGAATATATATATATTTAAGCACAAAAATAAAAAGCTGTAGTCAATGGACTTGGACTATAGCTTGGGCTTTAAACAACGAGGTGGAGCCAGCTGAACTCCCACCAATGGGGTACATAGCAGGGCGGGGGCGTAACCCCAGTGTTAAGGGCATCTGAGGAAGGCTTGTTACGCCGAAATGCATTATGCCAAGAGTGATCAATTAAAGGGATTCCGTGTAATTCCCCGATGTGTCCTCTGTTTACTTTTACTGAGTGGTCTTCATTGTGATATATATATTACCTACTGGTGGTTGCCAGTAGGTAGTTATAGTTAGGACCTATTATCCATAGGAAAATCATAACATTCTATTCCCAATAACTTTGGCGTCGGTTGACGAATCTTTACAAAATTTTCAAAACTAATGGCCCGTTCCGGTCAGCTTCTATCCTGAAAGTTTGGGGGTGATTCGTCAAGCGGGGGCCAAGAAAAAAGGGGGGTCCCAAACACGTTTTCCCTATGTTATTTCCCATAGGAAATTTTAGACACGGCTACAGCCCGAACTGCTGAATGGAATTACACCAAATTTTGCAAAAAGGTAGCCCTTGGTTCAGAAAGCACACTTTGTTTTAAATGGTGTAAATCCATTCAGTAGTTCCTGAGAGATCCAAAAAATAGTGGTGAAAAAATCATTTTCCCATAGGAAACTTTAGATACTGTTATAGCAAAAACTGCTGAATGGAATGACACCAAATTTGGCAGTAAGGCACTGCTTGGCTCAGAAAGCGACCTTTTTAAAAATGGTATAAATCCGTTCAGTAGTTTTTGAGAAATTAAGAAATAAGGATAGTGATATCTATGGCCGCGGAGGATCCGCACACCCTCCTGATCACGAGCTTCATGCTAATTGGCTGTCAACAATCCAAACCAGGAAGTGTTGGCAGCCATCTTGTGCCTCGGTAGAACCGAGGCACAAGAAAAGAGAATAACAAACACGCAAAACACGAAAAAGGGGCAGGGTAGAAACACCCTGACCCCCTAGGCCGGCTCAGGGGGTCCCACAAGGACCCCCAGGGCCCAAAAATGTTATTGGACTTTTTAAAATTGCGGGATGCGCGGATGATCTGCGAATCCGGCCGCAGAAAAAAAAAAAAAAAAGCGTGGGCTCCCGCGCTTCGTTATTATTTAGCCCCCGGGTAGGCCAAGTCCCGGGGGTAATCTTTATATTGTAATGCGCAGTGCGTGGTGAAGGGAGGGGACGGGACGTGAGGTGAAGAGTGCAAACATGTCCTGTGGCACGTTTTCAGTTGGGGAAATAATTCCCCTTCAACCCTGAGGGCCCCTGGGGGCCAATTAGCCCACCAGGTGCTTCCAGTAAGCGCCACTGTGCCACATTGCAGAGAGGTGGTCCAGGCCATGCCCCTTTTTACACCTCTCTACAACGCAGCTCTGTGGCGCTTACTGGAGGTACCTAGTGGGCTAGTTGGACCCTAGGGACCCTCAGGATTCAAGGGGACTTAGGGGCATATCAGCAACAACCGGCGATAATTATCGCTAAGCGCACTTAGCGCTAGGATAATTATCGCCGGCTAACGTGCATTTTTATCGCTGAGATAGCGTGCTATTAGCAACGCTTATCTCAAAAGCGATAAAAATCCTAGCGCTAACTGCCTAACGTGAGATTATCGCTGGAAACCCAGCGATAATCTCACGAAATGTGGCGTTAGCTTGTTGATAGGGCCTCACAAACTTAGCCGTGATATCCACCTTCCATAGGATGTGATGGCTAAGTCAGTCCTGAAGCAGACGTAAGGAAAGTAGCGATAACAGGGGTTATCGCTACTTTTCTTGCCGCTAAGCTTCATAGCGTGGGGCTTGATGATAGGAGAAATGTCGCTGAGCGACATTTCTCCTGTCATGTTAGGTCAGGAACACCCACTTTGCATCTCATTAGAGATGCAAAGCTGGGCGCTAAGATTTTGTGCGCTAATGCAAGGTTTCACGCGTTAGCGTGAACTTGATAATTAGGCGATAAAATTATCGCCGCTTTTCGGACGAAAACGGCCGCAAAAGCGGCGATAATTTTCTATCGCCACCTTGCTGATATGCCCCTTAATCTCCCAACCTAAAACGGCCACAGGGCGTGTTTATACAGTGGTGAAGGGAGCGGACGAGGCCTGAGGTGACTTTTGCAAACACGCCCTGTGGTGCATTTTAAGTTGGGGAAATAATTCCCCTTCACTCCTGAGGGCCCCTGGGAGCCAACTAGCCCATCAGGTGCTTCCAGTAAGCGCCACTGCGCTGCGTTGCAGAGAGGTGGTCCAGGCCGTGCCCCTTTTTACACCTCTCTGCAACGCAGCTCTGTGGTGCTTACTGGAGGTACCTGGTGGGCTAGTTGGACTGTAGGGACCCTCAGAATTCAAGGGGACCTAATTTCCCAATTTAAAATGACCACAGGGCGTGTTTACACAGTGGTGAAGGGAGGGGATGGGGCCTGGGGTGACGTGTGCAAACACGCCCTGTGGCGCGTTTTAAGTTGGGGAAATAATTCCCCTTCAATCCTGAGGGCCCCTGGTGGCCAACTAGCCCACCAGGGGCTTCCAGTAAGTGCCACTGCACTGCGTTGCAGAGAGGTGGTCTAGGCCGTGCCCCTTTTTACACCTCTCTGCAACGCAGCTCTGTGGCGCTTACTGGAGGTACCTAGTGGGCTAGTTGGACCCTAGGGACCCTCAGGATTCAAGGGGACTTAATCTCCCAACTTAAAACGGTCACAGGGCGTGTTTACACAGTGGTGAAGGGAGGGGACGGGGCCTGAGGTGACATGTGCAAACAAGCCCTGTGGTGCGTTTTAAGTTGGGGAATTAAGTCCCCTTTAATCTTGAGAGTCCCTGGGTCCAACTAGCCCACCATGAGCTGCTTTGCAGAGAGGTGGTCCGAGGCTGTGCCCCATTTTACACCTCTCTGCAATGCAACTCTGTGGCACTTACTGGACATTCCTGGTGGGTTAGTTGGCCCCAGGGGACCCTCAGGATTCAAGGGGACGTTATCCCCCAACTTAAAATGCCCACAGGGCATGTTTGCACACATGTCACCTCAGGCTCCCCCCTCCCTTCACCAGTGTGCAAACGCACCCCGTGGTGTGTTTTAAGAGGTAGTTTTAATCCCCCTGCCCTATTATGTACTAGGGGCTTACATAGGACGTCATGCTAATCACAGGGGTACCCCAACGCATAGTGTTCCCTAGTGTATGTAGGTGTTTTCACTGTATTCTAAGTGACTTTTAGCATACCACTGGCTCTAGGCCTGGTTAGTCAGAGTCAGTTAATACCAGTACCCGTCTGAAAAAGTTGTGGCCACAGGATGATTTTGTAACAAGGCCTCTTTCTGCTCCTCTGTTGTTTCTTTCTGCACATGTCTTGCTTCTTCCTGCACTTTTCTTCGTCTTTGAGGACTTCTGTTGCTTCTTTCTGCATTTCTTTTTATCTTTCTGTGCGTTGTTTCTTCTTTCATCACATGTCCTACCTCCGTAGGCATAGTTAGAAACTAGCATTTGAAAAAACCTTTGAAATTCACTGAAAAAACCATAGGTTTCAGGGGCGTTATAGTTAGGAATTAGCATTTGAAAAACCTTTGAAATTCACTGAAAAACCCATAGGTTTCAGACACATTATAGTTAGAAATTAGCATTTAAAAAACTTTAGAAATTCACTAAAAAAAACATAGGTTTCAGGGGCGTTATAGTTAGTTGGACATTTCACTCATACAAAACCAGTGAAATTCCCCCGTTATTGTTAGTTCAGCTAACTATAACTTGCGCGCCCACAATGCACTGCTGATAACGTCACATATTACATCACTCATGACATGGTCAGTGACATCACTGATGACATCACTCATGACATCTCAAATTACATCACTGATGACATCACTGAGGAAATCATCCTTATAATAGAGTGGCAGACCTCCTCTCACCCTAATATAACCTTTGATACACACACTCAAAAATAGAAACTAACATTTTCAAAACAATGGACATACCAATACCACTTACAACACACCTATTCAGTAATTCCAAGATCTACACACACATCCTCTCATTCACCAACAGTTCTATACAGTCACTCATACATGTACTCACTCATCATAAGTACTCATGCACCTATACATCCTGTTACACACCGACACACATTCATAGAGTTACTCACACACTTATTCACACATGCAAACAAAGTATCAAACATCCATTTACTTGCATATACAGTTAGACACACACCACCACACTTACTTCTACAGAAACGTACACATACTTACTCTCTTAAGCAATCACTTATAGAAACACATGCTAATTTATACAGGAACTCTTCCAATCTCTCACTCTCACATATACTCACTTATATACACCAATACTCACATATACTAGTTTAAAAAATATGTAGTTACTCATAAAGACACTATTGAGATAGTCATTCACTCACTAACACACCCATACACATACTCATCCACCCATATAGCCTTGTACACATGCTGTCTTCAACACATACAAACAGTGAGTCACTCATTGATGCATCTATGCACTACGTCATACCCCCACCGAACCATACAGACACTCATACTGATACTCAAAAAAGCAACTGATAACCTATATAGACACATATGTAGCTACTCACCAACCCATGCAGCCACTTATACACAAAGTGAGAGACTGATACAGATATTTACATATTTAAACATTACTCACTAACACATGTATTCACTAAGATACACTTAATCAGTCAGTTATACAATCAATTTTACAAAACAAAATCATCCATTTAGACACTTATATACCCATTTATTCTTCCACCGACCTTGAGATACACATATATAAAACATATTTAATTTTCAGAAAAACACACATTCACTGGATGATCTCATCAGTGATGTCATCAGTGATGTCATTTGAGATGTCATCAGTGATGTCATCAGTGATGTCACTGACCATATCATGAGTGATGTAATATATGACTTCATCAGCAGTGCATTGCGGGCGCGCGAGTTATAGTTAGCTGAACTAACTATAACGGGGGAATTTAACTGGTTTTGTACGAGTGAAATGTCCAACTAACTCTAACGCCCCTGAAACCTATGGTTTTTTTCAGTGAATTTCTAAGATTTTTTAAATGCTAATTTCTAACTATAACGTGTCTGAAACCTATGGTTTATATATATTACAGGAATGCCATGATTGCCTGGCCATCATCTGAGCAGAACGTTTCATCTGCCATTTTAGAATATGGTACATGGTCCAGGGGGTTAAAATTCACCCAAAAAGTGGTATAAGGGGTCTGGATAGAGGTACCCTGCCATCATATTTGACACATAGGGGTGTTAAAGACAAGCTATGTATCAAAAATGGGGGGGTTTTGACACATGATATTTGCAAATTCATTGCGACTGTCAGCGTGAACCCCCATGTAATCTTGCAACAAATCCATAAATATGGGTGAAAAATGAAAAAAACCACGTTCAGAGACTCATTCATATGCTAATACATTCACTCAAAGACGCACTCAGAGACTCATGCACCCACTCACACCTCCACTGACATACCCATGCACCCACTCACATACCCACTGAGACATTTAGGCCCCATCTACAAACCGGCCTCAGAGACCCATGCACCCACTGAGAGACTCATTCAGAGACGTATGCACCCACTCACAGTCCCACTGAGAGACTCATGCACGCACTCAGACCCACACTGACTTACACACCTGCTTACAAGCCCACTCAGATAGTCAGGCCCCATTCACAGACCCTAGTGCCCCACTTTCAGTCCCATTCTGACAGTCATGGAGGCACTCACAGACTCCCTCATATTCACGTGCACCCGCTAAGAGACGCTCTCAGACTCATGCATGACACAGATACCCACTCAGAGACTCATGCAACCACTCAGAGACCAACTCAGAAACTCATGTACCCAGTCACAGACCTATTCAAAGGCTCATGCACCTATACACAGACCCACTCAGAGCCTCATGCACCCAGTCACAGACCCATTCAGAGGCTTGTGTACCTACTCACAGACCCACTGAGAGACTCATACATCCCCTCACAGACCCACACTGACTTAGGAACCCAATCACAAGTTTACTCAGAGACTCATGCCCCACTCACAGACCATCATATGCCACTTACAGACCCACTCAGACAGTAATGCAGCACTGACAGATTTACTCATATTCACATACACCCACTAACAGACCCCCTCAAAGACTCATGCACCCACACAGTACCCACTCAGAGACTCATGCACCCACTCAGAGACCAACTCAGATAATCATGCTCCCAGTCACAGACCCATTCAGATGATCTTGCACCACTTCACAGACCCACTGAGAGACTCATGCACTCCCTCACAGACCCACACTGACCTATGCACCTACTCACAAACCCAACCAGAGTCTCATGCCTCACTCTCAGACTCTCATGCCCCACTTACAGGCCAACTCAGACAGCCATGCAGCCACTCACAGAGTCACTCATATTCACATACACCCACTTACATACCCATTCAGAGACTCATTAACCCTCTCAGAGACCCACTCAGAGACTCATGCTTTACTATCAGACTCTCATGTTCCACTTACAGACCCACTCAGACAGTCATGCAGCCACTCATAGTCACTCATATTCACTTATACCCACTTACAGACTCACTCAGAGACTCATGCACCCTCTCAGAGACCCACTCAGAGACTTGTGCCTTACTATCAGACTCTCATGCCCCACTTACCGACCCACTCAGACAGTCATACAGCCACTCACAGAGTCCCTCATATTCACATACACCCACTTACAGACCCACTCAGAGACTCATGCACTCAGTCATATATCCATTCAGAGGGTCATGCACCCACTCAGAGATCCACTGAGAGACACAAGCATCCCCGTGCAGACCCACACCAACTTACTCACCTACTCACAAGCCCACTCAGAGATGCATGTCCCACTCACAGGCCCTCATGCCACACTTAAAAACAAACTCAGACAGTCATGCAGCCACTGTCACAGTCACTCATATTCAGATACACCCACTGAGAGACCAACTCAGAGACTCATGCACCCACTGAGAGACTCATGTACCCAGTCAGAGACCAATTCAGAAATTCGTACACCCACTTAGAAACTCACTGACACACTTACCCAGTAACATATCTCACTCAAACAGTCATATACGCTGTGACAGACACATTGAGAGAGTTACACATTTTTGTTTAGACTTATTTAGATAGTAATGTATGTAGTTTGATGGTTAGAATACATTTTTTTAGTTATACATTTTGAATGTGCTGTTGCTATTGAATGTCTGCTTTTGTTTTGCATTATCATGACCTATTCACAATCATCACAATTTTGTTGCGAATAGTTAAAAAAATTGAAAAGAAAGATATTTAGAAAGAAAATGAATAATATTTTGGCCACTAGGTTAGCTCTGACAAGAGCTGTTGTGTTTATTGGGTGTATATGCCAGCTACACATAAGATCGGATGCAGACTTTCAGATTGCTTAGAAACATCCTGTTACGTTCGTCTGTGAAGTGCACTCCATCACTTCTATAGATTCCATGCATGTAAAAACACAGCTTGTTGTAGATAGAGGCCATGTTATGGTCTCTGAGGAATGCAGAAACAGTTTTATTATCATGTTTTCTGGCTTTGTCAATCTGTGGACAGAATGGATTAGACAACTTCCATTTCTGCCTCCGGCATATATTGTAATACACCAAGACAGGGTGAGGGAACAGAGTCATTGGTTCTGTAAAGGTATTCTTCATTAGGATTTCCAGTCCTACCTCAGTCAGTGTACCTAGGTCATTGCCACCACAGTAAACAATCATGAGACTAAGGGGTTGGGAATACATAATGCTTTTAACCAAAGGCAGCAAATGATGACCCTTTAAGTCTCTCTGGGAGATCCATTGAATGTCCACATTATCCAAACCCAAGTCTCTGTCAATACCAATCTTTCTAGCAGCCTCTCTAGTCCAAAAAGACATGGCTATGGCCCGCAATCCACACTCCAAGTAGTAGACAGGAGAAGGCTGGAGCTGAATGAGGGAGTTTTCCAAATGAAAGGCGTTAAAATGAATGTGTTCTCCTTTAAAATAAAAACACATTTGATTGAATGTTTTGAACACGCAGGTGAATATTATGAGTAAGTGTGTTGTGCAGATTAGTAACTAGATCTGTGATTGGCTCTGGTAAAAAAAACATGTAATACAGATATGCTTTTTAATGTGTTCAGTAAACCATACCTGCTGCAGTTGATTTTGTAACAAGTATGGTCCTCTTTAAATGTGGTGTGAACTTGTGATCTACTTGTTCTAGTGGGTTGGTATGGAGAAAGTGCTAAGAGTGTATTGGGGGAAGGGTGTTAAAAACACAGATCACTATTTATTTTAATTTGCGGTGTTTAGACTACTTTTATTATTAAAAGGGGTTTGTTTCATAGTAAGGGATTGCTAAAAAAAAAGTACTGTTGTGTTATAGTCATAAGCCTATGAAGGTAAATATGTTTTTTGGACTCACGTTTTTTTCGCAAATTCATTGCAATGATTGTGATGAAGTCGCAATTAGACACAAATAGGCATCCATTTTGGTGGTCTTTGTAAAAGTGAGTAAAAGGGTAAATACATACTAATCATTGAGAAGTGCAGTTCCAACACTAAAATATGAAAAGAATGTTTTAATGTGCTGCCTTGTGCAGTATCAGACAGCACAAAGTTGAAAAGGTTGCCATTCATGGTTGCTTTGTATGAGAGTGGTGTGCCATTCTTGTGCGTAGTTTTTACAAACCCTAAGTCTACTGCATCAAGCAAAACAAACTATCTGATCAATGGACTCAATCTTCTGGTATGTGAATTACATTTCTTTTTAACCCATATAATTGATTAAGAAAGTATACGTGTATGTGAGATTCTAAAAAAACTGTCTATATTTAAATAAAGGTTTATGACTCATAGTTTGAGTGCTTTTATATATTTAGTAATAGGAGACTAAGAAACAGTCTGTGTTATGTGCAGAGTAAGTGTTTGTGAAGTTAGTTCACAATGTGTTGCCATGGAGCTCCATATTCCCTTGTGCTGATTTACTCCATTCTCTAAATGGTAGAAAAAACACTATACTCTAGTGGTTAAAGTTATATGTAATGGTGTGTTTAGATATGTGAAAGTTTTATATGTGTATACATGATCTGCTTGTGACAGAGAATGCTTTTCTTTGAATTCCGGGACATGTAGTCCTATTTATTCCATTGTAAAAGAGGACAAGAATACTTAGAATTGAAAGAGGAAAAATGCACTGTATGTGTAAATTAACCATAAACTTGTGAAACCTGCCAGCTATTAATTAGATATTCTTTAGAGTAGCTCTTTCTAAATTAGAAGGCAGGTTTGTATATCTTAGATGGTGAGATATATTCTTTAACCTTGTACTAAGTTACATGTGTTGTATGAGGCTGGTCGGCATAGTTAAACATGCACTGTTAGTAACATGGGTCAGGTTTGCTGGTGGAGAGTGCCCTTGTGGAATGTGACTGCCAGCTTGGCTTTGCATGTAACATCTCTTTGTGAATTGCTGAAAGCTTGTTTTAGAAGAGGTTACTGGCCTGTGAGATATGCTGTAGATATGCCATAAAGTATGGCCTGTTGTGCTTAACTTGTTGTTTTTGAATTTTAGTAACTCAGTCACGCATATAACTGACCACTAAGGTAGAATGGAGCTAGGCCATAGACCAGGGAGCTATGAGTTTGAAAGGTAAGACATGTACTCTGGAGACTGAGTGAGCTATATGTACTCTTAGAGACACATGTGCCCAATTATATATCCACTCTGCCAATTAGACTTAAATCTGACATACCTAAATAGAAAAGCAGACGGACAGTAAAACACCCAGTGAGATAGTAAGACAAGTACCTGAAATTCACTGACACAGAAGGGCAGAACTGATATGTGTCTAGCGCTAATGGAGGCAATTGCACACACACTTAAATAATCCAATACTCTTGAACACAGCCCAGAGGCAATTCATGCAGCCCCTTACAGATACATTTAGAGAAGCATACATGTCACAAAGTGAGGCAGTGATTTACTAACAAACTCATATTCACATGCAATCTCAGCCCCAGATAGGAACTGAGACACTCATTCAGATATCTGCTAAACAACTGACACTTTCAAGTTTACCATGCAGAGAAGTAGCCCGTGCATCATACCTTGACACTGCTACATTTGAGCATGTACATGCAGTTTTACTGCCAGGCCAACTATCACTTTTAAAAGCCCTAGAGAAGGCATAAACTGCTATTTTACCACAAATAATTCACCACTAAAGTAGGCTGCAGCTAGGCCATAGAGAGGGCACTTTGTGCCCTCTCTAAGGCCTTCAGTGAGCTATATGCACTCCTATAGACCCATGTGCCCAATTATATATCCACCCTGCCACCCAGACTTTAATCTGACATACCTAAGATAAAACGTAGGCAGACACTAAAACACCCATACAGACTGTGACAAAAGCATCTAAACATTCACTCTCCGGTCGCTCAGTGGGCCATCTCTTTGACCACTCGGGAGTCCTCTCATTCTCTCAAGTAAAGCTGGAATACGGGATTCCCGAAACCGAGTGTCTGCGATATCTGCAATTACGGCATTGGGTACTCCAGCGGGGAGTGAGGGAGGAGGGCGGTCGCCGATTGACCAAGTATGAGAAATGGCTAATCACTAAGCTCACCGACAAGAGCTTGATCTCCGAACTGTACGATAAGATCAGACACAACCCAAGTCCACACGCCACGCCGAGCCAACGGAGGTGGGGGAAAAAACAAGGGGGTGAACTTACTCAGAAAGACTGTGAAGGGATCTATTACAGGGCCAAGCATACAGCCCGGAACGTAGCTAGCATAGAAACTGCCATGAAAATAGCCACCTATTGGTACCTCACGCCAGTGCATCTACAAAGAGGCAACCGCCATAGGAGTCCCACTTGCTGGCGAGGCTGTGACAGTGAGGGTACACTCTTGCATATACTGTGGGATTGCCCGCTGTTTTCTTCCTACTGGACCATGATCCTAGACACGGTAGACAAACTATTTGACACACAGATTCCAAGGCTTCCTGTCTACGTTGTCCTAGGCCTTCCTAATCCCATCACATACCCACTCAAGAGCATAAGGGGACGGCAAATGGGGTTGGCACTGGGGGCGGCGCTGCAAAACATACTGTCCCACTGGGGATCCTCTACCTCCCCTACACACACGGGTTGGCTACATAGGCTCTGGTATATCCTAGGAATGGAACGTATTTTAGCCACTCTGAACAATTCCACTGCCTCTTTCCAGAAAGTGTGGAGCCCCTTTCTAAAGATGCTCTCGTCAATATTCAACGAGATTACACAGCCCAAATACCTACGAGTGCTGTGCCTATCAGACCTCTGGCACAGTCCACCAGCTTCCCCAACCGTTTAGTTAGCGATGCTGTAGTTGAAGGACTGGGTCTTGCTCAATGTGTTACAGAATTAACCGGACGGGGTGGGGGGAGGGAGTTATTGTTTTCGGTCTCATGCAGAGGCAGAGTTTTTCATGATGTAATCCACCTACTGCTGTGTACAAGCTTTCTGTATTCCATATCTTACGATGCTGACATGTTTTCCTTTGCTACGAAATTAACTGTGGATTGTATCTATTTCTGCATTGGTCATATTTTGCTACCCCTGTATGATACTCCATTTTTGAAAATCTCAATAAACACATTTACACATAAACATTCACTCACACAGACAGGCAGAACCAATATGTGTCTAGTGATAATCGAGGGAGCTGCACACAGACTTAAATTAACCAATACTCACACCCAGGGGCATTTCTTGCAGTCCCTTAAAGACACATTTACTGTACCATAGATGTTACAAAGAGAGGCAGTCATTTACTAACAAACTTACATACACATGCAGTCACAGCCCCAGATAGGAACTGAGACACTCATTCAGATATCTGCTAAAGAATTGACACTTTGAAGTTTACCATGAAGAGAAGTACCCTTTGTATTACGTCTCGGGCTTGTATACTTGGATTTGTGCATGTAGTTTTAGTGCTAGGGCTGTTTTGTCACTTAAAACTCGTACACAAGGTGTAAACTACTCTTGTATCCCATATAACTAACCACTAAGGTAGGCTGGAGGTACGCCATAGGGCAGGGTGGTATGTGCTGAAAAGGTAACACATGTACTCTGAAGATTGAGTGAGATATATGCACGCTTAGAGACCCATGTGCCCACTTATACATTCACTCTGCCACCCAGATTTGAACCCCTGACATACCTAAGTAGAAAAGCACACACACAGTAAAACAACCAGTACAATAGTAATACAAGTAATTAAACATTCACTCACCCAAACAGGCAAAACTGATATGTATCTAGCGCTATTGGAGGCAGTTGCACACAATTCACAAAGTTTCACTGCTAGACCAAGTTGCACATTTAAAAGTCCTTGAGAAGATATAAACTGCTATTTTACCATGTATAACTCACCGCTGAGATAAGATGAGTCTAGGCCTTAGGACAGGGTACTATGTGCTTAAAAAATAACACATGTACTCTGAAGTTTCAGTGAGCATATGCACTCCTAAAGACACGTGCCCAATTATACATCCACCCTGCTACCCAGGTTTTAATCTGACATACCTAAGTAGACAAGCAGACAGACACTAAAACACCCATACAGACAGTGACAGACGCACCCAACAATTCACTCAATCAGAGAGGCAGAACTGATATGTATCTAGTGCTAATGGAGGCAGTTGCAGACACCCTTAAACAATCCAATACTTACTAACACACCCAGGAACCAATCCATGCAGCTCCTTACATACATATTTAGAGAAGCATGCATGTCACAAAGAGAGGGAGTGATTTACTAACAAAGTTACATACATGTGCAATCAGAGTGCCCCAGATAGGAACTGAGACACTCATTTAGATATCTGTTAAAGAACTGATCCTTCCAAGTCTACCATGCAGAGAAGTAGACCTTGCATCATGTATCGAGACTGCTACACTTCAGCCCCTTCATAAAGTTTTACTGCTAAATCAATCCTCATATTCAAAAATCCTAAAGAATGCATAAACCGTTCTTGCAGCACATATAACTCACCACTGTGGTAGGAGACAGCTAGGCCATACCACAGGGAGCTATGTGCATAAAACGTAACATGTATTGTGAAGTTTCAGTGAGCTATATACACACTCCTAGAGACCCATATGCCAAATTATACATCCACTGTGCCACCCATGCATTGATATGTTATGTTATGTTATAGTTACTTCTATAGCGCACGACTCACCCGGGGGCATCTTGGCGCTTGCCTGTAAATACAACTTGAGAACCAGAAAATTAAAACAACAGCAAGATTAAAACAGGTAAGCTTTTAGGGGCATATTATCAAGACACGGCGTTAAAATTATCGCCGCTTTAGCGGTAGAAACCTGCCGCTAAAGCGGCGATAATGGGCTTGATAATATGCCCTTGAGAATTCCCATAGAAGCCCATGTTCTGGTGTCAACATGGGCTTCTATTGGAATTCTCTGCGGCATATTATCAAGCCCATTATCGCCGCTTTAGCGGCAGTTTTCTTTCACTGAAGCGGCGATAATTTTAAAGCCGTGCTTGATAATATGCCCCTTAGTTGTTTAGATATGACATACCTAAGTAGAAAAACAGACAGACACTAAAACATCCATACACACTGTGACATTTAACACATTTAACACGCCTAAACAAGGCGTAAACTACTTTTCTAACACATATAAGTGATCACTAACTTAGGTGCAGTAGGCCATAAGACATGGAGCGATGTGCTTAAAATGGTAGGCAAGTACTATGAAGTTTCAGTACTTTATTTTCAGTCGTAAAAACTCATATGAAAATGAATAGGGTAATGTTAGGTATATTAGAACTGTTTATGTTCGTAGTTAAAATTTGAAAAATGTGATCTGATACTACATTAGTACATGGTAAATGTGCTTATCTTTTTATCTTTTTCTTTCATTGCAGACATCAATATCTACTTAACTATAGACGGTTACAATGTCATTAAAAACTGAGACAAGAAAGAAACAGCAGTACCAACAGTATCTCCTCAAAACTGAGAAACAAAAGGGGCAAAATGCAGAACAAGTGTTGAAAGAGAAAATACCTGTTGGGAAGAGAACAAAGGCATTTGTTAAAATTTAATGTGCTCAATTGGAAAGAGTGGAAAATCAAGTAAATAAAAAAAAATATTGAGTTGCACTAAGGAAGAACAAAAAGTGGATGAAAATAAGACTAAAACATCTAACAAAATAACAGAGACTTTAACCAGGAGGCAGACACAGTTTAAGGAACTCAGAGTTAGAATGTTTCGTAGTAGAGTAATTCTTAATCTTGGAAGAAGTATGAAGAAGTGTAAAAGAAGGGAAGCAGTTAGGCAAAAGAAATGTGTTGAGGGTTTAATTGATGAGGCCTTTGCCCTGAAAAGAAGGCTATTTATTTTGATTCTCCAGAGAATTACGACACTGAACAATAGTGTTGTGTATGAGGAGACATAGTCAAAAGATAAGACTTAGAAATAACGTTTGCAAAGTTTCTAGTGGTGATGGACACATACTTCAAATACTGAGCCTTTCTTTAATGAAGAAAGCTTCTTGCAAGAGAATACATTAGTGCATGCAGTTGATGAATAGGGACGATGTTATATGGTAAAGACTGGTACCCTTATTCCATAAGAATTGATGGTAGCTAGAAATGTAGAGGAAGTAATTGATGAGGAGGTACAGTGAAGACATAGACAGGCGCCTATATACAAATGGAATTTTAGTGGTGCTTGCAGTATTTAACAGCAATCAATTGATCTATTAAGAAATTTCCTGCGTCTGTTTCCAAGCAGAAGTCTAAAACAGACAATTGTGACTTTACAAGGATTAGATCCATGCAAACTAAGAAAGCATACTAATTTATAAGGACACTCACTAGCAGGTCTATCAAAGAAAGTGTCCCGAATGACCTCTCCTCATTTAAGAAGGATGGGTTCACACCACTAAAAAATGTGAACTTTAATTAGGAGGCTTTACTATGTGAACACTCCTGCCCTATGTTTAGTAGAAATTAATAGAGGTCTTTTTCATTGCACAGTGGCAGAGGTAAAAAAAGATTTCTGATAATGTGCAGTTTTGTTTTTTTTGGCCTCAACAAAACTGTAGGGGAAATGAAGATTTGGTATCTGCAGGTCCAGTGGAACAGGAGAAAGGTATTACTGTTGATAATTTTGAAGAGGAGATTGAAAAGTTTAACAGTGTTTATTCAGGGAAACGAAACATTTGTTTGTCTTTGCTGTTGAAGCACTCATTGCAAAAGTCAAACTTACCTGTTAATTTGTATTTAAAAACTGAAAAAGAGAACAATGGTAAGTGGCAAGAATTTGTTGTTTACTTATTTGTGGAGAAACAGTTTGACTTGTCTACATGACAAGTTATATGTAGGTACTGCTACAACAAGTTATAAGACAACAAAAGGCCTTCTAAAGCAGTGCATAACAAGTTAGAAATAAGACCTATTCCAGAAGTACTTCAAGATTTGAATGTTTATGAATCTATACTTAAACAATGTATACATCCATTCCGAGCTATAGTCCGTATGGAACCAAAGAAAGGTAGGTTACCTCCAACTGAGCTCCAAAAAGGTCTTAAAAGCAGAGTTGTGTACTTGCCATTAGATTTCATGCAGAATATTGAAACTCTAGGAGTGGAGAGAGATTTGGAAGATGCATTTATAATTCTAGTCAATTGTGTCAGGAAACAACCTTTACAACGCGGTTGTTACAATGACCGCGTTGTTAGAACACGATGCCATTACTATGCAAGTCATTACATCGACTTGCAGAAGATGGTGCTCTAACATAAGAAAAAGTATAATTTACTATTCCAACACCCTCCCTACTATTGCGTAGGATGGAGTTGGAATAGTAAATTATACTATTCCTAATGTTAGAGCGCCATTTATTACAAGTCGATGTAATGACTTGCATTGTAATGGCATCGCATTCTAACAACGCGTTTGTTGTAACGACCGTGTTGTTAAGGAACGCAATGTGATTGCATGCGTTGTAGCATGCTATATTCATTGTATCCCTACGAAGAGCAAAAATATATGGTAAGAGTTAGTAGATGTTAGTAAGGTAAAAAAGACAACATTATATCTGGTACAAAATAACATTTATTATAAAAATGTAGATGATCTTCAAGATATTAAACACTGGAGGATGACACAAAACCATCAACAAGTCAGATTGAAAAGGTGGATCAATCAAGATCAGAACAAATTTATGAACACTACAGTATTCACCCTTTCCCTTCTAAAGATGACATTGGTGATGCTATTGATCTCTTTCAAATTAAAGAAGCAAGAGGAGCTCCCTTGAGTGTGTGGGAGAGACGTTTAGAAGCTGTGTGTTTTCAGCATCTCTTTCTCACAGGAGTGGGTGCTAGGTATGATGAGCGGCATGTACAGATACCAGCAGCTGAGTACAGATCAACTAGACTATACTCAGTTGATACCAGATTTCGCTAGTGTATTCCCTATATATTTCATCTTTTATTTGAGAGCGACTTGTCAGGCCTGTCTTATGCATCAAATCACATTTTCAAGACAGGGGTGAATCTGCAAAATAGGACAGCAAGCGAATTCGTTGACAAAGTTCAAGGAAAACATAAAAACGTGCAGTACAATTTGATTAATTTGATGGCATGTTAGTATGGCACCAATGATTATTGGTATCATCATCATGATGAGCTGAAATTCATGTTGAGAAATCTAGGAGCATTTAGTTGTGCTGAGTATGCATGGGATGACCTGCTTGAATTCCTGTGAGAAGCAAACTCAAACATAAAAGACATCGATCTAAAAACACCAGGAGAACTTTCTTTGTTGGACCTTACTAATGTTTGCAGATATTTTAAACATAGGTTTCAAGCAATGATGGGTTACATCTGTAACAAAACTAATCCTTCTCTCTGTGAAGTAACTGATTTATTTTGGCGCAAAGAGTACCAAGCTAGTGGTACTCCACATATTCACATGTTACTATGGGTAAAAGATGTCCCAAAGTTTGGAAATACACTGATGAGTCTGTCTTTTTCTTTCATACAACAGTATGTGATATGTGCTATCCCAAAAGATACTACTGACAAGGGTTAGAGACAACTATTTTTACAATTTCAAAACCATAGGTGTGGGAAATACTGTTGCTGACAATACAAATCCAAAGGAAACCTTTACACAAGATGTTGTTTTGGATTCCTATGACCTGTGATCTCAGGAGGAAGAGTGAACAGCTTTTTGTCTGCAGTCAGAACAGTGGCTTCAAAATATATCAGACTGCAATCCTGAAGATGTGGAATGCAAATATGGATCTACAGTTTGTTACAAACAACTTAATCGCTGTTGCTCGCTATGTGACTATATATATTACAAAGTCAGAGAAGACAGAGATGAAAGAGATTTGGGAGGAGATTTCTGAAGAAAAGAGTCTTAACAAGAAATTGTACAATTTCAACTTAAAAATGCTTTCCCACAGAAAAATAGGTTTGCATGAATGCTCGTACAGTTTAAGATCAGCTAGTTTATTCTCCACGTCAAGGGGAATTCTGTGGGTAAGCTCAGGCCTTGCAAGTAGTTGTAATAGTAAGAGTATTAAAGTCTTTTCTAGGGGTGGGCAGAGTTCACAGAGTTGCACTCCATGGATTTTCCAGAGTTGCATAAACACTATGTTGAATTCCATGGAGTTCCGCTCCTCCTAGAGAAGCCTTATACACAGGAAGGAACAAGACAGGGCCGGAAGTGGTCTGTGAGAGCTGTAGCCAGGGGGAGGTGGGTGAGAATGCGACCTCTCATGCACTCATTCAATCATCTATGCACCACTCATGCAGTCAATCAATCATCCATGCACCTCTCATATACTCATTCAATTATCCATGCTCCACTCATGCACTTATTCAACCATCCATGCCCCACTCATGTATTCATTCTATCATCCATTAACCACTCATGCACTCATTCCATCACCCATGCTCCACTCTGGCACTCATTCAATCATCCATGCACTACTCATGCACTAATTGTAACGCCTATGCACCACTCATTCTAACATCCATGCACTCTTTCAATCATCTATATACCACAAATGCACTAATTCAGTCACTCATTCACCACTCATGCACTCATTGAGTCACCCAACACCACTCATGCACTCACTCAATCATCCATGCACCACTTATGCAATCATTCAATCATCCATGCACCAGTGATGCACTCATTCTAACATTCATGTACCTCTCATGCACTCATTGAATCATCCATGTACCACTCATGCAATCATCTATGCCCCACTCATGCATTCATTCTAACATCCATGTGCCTCTCATGCCCTCATTGAATCATCCATGCACCTCTCATGCACTCATTGAATTATCCATGCACCACCCATGCAATCATTCTAACATACATGGAGCACTCATGTACTCATTCAATTATCTATACTCCACTCATGCACACATTCAGCCATCCATTCCTCACTCATTCATTCTTTCTATCATCAATGCACCACTCATGCACTCATTAAATCACCTATGCACCAGTCATGCACTCATTCAATGATCCATGCACCAGTCATGCACTCATTCAATCAACCATGCACTACTTATGCACTCGTTCTAACATCCATGCACCACTCATGCACTTATTCTAACATCCATGCACCTCTCATGCACTCAATCATCCATGGACCACTTTTGCACTCATTCAATCCTCCATGCACCACTGACGCACTTAATTAATCATCCATGTAGCTCTTAGTCACTCATTTTATCACCATACACACACTCATACACTTATTTTTCCATTCAGCTTATCTTTTTTAACCATGAAAGGCAATTCTGAAAAGAACATTTTTTTTCTGTAACTACTTTTGATTTTTTTTAAAACTTCTAACATTTTTATTTTTTCTTTTATCAAAAATCAAATGGCTACGAGGAGAACATAATTTGGACCACAAACAGAACAACAGTAGTTCTTGTGGTACAACCCAAAAACAAATTAACAGCTATGATTTCTTGAACTCTGCAAGATTACATCCACAGCCTGCCCCCTGGCTGTTATGATATTGTTACATTCTATGCAGTAGGTAGTAATGCGCTTTAATTCTGGTGACATTTCAGTATGTCTCCTCTCCACTTCAAATGAAACTTTGTCCCTGGGAGCAGGTGGTGGAGATCTGGAGGTTGATGATCTCTCTGCTTCTCTCTCTCCCTCTGTTCGATTTTCAATAGCTTCTTATGATATGTTGTCATATGGTAAAACATACTTGTTGTACCACATGAGTATTTTTTTGCTAAGCCCCAAGATAATCTCTTCTTACATATGCTGCACTTCATCAATTTTGTGATTGTCTTCAATTCATCAGAAGGAATGGTAAAGAAATCCCATGCTAAGCTTTTTTTCTTCATTTGTGGTTCTTAATCAGAAAATTCTTGTTGTGCAGCTGGTACCTCCTGCTCTTCAGGATGTTCAGCCACTTGCTGCTCTTCCTCACCTCCTCCTGATGTCATTTAAAAAATAAAAAAAATTGCCAAAAAACACAAACCAGCACACTTCTACACTATAAGTGTGACAGAGCTCAAAGAATGATCCAACCAGCAACTGGAATGTTCAAGAAGGGAGAAATGGGTGTGTACTTTCTTTTATAATAAAAACTGTCCTAACCAATAAAATCTCTTATTTCATAGTCACGCGGTCTTCGCGACTGCCTAAGTCGTTGAGACTTCTGGCGTTGCCAATGAAATGGGAAATCCATTTTAAAAGTGTTTTTCTCCACAAATGATTACAAAAAGAGAGGTTTAAACAAAATCTTACTAAACACCTAGAGGTTCATTACGATGTTGGGCAGAAAGCCTCCGCCCGACAAAGACTCGGAATCGGGACCGACCGCCTTGCGGTCGGGGGGGGTCCCAACCGCCACATTATGATGCAACTAAACACTGTTCCTCGGATTCCCATTGTTTCCTATGTGAACTCGTGTTACGCCTGACAACCAGTTCCCCATAGGAGCCATAACATAGGCTCCTATGGGGAAATGGGGTGTTTGCAGAAAACCCTGTACCCTGTTGCAAGCACCCCATGGTGCCAGCCACACAGCGCAGGGTTTTATGGGGGGGTCTCTTGGGTACCCCTTCGGCCATCAGCCATAGGCTGCGGGGGCTAGGGGGTCATGCCAGGAGCCCCCAAAATCACTTTCTGACAGCCTTTCCGTGTCGGACAGACCAACGCGGACAGGTTGTTGGAAATCTACATCGTAATGCCGACGGCAGAAACGCTGTCCATAGGGGTGAAGGATGCGTTTCCGACTGATACGAATACTCCGCGAGTCGCTCAGAACCAATTCGGAATGACTGCGTGGTTTATATTCCGACCATGAACATCGTAATCGGGCGGTTGGACTGTAAACTGACCAAGTGGGTCAGAAGGGCTCCGACGCAGTCAAGGAGATTCCGACTGTCGGGAGCAGGCTTTCCGCACAACACCGTAATGAGCCCCCTAGAGTTAAACTTTATTTAAAGTATGTGTATATATGTGTTTTACTCTTTTTGAAAACAGGCAGCCTGCATGGCATCTCCACAGCAATCGCAACGATGTGTGACGATCACATTTTCTTTTTAAACTGACAGTTCCTCAAATTACAAGGAGTGAAACAGAGAAATACTTAAATGAGTGGTCCATAATACTGATTTAATGTACAATATCCAACTATAGAAAAAAATAGGAAAACCTTAGAAGTTCACTGAAAAAAACCCAAAGGTAAAATGGATGTTAAAGTTAAGAAGTAGATTTCTAAAAACCTTAGAAATCCACTGAAAAAAACTAAAATTATCCAGATGTTATAGTTAGGAAATAGAATTTAAAAACAATTAGAAATTCACTGAAAAAAACAAAGGTTGCATGTACATTATAGTTAGGTTACAGAATTAAAAAAACCTTAGAAATTCACTGAAGAAACAAAAGGTTACAGGGACGTTATAGTTAGGCTTACATATCACTCATGAAAAACCACAGAAATTCAGCAGTTATAGTTACCTGAGCTACCTATAACTTACACCTCCCCAATGCACTGCTTATGACCTCACATATTACATCAATCATGACATGGTCAGTGACATCACTGATGACATCTCAAATGATATCACTGGTGACATCATCCTGTGAGTGTGAGTGTTTTCTAAATGTTTATGAGTTTTAAAAATATAGAGTCTCTAATGTCTCCACCGAACACTCTAGATATGTACTTACCCAGGTGGACAGTCCCCCTGAAGGTCTGACCCTGCCCTTCCCCCTTACTATTGTGTTTTTGCTGAAGGAGCAAAAACCTGCCCATTACACTTTCACAGTTTGCCAAGTTTCTTGGAAGAGGCAAACATCAAATTGATCAATGAAGCGGCCCCAGTCCAGTCAATCAATGTTGGTGCCTATACCAGCAATATTCCATGAAAGTACCCTTACTGAGTGCCTGGACTGAACAGCTTATGAGTTCTCCTTAGTCGCTCTCGGTGTTTGAAACTCACCTAGGTTATTGCGTCTAAGTGGAGGACCTGCCATTGGACTTACCAGTGCTGTTATTTCTGATTTCTGCTAAGACTATTAGTTCCCTGATTGTCACGGAGGAAGGATCATCAACTATGGGATCGAGACTGCTTGCAGAGGGACTGGATGGGTAGCCTATGGGGAGCGCTTGGGCCTGAGGCAAAAGAGCCTGATTGGGTTGTTGGCTTTAAGCCATCAACGAGATTCCCAGGTAGCACACAGTGTTGGTTGATTTGGGGCTATTTTTCAACCAGTTGGTGGTTGGAAGATACCTTCGCCCACTCCCTTTGATGTAGAACCCAGCCTCTTGGGAACCTATTCTCCTCCCGGGTTGAAACTATACTGGGAACCCTCTTCGTCAGTGAGTCAATCAATGCTCTCCAGTGTGTCATATTGGTTTGTGACAGGGATACTATAGATCCTACCATGACGTCGTTGACCGATAGTAAATGTATTTCTATGGGGCTGATGCTGGTGTGGCAGATAGCGATTTTCACTGCTGATGGAGGATCTAACTGGCACACGCATCAACAATGCCATTTGTGATTCCTTATTAGCGAAAAATAAGGATTGGTTAATAAGGAATAGCAAAAGGCTATGCATGTATAAATCGCTTACAAAATAGCGATTTCTAAACATTCCTTAATTGTGACTCGCAAATTGCGAGTCGCAATTAAGGAATACCTCCCCATTTATTCCTATGGGCCTAGAGGCCCATAGGAATGAATGGGAAGACTTTCTCAATTTGCGATTCTCAATTAGAGAATCGCAAATTGCTCATGCAATTTCAAGGGTGCCAGGGTGTCAAAAGGACACCCTGTTGCACCCCTGAAATCTGCATATGAATACATCTTGCACACACACATGCCCCAAGGGCATGTGTGTGTGTAAAATGGAACTTTGAAAAGTGCACTTTAGTGCATTTTTCAACGTTTTTGCAAATTACCATGAAGTTCAACTTCATGGTAATTTGCTCCCCCTATTAGCGAAATCGCTAATATTTTTACTTTAATGCATTGCATTTAAGGAATCTCAATTTGAGATTCCTTAAATGCAATCGCAATTTAAGTAATCGCAATTTAGAGATTACTTAAATTGCGATTTTTGCATTTGGGATGATGCATCCCAAATGCAAAAATACCGGTCGCAAAGGGGCAGATTCTGAGAATCTGCCCGTTTGTGACCGGGTTTTGCTTTGATGCATGTGGGCCTAAGTTTTAAAAAGTACCCCAGTGGCAAGAGAACAATGTTCAATGCCACATCCTGTGTGTAAACATCCTCAAATAACAATCTTGGCACCAGGTTGGGGGTCCCTAAAATGAATGATGACACAGTCCCGTGGACAGTCCACCCGACCCCGCCCAATACACCCAACTCGATGGGTGAAAAGAATGTTATGTGCAAGAGAAATCGGAGAGTTCTCACTGGCCAGTTCAAGCATTTGTTAGCCAATTCATCATGCATCTCTCTCTGACCCTTGTGCAGTTCTGGAACACCTGACATAATTGCCAGATACGGGCCGGACGCTGGTGGTAGATTCATTGTCAGGGGCTTGTGACTTTGAGCTTGGCCACCTGCACAAGACTCCTTTGTCTACTCTCCTTCTGGTAGACTTGAACCCTTCTCTGGCTCTCGACCATATGCTGGCCATGGGTTACAGAGTTGATGACAGGAACTGCCGCAGATGCAATCGAAGGGGGACCCCTAAAGTCACAGCATGGGGCAGAACTCTTGAAGGTTGTGTTATAATTACTTGATAAAGCACCGCCGTCTCCCATGGCCCCCTGTGGTTAGGGATCTTTACAGTTTTGCTCCATTGTAGCAAGATCGTCAAAATTGGAGTTAATTCTGTGGTCAGAATGACCTTGACTTTTTCAGCCATTTCCACCAATAATTGAGCCGCCCAACTACGTAGCGAATCGGAACCCCTACCAGTGGATTTAGTGATGGCACTGGGCATTGGGGCCATCAGAGTGTTAGCTGGTGAAGAGCTGACCGTCTACCCCAACTTGTGCTTGTTCAGGGGGCACTCCGTTTTTTTGGTCACTTGTAGATTTCCGATGCAACAACCCCTATCGCCCTCTGCAGCATTTGATCTATCGACGTAGGTTTGGGGGGTGGGGGTCTGACTGAAGCCCTCCAGCACATTTACGCTTCTCTATGTGTGCTTCGCTAAGAATATGCAGGAGTCACTGAACTTGGGGGCATATTATCAAGAAACGGCGTTAAAATTAACTGCCGCTAAGGTGGCGACAATGGGCTTGATAATATGCTCTTGAGAATTCCAATAGAAGCCCATGTTCTGGTGTCAACATGGGCTTTTATTGGAATTCTCAAGGGCATATTATCAAGCCATTATCGCGGTTTAGCGACAGTTTTCTGCCGCTAAAGCGAAGATAATTTGAACGCCGTGCTTGATAATATGCCCCTTTGTGTTAGTGTTAGATTGTCGCAGTTGGAGGCAGTCCCTTGATGAGTACCAGAGCACATATGGAGTACCGCCACAAAATCATTTCAATCAACATGATACACTGGTTATAAGCAGTTAGTAAAGGAGAAACTAGTGGAAAATGAACTTCGCTCACTTTGCTGTTCGAAATGCGAAGTTAGAGGGGTGACCCAGCAAAGCCACATCTGGCTGCGGACAGGGAGCAGATAGGTATGCCCTGGCGCGCATACCACGAAACAAGAAGGGTGTCTTTATGGTGCTTAAGGTACCCCAGATGCTGGCAGTCCACGGGCAGGGCCCCTCCTTCAGCCTTGGTGCTGCTTGGGACCGGTAGTACCTCAGTGTGTGGCAAAAGTACCCCTGCTTCTCCCTCACCATGGGACGAGAAGGGTGGCTTTATGGCGCTTAAGGGCCTCCAGTTGCGGCCAGTCCACGGGCAGGGCCCCTCTTCCGGCCCTGGTGCTGCTTGGAACCGGTAGTCCCTCCGTACAGCAAAAGTGCCACTGCAGCTTTCCTCTTCTGCATTGTTGACATTCAAACTCTTCTGTGTTGCTTGTTCACCTTGGTGGCTAGTTCAGCTTGTTACTCCGGGTCTTTGCACTATCCTTTTGGCTCCTCTCACTGTTTATTACCTCAGCCCCTTATGCGCAGATTGTTACTTCATTACACTGTGCATTAGTTGTTACTCAGGTCCCTCAGTATTGTTTATTACTCCACTGCTCTTTGTTCCTAGGTCTTCTTCACTAGGCTCCCCCCTGGTGCTGGTTGCCTCTTCACCTGTCCGTTGTGTGTTGCTTTGATCCCCTTTACAGTGTTTCTTACGTTGCTACTACTAGCTCTCAGCCCCGCTTGTTGATTTTCTTCTTTACACTACATTTTTGGGTACTCTAGGCTACTCTACTATTACTGTGAGCTGCTTTGCACTTTATGTTTTTCTGGGTATATCTCTACCAGATGTAACAAAGAGTCTTTCTTCACTGCTCGTTACTCTGAACTCCTCTACACTCCATGTTATTCTAACTCCATATAAACTGTGCTTTGGTTTTCTACCTGACACTCTGTTCCGCATTGCTTATTACTCCAAGATATGGATTATTGCTTATATTCTCTAGACCCTATGCACAGCCTGTTTAGGGTCTCATTCCGCTGTTTGTTACTGGGCACCTTTTCCTCTGTTTGTTTCTCCATGCACATGTGTAGGGTATTCTGAACTGGTGTCACTCTGAGTCTCATTGCAGTGCTTGTTACTCTGAGCCAGTTGGTCATTATTCGTTATTCTCTGTCTGACTGTACGTCTTTTTAGCTGTCATTCCAAAAAGTTTGTTACTCTTGGCTTTTCTGCAGTGTTTGTTATTCATGGCCTCTCTGTACTGTTTATTACTGTTGGGCACCCTGCATTATTTCTGCTACTCCCGGTCTGTTCTGTTGTTATTCCCTGAACCAATATATTGTTTGTTACTTTAGGTCCTCTGCACTGTTTGGATCTCTGCGCTAGTCTTCTGTGTTTGTAACTCTATGTTAAACTGTATTGTTATTTCTCTGGATTCTGCTGTGCTCTTTCGCTGTAAGGGCTCCTCTGTGTTGTTATATTTGTCTAGGACATCTGCCCTATGTGTTATTATGAACCACTCTGCACTCCTGCTACTCTTACAGCCTCTGCTTGTTTCTTCACTTCGGCCAGTTGTACTGTTTAACACACCACTACCACCCCTGCACAGATTCTTACCCCCAAGCACAGTGAAGCGTGTGTAACTCTATTTGCATTGTTTCTTACTTAGACCTCCATACACTTCACTGTTAGTTTCTAAGACACCTTCTTTAATGTTGATTGATTCCCCGCTCTTATGCATTTTATTTCCAGACTGTTGTATTGTTCGACCTTTTATTTACTGTTGGTTGCTGTTGTATTCTGCAAGCTAAGCATTCCTTGTAAATACCCTTAGTAGCATAAGGAATGTAGTGACGAAATATGCAATGTTCAAACCCAAGTCAGTTGCTGCTTTACTGACTAAGTGGCAGGTTTTCTGATTATTTGGTAGTAAAAACAATACTGTTCATCAAATTGTATTCGTCATTTTGGTGAAGGACTACAAAATAAATGTTTATTTTAGTATATTAATTTCTAAAGTTGTTTGGACAACAACTAGGATGTTTGTAGAAATTTGAAGAAATGTGTTCACAAGATTAAGATAATGCAAAACTCTCTGTAAATGAAGTGTGCAGTGTCCCCATATCAGTGAGAACCCCCTTGAAGCAGGAATTGGACAAACTATGGGAAAATAACACCATAGAGCCTATAGAGGCATCTGAGTGGTTGAGTCCTAGTGTTATTATTCGGAAAACCAATGGAAAACCAGAATGTGTGCTGACTTCAGAGATTTACATAACAACATTTTGGTGGATCTGCATTCCTTACACAATATTGGTGAATTATTGTCTGTGTTTAAGGGTAGGTAGTACTTTTCCACCACTGATTTGTCCAGTGCATTCCACCAAATACTATTGCACCCTGAGTCCAAACATGTAATATAGTTTGTTATGCAGGAAGATGCGTTCTGATTTCTCCCTTTGCCATTCGGACTAGCTTCGGCATCTGCATTTCTTTTAGCGTATTATGCAAAAGTTTTTAGTTGCATTAGAGCATGTGAAGTTTTTGAAAGGCAATGTTCTTGTTTGGCCTGCAAGTAAGCAGGAGTATGATGAGTGACTGAGGAAAGTGTTGGAGATATTGCAGAATGGTG
This sequence comes from Triturus cristatus, assembly GCF_964204655.1. Lineage (NCBI taxonomy): Eukaryota > Metazoa > Chordata > Amphibia > Caudata > Salamandridae > Triturus > Triturus cristatus. The sequence continues at coordinate 320,625,455 of NC_140584.1, read as the reverse complement.
GACTTACTGTGGAGCTAGAAAAATGCAAACTTATTGATAAGGTGATAGAATACCTAGGACATACATTATGTTCTAATGGAATTAAACTTAAGATTGAAGTTAATAGAGGCAATAAACAAGGGTCCTTGTCCACAGGATAAAGACAAGTTAGGATTTTTTGTTCGACCGGCAGAATATTATGCCAAACCTGCTGGCTACTTTTCAGATACGGTGCAGCCAATGACAGTAATGATAAAAAAACAGACTTTTTTGTGGTCAAAGACATGTCAGGCAGTTTTTGAAGACATCAAGCAATGTTTAATTAATGCTGTGGAATTTAAACCATTAGATATCAATGATCTCAGAATAATAGTGACAGATGTCAGCATATGTTGTTTAAATACTGTTTTAATGTAATCTAAAAAAGGGCATGAAAAAGTAGTGGCATTTGTGTTTAGAATGTTGAAAGGTACTTGTGGGAGGGTTGGTCAGTAGTAGTTTAGCAATGGTTGTTAATGTAATCGGTTATTATGTTGTCTTTTCCTTTAGGGGGGTAAATAAAAAAGAAAAGTATTGCCAGAGCATCGAAAGCTTCTTGTCTAATTTCCTTTGTCTTCGTTTCTCTTTCCAGATCTCTCCTCCTGGGATCCCTGTCGTACACCTCAGGAAAAGAGGTTAAGTCTTGGTAAGTAAATGGCAAGAAAGTAAAATAAGAGGATACAGCAGATTCTATTTCTCTTCTAGGCCTCACAATGGTTCCTCCACCTACAGGCACCATTCCCCTCTAGATGCTGGACCAGCACCAAAGAGTTGAGGGGAAAAAGGTTAACGAAGGAGCTGTGATGTCTCTGGACTTATGAGTACCTGCCCTGTGTCTTATTTCCACACAGAAAAAAGTTAAATTATGAACAGTTCTAGGGAAGATGCTTTACCTATCACCGTCTAGTCTGGTTAGTTTTGTACAAACATGTCTTGGGCCCTAATAAATATGTTGTTTCACCACAGTGTCTCTGAGGAAGTCAAATAAAAAATAAAAATAAAAACCCTCCACCGCTTCTAACATCTCCTTCCCCCGGTATCCAATTTGCAGAACAGTGGCACTCGACCGATTTGCCACAACTATCTAGGGCTGTGGCATGTTATGTAGCCTCCACTGACAAGGACCGCCAGTACTCACACCATACAAACTCCTCGCCTCAACTCTCATGTCGGGTTTCTCCCCTGACTCAAGCTCCTTGCCTTCCTCCTCTTGCTCACTTTGTGGCATCATCTCCTCTGCGTTCAGCTTAATTTGCCTTCTCTACCACATTGTCCATTCTGCCTTTCCAGAGTAACTGAGGACTGAGGGACTGGTCAACTGTGGATTGCCTGGGAGACATAAGTAGTGTTCTTTTCCTCTTTTTCCCCATAGTGCTGAAGCAAACTGGTCCCCAATTGGAAAAGATATGTTAGCCTTCTGGAGTTTTGTATGGAACACAGAGTTTGAACTAAGAACGGATCATAAACCGCTAATAGATTTGTTCACTATGAAGGGTACAAGAAGGGCTGCTCCACATGTAGCAAAGTGGTTGTTCAGATTACAGGAGTACATTTGTACAGTCAATTATGTTCCTGGTGCAAAAAATGCTAATACTGATTGTCTTGTTTTCTTTTAGTGGAGGAGGAAGAGGAAACAGAGGATGATTGGTTGGTAGCTGAAGTTAAACAGGCTGGTTTGAAGGTAGTATTGCAGCAGAAGTGGAAAAGCAAATTGGACTAGGATGATATTTTACCAAAAGTTATTCAAATGTTAGTAAGAAGTTGGACAACTTCAAATAAGATAGTCGAGAGAGAATAATAAATATGGATGGTCAGAACTGTCATATTTGAAAGGCATTTGAAGAAGAGGTGGTAAGATTTTAGTACAATTGGGATTCAGAAGAAACTTCTTGGATGTCTTACATGGAGGGCATGTTGAAATGCCTGCCCTGAAGTGGAAAGTGCGGGTAGATTTCTGGTTTTCTAAGACTAGATTGTGCTGTAGAATTGTATGCTTGGCTGTGTGTAGTCGGAGCTTGCAGTGACAAGTCACATAGGACGAAGAAGCTCTTGTAGTAGAAATGGATTTCCCTGAATGAGCATGGCAGATGTTGGGAATAGATGAATTTAGACCATTTGAGGGTTTGAGTGTGAATAAGAGGTATGCAATTGTGCTGACAGATTACTATTCTAAATGGCTCAAAGTAAGCTTGGATAATGCTGTGAAATGGAAAGTCTTGATTGAATATTGCAATGAAATGTTCAGGAGGTAATGTTTTCCAGATGAATTAATTTTGGACAATGGTCTGCAGTTTTAGTTGGAGTTTTTGAAAAAATATTGAGAGCAGTGTGGGTTAAAACGTAAGAAAACAGTGTTATATCATCCCTGTGAAATGGGCCTGCTTGAGAGATTTAATTGAGTGTTGGAGGGTAATGTTCAATTATCAGCACACAATGATCTGAGTTGAATGGAAGAAATTAAGACATGGTATGGAATTTTAGGACAACTTCACATTCTGCTAGAGAGGTGTCACCCTTTGTACTATTAAAGTGTCGTATACCATTCACCATAATGGTTCCAGCATGGATGAGCACACAGAAAACGTGTGATGTGGGTGAAAGATTGTTACAAAAATGAGTAAGCACAAAACAGAAGTAGTATGATGGAAATGACACTGCAACAAGGTGTATTCCACCTCGAGTAGCAAAGCTTGTGCGAGTAAGATGATCTCTGGAGTAAGGAATGGAGAGTCAAAATAGTCAATAACAAAGAGAGTACCGGTTGTTAACTAGTGGACAGCATTGCTAGAGGATGGAAAGAAGTGCATTGTGAGGAATGTTATGAGATGTGGTAAAGTAGAACAAAAGAAATGGTTGAGGAAAAAGAATGAAATTAGAGCTCCTGAACATCTAGCACAACAAATGATTCTTTCTCGTGACACTCCTCCTATAAAAATAAAGGATTACATGTTAAACTTGTTTTAATAGGTAATTGTTCCCAAAAATACTTCTAGTTTAGTAATATTAATAAATTTGAAGATATTGCTAGGATAAGTTTCTAGTTCCAATGTTAAGGAAAGGGGATGTGTTCTATTCTACGACCTAAGCATTCCTTGTAACTGTCATTAACCCCTTCAGCGTGGCGCGGATTTCCGCGCCACGCTGAAGGTTCTGAGCGCGGGCGGGGCCATGACGGAACGGTTCCGTCATAAGCACAGCCCAACCGACGTGCATGACGGAACCGTTCCGTCATGCGCGTCGAAGGGGTTAATACATTATAGAATATAGTGGTGTCATGTGCATCATTCAAGGCCAAGTCCGTTGCTGCTTGGCTGACCTCATGGTTGATCATATGATTACTTGCTTATAAAAACATTATTGTTCATAAAATTGTATTAGTCAATTTGTTTAAGGATGACTGTTTTAGCTATGTCAGATTACTCTGATCTTTTTTGTTATTGTAGTACACTTTCCATGAGTTTTACTCTGAACAGTTCTGTACTGTTTGTTACCTGGTCTCCTATCCACAATTTCTTACGCAAGGTCCATGGGCAGGATTTGTTATTTTGGCTCTTCATTGCTGTTGAATGTCATGCAGCTCGACTGTGACTTTGAGTTAATTTTCCTTTTTTTGTTACTGACACACCCCCTATTCTGTTTGTAATACTTGACCTCTATGTACTATTTTTAACGTCCAAATCCCTGCTCTGTTTCTGACTATTTGCTTATCTGCACTATCTATTTCTCTTGAACCTCTAAACACTGGTTGTTAGTTGGTTTCTCCTCCCTTTATTTTATTTATTTTTTTATTTTTAAAGTTTTATATGGGGCCAACAAGATCCCGAAGGATATCAGAGCGCTTTGCAAAAGGATGGCAGGAAGGACATGAATGCAATATTGACATAAATTAAGAATACAAAGCAGGAATAATCGCATAATTACAAGACAAATAATTTAAGGAGAGTAATACAATAAACAGGTATATAGCGGGCTACTAAGGAGGGAACACAATGAGGTAAAGAAGAGCAGCATCAAGTGATGGTACAATGGTTGTTGGATCAATGACTTCAAGCAGGTGAGCCTAGCCCAGTTTGGGTAAAAATTTGTTCCTTAGGAATCTTTTGGCTTCCAGTTTTACAGCAGAGGTTGAGGAGATTCTGCGTACTTCCGGTGGAAGAGAGTTCCAAATCTTAGGGGCAGCGCCGGGGAAGGCTCGATGACAAGTTCTCTTTTTGCTAAGCATGAGTGGTTTCAGGAGGAAAGTGTTAGCACTTCTTGAGGCTCTACCACCACAGGATAATTCAAGCTTTTGCGCTAGGTACCTGGGAGTTTTGAAGTGCAAGGCTTTGTGCGTCAGAACGGCAATCTTTAACTGGATTCGAGCTTCATAGGGCAACCATTTAATAGATTTTTGGACTGGGGATATGTGCGCATTTCGTTTGGTACCTGTGACCAGTCTAGCCGCAGCGTTCAGTGATGCCCTTAGTGGAGCTAGGGTGTATTTGGGAGGGCCAGAGAGCGTAGTGCTGCCGTAGTCTAGCCTCGGCAAGACAAGTGCTTGGACCACCTGCTTGAAATCCTTTTGTGGAAGGAATGGTTTGATATTTCTAAGTGTCCTCACCAAGTGATTAGCTCCCTTACACACATTGCTGATATTATTTTTCATATTCGGGTGCTTGTCCAGGGTGATTCCGAGAGAGTTGGCTGAGTCTATGATGAGAGGGGTGCAGTTGAAAGCAGTGAGGTGATTCAGCCAAAGGTCTAGCTTGGGGATGTGGTTTGGAGGAGAGATAAGAAGGAATTGAGTTTTGGAGGTGTTGAGCAGAAGATGGTTCTCAGTTAACCAATTTTGAGTAGAAGTTAGGATAATCTTGAGTGAGATGATGTTATCCGGGGATGAGATTTTCAAATGTTGCGTGTCTTCCGCATACATATGGAAGAGAATGTTCGTGGAATTTAGTGAATTAGCAAATGGTTCCAAGAAAAGGTCGAAGAGGATAGGAGATAGGGTGGACCCTTGGGGGATACCCATGAGTACTGGAGAGGGCTGGGAGAGGGAATGGTTTGCCTTGACTCTTTGTGACCTGTGGTGGAGGAAGGACAAGAACCATTGTAACACCCGACCCGAGAAACCCATCTTGTTCTTCAGAATAGATAGGAGGTTGTCGTGATTAACCGTGTCAAAGGCGGAGGAAAGGTCAAGGAGGATTAGGAGGCAGGAATCATTTTGGTCAAGCATTTTTAAAATGTCATCCATAACGTGCGTGAGAGCCGATTCAGTACTGTGTCCCTTCCGAAAGCCGGCTTCATGCTGGTCTAGGAGTTGGAAATTCTCTATGTGAGCACAAAGTTGGGATTGTACGCATTTTTCTAGTAGTTTGGCTAGGGTGGGGATGTTGGAGATAGGGCGGAAATAATTGAGATCAGCTTTATCTGCGTTAGTTTTTTTTAGTATAGGTGACATCTGAGCTGCTTATAGGCAGTCTAGGATCATGCCCTGTGATAGAGAAGGGTTTACAATCCAGTCCATTCTTGATTTCTTTGAAGATGGCCGGGGGCAAGGGGTCACGGAATTGGTTAGATGGGTTGATGTTCTGAAGAATCATGTTGATGTCTTTTTCACTAACTGGGGTAAAGGTGCCCCATGACACATTGTACTTAGTGTTCAGGCTGATAGGTTTGTGCTTTTCTAAGTGGTCAAGGGGTGGTGCGGACCCGGAGGATGGCAGTAGAGCCTTCTTAGAGGTGAGTTCAATGGTGATCAATCTTGATTTCTCAGTGAAAAAACCCGCAAATTTGTCGCATGAGGGTGGGCAGCCTCAAGAGTCAGAGTGGTTTGGACCTACCACTGATTGCTGTTTGGCCAATTTACCGATTGTCACTCTGTATCACTCTGCTCTGCTTCCTACTCTGGGTAACCCTGATAATTGCTGACTCCAACTCCCACTGTGCCCCTTGTTACATGGGTACCTTTGCCACTCTTGTTACTTTGGTGTTTTCTGTACTATATGTTACTTTGAACTCCTCAATTACTTTCAAGCCTATCGCCTTACTTGATGCCCTGGTCCCCTCATTACGGTTCATTACTCACAGTCTCAGGAAATGATATGTTGCTCTGGGGTTTATGCACTGTTTCATGTTTGCTTGCACTGAGCGTATATTCTCAGTTTGCTACCTCTCTGCTACTTTTTTGATCTCCCCTAGGCAGCTGTTTAAATGTAAATGTTATGCACTTGTTTGCTCGCAAATTGTTCTATGTAAAGTGAGCATTTGCTGCACCATTTTAAGTTGAGCTGCCATTTTGAACCATGTTTGAAACTAACCCTAGCTTGCTGAAAAATGTCTCCATTCGTTTGGCTTAAAGCTGTCTCATTGAGTACATTGTCCTCATTAGCACATACCTTTCCTACTAGTTAGAGGCCTTCTCCAACCAGCCCAGCTGCAGGTACGGGCAGGATGACCTTCATTTATAGATTGCGTGTACCCAGCCTTAGAGTTGAAACTTATCCTAATTTACTTCTTTGTTTTAGCTGTGTGAGCCTGGAATTTTCCATCCTGGGCAGTGCTTTCATTGGTTTGAGATGTACTTAATGTAACTCCAAGTTGGCTGAAGTCAGTCCCTCTGCAGCAATCCAAGGAGGCTGGTCAGACCAGACTCCCATCGAGTGTACTCGTAATAAATACCTTTGGTTTGTATTCTCTACTGTCTGACCGACTCTTCATTTGTGAGGAAGGCTGAGAGGTGGTTGCGAGTGACCCGAGTGACCCTAATCGCGTCACTTCCTTCAGCAGCGCATGCGTTGTCTCTTCGAGACATGCTGTATTTAGAATATGGGCCTTAAGCAATTCCCCCTTTTTAATTGGCTCCTTTTACTGTCCTAGCTAAATACCTGCTTTTCTTTGGTTAATATGCATAGTAGTCCCTGCTTTTCTAGTTTTGCAACCTCCCAAGAGGACTGCCCCATGTGTTCTTACTCATCATGTTATTTTTAGGATACTTTGAGCACTCTTTTCTTTTTGTTGGCCTGACTTTGCTCGTGCATGATTTATTTACTTCACTGAAAGGTTCTGACCTCTTCATTTGCCATTCTTGTTTTTTAATGTGGGCTTTCTTTCTGTAGCGTTCACCCGATGGTACCTTCACCCCATCCTGTACACTTCCTGGACACTTCATTTTAAGGGAGTTTAACCATTGCCAGATCGGCATTTAGTTATTTGTTATTTTGATGCATTGTGTTTAAAATCAATGTTGTTTCTTTTTTTTTTAATAGTACACACCGGAGAGCCAGCCGGGACTCAAACTCTGTTCCCCAGTTCCTAAGTTGCCAGCTCTGCATGTTACGCCACATCTTCTCACTATTGTGGGCTCAAGGAGAGTGCATTTTTATGGCGCTAAATTCCAGGCTGACAACCCCTTGTTTTTTATTCCCAGTAAACAGGGCTGTTAATCTTGTCAGAGTGGGAGGGAGTAGACACCTCTCACTTGAAGTGGACTGTGGCGGCACAGCCGGCTTCACAGTCCCGTCTTAATTGCACACAGGCCTCAGTTCCTTACCCATCCCAACTCTAATTTCAGTCTGACTTCAGTCTGATTTCAATCTGTGTCTTACACTCCACTTTCACTTTTTTATCGTCCCAGGTACTATGCAGGCTGCATACCTTGCAATACTTGCAAGCCCAGGCTGACTCACAAACCGTGTTAAAACATTTAAATGTGAACTGCTTGTTTAACTTGTGTTTTATAGTGGTGAATATCAGTTTGCTTTTTGTATCTTTGCATCAGACTCAATTTCACTCGAAGCTGTCAGTAAACTGTGCTGGGGAGCGAACTGAATGGGAGCAGCCGATGATAAACTCTGGGATTGTCTGTGGTCGGCCAACTGCGTTATGTACACCAGCAGCACTCCCACAACAGCAGTAGCGACAACCCCCACCTCTCTGCAGACTATCCGTCCAGAACATCAAAACTGACCGGAGTTTCCTAAGTACCCACGGTAAAATACAACAACCGCTTTGTGTGCAAAATCCCAAGTGGCTGCGCATGAGAGACGGTCAGTGTTTGACCTGGACAAATGTGTGTGCCTGCTTAAGAGTGGGAGGGTGTGTGTAAGAGAGTGCTGGTGATAGGCTGAGGGCGATGGAGTATGTTGGGACATTGGAAAGCAAGGCACTGGATAAGGGAGGGGTGGCCTCCAGTTGAGCTGCGATTTATAACCCCTTGTCAGTCTCTGGTAGAGGTGTAACACTGTACTTTCCAAGTCATCACAATATGTAATTGTTTTATTTATTTTTTGGCTTCATTCACACATACACAACCCTTTACCCCCCCTCGGTAATCCCTTCCTTTTCCCTCCCTCGGACCTAGCAGAACCATATTCTTTCTTCAACTACCCTCTAGCCCAATCCCTCCCACTCTACCTCAGTTGCACCAACAACCTCTCTCAACCACCATCTATCTCCACCTTTTACTCTTGCACCCCACTACCCCTCCCTCACCCCCCCCTCCCTCGCCAATTGCACTCCCTCCTGTATCCATCGAGCCACCTAACATTCCATGCTCATCCATACTCTCTCTGGAAAATAAATTAGTATTTCTCATTTCCCAGCTTGAAGCTACCATCTTACTCTTAAGCAGTAAGATATCCACCTTTCCAAACAACCCAATTCCCTTGGCAAATACTCACTCCCCCAAACTCCCGAGGAGTACCTTGCTCCTGCGCTCCAAAAAAGCCAATCATAATCTGTCTTCTGCATACATTGCTAATTTACTGGCTAGTTACAAGACTTCTAACGCCACCCCCTTCCACTTCCACTTCCACTTTCCTCTCTCTGTACACTATTCTAACCATCTCTTCTGTCAGAACTAATCATCAGCCTTATTCTACCCTGGCACCCTCTTACAAGAACATTATCCCTATCACCCCTAAAAGCCCAAACGCCACCATCACCAAAACAGTCTCGACAGAGTTTCGCTGTTTGCCCCACAATTTCAGATCTGCAATTAAACACAAACTGGACATTTCTGACACCATAATTCTCCACAATCTTGACATTCTCTTCCTCACTGAGACCTGATTCAACAACACCTCCCATACTATGATTGATCTTCTGTTACCCACCGACTATTCTATTTTTAGAAATTACAGAACAGACAAAGTTGGAGAAGGTGTTGCAATCATCTTCAGAAACTCCCTTTAACTTAAGGCTTTTCCTAACAGCTCCTTCCGTACATTTGAATACATGTCTCTGGAGCTTCAAGGCAACACTGCTCACCCTTCAGAATGCATGCCATAGTTCACCCGCCTGGTGACTGCTCTTCCTTTTTGGACTTCATCAGTGACCAGTACTCTCAAAGTGACAGACAGATCTTCCTGGGAGACTTCAATCTTCACTGGGGCTCTTTGGAAGACTCTGCTGCAAATAAGCTTGCCACTTTTCTCTCAGCAAATGGTCTTATCCAACACTGCACTGAAACAACACACTCTAAGGGCTCAATTCTGGACCTTATTATATCTAAAGCAGGCCTGCTTACTATTGCTATCCCTATTCATTTAGACTGGTCTGACCACTTCCTCATCCCCTTCTCCCTTCTCCCTTCTCCCTTCACCAATCACACTCTATAACTCTTGGCCAACCTAAAAGGACTACTATCTGGATCCGTAACACTAGAAACATTGACCTTGACCCTCTTTGTGATTCTGCTATGCTTTCACTTCCAAGGCTGGACCCTAACTTGGATGTTAACAAACTTACCTCCCAATGCCTCTCAGTCCTTGCAGTCGAAATTGATAATGTCGCTCCACTTCAAAGTAAAAGGAAAAAGCCTATTCCTTCAGCACCATGGTTCAATAAATCCCTTTATGTAGAAAGGAAGAACCTGAGAATCCTGGAAAAACAATGTAGACAATCTCCATCCACCACTATTCTTTCTATTCTACATTCAGCAAGATCAAAATTCCACAAACAGATCTTCCATGAAAAAGCATCACACTTCAGAACCCTCCTCGACTCAGCCAAAAACAGACCTAAAAAACTATTTGACCCCATCAAAAATCTAAACTGCTCTCCCCCAACCATCAAGCCTGACAATTCTCCAAAGAAAGCAGCAGAATTCGCTATATTCTTTGGATGAAAAAGTGAAGTCACTGGTGAATCAGGTCATTGATCCTACCCCTCTAGAGGAGCAAAAATCCTTAGTCATTTGGCAGAACTTGAACGTCATCACTGAAGATGCCCTCCTCAAATGCATCCTCGAAACAAGACCCTCTAACCATTCTTTTGACCCCATCCCTAGTGACATTGCCATTGATTTCTACACCCATACTCATTCCCACTGGACCTGTCTGGTTAACCTCTTTCTCAGCCAAGGCTCCATTCCTTTTGCCCATAAAACAGGACAGGTTACCCCACTTCTTAAAAAAACGTCCGCTGATGCGAACAACCTCAATAACTTCCGCACCATCTCTAACCTCCCTTTTCTTGCGAAAATCACATAAAGATGTGTAGCGAAACAACTTTCCCTACATATTAAGGATAATAATATTCTTGACAATTTCCAGTCTGGTTTCATTCAAAACTGCAGCACTGAAACAGCCCTGCTGCAAGTGATCGACGATGAGCTGCGTATACTCGATTCAAGGGAGTCTTGTCTTCTGACTCTGCAGCCTTTGACACTGTTAATCACAACACTCTCCTTAACACTCTTCAACAGAGAATGGGTTTGGAAGGCACAGTGCTTAAATGGTTTGCCTCATTCTTCTCGGACAGATCCCAAATGATCAAAATAGCGAACAGTCTTTCATCTTCATTAGCGGTAGGTCAAGGCGTCCCTCAAGGTTCTATCCTTGCACCCACTTTGTACAATCTCTATTTGGAACCATTGGGAAATCTCCTAAGTAAATCTGGGATCCTTTACCATTTCTATGCGGATGACACTCAAATCTACCTTAAGGTGTCTTCAGCACATGATATCTCAATCCTCAACTCTACTCTCAACTCTATTCAAAACTGGATGTTAGCTCATCAACTCATTCTAAATCCTTCCAAAACTGAATTCCTCCTCCTCTCTACCTCACTCTCGCCTCCTCCTGTTCAATCTTGGATGGATCAACTGAATTTACTCAACAATAAACCTATCGTTGTTGACAGCACAAAATCCCTTGGTGTCATACTTGACAAAAGGCTCAATCTCCTCTCCCACATCAATTCCATTGCAAAAAATGCACAATACCAACTGTGCTTTCTCTGAGGGATTCGATGTTTCTTTCCAGAGCAAGACCTAAAAACCTTGGTCCAATCTCTGGTTCTCTCTAGATTGGACTATGGCAATTCTCTTCTTGCTGGCCTCCCAAATCCCACCTTTCCCCTCTTAAATCCATTCTCCATTCAGCGGCTCGTTTTATAGTTGGGGCCGAAAGAAGTGACCACATCACACCCATTTTGTCTTCTCTTCGATGGCTTCCCATCGAGGCAAGATCAATCTACAAGACTGCCTGCATCACCCACAAAGCCTTGCACATATCCTCCCCTCGATACCTGGCGAATAAATGGAACATTTCTGGAGGCTCCAGACCGACTCGCAATGCGTAAAGTTTACTGCTTGAGCCCCCCACCTTTGAAAAGGGATAGATCAATGGCTCAATCCTTCTCAGGCAATGCAGTGAGAATCTGGAACTCGCTTCCTCCACTACTCCGCACCACCACCTCTACCCGGAACTTCAAAACCGACCTCAAATCTCTTCTCTTCCAATGACACTTCCAGAACTAATACACCCCTTTTCATTTCCCTCCAGGAAGTTCTTTCATTATTGTAAATATGTAATCTATGCCTATACAATCTTCATCCTATTGTGTTTTTTGTGTGACTGCGATCTATTGTTTTATTTTACCTTTTCTTGTTTCTAATTTGTTTCTGTAACGTGTAAATACGTATTATTCTCCTCATGTAACGTACTTGGTTCTATTGTGAAGCACTCTGACACCTTTGGGTAAAGTCTGCGCTATATGAAAATGCATTAAATAAATAAAATTAAATTAAAATAAATAAAAAGCACATAACAATATTTAATACACCACAGCAGCTCAAAGTTCTTCATAGTGCACAAAATGCGTGATGTTTCACAACCAAACACCTGGAGAAAGCCATTTGTGAACATCTGTTAGAGACAAGGTAAACAAACAGTGCCAGGTGCTCCGTCTAGACGCATAGCCATGATGTCAGCACTTACACTGCTATACCTTGTATGCGATGGACAGCCGAATACATAGAAGGTGAACGAGGCTACAAGAGGACACAAAAATGCAGCCCTCTCTCCCAGACCCCCGATTGCATCCCACTGCTTCTGGAGCCAGAGTAATTTCTACCACTTTAATAAATAAAAGAGCGTAGGCTGGAGGGGTATACCGTGGCAGGGCATGTGCTACTTTTCTGCCCACTTGCAACTTCATCATTTAAAACTTTTATTTTTTTGAACAAGAAAACATAGAGGAAGAGAAGGTGTAATAACAAACACAATGGGACAGCTCATACCTCGACAAACAGGAACTTTGCATGCACGCAAAATCAAGAAACACAGGGCAAAACATGCACACAAACACTGAGTAAAGCATAACAAATCTTGCTCCAGTTTGAAACCAAAAAAAACTATTGCTTTCTGTGTACTGTACATATATGACACAAAGAATTTCATGTCGGAAGATTCAGTGTGCCTTTGAAATTAAAAACAGTTTTTTTAATGTATTGCAGTGCTAGCACTCCAAAACAGGTAGAATGATAAACTAAACACCCAGGATAGTAGCACTGCTTTTTGTGGCGCCAAATCTTGTTTGAATTTTTAAAGAATTGGTAACAGTAGTTATTGCAGATTGATGGACTGCTAAGCCAGACCTACGGAATAGGGCTCCTCCATTTCACGGTCAAAATATCATACATTTTCCAACAAGGGCATTGATTTGTTATTGATATTCTCTTATTGGAATGCACATACTTATAAATAAATAAACAAAGAGGTACATACTTCAGCAATAAACTACTGAAAGGTTACCAGTCAATCTTTGAGATGGACCTTCCACTGTGCCGCAGCCCGTGTTGCTGTATTCTCTAGTAAAGTTTGATCTGTTTGAGCGAGAAGCATTTAATGAAAAGACTGCAAGTTATGCAGGAGCTAATAGATCATGCAGCAAGTGCGGCAAATCCATAATTATGCAAAAAATGCTGCAGAATCACATAAACCCACATGTTCTTTTCTCTCCTAACACCAACTCTCCTTTCTCAATACTCTCATTCTTCATTTCTCCCGACTTTTTGCCTATAACCCCTAACATTTTGCCTCTATTCTCTGCCATCACTCCTCTCTCTGCCCTTCCTGCTCGCTCATTTAAGCTCTACACTCTCTCATCCCACTTGCATTTTCATTCCCTTCGTGCTCTCACTTCTATATTTCTGCACTGCTCTTCTCATCTACCCTTTTTTTACTTTTTCATTCTCTCTTTTTCCTCGCTTCCCTCTATCTCCTTCCTCTACTTTTTTATTCTTTACACTACACCCAGTCTTGCACTTTGCCTTCTATATTTTGTCTACATTGTCACCCTATACCCATGCGTTTTTCTAGGTAACTGCTGTTATGCTTTTATTTTCTTACCCATTTTAATTCACTACTTTGTAGTTTCAGATGTTTGTTTAGTACCAAAATCTCAAGACAGAGTGTTGCTTTAGACTGTCAGTCTCATGCAAAGGCCTCGTTCACTTAGTTCTTGCAGCATTCATGTGATGTCACCCCGTCCAATTAAGTGTGTGGCAAGTCCAGTTGTGAGCCTGGGCAGGCCTGGCCCCATAATCATCACCTGCTCCTTTGGGCATGAGCATGCTTTCCAGGAAACCCGTATGTTTGCTTTGAAAAACATGTAATACCTAGTTTTTTAGGTCTCGCCTAAACAAAAATGTCTTCTTGGTTAGATATAAGGTAACAAAAATGCTTATAACACTCTTTATTACAACATTTCAACATGCTGCACAGCACCCACACTGCTCTACAACATAGCTTAATTTTCCTTAGCTTTGAAATATTCTGTGATGAGTTAAAATGTGTGACAGCTGCAGATTGCTCTGCTAAGCACTCTGCCCCAGTCCCACAATCTATTTTGAGACTTCTTATAGAAGCACATTTATGTGGCATTGTGCAAACTTTATTTAAAAAAATGTTTATGTCCTTAAGTACCAATCAGCCATCTTGGAAATATGAATAAAAGTTTTTCAATATTATGCCAAAATAGCAGACACTACATAACAATATAGGTGCACCACACAAAGGTACACATCATCAGCCATATACATTTGATTTCCTAGAAAATATCTGGAGCTTAAATTGTTGAATGTGGAACCAGTAGACTTAGGTTTTAATCCTGACTGTCGCACTTGACTACTTTGTGTAATCTTGGACAAATCCGGTAATCTTCCTAAATGTGAATCCTATCTGAATAGTCTGAAGAAGCTGCAAAATAAACAGAATTAATCCACTTACCTGGGTACTGTGTGGCATACCTGAATGTTTAGAGTGACACACAACACCACACAATTCCTCACCACACAAATCACCGCCACACAATTCAACACCATCCAACATAATTAAACGCCACATAATACTCCTCACGCAACATGATTCAACTCTACATAAACATAATTACAATCTACTAAATACCAGATAAATACACCCCATATAAAACCACAATATGCCACATTGCAACAATCCACATAAATACACTCCAAACCATGCCACATAATTCCAATCAGCATAATTTCACTCAGCACCGCGGCTGGACTGAGAACCAAAACCAGCCCTGGCAAAGAGCTTGGCCGGCCGACAGGCAAGGGGGGGGGGACTTGCCAAGCTGTTTGCCAGGGCCGTTCTCATCTGCTTTTGTTACAGGGGGCCGATATTGCAGCTATGCTGCAAAATTGGCCCAGTAACAAAAATGGACCCCACCCTGGCTGCTCACTGGGGAAACACCTGGTGCTGGCTACAGCCAGTCCGGCCCTGCTCAGCACCACACAGTTCCAATGTCACACGATTCAAATCCACACATCCATCCAAAACACCACTTAATTCAACAACAATCCACATAATTCAACCAAACAACACAATTACACAACACACCGCATACATCTAAATGACACCGCAGAATTCACATCATGCAGCAAATTTGAACAGCAGACCACATAATTAAACACCACTACATACCACTCCACAACTAAAAATACCAATCCACATAATTCCACTCCATACTAAATAGCAATTCATTGCTATTTACATAATTACACTTCACATCATGTCTTCACATAATTCCAATGCACATCATACCACATAATTCCACTAAACAAATCCACTCCACAACACACTATTCCATGCCACACATTTCCACAACTAACAATCCCAATTCAACTCACATCCCAACCAGCTCATTTGTTGCTTACCTAACTCACTGTTGCTGCTGCAGCTCCCCCGTTTGTCTCCTCAATTATTCTTTACAGCCCCAACTCAGTCTCTCCCTTGCACCCTCACCTTCCCTCTTGCATTCCTGCAGATAACATACTTGTTTCACAACAGACTGCTGAAAACGAAGAAAGGTTACAACTTCAGAAAAAAAACATGCACTGTTGCTAGTTTCATACAGCAATAGATATTTAGTAGTATTACATTTCTATAAAGGGCTGGCGACTGGCCCATCCTACGAAGCTCTATATCTTTTTTTGCAGGTAGGCTTTCGTTTGTGTGGATGTTTATCCTTTAGATGGAAATACACAGTTTGAATGCATATTTCCCGTTGTGATTTCCTTGGGGTTTCTGAACCCTTTTTCATTCTTTCCTGTTTTGTTGTCCTTCTGAGTATTATCTGTTTCTAGTGTTATCAGAGATGTGGGGATATCATTGGTATCGTTAAAATGGTTGTGAAGATAGTCGGCCCAAGTTGCCTCTGAAATGTAGGAGTTTATTCCTTGGTGGCCTGGCCGTTGCAGGCTGTGGATTGTTTGCCAAAATTTAGCACTGTTTTTTAGTTTCTAATCGTGCTTTATTTTTGCCCAGAGGTCGTCGTTCGCCTGTCTTTTGATTTCCCAGGTTGTCTTTCTTAGGCTTGCTTTTAAACTGCGTAGAACATCTTGTAAAGGCCCTTTTTTGGGCTGTGCACGGATTTGGTTTAAGGTTTGCTTTATGTTCCGTTTAATACTTTTTATTTCCAGCTTGTTTGCCTTGCTTAATCCAGACTTAGGGATTTTATTATTCGCTTGCCTTGGTTTGGTTGCGTATTTGGTTCCCAGAGTCTTTGTGTACCACTCCCAGGCCTCTATAGGGTTTACACCCGAGTTGCCCTGGTGAAAAAGCTCCTTCGCGTTTGAGGACAGTTCTTCGATGTTATTTTGTTTATGTCTTATGCGTTTGAAATCTGATGTGTATTCAGATCTAGCGGATACCCTGACCTCCATTGGGTTTTCTCTGATTGTCCTTAGAACGATTTCTTGTGGTAAATGGTCGCTTTGATCACTAACACCCAGCTTAAATGATTTAATTGTGTTAAAGAGAGGGAGAGTTACAAATGCGTAATCTAGGTAGGAAGAAGTTGCTGCAGAGTGGTAGGTAGGTACTGGAGGAGTGTCTTCTTTGTACCGGAAATTCAGGGCCCTTAGGTTTAATTGCTCTAAATCTTTAAGTAGCTGGTTCGCGCAGTTAGTTTGTTTAATTGGAGGTGGTTGTACTTGGGTTGGTATTCCCCAGGCTCTATTAAGATCATGTGCCAAATCATCGTCCATCGCGGTTCCAAAAAGGAAGAGGTTAAAATCTCCTGCGAGGATTAAGTTTTCAGCTTCCCCCTCATCCATAATTCTTGCTGTCTCATTGGCCAGCTCTCTTGCACCTTTCCGTCTGTGCTTCGGGTGTATATAAGAGTTAACTATTATCAAGCGATGATCCGGCTTTCTGGTGTTGATTGTTATCTCGGTCGCTTGTATGACGTTAGGTGCTATGGTTTTAATCTTTATTTCCTTCATTGATCGTACTGTGAGGATTGAGGCAAAGATCATTAATCCGCCTGAGCTGTGACCAAAGGGTGATGTCCTGGTAGCAGGGACGATTTGCGTCATATAGCCTTCAAGGGATGTCTCAGCTTCTTCCCAGGTTTCTTGAAGTAATATCAAGTCGAATGTCCTTAGGTATTCTAGCGTTTCGTGTTCATTTAATTTATCGGTCAGGCCGTTGATATTCCAAATGCATACTCTGAAATTATTCGAAGTTGTATGTGATGAGGGCTGCATAGAGGATCCTTGTCAATGCCCGTCTCTATTTATTATTGTTCACTGTATTATATTCGGATTGGAAGCTGTAAATTGCGTATTTACCGTAGAAAGGTGTAGGGACCTTCCTTGACGGCCTGGTGACTGGCTGAGGGCTCCTTTTAGGATTGATGTAGCTTTGGGCGAGTATTCTTGGCCACTCTCCTTTAGGAACGGTGTTGGGTAGGCAGGCCTTCTACCAGGTTCCAGCCTTATTCCCCATTGAGCGAATGTATTGAATTCTCCTAAGATCCGGTCAACCAGGTCGTTTGACACCCATGTTGTCTTTGTCGTTTCTGGGTGGAACTGGTCGTGTGCAGGTTGGAATTCGATTTGAAGTAAATCGGTTGTGGTAATACCTTCCAGACCTTTGATTGATGTAATTAGTTTGATTATGTTTCCTCTATTCAAGGTGTCCATTCTGCCCCTGGATTTGTACTCCGGTACGAATATCAATATATCTGTCTTGTTTTTTGAGGTGGCTCTGGTTGCTCGGGCTGCGATTAGTCCGGGGTGGCTAGCCCCGGTGAGGAGTAGGTCATTGGTTTTATCAGTTATAGCTGAAGTTGCCCGTGTTGTAAATTGTTCCAATTCCTGTTCCGGGGCCGACTGTTTCGTATTTTGTGGCGTGGTCCTTGGCCAGCTATCAATGTGGCTCCTTGCTGTGCTGCGTGGATTGGACATTGTTTCAAGTCTATCCTGCTGTTGTGAGCGTTGCTCCGTTAGGACGTCCTCGTGTACAGGGTGTTCTGTTACAGTCTCCAATGATTCTATTGGTTTCAGTGTTATAGGTTTGATGGGGGTCCTTGTGGTTAACAATTTTTTGGACAGGGGTAGTGTCTGCTTAGCCTGGTTTAATGGTCCCACCGTCTCTTCTTGTACCACTTGGCAGTGGGTTTCAACTGGTTGCCTCTCCTGTTCGTCGGCCATAGTTGTCGTTTTCCTGTTCCTGCCCTTCCTTTTTTGTTTCCGGCGAGTTCGTGAATTAGTAGGCACCTCTGTTGTGGCAGGTTCTTGATATGAGAGGTTTAGGAGTACGCTTTTTGGTGAATGTTTGTCAATGGAGGAACAGGTCTTCGTGTTTTGGAGTAGCCTGTTCTCTGCTTTTTCTGGGGCTTCATGCAATTGGAGGTCCCTTGCAGCGATTCCCTCCTTGGCTGCATCTTTAAGGTCTAATGGTGCAGTAGGTTTTAGATTGACCAGAAGATTTTCTAGCATGGTTGGTAATGTTGATAGCTTGTTAATTATTGGGGAACAGTCACATTCTGTTCTTGCTATGGCAGAAAGTTCTACTGCTTCCTGGCCCCTTTTTATCAAGCCATTTAAGTCGCCTAGTTTCTTCTCAATCCCTGAAGTAGATTCAGCTAGTGTTTGCAGTACCGTTAGCTGCATGTCTAGTTTCTCTGATTGGTATTGTAAGGCTGCTGCTGAGAGCTGTATTGTGTTTAATAGGTTTGCCCAGAAGGTAATGAAAGAGCTTTTGCTCTTACTCTCTGGGCTCTTGGTGCTTGAGGATATTGTAGGTTTTAGGTTGTATGCCGCCACTAGGTCTTGCCATTCCTGTGTTGCAAGGAAGGACATGTCACTGTCTATAATGTGTGGATTCTCCTTTTGCCTGTTTATTTTTGGCGTACTGGGGCGGCCCATGTTGCTCTGCTCATTTGGGGCCATATGGAGGTCGTCTTGTGCGCTCTTCAGCATCGGTGAGAGGCTGCTATTTTGTCGAGATGTTGCTGTCCTATCGTCCTGCGCGTAACAAGGTTTTTGCCATAGCAGGCCTGTTTGTCGGTCTTCCCAGCCCTGTGGGTCGTGTTGTTCTAAAATGATGGAAGCATCTAATGCTCCGTCAATGCTTGACCCATTGAGTGTTGTGTCTTTGTCTGGGGAGCTTTCTTTTTTTGTCCTCCTGAGCTGAGTCTGTGTACCTTGAGGGTTTGTCAATTCAGTGTATGATTGATTATTAAGCTCCACTGGCAGATCTGCTAATCCATTTTCTTCGTTGTTAATTAATAGGCTGCTTTCGATTAGTGTCGTAGGGTTTTTGGCGGTGTGTATAACCGCTACTGTGACTTTTGGCGTTTTTTCTGAAGCCGGTATTTTTTGTTCGTATGTTGGTGGAAATTCTATCTTGCCAGGCTCCAATGGAGTTGGTAAACCTTCTGGGTTTCCGTTAATTGTAAAAATTGCTGTTTCTGGATGTTTTAAGAACGCAAATTTCGTATACATTTTTGGTTGGTAAGAATGTGAGGTTTTCCTAGGTGGTTCTCCGTCGATGGTTATGAGGTCTCCGGTTCTTTCCCTTTTCGCTCCCTTTGTTGGATTGCTTGGTTTTGTTAAGATTCGTGGATTTATTGCGGTTTCTGGGTTGTCATTTTTGATGGCGTCCGTGCCTGTGGGCCAAGGGCAGCCCATGTCTTGACCGATGTCGTTGATGGAGTTGATGTCGTTTGAGTTGTCCTTCTCCTTGATGGACCTTGTTTTGTAGAGGTCTCTATCTGTGATTGATAGGGACGCTCCTGCGTCGCTCGTGGCCCCTTTTTTTCGTTTAGGTGCTGGTTTTGTAATGGGCCTTCTCACTTTTCCGGACCTCATGCTGACCCAGAAACAATTTTAACTGGATGATTAGATGGTTAGATGATTAATAGCTAGTAGCCGGTTGCTAATTGTTGATTATGACTCGCAGAGTGACGCAGTTTCGGTAAATGAGGGTAAGTGAGGAGGCTGGGGCCGCTGATGACTGCCGAGATCGAAACCGGATGAGGCAGAAGGAGTTAGCGGCTATCTCACCCTGCCTCCCAACTACAGACCCTCTGCTTACTCTGCTTGATCCTCTAAGCAAGAACTCTGAGTCTATCTGCTCCTCTGCCCGCTGCCCTCTGCCCTTCGCAAACAGCTAAGCAGACCACGGGGCGTGGGCTAGTTTAGTTCGAAGATCGACAGCTCCTGTGGTCAGCGTTTATGGGTCGAGGTGTAGCCTAGGCAGCCACTCACCGTTTTCACCTGCTGCTGCTGTACTGCTGCGGTTTCTCCTCTTCTGCTCTCTGCTCCGAGTCAGCGCGCCGCAGGACTCTCCGCTGATCCCACCACGGGAGCCGCCGGGTCCTGCCGAGTGCCAAGTGCTACTGTCAAGACCTTGGGTGCCACAGATGCCACGGATGCCTCGGGAGCTGCCTTGCGCCGGTTATCGTAGGTTATCGTAGGTTAGTGCAGCGGAGGAAAGGAGTGAAGCTACCAGACGGACGGGCAAGCGTCAAGCGAGCGTGATTGAGCGAGCAAGTGAGCGGAACTCTGCTAGCTCCGAGCTCCGAGCTCTGAGCTCCGAGCTCCGTGCTCTATCCCCCGGGCTTCACGGCTTCACGGCTTCCGCTTCTTGCGGGCTTCGCGGACTCTCGTGAACAAGCTCCTCCTCCTCAATGTAAGTGACAGACCAGGTGAAGACCAGTCAAGCAAGCCTCCTCCGGCCGCAGGCTCGCTGTGAAACTCACGCTGTAAAGATACAGCTAATTCCCTGCACCCACGCCCACGGCCA
Source organism: Triturus cristatus (assembly GCF_964204655.1). Classification (NCBI taxonomy): domain Eukaryota; kingdom Metazoa; phylum Chordata; class Amphibia; order Caudata; family Salamandridae; genus Triturus; species Triturus cristatus. Next base: position 320,604,609 of record NC_140584.1, on the reverse strand, counting down.
GCACGGCCAGCAACAGTGCTTTTGCGGGGGCCACAGGGATCAGAAAAGCAGAATCTTAGTGAAGCCGCAGGTAGATCAAAGCCTCGCGACCCTGCTGTTTCCGCAGCTCCTACAGCGGCTCTTCCAGCTTCCAGCTCCTGCAGCCCCTCCTTCCTTCCTGCGTGCGTCTGACGTTCAGCGAGAAACCAAAATAAGACTGACGGGACCCAGAACAACAGCATATTACCAAGCAATACAGAGAATAAAATCAACATAACAGCGGACCAGATAAAAACTCAAATAAAAAAGGGAAAAACGGAAGGAGCTCCAGGCCCAAATGGGATACCACCGATGATATTCAAACAGGACATTGAATTCTGGAGCAACGCATTAGTACCGCTCTTCGTGGGCATACAAGAACAAGAAACCTGCCCGGAATCCTGGCAAGGATCAATAATAAGCCCAATTTATAAGCAAGGAGACAGGAGCAATCCCTGCAATTATCGCTTGATCGCTCTACTTGATTTAGAAGCAAAGTATTATGCTGGCATCCTACTGGATGAATTGACTTCCTGGGCAGCATCAAAGCACATAATTCCGGCTAATCAAACAGGGTTCTGCAAAGGACAAGGAACTACCACCAATATCATGGCACTGACTCTGCTGATAGACGCGGCCAAAGTAGGAAAGAACTCGCTGTTTCTATGTTTCATTGATTACAGCTCAGCTTTCGACCATGTGGATCGGGGCAAACTCTGGCAAAAACTTGACAAATTGGGGATACCGCAACCCCTCTTGAAGCAGCTAATCTTACTTCACACCAACACCTGGGTTAAGATCAAACTGGGAGACGGGACGTACCTCTCCAGGCGCATCGACACCTCTAAAGGACTTAAGCAAGGGTGCGTCCTAGCCCCCACTTTGTTTAACCTCTTCCTGGCAGACCTACCAGGGGAATTGGACAACATCAAATCACCTGCCCCACGGCTGGGGGACATCACTCTGTCCAATCTCCTTTACGCCGATGACCTGGTTCTAATAAGTCGAACTCCAATTGGCCTCCAGCACCTTCTAAACACCACCAGCACATTTTCACAGCGTAACGGATTAAAAATCAATCTAAAGAAAACAAAAACAATGGCCTTAAACTACAAGAAGGCCAGAAAAAACTGCTGGTACCTGGACGGACACAAATTGGACCATGTAACGTGCTATAAATATCTGGGAGTCCTAGTAGATAGCAGAGGCTCATTTAAACCGCAATTAGGGATGCTACAACGGAAAGGCTCCATGAGTCGTCTCGCGATGATCCCCTTGAAGAAAATATTGCCAGACTATACGCTTGATCCGCTCTTACAAGTATTGAGAGGTCGCCTTCAACCGACGCTAACATACGGGAGCGAATCAACGCTCGGAAAAGATGCTCTTACCCTTGATAATGTGATTAGTAAAACTTACAGGACCATCTTTCGATTACCTAACTATGTATCTCCTGCCCAAATTCGATTAGAGTTCGGGGTTCAAAAACAGACAGTAGAAAGAAGGGGCAGCTTCATAAAATGCTGGCATAAGATTAGAAACGCTGAGCAAGGCACTTTAAATGCTTATCTCTGGATTGAGCTGCAACGCCGAGAACGGTCAAACGCAAGGAAATACCTGATGGAATCATTAGAAGTACTTGAACTGACAGACTTCTGGAACACCCCTGTAGACCATAGACGTTTTAAAAAACTAGTAACAAAGACGACAAAAACAACATCACTATTAGAGGATAAAGAAACTTTAGCAAAAAGAGCACATGGATGGACAGTCCTAAGCGACTACAAATCATTAAAGATTCAAGCGTATATGGATCAAGGATTCACACAGAAGATCAAAGAGAAATTTTTAAAACTGCGACTCGGTATACTACCAATTCTCCCCCACCTGGCCCCATGGAAACGGACTCAGGAAGATAAAACTTGCCGTCTCTGCAACACAGGACCTGAAGACCTAGTCCACATTGTATGTATCTGCCCAAACTTAATGGACAAAAGGAGATCCCTATTACGCGTAATATGGAATCAGAAGGGCATTAGAACCTGTAGGCATGCAGTCAAACTATGCTTTAACCCGCAGGAGACTCAATTAAACTGCAGATTTACAAAATATTTCGACGCAGTGGCGGAGAGAATCAAGCAGAAACAAAACGAGAAAACTGAGTAAAAGCCAAATAGCGCCCCCGAACATATCTTATGGGCTCACGAACAATTAAAAAAAAAAAACCATTAATATGAATCCCACAATTTTAATTTCTGATAATTAAATTGTTTTTATCTTTGATATGTATCTCTTTTAAAAGCTGTGTATCTGAAATTGTAAGTTTTAATTAACTGTGCAATAAACTATTATTACAGTTTGAATGCATTTCTTTTTACTTTTTTATTAGCATTTGTTAGAATGACATAAACAGCACAACTATGCATCACGACAGATCATCAACAGTTGATTACATTCCATCACACAACCCTCCTCCCCCTCCCTCGTCTAAAGTTCATCTCCTGACTTGACAGTTCCAATCCTTGTCCTTCTGCTGATGGGGAGGTTCAGATATTGTCTCGATATGTGCTCCATTTCCCCCATATCTTGTCCCACTTATTGGGGCATCCCCAATTTGTATAGACCTCTCGTTCAGCCAGCATGCACCAATTTACATCTTGGTCCCACTCAATTATCGTTGGCAGCTGAGAGACGCCCCATTAGCGGGCAATGTTACGCTTCACCAACATAAAGCCAGTAGCTGCCCAAAGTTGTTCCATGTGGTTGAGATCCGTGTCGTCCCATATATTCAATAGGCATATTTTTGGAGATAGTGCTAAGGCAGTCCAGCATACTCCTCCAACCGCCCTATTAACCGCCTCCCAAAATGTCTGGATCAGGGGTGCGTGATAAAACGTGCCCGTCCCTCCACATTGCCGACGACAGTCCGCAGAACAACCACGACCCATCTTAACCAATGTGGTGCATGTAATGTAGGATCGATGCAAAACTTTCAGTTGGACCAAAAGCAGTCGTGATGGAATGGCCACCTCCCGCAATCACGCCAATCCTCTTCCTCTAGGTCGCCAATATCAGCCTGCCAGCACGTGAATAGATGTTTCCATGGGTCTGATGAGTTTTTCATTAGTTTTCGGTACGTGAGTGAAACTGATTTACCCTCCATGGGATCTGCAAGTAATCTATCCTCGAGTGGGTAGCCACTAGGATCTCATATATACCTTTGGTTGCCTCCAGGATGGCATGTCCTATCTGCAGGTATCGGAAGGTCTCTGATAGCTAGTTTATATTCTTTTTGTAATTCTGTAAATGTCAGTATTTTATCTTTCTTTACTAAGTCTCCGACTTGTGATATACCAGTGGAGTCCCATTTGTCGAAACCTCTGCAATTGCTTAAGTTGCCTAGCTTTTCTGCATGCCACAGGGGTGTCATAAGCGTCAGTTTATTACCCCACCCGAGTTTTGTAGTGGCAGCATGCCATATCGCAACCGTTAGAGCAATGGGGCCAGTGAGCTGTTGTCTATTCGGCTTATTGTAAAGAGCTTCTCTCTACCCTCCCCAGTCCATCACCGATTTGTCTATCCGACATGCCGGGTCTTGCTGATCACCAAATACCCATTTGTTTATGATTGAGAGGAGGGCCACCCAGTAGTAGCTACGGATGTCTGGTAGGGCAATTCCACCATTGTACCACCCGCGCACCAACTTGGGCCTCGCAATGTGTGGTGGCTTCCTGTCCCAAAGCAGGTTCTAACCTCCTCCTCGCTTGATTTAAAATAGGATTTGGAGACTCTATATGGAGTGTTCTGAAACGCATATAGGAGTCGAGGCAGAGCCATAATTTTATATAGAGCTGCACGTCCCAGCAATGAAACCGGAAGCGTTTGCCAGTGACTGACATCACTCCGCAGTCGAGCTAGGAGGTCCAAAATATTTAGTTTGTGGAAAAGCAGCGGATCAGCAGTTGCATACATACCCAGGTATCGGAACCCATCCTCTGCAACCGCAAACTCACAGTTTGCCGGAAGGGTCAACGCCAGCCAATGGAGCATATGTAGAACTGATTTGGACCAATTTATAATGTACCCAGTATACTTGCCATGGTTAGAGCAGATCTGGAGTATTCTATTGATTGAGGCTTTTGGGGAGGTGACGTACAGTAAGATGCCGTCCGCATAAAGTGAGATTCTATCTTCCCACTCCTTAGCCTATCTCAGACCCCGTATCAATGGATCCCGACGTACCCAACATGCAAGAGGTTCTAGGACTATGGCGAATATAAGGGGGGACAGTGGACAGCCCTGTCTCGTCCCATGGCGCAGCATGAATATTTTGGACACATGCCCATTCACTACTACCAGAGTGAGTGGCTCAGCATATAGGAGTTTGATCCATTCCAAGTAGGCCTCCCCCAGTCCCATACGCTCAAGGCCCGCGATCATATAGGGCCACCGAACCATATTGAAAGCCATACATGCGTCCAATGAGACGATGGCCCCATTTTCTCTTATGGTATGTTTCCTATCAAGTACTCCATTTAGGCGGAGTAAATTAATGGCATAAACCCAGATTGGTCCGAGTGGATGAACTTCGTGATTATGGGGAGTAGCCTGTTGGCCTGGATCTTTGCGAGGACTTTGGCCTCAAAGTTCAATAAAGATATTAGTCGGTATGAGGGGAATTCCTCTACCGGCTTCCCGGCTTTGTGGATTACAACAATGGAGGCCATTCTCTGATCTCTGGGTAATGCCCCTGTGGCTTTACTCATGAGGTACATTTTGAGGAGATAGGGTGCTACCTTGGATGCCATTATTTTAAGGAGTTCAATGGGGAGACCATTTGGGACCCCAGCTTTCCAGGACTGTATTCCTCGTATGGCTGTTGTGATTTCCTCTACAGTGATATCTGCTTCTAGTTGTTGCTGGTTATCGGCGCTCAGTGTCGGGATTTGTATGTCAGCTATCATCCCCCGCACCTCGTCTATGGTAACAGCTGCGACGGGGGAGTAGAGCTGTTCATAATATTCGACAAATCCATCTGCTATGTGTTGTAGGTCTCGCAGATAAGTCCCTTCCTGCCCCCATACCTCTCTAAGTCAGCGGTCTGCCCTTTCCTTTTTATCCAACCATGCTAGTAGTTTGCTAGTTCTGTCCCCCTGTTCGTTTATTCTGTATACTTGGTGCGGTGTTTCTCTCTGGCTGTGTCTTGTGCTAGGTCCCTATATTCTTTACTTTTGAGTTCCAGATTCTGATTTTCGGTCTCATCCCAGGTATCCCATAAAGTCTGCTCCCTTGTAAGCATGTCTTTCCCTAGTTAAATTAGTTGCCTGTCCTTCTCTTTCCTCTGCCCAATTGGAAGGGATAAAGCCCGGCCCTTAATTACAGGCCTCCCATAAGGTCTGTGAGGACTGGACCATCCCCACATATTCTGTAATGTAGTAGTCCATGTCTTGGATCAGGTATCTTTAATATATGGAACTTGAAGCCACCATGGACTAATCATAATTGTCCTGCGGGTTGGGACAGCATTCACTGTGTATGGCGCCTTTCTGAGAGCATGGTCTGAGATGCCCCGTGCTAAGTGCTGGACTTCGGTGAGGTGGTGTGCCGCGTCAGTCAGAGTGAGTATATAATCAATGAGAGAAAGACTTTTGTGGGCCGCTGTGTAGTAGGTGTATTGATGTGCATGTGGGTGAGTCGCCCGCCATACATCTGTCAAACCCAATGCTGTTATTAACTCGGCCATCGTGTTTCGGGAACGTGTGATGTCTCTCGGTGGATATCTCTCTACCTGGTCACAGAGCGTCATATTGAGGTCCTTGCCAATCACTATTTCACCTTCCGGTAGGGCGAGGATAATTTTACTCAGTTCCAGCAGTGCCACATTGTGTAAGGCGGGGGGTATATTTACGGATAGGATACTCATACTCCTTCCCTCCCAGGTCCCTGGCATCACAGCGAAGCACCCGAAGTTGTCCACCTGCATCTGAGTTACTATAAACGGAAGATTTTTCTTCATTAAAATACTGACTCCTCAGGACCCAGTAGTGGCATGGACTGTAAGTTTGAACCCCCATCTGTCTAGAGCCTTGCAGGTATTACCCACTAGATGGGTTTTTTGTAGCAGAATTATATCAGTGACCTGTCTTTTGATATATTGGAGCATGACCCCGCTTTTTATCCTATCCCCCAAGTCATTGACATTCCAGGAGGTTAAATTCAGTGTTGCTTCTGATTGCAAATTACCTGGGGTGTCGGTGGTCACTGTTGTGCACATGCGGGGATCCTTGTGGGTTGTGCACCTCGAAGGGATCAGGGGGCTGCTGAGGATCCTCGAAACAACACAGGGGATATACCGTGTGCTTATAGCAACAGGTATGTATCTGATAAAGTGAACATGGCCTAGTGACAAGTGTGTGTCGTAATAACATGGTGATCTGTATGATGCATAAAACCTCAAATAACTCCCCCCATAAACTTGCAACGGGTCGCCTTCTAGTTGATTGCAGTCGCAGCTGTGTAATCGCGTGACACTGCGGCTGCCCGACCGCGACCAGGTTGCAGATCACATCCGGCCTTGGGTGCCTGCCAGAGCTCATTTTGGACCAAATCTTGCTATTTTACATTAGTCATTCTCCTCCCTTCTTCTCTTTCCCCCGCCCCTTGGGCATTAACAGACATGATCAACATGTTGGGCATAGTGTGACTTCGCAAAACAGACTCTTCATTTTTGCCATTTACATATTGTGACTATATGACCTGTATTTCCAGTAGTAGTGTTAGTATCTTAGATGATGCGTCATATTGTTGCTACCATCAGATTTAGCAGACTGTAAGTCTGTCGAAAGTGTATTGGCCTAATCCTGCACAATTGGTATCATGTGGTATCATGTGCTCACTGCATACACAAAATACACTCTGTCAATAGTGTATCGTGAGCTCACTGTAGCCAGACACAGACTGTAAACAATGCTGCAAAAACAATCTCAAATAGAAGATACCTATATCATGTCACTTCATCTGTAAAATAAGAATTTTTAAATATTTCTCCAAAAACTGTGTGTTTCCATGTTTAATCTAGGTGGTGTAATGTCTCTGGTTAGCTCTGCTCGTCTCTCCCTCACACTCCCACCAACCCTGTCACATTTCCCTCACACTCCCACTGCCCCATCTCATCTCTCCCTTGCACTTCCAACAACCCTGTCATCTCTTCCTCACACCAACACTGCTCCTGTCATCTCTCCCTAACACTCCCACTGCCTCCTCTCATCTCGCAGTCCCACTGCCCCTTCACATCCCTCCCTCACACTCCCTCTCTCCTATCTGTACTGCCAACTCACACATGCTGCCTTCCTGTACCTCCTTGCACTATGCACTCATCCACCTCTCGCCACCCACCCTTCTCTGGGTGCCCCTCCCGCTCGTCTCGGTGCTACTCTCACTGTTACTCAGAAAGTCGAAGATGTGCACAACCCGTCTCTTTCCTTACTCACTCTGTTGGTTCACACACCTCTCTCGGTCCTGTGCCCATTCTCGGTGCCTGACCGTCTGCCAGTGGGTAGTCATTGTTTCTCTGAACACCTGCCCTACTTTCAGGTTAATAAGATTTCTTTGGGAAGAGCAACCAGTCCCTCTCTCAAGCACTCTTCCCGCCTCTCTCATGTGGTTGACTTCAGGTCTTGAAGCACAGTTTCTTTCCCAATCCTTTTCAAGGTTTCAGGGTTTCTGTCCCTCAATCGTACGCTCTCTTCCTCTTCTTGGGATGTCTTTTGCTTACACAGGCACTCCCTCTTTATCCGTCTGTAGCCTGCTCTCTCCTTATTTCTCTCTTTCTCATACACTCTTTCTGCTTCTCTGTCTGGAGTTTCTTCACCACTTCGTGCACAAACTACCTATCCCGCTTTGTCTTCCTGTCTATCTATTCTGTGCATCTCTCACTCCTATCTATCACTATACCACATAATTCCACTACACAAATCCACTCCACATGACACAATTCCACAACTAACAATTCCAATCCAGCCCACATAAATCCCACTCCAAGCCACATACATCCACTCCAAACCAAAACATATGGGTAAAAGACATTGGCATTTACAGCGTCAATAGATCTGACTCTAGCAAATCCGAGACCTGTGGGACATTGAAATGTGTCCTTCCTGGCCCTGTAGTCATTTCCTTAACTTTTCAGGCAAACACACTCATTGATTCCTGAATAATAAGTGTAAAAGTGTTAAGGTAAACATGCTGTTTACATTTCACATGCTTTACCTAATCTTACATTCCCTACGAGTGTTTGCTTTTTTCCAGGATGTTGTTGCTGGTTTTTTTTCAGGCAGCATATTACTCTTCCCTCCCCCATAACCTATTTCCCATTTTCCGGTTCTCCAGAGCCACAAGGTCATACGAATGGCAACCACTTCATGTAAATATGATCACTCCACTGCAAAGAAAAAAATAGAAGTACATTTTTTTATTATTTTCAACGCGAATAGCTCCAACTTTCACAAATGCAAGACCGATTGCATTTCAAATGCTTGTTCACTCTGCGCTCCAATGCTCTTTTTGTTAATCTCAACCCTCATTTCTTAGCAATGCTTCTCTGAACAGTTTTTATTTTCAACCCGGTGGTGTAGAACCGGATGTCGACCCCACCAGCAAAATATGGCAAGCGGCCCTTGAGATTCCAGTAACTCACTCAGATACACATAGGCTTCAGGTTGAATGTTGGAGCTGCAGAGGCCTTTATTAACCCTGGGCATAGTGTGCGTAGTAGGGCTAAGCGGAGGTCCACGGAGTTGCAAACAAACTCCGTGGTACTCCGCTCTGTTCTACTATGCACACCTGCCTCCACCCACCCTAGCGGCCCTGTGGTGCAGGAGCCCGCGTCCTGCGGCCTGGCGAGGGTCCGGGTGCCCATGACGGGGTCCATTGGGCCCAGGGAGGCTCCCCTGACCTGGCTAGGATCAGAAGCAGGGACCGGACCAGGTGGGGGGGTGGCTGGCTAAGTCCTTTCCGCTGCGTAGTAGGCATTTGGAAGTATTTAAACGTAAATTTAAAACCACTTACTTGTACTGCGGCATCCCCGGGCTGCCCTCCTCCTCTTCCTCGCCCTATCGGTAATCCTTGTAAAAACTGGGCATGTGGATGCGCCAGCGCATGCGCATTTTTCGCAAGAAATGCGCATGCACTGGCGCGCCATCATGCACAGTTTTTTCAAGGATTACCGATATGGCGAGGAAGAGGATGAGGGCAGCTGGGGAACACTGCAGTACAGGTAAGTGGTTTTAAATGTATTTTTACTTAATGTTTAATTACTTGTTAATGGTGGGGTAGGGGCGGGGGCTGGCCAACTCTGCTCCGCTACGGAGTGTGCGGAGATTTGCCTTCTCCGCGGAACGCGGAGAAGGCAAATCTCTGCACACTCTGCGGGCGGAGCGGAGGTCTCCGCCCGGGGTTAGCTTTTATTCGATCCTAGTTTCAGTCTCTTTGGAATCTTTGTGTCTGGGTTGAGTCTCATGCATCAATGGTCATCGAATAGGTGGGAAGGCTCTTTTTGCAGTGCTCTGAATCAGTTGGTAGGTCTCTCTACACTGTGTTTGGGCCCCGGAGGAACGGCGAGACATCCATTTAAGAAAAACAACGAGTACTTGTCTCTTTAATCATCAATAATCATTGAACAAGTCAAAGGTTGCCCAAAAGTGGGAAACAGTTAAGATTCAGGGAGCAGCTTTAGAATGATGGGCCTGTTTCAGAGTTTGGAGGACAGGCCACATAAACATGACGGATATCCTCTCTACCTTATTACACCTGCATCCATCCTAGGTCACTTGTAATAAGCACTTTCCATCAAGGTTGTGATGGAATACCTCGTCCACCAGACTCTAAATCAGGCCCTAATTGTTTTCTTGCAAACAATCTGTTCTGAGAGAGGGGCGGGCACAGATTGACTTTAGCCTTTGGCCCTCCCGTGTCTCTAACTTAGGTACTTGTATACACTCATGTAGGATTTCATGGATGAATTCAATATGCATTAATTATAATAATGTTTTTTTTTTATACAATGACTGAAGCAGTCCTTCTGCTTATTGGCCTTCATCGGCATTCAGCATCATTCAACACTCCACACCACTGTGAAGGCTGAAGGGATTCCACATAATAGACCCTGCCTTGCCTGGGTGTCATCCTTCCAATATAGAGGAGGTCAGAACACCTCTTACTATTCGGGATCTCCAGCTCCAGCACTGAAGCACCATCTGCCGGGGCACCACCATTGCTTTCCTGAAGGTGTGCTTGAACAGAAAAAGATCGGAGACTGAAACGAGGACTTGCATGAACAGCGACCCCGTGCTTCTGCACAATACCCAGGACCTGATCTGGGACTTCTGCTAGTTTTGCATAATGTGTAGACTCACAACCACATCACATCTTAAACCGATGGAGACATTCATGTCACAGTCTCTATATCCATGGCCGTGTAACTGGTGTGTAAATGGAACCCACTTTGGAAGCAACCTGCTTTCCAAGACTCCTCCCTGCCCACAAATCAAAGAAGCTGATTCTTTCCCTTGGATACTTTGATCTGAATAATAGAATGTGCATGGAAATGGCCATGTTGCCCACTGAGATTCCTAGTGGAAACGGTGTCCCATTCAGCCATCTCCTCTGCACCTTCTGTTTGCTCATGGTCCAGCAGAGCATTTAAGGTCATGGAGAGCGGAAGTCTCTCAAAAATGAGTGCCCAGAGCCTGTGGTGCCCTTTACTTGCATGCTGAGCTGGAGATGAGTCACAGGATCCCACGCTTGTGGCAACAGGTGCATTGTCTGAAGAGGCAGATCCTGTGGGAGGGAGGCTACTTATAGGATGTGAGTCCAGCAGCTGATATTTGGGGTTGGACTGCGTGGGCTGTGGGCTCAGCATTTGAGTCTGAAACCGGAACACCCAGCTTGAAGTTAACGATAACTGTGTGCTAATTTTGAGTAATTTGCTTTCGTGAAAACTACACGAAATTTCAGGAAAATTACAAAGCATTAAGTGTAACTATGCAAAATGCAAATCTGTCGTTTAGCACTATATTTTACTGCAAAATGCATTCTGGCGTCAATGTTTGATGCAAGCAAGCATTTCACTGTAATAAAATAGCAAGAAAATCCCAAGTGGCGTGAGCAACAGCCATTTGTATTCTGGCCATTCACATTCTCCTTAACAGCTCACTGGAAAATGATGCTGTGCATGTCGTGCCAACACAAGACGTAATTTAAATTTCGGCTGGACCTAGTTAGCAACTGGCCCAGAGGAAACAATTTAGCATGGGCTGTCCGGTTAGTATTTCACCTTTGTGAGAGGCTTGAATGGGGAGCGTTGACTGTGGGTTCAGCCCCCGATCCTGGGATTTGAACTGTGACATTTACAGTTCATCAGGACTTGGTCAACAACTGACACTGAGGCTGGACAATATTGTGGGCTGTGGAGCTAGCACCTGAGTCCAGAAGCCCAAACATGGGCTGTGGGATCATCAGCTGATTCTCAATGGGAAAGGGGCTTTGGTTTCAGTGCATGACTCTGGAGGCTCAAGCATGATCTACCAGGATAACAGAGGAGAGTTAGGGAACAGCGGTGGCCGGCTCAGGTATGTGGGGTGGGGTGCGGCGGGGGGAGGCGACAGACGACGGAATGGGTACTATTTATTTAACTATACCTATTCTGTCGTCTGTTGACTTCCCATCCTGCCCCTCCGCCCCGCCTCACCCCACTTACCTGAGCTGACCCCGGCTGCTAGGGAAACATGTGCTCGAGAGTCATTACCTCCTCCTCCGTCTGTTTTTCTCTCAGTCCTTACGTATGAGTTTGTCTCCATTTATGCAAAAAATGAAACTGTGACGTGGAAGACAGTGTCTCAGAGTAATGAATATTACTGGTAAGTAACCAAACAATTGTTGACACTGAGAGGCAAACAGCATCACCAATGTGGGGCCTGCACCTAACCCTAGTGGCCAGTCATCAGCTGTGCGATCAACAGCTAGCCCTGGGAAAAGCGAGCATGAAGCGTTGCAGAGCTATCTGCTCCAATCATGCTGAGTGCAGTCTTCACTGTCAGGAGCCAACCCTAGGGTCCTGAGTACGGGCTGGGATGACAGTAGTAAGAGGGTATAGCTTCCATCAAACTATCCTGGCCGCAAAAGTGACAGGTCTGGTCGCAAAAGCTGGTCTTAAATTTGACAGGTCTAGTCTTAAATTTGACAGGTCTAGTCTTAAATTTGACAGGTCTGGTCGCAAACGCTGGTCTTAAATTTGACAGGTCTAGTCTTAAATTTGACAGGTCTGGTCGCAAACTCCTGGCCTTAAATTTGACAGGTCTGGCAGGAAACTCCTGGCCTTAAATTTGACAGGTCTAGTTTTTAAAATGACATGTCTGGCAGCAAACTCCTGGCCTTAAATTTGACAGGCCTGGCAGCAAAAATGGACATGGCTGGGGGGTTTGCAGACAGCTGCAGGGGGAACAGCTGCGGGGCAGTCCTGAGTCTCCCCAGCCCAGGGCCTGGGAGGAAGGCTATGGCATGTAGGTGTCAAAGTGGTAAAGGGTCCTCACAATCCTTCCTCTGGCAGTTCTCCCAAAATATGCTAATACAAGCACATTATAAAATATAAATCCCAGCCACCAAGGAGCTTTGAGATGCGAAAAAGACAGGTGGCCTGTAGAGCCAAAGCTTCCCATGAGAAGCTGAAACAGGGTGTCAGCTGCTAGGATGTAATTCACACAAACCCAAAGCCCCTGGTCCCAATTTTGACAGGCTAGTCCCAAATTGACAAGGCTGGTTGGAAATTTGACAGCTCTGGCAGGAAAAAACTCTGGCCTTCAAAAAAATAAAGACAGGTGGTGGGTTTAGGATTGGAGCTAGATCCTGTTCCCGGGCTCCCTACTGCCCAGGAGGAGGTGTCACGCAGGTGTGAAGAGTTTTGACCCTTGAGGAGCGACTGGCGTGGATTGTTCTGCTGCACCTTGTGGATTTCTGCACCATCAACCCTTCAAAAACCTTTGGGAGTGACTGGCATGGATTGCTTTGCTACACCTTGTGGATTTTTTGACCCAGCAGCTATTCAAAACACTTGGGAGTGACTGGCCTGGATTGTCTTGGAGGTACAGAGCCAACCGGTGAAACTTAAGGCAAGAATGGAGCTGAGCAACTTCTCCCAGATTGAAGCCGCCTGTCAACATGTAAATGAGGTAAATAAAGGATGACGCAAATTATGTATTAGGGTGTATATGCATGTTTTAAAAAAAAAAAAAGGTGTAGTTTAAAAAAAAAATGCTAAATAGTACTATGTAGGTTGGATTGTAAACTGTTAATCTTTAAGTCTATGTGTTGTGTTTAATGGTGACACTGAAGTTTTTTACAAGACGTGAAATGCAATGTAAATGTGTTTAAAGTGAATAAAGGTTTTGTTGAGGCGCTGAGTTTAAAGCTGTGTGTTTGTAGGTATTTAATGTTAATGGGGCTGGGTGTAGGGTAGAGTTTACAGGGTTTGTATTTAAGTGGCATAATGTTGTAGGCCTTAGGAGGGTACCTGCAGAGGGGTAATGTATATTTTACAGAGCCTAGAAACATTTAAACAAGCTGTTATACATTTAATGGCAATAAAATGTTAGAGGCTACTGCTGCTTTAAGTGTGGTTGGGCACAAACATGTAATGTACACTTCATGCAGGTCAAAATAAATAAAGCCTTTTTTTGTACTCACCAAGCCGCTGTTTTGAGGGGTAGAAGTAGGGTCTGTAGCCGTGCAGGAGACCCTGTAGGGGTTTGAGTTGGAGGGGTCTATGGTTCCTGGTTGGCTCAGGGTCCTTGAGTGCCTCGTTTTAAAAAAAAATACCCCAAAGAGACCTAACGTTGTTGGAGTTGCTGGCGATGGTCTGGGGAGGGGCTCCAGGGGCCGTGGTGCTCTGCGGCCGATTGCCGCTCCTTTTTAAAATGTAAAAAATGCCCCCGAGCCCGCTTCAGCGTGGCGCTGCTCGGGGGTCTTGTGCCTGGTTCCCTGGTGGGGGTCCGGGTGGCCCTGGCATCTGTTTGCCGCTCTTTTGTTTAATCCAAAATGCCCCCGTGCCCGCTTCAGCGTGGCGCTGCTCGGGGGTGTTGTGCCGGGGTCCTGTCCCCCGAGCCCGCCTGCCACTGGCGTTGCTCGGGGTGTCTTGCTGGGTATGGCTCCGTGGGTTGTAGGGGGCTCTGTGGCCCGCTTGCCGCTCTTTAAAAAAAAAAAAATGGCTCCCGAGCCTGCTTCAGCGTGGCGCTGCTCGGGGGGTTGTGGGAGGCTCCGATGGTCCGTGGGGGTTGAGATGCCTCGCGGCCATATGCCGCTTTTTTTTTTATTTTAAAATCCCAAAGACCCCCGAGCCCGCTTCAGCGTGGCGCTGCTCAGGGGTCTTTTGCCTGGTTCCGGGGGTCGCGCTGCTCCTGGTGGCTCCTTAGGGACAGCAGCGGCATGGCTGCTGCCTGCTTCGCCTCCGGGTCTGTTGTGCAAGGTCCCACCCCTACAGTGACTGTATGGTGACATCACTGTAGGGGAGGGGTCTTACACAGCAGACCCCGAGGCGAAGCTCCCAGCAGGTAGAGAGAGCACGTGTGTGTGTGTGTGTGTGTGTGTGTGTGTGTGCGTGCGTGCGTGTGTGTGTGTGTGTGTGTGTGTGTTAGCCTAGGCTGCCAGAGCGCTTCACAAGAGGAGCAGTAATGACACATAAGGAGCAAAAATACAAGTGAGCATATTACAAAATCAAGCGGCACCTTACATGAGTCAATAGTGACAATTGTACAAGTATCAAGGGCAAGCAAAATACAAGTGGTAGCAAACGATACGTTACGTGTGTGTGTGTGTGTGTGTGTGTGTGCGCGTGCGTGCGTGTGTGTGTGTGTGTGTGTGTGTGTTAGCCTAGGCTGCCAGAGCGCTTCACAAGAGGAGCAGTATTGACACATAAGGAGCAAAAATACAAGTGAGCATATTACAAAATCAAGCGGCACCTTACATGAGTCAATAGTGATAATTGTACAAGTATCAAGGGCAAGTAAAATACAAGCGGTAGTAAACGATAGGGTTTGTGTGTGTGTGTGTGTGTGTGTGCGTGTGTGTGTGCGTGTGTGTTTATTTATTTATGTTATTTATGTAAGGCGCTCTTATATAGCGCAGACTTTACCCGAAGGTGTCAGAGCGCTTCACAATAGGAGCAGTAATGATAAATAAGGAGCAAAAATACAAGTGAGCATGTTACAAAATCAACCGGCGCGTTACACGAGACATTAGTGACAAGTGTGCAAATATCAAGGGCAAATAAAATACAAGAGACAGCAAACGATACGTTACAAAAGCATACAAAGTACCCGTAGATGTAAAAAATTGCAATAAATGGCACACTCAAAACACTAAAACAAACGTTACAGGTGACAGTGGTGGCCGATGCATGCTAAGTTTAGGCCCAATGCCCGCGTTATTAAAGCACAGGTTTCTTCGCTACACAGACAACCATTTTCTTTTTGAATATATGTTTTAGAGCACCACAGGTAGCGTTTTTATGGTTTTTATAATTGTGGGGTTTGGCATCCTCCTAACAGCTTTTTTTTTTTTTGTTTGTATTTTTTTTTAAATGCGTACATTAATTGTTTGAAATTGTAATACAGTGTTTAAGAAAAGGCGTGTTTTAAAGCAGTTGCTTTTTATTTAATACAGATGCAAGACCCTGCAAATGCAGCAGTTACATGTGTACCCCTGGCGATGGACACCGCTGTAATAACTAGCAACCCAGTACAGTTGACAA
The DNA here is from genome assembly GCF_964204655.1 of Triturus cristatus. NCBI lineage: Eukaryota > Metazoa > Chordata > Amphibia > Caudata > Salamandridae > Triturus > Triturus cristatus. Next base: position 320,588,792 of record NC_140584.1, on the reverse strand, counting down.
CACCGCAGCCAGGTATATATATTAGGAGTTGTGTAGTTCTACGTAGTTTTGTAAACCAATAACGCATAAGTTCTCTTTTTTCTAATGTGGTTCTCATGTATGTATGATTTTACAGCTTATGATCCCGACCTACAACAAGTTTTTGAAGAGCTATTGGTGTACATCGAGGCTCAAGGAGCTATAAACACTGTGCAAAACACTACAGTTCCTACAAGTAATTAAAAAGACCGCTGTTATTTAAACTTTCTAAGGCGCTAGGGAGCTGTCGGGGTAGGCCCGAGTTCTGACCCTGAGGGTGTATAGGAGGACTCCGCCGAAAGATGCCTAATGTTGGGTATTATGTTTCTTTACAGGGGCCCCTACGTCATGCCAGGACGGCGGCACGGGCCAAGAGGCGGCGCAGTGTTCAAAAGAAAGCCCTTTGAAGAGGAAAGCTTCAACTTCTAAAGTGGGACCCCTGTCAAAGAAAGGAGCTGCAAAAAGACCTCTACCAGGTGTGTTTGTTACAAAAGGGTGTAAAAAGTACTAGCGGTGTTACAGACTCTCAAGCAGAAGGGTACAACGGCTTGTAGCAATGCCTATATAAAAAGGTGGCTGTGTAGAACTTAGGATGGTGTTGACTGCATGTGTTGTTTTATGTTTCCTCTAATATATATATATATTCTGTTTATATTTTAGAAGCGTCTCAGAAACATGCGGCTGGTGGGGGGTCGGCGCAGCCCTTAAGGGACATAACAACAGTCGTCCAGAACAACAGAAGCGGCGCAAAAGGCGTGAGTAGGAGTGTACGCCAGGAGAAACTCTCTACATACTACACCCCAAACAACAGGTTGAACATTCTGCACAGGGGCGGGGTCAACACTGTCGGAGTGCTTACAACCACAGATAACACAGGGGCTGGTCTGTGTAAAACAGCTACAAAGGGTCTGAGACCTCTCAGGGTATTAAAAGGGAAAGGTGTCTCAATCACAGACCTCATTAAGAAGGAACATAGGCACTCTGAGAACCGCCCCAACCCTTTAAAACGTGTGAAGTCCATCAAGGTATTCACAGAACCCCAATCCGAGCCCTTAAATCTCAAGAAGACAGTGCCGGTGCTCCCAGAGGTCCAAGCCACGCTCTTAAGCCCTGAGAATAAGAACCAGAGGACCCCTGAGCCCCAAGATAGCCCCTTAGACTTATCTGTAAAAAAGGATGCTAAGCCCCTGAATGAGGCCTATACACCCAAGAGACCCATGGCAGCGATAGATGTACCGGAGGGTGTAGAAGAGAAGGGGCCGCCGCAACCCCCTAAAACAACGTGCCTCTCAAGAAAATATCTGAAGCTGAAACCGGGGGTCCCTAAGTTGCAGATAGCCGCGGTCCTCAGCAACCCCGAGGCTGTGGTGGAGCCACCATGCGTCCTGAAACCCCAGACATTGGAAAATCAAATAACTGTCCCTGTAGAGGTGCACGCCCCTGAGCAGACGCCAAAGCCGTTTGTAAGTGTTCAGGCCCAGCCAAGGGTCTCAACAGTGGATAATACGCATCCCCTAGAAGGTCCTTCTAGCACGGATACCTACGCACTCACGCTGATGAGGGGGTTGGTAGACAGCATAGGTAGAACCCCAGAAGAGGCGTACCAAGGGTCTTTGAGCATAGAGAGTTTACAGAACACCGGTAAGCAGGCACAACACCCTAACACAGACATTTCAGCGAGGCCCCAGGATTACAACGACAACTCCTCACAATCCTCATACCCTTTGTCCCCTGGTACCCCACCGGGAGCATACGACCCTACCAGCCCCACGGCCATCCCCTTGTACAGTCCTGTGTCCAGCCCCATGGCCATCCCCTTGTACAGTCCTGTGTCCAGCCCCACTGCCAACCCCGTGTACAGGCCTGTGTCCAGCCCCGCGGCCATACCCGTGTACAGGCATGTGTCCAGCCCCGCGGCCATCCCCTTGTACAGTCCTGTGTCCAGCCCCGATGTCAGTCCCGTGTACAGGCATGTGTCCAGCCCCGCTGCCATACCCGTGTACAGGCATGTGTCCAGCCCCGCTGCCATACCCGTGTACAGCCCTGTTTCCAGCCCCGCGCCCGCTGTTGGCAGTATAGATGGTGCTGTGGAGTTGCCGCCATTAATAAGACCGCGCAAGGTGTGCCCCCCTAAGCAGGGACAAGATGTGTCTGTAAACGCAGAAGATGTATTCAAGGCTCATGTAAAAGAGATGCAGATGGCTGTTCGAAAATTAAGGCGTCAGGGGAGCCGCGCAATCATAAGAATGGATATGGGGTTTTCCAAGATCTGTAACAAGAGGGAGGCCCAACATCTGATCGCGGCAAGGACTGGGCTGTGTAAAAACGGGGTCATACAGATGTGTCAGACAGCTGTGGCCGACATACATGGTATACAATGGTGACTAAGACAAGACCAGCCCCTAAAGACCCCCACAGCGACTGGTGCTCATAAGAGGCCCCAAAATATAGCCGTCAGGTCCAGAGGTTAGTGACAAAGTCTGTACGCTTCTTAAAACTGCTCAAGCAGCGCCCATCTGCTGTCCCACAACCCCTCAGACAAGACCCCACTGTTTCCCCACATCCCCTCAGACAAGACCCCGCTGTTTCCCTAAACCCCTTCAAACAGGACACATCTGTTTCCCTAAACCCCTACAAACAAGGTACCACAGCTTCAACAGCAACGCCTGAAACACTTAAACCAACACTTCACCACCGACAATACATAGGGGCAGGGTCTAACATACCGAGGGTCGACAATACATAGGGGCAGGGTCTAACATACCGAGGGTCGGCCATTTGAAGGGGTAGGGGGGCTGGCTTTAAAACTCCAAACACCACAGCATTCAGAAGGACCTAGGGGTGGAACTGTAGCGGCGGCCGCCATGAACAAGGCGTCCAATGATACCGGCCTACCTGTTCAGATAGGCTGGGGTTTTGTATCTAGAAAAGCCTGGGCCCGTGAAAAAAACAGAAGTGGCTTAATAGTACAAAGCAACAACGGCTTTTAATACATAAGCTGAAGAAGGCTAGAGTAGGAGAAACTCTCTACGTACTACACCCCAAACAACAGGTTGAACATTCTGCACAGGGGCGGGGTCAACACTGTCGGAGTGCTTACAACCACAGATAACACAGGGGCTGGTCTGTGTAAAACAGCTACAAAGGGTCTGAGACCTCTCAGGGTATTAAAAGGGAAAGGTGTCTCAATCACAGACCTCATTAAGAAGGAACATAGGCACTCTGAGAACCGCCCCAACCCTTTAAAACGTGTGAAGTCCATCAAGGTATTCACAGAACCCCAATCCGAGCCCTTAAATCTCAAGAAGACAGCGCCGGTGCTCCCAGAGGTCCAAGCCACGCTCTTAAGCCCTGAGAAGAAGAACCAGAGGACCCCTGAGCCCCAAGATAGCCCCTTAGACTTATCTGTAAAAAAGGATGCTAAGCCCCTGAATGAGGCCTATACACCCAAGAGACCCATGGCAGCGATAGATGTACCGGAGGGTGTAGAAGAGAAGGGGCCGCCGCAACCCCCTAAAACAACGTGCCTCTCAAGAAAATATCTGAAGCTGAAACCGGGGGTCCCTAAGTTGCAGATAGCCGCGGTCCTCAGCAACCCCGAGGCTGTGGTGGAGCCACCATGCGTCCTGAAACCCCAGACATTGGAAAATCAAATAACTGTCCCTGTAGAGGTGCACGCCCCTGAGCAGACGCCAAAGCCGTTTGTAAGTGTTCAGGCCCAGCCAAGGGTCTCAACAGTGGATAATACGCATCCCCTAGAAGGTCCTTCTAGCACGGATACCTACGCACTCACGCTGATGAGGGGGTTGGTAGACAGCATAGGTAGAACCCCAGAAGAGGCGTACCAAGGGTCTTTGAGCATAGAGAGTTTACAGAACACCGGTAAGCAGGCACAACACCCTAACACAGACATTTCAGCGAGGCCCCAGGATTACAACAACAACTCCTCACAATCCTCATACCCTTTGTCCCCTGGTACCCCACCGGGAGCATACGACCCTACCAGCCCCACGGCCATCCCCTTGTACAGTCCTGTGTACAGGCCTGTGTCCAGCCCCGCGGCCATACCCGTGTACAGGCATGTGTCCAGCCCCGCGGCCATCCCCTTGTACAGTCCTGTGTCCATCCCCGATGTCAGCCCCGTGTACAGGCATGTGTCCAGCCCCGCTGCCATACCCGTGTACAGCCGTTTCCAGCCCCGCGCCCGCTGTTGGCAGTATAGATGGTGCTGCGGAGTTGCCGCCATTAATAAGACCGCGCAAGGTGTGCCCCCCTAAGCAGGGACAAGATGTGTCTGTAAACGCAGAAGATGTATTCAAGGCTCATGTAAAAGAGATGCAGATGGCTGTTCGAAAATTAAGGCGTCAGGGGAGCCGCGCAATCATAAGAATGGATATGGGGTTTTCCAAGATCTGTAACAAGAGGGAGGCCCAACATCTGATCGCGGCAAGGACTGGGCTGTGTAAAAACGGGGTCATACAGATGTGTCAGACAGCTGTGGCCGACATACATGGTATACAATGGTGACTAAGACAAGACCAGCCCCTAAAGACCCCCACAGCGACTGGTGCTCATAAGAGGCCCCAAAATATAGCCGTCAGGTCCAGAGGTTAGTGACAAAGTCTGTACGCTTCTTAAAACTGCTCAAGCAGCGCCCATCTGCTGTCCCACAACCCCTCAGACAAGACCCCACTGTTTCCCCACATCCCCTCAGACAAGACCCCGCTGTTTCCCTAAACCCCTTCAAACAGGACACATCTGTTTCCCTAAACCCCTAAAAACAAGGTACCACAGCTTCAACAGCAACGCCTGAAACACTTAAACCAACACTTCACCACCGACAATACATAGGGGCAGGGTCTAACATACCGAGGGTCGGCCATTTGAAGGGGTAGGGGGGCTGGCTTTAAAACTCCAAACACCACAGCATTCAGAAGGACCTAGGGGTGGAACTGTAGCGGCGGCCGCCATGAACAAGGCGTCCAATGATACCGGCCTACCTGTTCAGATAGGCTGGGGTTTTGTATCTAGAAAAGCCTGGGCCCGTGAAAAAAACAGAAGTGGCTTAATAGTACAAAGCAACAACGGCTTTTAATACATAAGCTGAAGAAGGCTAGAATATGCGCTACCCGCAGGTTTACAAGGACCCCTGAGACAGATCCCACCCCGACCCTCCAAAATGACACATCAGAGAACACCTCCACAAATCACACTCCTACTGATGAGGGCCCTGAGCCCTTGTTTTTAGAGAGTGTTAGAAGTTACACTCGCAAAGTAGAGAGGTTTAGGGCCGTAGAACACTATGAGGAGTTTAGATTTGTTAACCTACACCAAATAACATCAACCACTCATGGTGTTCTAGCTATACATCAGGCTGTGCAGGAGCTCATAGAAAGGTTGTTACACGATGTGGGGCCTAATGACTTTTTCCAACTCCGCTTCCAGGGGCAGGGTTTTGACACTCCTTTGTTCACCAGGCGGAAGACCCGAGATGTTTTTGACGCTGTGCAATTTTTAGAAAACCTCTCAAGGCTTTTACAGAGTAAGGCTGAACTAGTCGCCTATGGCACTTTTAGAGTCATAGCCCTTATTGTACGGGGGCGTGAGGGGGGAGGTGTTTCCAGACCCTTAAAGAGAATACTATACAGTAAACTAATTGGTAAGAAACAGAGGTGGCTGCTCAACTTTAGCAACGCCTCGGACAATACGTGTCTGGCGGCCTGCATTGTGGGGCTGCTAATGGATCGCAAGACCCCTGACACTGTCATCATGTCTAGAGCTGCTGAAGCCCATGAGGTTCTTGAAATCCCTCCTGACCGAATGGTCGACTTTGGCGATATAGGTCTTTTTGAGAACTATTTCGCTGTGACGGTGAAATTTCTTTAACACAACGGTTCCTGGAAGTACTTTACAACCGGTGGACCTGTGAGAAACAAGACCGTATATGTCCTCCACGTCGAAAATCATTTTTACGGCATCTTGAACCTTAAAGGTTTTCTGGGAGCCGGGTATGTGTGCACCCACTGCGACCATATATACACCAATAAAGCATGTCACCAGTGTGAAATGCATTGTAAGATGTGTCAGAGGGACGGGTGTATAGAAGACGCCCCCCTGAAGGTTAGGTGTGGCACATGTAGGATGTTTTGTTGCTCGCAAAACTGCTTGAGCATACACGAGAAATCTTACAGCTGCGTCCCTAAAAAGGACTGCACCGAGTGTGGGCGATATGTGGCAGTGGATCACAAGTGCAAAGGTATGATATGTCCCCGCTGCCACGTGTCTTACAAGGCCTGCACCAACCACCAGTGTTCTATGGTTAAAGGTCCACCGCAGACCATGACCGAAGACTATATAGTGTTTGATATAGAGTGCACACAAGAGACGGGGGTACACCATCCTAACTACATTTACGCACACCATCTAACCTCCGACGACAGTTGGGAGTTTGAGGGACGAACGTATGTTGGTGATTTCCTAAGCACTTTCATTCAAGCCAAATTCCAAGGATATACCATGCTCGCCCACAACTCGAAAGCCTATGACTCCTTCTTTATTCTACGCGACATGATTCGTGAAAAGATACAGGTGGAACTCATAACCCAGGGTTCTAAACTGATGCTGATGACGGTATGCCCTTTAAAAATACGGTTCATAGACACCCTGAATTTCCTACCCATGAAATTGAGCATGCTACCAAAGGCCTTTGGGTTCCCAGGATGTAAAGGTTATTTTCCACACTTTTTTAACACCGGGGATAACCAGAATTATGTGGGACCTATGCCTCCTCCTGACAGCTACGGGGTTGAATACATGATGCCTGATGAGAAAGTGTGCTTTCTACAGTGGTACTCTGAAAACCGTGAAAAGGAGTTTCACTTTCAAACAGAGTTGAAAGCTTATTGTCAGGCTGATGTAATGATCCTCCGGCAAGCTTGTAACCTCTTTAAAAATCGCACATGTTCGACAGAGGGGGAACATCAACTTACCATCGACTCTACATGGTAACACAGGGAAGTAAAGCTGCTTAGGCGGATAGATTTCACATTTGTATACTTGGGGGAAACATACTGGAGTTACATCTGGCTTGTACAAAACATTTACATCACACTTATTTTCACAGCCATTATCAAGAGATCTCCGCATCAAATGGCAAACCCGTTTATCAACTTCTTACAATGATCAGGAATGGACGGATTTATTGGAAAATTTAGATAAAGGAGCTCGAGAAGCTAGATTAAAATTCTGCTTGTTTAAAATTTTACATGATTGGCACTGGTCTCCGGTAAAGTTACACAAAGCAGGGTTACTTACACATACTAATTGTTGGCGATGTGACTCTCCTGGTTGTGACATTGCTCATATTATTTGTGATTGTCCTATGGTTCAATCCTATTGGTCCTACATTGGTCAAACTCTATATAACACTATACACTTATCCTTACCGTTAACACCATGTACCATTCTTCTGCATGACTCAAGAAACTCTCAACGTCTTTCTAAGCCACAATGCCGTCTTTTACATATTCCATTGGCCACAGCAAAAATTTGTATACTAAGACAATGGAAATCTCCAACACCGCCATCTCAAGAGTCCTGGATGGTAGCCATGATTCAAACTGCCTCATACGAAAGAGTCATTTATAACTTGCATGATCAAATTGACCTATTTAATCAAGTTTGGGCTCCTTTTTTACAAACAGAAGCTGTTTTGTTGTAAATACCATTGTAAATCTGCTGCCGGATATCCAAACTAATTAATTATTTTATTTTTGGTAATTTCTATTTATTTTTCCTGGTCCTATATTATGTTGCTGTTTTTATATCTTATTTCTTAATCTTAATTACTTTAACACAGAGGAAAATAATATAGCTAAGAAATCTGAGGATTCAACTTTTATTAATATATCAATTGTTATTAGTTCTGATGAATTTGCTTGTTCACCTATTTATATATCAGATATATTAGCATCTCATGTGCCAACGATGGATAGATTATTTATATGTTTATATATCTGATAATATCTAATGTTAGCTATTGCTTTAGGTCATTTATGTATAGTATATATAAAATGCTAATAAAAAATGTCAACACAAAAAAAAAGAAGTGTATCGATATGTGAAATAAGACCAAGAACTGTTTGGAAGTGGAACTATACATTCACAGGAACCAATTAAATATTTCCAGTGGTCTCCTATGCTCCGTGGATCATCCCTGGTACCAAGGCAATACCCTGGCACAGCAGTACCAGGAATCAGTATGGTGCCAAAAGGTTTAAAAAGTGGACATTTTCAAGTTGCCCTTAGCAAGCCCCTGGGATCAGACAATAACCACAGAAAGGAAGTCTCCCCTTTTCAATCTCGCAAAAGAACCACAGCACATTAGCACTGTTTCTATTGGAGCTGCAGAGGATCAGTGGATAAAAAATGAAAGGAACCTTCTGATTGGTTAAACAATTAACACTCTCTGAAAAACAATCGCACAGCTTCTGGAGACAAGGAGCCCACGCTTTGGAGAACAACATTTTCTCTTTATCTCTTAGGAGTGACAGAAGGAGCTTTCCTCTGTTGTTACAATGGCTTCTCAGCAAAGTGGACAAAGTCAGGAAGCACCCAGAAGATGAGACCAACAATCTTCTTGTGTGCCCCTGCAGGATCATGATGTTGTGTAGGTGGCTACATCCTCACCAGCAGTTGTTGCACCTCACATGGAAAGGGATTCTATGATGTGTTTTGTTTTCACTACAGGACAGAACAAAAAGTTAGTTGTGTGACTAAGTCCTTCCAGAAGGGCATCCAGGAGCATACTCATATGAAACCAGTGGCATGATAAAGCATCTCTGTGCCATGCACACAGACTAGTACCTCCAAGTGGAGATGGAGAATCAGAGAAGAGAAAAAGGGGAGCACGAAACCCTGCCCGCAGAAGTCCTCCAAGAAGCTGCACAAGAAGAATATTCCATATTGCAGTTTTTTTTGACCTACTGAAGTAAAAGCAACATAATCATTTGTTTGGAAGAAATAAACAAGACCATAATCACCAGGGATATGAATACACACTTTAAAAACAAAACTGTTCAAAATAAAAGTATGAGAAAAAAGTTTGAACAAAAAGTTTTAAAAAATAAAAGTAAAAAAGTTTAACAAAAAACACTCCCAAAAGGGTTCCACAATAGGAACCTGAAGATAAAAAAGAAACAAAGAAAAAAAATTGCCAGTCTGCAGTAGGTTGTCTACAGGACCAACCCGCAAGTTAGGCCATGTAGGCAACCTCCGCTCCATTGTACACGATCATCGGTGATATCATCTATGATGTCATTAAATATGTATATATATATATATATATATTTAATATATAACATATATATATTTTGTATATATAAATATTACCTACTGGTGGTTGCCAGTAGGTAGTTATAGTTAGGACCTAGTTACCATAGAAAAATCGCAACATTCTATTCCCAATAACTTTGGCACCGATTGACGAATCTTCGCGAAATTTAAAAAACTTATGGCCCGCTCGGGGTGATTCGGCAAGCGGGGGTCGAGAAAAAAAGGGGGTCATAAAACGTGTTTTCTCCATGCAATTTTCCATAGGAAACTTTAGACACGGCTACAGCCCGAACTGCTGAACGGAATTACACCAAATTTGGCAAAAAGTTAGCCCTTGGTTCAGAAAGAGCCCTTTTTGTTAAATGGTGTAAATCCATTCAGTAGTTGCTAAGAAAATCAAAATTAAAAAAATATCGATATCTATAGGCACGGAGGATCCGCGCACCCTCCCGATCAAGAGCTTCATGCTAATTGGCTGTCAACCCTCCAAACCAGGAAGTGTTGGCAGCCATCTTGTGCCTTGGTAGAACCGAGGCACAAGAAAAGAGAAAAACAAACGCACAAAACCCAAAAAGGGGGCAGGGTACAAACACCCTGACCCCCTAGGCCTGCTTAGGATGTCCCAAAATTATTATTTTTTTTAATCGCGGGATGCGCGCTGGATCCATGGATCCGGCCGCAAAAATAAAAAAAAACAAAGTGTGCTTCGTTTAAATAAAGCCCCCGGGTGGGTCAGGTCCTGGGAGCAAAAAGAAAAGTGTGGGGGGGCCCCAATCCCCCCCACACTGTCCCGGGGACCGCCACCCCCGAGGCTTTGCATAATGATTTGCAGGGGGGGCACATGGCACCCCCACAGCCCCGGGGACCGCCACCCCCGGGGCTTTGATGGTTTACATGGGGGGGCATCCAAGCTCCCCCAAGCCCCGGCGACCGCCACCCCTGGGGCTTCAACAGTAAATGGGTGGGGGCTCAAAGGCCCCCCAAGCCCCGTGGACCGCCACCCCCCAGGGCTTTTATAAAATATTGGCAGGGGCACATGGCCCCCCACAGCCCCGGGGACTTAATCTCCCATAGGTGTCAGACATGTTATAGTTAGAAATTAGCATTTAAAAAAACCTTAGAAATTCACTGAAAAAACCATAGGTCCCAGGGGTATTATAGTTAGTTGGACATTTCACTGGTACAAAACCATAGAAATTCCCCCGTTATAGTTAGTTCAGCTAACTATAACTCGCACGCCCGCAATGCACTACTGATGACATCACATATTACATCACTCATGACATGGTCAGTGACATCACTCATGACATCTCAAATGACATCACTGATGACATCATCCTTGTGATAGAATGGCAGACCTACTCTCACCCTAATATAACCTTTGATACACACACTCAAAAATGAAAAATAACATTTTCACTCATACATGTAGTCACTCATCATATGTACTCATACATCTATAGATCCTGTTACACACCGACACTCATCCATAGAGTTACTCACACACATAGTCACACATGCTAACAAAGTACCAAACATCCATTTACTTCCCTATACAGTTATACACACACCACCACACTTACTTCTACAGAAACTTACACATACTTACTCTCTTAAGCAATCACTTATAGAAACACATACTAATTTATACAGGAACTCTTCCAATCTCTCACTCTCACATATACTCACTTATATACAACAATACTCACATATACTAGTTTAAAACATATGTAGTTACTCATAAAGACACTATTGAGACAGTCATTCACTCAGTAACACACTCATCCACCCATACAGTCCTGCACACATGCTGTCTTCTACACATACAAACAGTGAGTCACTCATTCATGCATCTATGCGCTACGTAATACCCCCACCGAACCATACAGACACTCAGACACTCGTACTGATACTCAAAAAACCAACTAATAACCTATATAAACACTCATGTAGCTACTCACCAACCCATGCAGCCACTTATACACAAAGTGAGAGACTGATACAGATATTTACATATTATACATGACTCACTAAGATAAACTTAATCAGTCACTTATACAATCAATTTTACAAAAAAAATCATCCATTTAGACCATTTATTCTTCCATCGACCTTGAGATATACATTTATAAAACATATTTAATTTTCAGAAAAACACACATTCGCTGGATGATGTCATCAGTGATGTCATCAGTGATGTCATTTGAGATGTCATCAGTGATGTCATGAGTGATGTCACTGACCATGTCATGAGTGATGTAATATGTGACGTCATCAGCAGTGCATTGCAAGCGCGTGAGTTATAGTTAGCTGAACTAACTACAACGGGGGAATTTCTATGGTTTTGTACGAGTGAAATGTCCAACTAACTATAACGCCCCTGAAACCTATGGTTTTTTCAGTGAATTTCTAAGGTTTTTTAAATGCTAATTTCAAACTATAATGTGCCTGAAACCAATGGTTTTTTCAGTGAATTTCAAAGGTTTTTTAAATGCTAATTTCTAATTATAACGTACCTGAAACCTATGGTTTTTTAAGGGATATATATATATATATATATATATATATATATATATATATATATATAACCAAGTCCTCTGTACCAAGTCAAAGGATGACGACACCGTGTCCAGGTTCAAAAAGAGTTTTATTGCTTACACAGCCGGTTTATATGTATATATAGTTCCACCAATTGCCACTTCATCTTGCCGAACTGTCCAATAGGAAGGAGAGCAGGTCATTTAAATGGAACCCATGAGAACAGAACTGTGAGAGGCATTGAGAAAGGCTGTGTAGCCGAAACGTGTTTGCCAAATAAATTATACAATGATGTTCAGACATCGTGGAGTTCACCGATGTTGTGTGCGCGTAGCGCACCACGTGCCCACCCTGCGTGCACGGCACTAGCAGCGTAAAGTGGGTGCGCGGTGCACGAAGCGCACCGTGTGCTCACTGTGCGCGCACGGAACGAACTGCGTTAAGTGGGCGCGCACGCCTCTCTCCCCACCCCGTGTGCAAATGGTTCCCGAAGGGCACCATTTGTGCATGGCATATCGGATGTGTAGAAAATGTAAAAGCTTACCTTTCACAGCGAAGCGCATAATATGTCCTCCATGTGCGCACGGTGCGCGAAGCGCATCGTGCGTACATGGCCCATCCAGCGTAACGTGGGCACGCGGTGCGCGTAGCGCACCGCGTGCCCACCCTGCGTGCACGGCACTAACTCCGTAAAGTGGGCGTGCGGTGCGCGAAGCGCACCGCGTGCTCACTGTGCGCACACGGTGCGCGAAGCGCACCGTGCGCGCACGGAACGAACTGCGTTAAGTGGGCGCGCACGCCACGAATGGCGTAAAGTAACTTAGCATTTAAAAAACCATACAAATTCACTGAAAAAACCATAGGTTTCACACACGTTATAGTTAGGAATTAGCATTTAAAAAACCTTGCAAATTCACTGAAAAAACCATAGGTTTCACACATGTTATAGTTAGCTGGACATTTTACTGATAAAAAACCAATGAAATTCCCCCGTTATAGTTAGTGCAGGCAACTATAACTCACGTGACCGCAATCCTCTGCTGATGACATACGTGTCTTTATGAAAAAAAAATATTTGTAATATATGTATAGCTAAAATTTAATGGAAGAAGACATGGGCAAATAAGTGTCTAAATACAGTATTAGCATCAGCAGAGGATTGCGGTCACGTGAGTTATAGTTGCCTGCACTAACTATAACGGGGGAATTTCATTGGTTTTTTATCAGTAAAATGTCCAGCTAACTATAACATGTGTGAAACCTATGGTTTTTTCAGTGAATATATATATATATATATATATATATATAAATATATATATATATATATAAATATATATATATATATATACTAAAAAAACAAAGGTTACAGGGACATTATAGTTAGGGAATAGAATTTAAAAAACCTTACAAATTCGCTAAAAAAAACAAAGTTTACAGGGACGTTATAGTTAGGCTCACATTTCACTCATACAAAACCATAGAAATTCAGCAGTTATACTTACCTGAGCCAACTATAACTTATGCCCCCGTAATACACTGCAAAAGCCCAGTCGTGAAGACTGCACCACCCTGGGGATTTGAGTGGGGGCCACGTAAGCCTGAACTTTTCAGAGCCGAATTGTGGGACAGTAGACAAGCTAGAGAATCGGACTTTTACTGATAAGAGGCCCACTAAGGGTGATCTAAAATATTTTAATCACGATGCATCACAGAATCTACTAAAGAGAAACATTAAACTGAAAGGAACTACAAATCCCAGCAGACAATGCAGTTATTTTACCTGTGAGAACCTACTAAAGAAACTGGTAATAATGAAATGCAAAATGTTATGTCTTTTCAGTGAATCTGTGAGCTTCATGATCAAGGAGCGAGGCTCCGAAACGCGTAAGGTGAGAAAAAGACTCCAAAAGTGAAATGCTGGTTGCTGTGAATAAAAATAATTCATATATATATATATATATATATATATATATATTATCTACTGGCGGTCGCCAGTAGATAGTTATAGTTAGGACCGTGTTTCCATAGGAAATCCGCAACATTCTATTTGGAATAACTTTGGCGCCGATTGACGAATCCTCGCGAAATTTTCAAAATAGGTGGGGCGCTCCGCTCCTTCCCTGAAAGTCTCGGGGGGATTCGTCAAGCGGTGGCTGAGAAAAAGGGGGGGTCCCAAAACGTGTTTTCCCCATGCTTTTTTCCATAGGACCTTTAGTCCAAGCTACAGCCCGAACGGCTGAACAGAATTTCTTTAAATTTGGCAGAGAGGTAGTCCTCAGGTCAGGGATGTGCCTTTTACAGGTCTGGTGTAAATCTGTTCAGTATTTCCTGAGAAAATAGCATTTAAAAGCATATATATATCTATAGGCGCGCTCCGTGCGTGTACGGTAAAACTTACCGTACGCGCACGCTGCCGTGCGCGAGCGCGATTCTGATTGGTTGTTAGATCTTAGTAAACATTCGAATCGGTCGAAACCAGGAAGTGTTGGCCGCCATTTTGTCTCTCGCAGTGTGAGGGGATAAAAAAAAAGGTGCAGAACGTGAAAAGGGGGCAGGGTGGACAGTTCCTGACCCCCTAGCCTTTGTCAGGGGGTCCCAGAAAGACCCCTAAGGGCCAAAATGTTTTTAAAAGTTTTTACGAAAAATCGTGGAGTACGCGTAGCGTGCGCGTACGGTGTAAACGGAAAAATTCCGCGAATTGCGTAACGCGGGCGCTCGGTGCGCGAAGCGCACCGTGCGCGCACGGAACGCGCACGGTGAAAAACTTAAAAAAAAAAAATAAATACATAACTTAGCATTTAAAAAAACGTACAAATTCACTGAAAAAACCATAGGTTTCACACACGTTATAGTTAGGAATTAGCATTTAAAAAGCCTTGCAAATTCACTTTAAAAACCATAGGTTTCACACATGTTATAGTTAGCTGGACATTTCACTCATGAAAAACCATTGAAATTCCCCCGTTATAGTTAGTGCAGGCAACTATAACTCACGCGACCGCAATCCTCTGCTGATGACGTCAGATATTACATCACTGATGACATATGTGTCTTTCTGAAAAAATAATATTTGTAATATATGTATAGCTAAAAATTAATGGAAGAAGACATGGGTAAATAAGAGTGAAATGTCCAGCTAACTATAACATGTGTGAAACCTATGGTTTTTTAAGTGAATTTGCAAGGCTTTTTAAATGCTAATTCCTAACTATAACGTGTGTGAAACCTATGTTTTTTTCAGTGAATATATAGATAGATAGATAGATAGATAGATAGATAGATAGATAGATAGATAGATAGATAGATAGATAGATAGATAGATAGATAGATAGATAGATAGATAGATAGATAGATAGATAGATAGATAGATAGATAGAGAGATAGATAGATAGAGAGACAGAGAGACAGACAGACAGACAGACAGACAGACAGACAGACAGACAGACAGATAGATAGATAGATAGATAGATAGATAGATAGATAGATAGATAGATAGATAGATAGATAGATAGATAGATAGATAGATAGATAGATAGATAGATAGATAGATAGATAGATAGATAGATAGATAGATAGATAGATAGATAGATAGATAGATAGATAGATAGGTAGGTAGATAGATAGGTAGGTAGGTAGGTAGGTAGATAGATAGATAGATAGATAGATAGATAGATAGATAGATAGATAGATAGATAGATAGATAGATAGATAGATAGATAGATAGATAGATAGATAGATAGATAGATAGATAGATAGATAGATAGATAGATAGATAGATAGATAGATAGATAGATAGATAGATAGATAGATAGATAGATAGATAGAGATAAATATATATTTTTTTTTCACTGACAAAACCAAATGTTACAGTCACATTATAGTTAGTAAGTAGAATTAAAAGAACCATAGGCATTCACTGACAAAAGAAAAGGTTACAGAGATGTTATAATTAGGCTCACATTTCACTTGTACAAAACCAAAGAAATTCAGCAGTTATAGATGTAATGTGTGAGGTCATAAGCAGTGCATTACGGGGGCGTAAGTTAAAGTTTGCTCAGGTAACTATAACTGCTGAATTTCTTTGATTTTGTACAAGTGAAATGTGAGCCTAATTATAACATCTCTGTAACCTTTGCAAGCACTCACGCAGCCTCACACTCACCCATACAGGTACTCATACACCTGCTTATACACCCATGTAGCCACTCACATACCCACTCACACACCCATACAGGCACTCACATACCTACTCATAAGAGGATACACACAGTCACACAGCCACTCACATAATATATGTTAGATATAGTATCACTCATTAGTAGTACAGAAAGTATACTATTTTAACTTTTGTTGTAGATTTCTATAACATCAACTCACGACCCTTGGCTAATGGTCCGGAATCCTCAACTGTGGGAATTCTCATGGCACATACGGAAGCCCTGCCGGGGTACGTTTTAAAATAGGTTTTGATGACTTCATCTGTCAATTTGAATCCCTGGATGTCAGTTTCAATGACTTATCACAGGTGGAGGACAGAGCTTAGGCTAGCCCAGGTTTAGTGTTACCACCTATCATGAAATGGTCCCAGTTGGCCATTCTAATATGTGCCCTAACCCTAAACCAAACCTGTTTGTCTGTGCTTGTAATAGAAGAACTCTGTCTGATAGGGAAGGGAAGCACACATTTAACCGAGTTGTGTGCACTAGCCTAATAAACTATATATTAGTTGATGTTAGACTCTGGCCATGTGTCAATAATATGAAAATAGTTTGACGACATGAACTCATAATGCGCTTGCACTTGATATCAATTTTCCATTCACCATGGTAACAGCCACCCGGCCAGACTGGTTTGATGAAAGGCATCAATTGACAACAAATAGATGCAGAATCAAACAGAGTGTATTAGTGTGAAGTCAGGAAACAGTAAAAGCCATCGACCAGACGGTTGAAGGGAGCCTAGGAGATCTCTGCAACCTAGATACCTTATTGGGCCACTCAGTTACAAAATGTGAGGATTGGTGAGATCCATTCCCAATTATTTGCAGGCCTAAAAAACCCCTTTTATGTAAAAGTCAAAAACGTGGGAGCTAAGATCGGTCCCCAACATGGTTTAGCAGCCATTGCAGAGTGGCCAAAGGTGCACTTAAAAATGCGATTAAGTCTCAGAATAGAAGCCAAATTCAAGCCACGAGTCACCTATAGAATAACTATTAAAAATGCGTGGGATCAAGGCAGAAAGGGAGTCTTTACTCTCTGTCGCCCAAAAGCAATGACCATACCACCTTCTGGAATATAGTAGCCACATGGAACAGTGAGGACATCACTACCATAGAAAACAATATAGCTGTAGATACCTGGAAAGCACACTATTCGAGCTTGTACACTGTAATTCCCAGTAGCCCCATTGCAACTCCTGTGGCTAGGAGGCAACTAAAGGCAGGCACAGAGGTGGTGTGTGCTAACGAGGGGTACCCACTTAATATTAACAATGAAGTTATGTTGGCTATCAAAATGATTGTCCTCCATAAAGCTTCCGGCTTCAATAAAATACATGGCAGTCTATTTCTGACAGAGATTTATGTTTGGGGACCCTATTTTGAGCTACTCTTTAATGCCATTCTGGAAGTGATGCCCATTTCCCATTCCTGGGCATGGGCTGAAATAATACCCTTATACAACAAGCATTTACAATGCAATGGTCTCGGCATTGTCAAAGTTAGAGCTATTGGTATTGCTTATGACATTGCTTTTGTTTTTGTCTTAAAAAGATTGAAAGAAACAGCATTGTTATTTGCAATGTCAGTAGACCTGCAACCACCAGCATACATACCGGGCAAAGCACTCCATGTACAACGCTACACGGAGACAACACGGGCCAGGGTAGACCTGTAACTTACCTTGAGACGACGCTACACACAATAAGAAAACAGTACAAGAAACACAAACAACATTAAGCAATGACAGTCATTTACCAAAAGGCCAAATACATAAACAATAGATGCATAATGTTTACATTAAAAAATAATCTAAATTAATATAAACATTAGACAAAGATTGCATTTACCAGATTGTAGCTGTGTCCCGCTTACCGTTACATCTGGAAACTAACAGAACATACCGACACCAGCAGATTCAATTAAAAACGTGCCCCGCCCTGTCGTAGTTAAATAAGGAATTCCCCACAAAATACAAATAACAGCACTTTCGTCAAAAACCACGTCTATAAGCATCACCCAAAAAGCATTACATATATATATAAATTATCTCTGCAAATTAAACACTGTACAAATTAATGGAAAAAAACCTAACAAGTGATAACAATTAATTATAAACTATAAAATAAATAAATAACTATTGGCATTACCTTAAAGAAGCTTGCACGACACTGCACAGAGACGACACGGGAAAGGGGAAGACCTGTAAAAGCAACAGAAAAATGCATTAGAAGAATATAGATAAAAAAAGATGGCCTACCTAAGACACGCAAACAGCAGCATACATACCGGGCAAGACACTCCTTGCACGACGCTGCACGGAGACGACACAGGCCGGGGAAGACCTGTAAAAAAACCAGAAAAATGCATTAGACAATAAACATAGACAAGACGGCTTACCTAAGACCCGCAAACAACATCATACATACCTAGCAAAGCACTCCATGTACGACGCTGCACGGAGACGACACGGGCCGGGGTAAACCAGTAAAACAACCAGAAAATGCATTAGATGAGAAACATAGACAAGATTGCTTACCTAAGACCCACAAACAGCATCATACATACTGGGCAAAGCACTCCATGCACAACGCTGCACGGGGACGACACGAGCCAGGGTAAACCTGTAAAACAAACAGAAAAATGCATTAGATAAGAAACATAGACAAGATGGCTTACCTAAGACCCGCAAACAGCATCATACATACCGGGCAAAGCATTCCATGCATGACGCTGCACGGAGACGACACGGGCCGGGGAAGACCTGTGCAAAAAAAAGAAAAATGGATTAGATGAGAAACATAGACAAGGTGGCTTACCTAAGACCCACAAACAGTATCATACATACCGGGCAAAGCATTTCATGCACGACGTTGCACGGAGACGGCACGGGCCGGGGAAGACCTGTAAAAAAAACAGAAAAAAGCGTTAGATGAGATACATAGACAAGATAGCTTACCTAAGAACCGCAAACAGCATCATACATACAGGGCAAAACACTCCATGCACGACGCTGCACGGGGACGACCCGAGCCGGGGTAAACCTGTAAAAAAAAAAAGAAAAATGCATTAGATGAGAAACATAGACAAGATGGCTTACCTAAGACCCGCAAACAGCATCATACATACCGGGCAAAACACTCCTTGCACGACGCTGCACAGAGACGACACGGACCGGGGAAGACCTGTAAAAAAACTGAAAAATGCATTCGACGATAAACATAGACAAGATGGCTTACCTAAGACCCTCAAACAGCATCATACATACCAGGCAAACCACTCCATGCACGACGCTGCACGGAGACGACACGAGCCGGGATAGACCTGTAAAACAAACAGAAAATAGCATTAGATGATAAACAGACAAGATGGCTTACCTAAGACCCGCAAACAACATCATACATACCTGGCAAAGCACTCCATGTACGACGCTGCACGGGGACGACATGAGCCAGGGTAAACCTGTAAAACAAACAGAAAAATGCATTAGATAAGAAACAAAGACAAGATGGCTTACCTAAGACCCGCACACAGCATCATACATACCGGGCAAAGCACTCCATGCACGACGCTGCACGGAGACGACACGGGCCGGGGAAGACCTGTGCAATAAAAAAAGAAAAATGCATTAGATGAGAAACATAGACAAGATGGCTTACCTAAGAGCCGCAAAAAGCATCATACACACCGGGCAAAGCATTCCATGCACGATGCTGCACGGAGACGGCACGGGCCGGGGAAGACCTGTAAAAAAAACATTAAAAAGCGTTAGATGAGAAACATAGACAAGATGGCTTACCTAAGACCCGCAAACAGCATCATACATACCGGGCAAAACACTCCTTGCACGACGCTGCACAGAGACGACACGAGCCGGGATAGACCTGTAAAACAAACAGAAAATAGCATTAGATGAGAAACAGACAAGATGGCTTACCTAAGACCCGCAAACAACATCATACATACCTGGCAAAGCACTCCATGTACGACGCTGCACGGAGACGACACGGGCCGGGGTAAACCTGTAAAACAAACAGAAAAATGAATTAGATGAGAAACATAGACAAGATGGCTTACCTAGGACCCGCAAACAGCATCATACATACCGGGCAAAGCACTCCATGCACGACGCTGCACGGGGACGACACGAGCCAGGGTAAACCTGTAAAACAAACAGAAAAATGCATTAGATAAGAAACAAAGACAAGATGGCTTACCTAAGACCCGCAAACAACATCATACATACCGGGCAAAGCACTCAATGCACGACGCTGCAAGGAGACGACACGGGCCGGGGAAGACCTGTGCAAAAAAAAAGAAAAATGCATTAAATGAGAAACATAGACAAGATGGCTTACCTAAGACCCGCAAAAAGCATCATACACACCGGGCAAAGCATTCCATGCACGATGCTGCACGGAGACGGGCCGGGGAAGACCTGTAAAAAAACGTTAAAAAGCGTTAGATGAGAAACATAGACAAGATGGCTTACCTAAGACCCGCAAACAGCATCATACATACCGGGCAATGCACTCCATACACGACGCTGCACAGGGATGACACAAGCCGGGGTAAACCTGTAAAAAAAAAAAGAAAAATGCATTAGATGAGAAACATAGACAAGATGGCTTACCTAAGACCCGCAAACAGCATTATACATACCGGGCAAAACACTCCTTGCACGACGCTGCACGGAGACGACACTGGCCGGGGAAGACCTGTAAAAAAAACAGAAAAATGCCTTAGACGATAAACATAGACAAGATGGCTTACCTAAGACCCGCAAACAGCATCATACATACCGGGCAAACCAGTCCATGCACGACGCTGCAGGGAGACGACACGAGCCGGGATAGACCTGTAAAACAAACAGAAAATAGCATTAGATGAGAAACAGACAAGATGGCTTACCTAAGACCCACAAACAACATCAGACATACCTGGCAAAGCACTCCATGTATGACGCTGTACGGAGATGACACAGGCCGGGGTAAACCTGTAAAACAAACAGAAAAATGCATTAGATGAAAAACATAGACAAGATGGCTTACCTAAGACCCGCAAACAGCATCATACATACCGGGCAAAGCACTCCATGCATGACGCTGCACGGGGACGACACGAGCCAGGGTAAACCTGTAAAACAAACAGAAAAATGCATTAGATAAGAAACATAGACAAGATGGCTTACCTAAGACCCGCAAACAGCATCATACATACCGGGCAAAGCACTCCATGCACGACGCTGCATGGAGACGACACGTGCCGGGGGAGACCTGTACAAAAAAAAAGAAAAATGCATTAGATGAGAAACATAGACAAGATGGCTTACCTAAGACCCGCAAACAGCATCATACATACCGGGCAAAGTATTCCATGCACGACGCTGCACGGAGATGGCACGGGCCGGGGAAGACCTGTAAAAAAAACTGAAAAAAGCATTAGATGAGAAACATAGACAAGATGGCTTACCTAAGACCCGCAAACAGCATCATACATACCGGGCAAAGCACTCCATACACGACGCTGCACGGGGATGACACAAGCCGGGGTAAACCTGTAAAAAAAAAAAAGAAAAATGCATTAGATGAGAAACATAGACAAGATGGCTTACCTAAGACCCACAAACAGCATCATACATACCGGGCAAAGCATTTCATGCACGACGCTGCACGGAGACGGCACGGTCCGGGGAAGACCTGTAAAAAAACCAGAAAAAAGCGTTAGATGAGAAACATAGACAAGATGGCTTACCTAAGACCCACAAACAGCATCATACATACCAGGCAAAGAACTCCATGCACGACGCTGCACGGGTACGACACGAGCTGGGGTAAACCTGTAAAAAAAAAAGAAAAAAGCGTTAGATGAGAAACATAGACAAGATAGCTTACCTAAGACCCGCAAACAGCATCATACATACCGGGCAAAGCACTCCATGCACGACGCTACACGGAGACGGCACGGGCCGAGGAAGAGCTGTAATAAAAAAAAGAAAGAAAAATGCATTAGATGAGAAACATAGACAAGATGGCTTACCTAAGACCTGCAACCAGCAGCATACATTCTGGCCAAAACACTCCTTGCGTGACCCTACACGGAGACGACACGGGCCAAAGTAGACCTGATAAACAAACACAAAAACTTCTGATGAGAAAGGAAAACAAGATGGCGAAAATAGCAAACAAGCAAACAACATATGCACGTAAACAAAGATCGCTTACCTTAGAGCTTCGGCAATCGCTCTGCACATCCCAGCAACAGACACGAATAAACACGAGAACGTCCCTGAAAAAAAATTAAATACAAACACGCCCACCAATGTAAAAGGGACGGGCTTCAAGAAGAGAAAGAAGCGAAAAAACATGCCCCCGAATCCGAAAAAGACGGGGCTTGTAATGACAGACAAAGCTCTTCTCCAATGGCTGATCAGCATTTAAGAGGCCAGCCAATGGAGAAGAGGGGCGAGTACAAGCCCCACTTCTGAAAGACATTAAATCTCGCGAGCGAGACTGCGCAAGCGCAGCCTTCGCTAGCCGAGACCTAAAAAAGGCTCCCTCTTGTTGCCATAAATATGGACCCATCAGTTTTATTGACTCTGTGCAAAAACTAATCTGCAGAGTGATCTCTCAGGTAGTGGATCGATGACAATGAGAGCCTAAGCCCCCTACAAGTAGGCTTTTGTAACTACTCCTCCACTGTTGACCAAGTCTTTGGGTTACAGTTACTCCACTGGAAAACACTCCCTTTTGAGGGGGATAAACTCTACATGGTATTCGTAGTGTTACTGAAAGAAAAAGATGACACAAGTTTAATTGGCAACAAGCACAGAATGTAATAAGTGCGCAGAAGGTCAGTCAGCTCTGTGGAACTGGAACCTGAACTTTAAATTACAATGCAGTGGGCACTTGCTTTTATACCTTTTAAAGGTGTCTACGTCACATGTATATTTTTGCATAATTACTGAGAGAATGTTCGAGTACAGCATCACTATCAAAAAAGGCATTACTATTCTACTAAAATAACTGATCACATGACTAAAAAACTAAAGAATGCAGCCTATCTATACCTGTGGTTTGCTACATTTCTACCCTGCTGCATGTAGTACCAGTGTCCTTGGCTTGTCTGACTTCGAAGCATAGCACTGCCCTACTCCTATATGTTCACTGTCCTGTGAAGTCTAGCATCCCATCTGTTCTGCGTCTCTATTCAGCTTAATCAGCATATTTTCCTAAACACATGCTCCCTCAATGCGGGCTTCTGCGATGGTGTCTAAATATATTTTCCAACTCTACAAAAGCTTGCATCTGCTTACTTCCCCCCAAATCTTAACCCCATTTGTGCTGTTTCTTATTCTGCTTTTGAAGTAAGCCTGGGCCTGTATTTTTCTTTTGCCATGTATGTCTGTATACATTTGTTCTGCTGATGTTTGCATTGACATGTATAGACTTTCTTAATTTTTGACAACAGTAGACATGAGATTGGTTTTCAATTTGGTCCCCAGGCAAACTCTATGGCAAGTCCTGGCTGAGCTGGGTGTTACACCCTATCTTTGCTCCGTTATGAAAAGACTTAAGTAGCGGAACTTCGCTCAGGTTTGTTGTGGTAGGTTTGGGGACGTAACTGAGCCATTCCTTGTCAATAGAGGAGTAAGGCAAGGCTGCGTGCTTGTGCCAGCACTCTTCAAGCTGTTTATAAACGATCTTATCGCCCACCTGAATCTGTGCGACAATGATGCCCCAAGATTAGATAACATAAAGGTGCCAGCCCACATGTTTGCGGACAACACTCTCCTGCTTTCTAAGTCACCCATGGGCATCCAGAAGACCTTAGATGAATTTAGTAGTTTTTGTGCACTGAGAGGTTTGGAAATAAACATGGACAAAACGAAGTATATGGTATTCAACCCATGCTATTCAACACTACCCAATCCAACCCTAAAGGGGATCCAGCTTGAGCGGGTTCATACCTTCGAGTACCTGGGGTTAACCCTTACTGAACAGATGGAATGGACAGCACATACTTCCAAACAAAGACTTAAACTGCAATGAAACAGTGGTAGGCTGGTGAAGGTTTTTCGGGGGTCCTTTTAGAAACCTATCTCTCCGGTAATGCAGATTTACAGACTCAAAGCGCTGGGTTCCACACTTTACAGGGCTGAGCTCTGTGGCCACAAGACCACCAGCACCTTGGTACATGCACAAAATAGATTCCCGAGGCAGTTGATAAAACTTCCAGTTAGTACTCCACTGATTCCATTAAAGTTGGATATGAGGGTCAGACCAGTTTCCGAAAGGATCGCCAGTAGGCCCATAACATATTGGAGAAGTGTATTGGCAACTCATGAGCTGCTCTCCTCTCGCCGTCGGTTGGAAGAGATACTTGGCATACAGGGGCAGGGGTTCTACCTTGCATCAAAGAAGTTTGGGACACTCTGCGAAGTATGAGGAAAGACAGTCTTTGGAACAATCCTGGGGGGCCTGTAGACAAACTTCTTAAGCCGAACTTAAAGCGAGCTACAAAACTATAAATTAGGCACTCTCTTAACGATTCAACTCTGGGTGTATTGGCCAACGACTTCATACAACACAAGGATTATTTTAAAGCTGAAGAGTTTCTAGATGAAGTAGAATCAAGTTTGGCTAGAAGACTCTGTGTTCAATTCAAACATGGGGGCCTCCCCCTGCTCTCATTTACCTAAAGATGGGCCCACATCAATAATACAGAGGTGAAGGTTTGCCCGTCCTGTGGTCTGACCGATGAAACTAGGGTGCATGGCCTCTTTTTCTGCCCAGAGTATAGGGTTGTACGCGCAAAATGGCTAATTCCCATCTGTAGACATCTGGGCACTGTCCAGACTGTGGAGGCATGTAGCATCCTCAAAAACACACACCAGCCAAAACATTGTATGCGCAGCATCAAAGACCTTATTTGCAATGCAGTGCATCGAGCGCAAACATGTTTGCTTCAGCTACAGACGACATCCTACAACACTGTGTACAGCACTATATGATAATGAAATATAATGTATCGATGCATGTATGCACTGACCTTTTATTTATTTTTTAAATAGAACAACTTTTACTAAGTGAGGTACAGCCATTTTGAACATTTATGATTTTTAAAGTAAGCCATGAACCTATCCTTATTATTGCCTGTACTGTATTTTGTTTTAACCATCCATCCATGCCGAAATATGATATTGGAATCCGAAATGTAACAAACACTAAACATGGCGGGGGCTAAAGGGATGGGAGCAACAGCCTGTGCCTGGGGTAACAAAAAGTCGATGGGAGGCGGATAAACAGAGCAAATCTCCTGGAACAACATGTTACTGTTTCTGGTTCTCCTGCGAGTTGCGAAAGGGCGCGGGTGATCCTCAGGTGACAAGTCAGCTGCTGGAGCTGGAAGAGGGGGTGGGGGGGGGGGGGGGGTCTACCAGCCAGCCTGGGCTTAGCAACAGACACCCAAGAGAAGCAGAGACCTGACAGACATCTCACCCCTCCCCCCTATACAGACTGTTCCGAGCACAGGAACAGACTGTGAGTGAGGTTCTGCCGGCTCCGGTCTGTGAGGGGGGGGGGGGGGGATATAGGGGGGCTCGCATGTGATGAGGAGGGCTCTTCGAGTCTGTGACTTTACTGCGAGCATCGGTGGACAGGAGCACCCGGTCTGTGGATGAATGCAGAGAGGCCCCACATAGAGATGGGCGGGCGACTGAAACTCCAGCCTGAAATCTGTCTCTGGCTCAGCTCGAGGTCCTGTTCGAACCTAAAGCCCATAACGAGCCGAGCTTTCATGTGGCTACTGACTGCCCCTCTCGCTCAAGCTCATTCACAAAGAGGTAACAACAAAGTATTAACGTTTGAGGTGAAAAGGAAAGACAGATAGATATCAATTTAGCGGCTAATTTGCACAAAGTGAGCCAGAAAACCTGTATTAATCACAGCTTTTCCGCCTAACTAAATTTTGAGATCTTCTGCAAATATTTTATTCTATGGATCCTCCTTTTTCTTCAGTGGCGCATATGAAAGCACTATCAAATAAGTGAGTTCAGAATAAAAACTGTACAAAAACTTATTTTGTTTAATTTAAGAGACCACAATGTTGCTCGGCCATAAGAATCTCGGGCCCGAACCACAAAAGTAATCTGAGACAAAATTAGGGTGGCTAACTGGCCTGGGCGCAAATTCAGGATGGTGAGTGTAAAAATTCAGGACAGGAGGTCAAAATTCAGGACAAAAATTCGGGGTAACAGGTATGCTTTGCAGACACATCAGTGGATGTCACGCAATAGTATATAAATAAATAGGCAAGGAACATAAGTACAAGTCACTTCTCCTGCCCTGTCACTTTCTCCTGCCCAGTCACTACTCCTACCCCGTCACCGCTCCTTCCCTGTCATTTCCCCTGCCCCGTCACTGCTCCTGCCCGTTCACTGCTCCTGTCCCGTCACTGCTCCTGTCCGTTCACTGCTCCTGCCCGTTCACTGCTCCTGTCCGTTCACTGCTCCTGCCCGTTCACTGCTCCTGCCCGTTCACTGCTCCTGCCCATTCACCGCTCCTGCTCATGCCTAATCACTGCTCCTGCCCCGTCACAGCTCCTGCCCCGTCACTGCTCCTGCCCCGTCACTGCTCCTGCCCCGTCACTGCTCCTGCCCCGTCACTGCTCCTGCCCCGTTCACTGCTCCTGCCCCGTTCACTGCTCCTGCCCCATTCACCGCTCCTGTCCTTTCACCGCTCCTGCCCGGTTACCGCTCCTGCTCATGCCTAATCACTGCCCCTGCTTTGTCACTTCTCCTGCTTCGTCACTTCTCCTACCCCATCACCTCTCCTGTCCAGTCACCTCTCCTGCCCCGTCACCTCTACTGCCCCATCACCTCTACTGCCCCATCACCTCTCCTGCCCAGTCACCTCCCCTGCCCCGTCACTTCTCCTGCCCTGTCACCACTCCCGTCCGGTCACCTCTCTTGCCCCGTCACCTCTCCTTTCCTGTTGCCTCTCCTGCCCCATCACTTTTCCTGCCCCGTCACCACTCCTGCCCGTTCACCGTTTCTGCCCGTTCACTGCTTCTGTCCGGTCAGCACTCCTGCTCATGCCCAATCACCGCTCTTGCTCCATCACTTCTCCTGTCCCATCACTTCTCCTGCCCCGTTCACTGCTCCTATCCGTTCACTGCTCCTATCCGTTCACTGCTCCTTCCCGGTTACCGCTCCTTCTTATGCCGAATCACTGTTCCTGCCCCGTCACTTGTCTTGCTTCATCACCTCTCCTGTCCGTCACCTCTCCTGCCCCGTCACCTCTCCTGCCCTTCACGTCACCTGCCCATCATGTCACTGTCACTTCTCCTGCCCGTCACTTCTCCTGCCCGGTCACTTCTCCTCCCCCATCACTGCTCGTGCCCCGTCACTGCTCCTGCCCCGTTCACTGCTCCTGCCCTGTTCACTGCTCCTGCCCCGTTCACTGCTCCTGCCCCATTCACCACTCCTGTCCTTTAACGGCTCCCGCCCGGTTACCACTCCTGCTCATGCCTAGTCACTGCTCCTGCCCTATCACTTCTCCTGCTTCATCACTTCTCCTGCTTCATCACTTCTCCTGCCCCGTCACCACTCCTGCCCAGTCACCTCTCCTGCCCCGTCACCTCTCCTGCGCCATCACCTCTCCTGACCCGTCACCTCTCCTGCCCTGTCACTTCTCCTGCCCGGACACCTCTCCTGCCCTTCACTTCTCTTGCCCGGTCACCACTCCTGCCCATCACTTCTCCTGCCCAGTCACCACTCCTGCATGGTCACCTCTCTTGCCCCGTCACCTCTCCTTTCCTGTTGCCTCTCCTGCCCCGTCACTGCTCCTGCCCCGTCACTGCTCCTGCCCTGTCACTTTTCCTATCCCGTCCCTTTTCCTGCCCCGTCACCACTCCTGCCCGTTCACCGTTCCTGCCCGTTCACTGCTCCTGTCCGGTCAGCACTCCTGCTCATGCCCGATCACCACTCCTGCCCCATCACTTCTCCTGTCCTATCACTTCTCCTGCCCCGTTCACTGCTCCTATCCATTCACTGCTCCTATCCGTTCACTGTTATGCCCGGTTACCGCTCCTGCTCATGCCTAATAACCGCTCCTGCCCCGTCACTTCTCCTGCCGCTTCACTTCTCCTGCCCATCACCTCTCCTTTCCTGTCGCCTCTCCTGTCCCGTCACTGCTCCTGACCCGTCACCTCTCCTGCCTTGTCACTTCTCTTGCCCCGTCACTTCTCCTGCCCGTTACTTCTCCTGCCCGGTCGCCTCTCCTGCCCCATCACCTCTCCTTTCCTGTCGCCTCTTCTGTCCCGTCACTGCTCCTGCCCACTTCACTCTGTGTATAACATCGAAAAATTACACAAGGTGGCATGTTCCCCACTGTAATCTGTTTGGGGAAAGCTCCTCTGTAATCACTAACTATGATCTCACTGGCACATGATATGCTAAAGGCAGGTGGCGGGGGGCATTGTCATTCGAAAGGGGATAATCGGCCTCAGTCGGAATGACAATGGGCCTGCCCACAGTCTGTGAGAGCTCAGGGAGGGGCTGCTGCAGCCTTTGGAGTTCAACTCAAAGAAGTGTGAGCTGGCCCCTGAGAACTTTCAATCTCTTGGGGCTTCTTGCAGGGAACGCCGTAATTAATGTCCAAAATTACGGACAAAAGGCGTCCATAAAAGGAATGATTATGGACAACGAACATCACACCAAAATGACGACGGTCCTTGAAATTGACGGACGGTTGGTCACCCTAGACAAAATCCAAACTTTACGACTTTCGGCATTCACAACGGGCATTTAGGAATAGTAAAGTAACTTTACTACTCCTAAATGCCCTTTGTGAATACCGAAAGTCGTAAAGTTAGAATTTTGTCTCAGATTACTTTTGTGAATTGGGCCCCTCGTCCACAGACAGGGTTCACATGACAACTATCTTGCCTCTTAGTTCAGGATTGCTCCTGTTGCCAGGATGGGGTCGAAGCAGAACAGTTTTAAGTTTTAATGTTTAAAAACCATCACTTTTTAGTAGTGATATAATGTGGCGTATTATTGTGAAAGCTTACTTGTGTTAAAGAAATACACTTTTTGGGATTTTGAAGAGAGTTTTACTTTCTCGGCTCACCCTCTTAACTCGTTAGTTCTCCCACCTCCAGACCCACACTTACAGCTTTCTGAGGGCGCAGGAGCCACAGGTCTGCCCGTTTGTGGTAAAGAACAGGAGAAAGCGGTGGCATTCGCTTCCGATCTGAGACCAGCAAAAGACGCACAGATGATGGACGGAATGCAGAGCAAATCAAACATTCACACCCAGTCAAGAGAACTGGGTCAAATCCATCGTTCTTTTGCTTACCATGCTACCCCAGTTTAGACCCAGCCATATGTAAATCAGTCTTGACCCTGTTCCTCATGGGAACAATCCAGCCCAAACCCCCGGTTCCTCCCTGGACCGGAAACAAGCATTGGGACTCTCCATGCCACTGGGGTCAGCCTAGCCTGGCTGATGAGGGGTGCTACCCCAAAATCAGCCCCAGGATGCTTGTTTCCAGTCCAGGAAGGACCTGGCCTGCCAGTTCGAGCTGGACTGTTCCAATGAGGAATAGAGTCAAGACGGATTTGCATATGGCTGG
Organism: Triturus cristatus; assembly: GCF_964204655.1. Classification (NCBI taxonomy): domain Eukaryota; kingdom Metazoa; phylum Chordata; class Amphibia; order Caudata; family Salamandridae; genus Triturus; species Triturus cristatus. The sequence goes on along the minus strand of NC_140584.1, from coordinate 320,559,049 downwards.
TTTCAAACTGGAATGGCAAGGGGAGCAAAAAAATGATAGATTTAGGCCTAGATCTCTGTACTGGGGTGAATGTTTGACATTGGTCAATATTCTGTCCATCAGTTGATCTTTCTGCCCTGAAAATAGTGCAGAAAATAGTGTTGTCTCTGCAAGTCTGTCATCCGGTACACAAAGAGCATGTTCGGCCAATATGTGACTGACTGTTGCTCTAGGAATTGGGGGTCTGTCAGTCTGAGTTTGGGCACACGGGTCCAGGTCCTACCAAGGTACTTAGGGTTGTCATCTGGCAGGTTTTATACCAGCATGTCAGGTATGTAATGTCCCTGCTGGTAAATAAGAAAGTACACTGAAAGCCTGTATTTTCCAAATTTAGTTATCACTAGTTGCTTTAAACTTAAATGTAAAAAGAAAACAATTTAAAATGTATTCTACAGCTGTCCTAATGACCCCCGACTTATAATTTAAGTAAACAAAGCCAGAAAGGCCATATTAAAATGATATATATATATATTAAAAGATATTTATGATATTTTGATATTAATTAGATATACATTGGTATTTATGATATTTTGTTTGATAAGTATGAGATATACATTGATATTAATTTCTACTTAAAATTCATTTCCCGGTCTTCACGGAACCTTAAAAGTGAATAAATGACCGGTATTTTTCTCTTTAAAAGGTGGAAATCCTAAATGCGTCACGGAGAGGCCTGGGGACATGCCAGTGTTTTTCAGGCTGAGCTTCACACAGAGGCGCTGCCTGTCTCTCAAAGACAACATATAGGGGCCCTCGTTCTGCCAGTCTATGAGTGGGGGTAGAGAATGCCAGGGTGTGCCAGTCTTTCGCTAAGCGCTGAGTGGGAGGGGTGATTGGTAGGCACTGTCAGAATGTGTCTGGATGCTCTGAGAAGGGAGAGGCAGACATACTCTAATAGTCTTCACACTCAGGGCACAGGATTGCGGTGCCCTGCAAGTCCATGACTGGTGGCACAAAATGCCAGTGTGTGCCAAGGGAAGGATGACGTCACAGAAGGTGGTCAAGGCTCTGGTATTCTCTCTCCGAGGGCAAGGGTGCAGGAGTTGTCCTTCTTGATCGAGGCCATTAGTGATCCAGGCACGGCCAGTCTGTGACCAAGGGTGCGTTGGGTCAGATTCTGTTAATGTGTGACTGTGTGCACGGTGGGCACAGTGTTCCCTTCCAGTCTCTTCCAGTGTGTGACTGAAGGAGCAGCAAGAACCAGGCTCTGCCAATCGTGATCAAAGAGATGCGGCAGGGAGAGGCGCAAACTCTATGGTGAGGGTACAAGCGAGGAAAAGGTCGAACTCTTTCATGTAAGTAACCAAGGGCGAAGGGAGGTAAGTGCGCGTGTGTCTGTGGCCCACAGAAGGAGGCTAGACTCTGTCGGCCTGTCTGCCACAGAAGGCATTGTAGTTGTACAGGCTCTTGTATGCAGTGACTGAAGTTGTGTAGGTAAGTCATTCTTTATTGCTCGATTATCAAAAATCATTGCAATTAAAAACAATAAAACCATGGTTAAAAAACAGATCCATTAGTCACAAATTAATATACAACTGTGTACACAAAAAAGAATGGTTATTTCTATAGTTACATGTCACACTAGGACTTTGATACCGCAACTTATTTTATAACAATTGTTAAGAATTTGTAAATCAAACAACATCTGATAATCGGATTCCGAGGGATGTGCAATAAAATCTATAAAGATTATATGACATTGTGAAATAGCTATAGAAATGTCAAAGTGCAAAAAGTGTAGACATTGTATGTCCTAGTGCAAATAAGCAATAAGATGGTGCTTCCATATACTCTTTAGGTGCTAATCACAAAAGTTGCCAAAGACAGAATCATAAAAATTCAGCTACAAGCGCATTCAAGAAATGTCAAAGTGCAAGCATTTTAGACATTATAGGTCCTAGTGCAAATAAGCAATTAAAAGGCGCTTCCATATACTCTTTAGGTGCTAATCACAAAAATTGCCTAAGACAGAATCATAAAAATCCAACTGCAAGTGCATTCACAGTGTGAATAAACTGGCAACAGCATCCATATATTTTCTAAAATGTACCTTGTCCTTAATTGCACACTGCAGATACCAGCAACTTTTCCGCAGTTGATAAAAAATGTATTATCTGACATAATAGTGGAATTGATTCACCTGATAAACATAAAATAAGAGCCTAGCGGGCCAATCTAACCCCTGCTTTGAGGAAAAGAGGTTTCAATAATGCACAGCGTAGTTTGAGCAGTTTAGGACACTGTTAAATAAGCAGCATATCTCTTCAAGTACTTCAAAGGCAGTTTATTTCACGTAGCACCACCAACATACAACTCTGTTCTTCCCCCACTGTGTTCGCCCTCCAACTGTCCACCCACAACAACATTCCCATGGATACCAGAACCCCAGCGCCAGCATCAATTCCAACATGGAACATGTTATGTCTTAACATCAGGTAGCTCAGTGGTTGCCTTAGCGATGGAGTCTGGATTCTTCTGGAGTATCCATGGGAACTGGATGCTAGACAGAGGAGGGCTGGCAGTTGCGGGGAGAGGATGTAACTGGGGGTTGCTCTTCACATCTTAATAAAGATCCTACAACTTACATCAGTCTGCGTGTCATAAAAGTGGCGACAGAGGATGGGATCATAAAAGAACAGATGTACACGAGATTGTACACGAGATTATAACACATCCCCTGTACACAATAATGCAGAAATCAAACAACAACACAAAAACAAGAAAAATAAGAGAAAAATAAAATTAATTAAAAGGTGTTGAAATAGAAATCATTAAACCTTGCAGGGGTGCGATGCAGTCTACGAGGGAAACTCCTGAGCTGAACATAATCACGATCGGGAGGAGTTGGGGTACTAAGAGAGTTGCCGTAACCTGGACAAGAGGAATAACTGGACAGAGCAGAATGCGAAACATCACTAGGACCAGAACCAGAAGACGGATCAGGCCCCGTGCATTTCACAAGCAACCATTCTGCATTGTAACCACATTCTTATGAATCGAAGAAATCATGAAAGGACCCATAAATTCTGAAACACCTTTTTTTGAGAATCTGGGTTTTTTAACCAACACCCACTCACCAATGTTCCATAATTTAGACTTAACAGCATTTTTTGAATCAAAACGTTTCTAGTACTCTGTTTGATAAGAATGGATCGTACTTTCCACCTCCTTCCCATCCAAGGGGATCGTATTTTGAGAAGGAAGCCAAGTAGGATTCAACTTAGACTTGGCATGTCTGCCACGCAGAAGAAAAAAAGGTGAGTTACATGTGACATGGTTGACCGTGGTACGGTGAACCCACCAAGTGTCACGTAAAACATCTCTAAGGGGGGTTCTCGTATCTAACGCTGTTTGTACACAACCCTTGACAACACGGTTCATACGCTCAGCAAGACCATTGGCCTGAGGAGAGTAAAGAGCTGTCTTAAGATGAATGATGCCCAGGTCATCCAAAAATTCCCCCATCTCAGAAGACACAAATTGCACTCCATTGTCAGTGATGAGATATTTCGGAACACCCTCACCGGCAAATTCATCCTTCAAAAATTCAACAATAACCTTCGTGTTGACATTGCTCACACATTTGGTAGATACCCACTTGGAAGTGTAATCCACTAGGAGAATAACAAATCTTTCAGATGGCGCAAGTAAATCAAAGGGGCCCATTAGATCTAAACCTAACTTTGGCCAAAGCTGACTGGGAACTTCAACCGGGGACAAAGGAGCACTGTTCACAACTTTAGACTTATCATTAGATGCACATAGATGACAGTCCTTAACAACTACTTCAACTTGATGATCCATGTACGGCCACCAATATCTTTCCCTAAGTCGTGATTTAGTGAGACTCCTTCCAAGGTGCCCCTCATGAGCAAGATTTAACAGATTCGGTCTCAGAGATAAAGGAGGAATAAATCTATTACCCCTCATCAACGCTCCATGTACAATAGTTAACTCATTCCTAATGGACCAAAAAGGACTAAGGTCACGATCAACATCCTTGCAACGAACAGGCCATCCCCTAATGATAAAATCCTTGATACTTGAAAATAGAGGATCACAAGAAGTAGCTTCTGTCCATTCCTCATGAGAAATAGAGGATTCCCTAACCCAAGAGACATGGAGAGGTTCACCATCAGCATAATCATCATGTGCCTGAATAGGCAATCTGGACAAACAGTCAGCAGTCACATTAGAAGACCCAGGCAGATGCTGTACTTGAAAGTTGGATTCTTCTAAACTTTCACTCCAACGCTTCAACCTAGGAGTTAGTCTGTCACTTTCCATACAAGAAAAAACTTGTACAAGAGGGCGATGGTCAGATCTTACAACAAAAGGAATGCCCCAGAGGTAAAATTTAAAATGCTTAATAGCCCAAACTATTGCAAGCGCCTTCCTCTCAATACAAGAATATTGTTGCTCAGCTTTTCTTAGAGCCCGAGAAGCAAAAGCAACAACTTTATCAACACCATCTTCAACTTGGGATAACACTGCACCCAAACCAGATAAACTCGCATCAGTAGTAAGTATTGTTTTCTTCTTGGTATCAAAATGACCTAAACTGGTAATTGGCTGATGGATCGTTTTACAATTCCAAAACAGTCTCACATGCATCATTCCACTCAAAATGAGTACCTTTCCTAAGTAAATTCCTAATAGGTTCAACCACCGATGCAAATCCCTTTATAAACTTGGCATAGAATTCAGCCACACCCAAGAAAGATCTAACTTGTTCTTTGTCATTAGGGGTTGGAGCCTCAACAATACTCTTAGCCAAATCAAGCTTAGCTTGAATGCCCTCCCCAGAAATTACATGTCCAAGATATGTGACTGAAGACACACCAATTTTGCACTTCAGTTTGTTAACTGTGAGGCCCTTACTCGCTATTTTCTCTAGAACCATTCTTAGATTTGTGTCATGTTCCATGTCATCTTTCCCGTAAACTAGAATGTCATCTTGAAAAAAAATGACTTTTGGCATATCACCAATGACCAACTTCATAATGCGTTGAAAACACGCTGCAGCTGATGCCAAACCAAAGGGCATCCTGATGTATCTGAATGCTCCTAATGGTGCTACAAAAGACGTCAGATGCCTAGAATCCACATGAAGAGGTACTTGGTGGTACGCCGAAGACAAATCAAGAACAGAAAAAAACGTTTGCACCACTTAGCATAGATAAAGACTCATTAATATTGGGCAGTGGTTGGCGGTCAACCCAAATCCATTTGTTCAGACCTCTGAGATCCACACACATGCGAATGCTCTTCCCAGCATCCTTAGGGGCCAAAACCACCAGAGCCAACCAATCAGAAGATTCAATTTCCTCAATAACATTTAAACCAATTAACCTATCCAACTCCATTTCGAGAGGAGGTATCATCAAGCTTGGAACCTTCCGCACTTTGTGGACACACGGTACTGCATTGTGCTTTAAGATAATGCGATGTTCAAAATCCTTTAGCAGACCCAGCTTGTCTGTGAAGACTTGAGGAAACTCCTCGAAAAACTTATTGGAATTAGGAATGTAGTCAATAAGCATGACTTGATCAGAGGCTTTGAGAGCATTGGGATTCAATATTGTACCCAAGTCTCTCTGATGCCTCCAACCTAAAAGGTTATCCCCCCTTTGTGCCACATAGATCTTACCAATGGTCTCACGACCCTTGAAGAATATACCCATAATCGTGTAACCAAACACATTTATGCGTGACCCTCCATATCTAACAGGATTGATATCAGGAGCAAGTAATGTAATGTCAGGAAAAGTTTTGTTCCAAATTTCGTCTCCAATCATCGTGAAGGGAGAACCGGAATCTGCTAACACCACAAAACTTTTGCCACCAATTTCAACATCGCATTCAGGCATACATATGGGATCAGCATCCACAATACCATCACTCCTAACATTAGAAATGACCATCCTTGGACCTGTTTTAACAGATTCAGCATTTTCAAGACATTGAACCTTGCCAGAGGACTTACAAACCCTGGCATAATGACCTTTCATGCCACATTTTAAACATGTGGCAGATTTTGCAAAACAATTTTGAAAATTAGTAGTATGATTTGAACTCCCACAACGATAACATTTGATTTTGCTACGATCAATTTGGAATTTTGCCTTAGGAATCTGAGTAACTTTGCCAATATTGTCTTCTGCAACCGTTTGCTGAACCATAGTTGTAACCTCGTGAATACTACTGGGGGTAGAGGTCCTTCATTTCCTTTACCCAACCTGACGTATTTTCCATGCCTTCCACAATGGCAATAGCTTCACGTAGGGACGGATTTTTAGACAGAAGTTTTTCTTGGACTCTAGGACTGTTTGTACATCTGACTAACTGATCGCGGATCAGTGATTCCGTTAAATCTCCAAATTCACATGTTCTAGCTAAAGTCTTCAAAGACGCTACATAGTTCCCAACTTTCTCTTTAGGTTCTTGAATTCTCATGAAAAACTTATGGTGTTCTAATACAACATTTATGCGTGGCCCAAAGTAATTCTCCAGCATCTTCATAGACATTTCGAAAACATCTGACGGTTCACCCGATCCATCACCCATCGGAAGTTCATCAATACTGTCATAAATATTCCGACCCTCAACACCCAAATTATGTAGGAGAATGGCTTGTTTCCTTATTGCTGAGAATCTTTCACCCCCAATTGCCACCAAATAGGAATCAAAAAGATTTCTCCATCGCTTCCAGGGAAGTAATGGCTCACCTTTCTCACACAGAAATGCAGGCGGCTGGCTCATCGAGGTGGAAGACATATTTAAATATAAAAAGGAAGACAGGATTATGAAAAGTGGCAATAGCCAAAAAAACACGTGCCAGAAACACCACAAGCGGTTAATTTCACTCTTCGTCTAAAGCCGTGTGTGTAACCATGGTTACCAGATACAACAAAATGGAGGCACGTCTAACGTGAGTCAACGTGCTGATGCGACGCGTTGATGCGTGGTGACAAAGCTTTGATGAAAGCGGGATACGTAGATCTCGATGACGCGCACACGAACAAAGTCAGCGCGAGCTAAACGAACAGCCGTTAACACTGGTAAGTGAAGATATTTGGCAAAAACGTGTGAAAGACCGTACAATGTCAATTATCCGACTAGGCACAAACATGCGACTCACTTGCCTGTTCAAAGACAGAATTTTCCGTTTGTTGCCCTTCTTTTTTTTTCCTTCTTGGCAAACACAGCAAACTCAGCAAATACTGTCCCAACAGTGATATTCCAATCTATCACGCTTTGAGGGGAAAGATCAATCGTGAGGGGAACAGAGACCAAGGTCCGACCGCTTCTGTCTCTGTCAATTATCAGTAATCCAAATCGTAGAGTAATTCGTGGGTTCTGTAAGCGTCGGTGGTGCTTCAACCTTCCACTCGTCGCCAGTGTTAAATAAGCAGCATATCTCTTCAAGTACTTCAAAGGCAGTTTATTTCACGTAGCACCACCAACATACAACTCCGTTCTTCCCCCACTGTGTTCGCCCTCCAACTGTCCACCCACAACAACATTCCCATGGATACCAGAACCCCAGCGCGAGCATCAATTCCAACATGGAACAGATGGACACGAGATTGTACATGAGATTATAACAGACACACACACACACAATATGTAACAAGGTTTCACCGAAGTTGTGGTTGTCAGTTTATGCCTGAGATGACACAGTTGGCCTACACTACCAGAGTGTGGTCCAGGGCTCGAGTTCTGCCAAAGTGTGGCTGGCATTGATACGTGAACACCAAACTCTGCTACGGATAGCACATAGAGGGGGGATGCTGTGGCACTCAGTTACCAAATGGGGGAGCTGGAAGGAGGGCACAGACTCTGGCACTCTGTGCCATGCGGCAGAGATGGTGCATGCAGTAGTGCCGTACTTCTCTCTTCCTAGTCACTTTGCCAGTGTGTTCCTGTGGGCAAGTGGGGCCATGTTGCCCGTGTGCATATGACAACAAGGAAAGGAGGGGTCTCTATCTCTCCATTGTTTGAGTGTACACAGGGTCCAGGCTCTGCTCCTCTGTGGCTGAGAGCAGAGGGGAGGGGTAATGGGAGGCAGCCAGACACAGCCAGTGCTTTTGGTCATTGCTTTAATTGGAATAAGACAAGTGTGGGAGGCACTAACAAGGCAGTAGCTAGACAGGTACCCCCCCCCCCAGCTCTCAGGGCACCAAAGAAGCGAAGCAAATGAGCCCAACCCTCCATAGAAGAACTCCCTTGTCTTTTCAATCCAGCACACTATTCATTCATCTTTTCACCCTTACATTCACCCACTGATATCCATTCTTTCACCCTTGCATTCTGTCATCCAATCGTTCTTTCATCCATCATTTAATCTTCCCTTTTCCATCCATCCATCGACTCTGCCATTCAACCACCCACTCTGTCATCCATTCACTCATCCATTCACTGACCCTTTCACACACTCATACAATAATCTATTTACTCTTTCACCTGTCTATCCACCTATCCATCCCCTTCCTCTGCCATCCTTTCGTCTGACCATCCACCCCTTTACTATCTTATCCTTTCACCTGTCCATCCACCTATCCATTCACTCATGCATCCTTCCATAATTTCGTTGTCCATCCACCTTACTATTCACTCATTTCACCCACTCATTCACCCCCCACCCACTCATTAATCCACCAACTCATCCATCCTACATTCTTCCCTTTCACTCTTTCTTCCATTCAATAGTCCTTCCTTCTTTCCCTTTTCTTTTCATCCACCTTTTATTCCTCCTTCCTCTGGCTTGCTCCTATTTTTACAATGAGGAGCATGGGTGGAAGGGCCAATACAGACTGGCTGGATGGGTCTACATGGGCCACGAAGGGAGAGTTGGGGGTAACCTAGATAATGGATACAGCAACACGGCCAACAAGGAGGATAGGTGGGAGGAGCAACACAGACAACGAAGAGATGGTGGGTGGCTGGGGAAATAAAGAAAACAAATGGGAGTGGCAACACAAGCAACGGAAGGAGGGTGTTTTGCTTCGCTTTTCAGATAATACAGAATCTGACACACGGTGGCTCAACCCAACGAAGCAGGAAACATTACCATCAAACAAACAACACATTTAGGAAAGGGTTTTATTTTACAAAATGCAAAGACTCTCTTTCTAGAATAAGGCTTGTGGTTTTATTTTACACAATGCTTTCTAACAGAAAGGCTTTCCCAGATTCCAAATGCACAACATTCAAATACACAAAGAGATATATATGTTTATATGCAAGCAATAATAACACACTTGGTAAATGCAGCAGTTAAATGCATGAGTAATACCATGAAAAAAAAAACAAGCAGCAAATAATATGAAATAACACTGAAGAAAGTATAATATGCAGGACGTCCTGCAAGAGATCAGAAAGATATATATACACTAGATACATCAAACGATTACTTTGGATGTGACCTCAACTCACTCACACATCACAAAGAAAACACCTCAAATGATCAAAGCCACCAGCCACACATCACAATGGCAATAATCAAAACTCAAGCACCTCAAATGATCATGGCCACTGGCCAAACATCACAATGGCAATAATCAAAACTCAACACTTCACCTGGTGCAATCACTGCATCCTAGCCCACTCCTGACCGAGGGACTTAAACAGCTGGGAATAAAAGCCTCAGCAACCAGGGTCCCGAAGTGGACACGTCCTGCCCCGTTCGGATTCCAAAATCCCGGCTTCTAAGTCAACAACCCTCAGGTTTATAATCTCAAAACATACTAGAAGGTTTGAGAGAAACCTGTCCCCCGCGCCAGAGGAATCTTACCAGAACTGGCCAGCTTCCAAGCAAGCATTCCAATGGCAGGAAGGAATTCCCACGTTCACTCTCCAATCTCTCATGTTTCAGCCTTTATCTTGACGAAGCTCACAAAAGACTTCAAGAGTACATTAAACAATCTCTCACAAAGCAATCCTTGAGCGTGATTAACCCAAACAACTTGCAAGCGTTGCTGTGCACGCAGATAAAGCTCAAGCCAGGCAGAGTCAGAAAACAGGATGACATGAGACCATGTCAAAGCCAATAGTAAGAACTTCATAATGGTACCAATGTACAACACAATGCACATTTGTGCACAACTGCTTATAGATTCACATACTTCATCTCTCAATGTCCTATAGCATCACATACTTCATCTCTCAATGTACACCACCGAGTACATTTGTGCATCACTGCTTACAAAACTGCACTTCGAGACCAAAAAGTACATTCCACACTTGTCTCTCCCTCTCATGCTTTCAAATGCACATCCCACATGTTCTGTTCTTGGCAAGGCTGTCCTACTCCATGACAGCTCCCACTGAAAGACAGAAAGATTACAAGAAAGAAACTTTTAAGAGAAACAGGCATATGCAGGACGTTGTACATTTAGGCTAGGATACAATAACACACCAAAGTCAGTTAAAATAATTGTAGTCAAAGTTCATCACAGGGTGTCAGACCACAAGAGTGCCTCTAGCACTAAAGAGGGTTGGGGGCAACATGGACAATGGATGGAACAAGAGAGACAATAGAGGGAGGGCAGGTGGAAGGAACAACACAGACAATGGACAGAGGGCGGTTGGTAACAGAAGGGGGAGGGTGGGTAGGGCAACACGGACAACAGAACACAGAGGGGGAGAAGTACACGAGAGATACACCTAAAAAAGCACACACTGGTAAAATGTCTACACACAAAGAAAAAAGTAGCGCCTAAAATGAGCAGTTGGAGGATACAAGTAATGGCTGTCTTAGGTGAGAAGTAACAACCTTTTAAGAAAACTGTTGCAATGAAGATGTATTTTAGAGCAGAACTTCCAAATATATTGGATATATAATGAAATATTTATATACTCTCGTTCGCTTACAGTACCCAGAGGCACAGTTTCCCGGTTATGTAAAATGTAATGTATGTGCCTATACAAAGATTATGCATCCAGTCCACAAATATTAGCACACAGCAGTTATTTGTGGCACTGATAGAGTATACCCTACTGAGAGAGTATATACCACTGGAAGAAAAGCACATTCAAAATACTATGCAAGAAGAAATATATTTCATGTGAGAATGTAGTGTAGATGATCCAAGAATGTGTTCAAATCAGTGCTTAACTTGTAAGAAAATAAGTGCCAGGGCCCTAATCAGGAGACCACTGCAGGTCATACGACCCGTTGTCATGCCAGTGCTGTCAATGACTATATCAACAAACTACTGACAATCACACTCCTACAAGTGTGACAATTCTGACTTTTCAATGTGCCCAATCCTTGTAAATGTATATTGAATTAATATGCTACTGTTACTGCACTCAAGTCTAAATTAGACAGACAGCGCCACTATGTGGCGACCTGTCAGTAGTGCCGGTGTTGGCAATTAAATGCAGGTGCTGAGCCCCGGAAACCACTGGCTCAAATTATGCACTTGTTCAAATGTTGTCTTGTTCTCTGTAAAACAGTTACATTGTAGATCTTCCTCTATTAAAGCACTGTTGGGAGGTAGATTTCACTATGACTGCAACCTGTGGCCTAGTGGTTTACCACGTATCTGTCGCAGTTTCATTTTCCCAGTGATCTTTTTCTCGTAACTTTTTTCCTGCAAGTTCATTTTTAGGTCTTGCACAGGCAGCGCATGCGCTGCCTCTCCGAGGCAGCAAGTAATCAGTAATACTATTGAAACTCCACCCATTGCATTTCTTTTTGATTTGTCGATTGCAGTGATGGCCCGTGTAGGGCGTTTTACCGGGGCGGTGACGTGGCACAGAGGAGGGGCAGGGTGGGGGGTTGCAAAATGCGGCAAACGGCCAATTTCAGGTAAGATACGAAAAAATTAATAAAACGAATTTCGTTGCGCGCGCTGCATCGCCAAATGCGATGCAGCGCGCGTGCAACAAAATTCGTTTTATTAATTTTTTATCGTAACTTACCTGAAATCGGCCGTTTGCTGCATTTTGCAGCCCCCCACCCTGCCCCTCCTCTGCACCACGTCACCGCCCCAGTAAAACGCCCCACACGGGCCGTCACTGGTCGATTGCCATTGGTGAAATCTGTCATTGCTTTTCTTACCTCGCTCATTGTAGGCTAGTGGTCCCATCCGTCACTTTTGTTTTCTTTCGTTTCTGCAGGAAGCAGCATTAACCAACTACAGTAGATGTACACTGCAGGGCTATATCTTTTGATGTAGGGACTACTTTGTTGTTTTGTAAGTCTTGCATAGGGATCACCGAGAGCCGCGTGGACATCTGCTGCCCCAAGTGCGCTGATGGCCTGCAGACCCCAGGCCCTCTGTTACTGCCCTGCCCGCACCGCTTGCAATGCTTCCCCTCTCCCGCTGTCCGTGCTCTCTCGTCCCTCTCTCCCCTGCATCCGTGTTCACCCCACCCGCAGCAGCTGGAGGATCGCCATGTGGGTGCACTACTCAGTGCAGCACACCGCGCTTCATTTTAAAGGTGGGTGCACAACAGAGGAGTAAAAGGATCAGCGCAGCACACACCGCTTCAGTTTAAAGGTGGGTGCACTACGGAGGAGTAGAAGGATCAGCACTCCGTGCTTCAGTTTAAAGGTGGGTGCCCTACAGAGGAGTAGAAGGATCAGCGCAGCACACCGCGCTTCAGTTTAAAGGTGGGTGCACTACAGAGGAGTAGAAGGATCAGCGCAGCACACCGCACTTCATTTTAAAGCATGGTCTTTTAATGGGGGTTGCTTCCACTTCAATTAAGCTCCCTGTGCGTTCACCCAACAACACTTCCCACCCCGGAGTGTGCATGCAGCCGTGAGATGGCCGCAGGCGTGTTTAGCTGTGAAATGGCCGCAGGCGTGTTTAGCTGTGAGATAACCGCAGGCGTGTTTAGCTGTCTGTTCATAGGACGGCAGCTACATGCTAAAAGTGACTTTACTCATTAAATACAGGGCCGGCTTTTGCGCTGGTGGCGCCCGGTGCGACAATCATTTTTGGAGCCCCCACACCCCATGACCGCCTCCTCAGATTCTCTCACTACCACCGGGCATAAGGGCCCCTTATCTCCCCAATAATAAGGTATTGCCAAACACAGCTCTCCCCCCTGAGATTGGCGCCCCTTCCACAGGTCAGCACCCAGTGCGGCCGCACCAGTCGCACTGCCCTAAAGCCGGCCCTGAATAAATAAGAGCACTGCACTTCAGCATGTTTGTTTTCCTTTCTGCCTTCGCGACGCCGCAGCGCACAGTGGTGCATCCACTTCACTTTATCTTCTGTGCCTTCCCCCAACAACACTTCATGCCATCGTAAAATTGCCGTAGGCCTGTCCAGCTATTTTTCTAAAGGGCAGCAGCTTCATGCAGCTGCTAATTAAATTAACCATTAAATAAGAACACTGCTCTTCAGCATATTTGTTTTTATTTTCGCACTCTCCTCGCCGCAGCGTACAGCGCTGCTAACACTTTTTTTCATCTCCCCTGCCTTTCCCCAACGCCCGCTCCCGCCCCGGAGTGTGCATCTTATCATGAAATAGCCACAGGCATGTCCAGTTTATTGTTTGCTAAGGTTGCTAGCTACATACTATGGCTAAATAAATGACATATTAAATAAAAGGACTGCTCTATTTTTCTTTCCGCCCTTTCATCGCCAGGGAGCAGCTTCCAATTCACTAAGGTGCCGATCACAATCCGGTAAAAACCGGGTACGAACCGTCGGACGGAGCATATTCTCCGTCCGACGCGTACCCGGTCGTCAAAATATACAAACATGGAATTACGATTCGCACGGGTACACCATTACCGTACGAATCGTAAAAAAGACCGACCGAACAAAAAACACCTACCAATGCGATCCGGGAAAGCGCCGACCTGACGTCGGGACGCACGCAGCCAGCCATTCACGACCCAGGAATCACGATTTGCACCGACGTCACCCCGCACGGTGAATATTTTGCGGCAGCCAAAAACTGCCGGGAAATCAGGACGACGCGAACAAGGACCACCAGTACGCGACGGACAGACGACGACGCGAACAAGGAGGACCAGTACGTGACGGACAGACATGGACCCGAACCTACGAGTCATCCCTGCCCTCATAGCAGTCCACCTCCTCTACAGGTTACGACGCAGACGCCGCAGAAGGTCAGAATAACTAAGGGAGGGGGGAAAGTGGGGTGGGGTGGGGGTGGCACTACCAGGGCAGGCCACAAAACAACCACATGAGTGACACACTACACATGGCCTGGACATACCTGACTCCCATGCCCTGGTCACCACGAGGGGGTGGGGGCGTGTCCTGATAATCCAGCGACCGCCACAACGGAAGTCCGTCACCACGCGAACCGGCAACACAACCAGACAGGTACGTCCCGTACCCACGCCTGAAGAGCGTGGGTACGAGTTGGACCACGCCCACACACGTCACCCCAACAATGGCGGGACGGATCGCACCCACGTGGCAAAGGCCTGGGTACGGGCCGCACAAACATCACATAGCGTGGGGACGGATATGTACGGACCCTACCCCCACCCCGTATGCAAGGAGCGTACCCCCCACCCCAACAGTGAAAGTACGACCCGTACCCCCACCCGCGTATGCAAGGAGCGTACCCCCCTGCCCAACAGTGTAAGTACGACCCGTACCCCCACCCACGAATGCATGGAGCGTACCCCCCATGCCAACAGTGTAAGTACGACTCGAACCCCCACCCACGAATGCAAGGAGCGTACCCCCCAGCCCAACAGTGTAAGTACGACCCGTACCCCCACCCACGAATGCAAGGAGCGTACCCCCCACCCCAACAGTGTAAGTACGACCCGTACCCCCACCCGCGAATGCAAGGAGCGTACCCCCCTGCCCAACAGTGTAAGTACGACCCGTACCCACACCCGCGGACGTACGGAGCGTACCCCCAGCCCAACAGTGTAAGTACGACCCGTACCCCCACCCGCGGACGTACGGAGCGTACCCCCAGCCCAACAGTGTAAGTACGACCCGTACCCCCACCCGCGGACGTACGGAGCGTACCCCCAGCCCAACAGTGTAAGTACGACCCGTACCCCCACCCGCGAATGCAAGGAGCGTACCCCCCTGCCCAACAGTGTAAGTACGACCCGTACCCCCACCGACGAATGCAAGGAGCGTACCCCCCACCCCAACAGTGTAAGTACGACCCGTACCCCCACCCGCGAATGCAAGGAGCGTACCCCCCTGCCCAACAGTGTAAGTACGACCCGTACCCACACCCGCGGACGTACGGAGCGTACCCCCAGCCCAACAGTGTAAGTACGACCCGTACCCCCACCCGCGGACGTACGGAGCGTACCCCCAGCCCAACAGTGTAAGTACGACCCGTACCCCCACCCGCGGACCTACGGAGCGTACCCCCAGCCCAACAGTGTAAGTACGACCCGTAGCCCCACCCGCGAATGCAAGGAGCGTACCCCCCTGCCCAACAGTGTAAGTACGACCCGTACCCCCACCGACGAATGCAAGGAGCGTACCCCCCACCCCAACAGTGTAAGTACGACCCGTACCCCCACCCGCGAATGCAAGGAGCGTACCCCCCACCCCAACAGTGTAAGTACGACCCGTACCCCCACCTGCGAATGCAAGGAGCGTACCCCCCTGCCCAACAGTGTAAGTACGACCCGTACCCACACCCGCGGACGTACGGAGCGTACCCCCAGCCCAACAGTGTAAGTACGACCCGTACCCCCACCCGCGGACGTACGGAGCGTACCCCCAGCCCAACAGTGTAAGTACGACCCGTACCCCCACCCGCGGACGTACGGAGCGTACCCCCAGCCCAACAGTGTAAGTACGACCCGTACCCCCACCCGCGAATGCAAGGAGCGTACCCCCCTGCCCAACAGTGTAAGTACGACCCGTACCCCCACCCGCGAATGCAAGGAGCGTACCCCCCTGCCCAACAGTGTAAGTACGACCCGTACCCCCACCGACGAATGCAAGGAGCGTACCCCCCACCCCAACAGTGTAAGTACGACCCGTACCCCCACCCGCGAATGCAAGGAGCGTACCCCCCACCCCAACAGTGTAAGTACGACCCGTACCCCCACCCGCGAATGCAAGGAGCGTACCCCCCTGCCCAACAGTGTAAGTACGACCCGTACCCACACCCGCGGACGTACGGAGCGTACCCCCAGCCCAACAGTGTAAGTACGACCCGTACCCCCACCCGCGGACGTACGGAGCGTACCCCCAGCCCAACAGTGTAAGTACGACCCGTACCCCCACCCGCGGACGTACGGAGCGTACCCCCAGCCCAACAGTGTAAGTACGACCCGTACCCCCACCCGCGAATGCAAGGAGCGTACCCCCCTGCCCAACAGTGTAAGTACGACCCGTACCCCCACCGGCGAATGCAAGGAGCGTACCCCCCTGCCCAACAGTGTAAGTACGACCCGTACCCACACCCGCGGACGTACGGAGCGTACCCCCACCACACCAGTGTCAGTAGACTCGTACCCTCACCTCTAATGCAGTGTGCGTAACCCCACCGTGTATGTGCCAAGCGCACATATCCAGAAATCGGAGGTGTGTGTGCAGAGTCCACCCAGCAGTGCCCTGAGACAGGAGTGGTGGGTGTGGAGTCCTCCCAGCAGTGCCCTGAGACAGGAGGGGTGGGTGCCCATCACTCCCAGCAGTGCCCAGAGACAGGAGGGGTGTGTGCAGAGTCCTCCCAGCAGTGCCCTGACACAGGAGGGGTGGGTGCAGAGTCCTCCCAGCAGTGCCCTGACACAGGAGGGGTGGGTGTGGAGTCCTCCCAGCAGTGCCCTGAGACAGGAGGGGTGGGTGTGGAGTCCTCCCAGCAGTGCCCTGACACAGGAGGGGTGGGTGCAGAGTCCTCCCAGCAGTGCCCTGACACAGGAGGGGTGGGTGCAGAGTCCTCCCAGCAGTGCCCTGACACAGGAGGGGTGGGTGCAGAGTCCTCCCAGCAGTGCCCTGACACAGGAGGGGTGGGTGCAGAGTCCTCCCAGCAGTGCCCTGACACAGGAGGGGTGGGTGCAGAGTCCTCCCAGCAGTGCCCTGACACAGGAGGGGTGGGTGCAGAGTCCTCCCAGCAGTGCCCTGACACAGGAGGGGTGGGTGCAGAGTCCTCCCAGCAGTGCCCTGACACAGGAGGGGTGGGTGCAGAGTCCTCCCAGCAGTGCCCTGACACAGGAGGGGTGGGTGTGGAGTCCTCCCAGCAGTGCCCTGAGACAGGAGGGGTGGGTGCAGAGTCCTCCCAGCAGTGCCCTGAGACTGGAGGGGTGTAACACATGTGTGTGAGGCCAGAATTATCCACATGCATACTGGCTACAAGGGAACATGTCCCCATGAACTCATGTCAACAGACTCCACACACAAGTACAGTGATCACCAAGGATGCCACGATTGTCGCAGGTGGAGACATGGCCCTGCATGCATGGCCAAAGTAGAAGGGCTCCGTCACACACACAGCTCATGTAGACACAGCTCTGCGCTAAACATTGGGAACACCCTGCAGGGAAGAAAGCTGGGTACACAGAGGAAGGAATACACCCTTGGACAAGTGCACCATGCAGTAACTGCCTACATGAACAAAGAAAGTTAGCCAACACCTTGTGATGGCACACAGATCACAGGGTCCCACCAATGAGCAGTACACTACTACATATCCCACACACCCAAACCCTTACACACCACCCAAAACCATGTAGCAGCCCCACCAACACCAATACCAGCATAGCAGTAGTGTGATAATGAAAACAAAATTAAGCTTTATTCTGCAGGAGCACAATGTCCGTGGATCGCAGGCAGTTCAATCTTCACAAAGCCCATAGGGCAGTCAATGATTCTCAGCTGGATGGGGGACACAGTGGGATGCGTGTCCCCTACCTTGCCTGCACAGTCAAATGGCATCGTCTTCCACACTGGTGAGGGCATCAGGGGGGGGGGGGAGCAACAGGCACCGCAGGGACATCAGGGCAAAGGGGCGGCGTTGTGGGTGCAGGGATGGAGGAGTCCACCACAGGGGGTGGGTCAGTGCCAAAGATGGCACTACACACCTTTGCAAGGTCATCCAGGGAGTCCCCTGCACCCGAAGGGACCTCAGGCCCCAAGGAGGGGGGGGGGTCAGAGGGATGGGTCGCAGCGCCACCGGGGGAGGGTGGAGACAGGGGGGGAGACTCAACCACCCTGACCGGGGACCTCCGTGACCGCTTGCGTGGTGGTGTAACTGTGGGGCTCAGGGACAGAGCGGCCATGAAGGAGTCCTTGGGGGAGATGTGGCCAGGAGAGCTGAGGGGAGGGGATTTGGAGGGAGTGGACTGGGTGGAATGCGGACTCCCACTATGGCTGCGTGTCACACGTTTGCCCCCCGACCCAGTGGGTGTGCCTACCTCACCCTGTGTGTGCGTGTCAGGAGGAGTGCGGTGGACCTTCCCTGCTGGTGTGGTGCCCGTGTCCGTTGATGTGGGTGCATGCCGACGTCTGGGTGTACGTGGGACAGGCATGGGAGTGGGAAGTGTGGATGGGGCAGGGGTAGGTGGGGGGAGGTCGCGCTGCAGGAGACCCACTGCTGCAGTCAGTGTGGAGTCGATGGACCTCAGCAAGTTGCGTTGGTCAGCCTGCGATGAATGAATGCCCTCCAAGAAAGCCTCGATGTTGGTGAGGGTTTTGCCGTGGGCATGGAGGACATTAAGGATCGCAGCCTGACCAACCTGCAGTTGCCGCTGGATGTCCACAGACTCTGCATTGGCGGCAGCAGTGGAGACAGGGGCAGGGGGCGCGGTGCCTGGCAGGAAGGAGACATGCTGTGACCGGGCACGCTGGGAAGGGACACGAGCAAGTGGGAGGCGGCTGGTGGAAACTGAGGGGGCGGTGCGAGGTGTTGTTCCGCTGTCAGCTGCTGGTGCAGCCTCCGCCCACTCGGAGACATCGTCCCCGGACCTGTCAGCTTCGTAGTCTGATGTGCCAGTCGACAGGTCCTCGGCCACACTCTCCTCCGCCTCTGTCCCACTCGATGTGCCAGCCCCGATGTCACGGCTGGCACTGGTGCTCGGTCCCTCCGCCTGGTCTGTGTCCATGTCTCCCTCTGTGTCCCCCGACGATGCTGTGGGCAGGGTGGAGAGACAGAAATTATTCAGACACCTGTACACATCTGTCACATGAGTCCAATCTACATAGGTAACATTGCATGGCCTGAAAAGGAAGATCCCTAACATCTACTGAACAGGGTGCCGATGTAGGGCATGCAACACACAGTTGGTTGAGCCACCATGCCACTGAAATACCATGGAGAGCATGAGACAATAGCGAAACACAGGAAAAGGAGTCTGACATAGCACCCAGGTCCTGGGGACAATCCAGCACTGCATCTGCACCACACAGCGTTTGCGAAAATACCGATGACCAGGGACCATATCCATGAACTTGAGACACATGCTGCATAGGTAATGCTGAAAACATGCACAACATGACTCGGTCACTGCACATTGCGTGTGTGTCCAGGCACATCACACACTGCCCAGACCCAGCAAGTGGTAATCAGGATTTAACACATAGGCATTGCCCGCCCCAACAAGACCCTACACGAGGCAAATTGTGGAGACACAGGTGGCACCAACATCTCATGGTCTGGGTGATACACACAGGGGCAGGCAAAAAGCAAGATTGGACGCCAAACAGCCAAGGTGCGCCTGTACAAATAATGAGGTACCAGTGCCCATCCTCAGATGAGTATAACAAGACACACAGGCACTGGCAACTGTGAGTATGAAGAAGGACAATCAGGTCAGGCTGCACAGTGGACACCTGTACAAATTAGCACGTCTATATACATGGTGACAGGGGACAATGGCACAGAGCACAACTTACGCTGTAGACACTGACAGTGGCCACGTTCATGATGACACATACACCACTGAGGAAAAGGTGCCCCAGGGGACAGTAGTGGGCACGCAACTACATGCTACTGAATGGTAATGACAGCAACACACGTCACCATCCCTGCACTATGTGTATCGCACAGTCATGCACATCATGTCACAGGCCACTACATAGGACATGCGCGCTGTAAGGCATGACACATGAGAGACCAACTCCCATGTCTGGAGTCAGCATCAGTGCCAACTGACATGGAACCCACATGCAGTGAACTTGACAGTGCACAGGCAAGGTCCCACAACCTGTTACACACCACCCCCACACATGATGCTACAGACATTGTTCCCGTGGACAAAGCGCCAGCCTACATTACCCTGGGAAGGAGTGACTACACACAGACCAGGGAACACATTGCAAGGAGGGGAAGGGTGGCAGGGGCACAGCGCTATACTGGGCCAAACAGGATCTGCACAGCACCTTTAAACCCTGCCAGTGGATTCATGCTACTGTGCCCTTACAAATGTCGGTGACACACAACAAACACACATGTACCTACCCCCTTCCGGCTGCTGCATCGCCTGTAAGCGCCTCTCCAGGTCTGGAAAGACCACCGGCAGCACACGCCTGTGGAGGTGGCTCAGACGGCGGCGGCCGCGGTTCTTGTGGCTCTCAGGTGAGTCCCCCAGCAGGAGCCGTGCAATCCTCCGCGTCCAGCACCGGATATCCTGCCAGCGTTTCCTCACCTGGGCCAGGCGCCGCCTCCGACCATCCACACCCCTCACGGCACTGACGGCGGTCAGCCAGATCTGCTCCTTGGCAGTGGCGCCTACCTGTGAGGAGGAACAAGTGACACCACATCAATACACCAGCCACATGTCACAGAGAGACATATGGGTACAAATTAGCTGGTAACAACAAGGCATGTCATGCAGCCAACGCATTGCACCTTTGTCATAGGGACATCATCCCCTGGTGAGGGAAAAAGCAGTACGTGCCACAGTGGGTACACAGGTGGAATGATGGCAATGTCACAATCAATGATCTAGGCTCACACTGTGCATCACACCCACCCCTCCTGGCTCAGGGCACTGCTGTGAGGACTCCACACCCACCCCTCCTGTCTCAGGGCACTGCTGGGAGGACTCTGCACCCACCCCTCCTGTCTCAGGGCACTGCTGGGAGGACTCTGCACACACCCCTCCTGTCTCAGGGCACTGCTGTGAGTGATAGGCCCCCACCCCTCCTGTCTCAGGGCACTGCTGTGAGGACTCCACACCCACCCCTCCTGTCTCAGGGCACTGCTGTGAGGACTCCACACCCACCCCTCCTGTCTCAGGGCACTGCTGGGAGACATCAGGCACCCCCCCCCCCTGGGACCCCCCCGACAGTACATGGCATGTGTGTTACACCTGGACGCAATGGCAGAAGTCACAGTCACCACATAGGGACAGTCTGTGGCAGTGGCCTATGCACTCACCTGATAACCTGGTCGCCCATACAGCATGGAGTACTGTGGGAGGATCACATCCAGCAGAGCCATGTTCTCCTCCAGGGTGAATGGCTGTGTCCTCTCCACAGCCCTTGACATGGTTCCAGGGAATCAGTAGCAGCAGCTGGGTCGACGAATGCAAAGATGTGCAGGCAAGTGCTCCCTCATGGGACCTGGCTGCCTTATATGTGCCCTTCTGCCCAGTCTCATGCACAGGAGTACAGAGAGATTGGTCACTCACATTTGCATCCTATGTTTCCACCAATCCCTTCAAACCTAGCAGTCTGTGGGTTCTCTATCGGTTTCATTCTCCTGCATGATGTCAGCCCCACAAACACATTGCAACAAAGTAGACAAATCCCAACTGACTTCTGCTGTGCACCTTCCAGAACAATTTCCAATTTTGAACTTGGTCTCCATGACAACCAGCATGCATGTAGGCCTTAATACTTGTCCCCCATGTAATTTGGAGCATCACACACAGGTACGGTGCGTGTGGGGGCCCTAGGGCACCCCAAATGCATGGCAACGGCCCGTACATGCATGCCTACGCTCTCCATCACTTTTGGTCTGCACGCGTATGTGTACTCGTAGTGGTACGGACCGAACACTCGCATCTACGCTCACTATCACTACGGGTACGCATACGCGTGCAGACCCATAGTGATAGTGAGCGTAGATGCGAGTGTACGGTCCGTACCACTACGGGTACGCATACGCGTGCAGACCCATAGTGATAGTGAGCGTAGATGCGAGTGTACGGTCCGTACCACTACGGGTACGCATACGCGTGCAGACCCATAGTGATAGTGAGCGTAGATGCGAGTGTACGGTCCGTACCACTACGGGTACGCATACGCGTGCAGACCCATAGTGATAGTGAGCGTAGATGCGAGTGTACGGTCCGTACCACTACGGGTACGCATACGCGTGCAGACCCATAGTGGTACGGACCGTACACTCACTATCACTATGGGTCTGCACGCGTATGCGTACCCGTAGTGGTACGGACCGTACACTCGCATCTACGCTCACTATCACTATGGGTCTGCACGCGTATGCGTACCCATAGTGGTACGGACCGTACACTCGCATCTACGCTCACTATCACTATGGGTCTGCACGCGTATGCGTACCCGTAGTGGTACGGACCGTACACTCGCATCTACGCTCACTATCACTATGGGTCTGCACGCGTATGCGTACCCGTAGTGGTACGGACCGTACACTCGCATCTACGCTCACTATCACTATGGGTCTGCACGCGTATGCGTACCCGTAGTGGTACGGACCGTACACTCGCATCTACGCTCGCCATCACGATGGGTACACATACGGCAGCACTCCCACAGTGATTTGGGAACATGCACAGGCCCTCTCAGCAGCAGTACGGCGGATTTTACACATCACTGTGGTGATAGGCGACACACATGTCGGAATAGGGCGGACATACTTGTCCATGGATGGACATACTTGTCCAGGAATGGACACCAAGGCATCGTCTGTGCATTACCACATGTGTTGGGCACAGGTGTCACAGGCTGTGATGTGGAACATGCCTCCTGAGTGGAGAAGGCACCAGATGTATGATGAGATGTGTACATGTGTACTGTGTGAGGGTGCAATGTGTGCCAGGCATGCCCTTGACTCCTTTGACATGTGTGCATGTGGGACTGCGCACTTGGGGTGAGCGTCACTGGCATGGCACGGACACCAACACACGGAAGTGTCCCATGATGCCCGGTACAGGGGTCATGACACATGACTCATCACTACCCACAGTGCACAATGTGACTATGCCATATATGTGTCCGGGATTTACATCGGGTTGATGTTGTTGCACCCTCAAAAGCTGCAGCCGTTGCAGCAACCAACATGTGGCTGTGTGTAGATTGTCATTGCACACTGTTCCCAACACCATGCCACATGTGTTACCGGATGTGAGGTGCACATGTATGCAAGAGACACGGAGTAGCGTGACAAGGCCATGTCAGCAAACTCACAAGGAATGTGTGGGGAGTCATGACATGTGCACCTTCATGGCAAGGTGTGTGGGCTGGACTAGTGTAATGTCATGTGACCTGTGGCTCAAGTGTTCCGCTGCCAGTCTCTGCAATCAGCATCACACTTCTGCTGATGTGTGGGTGTATGTCACTCCTGTCTTGCGTCGGGCAGTGCACTTGCACTGGGACACAGCTATTCCCATGGCGTGGCATGGGGAGGTTCTCAATCACCGTGTGTAGCTGGGTCTTGGAAGGAGTGTCACCTTGCATCCATACGTGTCCTGGGCATGTAGCACATGCCTGACTCCCTATGTGGCATGTGTGTATTGGCAGATTTACATGTGCTCAGTAGACATGAGTTGTTCTCGTAGTGCACTCACTCTTCCTTGTCACTTCCAAATTACTGCAGAGCGCCTCCTGTTGCCCGAAGAATTCCAGACTTGGCCACCATGCAGGAGAATGACAGGATCCGGCTCTACCGCTTCACCCAACCGTTGATTCTGGAGCTGACGGCGAGACTGGCACCACACCTGCAACCGCAGCACAGGTATCCTACGGCACTGACACCCCAGCTGAAGGTAATGGCTGCCCTACATTTCCTTGCCACGGGTACCTTCCAATATACCATAGCTCATGTTGGTGGCATGTCCCAGAGCATGTTCAGCGGTGTGCTGCATGATTTCTTGGAGGCCATGTTGATTCACCTGGATGACTTCATCAAGTTCCCAACCCCTGAACAGATGACTGAGGTCAAGCGTGGTTTCTATGCCCTGGGAGGGATGCCCCATGTCATTGGGTCCATAGATGGGACACATGTAGGTTTGGTACCACCACACGCACGGGAGGTGGCGTACCGCAATCGGAAGCACTACCACTCCATCAATGCCCTTGTGGTGTGTCTGTCCAACATGGTGATTTCACATGTCTGTGCTCGTTTTCCAGGATCAGCACACGATGCCTACATCATGAGGCGTAGCGGGATGCCTGATATGATGATGCAGCTGCGCAACGAACGTGCATGTGTTGTTGGTGGGTACAGTCTGTCTGTCCTGTATTCTGTTTGGCCGAGCAGCACTACCGCTTCGCCAGTTCTAACGATATCCATGTGCTTTCCATTTAGGGGACGCTGGCTATCCCAACATGCCTTGGCTGCTGACACCTCTCCGCAACCCCATCACGCCGGCCCAGCTCCGCTACAACACCGCCCATGGCCGGACAAGGCGAGTGATAGAGAGGACGTTTGGCATGCTGAAGAGCCGATTCCGGTGCCTCCACAAGACCGGCGGCGCACTCCCATATGCCCCGGCGAAGGTCTGCAAGATCTTCATGGTCTGCTGCATGCTGCACAACATGGCAGTTGAAAGAGCTGTGCCCCTCATCCTGGATCAAGATGACGAGGACCATCCACCCGTGGAGGACGAAGGGCTTGGCAATGGGGCTAGTGATGTGGAGGATGTGGAGCCGCAAGAGGACATCCGGACTCGGCTCATACGCGACTTCTTTGCTTAGTGGTGAGTACCAGGGTCTGAGTGTGCACGCATTGGTCCCCGTGTGGCATGCGTTGTGATGTGTGTCTCCACCTGCATGTATGGCACGTGGGTCAGAGGTGTGTGTGGGTGTGTCACTGGAGTGATGGTGGCAGTGATGGTAGTATTTCCCCAGGCATAATTGTGACCTAGCATGTTGTCATACATACATGTGTCGAGTAAATGCACATGCAAGTGGCTGTGCTTCTTGTGGCTGACTTCTTGTGTGTCTCTCTTCCCCAGGTACCTGCGCATGCCGTTTGCTGGTTGCATTGTTGTGGCACTGCTATTCCTCATGGACATGGCATCGTGGGCTGACTCAGCGTTACAGGCACGGACACGTTTGGAAGTCTCCATGGGGTAAGGGATGCATCTGGGGTGTATTGGGTGTGGCAGTTGTTCACGATGTGTGCACACTGCCCCGGTCGGGGTTTGGGTCCTCTGCAGACATGTGGCATCCCCATGGGACACGACATGCAGCTGGGTACACCTGAATAGATGGGCTGCCTGGTTGTCAGTCATCAGTGATGGGATGGTGGATTGTGATGAAGGCATCAATGTGTGTGACACTGCCCTCGGACACATACGGTTAACATTGTCTTGACATGGCGTGGGACTTCCACATCAGCGGATGTATGGTGTATGGCAGGCTCTCCGTGAGCAGCTGTGGGTATTTAGCTATTATCCGACACTTGTGTGCCAGTTCCATGGCTATCACGCATTTGTGCTGCAGAAGGGGGGTGCCAGTGTTGGAGCCACATGTTACTCCACATGATGTGTTCATGTGTACTTCAAGTTGCCTCTGCAATCCCAAACACATGACTATTAAAGGTGTCCCTATGCCTCCAAGGTGCCTCTTCTCAGTCAATGCTGGTGTGTTGGCACGGTGCATCCTGCATGTCTGGCATGGTATTCCCTGATTGTGGCTATGTGTCAATGTGTCGAGTGGCAAGATGCAAGCTGTGTGTGTGTGCTGAGACTGTGTAATGGGCATGATGTCCATGACTGTGTGGGTATTGTGACATGTGCCATCCCCATGCATCCAACGTTGTCCATGACCCCATTCTCTGCATCCACCGGACTCAAGCTTGCAGGACATGGTTCTGCCACCTGTCTACACGTACCTGGGTGCCCCCCAGGACACGGGCCAGGATCCCTGACCTCTGCGCATGAGTGTTGCTGTACTCAATGTGTCTGTCAGCACGGTTGTTCGGCCACCCCCTCAGCTGGTTCTGACCATCACGGGTGTGTATGGTGCTCCATGTCTGTCTTGCCTAGAAAACTGTGACCCATGTGTCCTGTGCCAGACTCAGGCCCCAGGGTGTGGATGGTTGAAGTGAACAGATGACTCAGGCATGTTTAGACTGTACAAGACACATGTTAGGTAATAATGCTACCAGCAGGCATCTACTCTTAATAGTGTGATTTATTATTGGGGGGGGGGGGCCAAGTGAGGGCCTTTCCGGGATTAGGGAATCCAAAGTTCAGTAGGGGAGTTG
This sequence comes from Triturus cristatus, assembly GCF_964204655.1. Lineage (NCBI taxonomy): Eukaryota > Metazoa > Chordata > Amphibia > Caudata > Salamandridae > Triturus > Triturus cristatus. Next base: position 320,532,664 of record NC_140584.1, on the reverse strand, counting down.
GTGTCCTTGCCATTGGAAATCCTCAGAGTCCATGCCACAGTCTTTGTCAACATTGGTCAGCCAGTGACCAGCAGGGCCATGTGGCAGAGAATGTCTCTTGATGCTGTGATGCTGTTGCTCCAGTGGGCCAGGTGCCAGGCCAGGTGTCCTGGGAGATGGTGATGTAGCAGCCACCCTCACGGTCCTTTCCGTGGACGACCCGGCTTCCTGCGGGGAACCTCAGCAGCAGGCCGTGACGACGTCTGGGATGCTCCGTCGGATGTTTCCTCCTCCTCCTCATGATCCCTCCCTGTGGGTGGTGATGTTCTCCGCCTTCTGGCACAGGGAGGGTCGGCCATGGTGTCGGCCATCCGACGGAGTTCAGCGTGAATCCCCTGGGACGCCGTCACTTGCTGAGCCTGTCTGTCCTCCATCCTCCGTTGGTGTAGCTGTAGACAGGCTATTAGCTCCGCATGTTGCTGGGCCTGCTGGACCTTGATCCCCTCGAGGACGGACACAACCTGGGCCATGCCCGTGGTGTCCTGCCGGTATGAGTCCAGGATGTTACGGACATGGGAAAATACCGGATCCCCAGCCAACTGGTCAGGCTCGCGCCTCCGCCGCTCTCCACTCCCACCACCCCTGCCCACTTGCGTCTGGCCTGCACTTGTGGGCACATGGGGTCTCCGGGACCCCTGAGGGGTGGCATTGGCGTTGTCGCCTGCCTCCTCCTGGGTGCCCGGGACACCGTGTCCCTCCTGGCGAGCCTGGCTGCATTGTGGTGTTGGGGCAGGGATCCTGGGTGTCTCCTGGGATGTGGCAGGAGTGGGGGTGGTGGTTGGCACGGTTGTACCTGACGCAGGTGCTGCAGGTGGTTGGACACCAGAGGGGCCAGGTCGGTCGGGGTCGTCCGCAGAGTGGTGAGAGTGGTCGCTGCCGGTGGGATCGGTCTCCTGCAGATCCGGGTCCTGTGAGTGTTCCCCCCCAGTGTTGGGGGGTGCAGCACGACGTTGACCTGTGTGTGAGAGAGACAATGTTAATTTTGATCCATGCAACATCCATGTTTCATCCGTTACAAAGTTGGCACATTTCCTCTTGGAATTAGGATCTGTCTTGCATTCCACTCACAGTGCACTTGTGCATGTGTGTGTCCCTTGGGCACCAATTTGGCCCCTTTAACTATGTGTGGCACAGTCTTACTTGCTGCGTCAAGTGTGACTGCAGTCAGCAGTGGAGTGTGCATGTGTGCCGAGCTATGCGTTTGCGCCTTCCTTGTAGCACTGTACATGTGCACATGGAGTGGATCCACACACTCATATGATGCAGGTGGCTGTCCTTGTGCTCGTGTACAGGTTGTAACATGGCCCTGCGTTTTGCCATGATGAAGAGGGGGGGTTCTGGCACTGGGCACCCTTGTCTACATGCACGCAGTCCACCTGCTGACGAGCAGACATTCCCACACACCAAAGGACTGATTTGCTCTCCCTGTGTCTCCCTCCTTCTCTGTCCCCCTCTCCCTCCCTCTCTGTCCCCCTCTCCCTCCCTCCGTGTGTCAGCCTCCTCCCTCTGTCCGTCTCCCTCCCTCTCTGTCCCCCTCTCCCTCCCTCTCTGTCCCCCTCTCCCTCCCTCTCTGTCCCCCTCTCCCTCCCTCTGTGTCCCCCTCTCCCTCCCTCCGTGTGTCAGCCTCCTCCCTCTGTCCGTCTCCCTCCCTCTCAGTCCCCCTCTCCCTCCCTCTCTGTCCCCCTCTCCCTCCCTCTGTGTCCCCCTCTCCCTCCCTCCGTGTGTCAGCCTCCTCCCTCTGTCCCCCTCTCCCTCCCTCTCAGTCCCCCTCTCCCACCCTCTGTGTCCCCCTCTCCCTCCCTCCGTGTGTCAGCCTCCTCCCTCTGTCCGTCTCCCTCCCTCTCAGTCCCCCTCTCCCTCCCTCTCTGTCCCCCTCTCCCTCCCTCTGTGTCCCCCTCTCCCTCCCTCCGTGTGTCACCCTCTGTCACCTTGGCCCAGCTTCCTGGGCACACACTGTTAGCAGATCTTTGAGTGGCCCTTGGCCTGTTGATGTGAGTTTGTTTCTGATCTCCAGGCACCCATTTTGTCTGCTGTGTGTCTGTGCGCTGCTGCTGTGGTGGTGTGTGCTGCCACTCTTTCACACTGTTGGCTGTTCATTAGCTGCTGGCATGTGCAAAACAGTGCCTTCACCCCCATGTGTTGATGCAAGGCGTCCGCCATTTGCTGGCAAGTCATTCCTGTGTTGGGACACAGTGTTTGTCTGGCTGTGACCTAGGCCATATGGGCAGAGGGCATTGTTGTCTGCTTTGGAGTCGCACTATGTGATTCTTGGTGCCCAGCCTCCCGCCATCCGGGTTACCGTGTCATGTGTTGTTGTCTTCTGTGGCCTGTGACTTGACATTGTCCAGCTGGGTGCATGGGGCATGGTGGCAGCAGTGGCATGTGCCTACTCATGGAGTGTGGTTGAGTAATGCGATGGCTTGTGGTGGTTGCGTGCCTGTTATTGATTTTGGTTGTGGTTGCAGTTCCCCCCATGTGAGGTGCGTTGTTTGTGTACTCACCCGGGTCTCGGAGTCCTTCTACTCCTTCAACTGCCTCCACCGGCAGTATGGCCATCACCCTCTCCTCCCAGGGATGGTACTGTACGGCTCTGCGGGAGGGCCCTCCTCCGGTGGCGTTGGCCTGGTCGTGTTCCTCCTGCCTCTTGGCTCTGACCCTCCTCCGCAGATCGTACCACCTGTTCTGGCAATCCTGCTTGGTCCTCCTGGTGTCCGCAACAGCATTCACAGCATCGACGATGGTCTGCCACATGGCTGTTTTGGCTGCCTGGCTGGTGCTTCTGACCAATGTTCCAAAGATCTGTGGCTCGACTCTGAGGATTTGATCAACAAGGACCTCCAACTCTCGGTGACTGAACTTTGGATTCTTGGTAGTGGGCATGGTGAGGGGTGTGGGTGGGGATGGTGTGGGTGTGGGGGGGGGTGTGGATGTTGGGGGGGGGGTGTGGATGGTTGTGTGTGTGTGTGAATGTGATGAGAGGGTGTTTGTGAGGGTGGTCGTTTGAAGGTGTGCAAGTGTAAGGTGTGGTGTAGCTTGTAGTCTGGTTCTGTGGTGTCTGGCAGCAGTGAGTCTGTTGGAAAGGCTCATGGTTTGTGTGTGTGGGCCCTTTTTATTGGTCCATGGGTGGGTGTGGCAGTTTTTGAATTTTGGGTGGGTGTGTTATAAGGAGTGGTGGTGTATTGGGCCTCTGTTTGTTTTTGGCAGTTGCAGGTCAGTGATTGTGTTATTTAAGTGGTTGTTGGCCATGTTTAGTGGCTGTGTGCCTTTCGACTGGTGTATTCTTGTGTTGTTTTATTTTGTCCTGGTTGTGTACGTGCGTTTTGAGCGTGTGTACGGTGTGTACATGGGCCATTTGGTTGTACGATTTTGTCCTTGTGTGTGGCTTTGTAAGACTCGTACATGCGGTTGTGATGTTGGGGCATGGGGTGCGCTCCGTACTTAGGAGGTTGTGTTGGGGGTGCGCCAGGAACGTACTGGGGTGGGGGTACGACTGGAACGTACTTGGGTGTAGGTACACGGGGGGTACGACACGTCCAGGGGTGGGGGTACGACTGGAACGTACTTGGGTGTAGGTACACGGGGGGGTACGACACGTCCTGGGGTGGGGGTACGACTCGAACGTACTCGGGTGTAGGTACACGGGGGGTACGACACGTACTGGGGTGGGGGGGTGTACATTGACGGTGGTACGACACGTACTGGGGTGGGGGTACGACTGGAACGTACTGGGGTGTAGGTACACGGGGGGTACGACACGTACTGGGGTGGGGGTACGACTGGAACGTACTGGGGTGTAGGTACACGGGGGGTATGACACGTCCTGGGGTGGGGGTACGACTCGAACGTACTTGGGTGTAGGTACACGGGGGGTACGACACGTCCAGGGGTGGGGGTACGACTGGAACGTACTTGGGTGTAGGTACAGGGGGGGTACGACACGTCCTGGGGTGGGGGTACGACTCGAACGTACTTGGGTGTAGGTACACGGGGGTACGACACGTACTGGGGTGGGGGGGTGTACATTGACGGTGGTACGACACGTACTGGGGTGGGGGTACGACTGGAACGTACTGGGGTGTAGGTACACGGGGGGTACGACACGTACTGGGGTGGGGGTACGACTGGAACGTACTGGGGTGTAGGTACACGGGGGGTATGACACGTACTGGGGTGGGGGTACGACTGGAACGTACTGGGGTGTAGGTACACGGGGGGTACGACACGTACTGGGGTGGGGGTATGACTGGAACGTACTGGGGTGTAGGTACACGGGGGGTACGACACGTCCTGGGGTGGGGGTACGACTCGAACGTACTTGGGTGTAGGTACACGGGGGGTACGACACGTCCAGGGGTGGGGGTACGACTGGAACGTACTTGGGTGTAGGTACACGGGGGGGTACGACACGTCCTGGGGTGGGGGTACGACTCGAACGTACTTGGGTGTAGGTACACGGGGGGTACGACACGTACTGGGGTGGGGGGTGTACATTGACGGTGGTACGACACGTCCTGGGGTGGGGGTACGACTGGAACGTACTTGGGTGTAGGTACACGGGGGGGTACGACACGTCCTGGGGTGGGGGTACGACTCGAACGTACTGGGGTGGGGGTACACGGGGGTACGACACGTACAGGGGTGGGGGGGTGTACATTGACGGTGGTATGACACGTACTGGGGTGGGGGTACGACTGGAACGTACTGGGGTGTAGGTACACGGGGGGTACGACACGTACAGGGGTGGGGGGTGTACATTGACGGTGGTACGACACGTACTGGGGTGGGGGTACGACTGGAACGTACTGGGGTGTAGGTACACGGGTGGTATGACACGTACTGGGGTGGGGGTACGACTGGAATGTACTGGGGTGTACATAGACGGTGGTACGACACGTACAGGGGTGGGGGGGTGTACATTGACGGTGGTACGACACGTCCTGGGGTGGGGGTACGACTGGAACGTACTTGGGTGTAGGTACACGGGGGGTACGACACGTCCAGGGGTGGGGGTACGACTGGAACGTACTGGGGTGGGGGTACACGGGGGTACGACACGTACAGGGGTGGGGGGGTGTACATTGACGGGGGTATGACACGTACTGGGGTGGGGGTTCGACTGGAACGTACTGGGGTGTACCTAGACGGGTGGGGGTATACATACACGGGGGGTACGTGTCGGACGTACGGGGGCTGGGGGGAGTGTTGGGCGCGTATGCGGGCACATGTCTCCATGGTTGCTATGGGTGTTCGGTGCGGACGGTGTTTTTTCCATACGGTTGTACGCTCGGACGCACGGGATGGATCGTGATTCCTCGGTCGGACTTGGCTTTTCACGTTTGTAAGGTAAATCGTCCGAGGACGTGTCGGACACATTTTCCGACCCGAGGACGTGTGGGGAATGATTCCCAGTGCGGTTCGTATGGACTTTTTACCATGCGAATCGTGATTGCCAGTTCGTACGGCACTTGTACGATTCGTACGGTAAAAAGACCCGATACGAGTCGCACGGGGGAATTTTTTACCGGATTGTGATCGGCACCTAAATCTTTCTGTGCCTTCCCCCAACACCACCTCCCAACCCAGAGTATGCACACGTTACTTTTATTTTATATAGCGGCATTCCTAACTCCCATTCCTGCACGGTACTAATTCACATTCACCAAATCTGAAATACATTCTCTATTATGAGCAGCACGCGATCTCCGTTGTAGTCCTTTCCCCATGTTTTTTTATTTACTTTGGGCGCCGTGTTAATTAATGTTCATGTTTTGTTTACTCTGCTTCCCATTACAGCCTTTCGTACATATAATATAAATTATTATATTGTTGGCAGAGATGCCCAGCAGCATAGTCAGACTTGTTGGGGGCGGGTCGAAGCAGTACTAAACATAATTATTGCTACTGCATGGGCCTCGGGAGGGGCTAAAACTTTATGTGATCAAATGACCAGAAGGGCCGTTTAAATCCCAGGGCAACGTCAAGCAGTTATTTTGCTTCCACTGGGTCATATGCAATCGGGTCAGCTGTGCTGTTTTATGACCAAGAAAGAAACTACAGTAATTAAAACAAACAAGCATTTGCAATGCACTAGATCTTGCATTTTCGCAAGTTTAAGCATTTGGCATTGTAAATGACAATGCCTTTTATTTATGTTTTAAAAACTAAAACATAAAAAAGGCATTGTTATTTGCAATGTCAATAGCTCAAAGTCTCACAAATGCGAGACCTATTGCATTGCAAATGCTTGTTTTTACTATTTCTTCTCATTATATGTACATTTTTCTAGCTCGTTCTTATTTCATTCAGTGTTTTTTCATCTCTTTTCCTTCATTATTGGCTTTGCATGAACAGTGCACATGCACTGTCAGTGAAATCTATTGTTAACAAAAAAAAGCGTAAAACTTTTATTAGAGCCTGTCCATCACTTCCCAATTCTTATAATTGGTTGGCTTCCACATCATTCTTGTTTCCTTGCTTCTTATTGGTCATCCCTCCTACTGTCTCCCGGGGAGTCTGTTCCTGCCGTGGATCATGCACCTAGCACAGTTTCTTGATTGTGGTCAGTTTCCTTCCACTTCCTGCATGCTTCTCCAGGTACTCTTATTTTACCTTTAGCCATGCACGGCACTCTGTGGTCTCCCTCCTGCCTGCCTCCCGCTGTCTGTGGTGGCTTTTCCATCCTCCTCTCCGCAGCTCCCTCGTGTTACTTCCCCCACCTTCCTCCCGCTGTCTATTGCTGCTCCTTCCCTCCTCCAATGCACCTCCATGGTGTTGCTTTCCCCCGCACATTGTCCGTTATTTCTGTTGCCCTCCTTCCTCTCCCACACCATCCTTGTGTTGCTACCACGTGGTTTTTTACACATATTGCACAGTAGCGCAGGCTGCTGTGCAACATTTCTTAAAGAAAAAAAAGCACTATGACATGATCAACGGTGGCCTCATCATAGTGTTTTTTTTAAACTTTCAGCCATGTTGCACAGCAGCCCAGGCAACATGCCTAAAAACACATTTACAAAGTCAATAGATTTTGCATAGGCAAAAACTATTGGTTTTGCCATTGCCTGTTACATTTTGTTCACTTAAGTTTTGTTATCTGGATGTTCTTTCCTAAAATGATCTATGCATTAGGATCGGAGTTCGTATGGCTGCCATAAGAGCTGTTGCAGCAGTGACACAGCAAAACCAGCCTCCAAAACAGCACAGAAAATGAAATGTTGTTATATCGTTTAATGTTTGATTCCACATTCAAGACAAACTTCTCTAACAGTGATGTACTTGTTTTTATGCATTAGTGCAAACAAAAATAATAGTTTCACTCGTTCATGCAACTGAACCCATATCTGGCAAACTGCTTGCCCAATGCATTTTGTGCTCACACATGAACATCCAAGTCTCTTGCTCCCTATACCTTTAAATACAATTAATATACAGCAAATTTGCTGTATGTGCAAACTACCACATGAAGGATTCATTTGCTTCAAAGTGCTTCCAAATATTACGCATCTGGATACAACCATATTCAGCATCATCTCAATGCTTAAGTGAACGCGACCATGCACGTTCCATACTACTCCCTAAGTCTGTTTCTTCCTTCTAATAGTAGTTCTGGATGGCATAGGTAATCTGTCATGCAGTACAGATCCTGAAATCGCTCTTTTCAGATAAAACGTAGATAGCCACTGTTGGAACTGGCAGTGTCTACATGGACAACGGAACGAGGGTGGGGGCACCAGACCGGTCCGGTCACACATACGGGCGCAGGTTCAGCAGAGCCACATGAGGGAGAATGAGGCACTACTCCAGATACAACTCCACCTACGAGGGTCGCATCCTGTGAATGGGACACCACACGTAATGAACATGTAGTCGGTGTGTCGTACGAAAGAGATGCTGCACATTTTTTGAAGTGGGCCATGCGGGGTCCCACTACCTGTCAATCCATTCACCACCAACTAGACACTTATGAATGTCGGTGTCCCCACAGCACAGGAACCGCACTAGACAATCCAGTCTCCAGACACAAGTCTTAGTTCCACACTCACACCACGTTACCAGTTGAGATTCAGTAGCCGAGGTGGACACTTGTGTGGACACCACACTCCAGATGTCACAGGTAGATGGTGTAGGTCGCTCACAGAAGCTCTTTGATGTTCCTGAGATCTCTGAGAAAACAGGAGGCTCGCGGTTGGGCCCTTGGAGAGCACACTTCAGGGCGCCACACTTCAGCAGGGCCTTGGACCAGGCCAGCCTCTGGAACAAGCTGCCTCAAACTATGAGGCTTCAATCCAACCTTCAGCTGTTCAGAAAAAGTCTAAAAACTAAGCTCTTTGCAACTACATAGGCGGTGCTGTATCTCTTCTCCCTGCCATTACACTTTCAGCGCCAAGATGCCTCGGCATTCGAGCGCTTTAAAAACATATAAACATAAACATATTCAGACAGTTATCCTCCATGTGCACAACAGAGTCCTCTGACAATGTGCACCATGCAGTCGGGGTTCTCCGGTCCCACTTCTCCATAAGCGTGTCTCACCCATTGCTGAACGATGGCACCCAAAGTTATTTTGTCATTTGTCTTTGAAGTTCTGAGTGGTTTAGGGGGTTTCCTTTTGAACCACAGATGTCTCCCCTAAATTGTAGGTCTGTCTGCCATGGGGCTGTGGAATGCAGATCTTAATCTTTAGTGAGGCCATGATTCCAGCCCCTGGAGGCTAAGTGTCACAACCTCTGTCTTCAATCTATCCCATTCAGCCCTCAAATAGCCGAGGTCTGCCGTTCCTGTTGGATGCCCATAGTTTATGGCTGTCGATTGGGAAATGCACAGATGCTTTCCCCCCCGACCCCTGGTATCCACTGGAGCCACACACCACAGTCCCCAAAGACTATTTGAGCAAATAAATGTCCATATTCTATAAGTGGCATTACTAAGCGAGTTATGCCAAAACCCCATTTATCAAAGGAAAGGGTTTGGCACTGCAAATCCATTGATGTGAAACATCATGAGGCTGCTCCTCCGCAATCCTCTATTGCAGTCCTAAGTAATGTCAACCACTTCCCATGTTAACCTATGGGAAGAGAAGGGCTCATAGGTAGTGAAAACACACATAGGTATTCCTCACTACCTGGGCGCAAGTGCACTATTGTGCACACCGACCTGCGATGGCAGTAGAGACACATAGTTCTCAGGACCAGTAGTGCAAGTACACCCACCTGAGTCTGCACAGCAGACTGGACATGGGTTTAACTAATATGTGTGACAGCACTAGCAAGTGGCACACGCAATGACGGGCACCCTACGTGAGCGTGCATATTCACAATGGCCTACAATGGCATGATACCCATGAGTTTACACACAATAGATACCAGTGCGCACCCACAGGCCTGCAATGACAGATCAGCCCATGTATCAGAACAAGGAATCAGCGCCACTTCCCAACATGGATAGGGAGAGCATGCACCCTTTCACACGGCAAGGACAGGCCAGCCACATAGCTTACCCAGGCCGTAGCACCTTTTGTGCAGGGGTAAGCACACCACCCTGCTCGGACCAGTTAGACGTGGGTAGACCCCCCTTTGTGTGTGATTGCACACTCCTGGCCAGTGACGGCAGACCGGGCACCCTGTCGCTAGCACCATAGATGCAAGCTTGTAGAAACAGGCTTGCACTGGCAGGTTTAAGCCAGAGGTTAGAACACCGGGATGCAGGTATACGTTCATCAGCCCATGATGGCGGGATGGGCACCTATTCAAAATGCAATAGATGCCATGGCGCATCCTCCAGCCTGCCGTGAATGAGCGCGTTGCTCATTCACGTGCCTTGCATCATCGCCTGTGATATGGTCCCAAAAGTAATCTCTAATATAGGACCTACCGCATACTTTTTTGACTCTTATTTGATGCCACGGCATATTTGCATTTGCAACTACATTTCCCGTCAGACACTGAGCACTGCACGCAGGCACTGTTGATTAGCGTAGGATGACACACCGGGTCCGAATTCACTCATTAGCAGTTCGTACCTCCGGTCGCAGACTCTAGCCGCCTGGGATACCGACGGAGAGGTGAGTGACGTGTCGGTACTATGCCACTTCATGTGTTGAGTGTATTGTTAGACTCTTTTTTGACATACAACTAAATCTGACAGTACCTTTTTCTGTCTCGCTACCTTAACCAGATAACGCATAGTCTTTGGCTTAAAGGTTTAGAACCCTGCTAATTGTTTTTCCCTGGGAAGTATTGCATGCTAGATAATATGTGATGATTGCATATGAGTTTGACTGCGTTACACTGCCTACGTACCAACTAATATGCCACACTATGATAATGTAAACCTGCTATATCAGAACACTGCATGTTAACTGACCAGAGTGTTTATGTCCAGTTTAGCTATTTTGTCATGGTCACTAGCATCATGGTCCATGTCAACTGGCCCGATTGTGCACGTCCAGCTTAGCTAGTCTGTCATTGTCACCAGCATCTTGGTCTATTGATTCTCGTTTTTTAATAAACCATGGGCTTTCCCTCTGCACAAGCTCACTCTGATGCGCAAGCGTGAGTGTTGTTGAGTCTGTATATAGACCTTAGTTTTAACATACCCTGGGTTCCTATTCGAATAGATCCTTCTTCTCTTTGTGATTCCTGTCTGACTTTTCTATATTTGGTATGTGGTTTTGAGATGTTGTGAATATGTTGTTAATTGACACAAGCACCCTCAATACTTTTTCATAGAGCGGTGCCCCCTTCCCTGAGCAGTTGCCAGGTTAAGGTGAAGCAATTTACCCAGTCGTTACAGGTAAGCATCAAGTGTTGTTCTTTCTGTTTTTACAAGTATGTAGGGAGAGGAATTTGTTTATCCTACCTATAGTGTTTTCTCATGTTTCTGTCTGTGTGTTAAAAGCCACTGACGTTATCTCATGTATCTATGTATCTGTTCCTATTAGGTACAGTCACATTCCGAAGAATAGGAACCGGAAGTACCATTGGTTCCATATTTTTCAAATTTTTCTATATATTCTTTTGCAACACATTTCACTTAGCAGCAGCATCTTTGAGGTCCTGACGAAAGCCTTGCCCGATTGCGGGGTGTTACGGCTGAAACAGGTTGACCACAATTTCTCACCTCACACATGCGGTTTAAATCCATACCGCAGGTGCACTGTTTTAAATCCTGGCAACGAAAGCATCCAAATAAAGCATGTATTGTGTTCTCTCTACCTAGTTTTATCATCACTTTCCTCACGTTATATTATTATTTGTGCTGCGCCCTCACCTACACTATATTTCTCATTTGGTGGATTTAGAATATCCGCGTAGAGTAGACATCAAAACATCCCTGTGCTCCTCCCTCTCAGAGAGGGGGTGTTAGATTTGAAGGTCTCTAGTTGGCATAGGTAGGTACCTGTAACAAATAGGGACCCTTGTGTCTAGTCAGGGTAAGGGGCTACACTCCTAAAATAACCCCTGCTCGCCCCCTTGGTAGCTTGACACGAGCAGACAGGCTTATCTCAGAGGCAGTGTGTAAAGCATTTGTGAACACATACAGTAATGCAGTGACAACACTACAAATGGACACCACACAGGTTGTATTATAAAAATAAGTATTTTTATATAGACTTAACACAAGACCAAACGAAAAAAATCCACAATACTGTACTCAAAAATAGTCTCTCAAATGTTATAAAATAGCTCAGTTCTCTCAAGTTGTAAATGCAACACTTTACTCTCAATGTACCTTAGATGCATAGCGCAAAGAAACAAAAGGGTTGCAGGGAAGGTGAGGCATCGGTTCCTTTCACGCAGGGGAGTGGATGCGTTGGTTCCTTTCTGCTGCACATGGGAGTTGATGCTTGCTTCCTTACTGTGTGGGGAGTTGATGCGTCGGTTTCTTACTGCTCTCCGGTGCGATGCGACACGCTGGCACATCGATGTGATACTCTTATCTGGTGCGATGCGACAAAATGGCATCCTGGTTGCTATGCGACAACGTTGGTGTGATGCGTGCATGCCCGATGGCCGTGCTGCGCCTCGATGATCTTTGGAGCCGCGACAGACCCTGCGACGCGCTTCTCCAGTGATGCGACGATGACCTCGGTGACAGCGTCCCACTTCTCCAGCAATGCGCAGCGCTTATGCGATGATGACGGCTCGCTTCCTCGGCGATGCGATGACAGCGGCTGCGGCGGCGACACGCTTCTCGTTGTTGCTTCGCGCTTCCAACTCCCAGCGACACGCAGTCTCTCAGAAGGCCCAGCACAACAGCAGGCACTTCAATTCCCAGCAAGGGAATTCAGGGCGGAGCTGGTTGGTGAAGTCTTGTATCCCTGAGACTTCAGGCAGGAGGCAAGCTCTAGTTCAAGCCCTTGGAGATTCTTTTTCAAGTTGATAGAAAGCACACTCAGTCCTTTTCTCCTCTCTTTGGTAATGAAGCAACCACTGCAGGCCAACTCCCAGACACACAGCACAGGGGTAGTATCCTCCTTCAGCTTCCTGGTTCTTCTCCTCAGCAAAGGTTCGGCTTAGTTCCCAGAAGTGATCTAAAGTTCTTGGGTCTGGGTCCCAAGATTTATACTCCTTTTCTCTTTGTTCTCTGAAGGCAGAGAGGCCTTTGCCTAGTCCAAACCAGTTCTGGTCAGTCCTGGAGCACTTTGTTGACATGTCTCCTACTTTCCTTTCAGAGTGCAGGGCAGGGACATCCAACACACCACAGGAGGTGGAGCCAGCATTGTGGAGGGAAGTCCCAGCCCTATTCAGGTACCAGGTGCAACCCCTCCCACCCATCTAGATGCAGATCTCTCTATTCATCCTTGTGCTGACTCACCCTGTCTCCTGGAATCCCCAGCCCCTGTCACTCAAACTCCAGACAAGGAATACACAGCCTAGCAGAGGCAGGTTTGGCTGGTTAGACAAGAAAATGCCTACTTTCTAAAAGTGGTATTTTCAAACACAATGTTAAAACCAACTTCACTAAAAGATTTATTTTATCATTCTGAGTTCAGGCATACTAAACTCAAATTTCTACCCTGTTCCCTGAGTCAGTTAGGATTATAAAATGTAATAATCAAAATGCCCACTCTGGCCTATGGAGAACAGATAGCCTTGCAATAGTGAAAAACGAAAATGGCTGTAATTCACTATTAGGACATGCCACACACACCAGGGCATGTCCTATCTTTTACCTACAATGCATCCTGCCCTTGGGCCTACCATAGGGGTGAATAATATGTATAAAAGGGAAGGTTTAGGGACTGGGAAGTGGGTGCACTTGCCCAGTCAGCATGGCAGTATCAGACTGCACACAGGCTCTGCAATGGCAGACCTGAGACACACTTTATAAGTTGCTCCGGTGGGTGGCAGAATCAGTGCTGCAAGCCCACCAGCAGCATTGGTTACAAGCCCTGGGCACACGAAGTGCACTGTACTAGGGTCCGAAAAGTAAACCAATCAAGCCAATCATGGAGTCACTAATCCATACATCAATTTACCATATGGAGCACTTGCACTGTGGCACTGAACAGCAGTAGCACAGTGCCCAAAGCATCTATAACCAGCAAAAACACATGAGGCAACAGCAAAAAATGGAAGGGAGACCCACGCCAATGGTGCCAGGTCTAACATGTGTCCCCTCCAGCTGAAATGTGGGGAGAACTACCCTACTTCCTGGGAGTTCTCATCACTAAGGTGGAAAAACCTGGACAGACCATCAGCATTGGCGTGTACTGTACCAGGGCGGTGTTCTACCGTGAAATCCATCCCCTGTAGGGAAATGGACTACCTCAACAGCTTTGGATTCTCACCCCTCATCTGCATCAACCATCTGAGGGGCCTGTGGTCTGTCTGAACCCGGAAGTGAGTCCCAAACAAGTATGGACGCGGCAGCCAAATAGACTACGGGCACCAAGCGAAATGCCTACATCTCCCCGGTTTTAAAATCTCTAAACTGGCTGCCCTATGAAGCTAGAATCCAACTGAAGATTGCCTGCCTATCGCACAAAGCCCTCCACTTCAAAACCCCCACCTACCTTGTGCAAAAGCTAGAACTATCCGGAGGGGGTAGACCGTCAAGGAGTGCTAATTCCCTCCTCTTGAAACCTCAGATCTTCCGCAAAAAGAGAACATGCCAACGAGCCTTCTCTGGATCTGCTCCAAAAATTTGGAACTCTCTTCCACCGGAAATTCGCAGAATCTCTTCCAAGGTTGCTTTCAAACTGGAAGCAAAAAGATTCCTCATTAATAAGTTCTTACCTTAACATGAGGGGCAATCATTAGCTCTAATTGCATCGGACATACTATGGTATTGGTTATCATTCCTGTATATGATTATTGTATTTGTATTGGTTATTTTTCCTGTATATGATTATTGTTTTTGCTCCCCTATGTCCATCGTCTAGCCCACTCTTCGGTCACCCAGGTTTATAAATGATCTGTTATATGTGCACTATTTGATTCAATGCCTATTAGATTCCCCATTTGACTCAGGTTTTGATCTGTTACCTTCCTTCCCTCAAATTCTAAAGCGCTCTGATATCCTTAGGGATCAAGTTCGCGCTATATAAAACTTTATTAATAAATGGTTTCAACTTCTTGAGTGCCCAGATCACAGCAAATGCCTCACGCTCAATTGCACTCCACCTCTGTTCCCGTGGAAGTAACGTCTTACTGATGAAGGCTACAGGTTGAACTAGGCCCTCTTCATTAATCTGTGAGAGAACAGCCCTCACACCATGCTCTGAAGCGTCTGTTTGCACAATAAACTCTTTTGAGAAGTTGGGTGCCAGGAGCACGGGCGCCGTGCACCTGGCAATCTTCAGGGCATCAAAAGCTCTCTGACAGGTGTCAGTCCAAATCACTCTCTTGGGCTGCTTCCTGGAAGTCAGCTCTGTCAATGGTGCAACAATGCTGCCATACCCCTTGACAAACCTCCTGTAATGGTTCAGTGACTAAATATCGAGGGACAAAATATCGACTATACAAAAAATCGACACTAAAATATCGAGGGACAGAATATCGACTCCCTATCTACAAACAGGTAAGTACTAAAATATCGATTCCAAAATATAGACTGTCAAAATATAGTTAGCCAAAATATCGATTTTTTTAAATGTATTAAAAATAATATAAAATTAATTAAATATTAAAAACAATTAAATAAAACATACATAATATAATATAAAATAGCTTAAAATGTAAACATAATATAAGTAATTTAAAAAAGTTGAGATTTTGTTGGATACTGAGAGCGTGAAAATTACTATTCCCACTCCAGTGAGTGCAACAGTAGGGAAAGCGTTGGATAGCGTAGGGGTAAAAATTACTATTCCCACTCCAGTGAGTGCAACAGTAGGGAAAACGTTGGATAGCGTAGGGGTAAAAATTACTATTCCCACTCCATAGAGTGCAATAGTAGGGAAAGCGTTGGATTCCGTAGAGGTAAAAATTACTATTCCCACTCCAGTGAGTGCAACAGTAGGGAAAACGCTGGATAGCGTAGGGGTAAAAATTACTATTCCCACTCCAGACAGTGCAACAGTAGGGAAAGCGTTGGATAGCATAGGGGTAAAAATTACTATTCCCACTCCAGTGAGTGCAACAGTAGGGAAAACGTTGGATAGCGTAAGGGTAAAAATTACTATTCCCACTCCAGAGAGTGCAACAGTAGGGAAAGCATTGGATAGCGTAGAGGTAAAAATTACTATTCCCACTCCAGTGAGTGCAACAGTAGGGAAAACGTTGGATAGCATAGGGGTAAAAATTACTATTCCAACTCCAGAGAGTGCAATAGTAGGGAAAGTAATGATTTTAATTAAATATAAGATGACATTAATCATCAATACTGATAAAAAGTTAATTAAAAATAATTACCAATTAATAACAATTAATGACCATTTAAAAATATTAATTATCAATTGATAAAAATGTAATACCAATTAATAATAATTAATTACCAATTACAAATTAATTATGAATTATCAATACACAGAAATAAAAAAAATAATATTTACTTTATTACAATTAATTTACTTCCCACCCAATTCTCCTACAAACCCACAACCCACTCCCAATAATAAAAAATACAATTCACATTATTATCAATTAATCAATTAATAAAAATATTTTGCAAATAATAAAAATTATTTAGCAATTCATACAAATTATTTACCCATTAATACAAATTTATTACCAATTATTAATTAATTATCAATGAATTATCAATACACATAAATAAAAAATTAATGATTTACTTTATTACAATTAATTTACTTCCCACCCAATTCCCCTACAAACCCACAACCCGCTCCTATTAAAAACAAATACAATTAACATAATTATCAATTAATCAATTAATATAAATTAATTACCAATTAATAAAAATAAATTACCAATTAATAATTAATTATCAATTAATTAATTATCAAAATATAATTAACATTTAATTAACCATAATTAAATTACTTCCCACCCTATTCCCCTATAAACCCACCACCCGCTACGGAATTAAATTACGCAATAATTAAATTACATAACATTCATTTGTTTAAATAAATTAAACATACATTACAACAATAATACATCATTTTAACACATATATTACCATACATAACACAAAAATAAATTCGATATTATGGTAATCTATATTTTAAAATTCGATATTATGGTATTCGATATTTTTAAGGTCTATATTTTGGTAATCTATATTTTTAAGGTCTATATATTGGTAATCGATATTTTGTACCCCAATTTCGATATTCTGACCTATCTATATTTTGTAGAGTCGATATTCTGTCCACTCTATACTTTAACTTCGATATTCTGGGCAGTAGATATTTTGGAATCAATATTTTGGGTGTTTACCTCCTGTAATACCCGGTAGGTCCTAAAAAGGCTCTCACCTCTGTATGGGTCTTGGGGGGTTCCCAAGCCAGGATGGTTTCAATCTTGGGCTGCAGGGGCGCCACCTGGCCGCTCCCAACCTGGTGTCTCAAGTAGACCACGGAACCCTGCCCGATCTGGCACTTACTTGCCTTGATCGTGAGGCCTGCTCTCCGCAACGCCATCAACACTTCCCAGAGGTGGTGCAGATGTTCTTCCCAACTGGCGCTGAACACTGCAGTGTCATCCAGGTAGGCAGCACTGAACTCATCCAGTCCAACCAACACCTGGTTGACCAACCTCTGAAAGGTGGCAGGGGCATTCTTCATCCCAAAGGGCATAACCCGGAATTGGTAGTGCTCATCTGGTGTGGGGAATGCTGACCTCTCTCTTGCCCCATTAGTCAAGGCTATCTGCCAGTACCCAGACGTTAAGTCAAACGTGCTGAGGTACCGGGCAGCCCGTAACCGATCAATGAGCTCATCAGCTCTGGGGATGGGGTGCGCGTCAGTCCTGGTGACTGAATTGAGCCCTCGGTAGTCCACACAGAACTGCAGTTCTGGTGGGACACCCAGTGCGGCAGCCTGTGGGACCAAGACCACTGGGCTGGCCCAAGGACTGTTAGAGGACTCAATCACCCCCAACGCAAGCATCTTGGAGACCTCCTCCTTGATGCAAGCACTCACCCTGTCAGTCACCCTGTAAGTTTTGTGCTTGACAGGAGGACTGTCCCCAGTGTCTACATCATGGACGCAGCAATCAGTGACACTGGGAATCAGGGAGAACAGGTTAGAAAACTGTACCAGCAACTGGTGACAGTCATTATGTTGCTCAGAGGTCAGGGTGGAAGAGAGGTTTACTCCATCCACTGACCCATCTTGCTCCGTTGCAGAGAGGAGGTCAGGAAGAGTCTCAGTTTCCGCCTCCATTCCAGCATCTGTTGCTAGGAGCATGCCCACTTCGGACCTCTCTAAGTGGGGCTTCAGGCGGTTGACATGCAGGACCCGCAAGGGGTTTCTGGGAGACCGCAAGTCCACCAAGTAGGTAACTGGACTCTTGTGCTCCACCACCTCAAATGGTCCGGTCCACTTATCCTGGAGCGCACAGGGCTCCACTGGGGCCATGACCCACACTCTCTGACCAGGCTGAAGCTCTACCAGAGTGGCATTCTGGTCGTACCACTGCTTCATCTCCTGCTGTCTGGCTTCCAGATTTGCCTCAGCGAGTTTTCTGAAATGCCTGGTTTGGTTCCTGAAGGCCAGCATGTAACTATATACATCCTGGGGAGGTTTCCTGGGAGATTGCTCCCAGTCTTCCTTGACCAAACTCAAAGGTCCTCTCACTGGATGTCCATAGAGAAGCTCAAAGGGACTGAACCCCAGAGATTTCTGTGGCACCTCACGGTATGCAAAGAGAAGGCATGGTAAGAGGATGTCCCACTTACGTCTCATAGGTTCCTCAAGACCCATTATCATGCCTTTTAGGGTTCGGTTGAACCTTTCAACCAACCCATTTCCTTGGGGGTGGTAAGGAGTGGTGAACTTGTATGTTACACCACACTCCTGCCACAGCGACTTCATATACTTAGAAATGAAGTTGGTATCTCGATCAGACACCACCTCTCTAGGGAATCCTACTCGTGAGAGAATTCCCATCAGTGCCCCTCCCACCACGGGGGCCGTCACTGTCCTCAGAGGTATGGCTTCCGGGTACCGGGTGGCATGGTCCACCAAGACCAGGATTAACCTGTTTTTCTGTTTTTACTTAGGGAAGGAGACCTCCAGAATAAATAGTGGTTTACTTTGGCACTCCCAACCCTATTTTAACTCACTTCACTTCATGTACACGATTCTGCCCCCACACCCGCACTTCACCATATGGCATTCGGATAAAAAGATCTCCGACAAAGAGCCCCTACTATAGGGAGCCCTTCGGGTATTGCACCACCAACCCAACGAGGAGCAGCCCAGATGATGAAGCATGACACCTGCAAGGGTGTGTGAGGGCATTACTATCCGATTTATGGATTTCCCATACGGACCCAATTCCTTGGGGCACCTGGGATTTCTGTCTTTCCTGACTCTGTACTCCTTTTCTTGAGAGGAACGGCATAAACCTTCTTTTTGATAAACATTCTTCTGGGCATTCGCTTATGCTGGACCTTCCACTCTTGTACGAGTGGAAAAAGCCCCATACGTCCCCATCTTATTGGTTACAACTTGTTCTGCTCCTCACAGAACACCTCCCTGGAAGGACCTCCTTCCTGCTGCCAATGGGTCAGCTCAGGTAGGTCTCCCAGTTCAGCAATCTCTTCCCCTGTAGGCTCCAGGGCATCCCCCTCAGGGTCCGCCTCCTCCTGGGCCGTGGGAATCTCAGGGGCCGGTTTCCCACGCCCCCTACCTCTTCTCTTTAAGGCAGGCACTGGGGCCATTTTCTCAGGCTCCAGGTCCTCTTGAACACCCTTACTGGCTGCCATAGACTGAGTGGTCACGCAGGCCCACTCAGGCAACCCCAACATCTCTAAATTAGCTCTCCGCTCCACCTTAGCCCAAGGGGAGCTCTCCAGATCGTTACCTAACAGATATTCAAAAGGCATGGCTGGCCTCACAGCTACTTGAAGAGTCCCTGAGACCCCCTCTCACTCATAGGGAACCTGTGCCACCTTGCAGTGGCTCTCTGTGTTGTCAGCGGCAACAACTGGGTAGAATGCATTGGGGACTACCTGCTCTTCAGACACCAGCCGACAACTGACAGCTGTCACACTGGCTCCGGTGTCTCTAAGAGCTTCCACCCTCTTGCCATTGATGGTCACCCACTGCCTGTATTTCTTAGTGTTAGCAGGCAGCTGGGTCCTGGGGACAAATTCTAAAGAGACAAGGGACATCTCTGCGGGGCCCCACCCACCTTGGGCACCCATCTCTTCCCCCAGGGCTACACTAGCCAACTGCCGGGTTGGTGCACCGGGGGTGCTGTCTTCCCATACAAGGGACATCTAGCGTCATAAGAACAGTGGCCTACCTGACCACACTTAAAACAGGTCTTGGGCCCCTTGTGAACATGCTTATCTGTCGGTCCACTGCCTTCTTCTCAGGGGGAGGCTGGGAACCTTTCCCTTGGTTTACTTGGGAATTACTTTGGGGCCCTTTCTGGAACTCCCTCTGTTTACCCTTGTCCCCCCCACTCTTCTGCTGGGGACCCTGCCCACCTTTGGCGAAGTCTCCCACATGACCCTTCTGGACCCGGGTGCTCACCCAGCGGTCCGCCTCCTCAGCAAGCTTCCTAGGATTCGTTAGCTTGCTATCAATAGGATGCTGGCGTAGCTCTGGAAAACAGTTATTTGACAAGTGCTCCCATGCTAACAAATCATAGAGCGCCTCAAACATATCCACTTTACTACGCTTCACCCAACCATCCAATGCTCTGCAAAAGAAAGACACATATTCCACCCAAGTGGTAGACTCCAGTTTTCTGCAATTTCTAAACCTTTGTCTGTATAACTCTGGGGTCAAACCAAATCTGGACATTAGGGCTCCCTTCATGTGGATATAGGACATCTGCTCCTCTGTAGGCAAATCCAACAAAGGGTCCTTTCCATCACTAACAAAGCGGACCCACAACCCCGCTCCCCAATCCTTCTCAGGGACCCGGTGGGCCAACATTGCAGCTTCATAAGACCTAAACCACTGGCCAATATCCTCATTCTTGTGGAAATCTTTAACTACATCTTTGGGGAGGTAAGCTCTTGATTCTACCTGCACTGGCGGTATGCTGCCACCAGAGGGAGGAACCTCTAAACTTTTGGCCTTGAGTTCCGATTCCCTCGATCCTCTTGCATGCTCAAAATGCATTCTCTTTTCCTCTAAGGCTAACTTCTCCATCTCTAATTCCATCCCAAGCTCTATTTTCTTGCTCTCTATGTCCTTCTGACCATTCATTTTGAGCCTAGCCAGCTCCAACTTATGCATCCTCTCCTTTGCTCTGTCCTCCAGCTCTCCTGGGGACAATCCTTTGGAAGAAACACTTCTGCCCGCCCCTGGAGGTGTTTTCCCTCCAGCTAGTCCTACTGGCCCCTCAAGCTGCCCATTTAAATCCTCTGCCTCCACTGCTGGCTCCTCAGGATGCTCAGGGCCATTCCTAGATTCCACCCAGGCCCTCAGCGCCTTTTGGAATTCCTCCTTCCTGGTGAGGCCTTTCACAGAGATTTTACATTTTTTGTACAAAGCTTTGAAATGAGGCACAGTGTAAGTATCAATTCTCTCTTCTTCCAACACAATGTCTACAGATACTACAGATGCTGACTTGCTCATGGTAGCAAAAAAGACTGGCAGTTCTCAGGAATCAAAAATAGAAAAGAAGTTCCAAGGAAACATTTTCTCAAAGTATGTGGTCGCGTTATGGTCTGCACTCACCAGTAGTGTACACCAATCACTGTATATGAATCACAAATCAAATCAAATAGCACAGTTGGCGCTTTACACCTCTGGGCAGGATGTTTTCTAAAAACGTTAAAATTCAATATCTCCAGTTCTACTGATTGGATATTATTTTCTTTTTGATCTTGTTTGGTTCATTAAATGAAGCTCCATTTTACTAACCTGGTGTGGACCTTTTTTATGTGGTGTTTTCACAGTTTTACTGCTTGAAGTGCTGCGCAAATACTTTTCACATTGCCTCTAAGTTATGCCTGTCTGTTCTGTGCTGATCTACCAAGGGGTTGAGCACAGGTTAATTTGTGATTGATTGTGTCATACCCTGACTAGAATTGTGCTTGCTGCTAGGCAAAGCCAATATATCTCACCCAGAAAAGATCTATTGGCCTGGTCAATGTATTTTTTAAGCCTGGTGCACAGCAGCACAGCTATTATTCAACGTGTGTGAAAGTTAAAAAAAACACAATGACAAGGCCAATGTTTACTGCATCATTTATTTTTTTAAACAAGTGGAACATGGATAATACAACAATGACAAAGCCAATAGATCTCCCATGATGAGTGAGGCTTATTGTCCTTGCCAATACTTGTCGGGCAGACAACTGCTTCCATGCAGTACATCACTGCAAAAGAGTGAGCGATCTAACAGGTACAGACCTCCCTTGAAAACAAGACATTACTATCAAGCATGCATATGGCCCATACACGCCCAAAAGTGCTCGCAGTAAAAGTAGCACTTTGTGTCTATCAGTGCATTACCAGGGCACAAAAGAAAATGAAAATGAAAATGATAGCTATTGTGTGGGCATGTGAGAAACAGCATTGGCAAAACCAATAGCTCTCACCTACAAAACTATTGACTTTTTCAATGGTTTTAGCCATGTTGCACAGCAGCAGCAGGACTGCTGTGCAACAGTGCTGAAAGTTATGGAATAAAGCACTATTATGCGGCCATTGGGGCCATATCATAGTGCTTGTTTTTTTTCTATATTGTTGGGGGGAGTGGAGTAAAGCCACATGAAAGGGGGGCTGGCGAATGGAAGGGAATAAAGCCACACAAACAATCTGGGTGGGAGGGAATAAAGCAAAATGAATAACTGAACTAGTACCTTAATCAAAGCACAAGCAGCAGAAGGATACTAATCAAAATAAATCAATTAGTGCTTGGCCCATTCTCCAAACGAAAGAACAGGAAGTGACATCAGCAAGCGCTGGCCAATTCGGGGGCAGCAAATGAGTGACCATGAAGCCATAGAATGGTAATTAACGGGCCAGCTCCACACCCCATCTAATAAACTATGCCCCTTCCAGTGGACAGTGCATACGCTGTCGGCAGGCAAGACCTAAAAATGAGACAGAAATAGAAAACCCATAAGTCTCAGCAGAAAAGACTACAAATCATAACAGCCAATGTTGACCCCAGAACCTTTCTGACAGCTCATTCCTCCGATTTCCCTGAGACCGCAGAGACTCATCTATTTCATCCGCAGGAAGACCTTGTTATTTACTGAAAAAGCCCTAGGCCAATGGGCCACTAGGGCGAAACACGTGTCGGCTTGTTGCTTTTCCTCTCACAATTTATACCTGTTTTGTCTGCCAGAAATAAAAACAACACAAGTAATTTCATTCTGAGCAATGTTCTTGATGTTGATTATCCACTGACGTGGACCAATTAAGAAGGCACCACCCTCCACCGTTTCCTAACCATTCATTGTAAGTTAATACAATCTTGACTGTCTCTATCTTTGCTGCTCCCCACTCAAAAAGAGTGCTGTTTGCTGTACCCTATTTTAATCTCTGTTTATGTAATTTATTAGTTTCCCTACATCATTTTGGAGGGCAACTGTGTGTCTGCCCATCAGGCTGGCTGACTGTGGACTACTCGCAACTGCTTGGTTGCTGTCTCCATGACAGTGTTTGGTCCTCAGGAGATGCAGTCTGTTGTCAAGGTTGGGGCCTATACAAGACGAACTGTGGCAGTTGTTGGCTTATGGCGGGCAATGGTGTAGCCCATGTTCTTTTTTTATGTCTATTTTGCAGTCTTTTCAAATGACATTCAGCTGCTCACTTCCTCTCTGCTACCTCCATGCTGGCCTGTGCCCTAGAGCAGCATTTCCCCGTAATTCTGTATCTCTTATTAGCCGGTGCTGCGAGAATTCTTTACAGGGGCATGGGCGCTGGAGTTCTGTCCAATTGCTATTGGCTTACTCGCTTGACACCCCTCAATACCATGTGGAAGAGCTAATTTGCTTGGATCTGACTCCACCTCCCATTGATTCTAGGCCAGCTATAAGCTGTTGGGCAGAGCGATACCCCCTGTACCTGTATAGTTTTTTAGACTAACTGTAGGAGAGTGGCATCAACTGCATAGTTGCCCCCAACTTTTTGCTGATGTTTTGACTGTTTTCTGACTCTAGCCAGGCTGTGGCCCTGCTATCCAGGACCCCAGCCTATCTGCTTCCTCTCTAAACTGATGTGAGTACCCTAGGTACATACCAACTGGATACTGAGGACACCCTATCAGCCCCTTGTAGATGGTACCTTAGGTACCCAGGGCATGGGTCCCTCAGAGGCCTACCCGGGGCTGCAGCACTTGTTGTGCCACCCCTGGGACAGCCATACAAACTGACACAACCAGACCACTACTGTAGACTGGGTAAGGTGGTGCTTGCACCCCTTACAGGGATATAGGTACCTTGTATCCCACTTAATGCAACACAAATATCCTCATAGGTCACCCCTAAGGCAGGCCTTGCTACTCCTACAAGGCAGGGTGCTGAGATATGTGTGAGGGGGAACCCCTACCTGAGTAGGGCCCCTCTGCAACCCTCGTAAAACTATTGCTGGGTTGTTTGTAGTGCAGCCATACCATATACTCTTAACCGCATTATAAGTAATCGCGATTGCGTGACTTGAGAGTGGCTGCACCGAACCATGTCGTGTTTGATGTCAAACATGTAGGAATCATACCCCCAATCCAACCATGGGAGTGAGGACATGATTCCCCCCTGCTAGAGGGGTGATATGGTAAAAGCAGCAGATTTTAGACACCAATTTAAAAGTGCACACGTAGTACAAAATGGATGCTACCCGCCACCCACACGACGATGGCTGCCTGTTGCTGGGCAGAACTCCAGCCACAGCAGCTGGACAATAGGGATCTTGTTGCAGGGAGGTGTTCCCACCTCCCCAGACAGACTATGTGGATTGGAACTGGGTGGGTGCACCATAGGATGTCTTTCAGACTTGCACATAGGCTTCTCCAGTGCCTACTTCTGCATACACCACCTCAAACCGGTTCAGGGGCATCCTGTCCCCTGCCCAGGTGGGAAAACACACCAAGGGGAGAGGGTGTAGCCACCCTTTCCCGCCTGAACTCTCATTGGTGGGCTCTGATTCAGACACTCCCCTAATCTCTGGATAAAGGTGGGTGCAGGGTCCCCAGAGCCTCAGAATAATCTTGGACTTCACAGACTTGAACCTTTGACTTGCTGCTGCACAGCTGAATGAAGAAATCTCCCTTGGGGTAAAGGAGTTACCCCTCTGCCTGGCAGGCACCTGAAACACTGCAAGTGACCCAGTCGTAACTCCGCTGCTCCTACGGATATCAAAGACTTCTGCCTACCCTGAGGTGGGTTTCCAAGCATCCCAGAGGCCAGTGAGTGTGCACAGCAAAGCTCAGCACCATGGACCCCGTGGGTGCCGAGATCCCCAATACCCCAGGACACTGGCCACCTCTTGCACAGCATACGACCCCGACCAGTGGGGAAGTTGTGCTTTGGCCCATTATTGAGCCCACCTCTCAGCATTACTTGTGCCAAAGGACGACGCTCCAGCCCGCTCCGGCGACCCGTAGACTCATATTTACGCACTCCAAATTGCCCCCTCCCGCGGTCCCTTGTCTCTCGACTGGTGGGCCCTAGCGGAGGTCAATCTTTACTTTAAAGGGCTCCCCTGATTGCTCCAGGCCTTCTCTACAGTCTCCTTGATGGAGACCTTGCTCAGACCTCGTGGGTCTGCACCGTAGCTGTTTTGTGATCCTTGCATGGGTTGCGGTACCTTCAAGATCTACATCTTCAATCTGCACGACATCGACGACGCTTCACGCCAGCAGCAGTTCTTCACCTTTTTCCATTGAAAACGAGATCGCGACCCGACATCGAAAACGATCTATGCACCCGGCTTCCCTGGGGCAGGTAACAGTGGTACCTCGGTACTGTCGTGGGTGTGGGCCCTCCAAGAGCTTAACTCTAAGCTGCTGAACTTGAACTCCTGCTAGAAGTGTTTATATTCTTGCAATTTCCAACCGCGACATTCTCCAAAGGGTTTAATAGAGATCCCGACAGTAGTTTATACCACTGGACACGTCTCCCGTGGGTCTCCTTCCTCACTACCTTGGGTGGTTTCGTAAGGGGCCAGCGACCCTAAGTGCCCTAGGCACTGTCTGTAGAATTGTCTTGGTTCTTATACCACTTTTTTAATATATGGTTTGGTCCCCCCTGGGGCCCTATGATTCCAGTGCTATTTATTGTAACTATCAATGCTTGTTTGAATTGTATCTTTACCTCCAGTTTCATAAAGAGACTAGTGGGATTATTCTTAGAATAAATAAGTATATTTTATATCTATACCTGTGTGGACTACTCTTTCATTTGGTTATTCAAGAGGTTATCTATGGTAAAACAATAAGCTTAACACTCCTTCAAGACTTAGCCTGAAGGCTGCTCTCCACAGCAACCACTAGGATAGCTTTCTTTAAAGGTTGTCTTTTAACCTATCACCTTAAGAGTCAAATTGGACTGGTGCAAGGTGTCCCCCCTATAACTAGTGGACAGCATATGCCAGGCCAACTTCTCACACTGACATTATTAACATTAGTATGTGTCAAGGAATCTAGGAAGAACACCCCACAAGGTTAAGAAATATTTATCTACAGAAATAGTGTTCCTATGCAGAGAAGCAGGCAAAGGAATACATGAGGAAAAAAAGACACAAACAGGGTAAGGCACAGAATAGAGTAGGCAGAGCAACCTTAATGTGAACAAACAGGGAACTAAACCAATAATGGACAAACACTAGGTTGTCACTAAGGTTGTACACAGGTAAGACTCAGAACTTACCACTGCAGCAGGGAATGTCAGTGCCTCTGTGCAGAGTACTGTTACAGACAGTCACCTTGCAAATCCCATAGAAAGGGGGCAGCAGTAGCTATTCTGTATCTGGACCCTAGGGCACAAACAAGGATTTTACATACACACATGAGGCAAGAGCTTAACAGTCCAGCAGGAGACACAGTGAAAATTCCTAAGAAATGTCACACTGTCACAGGAAGGTACTTAAGACTACATATAGCACAAGACAAGCTGAAATTGCCTCTTGGAACCCAGGAGCCAAGCCCTGTACAAAGGAATACACTTATACACAGGTGAGGACAAAATAGCACATTTACCAGACACAAGAGCCCAAGAGGAGAACACAAAACAAGCACTAGAAAGGAACCTAAAAGCTGTAGCAAATTGTTAAGAGAAGGGCTTCAAGGGAAAACTGGAGAACAAATGGACAAGTCAAGCACAAGGCTTATAGGAACTATAACCAGCAAGAGACTGGAACGTCAAGGCAACTATAGATTGCGAGAAATCACTGAGAAAGGGAACATAAACAAGTGGTAAAAGACTGAGGAGAAAATACAAGAGCTATAGCAGAAGCAAAAGGAATACATAAAAGGAAATAATAGCAGGAACAGTTGGAATAAACTGGGAACAATTAGAAAGGAAGCAGCTCAGGGGCTGCACCAGACTGTAGAAAAAGGTAGAAAAGGGAGTAAAGCAAAAGCAATGCAGGGCTGTGAAGAATCTGCCACAAGCTGCACAGAAATAGGACACAGTCTTTGGCTAAAGCAAGGCTGAAACTGGACAGGACAACAGGGTACAAAAGGTCCAGTACACCGAGGCACAAACTTCAACCCGCGAACATGGAGATTCTGGAATTGGCAGCTTATAAGCAGTTCCAGGCAGCAGCAAGCCCAGGGTGGATTCACATGACTGGCCTGCACAAGTCTATTCACAGCTGTGTGCAATTTCCATTGCTCACAAGTCCTGGAGAAGATAACCCAGTGGTGAAAAACAACAGGACTACTCCCATAGAAAGCAATGCATAGTGGATGCTGGGCCTTATTGAAAGCTTAGCAGTACATTATGGAACCTGAAGTCCATTGATGCAAATGTAGATTTTTCAATGCACACCAAATTGAAATGGGAAGCAGGCAGGAGTCATACAGGCACTTTGGATGAGTTTTAGTGGTGATTTCCAGGCAGCCCATGTACAACATCCCCCAGAGGTGGAGCAATGGAATTGAAACAGTAGGATTGATATTATTAAGATTATTCTTAAAGCATTATTAAGATAGCTGCTAGTAATATGGTGGAGGAGGCATTTTCATATGACACATGGAATTATTTAGATGACAATCTCTCTGCCGCCATCAACAATTCTGTCTATGTTTTGGTGAAATGAGCATTGGCTGTTGCATTAAAGCCTTTGAATGAGAACTTCAATAAATGATTGATGGCTTTGATTCATATCAGGGAGGAATCTGCTTCCAGGTAGTTCAATGCATTGTATACTCCTTGAGGTGCCTGCTCCCCCATCTCTAAAGTCAAAAATTAAGTCCCATTATATAGTGCATTCAGATGCTCTTGAGAGGTTGAAGTCACTGCATAGGTTGGACCATGGGTACACTGCAAGAGACCCCTTAGCAACCCTGTCCCTGCCGGACTCTGATATAGCCCTCTCAAATTAGGATTCAGACTCTGACAAGTCTTAACATTTTGGTTCTAATAGGTTTTCATAAATCCCATTATTTAGCAGTAAGCATTAGAGGGTGCCCTCAGAAGGCAGCCTAGGTTCACCAGGACAGGAAGTGATCATGGCCCCTTCTCAGGCTTTGAATTTCAATCCTGATGACATTTCACATCCCGGATCATTATCCAAGTGGGTCCCTTCCCTTGTGGTGGCACCCTATGTAGGGTTTTTACTCTTACCTTTTCGCAGCAGTCAAGCATGATACATTCCGTCCAAGGGCTCCCGCCTGCATCCTGCTTCTGCTAGTCCAGCACGCCATGTTGTTCATGGCTGCCATCTTGCAGTCCCCCAGCACCCATCAGCTCACTCGATACGCACAGAGAATTCTGGGGAAATGTCTCATGCATGCAGGCTGGACGGTACTCCGCATGTAGGAGGACTACTGCTATCAGGGCCATTTGAGCTCCATAGTTTAAAGGAATATATACAGTCTTACAATGCACAGTGTTTCTCTAGATGGCCGCGGATTAGCCGGGCTGGGGCTCTCTCCGCCTGACCCTCCTGATTCGACGGCCACTGCTTTTCGCTACAGCTGGCCCGCCTGCCTCGCCGGAGGTTTTGGCGGGGGTGGGAACTGCAGCGCGGCTCTCCAGGACTATCTGAGCCAGTCGCCTGCCGTCCCTGCCGGTGAGGCGCCCCTCTGATTTGGACTCTGTGGACTGTTGCCCTGAAGCCTGGGTTGGTCTCCCTTCGACCTGAGAGAATTGATTGGACACTTTTGCCCCCGCTGCCCGGGTCCTGTGCACATGGACGGCACAGCTGTGCATCGGAGACCGCCTGCCCCCCCAAAGCTCCCCCCCTTTGACTGTCTGGCTCCTTTCCCCTTATTGCTCCTCCTCCGTTGGGTCAGCTCCCTGGTTTTCTTCGGACCCGGCCCTCCTAACTTTTGGACTGGGACTCGTGTGCGCCCCGCCATTTTGGGACCGTCTCCTGTTGTTGCACTTATCCTTGGTCCACCATCTTGCGAACGTGGTCTGTTCCTCCATCCCCGCTGGTTTCCAGCTGGGCGACCTATCGATCGTCCTCCTTCTCCACAGATCTGCTCCCTGTTTGTGACTATTGTTTATACTTCTGGTCCCATCTATGTGTTCTCTCTCTCTCTTTCCTGTCCCTATCTGCTTTTCTTACTTGTTTCTTGCGGATAGTCTTGTAAATGCCATGCTCTGTAAATTTGTAATATGTAAATGCCCAACCCTAATCACTTTTTAAATGGTATCTTGGGTGTTTTGCAACTTGTATATATGTAATTCTAACCACTAGTATCTGTAGTAGACTTATTTACTTATTACTGTTCTTATGTAATTTAAGAGTTTTTCTGTTTGTTTCTTCTCCTTGAGTGAATCTTCAACTTGTATATATGCAACTCTAACCTCTAGTATCTGTAGTAGGCGTATGTACTGACTACTGTTCTTTTGCGATTTTGGAGTTGTTCTGTCTGTATCTTATATGTAACTCATGTACTCCGAAGTCCTTATGTAATGTAACAGGTCCTTTTGTAAAGCGCTCTGACACCTTTGGGTAAAGTTTGCGCTATCTAAAATCACATTAAATAAATAAAAATAAAATTACTGATACATTATGATTTGGAAATATTATAATTTTTTATCCCAATCCAAGATGGCCGAACCACTTTCTGAACTGTGTCACGCCCTGTTTAGTGATTGCTTGCTCACTGGACTCCCCACCTTCACCAGTTAGGGTTACTTTATTCTCCTGCTCTTCACCTTGCTGCTAGGCCTGGACAGCCGGATGTTTTTTCTGGTCTACAGTTTTTCTCTTGACGCTATAGATAATGTTCTGGAGTACAACTTCATTCCCAGTTACAATCAGGTATCTGGCACTGCCTCTGAAGATAGTAGGTCATAACTACAAATGAAGAAATCTTATCAAGCTTTGCTAATAAGACCAGCTCTTGACACCGTAAAGGTAATACCAGCTCTGTAAGGGTTTCAAAAAGGTTGCAACCTCTTGAGGACCGTTTGACCCAGACCTTTGCTTGAAGGAAAATAGCAGCTACTCGTGATATTGACACAAAGATACAGACATTTATTGGCAAGTTTCTGAACGACTCAAAGAAAGACCTTGACAGGTCTTGAAAAACTGAATAGTTTTAGCCATTATCCAAAATCCTAGAGATAAAGACCAATCATTTTTAAGAAAGGTTTTCAACCAGTCTGTTTCTGGGAGGGCCTGGCATGGCAGAGGGGAGCTTGTGTGGCTAGTTCTTCTTACAGGGTCCCCAAATCTGGCACAGCACATGCAAGGTTGGCAAGAATGCCAATGTGAAGCACCTTATTCCCTTCCAGAAGGGATGAACACACTTGATTCAGTTGAGGTGGTAGTTGTAGCAAACCTGTATTCAATGCTTCCTTGAGTTTCCAAGGTAAGCCTCATTCCCTTGTAATAAAGATTTGGTATAGGTCTGATTTTTCATCACTGTTGGCTCCTCCGTACTCAGGTTGCTTGGGTACCGGATACCGTTCTGGGCTTCTATTTGCTATTCTATGTTACTTCTTTAAAATCCTCTCACCGCCCCCTCCCCCACACCCCCGAAGAGCTATTCTTTTCTCTACTACAAGCAAGCTCTTATGCACTTAATTTGAATGCATAAGAATGGAGATGGTTTTCAATTGGCTTTACAGTGCAGATAGTTCAATGCCAGTATTTTGTATAACTGCTTTAAAATGGAGGATGGACAACTATTGCATTAGCATTCTAAGAGAATGGAAAATCAATGGTCCGTTTTGACCTTAAAGAGGCGTACTTAGTCATTCACATTTTCCTCCTTATCAGTGTTGTCTTCAATTCCTCAGGTATGACCAAATCTGCAAGTATACACCGCTCCCCTTCAGCCTTCTTTTGGCTCTTTGGTGTTTTCCCAAGCTGATGAAACCCAATTTCTGAGGGCAAAAGGGGTAAGGATAATTATAGA
The DNA here is from genome assembly GCF_964204655.1 of Triturus cristatus. Lineage (NCBI taxonomy): Eukaryota > Metazoa > Chordata > Amphibia > Caudata > Salamandridae > Triturus > Triturus cristatus. Next base: position 320,501,537 of record NC_140584.1, on the reverse strand, counting down.
TTGAATGACAGATTCTCATGTCACAGAACAAACAGGATCTCTAAACTCACCTTCAATGGGTGATCTCTCGCCTCCAAAGCTTTGGATTTGTCTTGGAGTAGAAATCAAGACTGATTTGCATATGGCTGGGTCTCAACTGGAACGGTGTGGTGTGCAAAAAAATGATGGATTTAACCCAGATCTGTGACTGGGGGTGAATGTTTGATTGGCTCAGCATTCCGTCCATCATCTGTTGTTTTTGCATTTGTCGCCCCAAGTGGGAAGGATATGCCCAGACGTGGGTCCCGTGCTCCCCACACCACCAGATTCAAGCTATCCTGGCTGAAGAGGGGTGAAACCCCGAAACCGGTCCTAGGATGCTTGTTTCTGGTCCAGGGAGGTCCTGGCCTGGCAGTTCGGGCTGGACTGTTCCATAGGGAGCAGGGTCAAGACTGATTTGCATATGGCTGGGTCTCAACTGGAACGGTGTGGTGTGCAAAGAATGATGGATTTAACCCAGATCTGTGACTGGGGGTGAATGTTTTATTGGCTCAGCATTCCATCCATCATCTGTTGTTTTTGCATTTGCAGTAGAAATCAGTCTTGACAGCCCTGCCAAGTACCGTAGATTGGGAGTTATTTTAATGCCTTTTAGTGCGTGTTTCTGCATTATGGCACTAAAATCCATTGTGTTAACAAAGGAGGGACTGATGGGCTTTTATTTAAGAAGGTCCAGCATACATGCCCAATTAGTCATATTGAAAAGAAAGAGTATGCAGTTCCTCAGTGAGAAGGGGAGTGTGAGTGCAGAGAAGAGACCGTAAGAAAGAGGAATACCTCTATTCGGAACTAGGGTCCTCACACACCCAGCAAGCTAGGTGTCATGCTTCATCATATGGACCTGCTCCTCGTCGGGCCGGCGCTGCAATGCCCGACGGGCACCCTAAAAGGGGCTCTTTGGCGGAGATCTTTAGTTCCTGGCCGTATGATGCAGTGTGTGTGAGAGGAACCTAGTGGTGTAGATGTGAGTGCAGGTATGTGGGTTAAAACAAGTTGGAGAGTCCAAAAATATAATTTTATTAAGGGTGGTTCTCCACCTGACTAAAAAATGAAAACAGAGTGGCAGCTAGCTGATATTATGATTCAGCTTGGCTAAGCTCCTCTGTGCTGGTCGACATGTTTCTTGCCCGGTGGTCCTATTGATCCGTGGCAATTCCTCAGGACCTATTTAGCTGTCTAAGATCTACACAATGTGGTAAGTACAGTTGTTACCTGCCACCTGTTATATGGAGAACGATCTCGCCATATGCCTAGGGGAACCTAAAAAGAAAGGAAGGTTTTTAAGAAAGGCATCCCAGGTAAAGGCAGTGTATAAAGTGAGTACTGTATAGGTCAATCTCACATAGTGGTGATACCCCCTCAATCAAGTGGCACAAGTTAACAAACTATGTCACCAAGTGTCAACATAACCTATACAGTGGGTAGGAATTCTCCTACAAAAAGTGAAGATAAATTAAAAGCAGAAGACTGGAAGTGCCGTGCTTCCTAAAGTATTATGAAGTGACTAAAAATATCTTAAAAGTGGAGTCGTGGGACACTCACCTATTGTGGTGTGATACCCTGCTCCTATCCGTGGCCGTGGCGCCACCGGGACACCAAGATTCTGGTGTCCTAGTAAGAAACAAAATAGTACATGGAATGACAACAATAACTCGCCCGACAAGTATCGTCAGCATGTTTAAACTAAATCACCCATGTGCGATCCCGTCACATGAGCTGCTGTGGTGCGAATCTTAAACCAAAAGGGATAATAGGATGATAAATTAGCACCACGGAGCAAACTAAAAAAGAAAGAAGAAGCCACAGAAGTCGTAAATGCCAACCCGTTCAAGGTATCAGCCAGTCAGAAATGCGTGACCACCAACTAAAGGTCCCACCTCAAAGTCGCTCGCTCCACGTATTGAGTCTAGGGCACGCCCGGTTTGCCGAAAAAAGGTGATCGGCGAAAACCATGGGTAGCCGTCAGCTCCCACCGAGCATCGAGCAAAGTACGCTAGCGGGCCGATAGCTTGGAATCTCTTACGGCATACTGACAACGTGTGGTCACAGAACCTGTAAACAAGAAAGCACTGACAACACCGCGTCTTAATCACATTTTGCTAGTACAGCGGCACTGGGGGGCACAGGCCTGAGCACCACGCTTTACAAAAAGCCCACTGACAGGAATAGTCTGCTCCTGTACAGTAGCCATCATCCAAAGGCCCTTAAGGACAATTTACCCTTTGGACAATTCCTCCGTCTCAGGAGGAACTGTACTACTACCAACGACTACCTAACTGAAGCTGACCAGTTGAGCTCTAACCTTAGACAAAGAGGCTACCCTGAGCGCCAGGTGAAAAACTCACTAAAGAGGGCCCGCAATAATCCACGAGAAATCCTACTACAACCAAATAGTAAGGAAAGGCCAGAGACTTTGACCTGTGTTACATCCTTTACCCCTAATTCTACTGCCATCAAGGGTATAATTAAGAAGCACTGGGGTATTCTACTGCCATCAAGGGTATAATTAAGAAGCACTGGGGTATTCTTACTGCGGGTGACCTCACTATCCCGCCCCCCCGCTTTGCCTTCAAACGAGAGCTGAATTGTGTGCACACCAGAACGCCATTGCCTCGAGGCGAGTGCACTGCTGCCGCAGAGGGAAGCGGAAAGCCACCGCAGTGAGAAAGGGAAGGGAAAGGAAAGCAGGCTGCCGGTCGGGCGGCCGGCCCTCGGCTTCACACCTGTCACTCGTCTCCATCTGCCGATTCAAACGGCTCACAGGCTGGTCGCTCCCTGCCCCCCCTCCCCTGTGGTGCGCAGTGCAGACTAGAGCGCGACCGCAGGTGGCCGCCAGAACTCGCAGCCTTTGCAGCCGCGGGCAAAACTCGGGAACGGCCCGGTCGCGGCGGGAGCCCTCGGCAGGCAGCCGGCCGGGGCCACGAGAGCTCTTGGTCAGCTCAGGGCCAGTCTGGAAAGCGGAGAGGATTGCAGCAAGGTCCCCAACAGCGGCAGGAGCATTCCAGAAGCCGCGGGAACACTCAGCAGCAGGAACAGTAGCAGCGAGGGCTTCCCCTGAGGCGGTGGGAGTCGCAGGAGCCACTGAGACCAGCCTGTACATCTGTGTATCTGCCGACGCGGGAGACAAGAGGTAAGAGGTGGAGGCAAGCGTGGCAGCCGTTAGAGGTCGCCGCTAAGTAAGAGCCAGAGGGTGCGGTCTGAGGGGTTGGTAGACTAGGTCTCCAGCTTGCAGCCCCCCTCGTGTGCACCGCTTGCTAACCCCCTCTATCCCCCTCCACCCCTCCGTGCCCCCAAAACAAAAAACACAGCTCAACCCAGGGGCCCACATCAGCACTAGTACTGGTATTCCCTCCCCCTCAGCACAATCAGGCACAAACAAGCCTAGCCCCAGCAAACGGCGCAAAAAGAGATGACGCTGAGGAAGACTAAATCCTGCACGGAGGATGAGGGGGAAGTGAACCCTGAGAGTCTAGCACAAAGAAGGGTAACCAGAAGCATAAGCACCCAAAAATCCCAGGATCTGGTCTCTGGCAATTCCCTCCCCCAAGGCCTTATCACTCAATTCTTTCAGGCCTCAAACTGCCCCTCACCCTTGGATGAAACGTCACAAGATCCCGCGACCAATGTCATACCGGGGATCCCAAAGATCCACCTGGACCTAAGGGACTCTCACTCCTGCGAGTCTGCTAACTTCGAATCACCTGGGAGCCTTGATGCTTGTTTTCAGCCTGAGGCCAGGACAAAGAGCCCGATTAGGGTCACTGCCGACATTCACGATAGGCCAAATCTGGGGGCAAACGTGGATTCAGATACTGGGAGGACAAGCGAGGCTGTCGCATCCTCCTCCCCAAAGAGCACAGGCACAGGCAAGGATCTGAATGCAATTGTGACACCTAGGGAAATACAGAGGCCAACCCCCCAAGGTACGGAGGTTCCAACAACTTCGTTCTTACTAAAATTGGAACAGACCATTGAACGAACACTTGAAACTACCCCTATTAATTTAGGAAGAGCTAAGGCCCCGAGAACTGCACAAACGGAGGGTTGGAGTCCGCTGAGTTTAACTCATCACCAAGACTCAACCGACCCAATTGATGAACCCACCTCTAAAGACCTTAACTTGTCAGCAATAAGAGAAGTCCAGGACACAATGGCCAGGGCACTGCTATGGCAGTCCGCAAAGATGGAACTCCAAATCGAGCTTTTGCAGTCGATAGCCCAGCATTTGGTGTGCCAAGATGATAAGCTGGCAAAGCTGGAAGTCCAACTTAACGTCCAACAAGCTCATGCCGCCAGCACCAATTCCTGTGACGTCTTAATTGATAAATGGGCAAGTCTACCTGAAGTCTTAAAAGAGATGCTTGCATTAGCCAAGGGTCAGGGCGAGACAACCACGCAAGAACAAGCCGCACAAAAGCCACCACCACAGACGACAGAGCATGCCGAAACAGCAACCCTTAGCACAACGGGCAATAGCGCCTCAAAGGTTCCCCTAGTAGGGCCCCGCATTAACTTTACTTTGGCTAATAAAGGGAATGGTGACCCCGAGGTCTCGGATCTCGAGACCGTTAGTGATGACCTGTCTGTTACTACCTCTCAGGTGGAGAGGGTCGAAGGTGCATTAGCAAGTGCCAAAGCTCCGTTATCAAGGAGAGCCAAAAAAAGACTCAAAAAACAACTTAAGAAGTCCAAAGCTAGAAGCAGAAACACACCCTCGGTGGTATCAACTCTGGGCGACACTGAAACTAAACGTATCCCTAAACCACTCTTCCCCATTTTCATACCCAAGCAGGTGTCTAAAATGGGCAAGCCATGTGACGCACCTCTTGTTCGCGGTGAGGCCCAAAGTCAACAAATCCCTCGCATGGAGGGTCAAACCAATGAGCCTCTCCAACAAAGGCCTTCACAGGTGGCCGTCGCCGCTCCATTAAGTGCCCCCAGCCCTTCTGGTTGGGTTCTGAAACATGAGTCTGTAACAAATCCCAAACTACAACAGGGCGCACAGCCAGTACAGTCTAGAGTGGTAGGTCTACAAACTGAGGGGCAGGGGAATCAGCAACCAGGAGTCGCACTCAAAAATCACCTAAATTTAGCATCAGACCAGGGGGAGTGGCAAGGATGTCCGAGTGTGGAAGGCCAATCAAGCATGGGGCCCAATGGGCAGCAGCCAGAACCCACTCACAAAAACCCTTTAAATTTCAGTTACCAGAGGCTAAAGCTCCAGGGAGAAGGGGTGAGTTTGTGGTCCATCACACAAAAAAACAAACAATCCACCTATGAGCTGCAGTTAACCCCAAGGTACATAGCAAAAGGCTCATTTGACATCTTGAACAGGTCCAACATTGTCCGCCTGTTTGGCCATATTGCCTCCCTGGCCCAAATCACCTCAGAAAATATTGAGTGGGTGAAATTCAAGAGACTGGAGACAGACACTCATGACGATTCCACCATAATCGGACTTGTGAGTCAGCAAGTCCAACAGGCTGTCCTTAAGGAAGCAACACAGTTCGCTGAATGGGGCATTGATGTTGTTGCACCAAGTACACTGAAATATCCACACGTCCTTATGCCGCAACAGGAAACCCCAGAACCGTCATCCATTCTTAAAGGCATAAGGCACACCAGCCCAGAAATAGGGGCGAAATCAGGGCGGGCAAAAACCCCGCTAAAAATCAAAATCCAGCAAAATGACGGGCAACGGAGCGTGTAGCGGCATTTCCAGTCATCGGATCACCTGGAGGCCACATGGAGACAGTGTCCCTAACCTAATAAACAGCCATGTAAACAACGCCTGCTCAAATCCACTCAGGGGCCTAGTCCGCGAGTTATCCATTATCTCATGGAATATTGCGGGGATGAGCAACATCTTTAGGGACATAACCACACCTGAATACCTCGCACAGGGGGACATACTGTGTATTCAGGAAACCTGGGCAAGGGCAACGACCGCCATCGGTGGCTTTTACGAACATTTTAAACCAGCGACCAAAAGGACAATCTTTGGACGCCCGTCAGGGGGCCTCTCTATCTACGTAAGTCATGCGTGCAAAATTAACACAACTGAATTAAAGTTGGGGTCTCCTGATCTTCAAGCCATCCTAATCAGTGGGTTGTCATCGGGTCGAAAATCTCGCCCCTTTCTACTAATTAATTGTTATTTCAACCCAATTAAGTATCAATCCTCCCAGGCCATGGAATCACTTATTTCAATTTTGGAAGATCTTTTAATAAATTGGAAGGACCAAGACGTAATAATCGCGGGCGACTTCAATCACAGAGGCTTGGGTTTAATTTCGGAGACTTCATCAAGCAAGAAGTCAGTCCCACTGACTGAATTTCTCGCAAATTTTAAGCTGCACTCCACCCATAGAATACAAAAAAAGACCCAACCTGAATGGACCACCATTCCGACCTTTAGAAATGTCTCTACTATAGACTACATCTTTATCAATGAAGGGCTTGCCCACAATCTTTGCAACTTCACTGTGGACGACAGAGAGGAAAGCGATCATAGGCCCCTCCGCGCCACATTCAATCTGGCGCGGGTCCAAGCAGAATTACATGCAGTTATTGGAACTACCACGGGGGAGGAACATCACAATGTGCTTAAAAGAATAAAATGGTCAACCAATCTCAGTCATAGCCTGCTAGAATATGTAGCTAGAAGGGAGGAAGAACTTAACCCAGTTCAAACTAAGAACATCATCCACCTCTGGGAAACTCTGACCTCCGACTTATTGGAACATCTGGGCAATAACCTTCATCCAAGAAGTCGCCAAATCCACTCTGATCCTCGCCGTGCAACATCGTGGTGCCTGTCACAGTGTAAGCGTGCTCTAAATAAGGCAATCAGGGCACAAAAGAAAGGCACTCATTTGTCAGGGAGATACTCCATTGCTGCTCTGCGAACAGACTATAAAAAGAAAGTCTGGGCCCACAAAAAACTGCAGACTGAACAGAATTGGTTGACTGTGTTCTCCTTAATTAAAGGTAATGACAATAGCAAGCTTTGGCGTTTCATTAACAGTCTGACCCCCAGAGGAGAGCAAAAGGAAAATAGTGTTGCAGGGAAAGCGTGGGAACAGTATGCCAAGGGGCTGTATACCTGCGAGTCAAATCAGGCCACTGCAGGAAGCCGTGCGTGGTCCAAGGTGGCGGCGGATATTATCGTACCCGAAAGAGCTACGTCAGAAGGCGTAAACTCGACCTGCACCGGATCATTCACAGAAATGGAGGTACTAAAGTGCATCAAGGCCATAAGAACTGACGGCGCTCCAGGCCCAAATGGGATTCCGGCCCAGGTTCTGAAAACCGCCTCAGCCTTTTTTGCATCCAGACTCACCCCTTTATTTAACCATTCTTTTGCCACGGCAATGTTGCCATCCTCTTGGAAAGGTTCTATTCTATTCCCCATCCATAAAAAGGGGGACCACACGAACCCGGCCAATTACAGGCTGATAGCTCTCCTCGACATAGAAGCAAAGATATACGCCCGCCTTCTTCTCAGGGATCTGGAGGATTGGGTGGACAAGAACGGCATTCTTCCGCCCACACAGACCGGCTTTAGGGCCCATAGCTCAACTCTTGACAACATCTTAGCCCTTTCCTACCTCGCGAAGAAGGCCAATACGAGGAACAAACCGCCCCTGTTCTGCTGTTTCATAGACTACTCCACAGCCTTTGACCGAGTGAACAGGGGCCGGCTTTGGGCAAAACTTGACTCGTGGGGGCTACCACAGGCTCTGCTAAAAGCTATAAAAGCGCTCTATGAGGGCACCTGGGTCAAGGTGAAGCTATGCCCCACAATAACAACTGAAAGAATTGAAACCAACTCGGGCCTCAAGCAGGGGTGCGTCTTGGCCCCCATGCTTTTCAACTTGTATACTGCGGACATGGGGTTAGCTCTGAAAGATGCCAACTTAGCACCTCCAAAACTGGGGAGGCTCGTCTTGGGAACTCTCCAGTATGCAGACGACACGGTGATCATGGACCACACTAGGGTGGGGCTCCAAAGAGCCTTAAGCAGTTTGGCCCTATACAATAAGTCAAATGACCTACGGATCAACGTGAGTAAGCCCCAAATCGTCATTTTTGGCAAATACCCCCTCAAAAAAGAAGCTTCATGGTCTCTGGGGGAGCACCGTATCGTCACTGCCCCATCCTACAACTATCTGGGCACCTGGGTCTCTGAGAGTGCCTCTGCAGTCAAACATCTGAAGGAGCTTAAACCTAAAATTAACAAAACCATTCTGTCGCTAAGACGCTTATGCCACCGCTTGGACAGTCCCTCAGCAGAACCAATGTTGACAGTGCTCCGGGCAAAACTGATCCCTGCCATTGCATATGGGCATATAGCCTACCCTGGTGCATTTGACAAAGTGGTAAACGCGGCCCAAGCGAAAGCCTATAAGATGGTGCTACAGGCCCCTAGATACGCAAGGAACACCAGATTAAGGCTAGAAATAGGCCTTAAGCGACCTGAGCTGGAATTACTGGGGGACCTTTTAAAACTCTATATTAGAGCATTGAAAGCACCAGAACATTCGCTAAAGCACTCCCTAAAATCAATCTTTGATGAGGTGGGCTCCCCCTGGTACTCAAAGCTAGGACAAGCTATTGCAGCATTGAAAATCGAAAGAAGGAGTTTGCCCCTGCACGAAATTCCTTTCTCAGCCTGGGCCCAAGCAGTTAAGCGCCAAGTCCGGATCATCTCCTTTGGTCTTGACCTTGCATCTCTTCGGCAAAATCCACTAACTCAGGCCCTGGACAAATCATATATTCCAGGTAAACCCCAACCTTACCTGCAAGATCCAGTATCCACTTGCGCGAGAAAGAAATTTTTGTACTTTCGACTTTTGGCCCTCAGGATCATGGACTTCAACCCCAAATGGGCCCGTACGGATGGCACCCTAGCCTGTCGTCTATGCAATTACCGCAGAGAATCCTGGCTTCACTTGCTGTGCTGCTGCACAAAGCTGGCCAATGATCGCCATCGCTTGCTGCTTCCGATTTTACGGAATACGGACTATAGAACTTGCAGAGAGGCTTCAGACTGGTGCCTCTCAGTCTCCACGACCTGTTTGATAGCCAGAGTTGCGAAATTTATACACCAGGTAAAAATGGCACTCGACTCCCACTTAACGGCATTGCCTGCAAAGTAACTGGAAGCCCTCCGCCCCAGTTATCTAACCTGGGCTGGTTTAAAGACCCACGAAGAATCCATCTTTCGTCAACAGCCCTTGGTACATGTATTGACTCTACCGAACTTTCATGTGCCTCCCCTTATCAGTTGGGAAATACTGGTACAACCTATACATCACTCCTTTTAAAAGAACTCTGCTTTGGACAGCTAATCAGGACTAATATGTTAATATCTAACCCAAAGTGACTTTCACTTTTATGTGTGGATGGGACTTGTGAGGGGGTGAGTCGGGACGTTCATAAAGCTTCTTTTTTTTTTTTTTTGTTTTTATTTTATCTTATACTGTAAAGATTTTAAGTAATCATGCAGTTTATTATTAAAATTGTCAAATTGTCAAATTGCCTTCAAACGCACCCAAAATCTGAAGGATATCCTTATTAATACGAGACCTAGACAAACCACTCACCATGATCAAAGCACCCTCTGGGGTCTCCCCCCAGTGAGAGGACACTATCCTTGTGGTTCCTGTGCTGTGTGCCATCAAACTGCGGTAATCAAAAAGGTGGTTTTTTCAGACTCCTTTACCTGGAGGTTACAGCGTCATACCAATTGTAACACCCCACAGTGCATTTACTTAATAACCTGCCCATGTGAACAGAAGTATGTAGGCATGACTATGCGACCAGTAAAGACGCGCATAACAGAACACAAGAGTAATGTGAGATGCCAGAGAATTACCACGAAACTCTACACCCACTGCAAGGAGAACAACCACACAGCTGACTCCCTTAGATGGTTAATCCTCGAGGCACACCCTAGCATTACACAAAGAGCACTTTTTAAGATTGAACAGCGATGGGTGCACCGTCTGAGGACAGACCTAGAAGGCCTAAATGACCAGATTCCATGGGCAACACTCATGGACAGATAATACAGACTCTAATGTTATTTACTTAAGAGGGTCACCTACTCCAAGATGGCTGCCATAACTTCCATCAACTCTCCAGAAGCAGCATTATACGACAACCTCTGACAAGAAATTCCCCTGTTTAGTCTACCCACTACAGAGCTACCATTATTTCTCACCCTTTATTGCGGTTAAACGCTTTCCGCGCTGTTACCATGCTAGTACCACACCACTATTCATAGGGATATGATGGTTTCAGTAAGCATAGATAACGTCCTAAGATGGCCGCTGCATTTGACACTCTGCTCCACGGCTCTGACTACACGCACTCACAAAACAGACTTCCGGGTATCCGGCCCGCCCCCTGCAGGACTAACCAACAGGTATATCTGCCATGGCACCTTGCCGACCATTAGCATTCCCGGGTCGCATGGCGCGAGGGTAGGTTGATAGCCCATTCCGGCAACAACCTTCAAGTAAGTGTACCAGCGTTACTACTACGCGCCCGGCTGCGAGTGATGGGTCAGGTGAGAGGTTTGTATGCGTTTCCGCAACTGAGGGGATGCTTATTGATGGTTCATATTCCCGCCGCTGAACTAGCAAAATGTGATTAAGACGCGGTGTTGTCAGTGCTTTCTTGTTTACAGGTTCTGTGACCACACGTTGTCAGTATGCCGTAAGAGATTCCAAGCTATCGGCCCGCTAGCGTACTTTGCTCGATGCTCGGTGGGAGCTGACGGCTACCCATGGTTTTCGCCGATCACCTTTTTTCGGCAAACCGGGCGTGCCCTAGACTCAATACGTGGAGCGAGCGACTTTGAGGTGGGACCTTTAGTTGGTGGTCACGCATTTCTGACTGGCTGATACCTTGAACGGGTTGGCATTTACGACTTCTGTGGCTTCTTCTTCCTTTTTTAGTTTGCTCCGTGGTGCTAATTTATCATCCTATTATCCCTTTTGGTTTAAGATTCGCACCACAGCAGCTCATGTGACGGGATCGCACATGGGTGATTTAGTTTAAACATGCTGACGATACTTGTCGGGCGAGTTATTGTTGTCATTCCATGTACTATTTTGTTTCTTACTAGGACACCAGAATCTTGGTGTCCCGGTGGCGCCACGGCCACGGATAGGAGCAGGGTATCACACCACAATAGGTGAGTGTCCCACGACTCCACTTTTAAGATATTTTTAGTCACTTCATAATACTTTAGGAAGCACGGCACTTCCAGTCTTCTGCTTTTAATTTATCTTCACTTTTTGTAGGAGAATTCCTACCCACTGTATAGGTTATGTTGACACTTGGTGACATAGTTTGTTAACTTGTGCCACTTGATTGAGGGGGTATCACCACTATGTGAGATTGACCTATACAGTACTCACTTTATACACTGCCTTTACCTGGGATGCCTTTCTTAAAAACCTTCCTTTCTTTTTAGGTTCCCCTAGGCATATGGCGAGATCGTTCTCCATATAACAGGTGGCAGGTAACAACTGTACTTACCACATTGTGTAGATCTTAGACAGCTAAATAGGTCCTGAGGAATTGCCACGGATCAATAGGACCACCGGGCAAGAAACATGTCGACCAGCACAGAGGAGCTTAGCCAAGCTGAATCATAATATCAGCTAGCTGCCACTCTGTTTTCATTTTTTAGTCAGGTGGAGAACCACCCTTAATAAAATTATATTTTTGGACTCTCCAACTTGTTTTAACCCACATACCTGCACTCACATCTACACCACTAGGTTCCTCTCACACACACTGCATCATACGGCCAGGAACTAAAGATCTCCGCCAAAGAGCCCCTTTTAGGGTGCCCGTCGGGCATTGCAGCGCCGGCCCGACGAGGAGCAGGTCCATATGATGAAGCATGACACCTAGCTTGCTGGGTGTGTGAGGACCCTAGTTCCGAATAGAGGTATTCCTCTTTCTTACGGTCTCTTCTCTGCACTCACACTCCCCTTCTCACTGAGGAACTGCATACTCTTTCTTTTCAATATGACTAAAATCCATTGTGACACATTTTAGCTCCTAAGAATATTGCCCGAGGCACTTTGATTTTAGTGTGGTTTATGTATAGCCTGTGCTCAATTGTTTCTTCTGCAGTACCCCAAGTAGTGTGAGCCTAGAGAAGAAGTGAATGTGGACTCCTAAATGTGCCCTGCTTGCTCCAACGTATGTATCTCGCATGTGTCCTGAAAGCAACATCACAGTGTATCTCAAGAGTCACACAGACTGAGAATCATGCAGCCAGGACCGGACTGGGAACCAAAAGCAGCCTAGCAAATTTTGTCAGACCACCCCCCATACTGCATGTAGTCAGTGAAAGAGCGCAGGGAGCATGCCTAACCACTGCAAGGGAGAGCTTGTGGGGTGTGGAGAGGATGTTCTCCCCCATGAAAGGTTTAAAAAATTGCAAATATGAGGATAGTAGAGAGTCAGCTTTTTCCCCTAGCCCCTGTCCTAAGATAATGCTTGTCAATATTATTTCTACACCAATCGAACAATGCATGTTCCATCCAAGATGGACTTGGTACACCAGAAAATTTCACTTCAGTCTGGCTTGACCATTACAAAAAAACATGTGGAATGGAATGATATTTATATAGCGCATGGCTACCCGGAGGCATCCCAGCGCTGCGAGGAGGCTAGAGAGCAGGTGGAGTTACGGGAAAAGCCAGGTTTTCAGATGTTTGCGGAAAGTAAGGCGGTTAGTTTGTCTGCGTATGGTCAGAGGCAGGGAGTTCCAGAGCTTGGAGGAGTTGTAGGAAAAGAGTCGGCCCCCTGTCCGGGATTTCTTAATTCTTGGAGTGTCGGCCAGGTGAAGGTCGTCGGAGCGTAGCCTTCGATTGGCTTTGTATGAATTAATCCGGTTTATTAGAATAGGAGGGCCCTTACCCTGAAAGATTCTATGAGTGATACAGAGGGCCTTGAAGTTGACTCTCTCCTGAATCGGGAGCCAATGAAGAGATTTGAAGGCGGTTTTAGCCGAGCACCGTTTTTTTGTGCCCGTGAGAAGTCTTGCAGTCGAATTCTGGACTACCTGCAGCTTAGAGATGACTGTTTTGGGGGCGCCAAGATAAAGGGCATTGCCGTAGTCCAGTCTGGAGAGGATAAGCCCCTGAATAAGGGTTTTTTTGAGTGGCAGGGTTGGAGGGGAAGAATTTTTTGCATAGTCCGGAGCAGACCGAAGCATATCCCAGCAGTTTTCCTTGCTTGGGATTGGAAAGTGAGGTCCTGGTCGAGCCGGATGCCCAGGCTTTTTATCTCTTTTTTTGGGGTGGGCGCTGGTCCCATGCAAGTCGGCCACATTGATTTGGGGATAAAGTTAGATTGGTTGCCTAGCAGTAAGAGCTCTGTTTTTCGCCGTTAGGTTTCAGGTGTGATCTGTTCATCCGGCCAGTGACTTCTTTGAGGCAGGAGCACAAGTCCACCGGAAGATGCTTTGCCTGATTCAGAGTCACAATTAGCTAGGTGTCATCTGCGTAGGTAACCAGTTTGATTCCAAAGGGGGCTACTATATCCTCCAGTGGGGACATATACACATTAAAAAGAGTGGGGCTAAGGACGAGCCCTGGGGGACCCCACAATGAAGCGGAATGGGTTGAGATCGAGTGATTCCTTCGAATACCTAGAAGGATCTCTTTTCCATGAACGATTTAAGCCAGGATAGGGCCGTGCCTGTCACTCCTGCTTTGTTGAGATGGTGTACCAGTGTGAAGTGGTTCACCGTGTCAAAGGCTGCGCTTAAATCTAGGAGGATAACGGCTGCGGATCCTCCCGAGTCGAGAATCTTTCTTGCCTCCTCCACAACTACAATTAGTGCGGTTTCAGTGCCCTGACCGGGGCGGAAGCCCGTCTGGGAAGAGTGGAGTAGTCCACCGGACTCGAGGTAGGTAGAGAGTTGGTGATTGACGAATTATTCTGCCAGCTTACTGATTCCACATAGTAGGGAGATGGGACGGTAGTTGCCCATCTTGGTTGGATCTAGATGGGTTTTATTTAGTAGGGCCTTTACCATGGCCATCTTCCAGTTCAGTCGGACAGTGCCCCTTGTTAGGGAGGCATTGATTAGGTTAATGATGGGGGCATTAATGGTAGGTGCAGCTGACTTCAGGATGATGAATGGTGCTGGATCGAGCGGAGAACCGCTCTTGATTGATTCTAATAAGGGGGAGAATAGTTCCTCTGTGAGAGGGGTGAAAGACTCTAGGCAGTGATCGAAGTTCTGAGGTTCAGGTGTGTGTGGTTCTGGGTATAGATCATTGTTGTTGGGTGGGAGGTGCTTCAGGATATTTTTAATTTTGGTGGAGAAGAATTCTGCCAATTCCTTGCATCGATGGCCGGAGGGGTCAGGGGTTGGGGAAGGATCTGGAACTTTCTTGAGTTTTTTGACTATCCGAAATGTTTCCCTGGAAGAGTTAGAGGAGGATCAAATTTTTTCTTCATAGAATGCAGCCTGTGTTGTTTTTAGAGCAGTTTTGTAGGGAATAATGGATGATCTATATTCCTTTTATTTATGACTGGCGAAGTCTTTCCTCCATGCTCTTTCTAATCTCTTGCATTGTTGTTTTAGTTTGCGGAGTTCCGGGGTGAACCAGGGAGATTTGTTCGACCTACTTTTTTTTAATAGGATTTTTCTGGGCAGTACTTTCTCCAGTGTGTTCTCGACCCATGAGGAGAATTTCTCAGTTTACCATCTAATTTTCTCAGAATTGAACCATTTTCAATGTTAATCATTCAGAACAAAACCATTGCTGTAACTCGTTGATCGAATATTGTTAACAAGTATTAGCAACACCAAACGTTTTGGTTTTGTGTTAAGCATATGTTCATTGTTGTGTGATTTGTCTGAATACAGTAATAGAAAACAGGGTGGTACTCAAATACTGGTCATTACTTTCATATAGAAATATCACATATAAGCAGTCTGAAAACTTGGCAGCTGTGACCAAATTCCCAGAAGGAAGTTAAAGTTTCAGGGGTTTCACATTGATTCAATGATGGCAAAAGTGCAAAGGCTGACTCAGTTGTAACTAATAAAAAAGGAGCTCAGGTACGTCCATCTAAGAGCCTGATTACGAGTTTGGGGGGTCTTCCTGCGGGCTGTCATGCCAGCGACCTGCAGGACGGTAGCCAAACTTGTAGCCAGACCGTCTGCCGGATTACGAGCGTAATCCTCGCAGGCAGTGCGGGCTGCGGCGGCATTAAAATGTGTATAGGTATAGACAATACTGCATGCATTTTATAATAGAAATACATAACGCTTGGTCACATATGTTTTGGCAAAATATTTGCCCAACATCACGGCAGTTGGAAGAACGCCCGGCATGCAGGCGGTCATTCCGACCACAAATTATGATAGGACCATTGGTGTGGTGGTCAGAAACTGTGCTTTTCCATTGCGGCTTCTGCTGCAGCCCAGGTAAAGGGCGGCAGCACATGCCGCAATGGAAAAAGACAATATGTGCACATTCATGCACCATGTGCAATGCCCCTTGTGGTGCATGGCACACAGTGCATGGTTGTGTGTGGGGGGGCACTGCATGTGCCCCCAGGGCCTCTTTTCAGTAGTCCACAACCGGAGGGGGGCCCTGTTTGGGGGCCCCAAATGCCATTTCTGACATCCTTTCCATAGCGGTGGGACTGCCATGAAAAGGCTGTGGAAAATAGTAATCATAATCCCGACATTGGTGCCTGCTCAGCATCGCTGCCAATAAGGGAATATGATTACGACTGCCACCCCTACTGGATCGTATATCTTGTCGGAGGCAGTGGTCTTTCCCTCCCCAGTTTCTGTTCCAACCGCCAGCATCGTAATGCAGCAGTCGGACGGAGTCCCTGACTGTCAGGCGGACCACCACCGATGGCCTGTCCGTGGTCATCCGCCCGACATTGTAATGAGCCACAAAATATATTATGTTAATTGTGTGTCTTAAAATAGTTGTTCGTAGATTTAGTCCTGACTTTGCTGATGGAAGACTTTTCCCTAAACTCTGCTGAGATTCAATATTGTTCTTGAGTTAGACTCTTTAACTATTTTACCTATCTTTGTTCTGAACCTTCATTTGGTTCACTTCAGACTGACACTTTCTGCTTAGGACATCCCCTTTGCTACTTTCAGAAGCTTTATTTAGACGAGGGAAGAAGATCCTTTAAGTAACTAATATTCCCTCTATTTTGTACCTTAGAATGATTTGCATTGTCCTTTACTTGATATATCAAGGAGGACTGATTAACTATCCTGAATTGTATGCTTATTTGACTGATTGATTTACTAAATGAATAAAACCTGTAACTTTGACTAAATTGTTAATACATCTTCATGATTGGAAACCATCCTCTCATTTGTTCATTTGGGAGCAAAATTGATTTTATTGTAATTTGAATTTGATATTCAGGTGCGCAATCTGTATGATGTCTACACTACAGTGAGAAGGTATAGAAAATTGTACTGCGTCCCATCCAAGTGTCAACTGAAGCCATGCAATTGATAAACTCGTATTGTGATCATTGTGCATTTCCATCCAATCTGACAATAATCTGGATATTTTAAGCATATTTATTATATCTATATTAAAAGATTTGAAACTTCAGACCAAGGGAGCAACATATATGTTGAATAGAGTGTGGGCTCAGGGAAGACCAGTGTGAAACTCCACACTCCAGTTTAACCTCTTAGACATGAAAGGAGGTAAAGAGACCCCATGACTATGGTTAAATAGAAAAGGCTTCAGCCATTTTAATGCTTGACATTGTATGGCAATTACATTTACTCGTGTGATGAAGTTGAGACGGCACACACTGTAAAAATTGTGGATAGAGTCAGTTGGATTAATTTTGCAATTCCTCCTTTGTCCTGGATCACCCACAACTTATTCATCACAGATAGAATAGCTACCTCCGTTCCATGCAAAGCACAAAAGCCTGACAGCCATCTAGTCCAGTATTGTTTATGTGAAACTGAGATAATTGCAGCTTTGCAATTTTCTCTACAACTTTCGACATTAAGGGCAATAGCGAGCTAGGCTGAAAATTGCTAAAAACAGCTGGGTCCGCAGAAGGTTTCTTTACTGTTGGTCTGATGGGGGAAACATCGTTTACATCGCATTCAGTACACCGCGATGCTGTTACATCGTGGTCGTTACAACGAACGCATGTAACCACGCGATGCCATTACAACGCAAGTCTTTACATCGACTTGCGCTAGATGGCGTGCTAACATTACAAATAGTGTAGTTTACTATCCCAACACCTTCCCTACTGTTAAGTGGACTGGAGTTGGAATAGTAAATTACGCTTTTCTAATGTTAGCACGCCATCTAGCGCAAGTCGATGTAAAGACTTGCGTTGTAATGGCATAGCGTAGTAACATCGCAGTCATTGTAACGACCGCGATGTAACTGCACGCGTTGTAATGACTCGCGTTGTTACGTCATACATCCGTCTGATGGTGGCTTTTTCTCGTCCAAAGGCACAGTTCCAGTTTCAAAGGATCAGTTAATAATGTCACTTGTGGAGCGATAGTTCTTTTTGCCTTCTGAAAGGTTTTAGCTGGACATGAATCTTGGTGAGAGCCAGATTTCCTCTGCATGGCTAGCATATGTACATTCAGTGCCACAAACGAAGCACACGGTGGGAGGTGCTGAGCATCATTGCTCTCCCCACTCCTAGAGGATTGTGCACTCAGATCACGCGGTGTCCTGTGTTCATTCAATCTTTTCTACAGAGTAGTTTATTAAGGCATCACCTAGATCAGCTGTGCGAGCTATGCGGGTAGAACATCAAGCCGAAATAACTAGTCCATCTGCAATTTTAAAAACGTCCCTCCAAATATTACTAGCTAATTGTATCCTGGCTGCAAAAAGACTGCATTTGTTTCATATTTTAATATTTCAGTTAAGCTTTAACATACTAACTTCTGATTGCATACATAATGTGTGCCAGGATATTACTGGTCCCAATGGCAGATGGGACCCTATGGGAGGATAAAAAAGTGTAGGAGCACAGACTCCGTAGGCTCTTTGGACTCCTCCTTCAGGCGCAAAGCGAGAGTGGTCTCATCACATGGTGCCTGCCTACTGCCCTTGGAAAAAAGATGGCGGAAAAGTCATCTAGAGAGTAGTAGAGGAACAGGAAGATGCCCCATCCTGTTCAAGGGAGGAGTCAAGCACAGTAACAGGAGGACCCAAACGTGGGAAATCTTGCTCCTTCTCCAGCCTTACAGCTGTAAGCTTCCAGTGCCAAGAGCTCCTTTTACGTGACTAGAATTCAAAGGGGGTTTGGCGTTGATCATCGACTTGAGGCCCTCACTGGTGAGTAGAGCGCTTTATAAACCCTGATTGATTGAAAGACATGCAGAAACAAGCATAGCGTATCTGGCCTGGGGCTCGACCACTCTGTTCCATGAGGCCCCTTATCTGTCACTTGCATGCAATTACAACAAAAAAGAAGCCTTTTTACGCCTGGCAGCTTCGTCAAAATAACAGATATGCAATGTGGAAAATTTGTGGGCAGAACAAGAGGAATATTGGAATGCGTAAGAGGGAACATGATCAGCAGATAAGCAATGGCAAAGCCAGTGCTTAATTTGTGCAGGAGCTTTCCGGTGCTCAGCGCCGGCACTTATTTTCCGGAGCCGGTGCTACAGCTTTCTTCATGCGGTGTTAGGCTATCCCCAGATAGAATGTAACATTCGTAACAAACCATATATTACACGTTTATCACAAACACTTCCAGGCAAACGTATTTTGCGCATTTTGTTTTGGAGAGCTTGATGCACGAAACAAAGAATACAATACCCCCATGGATCATGTGTCGCAATATCTCGTGAGATTTCAGGAGTTACGACTGCCGTCTTGCCTACGACCCCGTTTAATTACAGATTACGCCCGAGTCACATGCTTGTAAATAGCACAATATCCGGCTCCAGAGTAGTGTGCAGACTCCCGGCTGAACGAAGGTAGGAAGTGTGCTGCGGCGCTCGTTTTGGAAGTCGGCCCTTATTTTGGTCCATGGTTTGTGGCCATAGAGGTCACACTCACTGGCACGGAGTTTTGGAAACTTCTGCATGCCCTGCACCATCAGCCTGCCTCAGCACCCTTTCCCTCCCTAGCAGATTGCTGTGGCTCTGCACCTAGGCCAGATTGAGTGATAATATTCACCTGCCCTCCAGGTGGGGGCCGAGGAGACACATAATTGCGTTGAGGAAGGCAGTTTCAGAAGCGCCTGGAGAGCAGCACAGCTTCTCTCAGACCCTCGGGAGTCGCGCAGATTGACCGCCTCCCTTCTCAGGCCTCAGGTCCTTTGAAAATGATGCGAAGGTCTGGTTCCAGGTCGACGGATTTACAGCAGTGCTGCATAGCTCAAAGAGAGCGTCTTCTGGGCCGTCTACAGCACACAGGGCCGGACTGGCCGTAGCAGGTACCGGGCATTTTACCGGTGGCCCGCCAGGGTGTGGGCCAGCTTTGGGCCCCCAGGGGGCCGTTTTTGTTACAGGGCCGTTTTTGCAGCATTGCTGCAATATCGGCCCCTGTAACAAAAACGTCCGAAACCGGCCCTGGCTAATAGCTCGCCACACCCCCAACACACGGGGGGACAGCCGAGCACTTTGCCAGGGCAGGTTTTGGTTCCCAGTCCTGCCCTGCATGCAAACACCATTAAACACCAGCATGGGGGACACAGGCTGGAGCTTACACTTGTAAGTATGTATAGTGCCAACATTGGCAACACACCCCACCCACACAAACACATAGCATGCATGCTAAATAAATAAATACACAACACAACTTTTGTTTGGGTAAATATTGCTGCAGGTTTATTACATACAATGGTATGCAATATGGGGGGTTATCTTACGAGGGATCCAAGGGGCAGGCAGCCATCTGGGCCGCCTGCCTGCCTGATGAGCCAAGCAGCACTGGGGTGAACCCCATCTGTGCTCCCACTTCTGGTGATCTTCTTCCAGGATCAAGTGACACATTTGGTCCCTTATTACTCACACCCCTTTCAGGGCGGAGTGTAGCAAGGCAAGCCCCTGGTTGTTCAGGCCCACAACTGCCCGAAGGACTAACGGGGCGCTGACACGGTTTTCCAGGAACCTCCCATGAGGTTCCTGGGATTTGGCTCTGGCATCCCTATTGTGCCGCACAGAGGTACCCTTCTGTATCCATTTGCTTCCAGATCGCCATGTAACTCCGCCTGCAACGAAAAAGAAAACATTACAACATTCCATGTATCTTGCCTGTCACCCCCACGCCGGGTAAGCAGTAGGGTGGGAGACGGCGTGTCGGGCTCAAAAGAGGACGCCCGGATGGTCGCCCCAATCCTCGGCGCGCCGGAAGTGACGCGTCTAGCACGCCACAGGCCAGGATGGGGAGACTCCTCCCTGAGTCCCCGTAATAGAGAAGGGGGTGGGTTGGTGCCCAGATGGCACTCGAGGACCGCCCTCTTCAGTGGCCCCCTGCGTGGGCCACAGGCAGCCGCATAGCAGCAGTTCCTCGATTGCTTTTCGTTTCTTTTGGCATTTGGCCACGTGGCAAAATATACATGTAAGAGGAGCTGTTTTGATGTACCGATGATTTGGGTTCCATGTCAGTATGCTATTATAGTAACAGTGGGTTGCATCAATATCCAGTGTATTGTAATTTGAGATTACCGTTTCCACATTTCAGGGGGGACCCTGCCAAAATAAAGCAATTTTCGCTTTAAAAATCGGGAGTCTCCCGTCTGAATCGTTGAAATGTAGGAATCATCTGAATTTATTTTAAGCATGGCTTTCTGTCTTTGTTTACTTTATCAGTCAAGGATAATTATAGCTGCTCAAACATATTTTTAAAAACTTTCGTAAAATTACAGTTAAAGTGTGTACAGATGAGTGTAAAAAATACTGGCTTCTGGTTATAATGTTACTTTTTGTTGACTGTTTAAATAGATGTCATGAAATGTGCATAACATTACTGGAGAGTACTATGCTCAACGACTCATGAAGCCATGTACTACTTGTATAAAACAGTTGTTACAGTCATTTACCTAGAGCGTAAAAGAACTATGGTCATATTTAAGATGCTGCTTTCTACCGATTCAGCATTATTTGTTTACATCTTGAGTCATAGGAGTCCTACTTCCGATGTACAGAAATCCTGCCCATTCACATGAATTTCTACATTGAGATGTTCACAGTGCCATGGTCCTTGTAATATCTCGTCCGCCTCATCCCTTTTCCCCCTACAAGTTAGACATGGGCTTATATTTGTTATAAAGTGGTTAGTTTAGCTTAACTACATGTGTTTGAACACAAGGGTCTAAAGACCATCTCATTGCTCAAATGGGTGTACTTTCTGATATGTGTTTCCCTCCTCGTCATTGCTTGATTTTGCTCACAAGAAAGTGTCACTCATAGTCGTTGAAATGTCACTCATAATTGCACTGAAATTATGAAAATGTCACACATTGCAATCTGAAACCTTTGCAGCTATGTATGTTACATAGTTCTTTGGTGAGCTGGGGCCGGTTGCTCCGCAACATTAGTTAGCTGGCCAGCAGCTCCACATGGCCTTCTCCCCCATCCGCTACTTGCAAGGAAACCACACATTCTCTATTAAAGTATTCTTTATTTTAACAACAGCTTGATATAATTGGTGTGTCAACACAATTACTCTCCTTGCAGTGAGGCAGGAATCTAGATTGTGTGTCCTCTCAACACCAGTCAATCTGCAATAGTGCTAAATTCTGATCGGACTCTCCAGGGCATTGCACATTAAATACTGTTCTGTAATCTGCATGGTACACATTCTTTGCATCAGGCAAATTTTATATATCATACCTGAGAATGAACCTTACCTGTAGAGAAATTGCTAATGAGATTGTTCGTGATGAGTGACTTCCAAAAATCCTAACAGCCATTCACACCAGAGTCTGACTCCTAGCAAGTATAAGGTTAATGGTAGAGTTTATCAACAGACACTAACACTGCTCTGTGGGATGCTGCTTTTGACAAATAGATCCTTTTATTACTGTGCAGTACATAAGTTATAACCTAACACATTGAGCTATGAACTTCCATCAAAGCACTACATGCAACCAGCATGGTACAGCTTAGAAAGTAATGTTTTTCCCCAGTCTTAGACTATCCTAATTTTACTAAAAAGGGTTTGTTTGGGTAGAAATACATTGTAATTAGAAAATCAACCCTAACCACTGTGTGGCGCTGCAGAAGTTGCATTAGTCGTTTCAGCCAATTTATTCCGGAAAAGCGCTTTACATGCACCTTTGCATTCATTTTTTTCAAACTTTTCTCAGGGACAGGGGAAACCTCCTATCAAAATCTTACCTGAGGAAGGCTTCCTTGCTGAAATTCAGATCGGATATTACATCTGGCTTTCAGAAGCGCCATTTGAGGATTTGGGTGGAGTCAATAGAGTAAGTGGGTAGTGCCAGTGGAGGAAGTGTGTGGAGCCAGGGGAAGTGGGTGGAGCCAGAGGAAGTGGGTGTGGCCTCCTAAAAATAATTGAGCACTTGGACCTAATATTTTACAAATTAAGCACTGGCCAAGAGGTTTCACCTTTGGGAGCTACTGGCTTTATCAATGCCTTTTGGTGTTGCTGTCCACGTTGCTTTTTCCCAATTCTGTGCAGCAGCATAAATGCAAAACAGAAAAAGAGTATTGCATGATGATGGCTGTCGGTCGCGTCAGCACACTGCTGCAAGCATGCGTGATGACATATGCTCATGCATGAGTCACGAAGCATGAACACCAGTGGAATAACGCAGGAGCTATAGTGCACTCCCAACGTGTAAGACACTGCCCTCGTTCCCCCACTTAGCAGACTCATAAGGAGAGAGACAACTTTGATTATGTTGTAGTCAAGGGTAGCCCCTTATCTTTATTTAAACAGCATCAGTTCCATGATAAATGACAACCATAGTTAAAGCAGACTTATAGTAATGAGAATACCGGGCAAAATATCAGAAGAGCAGCTCAAAGACTGTATAGGCAACACAGCAGGCCATATATCAATTGCCTCTATTTTTAACACAGTGCAACACTCCAGAATGCATAGTGTCAGAAGGTACCTATTCCTTAACCAACACAATCAAGGGCCGCTTATTGACATCACGTCCCACGTCATTATACCATTGAAATCAGTGTGAAGGACAACACAGGGTTAGCCTGAACCATTTATGTAACCAATAGGACGGATATACTATGAAATAGTTTGTTGTTGTTTTGACTTATGTATAAGTTCCCCTTCCTTTATGTTACACCACCACAATCATTGTTGTGTTTTGTTTTTAATTTTGTCCTTTCTCTTTTTTACTGTACAACAGTCCTATATTCCATGCATCCTTAATGGATATATAACATCTAAAACATATTTATTGTCTCACATGGTTTGCTGTGTTTTAAATTGTTTATGTTATTAGTGAACTTCAAATGATTCATTGGGAATAATTCACCCTTTTGAGCTAAGCAATTGTTTTTAACCCAACAGAACTCATTGTTGTTTTTTTCTGATATACCCAGGTTCTGAGGGACACTGGGTTGCCCCATTATATTTCATGATTATTGGCAAGCATACCTTTGTGGCAACTTCCCCTCTGTCTCTTAGAGGGATGAGAAATACCGGAAATTCCATGCCAATACATACACCAGGGCACTTGCCGGGGTCCCTGTCAGCAGGCAAATCCCCAAAATGTTCAATGCCAGGCATCCCGGGGTAGCACAGAACGGTCCAGGACCACAATCAGGTCAGTCCCCCTTCCTGTCTGCCCAGTGCCTACACAAATCACCAACCCTCCAGGGGGTAGGCTCAGTAAATCAGTCAACAGTGGGTAGCGCCATTTTTCTGTTGCTAACAATTCCGCCTACAAGGAGTGGGTGGGTGCTCCGGTAAGCTGGATGCTGGTCCGCTGTGGGGAGAAAAAAGAGGCTGAACCCTCACCTATCACCGCTTTAAAGACCCCATCCCAGGCACTTCTCGATGACATCACTATCCTCTTGTGATGACACAGAGAAAGGACTGCCCTGCCTTGACTCCCGCCCATGGAGCGACTAATGGCACCCCACCTCTATTTGCAAGGTGGCGCCTAGCCACAGTCTTGTTTTTTTTATTTACCAATCGAAGATGGCAGATGCTACTTGGATCTGTAAATATAAAAATTATGAATAGATTATAATGAACTAAAATATAAAAGGAATGGAAGAGTGGTTGGGCATGTTGGGGAAGGAGTGGAATGCATTGCACCAGGGAGATAGCAAGACTGGCTGTAGGGGAAGCACACAATGAGGAGAATAATGCAGGGGGAGGAAGCACAAGCAAGGGTACATATGAGCAGATTGGTGGTGGGGGAAGAAGCAAACAGGAGTAAGAGCAATGTGGAGGGAGAAAACACAAGAGAGAGAGCAATACAGAGCACAAGCTCTAAAAGCACATGAAACAGAGTAACACATGTGCAACATGGAACACAGAAAGCGGGCATTTGGGGGGGCGCACACAAGGAAGAGAGATGGAAAATGTATGTACTCTAATTGGGAGCTTAATCAAAAGAAAGAAAAAAAAGTTACCTAAATGTGAGCAGTGGAAGGGTACAAGTCAACCAATAAAAGAGATGGTAAAGTGTCTATGCTCCAGGGGAAGTACAAACACATGATGGGCAAACTGGGTCAAGTAAAGCAATCAAATAAGAGGTAAGCACATGTGATTAACAATATAGCCAACTAATTGTAAGCAATGGATGGGACTGTAAGCCCATGTAAGTTCTTGATATGCTTGCAATAGATCTTTCACAATAAAACAACTTGTGTCTGGTAAGCAGAACCTTAAATAAAGAGAGGTTATGTTACTACTGTACACAATCTGGGAAGGTATCTTCAGGTACCATGTGTCTTGGAAGGAAAGCAAAATATTAGAATAATCAAGACTAACTGAAAACAGTTCAAGATTAATGACAACACGGTGCTGGTTCAAACCCTCCACTCTAGAAGAGATTCAGACTGTACACAAGGAAAGAGATGAGAGAACCATTGAAACCCCAAAAGAGCATTACAGCAGAAAAGTGCTCTTCTGGTGCAATAAGGTGCCTGGAAGTAGAGATTTGTGAAAGAGGTGCAACAGGAGAACTGGCTGTGCCATGACTGTAAAACAAGAAGAATGCAACCTCTGAAAAGCTCTTGCTGAAAAGGTCATGTGTCAGTGCAATTTGGCCCATTTTGTGACATGTCTTGTTTAATGGAGGAGATGGAGGAAAAAAGGTACAGCTTGAAGACTAAGGGCCTGATTTAGATCTTGGCGGGACTCCCATCATACCTCTGTGGCGGTGGTTACGAGTACTCCGTTGAGCTGATGGAGTCCCGCTCGCCGTATTTAGATGTGGGCTGGCTGAACCGCCATCCGCATCAACGGACTGTTTTTCGATGCGTAAGCGGTGCACCATCGTCGACGTAGCAGACTCCCCTGCTGGCTAACAGAACTCTATCATCATAGGCTGGCAGGGTTGCACCGAGCATATTTAGGTTTCACTGTTGTGCTGGCGTTGTCCAAGTAGCGGATTCCTGATGGAATGAGTCACTGGTGGAGTGGAGCCTCGTAAGTACTACTTCTTAATATGTCAGTTCACATATATGTTGTGTTAGCTTCTAAAATATATGTTGGTAATGTGTTATGCCCCTCTTTTACATATAACTTAGCAAAGCACACAACATACACACACTATTGAATGTACACCTACAGACACTAGAAGCACAACACCCATAGCCACCACAACAAAAAATATTTTTTTAGTGTCTTTAGTGTCAATACAGGTGTGTTTATTTTACCTTGATAAGCTGTAAAAATGAACACTAATGCATTACACATAACACAATTGCATGTAAGAGCAATGTAAAAATACACTAGGCTAAAGTAAATGTTAATACACGATTCATAGTAAGACAAGTGAAAAAGAAGCTTACCTTAGATCCCGACGACAACGGAGTTGATTAGAGCATGGTCAAGTAGTAGCAGCAAAGGAAGTACCTGGACAATGGCGTTCAAGACAGAAACGAAAGTGGGAAACAGAAAAAAACGTACGTTTCTACCTCATTTCCTTCAATTTTACCAACTTAAGTTTGCAGGTATCCCTGCAACAGTTTCCTCGACGGAAAGGCACATCATGATTGGTCCGTCAGTAATCTTGTCTGGACTTCCTCCACAGCCACTTTTGCCTATGACGCTGTCAACGCGGGAGGAAAATTCTGGCGGAGACGGCGGCACTCAGACGGACTTTCGTCCACAGACCCACCAACATCTAAATAGAGCGGGCGATCCACCAAGTAGGTGGGAGGTGCAATCGTCAGAAAAGTATCAGCGGGACCAGAGCCGCCAAGATCTAAATCAAGCCCTAAGTGAGGGAAAGTGGTTACTCTAGAAGGAGGTTGGGGGTTCCTGCCTGAGAAAGGAAAGGGGTTGTGTTTCAATGCATCAATGTATACAATTCCTTCCCGCGTTTAAGCCTCCTCACTCTAAGAAGATGGTCTTTCAAACCCACCCTGAGCAGAAGATATCAAAAACCGAGGGAAGACAGGATGTATGTTAAGACATCTCATGAAAAAGAAATAAATGGATTGAAAGGACAACTATGCCAGATTGGAAGAGAGGGATAATGCATCCACTCCAGAGATCTGTGCTGTAGCTCATGAACACCAGTTTGAATCCCAGAAGTCTTTTTAGAGGTCCATTGAATGTTTACCTTTAAGTTGGGTAGCAATAAACCTGTGTTATTCAGCACCAAGATACCCCAAGGGGCAGGCGCATTCCATTGGGGGGTTGGGGTGTTGCCCCCGCGCCCGCAGCTCCCTCGGCATCTCTGAACTTAGTTTACTTAAGTTCAGAGACCCCGAGGGAGAACTGACAATCATGTCAGTCAGCATGACGTTGGACCGCCCACCCCCTTCAGAGTCTGAAGAGGGTGGGCGGCCCGGCATCATGTTGACTGACAGGCATTGTCAGACCAGCCAGGGACAGGCAGCACTGCAGCACAAGTGCGCATGAGTGGGGATGGTGAGCGAATTTTTCGCCTGTGCCCAGTCATGCGCACTTGTGTTTCCACTGGCTTGCGCATGCCCATTAGGAGCCCCTCGGTCTCCTAATGGGCAGGCGGCGGGCGAGGAGTAACCGTGCCCTCAGCCAATCCTGGCGCTGCAGCAGCGCCAGGGTTTGCTGAGGGGTTGCCACTCCAGTGCTGTTCCTGTTTGAAGAGGCGCCATTGCCAACGTGGAGCAGAGGCGGACAGGTACATTTTCTTTTTCTAAATGTTATTTCGCCCTCGGCCCCCCACCCCCGCACGACTCCCCCACGAGTACTGCGAGCCGCGATTGTAAATTTCCCTGTAAGGCTGTTGGGGGGGAGGGTTCTATAGCTGAAGTGCATGCCTGCAAGGGCGCGTGGTTGGTAGGGTATTGTTGTCTTTGTTCTTTTAGCCCTGGGAAGGGCTTCCATGTTGAGTGTGTGACCGCCAAGGGGCAGGTATCGTGTTCTGGGACATGCACTTAGCAGCAGTGTGTAGGACGCAGTGAACAGTATGGAGCACTTTGACTGCTAGAGGGTGCTGGGATGGTGGGTTTCCTTTCCCGTACGAAGGATGGCTGTGGCGAGACTGACGTAGACGGTAGCATGGAGAGCTGTAACTGCTTGAATGGGCAGAAGAAGGGCTTTCATTTCCCAGGGGTATGAAAGGTGGCTTGTGAGGCTGCCCTTGAATAATTGTGTGCTGGGCTGCAAGTGACTGCTGGTGATGTCTGATTCAGAAAAACATGCAGGGGTAAGGGAGGAGGGAGAGTCTGCCCATGGTGTATGAATGACTCCTCTGGGGGCAAGATGTGCACAGGGTATGAGGGGTGCTGTAGTGGCCTGGACGTGAAGCAGTGTAGGAAGGCAGCAGGGCCAGACAGGCCTTTTATAACATCGCTCCCGAGCCCCTCCCTCCCCTTCCATCACCGGGCACTCAACTCGGACCTCCACGCCACACCATCTTCAAATGTCACCAGCCGCTACTGCCAAGGGGTGAACCTCTGCTTTGCAAATATATATTGTGCTAAGTTAAAAGCTGTGCTAGGGAGTTGAATACCCTAGGTCTCTGTACAGTTAGCGAGCTCCTTAGCAGCACCCTCTGTAGGCTTTTTCAAGAGGTTGACATTTGGGGTAACCCTTTTGAGTACTTGGACATTTAGATTTCAGGATTATGGGGTAGAGGGGACGTCCCAAAAATCAGACAGGGCACCACCTATGCCTCCATTCTATTACTTCTGAGTAGAGCTGGGCAAGACACTGAAGGCTCCAGCCTGTTTCAAGACACATGTCTGGTTCTGGTAGAGGTATTCACAAGTCAGAAACATGCTGAGCTGAGAGGGAGTGCAACAAGGCAAGGGTCCCTCTATCTTTCGCTCTTTTGTATGCAGCCTGCCACATCTCCCTCACTCACCGAGCCTTTCCCCTGCCCTCTGATTTATTACGTTTGTGTCCTACCTCACAGGTGTATTTGTCTTCAGTCTACTCACCATCTGTCTGCCTCCTACAGGATCGGAGAGGGCTTTAGGCAGGGCCACTGGAAATATGTGATTCCACTGCTGCATCTGTTTTGAAAAAATTATAGATTTGCCACATTTGCCATATAATCTATAATTTGCTGCATAATCTGTAGCTTTTAGCAAAGAAGATGTGTTTCTAGCGGAAACGAATTATAAATTACCAAAAAGATTGCAAGATATGTTCACATGCAGTGGAAGGCCCTTCGCAAAGATTTACTGGTCATCTTTCACTTGCTTATTTCTCTATGAGATTGTTAAACTGTACTAATGAGGCGATATCTTTGCCTGGACAGTATTGCCAAATATAATAATTACATAATAGTTAAGTAATACTATTAAAATATGTGCCACATTATGCCACATAATGTAGTCAACCTGTTGCATAATTTGGTGCTCCCCTGCCGCAAAATTCCAGTGGCCCTAACCATAGGTAGTGCCAGAAGGGCTGGACAGGGCTTTAAGTGGCCCGGGTCCAGCCGGTGCTCAGTTTTAAAAAGCAGGTGCTGAGACGGGTCCCTATTGGGCTCTCCATTTTTACCATCATCTGCACCTTGCAAAAAAAAATCTTAACACATCACTGGCCTTAGAGGTAACTGTAAAGAGACTCCTTTGTTAAGCATGCTGCCACAATCCGGAGCTATTCGGAAGGTATGACCGCCTGATAGTGATCTGAAAGCGCAGTGGGCAGGAGGGGTGGAGGGCAGAGCTCAGGTCTACAGCATTAAGGCGCTTCATGGGCTCCTGCTGCACGGCATTGGCAACTTTTTGAGATTTTTCAAGCCCACAATAAAATCTAATATTTTACTGGGTTTTTTTAACATTCTAAAATGAGCTGTATAGTTATTTCACAGTTTCATAGTTTCAGTATTTAAACATTTTTAATATTGTTTACAACAGTCATAGGTGTACTTATTTAGCTTATGCAGCTAACAACCATCGACAAAGCTGGTTTCAGGAGTAATGTTGGTTGTTGTATTGTATCTGGATGCAATAATGGAAAGAGGAGGCAGAATACAAGTCGGGCGACACATTTTGATAAGCATAGATTT
Organism: Triturus cristatus; assembly: GCF_964204655.1. NCBI lineage: Eukaryota > Metazoa > Chordata > Amphibia > Caudata > Salamandridae > Triturus > Triturus cristatus. The sequence continues at coordinate 320,471,831 of NC_140584.1, read as the reverse complement.
TTAGGTTATATGTTTTAGCCACGCCCTTGATTACATAGGCTACGCCCCTTTAAGAAACCCCCACCAGTTTATACATCCCAATTAAAACGCTACGCTGGAGGCAGGTCAGTGGACAGGCCATTTTTTGGCAGTCGGTTTTTTGGTCTGGAAGGCCGGTTTTTACTATTACCAAAGATTGCCTGCAGCTTGCTCAAATGCATGCACTCTCCCATCACTTTCAAAACACATATACAGGGGCATATTTACAAGGCATTGCACCACCGGAGCGTCACTTTTTTTGACGTTCCGGTGGTGCAATGCCCTGTACCAAATTTCAAAAGTGGCTTTAAGCCACTTTTGCGGCTTAACACAGACTTGTAAATATGGTTCCCTTTCACACAGGTATCTGCGTGAAAGGAACATGTAATGGGTGTTGCTGAGGGCGTTCTATCGCAACACCTATTGCTTTTTGATGCTGCCCCAGATTTACAAGGAGGTGTAAATCTGAGGCAGCGCCAAACACATGCAAAAGCAGGCATTAGAATCGCCATTATTGATTTGTTTCTGTGCAAAAAGGGACACCTTCCTGCACAAAAACCATCATTCTCTGCAACGCGGTCACCCTTGCACTATGGTGCAAGGGAGTCTACGTTGGCGCTAGGCAGCTATTTTTACCGCCAGCACTAGGGAAAACACAGGTGTGCACCATATTGTTGTAAATGTGGTGCATCCCTGTATTATAAACATGGCAGAGCATGGCGCTGTAAAATTTGCCACAGCTCTGGGCTCCAGCATTTCCTTATAAGTATGCCCCATAATGTCCAAACTGCCCTGATTTGCACATGTTGACCACTTTTTAGGTCTTGCCTTGGCAGCGCATGCGCTGCATGTGCTGTCTCAGCGAGACTAAAAGTAATCTGTATATTGGCTTCAACTCCGTGCAATTTCTCCTGCCTCTCGCAATTGGTTTAAGTCTGGCATTGCTGTTGTTTTCTTGATTTCTGTTGGCTGTTGATCCTATGGTAACTTCTGTGTAGTCCCGTAGCAGCGGCGCCTAACTACAGTTTTCCTCTGCTTCACCGCACTTAATTGCGTGCAGTGTGCCATCTGGTTGGGGGCGTGGCCCCCCTCCTCTCCCTCCTCGCCTTGTTTAAAAAGGTTTGTCCAGGCGCCCTCCAGTTCAGCTATGCCTTAGCCACAAGGTCTGAGTCCGCTTTCCCTGCAGACTTGTTAGGCAGTGCTCCCGGCTCTGTCTGACCCTTTATAGCTTTAGCTGTCTTCTCTGGAGACATCGCCAGACTGATCTCCCTGGATACTCTGCTTTTAGCAGCCACCCTGCTCACGAGTGAAGTCAGCCGCTGTGTAAGCCACTCCCAGACCCAATACACCTGGGCCGCGCGGAATGTGAGGAGACTGAAAGAATCAGTCCATGGGAAGGTCTGTGCTCCAGTAATTTCCTCCGACTTTCTCATCTTTTTTTTGCAGAGGAGTGGTGCGACCTTTTCACAGCTACAAGGCAGGCGACATGGGAGGGTTCCAACGGCTGCGATTCGACAGCCACCTTCTTGCCGATCAGACCTTGGAAAGGAATGCATTCTCAAGTTTCACAGACCTTACACGAGGAGCCTATTTAATCTAGCTTTTTTTTGCATTCTCAAACTTGAATTGTGAATTTATAGAGGCTAGGAGGAGCAGAATGCAAAGTAAAAACCTGATTTAGAGGCACTGCTCATCCGTGGAGCGGGCGGACCGGCGGCTGGTCCTGGGGGAGGGGCTGTCTCTAACTGATGGTGAAATACATTTATTTAAACGGTGTCAAATTACTTGCTGGTTAAATAGCGGGAGGGAGCACCTCGAAGCCTGGCTGCTGGTCCTGTGGGACAGTCGGTCCGATATACTTGTTCACACGGAATAACGTCATCTGCTGGTTCACTGGTGAGGGAGCGCCTCGAAGCCTGGCTGAGGGTCCTGGGGGGAGCGTGTGTGGGACCATCCGTGAGATATACTTGTTCAGACGCTTTCATGTCATCTGCTAGTTCACTCGTGAGGTAGCACCTCAAAGCCTGGCTGCTGGTCCTGGAGGGAGCGTGAGTGGGACCGTCCGTAAGATATACTTGTTTTCAATTGTTGGTTTCCACCCATCGCTGCTTGTTTACATTAGCCCGTCCCCCTTTGCATTGGCTTTCATTGCTTTCATTAGCCTGTCCTGCTTTTCACTTGCTTTATCTATCATTGGCTGTGCATGGGGAAGGGCGTTGGCAATGGGTCATGGCAGCGGGTGGTTTCACACACTGGCAAACCATCATACTAAAATGCTGTACTGCTAAGCTGGGCAAGCAAAGTTGGGAGGGAAAGGGCATTTTGCGCACTTTGGTGAACTTTTGGATCAGTAGTGCAACAGTGGAGTGTAATAGATGGCTTAAACAAGAATTGCTTTTATTGTTGGATGCAAGGAATGCAGCTCTTCCTTGTACTACAGACTTGGCACTCTGGACTCCCCCATCCCAATTGCTTCCACCCGATTGGGTTCTTCAAACGGGTGTAGGGAAGTTCCAGGGGCAGAGGAAGTAATTCAAGCATTCCATCCATAACCTCTGTTTGTTACCTTGAGTGTAACAGGTTCGCCCAGACACTTAACAGGTGGCATGGCCCGTGGTAGGCTAAGTGCAGTTTCTGGCTTCACAATGGTGTAGGCAAGAGTGTTGGGCAATGCGGTTTAGGCACCATATCCTTTGTATGGCTTTTTCCTATGTTAACCTGCTGCTCACAGGACCCAGGTGCTGTCTTGGCACCAAATCAATGCATCCACCTGTTCATGTAAACAAGACATGCAGTTTGAAATTCTTTCATCTCTGGATTACCCTTACAAAGATGAGCCGCCTGCGGCCATTAACAGGTATTTACTTAAACAAATGCATACTGAGGAGAACGTTTGGTAGTCAAGAACGGTGGCATAATATAAAGATTCCGTTTACTTTGTTGCAAGATGTTAAAATATGCACATTCATTTAGGGATCCAAAACAAGTAGTCTGTTCAAATCTTCCACAAAGTAAAATCTGACTCAGTTGATGCATGTAAGTTGCAGTGAACAGTAGGAATTGTTTATAATCTTATGCTTTTCATTAAATAAGTTGGTTCCTTCTGAGAATTATGGTCTGATGTATTCTTTTGACTCAGTTGATGAAAAGTGGTCTATCAGGGAAAAACCACACCAGTACACAGATGAGTGTAGTTGAAGCGATCAGGCACTACTAAATATCTGTCCCAGAGGGAAGCATAAACTCGGAAGCAAAGAAGGCTTAGACGCAATGTTCATTTGGGGTACGGTGTACTCAGAGGCCAAGGATAGAATTAGAACGGAGAGTTCACTACTCCCTGTACGTGACTATTCTCTGAAGACAACTACCCTGCTCATCTCTCCCTCACACTCCCACTACTCCCTCTCATCTTACAATTTCACTGCCCCCTCTGATCCTTCCTTCAGCACTCCTTATCTCCTCTCTATATCTACTCAAACATGCTACCTTCCTGTACCCCTTCCACTCATCCCTCTCTCTCTCATACCATCTCTCATCCCTCTCTCTCACTCTTACACACACTATTCCTGCCTCTTTCATCTGGTTCACTTCAGGTCTTCGAGCGCAATATCTTTACCGTGCCTTTTCAAGGATTCCATCCCTCAAATCCACACTCTCCTCTTCTTCGGGTTTCTTCTGCCTACACAGGTCCTCCCTCTCTATGCATCTGTCCCCTGTGGTCCCCTTCTTTCTCTCTTTCTAACACACTTTCTGCTTCTCTCTCTGGAGTTCATTCAACACTTTATCCACAAACTACCTATCCCTCTCTAGCTTCCTTTCTTTATATTCTCTGCATCTTTCACCCATCTGTTCACCATACCACATAATTCAACTACACAAATACACTACACACCACACATTTCCACCCATAAACTTCCACATCTAACAATTACAATCCAACCCACATAATTCCACTACACACCACATACATCCGCACCACTCCCAGCAAACATATATATGAAAAAAACATTATCAATTACAAAGCCAGCAGCTCTAACTCTCGCAAATGCGAGACCTATTGCATTGCAAATGCTTGTTTGGCTATGTGATTCGTTAATAGACATCACTTTTATTTTGTCACCCAGGCATATTTTCTGTCCCAGACAGACCGTGGCCCTCCCATTCCAACATGCTGCGCTTGTCTCCAGTCCCCTTGTGCAATGAATACCTGTGATTTATGTACAATGAGCTAGTCTCCTGTGCACTTATACATTCTAATCCTTTTACTACCATCTTGCATGTTGACCTTTTCACTTGTGGAAGCCACTGAACCTGTTTCTCACTCCTCTGAGATCTCGTCTCACTGCCTGTCTCACACTTAGCCAGTTTTTAGAACCTTCCTCTACCCACCAGGCATTTCTCCTATTCCCCTTACAGACTGGGCATCTACCCTTTCCCTGCTACCCTCACACATGGAGACTGTCTCTTGCCCCTCATACACCAAGCTTATCTCTTGGCACATTGATCTCTCTCCAGCTGCCTTTGGTGGCCCAAACAACTTTAAGTGCAACTACCCCCCCCCCCGTGTCTAGTGGTTTAAATGGGCTGGTACTGTCAGGTACTAAGTACATGCACTTCTTTCATTTGAATGGAAGAGTATCTGCACTTCTTAGCATTGCTGCAATACGTTTAATGGGAGAGTACTGGCATTTCTCAGGAACAGGGGGGTACTCTAAACAGTGAGTACCTGCTGTTCTAGAATTCCATTTGAAGGACTGCATGTGTCCATGTAGAGCCATGACACTCCTTGGCATGTATGCAAGTAACCTGCATGGCAACCCCCCAGAGACATTATTGCTTTTACAGACAGCGTTTAGCCTGGACCTCAACACTATAAACGTTAACTAACTTGTGCATCTCATAAAGATGCCTGAATTGGCCGTCCCTCACCCAGTATGTTTACAGCAAGATGGGGATCAGAAACCTAGCTGTGTAGGGTTTGACTTTCATGGACTTGTGAGGCCGAACTGTCTATTAAGTTAGAGTGCATAATATGAATCTGGTTTTAGAAGCACCAATCAGTTCAAGCTAAGACTGTGAATATAGTGTACTAACTGCACACCTGTGTACAGCAGCTGCAGGGAGCATCCTCTGCAAAGTCTCTGTTTGGGAGTGAGTGAGTGAACAGTAGCCTTATTATAGCTTTGACCATGACCAGATACATCTCAGCATCCTCTGGCATGGTACTAGAGTCAGCAATGTCTGGGAGAAGTCCTAGGGTACTTCACTCATCAAGGGGTGAACAGCACTGGTCAGTGTGGGCCAGGGCCAGCTTTAGAATTTGTGACATCTAGGGGCCTATTAGTATGGCAGGCGGTGGCACCACCGCGGTGCTGGCGGTGGCAGAAAATGCTTTTTTTGCACGCTAGCAGCGGTACCCATGCCCGTCATATTAGTATAGGCAAACATAGCCCATTTCCCTTCCGCCGCAGTGCGACACGAACCGCCATCAAAGTGCACCCGCCACCAAGGCGGTGCGAGCCGATGGAGACTCACCGCCATGCGGAATGACGTCCCGTCCGCTGTACAAATCAGGATGCCCCAAACAGCCAGTCGCACTGCAGCGGAGAAACCGCCCGACCAGAGACGGCGGAAGCTCAACAGCGGAGCGCGAAACCAGAGTCCCGGTCGCGACCGCAATGGATCCACCTCTTCACGTCTTCCCAGTGCTGTACCTGATAAAATCACCAGCAACTCATGGACCGTCGCGGACGACGCCGCAGGTACACAACAACTCAATCCCGCACAGAACCACAACACACAACTCATGGGCTGATACAGGGTCCTTGTCCACACCAGACACCCTGGTGGGGACAGGAACACATCCACAAGTGAACCCACACATGTCCTACCTGGCCCCAACTCACACCTCTGCATCCACGTCACCCATTTCCGCGATCTTGAAGTAATGTCCCGGTCACATCACCAAAGCAGTGAAGACAAGGGAAAACATGCGCACAATGCAGAAGGCAGGGCCAGCGCCAGGCATGGGCAGTGCACAAAGAACACAGGGCCACACATCCACCCTCCACACACTAGCCCCTCACCCTAACATGAAGGGACATGCCATGTGCCCCTCATGTGCTCCCCATGCACAACAGCAAGCTAGGTGAACCCTCACCCTCCACCACACACCAAACAACTAGGGAGACAGCCACAGCAGGAGTGGCTGCAGAGGAACACACAGCACAGAAGCACAGGCCCAGGGCAACCCACACACCGCCACAACACCACATACATGGCAAGAAAACTGAGTCCAAGCACAAAATGAACACACACAGATAATGAACAATCACTCCACTGGACACACAGCCTTCTAAGCCACACAGACATACCCCACACTGACACACAGCCACATACACAGACCACATGCCAGCAGCAATGGAGCACAACATACAGGAAAGCTAAAGTGAGGTGTCCAAGAATGAAAGGCCAAGGATATAACCACCAAGCATGTGTACATCCCATGCAAGACAAGGAGCAGAGAACAACACCCTCACCCCATCAAATCACACATGGCTGGCACAGTGAGTGAAGTCAAACCACAGTCACCTCAGTGCAACAACTCAGGGAGACAGCAAGGCAACCCATGTATAGGAACAGGGATGATAGGAAGGCCCTGAAGTCAAACTTTGAACAGCCACACATATGTATACAACTACTTGACAGGAGTATGTCAGCAGCACTACACACAGGACACATTGAAACAATCCATGACTGCTAAACATAAGTAGGAATCTTCACACATACCCCCCATACACCTGCAGAACACAACACCAGTGTCAGACACACAGAAGGGTGCCAATAATGTTCAGTCAATACACAGACAAACAATCATACTCCCTGGGGGTATGCACAAACATCACACACACAGGGATGCCAGAACCAATGTCTGCACAAAAACAACTGCCAAACACATAACTCAACAAAAACACACACAGAACCACAACAAGACCAGACATGACCTGTGCAGCCAAACTGTGGAAAGGCAAGGGGAGCACAGACAGAACAGGAGTGCACAACCTCATCAGTCAGGAACAATGCACAGGCAACATAACACAACACAGACAAGAAGTGCACCATCACAAAACAACACAGCCACATCAAACACACAACAGATGCACATAGCAATAAATCACAGAGCAAACACAGCAGGACATCAGGGGATGCACACCAGGCAAGGACAAGGCAACATACCCTCACAGCACTGCACGCACAACAAGCAGTGTGTGCACACAAAACTTACCAGTCCCACACAGCTATGAGTGACACACCATGAACACCGACACCAACAATCAAAACAGCTCACTGACAACATCACACTCTGGAACTCAAGCAGTACCTCAGCATACACACATACACCTAACCCAACACCCACAGATGCACAAGTCTGGGACACCAAAGTGGAAACAACTTGACCAGAGGACTGGGCTGCACAAACAGTTGAACTGCATATGAGCAACCATGACTGCTAAACACTACAAGAAAATCACATATAACCAATTGGGAAAATATCCTGAGTGGCACATTGATCCTGGGCAAATATCTGCACTACAAAGCACAGTGTTACCAATGAAGTGATGGGGAGGCACACACAGAGGCAACCCAAGGGGACAGCTGACATGAAAGTGAAGTGGTGTGCATGTCAGTAGTGGACATGGCAGGAGTGTACCATACACAAATAGAGGGAGAGCTGACTCACAATGGGTAGGCATCTGAAGCACAGATAGGGGATGGTATGACACCACACACCACATGCCATAATGAAGCCAAAAAAGCCCCAAGTGACAGCAATGCATGAGAAAACACACCCACATTGTCGGTGTGGCTGAGCAGGTCTGCACAGTGACCACAAACAGCATCAACACACATGGCTGAGCAACAAAACACAACACTGACTTGCCAGTCACATTATCTGCATACTCACAATTGACAAAAACAAGTAGGAGTCAGCCAGAACTGCAAAGACACACCAACACACTGCACAGTGCACAACATACAACACACACATGTGCACACAATCACAGGGATGAACGATCACACAAAAATGGATGAACAATCACACAAACATGCACTCCACTCCTGGGTGACTCATGTGTGTAGTTGACATTGCAGGGGCACACACACATCAACACGCACAACAAATTCACCCCCTTCACGCTGCACACTTCTTGACCACACAAGTGCATACATTGAAAGCAAGCTAAGTGACTAGGATGACTGACCATCACAAGATGACTATATACCTACACTGCTGGGCACACATAAAGTAAGAACACACATACATGATGACCCTGGACAGCCAGCCTGCAATCCTGTGTATAGAATCCCACTATGTGCTGGAAGTGCCCCCAAACCTGACATGTGTACAATATAGCTAACAGGAACAAAGAATGTAAATGATAACGGTATTTCATCTAAAACCACCATCATTGCACCCACAAGTATCAGAGACAGGAAGAAGTGAAGTCCCTGTCACCCCTGTAAAAACTCAAAAAAAGTGAGACAAGCGATTGGCAATGTTGAAGTGGCACACAGAGCATGTGGCACAGTAAACCTTGCACGCACAGAAAAACTTTATTCAGTAAGGACACTGACAAAACAGACAACAGGAGCAACTGTCTTTTTCACATATTGCACAGAGAGGCACCAATATTAGACAAGAGCAAGGCCAGTGACAAGCACAAAATGCAGAGTATGTCCATGAGAAGCTGCACAGGGAATAGTTTAACACAGCAAGGAGCAACAAGGCCAGTGACCAAAACAAAGTGCAGAATATGTCCATGAGAAGCTGCACAGGGAATAGTTTAACACAGCAAGGAGCAACAAGGCCAGTGGCCTAAACAAAGTGTAGAGTATGACCATGAGAAGGTGCACAGGGAATACTTTAAAACAGCAAGGAGCAACAAGGCCAGTGGCCAAAACAAAGTGCAGAGTATGTCCATGAGAAGCTGCACAGGGAATAGTTTAACACAGCAAGGAGCAACAAGGCCAGTGGCCAAAACAAAGTGCAGAGTATGTCCATGAGAAGCTGCACAGGCAAGGGCAAAACAGCAGGGCCAGTGGCCAGTCCAAGGTGCAGAGTATGTCCATGAGAAGCTGCACAGGCAAGGGGACAACGGCATGGCCAGTTGCCAGTCCAAGGTGCAGAGTATGTCCATGAGAAGGTGCACAGGCAAGGGGAAAACAGCAAGGCCAGTGACCAGTCCAAGCTGCAGAGTATGTCCATGAGAAGCTGCAAAGGCAAGGGGACAACAGCAAGGCCGGTGTCCAGTCCAAGGTGCAGAGTATGTCCATGAGAAGCCGCACAGGCAAGGGGAAAACAGCAAGGCCAGTGGCCAGTCCAAGGTGCAGAGGATGTCCATGAGAAGCTGTACAGGCAAGGGGCAACCAGCAGTGAACGACAAGGCCAGTGGGCAGGACAAAGTGCAGAGTAAAACCATGAGAAGCTGCACAGTCAAGGGGCACACAGCAGTGAAAGACAAGGCCAGTGGGCAGGACAAAGTGCAGAGTGAGTCAATGAGAAGCTGCACAGGCAAGGGACACACAGAAGTGAACGACAAGGCCAGTGGCCAGGAAAAAGTGCAGAGTGAGTCCATGAGAAGCTGCACAGGGAATGTGTGTGACTGTACCCTGCCAGGGTCAGCAACACAGTCAGGGTGGTAACAATGGGCAGTGTAGGCACCGCTGTGGGACTGACAGGTGTGTGAGGGTGACTACCACTCAGAATTGGCTATCAGTCAGACTGGGAGCTGGCTGTGTGTTGTGGACAGTTGGAGGACTTGACCGGGGAGAGAGAGGCCCAGCTGAGGCAGAGGCATCAGTGGCTTGGGAAGCCAGAGGGCTGCTTTGACCAGGTGGTGTAGTGGCATGTGGAGGTGGAGTCATGCTGACGTGAGACACAGTGTGGGTAATAGATTGTGGAGGGGTGCCTTTCCACTTCTTGGGGACTCTAAATGGCTTCCCTGTCTTTGGATTAATGGGAAGTAGTGTGGACACAACAGGCACACCCACCACCAAAGCTGCATCAGGTGCAGACGCTGGCCCTCCCTCTGGGGACGTGCTGGATCCAGTGGTACACTTCACCTGTCATTGCCTTTGCCCCTCCATCCCCTGTTTACCAGGTGTTCCCCCTACAGTGCCCTCCTTTCCCTGCTTCACTGGGCTTGGAATGGGAGTCGAGGTAGTGGGTGAATCTGCCTTTGGCCCTTATTATGTGTACTCTTGGCAGGCACCACCTTCTTAGTGGGCACGGAAACTGTCTGCTTGTCTTTGCGAGACGCTTTTGGGACAAGAGAGTCCTTGGCTCGGGATGCCTCTGAGGTATGTGACCCTGGGGTCTGCTTCTTGGCTTTTTGACCCTTGGTGTCGCCTGATGGGCTTTTGTCTTTGCGCTCTGAGGTGGCATTAGTTTTTTGTGGGGATGGTGTCTGCACCCTGGACCACTTGGGCTGCTCCTGCTGCTGCTGTGTGCTGCGTGTGCTGTATCGTGACCTTAAGGTCTGTGGAGCATGGTCACTATCATCAGATGTGGCCACTGGCAGGGGGGTGGACAAAGGGACTGGAGCTGGACTCCGAGATTGTGCCAGATGAAGGGCTGCCGTCACTGCGTAGGACAAAGATTGGACAGTCCGGTGCAGCCCACCCACGTCTGAAGGTATGCCCTCCATGAAAGCAACCACCTGTGCCAATTTTTTGTCGTGGTCTATGAAGGCATTGAGGAGAGCTGTCTGGCCCACACACAGCTGGTGCAAAAGGTCCACAGACTCAGCACTGATGGCAGCAGTGGGGACAGGGGCAGCGGTGCCTGGGGTGAAGGACACTCTTCCCTTCTTACTGGTGCGAACACGGGCAGCACTTGAGGAAGTGGCTGGGGGGGGGGTGGGCACGGTTCGCTGTGTGGTGGAAGAGGAGGCACAGTCCCCGTTCCCTGTGCCCGCCAACATGGATGCATCACCACTGGCATCAGATGACGTTGAGCTTTGCGCCTCTGGCTGTGATTCCTCCTGCAGACTCCTGTCCCCCTCCGAGGCGCTGGTCACATCTGTGTCACTGTGCTCCTGTGCAGCTGTTGTGCTTGATGCCTCTCCACTGGGGTCCGTCCCCTGTCCCTCCGTGCCCACGGGAGATGCTGCATGAGAGAGAGAGATGTAGGGTCAGTTCAGTGGCAGCAACAGAACAAATATATGCAAGCAAAGCATCACTGAAGATGACTAAATCTACATGTTGCACACCAGCATGTGCAACAACATTGTGCAAACTCAACTTTTTGACTCAAACAGTGCGTGTAAACAAGAAATCCAAGCATAAGTGAGCCATGTGATGACCACACAGCACAACATCCTGCTGGTGTCTCCGTTCAACCAGACACATAAATAGCTCAGAGCACACCTAGGGCCCTAATGGGGGCAAGGGTGAACCCTACAACATGTTGCCACTGTCAGATCTGGATGGAGCAGAAGGGGACAACACAGATACAGACTACAACATGACATTGCACAATGGCCATGAGCCCATGCCATCCACCATGTTGTAGTTTGGGGCACAACTACTGTTGCACATTGGTGTCAGATGTCTAAGCCTCACAAATCTGGGGTCAGGCAATGCACGCATTGATGAAAGCACACTCAGATTGGGCACACTGCTGTTCCCTTCCATGGGATTTCCCAGACTACCCCAATACAGATGATACCTGAAGCCCACAAATCAGAATGCTATGGAAATCCCCACTACTCAAATCACATTAGGAAGTACAGGTAGCGCAAATGCATGACAGCTGCACCCAGCACAGAGGCCACTTACAAGCCACTGCATCACACTACCAACATCACATAGCCAAGCGCTGGCACAGGCTGTGTACACATGCAGCCACTCGCAGCCAAAGTCACCCTTCCCAGAATACTCACCCCTAGTTTGCTGCTGATTCTCCTTCAAACGTGCATCCAGCTCAGGCTGTGTCACGGCCAAGATGTGGCCTATTAGTGGTGTCATGCTGCGCCTTGCCAACCTGCCAGTCCGAGGGAGCAGCCCAGTGTCATCTTTGCCACGTTCTTTGCAAACCGGCAAATGTCATCCCTCCTCTTGTGACAGTGGATTTGCCGTCGGTTGGAGACACCCAGAGCCCGTACCTTGCTTGCAATAGCCCTCCACATGGCCGTACGCTGGTGTTCTTGGAGCTGCAGGCATGGGAAACAAGAGGGGGAAAACATCAGTGACACAGTGTTATGTACCAAAATCTCTCAGGACAGTAGCATGATACTGACTCATCCCAAATCCACAGATATGTCTTTCAGAGACAAAAATGCATCTTACATGGTACATCTTCATGGGAGAACCACACGTAAATGCATGCAGGTGTGAGGGGGGACACATTACCTGCCCATCTCATAAACATGCAGGATGCCAGCACAGAAAGCCATGTGCAGTCTGCCCACTTCTGCTGTCCATTTCTAGGTAGAGCAAGACATACATCATATATCAACATGTGTTTGGGGGTATACTCACTGTGTCCAACACTGCACAGCCCTCAATGTCCTCACCCTGTGAATAGCTCAGTGTGTCATGGATGTCACATTGAGGGACATGATCTCACAAACCCACACCCTTCTCACAGGGCCTGTCGTGTGCAATCTACAGGGCTGAGATGGCTCATTGATGGAGTGTAATGGGAAAAGACACATGTAACACCCTCTACTTTCAGTGATGTGTCCTTATCATTTTGGGCGGTGACTGTGCAGGCCAGGTGGGCTCACACTGAGGTGGACAACAGGGACCCACACAGCCATTCACATAAGCAATCACTGTCCTGACTCATGCATTACCAACTTGCTGCGTCACTGTATGGCTGCCAAGACAATACATGTCCCCCCAATCTTGATGTGCAGGCAGGGAAACGTGTGGAATAGGGTACACCACCTTACCTCTGGAGACAGCATGTTAGGCAGTGCATGACACAACCCCACACTCTCAGGCACATACTGCACCAGATCAACTACATGTGTGTCCCCCCTGCACTCTTACTCACACCGTTGAAGACTTACCACGACATTTGGGGCACCATAGAGCCTTGGATACTGTGTGAGCACCTCGTCCACCAGGACCTCCAGCTCCTCGCTGGTGAAGGGACTCTTCTCAGTCCTCGCCATCACTGTGGATATGATACAGCAGCAGCGGCAGCAGCAGATGAGGGTTCTCAGGCAGCAGTCCCTGGAGGCAGCAGCAGGTGAGGGGTCTCAGGCAGCATCTCTGGAGGCAGCAGCAGGTGAGGGGTCTCAGGCAGCAGTCCCTGGAGGCAGCAGCAGGTGAGGGGTTTCAGGCAGCAGGCTCTGGTAACAGTGGAAATGTGGGGCTCTCTCCCACACATATATAGCCCCCTGGGGTCGTTTCAGTGGTGCTAAGCTGCTGCAATTGGTGTTCCAGGTCTGCCTTTTTCAAATGCATCCAATGACCGGCTCCGCAGTGGCGGAGCACGCCTACCGCGATTTTCAAAAATTGCATCATGCTACAGCGATTGCGTTCCCATTGTCTGTAAGGGCATGGTCTATGGCGGTGACACAGCGCAGGTGCCAGGCGGGCGCTGCTGTGGTGGTGCGTCTTTCAATTGCATCCAATGACCGGCCCGTGGTGGCAGAGCAAGCCTACCGCGATTTTTAAAATTGCATTAGGCTACCGCGAGTGCGCTTCCCATTGGCTGTAAGGGAATGGTCCATGACGGTGACACACCGCTGGTGCCAGGCGGTAGCTACCGCGATTTGGGTGCCATACAGTGACATGGGTGATTGGGATATGGGTGGCGGAGAAAGCCAACTGCCATTTTGCGATACATATGTACCTATCACTACCGCAATTGTGTCATGGTCAATGGCGGTGACACACCGCTGGTGCCAGGCGGTAGCTACCGAGATTTGGGTGCCATACAGTGACATGGGTGACTGGGATTTGGGTGGTGAAGCATGCCAACCGCCATTTTGCGATACATATGTACCTATCACTACCCCGATTGTGTCGTGGTCCATGGCGGTGACTCGCCGCTGGTGCAAGGCGGTAGCTACCGCGATTTGGGTGCCATACATTGATATGAGTGGCCAGGATTTGGGTGGCGGATTACTTTGACAGCACCAATGGACACATCATGCTGTGTCAGGCCATCTGGCAGACATGAACGGTGCCCAGTGGCCATATGGTTGATGGCACATCATTGTGCACACAATGTCAATGTTACATTTACCCCACTGATGACTACACATGCCATGTTTGTGTATGTAATTTTGTACATTGGCATGTACTCCCACACATGTCACTTGTGATATGGATGGGCCTGTACACGGGACAGCGTTGTTATGGACTCTCCAATGTGTTCACATGTCAATGTGTTGAAGTGCAGTGAAAATGACAGCAATGTTTGTCTTCATGAAGAATGTGCAGATTTTTTTTTAAAAAATTTTGATCCTCATACCGCCAACATTCTTGTTAGGGTTCGCTCTGATCCCTTAAGGTCTTATATAGGGATACCGACTGGTAGACCAGGAGCCAATCCAGAGTTATATCCCTCAAGCATACTGCTGCGTCCACCTCAATTCTCCTCTACTCGATGATACCGCCACTGAGAGGAGGATGTTACCGTCAGCAGGTTTTGGCTTAATCATAGGATTCATAATTCCTTATTTCTCCATCTTATTAACGGTGCCCATATTCTCGACTCACTCATAGGGTCACATGCCATATCAGACTCACTGATATAAATTATATTTCTAAGACAGTCACTAAACAAAGGTGGATTTCCTGATTTCCATAACCTACATATCTCCCGTCTGGCCAACAGAATCACAAAGAACAAAAATTTCGCATTACACAAAGATGTCTGCACAATTTCCTGCACACATAAACCAAAGAAAATTAACCGAGAACAGATTGTAAACTGTATCCCAATCGTTTCCCTGAGAAAGTCACACACTGAATTCCAATAAAAAGATATATTGGGACATGTCATGAACATGTCATGAACAAGTGAATATCGTCTGCCAATGGTAGCATACATCTAGGGCAATTATATACATTACAAGTAATCTTAGTTAACTTTGCATGTGACCAGTACACTCTATAAGTAGGAAATAGATGGTTTCTTTTAAGTGATGCTGGTTTAACTACTGTTCGTAAATAATCATAAGATATACGC
This sequence comes from Triturus cristatus, assembly GCF_964204655.1. NCBI lineage: Eukaryota > Metazoa > Chordata > Amphibia > Caudata > Salamandridae > Triturus > Triturus cristatus. Next base: position 320,456,599 of record NC_140584.1, on the reverse strand, counting down.
CACAATTGAGTTACATCATCTTCACCAAATTCCCGACCCCAAAGCTTTACAATTTCGATCTCTAATTCCTTATCCATTTCCAAAAAAAGCCCAATACCAGAAGGACACCTCTTTTTTCCACTGGCCGGATCTCGTCACCTGACTAAATTTTGTTTCATCATCCCCCTCCTCCCAAACCTGTGCAACCCACCAGGAGCTTAATTGATAGTACTTGAATCTTGTTAGCTGCCCCTTACAAAGACAATTCAAGTCTCCCCAACTCATTAATTCTGAGCCCTGCTTAAAATCAGCCCAATAATGAATACCGCCTAATTTCAGAGGCTGACTAAGTTGATCTCTCAAGCATTCGGTGGTACCGGGGGAGTCCCATATTTGAGCATAACTGGAAAAATAAGGGACTTTAAAAACCTTCCTCACATACATCCAAGTGTTCAAGGCAGCCTTCAAGACCTTTAGTCTTATCTTCTTAAAAAACGTGTGATCTCCAAATTTGAAAAGAAAATACCGTTGGCCCTGCGGGATATCTTCTAACATAGCAAAAAAGAGCGAGCCGATAGATGACTTATCCATCTTATTAGCCAACATCCGCACATTTTTAAAATGGGAAGCATAACTATAAATAAGCAAATCGGGAAGTGCCAACCCACCGACCTCCAATCTCCTCCTCAATTTTCTCCAAGAAATCCTTGGACCTTTGGACGCCCAAATAAAACAACCTATTTTACCCTGGAGTTTTGCAATTTCTTCTTTCTTAAAAATCAAAGGGATAGAGTTAAAGAGAAATGTAATCTTTGGAAAAATGATCATTTTTATTAAATTCACACGCCCATATATATTTAGGGAGAGGTTTTCCCATTTTAGCAACAGCCCTGCCACTTCCTGGCTAGTTTTCCTCCAATTAATTTTTGTTATATCCTCAATCTTTTGTGGAATTAAAATCCCTAGATATCGTATTTTCACCTCATAACTTTGTGAAACCTGATTCCACTCCATAATCTCCGTTTTATCTGTATTTACGTTATAGCCTGAAACCTGCCCAAATAACTCTGCCTTCCTCATTAAATTTGGATTGGCATACTGCGGATTTCTTGTATACAACAGTAGGTCGTCCGCGTACAAGGCTAATTTAACCTCATATTTTTTTTATCTAAACGGAAGGATGGAGGTATCTCCTCTCATCAAATTTGCGAAAGGTTCAATATATAAATTGAAAAGAAGCGGAGACAGGGGACAACCTTAACTTGTCCCTCTAGAGATAATAAACCAATCAGACAGAACCCCATTTACCAAAACCCTAGCCTTTGGACCCCGATACAATTTTTTCACCGCCATAACCATATTACGCGGTAATCCAAAGCTACATAAGGACTCCCACATATATGGCCAATGCACCTGATCGAAGTCTTTGGCTGCATCGACCGCTACTATCGTATGTGGCTCCCTCCGCGTCTCAGCTATGTCAGCTACCCCTACCAACTGAAAAGTTAATTCATTTAGTTGTCTTTCAGGGATAACACCTCTTTGATTGGGGTGAACGACCTGTTTTACTGCCCTAGCTACCAGAGCTGGTATAACCCCAGAAAAGATTTTGTAATCCGAGTTCAGCAAAGAAATCGGTCGATATGAGTCAACAGTTCTCGGATCCTTATTTGGCTTTAAAATCAAGGTCACTATTGCCTCTGACCAAGACACAGGAGCGTTTTCCCCACTGATGTAAATTAAATAAAACAGAACTTTTAGAACTGGGATTATTGTGTCGATGACAGATAGAAATACCTCCACTGGAAGGCCATCTGGCCCTGCAGCTTTCCCCTTAACCATTCTCTTACATTGAACTCTAATCTCGCCTTCTGTAATCTCTCCTTCTAGTGCTTTCTGTTGCTCATTAGTAAGCTCAGGGAGAGCCGTTTGTTCTAACCACTTTGTGATATCCTCTTGATCGGGATAAATGTCCTCCCTATATAGATCATTCATAAAACTACAAGCCTCCTTACAGATATCCTCATTAGTATGCAATATTTCGCCAGAAGCTCTGCTAATTAGTGCTCGAATATTATTTCTGGCTCTATCCGCCATAGTTTTCCAAGCTAATAGGGAGATACATTTTTCTCCGTATGCAAAGTGGCGAAGTTTGCTGGCCTTCCATTTATCGGATATTCTTTTATCAATATAGGCTTGGAACATTGCCTGCAACCCTTCTAACTCTTTGCTTAAAGCGGGGACATTATCTAAGTCATCCATTGAGGCCTTCTGTAGTTCTCTTTCTTTGATCTTGATCTCCTCCAATTTATATTCCTCATCTAGTTTCTCCGTCCTTCTTTTCCCTATCATTATAGATCTTAAAACCCCCCTTAAATAGGCCTTATAAGCATCCCAAACTATTTGATATCCAACCGATCCTATATTCATACAAAAATATACCTCAGACTTTTCTCTTAGATCTCTAACTATCCCCTCATCTAAGAAAAGGGTTCTATCTACTATCCATCTTCTCTGCCCTTGCTTTTGCTGGATCTTCAATGCGAGGGCAACAGCTGAATGTCCGACACTATCGCGGGGACATGTACAATTTCCAATACATCTCCAAGTAACTCTGGGTCTACCAATAAAAAATCGATTCGAGAGTGATGTCTATACTTTTTGCTATAAAAAGTGAACTCCCGAGCATCCCCCCTCTTAATACGCCAAATATCAATTACATTAAAATCCTTCATCATGCTCTTTAACCTGGAAAAAGATCTAGGTGGGTTCATATAGTTTACCCTAGAGGTCGAATCTAATCCCTTGTCCATAACTAGATTAAAATCTCCTCCCACCACAATAGGTACTGTTGTCTCTAATAGACAGGATTCCATCTTGATTAAAGCCTCCGGATCATCATTATTCGGTCCATAGTAAACTGCACATACCAGGGGCCAATTTTGAATTACCAGAGTCGCCACCAACCATCTACCTGAGCAATCAGTTTCATATTTAAGTAATCTTATTCCATTATTACTTTTAATGATAATGGCAACTCCTCGAGTACTCCCCCTTTGATCCGAGCATATTACCTCCTGAACTCATCTACACTTTTGAAAACATTGTCTACATTCAATATTTTCCAAATGAGTTTCCTGTAGTAGTATAATTTGAGCAGTGCTTCCCTTAAGAACTTCCAAAACTCTAGATAATTTCCTCCTAGATCTTAGCCCATTCACATTCCAAGTCAAAATGTTAGCTATTTTAAAACTATCCATTCTCTAGCCCATAAGTTTCAGTTCTTACCCAATTATCTTGATTCAAATCCACAAGCATATATACACTTAACACATCCCCTAGAAAAGATACGCGAATGAGGACAATTTTTTTATTTTTCTCCCACGGCTCCCTACACCCGGTGCCCCCCCTTCTCCCCACCCCCTGGGAAACCCCCCTTCATCCTAAGGCGATACTCTCCGCCCTTTGCGTCCTCCCCCATTTCTCCAGGAGAGGAGAGAGCTGAAAACAAGAAAAAGAAGAGAAACATAACATATAAAGCAGCCAATCCATAAATTTCTATCCATAAATTTCTTCCAAATCAAGATACGTTTTCCTTAGCTCGACCGTATCCACCGTATCAACCATATTAACATAAATTTAATCAGATATCTTATCATACCATCTGTGATAGGAAGGTATCAACCTCCTCTGGGTCACTTATATTAAACATTTTGTTCCGCCACATAATTTTTAGCATTGCAGGAAATTTCAACTGAACTTGTGCTCCCTTACTCCGTAACTCGGTAATTCTAGTACCCAATTCCCACTGCCTCTGAGCAGTTCTTTTACCAAGATCCGACTTAATTTGGTAGGAAAACCCATCATGACTCAAAGAACCCCCTTTCAGAGCCCTTTGCAACACCAACTCTTTAACAGCAAAAGTTAAGAAATTCACCAAAATCTTTCTGGGGGTCTTCCGGTCTGAGCTCAACCTAAAAGGGTCCCTACGAGCCCTCTGGATCTCCTTCTCCCAATCAATCTCAGGCCTATCCTTCAAAACTTCTCTCATAAAGCAGCAAATAAGGGCCTTAACATCTCCTTTCTCGGCCCCCTCAGGAATTTTAAAGAATCTTAAATTATTACGGCAAGATTGAGTTTCAAGCCTTTCCAAGTCGTCTTGTAGTATTTTATTCTGTTTCTTTAAGAACTCAATATCCTTGGAATTATCCATTACTGTTACAGAGAGGGCTTTGACTTCCTCTTCCAGTAATCCGGTACGTGACGCAAGATCATCCAATTTCTCCTCAAGCACTTCACATTTCTCACGAATCGCTTTTTGATTTGTTTCCGATATCTCAAAATTTGAAAGGATGTCTTGACGTAAAGCCAAAAAAATCTTCTCCAAAAGAGGTTCACCTCTATCAGCACTTGGATTATCTTCTTTTTGACTAGGACTCTCTGTCTGTCCTCCAATGGTTATTCCCTCAGGCGTCTCAATAATGCAGTCGCGACTAGAGCCAGGGCTAGGCTCAGAGATCTTCTCAGGGCTTAAACTGTCACCTAGTGACTCTACACCTTGCGATAACGTTACCAGCGGGGTAAAACGATTCTCCAAAGTAAGTGAAGCATTTGGTGGTATATCCTTACAAACCTGTGAGGATTCAACCTGCTCCATAATTTTAAAATAGGATCTCAAGGAGGGCGAGGGTTTTACGGACACCCCCCCCCCCTCCCCCCCACCTTGGGCCACAGCGTTTAGGCTTTCCTCCTGTCTTCAACAACTTATTTTTCGGAGAGACTGCACAGGACTCAATACCAGTCAGCAAGGCCCTACTGCTTCCACCCTTGCTTCCCTTACCTTTCCCCTTTGCCTCTGGGAGTGACCGAAGCTGATAGCGGTTTTTTACGAAACCCCCTAATTTATGTTTCACTATATTCTCTGTATTCCCCTTATCACAACAATCGTCATCAGTCCCTCTTGCTTCTTGGCATAGTTTTAGCTGTGATACCGATAATTGAGGGTCACTTTCCATCGGTCGCAGAGCCCCTCGCCCGGAGCCTTGAACTTGAAGATTAGTCACCTCAAATTCCCTACCTCCTGTTGTACCGCGCTGCTCCCGATTTACTTGAACATTATGGGGCATAAATCTTTTACCAGGACCGCCGCTGCTCACTCTGTTCTCCAGCCCGCTCTTCGCCAACACCGCCAGCTCCGCTGTAGGAGTATGCCCTGTGCTCACTCTGCCATTCGAGCCCCGGAAGCCAGCTGCTGCGAACACTGCGCGAGCCCTCTAAAACGAGCGCGCGGCGTAATACCAGACACCCTGCTGCAACTCCGAGTGCCAAGCGATAAGCAAGGGCGGAGGACACCTCGCAGAACCAGGTGACCCAAAGTTTTAGCGTGAATGGAGGAAATTTACCTAACTACAAGAGATACCCATAATCTAATACTAAAATATGGCTGTTTCCTCTAAACAAACTCTCTGGGATCGGGAGCTCGCGCGACCGGCGTCAGCCTGCCGCCATGTTTCCCCAGGTCCGGTCCTCAAACATGTTTCGTCTATATGGGTTATTGGAGAATGTGCAGATTTGCCTGTCCTCTTATGTTTGATCATGCACACACTCACCATTTACGCTCATCCTGTGGTCATTGTGTTGTTGATGTGTGCCATGCTCAACTGATGTCTGAAGGTGTGGCAGGTACAGCAGCTAGGTATGAGACAGTAGTGTTGCATTTTTACAAATATGCTGGATGATGTACTCCCAGGCATGCCCATGCTAAATGTGGCCTTATCACTATGTGCATTCTCATAGTCCGAGGTTGTTTTGGAGGTACTTACTGTGTGTAAGTTGACAAGTGTACGATTAGTGTAGCTGAAGGTGTCCCTACATGTAAGCTGCTCTGTAACTCAATTGTGATGACAGTCATTGTTGGCGTTGTGTCAGTCAAAACGTGTGATGCTGTGCTCTCATGATATATTGTATTGACATGTGTCCAGTTTCATCTCAACTAGGAGGAGACCAAATCTGTGGCAGACATGGAGAATGAGGAGATCATCCGGAAATTTCGTCTGGATAGAGCCACCCTACAGACCACTTTGTCCTATGTTGGAGCCCCACCTGCAGCCTTGCAGGACATATCCGGGTGCTTTCACCCCAACGTCTAGGGTGATGGCGGCCCTGCCTTTTTTTGCCACTGGATCATTCCAGCACACGGTGTCCAGATCAGGTGGGATGTCGCAACCTATGTTCAGCATGGTGCTGTGTGATGTCCTGTCCGCTATGATGATCTACAAGGACACATATATCCATTTCCCCAGGGTGCATGAATTGGCGTCTGTGAAGGGAAATTTGTATCCCCTTGGACACATCCCCCATGTTGTTGTTGCCATTGACTGCACACATGCTGGGCTGGTTCCACCACAGGCACATGAGCACATCTACAGGAATCGTAAACATTACCACTCCATATCTGCCTGGCACACCACTTCCACATTTATGATCATCTCGCACATGTGTGCCAAATTTCCAGGCTCGGCCCATGACTCATACATCCTGTGTAACAGCATTGTACCACAGCTGATGGTTAATCTGCTTCCTGAGCATGCATGGATTGTGGGTGAGTATACCTAGTCAAATAGCGTGCTGTGTGTGTGACCTGCTGTCCTCTGCCACAGCAACATTACAATGTTTATATGTGTTTGTCACACCTAGGTGACTCTGCATATCCCAACTGTCCTTGGTTGCTGAGCCCACTGCGGAATCCCAGGACACCAGCTGATGTCCGCTACAATGATGCCCATGGGAGGACAAGTCGGGTGGTGGAGCGTACTTTTGGTCTGCTGAAGTCACAATTTCGGTGCATGGGCAAGACCGGAGGTGCACTGATGTACTCGCCCGGGAAGGTGTGTCAGATTGTAGTGGCATGCTGTATGCTCCACAACCTAGCCATTCGCAAGGAGATCCCCCTGATCCAGGATGATGGTGAGGACCAAAGGCCCCAGCCTGCAAACCAACCTGTGTCCAGTGATGAGGACAGTGGAGAGGAGGAAGGTGTTGACCTGCGTCAACAACTCATCAGCCGCTACTTCACTTGAAGGTGAGTGACAATGTACAATGGACCAATTGTCTGATGATTTTACTGTTGTGAAAGTGTAAGTGAGATTTGTGACTGCAGACGGTTGTTGACTCAATGGTGGCTGACAATGTTTCTGGGACAGGTTATTTTGGTACATCTACAGGATGTGTATGTTGGCACTTGTTGCCCATTGTGATGTGTGCATGTTGGATTATCTTGATGGTAAGTGTTGTGTGATGTCTGTGATGCCACACCCAGACTAGTGAATTGCATTCTGTTGTGTTTTCCTAGGTCCCTTCAACCTCTCCTTGCCTACACAGATTCCATACTCCTGGTACATTGTAAGCATGGTGAAGACTGCACATCCTGGAATAAAGATGGAGCAGAAACAACAACATGTGTGTAAGAAGTATTTATTTACAATGGTGACATGTGAGGGGGTGAACATTTACATTGAGGTGATTAGTGGAGCAGTGAGTTGACAGTTATGGTAAATGAGAGAATCGAGTAGTCACCACATTGATGTGGTGACCCAGTCCAACAGACAGATGCCATTCACAAGGCAGTGTGGGGAAGGACAGTCCAAAAAGTCAATGATTTTAAGCAAACAGTGGTCCTCAATTTGGTTTAAGGAATGGGGGGGATGAATATAGTACAGAATCGAAACTATATTTTTAGGAATGTCCAGCCGGACATCCAATTTAATTCTTCAATGAAAAAAGATAACAATACTCAACAGTAAAACAGAGGTGGGACACAGTCCTGTATCCGTAGGGGGAAGAAAACAAATACAGAGCAAACAAACAATACAGGCAGGACAAGCAGATCTTAATTACGAAATCCAATGTTTTAAGCTTTTCTTTCTACAAACAGTGCACTTTTTTTCATAATGGACTGATGTGCATGCTGTCTAGATTGGGGTCGACGACGTTTCGATCCTATTACAAGGATACAAGGATCATCATCAGGACGAGACAATGAACAAGCCTGGTGTTTAAAGGAATTGCCAGGAACAGACGGCGTGATCATGTGCCAGAATAAAATAAACGTCTGGAGGTGCCAAAAGGTCTGGAAATATGCTGGCGTGTGCGGCTGGGACCGCGACAGCCGCTGTTAGAATATGGAGACGGGCAAAAGGGATTTCTAGCTCCGGTCCATGGTCAATGTAAACAGTTCCGGGGTAGGTAGGCAATCATGATAGAATTGCGGGTAAAACGGATCCATGAAATTACACGTTATCGCGCGGCGCAGGACGCCGCGCGATAACGTGTAATTTCATGGATCCGTTTTACCCGCAATTCTATCATGATTGCCTACCTACCCCGGAACTGTTTACATTGACCATGGACCGGAGCTAGAAATCCCTTTTGCCCGTCTCCATATTCTAACAGCGGCTGTCGCGGTCCCAGCCGCACACGCCAGCATATTTCCAGACCTTTTGGCACCTCCAGACGTTTATTTTATTCTGGCACATGATCACGCCGTCTGTTCCTGGCAATTCCTTTAAACACCAGGCTTGTTCATTGTCTCGTCCTGATGATGATCCTTGTATCCTTGTAATAGGATCGAAACGTCGTCGACCCCAATCTAGACAGCATGCACATCAGTCCATTATGAAAAAAAGTGCACTGTTTGTAGAAAGAAAAGCTTAAAACATTGGATTTCGTAATTAAGATCTGCTTGTCCTGCCTGTATTGTTTGTTTGCTCTGTATTTGTTTTCTTCCCCCTACGGATACAGGACTGTGTCCCACCTCTGTTTTACTGTTGAGTATTGTTATCTTTTTTCATTGAAGAATTAAATTGGATGTCCGGCTGGACATTCCTAAAAATATAGTTTCGATTCTGTACTATATTCATCCCCCCCATTCCTTAAACCAAATTGAGGACCACTGTTTGCTTAAAATCATCAATTACCCAAGGTCCTCAACTACCTATTGGGTTCCCTTGTTCTGTAAAAATATATAGTCCAAAAAGTCAATGCAGTGGTGAAGAGGGTTGCCATCACTGCTGGCTCCGTGTCTGATGTTTGGCAGGTGCTTTGCCATGGGTTACTCCCAGGGATTTCTTGGGACGGCCTCTTCGTCACTGTAGAGCCAATGGGGTCTGAGGACTCACCCCTCTCTGTGGCCGCAGGGGAGAATGGTGAACTGTCATCCTGCGGCCCAGCAGGAGGAGGTGGAGGTGTTGTTTGTGGCGCAGGCCTGTCCCTCAGTACCTTCACTAGCTGTCCCAAGAGGTCCACAATTTGTCCCATGAGGGTGTCCATGGACCTCATCAGCAGGAGGAGCTCGCGGGAATCTTGTTCTGACCGGCCCGTTCGTCCCTGGGCTCGTTCATATGCCCAAAGGACTCTGTTTATGTGGTCCAGGGATTCGGTTCCAATGCTCTGCTTGTCTGTGGGTGACCCTGCCCCTCCCACCTGCCCTGCTGCCACGGACCTGTTGCCTCACCACTGTAGGCACCCGCATCCTCTCCCTGAATCCTGGGAGTCAACATCCGAAAGTCCATGTTCCGGGGGGAGACTGGCTCTGCAGGTTGCTGGTGTTGTCCTCTGCAGTAAGTTCCTGGTCACCTGTGGGTCAGATGGGAAATGGTCATTGTAGTGCACCCCGCAAGCTTTGGGTTAGCTGTGTATCATTCACTGTTTGTGCACCACACAGTTGAATAATCATCACATTGTTTGTATGTGCACTACTGTGCCTCCTGACATGATGCTGAGGTACATGCATTACTTGTCCATGGTGTGAGGTGTCAGAACCTACCATGCGCCACGTGCATATTTTGTGATAACAGGAACATGTTGCCATGTAGGGACTAGCACCACAAAGAATTTCTGTGAAGCCTCTTTGTTGATTACTCTGCCCTGGCAGACGTTACATCTGAGCATGAACTGGCCATTGTCATCTCCTGCATACCTTTGTCTTGTTATGTACATATCTGAATTTGTACCACCGACCATGCTTTCTTTGTTTTAATATGGTTCTTGCTGCTCTGGCCACATGGCACTTACACATGGCATTCAGTGATGTGCGTGATTGCGCCCAGACTTTCACCTACATGTGAATTGGTGTGTCACACTTTGATTGCTGTGACAGTTTCGTCTACAGACCCCCCGGACCCCATGCTCAGTTCAGCGACTCCATCGATGACCTCACCAGCACCCACGCACTCGCCTCCACGGACTACGTGCTCCTCGGGGACCTGAACTTCCACCTTGAGAGCAACAACGACGTCAACTCCGCCACCCTGATCGACAACCTGGCCAACCACGGCCTCAGACAGCTCGTCACCGGACCCACTCACTCCGCCGGCCACACGCTTGACCCCGTCTTCTCCACAAGCACCCACGTCGCCTTCAACCACGCCACCGAACTCCACTGGACCGACCACCGCTGCATCCATTTCACCTTCAAGAAACCAACCACGCACCACCGCACCCAACAGCTGCCTCGCCACTGCTGGAGCAAAGTCACCGAAGATCAGCTGACCTCCACCCTCGCCCAGATCCCACCGACCCCACCGACCCAGACATCGCTGCCCACAACCTCAGACAGTGGATCAACGACTGCGCCAACACCCTCGCCCCACTCAAGAACCCCTCCAACAGCCACGCCAGCAAGAAAGCATCCTGGTTCTCCAAAGAGCTCCAGACCTCCAAACGTACATGCCGGAAACAGGAGAAGAAATGGCTCCACGATCTTACACCGGACAGCCACGCAGCCCACAAGGACTCCACCCGCAGACATCACCAACTCATCAGTGCAGCCAAGAGATCCTCCTTCAAAGCCGGCCTGGACAACAACGCACACGACAGCAAAGAGCTTTTCAGCATAGTGAAGGAACTCTCCAACCCCAGCGCCAACACCAACGACATCCCACCCTCACAAGAGCTGTGTGACTCACTGGCCACCTTCTTCAACCGCAAGATCGCTGACATCCACGACAGCTTCAAAACTACGACCGCCCCGACTACGGCTGATTCCACCTTCCCCGCGAACACCACCTGCACCAACCGCCTGACCTCCTGGTCCTTCGTCAACGACGAGACACTCAAGGTCATGAACTTCATCCACTCAGGATCTCCGTCAGACCCCTGCCCACACCATATATTCAACAAAGCAGACTCAACCATCGCACCTCAACTACGGAAGGTCATCAACATCTCCTTCGAGACAGAGACATTCCCAGAAAACTGGAAGCACGCCAAAATCAACTCCCTCCTCAAAAAGCCCAAGGGGGACCCTAAAGACCTCAAGAACTTTCGGCCCATCTCCCTGCTCCCTTTCCCAGCAAAGGTCATCGAGAAAATCGTCAACATGCAACTGACCCGCCACCTCGAGGACAACAACACCCTAGACCCGTCCCAGTCCGGATTCAGACGAAACCACAGCACCGAGACAACCATCATCGCCGCCACAGACGACATCAGATGCCAGCTAGACAACGGCGAAACATCAGCCCTCATCCTCCTGGACCTATCAGCAGCCTTCGACACGGTCTGCCACCGCACACTAATGACTCGCCTCCAAAGAGCCGGAATCCAGGAGAAGGCCCTGGACTGGACTACGTCCTTCCTCACTGGCAGAACCCAGAGAGTCCGCCTCCCACCTTTCCGATCCGAAGCCACCGACATCATCTGCGGCGTGCCCCAGGGATCATCCCTCAGCCCAACCCTGTTCAACGTCTACATGGCCCCCCTCGCACAAGTGGCCCGCCAGCACGGCCTGAACATCATCTCCTATGCCGCCGACACCCAGCTCATCCTCTCCCTCACCAAAGACCCGCACACCGCCAAGACAAACCTCCACGAGGGAATGAAGGCCGTCGCCGAATGGATGAGGAGCAGCCATCTGAAACTGAACTCAGACAAGACGGAAGTCCCCATCCTCGGCCCCACCCCCTCTGCCTGGGACGACTCCTGGTGGCCGACCTCACTGGGTACAGCACCGACACCCACGGACCACGCACGCAACCCAGGATTCATCCTCGACTCCTCCCTCTCCATGTCGAAGCAGGTCAACGCCATCTCCTCCTCCTGCTACAACACCCTCCGCATGCTCCGCAGGATCTACAAGTGGATCCCGACTGAAACTAGAAAAACGGTGACCCAAGACCTCGTCAGCAGCAGGCTGGACAATGGCTACGCACTCTACGCAGCGATCCCGGCCAAACACCTACGACGATTGCAACGCATCCAAAACGCCTCCGCCTGACTGATCCTCAACATCCCTCGCCGCAGCCACATCACCCCCCCCCCCCCCCGAGAGACCTACACTGGCTCCCCGTCAACAAGAGAATCACATTCAACCTCCTCACCCACGCACACAAGGCATTCCACAACACCGGACCAGCCTACCTGAACAGCAGACTCGGCTTCTACACCTCCACCCGCCAGCTCCGCTCCGCCAGCCTCGCCCTCACCGCCGTCCCCCACAACCAACGAGCTACCTTCCTCGCCGCCAAGACCTGGAACACCCTCCCTACCCACCTGCGGCAGGCCCAAGACCTGCTCACCTTCAGAAAACTCCTCAAGACCTGGCTCTTCGAGCAGTAGCAGCACCCCCTCCCCACAGCGCCTTGAGACCCTCACGGGTAAGTAGTGCGCTCTACAAGTGATTGATTGATTGATTGATTGATTGAATGTATTGGCTGCCAGGCTTCTGGTTGGGGGGTGCTCCATCTTGATGGGCTTGTGGACAAGGGTGCATGGTGGGAGTGGTAGTGCAAGCCTCCCAACCCCAAACAATACAAGCTTGGTAAATGGCTACCTACCTGTTAGTTTGTTTGTAGTGAAAGAAAGGCTAACACATGCATCTGGGTGGGGGGAGTGCTCCATCCTACTTAGGTGTGGGAAGGGGGGCCTGGAGGGAGCGGTAGTGCAGGCCTCCCACCCCCAAACAGCCATCCCTGGGAAGATGGCTACCTGCCTGTGAGTTTGTTTGTAGTGATACAATGGCTAAAGACACACAATTGATGGACGGAATGCAGAACAAATCAAAACATTTACCCCTAGTCAAGAGATCTGGGTTAAATCCATCATTTGTTTGCTCACCATGCCATCCCAGTTTAGACCTGGCCATATGCAAATCAGTCTTAACCCTGTGCCTCATGGGAACAGTCCAGCCCGAACTGCTAAGCCAGGTCCTCCCTGGACCGGAAACAAGCATCCTAGGATCGGTTTTGGGCTTTCACCCCTCTTCAGCCAGGATAGCTTGAATCCAGTGGCACAGTGAGCCCGGGACCCACGTATGGGTATACCCGGTGCACTTAGGGCGAGGAAGCAAAATACACTCATTTTATGGATGGAATGCAGAACAAATCAAAACATTCACCCCCAGTCTGGAGGTCTGGGTTAAATCCATCATTCTTTTGCTTACCATGCCACCCCAGTTTAGACCTGACCATATGCAAATCAGTCTTAACCCTGTGCCTCATGGGAACAGTCCAGCCCGAACTGCTAAGCCAGGTCCTCCCTGGACCGGAAACAAGCATCCTAGGACCGGTTTCAGGGTTTCACCCCTCTTCAGCCAGGATATCTTGAATCCAGCGGCACAATGAGCCCGGGACCCACATCTGGGCATACCCGGCGCACTTAGGGCGAGGAAGCAAAAGACACACAACTGATGGACGGAATGCAGAACATATTCAAAATATTCATCCCCAGTCAAGAGATCTGGGTTAAATCCATCATTCTTTTGCTTACCATGCCACCCCAGTTTAGACCTGGCCATATGCAAATCAGACTTAACCCTGTGCCTTATGGGAACAGTCCAGCCTGAACTGCTAAGCCAGGTCCTCCCTGGACCGGAAACAAGCATCCTAGGACCGGTTTTGGGGTTTCACCCCTCTTCAGCCAGGATAACTTGAATCCAGTGTGACAGTGAGCCCGGGACCCATGTATGGGCATACCCGGCACACTTAGGGAGAGGAAGCGAAAGACACACAATTGATGAACGGAATGCAGAACAAATCAAAACAGTTACCCCCAGTCAAGAGATCTGGGTTAAATCCATCATTATTTTGTTCACCATGCCACCCCAGTTTAGACCTGGCCATATGCAAATCAGTCTTAACCCTGTGCCACATGGGAACAGTGCAGCCCGCACTGCTAAGCCAGGTCCACCCTGGACTGGAAACAAGCATCCTAGGACCAGTTTCGGGGTTTCACCCCTCTTCAGCCAGGATAGCTTGAATTCAGTGGCACGGAGAGCCCGGGACCCATGTCTGGCCATACCCGGCGCACTTAGGGCGAGGAAGCAAAAGACACACAATTGATAGATGGAATGCAGAACAAATCAAAACATTCACCCCAGTCAAGAGATATGGGTTAAATCCATCATTCTTTAGCTCAACATGCCACCCCAGTTTAGACCTGGCCATATTAAAATCAGTCTTAACCCTGTGCCTCATGGGAAAGGTCCAGCCCGAACTGCTAAGCCAGGTCCTCCCTGGACCAGAAACAAGCATCCTGGGACCGGTTTCTGGGTTTTACTCTTCAGCCAGGATAGTTTGAATCCAGTGGCACAGTGAGCCCGAGACCCACGTCTGGGAATACCCGGCGCCCTTAGGGCAGGGAAGCAAAAGCCACTCAATTTATGGACGGAATGCAGAACAAATCAAAACATTCACCCCCAGTCAAGAGATCTGGGTTAAATCCATCATTCTTTTGCTTACCATGCCACCCCAGTTTAGACCTGGCCATATGCAAATCAGTCTCAACCCTGTGCCTCATGGGAACAGTCCAGCCCGAACTGCTAAGCCAGGTCCTCCCTGGACCGGAAACAAGCATCCTAGGACCGGTTTTGGGGTTTCACCCCCCTTCAGCCAGGATAGCTGGAATCCAGTGGCACAGTGAGCCCGGGACCCATGTATGGGCATACCCGGCGCACTTAGGGAGACGAAGCAAAAGACACACAATTGATGGACGGAATGCAGAATATATCAAAACATTCACCCCCAGTCAAGACATCTGGGTTAAATCCATCATTCTTTTGCTCACCATGCCACCCCAGTTTAGACCTGGCCATATGCAAATCAGTCTTAACCCTGTGCCTCATGGGAACAGTGCAGCCCGAACTACTAAGCCAGGTCCTCCCTGGACCGGAAACAAGCATCCTAGGACCGGTTTTAGGGTTTCACCCCTCTTCAGCCAGGATAGCTTGAATCCAGTGGCACAGTGAGCCAGGGACCCACGTCTGGGCATACCCGGTGCACTTAGGGCGAGGAAGCAAAATAAACACAATTAATGGGCGGAATGCAGAACAAATCAAAACATTCACCCCGAGTAAAGAGATCTGGGATGAATCCATCATTCTTTTGCTCACCATGCCACCCCAGTTTGAACCTGGCCATATGCAAATCAGTCTTAACCCTGTGCCTCATGGGAACAGTCCAGCCCGAACTGCTAAGCCAGGTCCTCCCTGGACCAGAAACAAGCATCCTAGGACCGGTTTCGGGGTTTCACCCCTCTTAAGCCAGGATATCTTGAATTCAGTGGCACAGTGAGCCCGGCACCCACGTCTGGGCATACCCGGCGCACTTAGGGCACGGAAGCAAAAGACACACAATTGATGGACGGAATGCAGAACAAATCAAAACATTCACCCCAGTCAAGAGATATGGGTTAAATCCATCATTCTTTAGCGCAACATGCCACTGCAGTTTAGGCCTGGCCATATGAAAATCAGTCTTAACCCTGTGCCTCATGGGAACAGTCCAGCCCAAACTGCTAAGCCAGGTCCTCCCTGGACCGGAAACAAGTATCCTAGGTCCGGTTTCGGGGTTTCACCCCTCTTCAGCCAAGATAGCTTGAATCCAGTGGCACAAGTGAGCCCGGGACCCACGTCTAGGCATATCCGGCACACTTAGGGCGAGGAAGCAAAAGACACACAACTGATGGACAGAATGCAGAACAAATCAAAACATTCAGCCCCAGTTAAGAGATCTGGGTTAAATCCATCATTCTTTTGCTCACCATGCCACCCCAGTTTAGACCTGGCCATATGCAAATCAGTCTTAACCCTCTGCCTCCTGGGGACAGTCCAGCCCAAACTGCTAAGCCAGGTCCTCCCTGGACTGGAAACAAGCATCCTAAGACCGGTTTCGGGGTTTCACCCCCTTCAGCCAGGATAGCTTGAATCCAGTGGCACAATGAGCCTGGGACCCATGTCTGGGCATACCCAGCGCACTTAGGGCGAGGAAGCAAAAGACACACAACTGATGGACGGAATGCAGAACAAATCAAAACATTCATCCTCAGTCAAGAGATCTGGGTTAAATCCATCATTCTTTTGCTTACCATGCCACCCCAGTTTAGACCTGGCCATATGCAAATCAGTCTTAACCCTGTGCCTCATGGGAACAGTCCAGCCCGAACTGCTAAGCCAGGTCCTCCCTGGACCGGAAACAAGCATCCTAGGATCGTTTTTGAGGTTTCACCCCTGTACAGCCAGGATAGCTTGAATCCAGTGACACAGTGAGCCAGGGACACACGTCTGGGCATACCTGGCGCACTTAGGGTGAGGAAGCAAAAGACACACAGCTGATGGATGGACTGCAGAACAAATCAAAACATTCATCCCCAGTCACTAGATCTGGGTTAAATCCACCATTCTTTTGCTCACCATGCCACCCCAGTTTAGACCTGGCCACATGCAAATCAGTCTTAACCCTGTGCCTCATGGGAACAGTCCAGCCCGAACTGCTAAGCCAGGTCCTCACTGGACCGGAAACAAGCATCCTAGGACCGGGTTTGGGGTTTCACCCCTCTTCAGCCAGGATTGCTTGAATCCAGTGGCACAGTGAGCCCACGACCCATGTATGGGCATACCCGGCGCACTTCGGCAGAGGAAGCAAAAGACACATAATTGATGGACGGAATGCAGAACAAATCAAAACATTCACCCCCATTCAAGAGATCTGGGTTAAATCCATCATTATTTTGCTCACCATGCCACCCCAGTTTAGACCTGGCCATATGAAAATCAGTCTTAACCCTGTGCCTCATGGGAATAGTGCAACCCGAACTGCTAAGCCAGATCCTCCCTGGACCGAAACAAGAATCCTAGGACCAGTTTCGGGGTTTCACCCCTCTTCAGCCAGGATAGCTTGAATTCAGTGGCACAGTGAGCCCGGGACCCTCGTCTGGGCATACCCGGCGCACTTAGGGCGAGGAAGCAAAAGACAAACAACTGATAGATGGACTGCAGAACAAATCAAGACATTCATCCCCAGTCAAGAGATCTGGGTTAAATCCACCATTCTTTTGCTCACCATGCCACCCCAGTTTAGACCTGGCCATTTGCAAATCAGTCTTAACCCTGTGCCTCATGGGAACAGTCCAGCCCGAACTGCTAAGCGAGGTCCTCCCTGGAACGGAAACAAGCATCCTAGGAGCGGTTTGGGGGTTTCACCCCTCTTAAGCCAGGATAGCTTGAATCCAGTGGCACAGTGAGCCCGGGACGCATGAATGGGCATACCCGGCGCACTTAGGCAGAGGAAGCAAAAGACACATAATTGATGGACGGAATGCAGAACAAATCAAAACATTCACCCCCAGTCAAGAGATCTGGGTTAAATCCATCATTCTTTAGCTCAACATGCCACCCCAGTTTAGACCTGGCCATATGAAAATCAGTCTTAACCCCGTGCCTCATGGGAACAGTCCAGCCTGAACTGCTAAGCCAGGTCCTCCCTGGACCAGAAACAAGCATCCTGGGACCGGTTTCTGGGTTTTACTCCTCTTCAGCCAGGATAGTTTGAATCCAGTGGCACAGTGAGCCCGGGACCCACGTCTGGGCATACCCGGCGCCCTTAGGGCAGGGAAGCAAAAGACACTCAATTTATGGACGGAATGCAGAACAAATCAAAACATTCACCCCCAGTCAAGAGATCTGGGTTAAATCCATCATTCTTTTGCTTACCATGCCACCCCAGTTTAGACCTGGCCATATGCAAATCAGTCTTAACCCTGTGCCTCATGGG
Organism: Triturus cristatus; assembly: GCF_964204655.1. Classification (NCBI taxonomy): domain Eukaryota; kingdom Metazoa; phylum Chordata; class Amphibia; order Caudata; family Salamandridae; genus Triturus; species Triturus cristatus. The sequence continues at coordinate 320,438,576 of NC_140584.1, read as the reverse complement.
AACAGTCCAGCCCGAACTGCTAAGCCAGGTCCTCCCTGGACCGGAAACAAGCATCCTAGGACCGGTTTCGGGGTTTCACCCCCCTTCAGCCAGGATAGCTTGAATCCAGTGGCACAGTGAGCCCGGGACCCATGTATGGGCATACCCGGCGCACTTAGGGAGACGAAGCAAAAGACAGACAATTGATGGACGGAATGCAGAATATATCAAAACATTCTCCCCCAGTCAAGAGATCTGGGTTAAATCCATCATTCTTTTGCTCACCATGCCACCCCAGTTTAGACCTGGCCATATGCAAATCAGTCTTAACCCTGTGCCTCATGGGAACAGTGCAGCCCAAACTGCTAAGCCAGGTCCTCCCTGGACCGGAAACAAGCATCCTAGGACCGGTTTCGGGGTTTCACCCCCCTTCAGCCAGGATAGCTTGAATCCAGTGGCACAGTGAGCCCGGGACCCACGTCTGGGCATACCCGGCGCACTTAGGGCGAGGAAGCAAAATACACACAATTGATGGGCGGAATGCAGAACAAATCAAAACATTCACCCCCAGTCAAGAGATCTGGGATAAATCCATCATTCTTTTGCTCTCCATGCCACTCCAGTTTGAACCTGGCCATATGCAAATCAGTCTTAACCCTGTGCCTCATGGGAACAGTCCAGCCCGAACTGCTAAGCCAGGTCCTCCCTGGACCAGAAACAAGCATCCTAGGACCGGTTTCGGGGTTTCACCCCTCTTCAGCCAGGATACCTTGAATTCAGTGGCACAGTGAGCCCGGCACCCACGTCTGGGCATACCCCGCGCACTTAGGGCGAGGAAGCAAAAGAAACACAATTGATGGACGGAAGGCAGAACAAATCAAAACATTCAACCCAGTTAAGAGATATGGGTAAATCCATCATTCTTTAGCTCAACATGCCACCGCAGTTTAGGCATGGCCATATGAAAATCAGTCTTAACCCTGTGCCTCATGGGAACAGTCCAGCCCGAACTGCTAAGCCAGGTCCCTGGACCGGAAACAAGCATCCTAGGACCGGTTTCGGGGTTTCACCCCTCTTCAGCCAGGATAGCTTGAATCCAGTGGCACAAGTGAGCCCGGGACCCACGTCTAGGCATATCCGGCACACTTAGGGCGAGGAAGCAAAAGACACACAACTGATGGACAGAATGCAGAATAAATCAAAACATTCAGCCCCAGTTAAGAGATCTGGGTTAAATCCATCATTCTTTTGCTCACCATGCCACCCCAGTTTAGACCTGGCCATATGCAAATCAGTCTTAACCCTCTGCCTCCTGGGGACAGTCCAGCCCAAACTGCTAAGCCAGGTCCTCCCTGGACTGGAAACAAGCATCCTAAGACCGGTTTCGGGGTTTCACCCCCCTTCAGCCAGGATAGCTTAAATCCAGTGGCACAATGAGCCCGGGACCCATGTCTGGGCATACCCAGCGCACTTAGGGCGAGGAAACAAAAGACACACAACTGATGGACGGAATGCAGAACAAATCAAAACATTCATCCTCAGTCAAGAGATCTGGGTTAAATCCATCATTCTTTTGCTTACCATGCCACCCCAGTTTAGACCTGGCCATATGCAAATCAGTCTTAACCCTGTGCCTCATGGGAACAGTCCAGCCCGAACTGCTAAGCCAGGTTCTCCCTGGACCGGAAACAAGCATCCTAGGATCGTTTTTGAGGTTTCACCCCTCTTCAGCCAGGATAGCTTGAATCCAGTGGCACAGTGAGCCAGGGACACACGTCTGGGCATACCCGGCGCACTTAGGCAGAGGAAGCAAAAGACACATAATTGATTGACGGAATGCAGAACAAATCAAAACATTCATCCTCAGTCAAGAGATCTGGGTTAAATCCATCATTCTTTTGCTTTCCATGCCACCCCAGTTTAGACCTGGCCATATGCAAATCAGTCTTAACCCTGTGCCTCATGGGAACAGTCCAGCCCGAACTGCTAAGCCAGGTCCTCCCTGGACCGGAAACAAGCATCCTACGATCGTTTTTGAGGTTTCACCCCTCTTCAGCCAGGATAGCTTGAATCCAGTGGCACAGTGAGCCAGGAACACACGTCTGGGCATACCCGGCGCACTTAGGCAGAGGAAGCAAAAGACACATAATTGATGGACGGAATGCAGAACAAATCAAAACATTCACCCCCATTCAAGAGATCTGGGTTAAATCCATCATTATTTTGCTCACCATGCCACCCCAGTTTAGACCTGGCCATATGCAAATCAGTCTTAACCCTGTGCCTCATGGGAATAGTGCAGCCCGAACTGCTAAGCCAGATCCTCCCTGGACCGAAACAAGCATTCTAGGACCAGTTTCAGGGTTTCACCCCTCTTCAGCCAGGATAGCTTGAATTCATGGCATGGCATGGTGAGCAAAAAAACGATGGATTTAGGCCCAGTTCTCTGTACTGGGGTGAATGTATGACATTGTTCTGCATTCTGTCCATCAATTGTTCTTTTTGCATGTGATACAATGGCAGCCACATGCATCTGGGTGGGAGGGAGTGCTCCATCTTGATGGGCTGGGGGACAAGGGTGCATGGTGGGAGTAGTAGTGCAGGCCTCCCACCCACAAACACACCTTCCTGTTAAGATGTCTACCTACCTGTTAGTTTGATGAGGGCAATGTATTGGCTGCCACAAGCTTCTGGGTGGGGGGTGCTCCATCTTCATGGGCTGGGGGACAAGGGTGCATGATGGGAGTGGTAGTGCAGGCCTCCCACCCACAAACATCCCTCCATGGGAAGATGGCTGCCTACCTGTTAGGTTGTTTGTAGTGAAAGGATGGCTGCCACATGCTTCTGGTTGGGGGGATGCTCCATCTTGATGGGCTGGGGTACAAGGGTGCATGGTGGGAGTGGTAGTGCAGGCCTCCCAACCCCAAACAGTACAAGCTTAGTAAATGGCTACCTACCTGTTAGTTTGTTTTTAGTGAAAGGATGGCTGCCACATGATTCTGTTTGGGGGGAGTGCTCCGCCTTGATGGGCTATGGGACAAGGGTGCATGGTGGGAGTAGTAGTGCAGCCCTCCCACCCACAAACACACCTCCCTGTTAATATGGCTACCTACCTGTTAGTTTTTTTGTAGTGAAAGAATGGCTACCTACCTGTTAGTCTGATGAGGGCAATGTATTGGCTGACACATGCCTCTGGGTGGGGTGGTGCGAGTGCTCCATCTTGCTTAGCAGTGGGACAAGGGAGCCTGGTGGGAGTTGTAGTGCTGGCTGGCTGTACACATGCCCCCATGATGATGTTGCAAGCTACGTTTGGGTTGAATGAGAAGGAATGAATGTTGGATCTGTGGTACCTGTGTTGGGGAGTGTGTGGTGCATATTGGGACTAGTAGGTGTAGTTTTGTAGTTGTGCAAGACAGTACATAGCAGTGTGGTGGTAGTAAATTGTTTGTACTTACCAGCCTGCACTCCCCCGGCTATTCCTGTAAGACTCTCTGGATGCACTATGGCAAGCACCTTCTCCTCCCATGCAGTGAATGTTTTTGGTGGGATGGGAGGGCCACCGCAAGTCCTCTGAGCCAGCTCACGGATCTTGCGCCTCTTCTCTTTCACAACCCTCTTCAGGTCATGCCACCGCTTCATGATTTCCTTTTTTGAGCGCAGGGTGGTCCTTACTGCATTGACCTTATTGACTATCCTTGCCCACATTTGGGCTCTTGTGGCTAATGGTGTCTGTTGGACCAGGATACCAAACAGTTGTGGTTCAACTCTGATTATATCATCTACCATAACCTTCAACTCACGCTCTGTGAATTTGGGCATTGTTTGTGTTGCCATGGTGTGCGATGTGCAAAGGGGTTATGGGTGCAGGGTGTGTAAGTGGTGGGGGTGGTGGCGATGTGTATGGTGTGTGATGTGCAGGTGGGTTAGGGGTGCAGGTGTGGAAGTGGTGGTGGTGCTATGTGTGGTGTGAGTAGTGATGGATAGTGTGTTGCTTTGCCTACCCTTTGTTCTCAGGGTTTGGGGCCTTCAGTCGTGGAGTGATGCAAATGATTGTGGTCAGGGAAGGGGCTGGTTTTATACTCAGCTATGTAAGTGTGTCCAAATGGGGTATTGCTGTCAGGTGTGATGTGTGGGTTGTCCTGTGATTAGTATTTTTGTAGTTGCCATGTGGTTGTGTCATTGAGGTGTGTTCTGTGTTTTTGGGTGCATGGCTAGTTTGCTGTGTGCACTTTGTGTCCTTGTTGTGAGTTTTTTCTGTCGACCGCCATATTTGTCACGGAGCATCCGTGGAAGTGGCTATGCTACAGCTCTTCCGACGGCTCTCCTATTCATCACTGTTAGCGACCGCGGCGGTTGGAAACAGCGGAACTTACCGCAGTGCCATCAGGGATATCCTAATTTTCCATGCTGTGTCTCCGCTGTCCTGTCCTGCATTACAGCCTGCATGGAAAACAAGCCCAGGTCCCCATTCCCTGGTTTAGTGTCAAATCAGAACACTCAAAACCAATCATAACGGTGCACTGCAGTGTTGTGATTGGTCAGGGGAGCCTGGGTGCTTACCAATCATAACACTGCATTGCAGCATTGTGATTGGTCAGGGAAGCCTTAACTGTGCTTCCTGTGCCTCGGTCTGATGAGGACAGCAGGAGCAGAGACGCGGGATCGGCGCACAAGGTACGTTTTGCTTTTATTTGTATTTTTTTTTTACTATTCATCCCCCACTTCACCTCATGCCCACCCACCCACATGTCCCCTCCCACCCCGCCACCCGTGAATAATGCTGGCTGCCACTGGACACTTTACTCCCCCTACTCCTCTCTACGACACTACTCCAACCAATCCAGTCCATGACACTCTACTTCCCCCCACTCCACTCTAGGACACTCCATGCACATTGCCAAAGCCAATAGCTCTTGTGTAGGCGAGACATATTGGCTTTGCCAATGCTTGTTTTATGTTGAGTTCATGCAGAAAAACACTGATGATGTCATGCTTATTTGTAACTCAAATGTATTCCACTCTGGGCACATAACATTTAAAATATAGTATTTACTGCATTTCTTAAAACAAGAAAGGCATTTGGAATTGATGCACCCAGAGTACAGGAGCGAAAGAGGTGCACATAGTGCAGGAGAGGTTATAGGAGCACAATCCTGCAAGGTATTGGGTGGCACATACTGTGACAAGCACAAGTCTGTGTGAGGCACACCCGAGCACATGCTGCTTGAATCAGTGAGACTCTGAAAACGAAATCAAAAGAATTGACATTTGGGGAAATATTATGCATGCGGCGTACTTTCCCTGTTTGCTCTACGGTGCACCATTCAAAGGGCGCAAACAATGGCAGTGTACCATATTACAAAAAATGCGGAGCACCCAGGGCAGCATGAACTGGTGTTGCCCTGGGGGCAGAGCATTCAAGTGAAATATGGAGTGGCTGCTTCAAAGGAGCTCTGTGTTTCAGAGTGCAGGTGGCATACCATCTGCACTTTCAAGAGGGGAGAGAGATCCACTTGCAGGTGTGTGCAATGAGTGATTGGATCTGCCTGCAAGGGAGTGTCTGGGGGTGTCCATGGGACCCAACTTCTCGCCTTCTGAGGGCTGGCTTTAGGAGGCGCACTGAAAGTGCACCACCTTTTTGTGGCGCACTTTCAATGCGCCTCCTAAGGTCATGCTTGCCTCTGCACCTGCATCCATAATATGCAATACACTCATTTGCATGGGACCACCCCCATGCAAATGAGGCAACGCTCTCTAATGATAACACTGGCACCACATGTGCACCAGCACTATCAGTATTACAGAGTTGGGAGCACAAGCGTCTGTGGCCCCTTCTGTAATACCACTGTGCCCCCGGCTTACAAAGCGGGCACACACACCTGTTGCGCCCCAAGGGCACAATATATAATACGGCACTTGTAAGTTAGAGGGCCCAAAGAGAAAGTGTTACATTCTAGGTGTGTATCAGATCTTCATGCAGAAAATTAGCACAGATGCAAAAAAGGAACATAACGAGTGGGAATTAAAGAGAATGAGAGAGATGCCTACCCTATTAGACAAGGAAATACATTGTTTTCGCACACAATAAATAGAATGCACACCGAAGACACAAAAAGTCCGTAGTCTTACCAAAACCTTTCTTCTTTTGGTGCATGGATTATTCTGGTGATGCCTGACCACTAATGGGATACCTGGCCGGATGGATAGATCTTAAAGATTGTGATAAGGTTGGAGAGTGTCTGCTTGGCTAGTAGGACAAGTTTGGTTGCTATGATTACTTAACGGCAATATTTTACCTGATAGGAAACAGTCTGACTGTTTAGGACTCGAAAGTCTGGATTGTAGAAGAGAGCGTTGGCGAGGAGAAGTCTGGGCACTCTGACAGGTGGCAAGGTACCAACCTGCTATTTTACCCTGTTTCAGGGCTGGATTAACCATTAAGTAAAATAAGCACCTGCTTCGGGCATCAAGGGGAGGGGGGACACCACAGAAATTGTCCATTGCCGAATTTACTATGGACCACATTGTGTATAAGTGCAAATGGTGCAGCTAAACCTGTAAATAAAGTGGAACTATACAAAAATAAACATTCTTTTCCATTTTACTGTAAACTTTGTTTCTTTTCGAAAAATAACGTTTTTTTTTACAGTTTATTATTGTTTATATTTTGAATTGGCTATATATGGGCAGTCCAAAATCGTTTAAGTGCTTAGGGCCTCTAAAGGCCTTAAACCGGCCCTGTCTGTTTTGTTTTGCATTTTTTATAGTGTGCGAACTTGGCCCAAGGGGATCCTGCTCTTCATATGAGCACCAGATTATATTACACAAGGTCAGATTAACACTTTTTTCAGGCATGGGACGATTAAGTGCTTTTCCCAGAATCGCAGAGCGTTGAGCCAACACCGGACTCGAACTTGGGGGTTGATTATGTTGGCGGGCGAATCGCCACCACCCGCATGGCGGTGCCGATCTGCCTGCCATTTCCCACCGCCAGCCTTCCATTTCCCCCCGCCACATTACGAGGGTGGGGGTGACCCCAGCGGATGGAAAGACCATCCGCTGGAGGGCATGATATGGTGGCGGTGTCTGCAAGACACCGTCATCCATATCATGATGCAGGCGTAGATATGCCTTTCCATGAAAGGCATGCGGTCTTCTGTATTGGGGGCCCGCTGCGGGCCCCCAGGGTGTTGGGGGTGGGGGTTGGGGTTGCACTTGGGGGTACCCATGGTACCCCCCTACATTTGCATGCACAAGGTGGCAGGCACCGCGCGGTGCCTGTCACATTGTGCATTCAAATGCACAACATGCATTTTGTGCCTTGCGGCGGGTGCTGCTTGCAGCACCGCCTGCCGCAATGTAAAAAATGGGGCCAGTGTGGCGGGCGCATCCTAATGCCACTGGCGGGACTGCCGCATCTTTGGCGGTCGGTCCAGTTTCCCGGTACGGTGGCGGGCGGACAAAGTCCGCCCACCATCGTAATCAGCCCCTAGGTTCCTAAATCCCTAAGCTGGTAACTCAATGTGTTGGGCCATATCTCCTACACTGGCCACTAGGATTCGTTGCATGGCAGGCTGTATACACGTCAACAGCGTATGAAAAACACCAGAACAGACTATAGCATCCAAGGGAGCATGGGAAAGCTGGCAAGGTGCAGAACAGGGCTTTAAGTGGAATGAAAAAACTGGGGGGGGTCTCTCAATGGGGTGTGACCGATGTAATTATGGACGTGGCTTAAAAATATGCAAGCTAAAAATCTGCTCTTAGCATGGTGTACCATCCGACTGGTAATCTGCTGCTTCTGTCATTGCATGCAGATATATAATGCAACAAGTAACATTACACCTACCACAAGTCAGTGCTATTGGCTTTGTCAATGGCTGGTAGTTGCATAAGATTTAAAAAAAAGCAACAACTATGGCTTTGTTGTGTATCATATTATAAATGCTTCTGTTCTGAAATGATCAGACTGTGAAATAACTATAGCGAGTTTCTTTGAAGTTACATCACAGGCAGTGAGGGGTGGCACTGCTGCAGAATTAAGATTTTTTTTTTCACCCTGAGGGTGAGGGCAAAAATTGAGAGGCCGATAGAGACCCGTCCCAGCACCTGCTTTTTAGAACTGCTGGTGCTGAGCACCTCCAAAACCGGCCATCCTAAAGCCCTGGTACAGACTTTACACACCAGAGCTTTACGGATCAGGACAGCAGTGAAAAGGTTAAAAGAGAGAGGCATGCTTGGAAGATCATGAGTTTTGGGATGCTGAGAGGACACTCGGTTGCGCCAGTACTTTGGTGCCTGCCTGCTGAAAGGACGCCTGGGGAATCATTGCCTACCTGGCTGCTTGTTCTCAGAGGCCCAAGGGTGTGGGATGCTGGGACTAGTTGCTGTTGCACAAGCCCTGGTACAGCCTGGACTCCGGGCCCAGCAGCAGCACTGGCTGCATGTCCCGCTGCACAGCAAAAAAAACATCCTTGGGAGCGCCATACCTCTCCGCATAGTCCATCCATCTGCGACTGTGTGAGTGCTTTTGTCCAAATGTTCTTTTTTCCACAATGTTTTGGCAATAAAAGATGGACAGCTTGTTTTGGTCAGAGCCAAATGGCGCCCCCTATCACCCCGTGCTTGGCTTCCGGTGCTTTAGCACTAGATGCACCACACTAAAGCTGACCCTGGTGAGGCCCACGGGGTCCAGGTATAGACCCATTATTGGCGACACACCCCACCCACACCACAACAGAGTATGCATGCATAAATAAATACACAACACAACTTTTGTTTGGGAAAAATATTGCTGCAGGTTTATTCTATACAAAAGTATGCAATATGGTGGGTTATCTTACGGGCGATCCAAGGGCAGGCAGCTGTACCAACCTATGCTGCCCTGCCCGCCTGATGAGCCAAGCACTGTGGAGAATCCAATCAGCGCTACCCTTATGGGGGTGATCCCCTTACTGGATCAAATGACACATTGGTCCCTTATTACTCACACCCCTTTCAGGGCGGAGCGTAGCAAGGCAAGCTCCCGGTTGTTCAGGCCCACAACTGCCCGAAGGACTAACGGGGCACCAACGTAATTATTCCAGGCCACTCCCCTGAGGCTTGTGAGATTTGGCTCTGGAACCCCAATTGTGCTCTTGCAGAGGTACCCTTCTGTACCCATATGCTTCCAGATCACCCTGTAACCACCGTCGCCTAAAGAGCCCACCCCACCAAAACAGTTCCTTTCTCACTGCAACCTGCAATTTCCCGGGCCTCATTCATGTCCAGTAGGAACAGATCCAGGCCCACCTGTGCCAAGTGCACTCAAACTTTGTCAAAATAACCTTTAGTGTTCGCCCGGCATAGCCCATGCCTGATGAAGCCAAAGCCCCTTGCTCTGCGAACTTGCGTATGGAGCGGTTTATTCTTCTCTGGGAATGTACCAAAACCTTGTATGACCTGCAAGAATGTGATGGCCTCCCAGGAGGGAGCTCTACTCTTAAACATCGCTATATTCCTTCAAGCTGATGTGGCTTCCACCTCCTGCAACCTGTAGTTGCAGTCCTTCTAGCCTTTCGTGCACCCTAACACCTGCTTTCCCAATTCATGGAACAGCAGCACACTTGCTTAGAAGACCGCTTCCAAAACCAGCCTTTATACTCTGGCTATGCGGACGGGGCATTTCGTGCATCACTGAAGCAACCCGTAACCCGCCCTGGGAGCAGAGTGCACCTACTTTGTTGAGGTTGACCAGACATGTGCACAGACCTTCTCGATTAATAAACCATGGCGAACAAGACTGTTCGCATAGCGCACACTATTGCAGTCAAAACAACAATTTGGAGAGACAACTTACGCCTACTACCAGGCTTGCTTAACTAACGCTCTATCACAGATACCCACATACCTGCTAACCAGCTGTGACCTCTGATGCTCTATAGGTCTAGCCCCCACTCTATTTATGCAGTTTCCTGCAATGTACCCTTCTGACCCTTTATGGGTGGGAAAATACCTGCAACATTGCAAATCCCACTGCACTCGCATTCTCAGGCAGTTCGGTGGGGGAGAGGGGTCCTTAGAATTGGTTCTGCTACATTGCCTGGCTTCCTAGCCCACAAGCACCCTCGTCTGACAGCAGACTATCTGCTGTGTTACCCATGCAATATCCGCACCCTGGCGCAAGACGTCCCGTTCTATACCTCTGCTAACAGACTACCTTCAGTGAGGCAAGGGTGAACGGTTTTATGTTGTGCATCTGACCATAAGAACCTTGGTTTGCTTTGGTAGGGATCAAATTGTTGCATCTGTCACACCCAAAATAGTGGCAATGTGCAGTTCTTTTGCATTCTACACTTCAGGGTGGGACTACATACCCCACGAGACCACGGAGTCGTGTGTATAATACCAATGATACTGTTAGGATCTAAGGTTCCCAGTGTCAATTGGTGACTATCCCTCCATGGAATATGTGACATTAAGCAAGGGAGCCTTCGTGTACTTGCCATTATCCCTCCTGTCGTACAGTAATTTTGCCTTTACAGTTTAATCTGTGGTATTCGCCCCCAGACTTCCCAGGCTGCGTACTGCTGGCCATGTGCGCAGCTGCTGGCGTAATAAGGGAATTTCCCATTGCAACTTGCAATGAAACAACGCCCTCTTGAATGTGCTACGTTGTAAGATATCAAGTGCCTAACATATCTCTTCCCCTTGAAAAGATACCACAAACCGCACTGGTCATTAGAACCTTAGCAGAACACAATTTTCACCTGGGCATACCTCTAACTGAGAATGGCTCTACACCGCCGTAAGGCCAGAGACACACATTTCTTAAACATATTCGCTGGGTTTGCCACTTGGCACCCTTCTGGCTGGTGATACAGAACCTCCAACCCAGCATAAGCTGACAGTCTTGAGTTGCCGTCACACCACCTGTGTCCCTTGAATCACCCCCATTTCCTCCCCGCAATAGTCATACTGCTAAGTGGGCAATCAATTCAACATCACTCCTTTCCTGCCAGACTGGTGCCTGTTCAGTTTAATCTGTGGTAACTGCACCCAGACTTCCCAGGCAGCTTTACTGCTACCAATGTGAGCAGTTGCTGACATTAAGGGAATCTCACGCTTGCAACTACAGTGATTATTTAAATGATTATGATACTGTGTGTCGGGTTGAACTATGCACAGGTAATTGACACTCTCCCAAGTGCAGTTGCTGAGAAACGCTTTGGACTAGTCCATCAAATTCAGCTAGCCACCCCCCTAGGTGGAGATTTGCACTCCCAAACTTCTGCTAGTGTAAACCACGGTCACACCTCCTGTTCAGTTGAATTTAGTAATTCACGACACTGACAACCACAGGGGCCTAATACTGGGCTGTGTATATGCGGCCCAAGATGACCTTAAACAATCGGCTTGGTGTGAATGGGTGCAACATAGACTGGCTAAAGTGCAATACCTTTGGCAATCACTCCTGACAAGATGTGCCAATGCAGGTAGAAGTAAGAGTTATCAGGCCCGCCCTACTTCCTTTCCCAGTTATGGTCTGCAAACCACTCCTAGGCATTCTCTACCAATGTTGTAAGTGGGGTTTCTGGTTTTCTAGGAAATGCACCTAAGCCTGGCCGAACCCACCTCTCTAGTCTCTAGGCTGACACCTGCCCCCCCCTAGGTGGCTAGGCAGAGACTTTGGCTTACCTCAGAGACAGTGTAAATTTAATGTACCAACCGCACTCCCACAGTGGCACACTACAGAAGAGACTCCATACCAGTTTATTTTAATTACCCAAGAGAGGCTAGTACCATCTGCCCCTTTTACCTTGTGCTACCAAACCTCATCATGACATCACAGGGATTATATAACTCACTAGGTCCATCGTGCCACCATCCTACAGCTCAGGAGTGAGAAAAGTCTTTCTAACGTAGCCAACCGACGGTTTATACGTAAGTGACTGCCCTCCTTATGGACGACCAAACCAAGGGTGAAGCAGTGGGAGCAAGAGGCCTTAAGCAACGGGTGTCTTTGTGTGTTGGAAACATTAATTAACCACGCTAAGAACCATGGACATCCCTTTAAATGCAAGTCACCAGATCGTTAAAGAAATATTGATGGATTCGAGACATAGGCGCCATCCAAACTACTGAATTAAAATTGGCGAGAATAGTTCTTTGAAAGAAAAGCATTGAATCGCTCAACAAAGTCAAAGGACATATCCAACCGCTTTGGTCTACCTTGCTGAGAAGGAAGGAGCAAAGCCCATTATTGGTACTAGTGAATGAAGACATTATTCATTCATGTGCAGCCAGAGAGAGAAACACTGCCCCCAAGTGGCCTTCCCACTTTAAGGCACCCTGGCCGTACAAATTGGTTTAACGCACCAATAATCCACCCCAAACTGATTTACTGTTTTGCCCCACCCAGGGCACCCTGTCCGGTTGCTGCCAAGGCAGACGACCCGCAACGCCAAATTGAAATCAAGTCTGTGATGTCATAGACGATACCTCTGGCATATTCTCATAAATCGCCATATATAACTGACACCGCACTCTCATCCTATGCTTTGTGTGAGCTTGGCCCACTTCAGTGTGAGCAGAGCCCCGCGATGCATACTTGGCTTCATGGTCGATAATGCACACGTAAACTACCCTAGCTGCTCCTTGCCGCTGGGTCATCCTACCCCATGGAGCCCTTCCGAAAGACCAGAGAACATTATATCACCCTCACACTTAAGCTTAACTCTTTGCTTAGCACAGGTGCTGAAAGCGAATTGTACACCTTCTGCCTGGTCCCGGGCACAGCGGTTAAGAGTTCCAGAAGGACCTGTCCAATAAAAAGACACAAACAGAGCTGAGGGAGCCCTGAGCAAGCTTCCAGGATAGTTTAAGAGTTAAAACTAATCTGGAGGGCTACCCAGCTTGCTCAGGCAATGACTATGGCATTCATACCGGCCCTGATACTACTGCAAATAATATCTGACACCCCCAATTCTTCATAATTGCTGGCTTTACTGCTAAGTGTGCCCAGTTCATACACTGCTATTTTGAAGCGCAGCAACGTGGCTAGTCCAATACAGAGTTAGAATGCCCCTCTATTTACCCTGAACTTAGATGCCCCGGACTGCTGATCATATTACCTAGAAAAGTGTGGTGCTTCCCCCGCTGGGAACGTGTGGGTGCCCACAGACACCTGCATCGTATAACATGTGAGGCCCAAGCTGTTTTAGTAGTTCACTCCCAGGTTTGCCAACTATACTTTTAATCAAAGAGTCAGACTCTTCTCATTAGAGCGGCTGCATATTCCCTTCAAGCATGCCAAGGTTGTTGAAATGCTTGCAATAATCCCAGCCACTGGATGCCCCCTCCCAGTCCATCCTTACTTTGCACACCGCATCATCTCATGTGCACTCACACACCGTTTCCTCATGTGTGCTTGCACGGTGTCACCTACTGAGTACTTGCACCTCGTGTGTAACTGCACAGTGTCAATTCATGTGTAACTGCACAGAGTCGCCTCATGTGTAACTGCACACAGTGCCACCTCATGTGTAACTGTGCACAGTGTCACCTCATGTGTAACTGCACACAGTGTCACCTCATGTGTAACTGCAGACATCGTCATCTCATATGTAACTGCACACAGCGTCACCATGTGTAACTGCACATCGCTTCACCTCATGTGTAACTGCACCCAGCGTCAACTCATGTGTAACTGCACCCAGCATCACCTCATGTGTAACTGTAACTGCAGAGGTGTTGGCCTAATGGCTAGGGTGCTCGACCTCAGACCTGGGGAACTGGGTTCGAGTCTCGGTAATGATTCTGAACATCCTGTGATTCTGGGCAAATCACTTAATCTCCCCATGACTAACAAAAAAAAAAAAAAAAAATGAATGTCCTCATGTGTCCTTATGTAACGTAACTGGTGCTATGTAAAGCGCTCTGATACCTGATTGGATTCGGGTCAAGTTTGCGCTATTTAAAACTCTGCAAAATAAAAAATAAAAAAAATAAACTGCACCCAGCATCATCTCATGTGTAACTGCACCCAGCGTCACCTCATGAATAAATGCACACAGCGTCACCTCATGCGTGGCTGCTCTATAACTTTGAAATCGAGCAACACTTTAGGATATGGGGGGGCCGGAGGGGGCCCTGGGCCATACCAATTTCCAAGCCCCAGCTTAGAATATCTGTTTCCGCTTTCATGCCCTTTCTAGGCCGGGTCACTGACCCTGCACGGTACACTCTCCCAAACCCTTAATGTGTTTTATATCCAAAATTCAGAGATATTGATGTGCTTTAAACATTGTAGCAAAGCAGCAGCTCATTAGTATTACTGCAAATAATCTCAGACACTCCCCCATTTCTCATAAGTGAGGTCCTGTTTTGATTTAAAAGAAACTTGTTTTTATGGCTGTTGCATGAAACACAAACACAACTTTTGACTGCCACCAACTCTTTACACACCACTGACACGAAATTAACTTAAAGGACAATGGTATTTACAACAATCCCTATAAATAATCGCGGTCCTCCGGGCAGGACTTTGCATATCAGAGCAGGCTCCATCAGGTGGCAACCAGAAAGGCTAGGGCCTGTGCCCAGCGCCCATATTTCCCATGCATTAAAACGTTTCTGATTTTAAGGGACAAATGAAGGTTCTTTGTTTTCTCTTATCTGTGCTGGACTGCTGCCTTCATCCTGACCCTGAGTGTTTTAGAGCGGCACCAGGAGAATGAACCAATACCCAACGGGCCCCGAACTCCGCACGAGTAAAACCCAGATGTCACAATTAACTATTTTGTGTAGTAAAACTTAAAGCGGGCGGGACAAAAGTAAGGTGCAAATGATAGCAGTGCTCCTTGCTGCAGCTTGCCTCGTGCGAGGACAGTAGCACAGTGCCACCATGCGGCCTAACCACCTTATGAGCCGTAGGGTCACTCTTGAACATCGAATCACTCAGGGCCCCCTGCCCGCCCCGAAGAAGGCTGGGACATACCAACAGTGAGGAGCCGTAAACAATAACAGGGAGCCTAGGCAAAACCAGGCCGGGCTTTGCTTCCCCAGATATATTTCACCTTTGCAAAAGCAACAGTGCAGCATCCTCTCTTCCCTTTCAACCCCAACCTAAGCTGTCAATCTGCCATACTAATCCACCCTATTGTTTTTTCTATGTTCTGGTTCTTAAAGGAGTATGATGGCTGTCAATCAAAACCACGAGTGTTAAAATAAGGATGCAATTTTGAATTGATACACGTGAACGTTTGTAAATGTTCCATTAACACTGGAGCTGCAGGACAAACAATCTTGCTTGCTGCATTTCTACTTTCTGCAGGGAGACACCTGGATACTGTTAGTCCAATGCGTGCCCCAATTATACATATATAAATCCGAGCCGCAACTCCGCACCCTCCTGCACGCGCTGCAGGCTGCGTGGAAATCTGGGCCAAGATTCATGTAGAGGACGATACAGCTTAAATGCTGCCATCAACATAAATAGAGGCCTTCGCCCTCGGACAGGGCAGCGGCACGCCTTCTTCTGGGAAGGTAAACAACAACATGCAATTATCCCTGGAGAGGCACCCTGCAATAATGCCCCCCACCGCAAAGGACCCGCTTCTGCACGCACCAGCTGCACAGCTGAGGCCTCGTCCTGCTGGATGCCCTCCAAGCACTTGCTGGTCAGCAGGGTGGGAGCGCTAGACCTTAAAGCCCCCCTTGCGCAGGGCCTTACGGGCATGGAAAATGCAAACCTGTCTTAACAAATTGCAGTGGTGGACCAACCCAGCTAATCAGTACCCTGTGCTTCAGATGGGGCCCACCAAGTCAAACGCACAACTGGACTTAACAGCCTGCGTCAGTGGTGTAATGCAACAGTGCCCGCCCAACTACCAACCGACACTCCTATAAGTGCAACAATTGAGACCGCTCAAGGCCCCCACAGCTCTGGGAATGGCTTTGGAGCATGCGCTCGTTGTTTTCAATGTGCGTGTAATAAACAACTGCTGTGCTACACCTTCAAATTACACAAAAAGCACCACATTGTGGCCAACGACACAAGCACTGGTGTCTGTGCGACGCGCTAAAAACAACCCGCTCCGATTCAGCGCTGCAGTAACTGTCAGCAGAAACGTTACTGGGGGGTCAGTGGCAAAGACAGTATATGTTGTAACGCCTTGCAGCATACTGGACTCCTTCCAGAGTCATTTAACACACAGCAACAACTGTTGAGCTGTAAGTACAGGTTTTTGGCCAAATTATATCGCTTGCCTCCTGCAAATTGTGTGATTACCTCCAGCTGGGGCTCTTCGTGCTGGCCTTAGTGGAGACAATTCTGTTCGAGACTGGGAAAAGGTATTTCCCTAGCCTGTAGCATGTTAACACCCGCCGGAGCAGCATGTATGCCAACCCCTGAAAACACGGCACTCCGCGAGCACGAGCCCCTCTTATGCCGCCAACGTGTCACAATTTTGCTCTCATGCCCTGTGTCGCCAGGTCAGACCTGCCCCGAATACCCACCGACAGCCAGTCCTACAAGGCATCGCCAGTCTATATCACCCTCTCTATTAACGCTAGGCTGAGGGGTCCAGCCAATGTTCCTCCTACCAGTAATCAAAATCCGCTTGCAGGGGAGGTACCCGGCCCAACAGGCTAACTGAGACTAGCCTCCAGCTTCGCCCCTCTGCTGCTGTGTTGCCAGCCTCCAGGGAAAGCCCCTGTGAGCCTGTGTCTCTTGCCTACCAAACAGCCGCTCGCCGTGCATACCGGAACCCCGCACAAGCCTCTGCGGCGCACCTTTGCGGTGCCTGGGCACCGGGATGCGCGCACACTTTGTGGCCGACTCAGTATGGTCCCCTATTGTCCTGCTCGGGGGGAGGCGGGCATGGTGGATCTAACCCTCATTGAGCTAATTGGTTCCGCTTGCACGGTGCCCACACGTGGCTCCACTTGCATGGTGCCCACACAGTGCTCAACCAGAGGCTGGGTCCCTGCTTGGAAAACACCAGCCATGCTCGGCCTGCAGGCCACATGCCCGCCCAGAACGCGCCCTGGGGCCCACCCAGTCTACCGCTATCACGTGCCATACGGCGCCCTACCTCCCCACGCAGTGCAGTGCTGCAATGGCGAACCACCCCAGTGAGCGTTAAGCGCCGCTCTTGACCAATGGAACGGGGCCCTCGGTTTACAAGTGAAAGGCAAGAAGCGCCTGGTGGCAGAGCTGCAGCAGAGAGCGCTCTGGACATCCCCTCACTGGTGCGCGCATGTGCACATAAAGTGTCCACAAACTGAGGCAAAGAGAGTATGGAACTCCCCCTTCCTAACCCCTGCACCTCGGGACAGCTTGTCAGGTCATATTATGGGATGCTCCCTGTCCTGTGCTGAAGCGGGTAGTACAAAATGTTGTCTACCCCCCCCCATTCTGCATGTTTATAGTAATCTAATAGTAATCATATTAATTGGTTTGCAGTGAAACATTTACCAATCATACTAACAAAATAATTACACGTGGGAATTGCACTTTGCATGGCTATACTAATTGTAAACTAACTTGAGTACGCATATTAATAGTAGGAAATTAGAATATTGCATGCTAAATGTTGCTTTGGTGATGTATTTGTGATTTGTGCTTTATTCAGTGAGTATAAATCGCTCTGAGTGTTGCTTCTGCTAGATAAATACACACACATATGGGTATTAGCAAGGGGATAACATTTTATTAGCCATTTCTATGTTTTAATTACGTTTTTGTGTTTCTTTTGCTTAAGTTGACCATTGACCTAAACAAGATGGCTGAACGAGATGTTAAACGTGACTGCCCTGACAACACGAGGTTCTGGGTGAAGTGCGCATGCGTCACCGCTAGCAGCAGTGGCCTGGACCTGACCCCGGGAGATGATGTACCCACCAAGGTTATCCCAGGAACTTCGCCAACAATCACACAATAGACAATTTAAAACCGGAACTAGCAAGTATGATGAGGTCATCTTTTGGACACCCTGAGAACTTCACCTCCTAACCCCAAGTCGACCAATCAGGACTTTCTGAACCCCGATCTTGATACTTTTTGACATTATTTTCATTATAAAAGTAGGTAGGGAAGTGAACAAATTGCTAACGCTCTTCTTTGACGAACTCGATTTCCTGACGTTATGCTGACGGAGAGGATGGTGACACTGCTGGACAGCTGTTATCCAGAATATTTGAGAGACTGAATTGCGGCCTAACTTTGCTGAATAACATTCTTCCCTGACCTGACTGACTTAGAGGACGACTTTTAGCCAGAATAGGTAAATATGATGCTCTGAAATGCTGATGATGATTTCTAACGATTTTTGCAATATTTCTTAGATAAAGAATACTTGATTAATTGACAAATGTGTTGTGTCGATTATTTGAATAAGAGAATAACGGTAAAGAAGTAATGTGTAGATAGATGAGTTTAGTCACTAAAATCATAGATAACAACTAAGTGATCCATCTCCTTATGAGAGGGATATCTTAGAGTTGAAGTCAATGTATTTAGGGTAAGGTAAAGGTATTCCTTTCATGTCAGCATTTGGAAGCTTATTTCCCTAGGAAAGCAGATCAACGGAGTGTAAGTATTGGTGTTATGGGCCCCACCAATGAATGTATATGAGTGAATTTGATGCTCAGGTATTTGGTCTGTGACGAAGGAGGAATTTGATGTTCCACGCTGCAACACCTGCGCCAGCACCATAGCCTACGAGGGGGCACAGCGCCTCTTAGCGTCCTGGGCCGGTAAAGCCTTCTTTTTGCCCCGGTGCACCCCGGGCCGGCATGAGGCCGGTTCCTGCCCGGGGCTGCCTGACTCGTCCGAGTGGCTTCGTCCGAGGATGCTGGCCTGGGCTTGCCGGGAGCAGCCCCAAGCCCCCTCACCCTCAGGCGGGCAGAAGCCCGGCGATGGCCGGGCTAAGCGACCCGGCCTGCGGGACTGCCCCCCTATTGGGGCTAAGGAGGGGGTGGGCCTTCACTCACCATGCACACAGCTCCTGGCGATATCAGCACGAGTACAGGCGGCACACGTCCCAACAACGTCGTGTCCAGCACAAAGAGGACTCCAAGATGGCCGGGGGAGGTATAAATACCTCCCCACCTCCTCGGAGCGCCGGAAGTGACACGTCTGTCGCGTCTGGTAAGGGGACTCCTCCTAGAGCACAACATTAGTAGTGGGGGTGGGGAAATGCCCAAATGGCACTAACGGGCCGCCCGTTAAGGGTGGCCCCCGCGGGGGCCGCGGGTAGCCGCTGAGTCACAAATCCGTTGACTCTTGTGTTTGCAGCAGAGAATTGTTGTCACGGGTCGACAGTGCAGTGTCGTTTGTAGGGGCCAAAATAGAACCTAAGGCTTCGGGCCCTCTGGGAAACTGAGTTTGGGCTTTGCTCCTGGGCCAAGCCAGTTTCCGGGTTAATATTTCTCCGGGCAGTCATGAAGAATGCAGATGAGAAGTTCACCGTTGGATCAGCAATCAGGAGTCGTGCTGGCAGTGGTGAAAATCTCTGGGGTAAGCACTCTTGTCAATGTAAATTCCTCGCAGCACACCTGGAGCAGTTTCCTTTGGAGCGGTCTCCTTTAAATCAGGCAGATTCTGGCCAGTCTACTTACTTCTTTATGTAACTACAGCAGCAGGTCTTTTTTCGGTCTCGGAGTATACATCCTGCTCCTCAAATGTAGTAACCCTAGTACTCCTTCTCTGATACCCACAAGGAAGAATGGGCATGTGACGTGCAAGAAACTTAAGGCATCAGACCTCTCATTATATATAAAACTATAAAGCACTCTGACTCTATAATCTTTGGAGGTACATATGTGCATGGGGTCCTCGGACAATTCTACCCGTCCCTCAAGTATCCAAGCCTTACCTCCTACTCAGCAGTCATGGGGGAATTTGACAGGTTAAATCATGACGCGCTACCTGGATTTCTACAGAGCAAGCTAAATGTATGGCTACCAGATCCCTGTCATAAGGGACACCTTCTTCCAGTCCTGTCTTTCTTTCCACAAACTAGTGTAATATGGAAATCGAGTCAAATTATTTTATGTGAACTAAACCAGGACTTCTTCCCTCAGAGTACACTGAATTGTTAAATAAAGAACAAGGACTGGAAAATGTTTTCCTCGCGACAAGGAGCCTTAGCCAAGAAGCTGTTTCCCCTTTGGAGTGCAGGATAAAACGAATCTTTTTCCCAAGACCGTAGATGGCCTGCCTGCCAACCACTACTCATGCCATGGCCTGGTCGTAAGTACAGTAGTCACCTAAGATACTCAGGGGCCTTGTGACATGAGCCTCCCGAGAAATGAGGAGCAGGAAGGCACGTGGCACTTACTGCCTTATGGTGAGTGATACGGGCACTTTTGTTGGCCCTGACAAACAAGAAGGGCATGACGGTCTCCGGTCATTTGGGGGACTGGACACCCCTGTCCTGACACCAGTGGCCTGGGCTCTTAGGTCATCTTGAATAACAGGCCTGGACACGTCGCTTCCAAGCGTTCTGTGCGTTTCGGTGACCACCCTTCCCCTCATACAGCATTGGACACCTCTGCCCCTAGGGACCAGAGCCCTGAGGTGACCCCGGGGAGCAGCGGTGGTCAGTGGATATGTCTGCTGCGAGTACGCTGAGATCAACAGAGCCAGGACAGCCCATCTCTATCCTACGCGTAGAAGCAGATAGGGAGAGGCCGGGAGAGCGTGGGACCCCAGAGACGGGAACCTCTTGACCGGGGCGCGTGTACATGTGGTCTGGAAGGGGGGGAGGTGCAGAGTCATGATTGTTTCGCCGCCTTCCGTTCATGTGATACAGGTTCATATCTATTTATAGCTGTACCTTGTCCCTAAATGCTTAAGGCGTGACGACACCCGGGGGAAGTGGGGGCGGGGGTGTTACCGTCGCCGATGGGCTCTGCTTGTGTGTTCCCTGGCATACATGATACCACAGGTCAGGGCCAGCCGGGGGCGGAGCTCGTGGGGCTAAGAGCGTGTCCACGCCCAGCTGTATTTCCTCTCATTTGTTTCATCCCCAGGTACTTCTCAACAGGATTTGGCGAAGAGACTGGAGTTATGAAACTCATTGCTATGAAGGTGTTGGGCGCACTAAACTCGAAGTGGTGTGGTGCCAATGTGAGATGCGTTCACACATTGCATAAACAAGACTGCCGATGACACAATTAGTCCAAGTATGTGATTAAAGCAGACACACAGCTGCATGTCTCAGCATGATCCAGCCTCAGTCAACCCGGGGAGACGTCAGCCCTTAAATTGTATAACTAAAAAATAAGTTTAAGGGTCCAAAGCTTTTTTAAGGAGCCCGCTCTACCCGAGGCTAACAAGGCTGCCACTTGATTCCACCTTCTATCTCTTTTTTCACAAGCTTACACTGCCTGTCTTTGTATCTCTCTTGCACGTTCTTTCCATCTCTGCTCGCTCCCTGTGTCGCTCCGCTCCTATCTTTCTTCTCCTCTGTTTCCCTTTTCTGCCTCCTCATCTCGTGCATAGTCAAAGTCTGATCATCACAAATAAGCCCAGGGCTCGAGACATTAGTGTTGTGGTGTCCACCACCTGCAACCACCACAGCAGCATAAGACTACAGACTACATGTTTGAGCCGGTCCCAGCCACAGACAAACCGCAATACTGTGGACGTGAGTTTTAATTTACCATCAATGTTCAAATGTATTCATTCCAGCCATACACTGGAATGTTCTATACTGTTTGAGCCAGCTGTGTTGGTGAACAGCCCATCTATTCAGGAAAAAAACAGATACTAGAATGCATACTACAGCCAGTCCAGATATAAGATGGTGGCAGACCTAAAATTGTATGTCCACGCACAATTAGGATATGACTTACCCAGGGGTAAAATAGTAGTACGCACAAGAATGTGACACGTCACACATCCAGACTCCTCCACAGCCAGTCCAGCCATATGGAGGTAGTAGGCCTCACTCTGTATGTTCCAGCCTGAGTAAACAACATTATATCCATTGAGATGGGTTGGTATACAACACAATGCGGCATGTCCCAGCCAGGTCTAATCACAGCTGGCGACAAATAAGATGCCCGTAAGTCCAGCACAGTATGATCCAGCTGGAAATTGTGTTATTAATTTACATTTTTTGTACAGCTCTGCACTCTGTCCATTCTGTCTTTTCTCACTTTGCATCAAGGATGTGGAAGATGGATTTGGTTAGATGGAATTTAACCATCAATCAGCTCGTTTCTGTAATCTGACCCCAGGTGAATGATGCCCGCTATAGATTAGTTTGCAGGAGTTTATTGGATTACTGATGGCTAGGTTATACACTCTTTTTCAGGTTCGGTGAATGGTCCGTGATAGAATGGTGATGTGCCCCACACTGTGAGCCAGGCCAGACAGTCATCAGCCTTACTACTGAATGAAGGTAGGTCCAAAACTGCATGTGCCAACCTGCATGTGCCAACCTGATCTGTCTTCTGCCATCGTAGGCACAGGACACCTGTAAGATTCACACTGTGCATTAGAATAAAATCCTTCTGTTAGTGATACAGAGGAGCAATGCCCACCCAACTACACTATGACGCTAAGCCTACCCTGCACGCATCAACCTGATGCAACCACACTGATGTAATGGAAGTAGGGTCCACACAGTTTAGTAAGTGGCCTGATGACCTGCAGAAGCTTAAGAACCAGAGAACAAATGCTGAACGTTTAGTAAAAGTACACAAAATCAAAGATACTGAACTTCAAGCCACAACTGGACAGAAACAATACATCCAAACTCCTACGTGAAAACAACTCTGCAATCCAAATCTCACTAAGGCAGAAATGGTGCAATGCAAACCCCACCGGAGCAGATATCATGTCCAACAAAATGCAACAAGGACGAGATCCTGAACTCCATGCCACAACAAGACACAATCAATTCAGTAGAAAAATCAAGTGGGACAGAGACTCTGTACCTCAAGTGCCAGCATCATCCTGCACTCCAACTCCACCAAAAGGAGCTGCACTCCAAACCACAACGGACAGAAACTCACTGCAAGTCTGAATGCAACAAAAAGCCACGTTCATCAAATACAAACAGGACAGAGGCACTGCCCACCCCCACATCCCAATGACCCTAAGGCAAAGCAAGCCAACTCGCAGAAAAACAACGGTGCAACACTTAAACCCCGATGGGACACAAACTCTGAACCTCAAGTACTAACAGGGAATTGACCATTCAATCCAAATTTCCCAAGTTAGAGAAGCTGCATACCAAACTACAACCGACATGAACTCACGGCAGATATCAATGAGACACTAACTATGCATCTACAATATAAACAGGGCAGAGGCACTGCCCCATCCATCACCCCAATGCCGCTCTGACACAACACACAAAATCTTAAAAAAACAAAGGGGCAACACCGAGAATCCCAATAGGACAGAGTCTCTGTACCTCAACAAAACAGCACGATGGCATATACATTCACTCCAAATTCCGCAGAGTAAGCAAAGGTGCACTCCAAACTACAACCAACAGAATTTTACCCCATAGCTCAACGAGACACATAGCACGCACCGCAAATATAAACAGGGCAGAGACAGTGCTTCACACCGACTTAACGAGGCTGAGACACTGCAAACTAGGATTTAAAAAACAAAGGTGCAACAACTAAAAATCCAATGGAACAGAAATCGTGCGCCTCTTCTCCTAACAGGACACATATCCTGCACTCAAACAAAGGTGTTTTAACCCTAGCAGAGTTGAAACATAACATGAAAAACTTCAACAGGCAGAGAGGCTGCACCACAAATCCCAGGACAGAAATGGTGCCCCTAAAACAGCAGCAAGCCAACGACCCATCTGCACTAAAAACTGAAAAAGGAGACAGAAGCAGTCATCCCGAAATAGAATCTACATCTTAAACTACAGCTAAGAAGAGAAACAACACCCAGAAATTGAACAGACAGGCAATGCCCCGAAAGCACAACAGAAAACTAAACAGCGAAGATTTGCTGCATTCCTAACCACAACATCTCAGAAACACTGCACCCAATGTCACAGCGAGGTATAAACGTTGCAACCCAAAACACAAAGAGGCAGATAAACCCCAAAATACTCAAATGCTGCTCCCTAACCCAAAAGCGGCATTGCAACTCAAACACAAAGGGGCAAACACACTGCACTCCAAATTCCAACAGGCAGATGTGGTACACGTATTCTGCTTGAAAGCATGACAGAGACACAATAGGCAAAGCCCGAAAGTGCAGGGATACTAAAACCCAAAAGAGAAAAGACACTACTCCTCAGAACACAACAAGACAAGTACACAACACCTCAAAATGCCACACAACACAAATCACTACGGAAAGGCCGCACTAAACACCAAAGTAGTGCACAGATACAGCACCCTAAACACAATTGGTCGAAAGATGAATCACCACAAATTACAAAAGGGTTCCTCTATGGCTATCAGTGCAGGGACCCCACATCCCAGTGCACAAGACAGATCTGCGGTATCACAGCACCAAGCTCGGAGAAGGGACCCCTCGGAGTGCAGGAGCAAGGCTGTTGATCGCCATCCACTGACCCATGGAGGCGGCAGACGGAACACCAGTGGAAAACACAGACATTCAGCACCGAGAGGAGGGTAACCCATCCCAGAAACATAAACAAACACTAGAAGTCTCTGGTCAGAAAGTCAGGGGGCTGAGCTGGATGCCCAAGTGATGAGCGAAGGATAAAAATAGCGTGTTGTCCAGCTCAAACAGACCCTGGTGACAGATGGCACCTGTTCCTCAATGAGCACATCAGGGACTGTGTGTTCAAGAATAACTTCTGGGAAGCACCCAGCACCATCCAATCAGAACTCATGCCAGGGCTCAACTACAGGTCAGCCAATCAGAACCTGTGTCAGGGCTCACCTTCAGTTCAGTCCTAAAACCGATGTCAGGGGTCAACTGAATCAGTCAGAAGCAACGTCAGGGTCAAACTGGGTTCAGCAAATCAGAACTCATGCCAAGGTTCAATTTCAACCCAGTCATTCAGCACCCATGGCAAGGCTCAACATCAATTCGGCGACTTGTAAACCACGCCCAGGCTAAACTCTGAAATAACTCTACTTCACTCTGGCCAATCAGAAGCCAAACAAGGGATACGATTTTAACCAGTCAATTAAACTGTTTGGGTGTGGCTCTTGAATATCGAGTCCAGGATATCATGGGACACTAATATCGTGGACAAATACTGAAAGGTAAATATGCATGGATTTTCTATACCTAACTACTCCTCTCTACTTCCCTCTGTGCACCTACCTTCTGATATGTTGCCCCTCGGTAGTCGGTCTATGATATTAGTGTGCCTCCATATTCTTGTACTTGATATTCATTTGTTAGAATGCATCTTCAGTCTAGCCAATCAGAAACCACGTTAGGGCTGAACTTTAAATCAGTTAATAGAAAAATTGATAGAGACCATTTTAAATCATGCTTTCATTTTGATGCCTGACTGAATCATTAAAAAAAAACTGTTTTCCGTTTATAATACATCTATGAGCTGAATAATGTAATATGTGATGATGGTTAATCATACATTTGAGTTACCTCATGCAATGTAATGCAAGCCCTCCACAGGAGGTGAAGTGACACCCCAAGCAGCCAATGGCATGAGATGAGAGAGAATACTCCCCTGGGTAAAGCCAAAGCCACTCTATGCACATTTTATAGAATTCGTAACAATATGTCTTATACACACCTTCTCTGTCAAGCCAGACCTAAAAGCACGAGTGGAGGAAGGAGTTGTATAAAGGGACAGAAAACCTGACACGAGGACACCAGAAGAGTAAGGATTGATATGTGCAAGGCTGAGACTTAAGCATCCATAAACAATGAGGCAGTAGGATGTAGTTATTCTGTTGGACGATTTGAATAATTTCAAATGTTTCCATTTCAAAACATTCACCGATGAGGAAAAAGCAATAAACAAACTGAGCTAAGTTTATTGCAGCTTGGCTATTTTTTGGTATTAAAACGAGAAGTTATAATTATATTTCTGTAGAACGTCAGCTCTCCTCTGGCGATTTTTACCATTTTGCAACAGAATAAAAAAATATATCCTTAATTTCAGAAGGACAGCTTTGCAGAATTGTCCTGCACCTACCCATGAGGTTACTGCGAACATAAGACTAGGATGCTGCGATCTGTGATTCTTTCCTATTTAAAAAATAACCTTATAAGAGATCCTTACCTTAAAGTAAAGCAGGGGTGCAAAATCTTACCAAGACCCAGAACACATTGTTATTGCCAGAAAAAGGGAAATCGTCATGGAGGGGATAACATGTCATTCTCATTGACCTCATTTCAATACTGCTGTTAATGTCTGTACCCTCCGATTATGAGCATAACCCACAAGTGAAAAATTATGAGGTAGAACACTCATGATATGCTAGCCATTATTCAAGCACCTTGTCAAAATAAATTGGCGCTCCCTCTATTTCCCTGTCTCAGCTCAAAGTGTCCCATCTTGCTTTTTTTTGCTTTTTTGCGGTATCTCTTGTTACCTTAGAGGGGGCTTAGAGGCCTGCCATTGCTTACCATTGGTTGGCTTCATTGTCACTTTCATTTGCTTGCTTCTTATTGGTCAGTTTCTGTACGCTTCCTTGTGTGTGCTCACCCGGAGCAAGTATCCATTACTAGTGTCCTTCCACTGCTTATATTTTCAGGGTTTACCTTTTTACTTTTTGTTTAACACCTTCGGTGAGCATGACGGCATGGTTCCATTATGCACCATGGTGCTCGTGTGTAGGGGACGGAACCATTTTGTCTTCTGCACGCAAGCAACAAGTCCCTCTGCTGTAATTAGCAGAGGGATTTCCTTTTTTGTTTTTTTAGCCCCAGGAGCTGAGGAAGAGCTTCCCCAACTACAGAGGCATTTTTTTTCAATGTACTGACGATCACATGCATGGCATGCTGACGCCATTAGATTAAAATGAAAGTGAAAGCTCATTTCACTTTCACTACTTACATGCCAGCTAGGCTACCTCAGCCCCTCAAGCACGTAGGCACACAGAAGAGGTATCAATGGAAAGGGGATAATCTCCCCTTTCCAATAGTACCCTAGTGGATCCATGCTTTGGGGATCGCCAAAGGAGGGCGATCCCCAAGCATGGATCCACCCACTAGATACCAGAGAGGGGCGAACGGCCCCTTGGGCAAGGGCTTTTGCTTCCACCTGGATTTTATAGCCAGTCTGTCCATAGCCCCCGATCTTCCCCCCAGGAGGGGGGCAGAAAGTCCACTAGGAACCAGGGATTTATTTGCATTTACATCTAGGGGTAGAGGCTGCCCTGAATGGGCATTATAAAGCCCCACCCCTCCCAAGAATTGCCATAGTCTCTCTGCCCCCCTGGGTGGGGGCAAGTGGGGACAATAGCTCCCAATCTTCCCCCCAGAGGAGCAAAAATAATAGAGATAAAAGAGAGGTGGGGGCTGGCTACAATGGGCATGCAGAGCGCCAATCCACAACACAAAAGGCACAGTCTTAAAGTCCCACCAGAAGGCAGATGGGGGTTATTACCCACTTGTTGCCCACTAGACACCAGGGATTATTTTTCCTTTCTAAAAGAGGCGTGGTGGCAGCCCAGAACTGGCATGCCCATGCCCCCAACCCCCCCAACAAATGTGTTTCTGTCCCCGCAGGCCCTGAGGGGGCAGAAAGCCCACTAGGCACAAGGGATTATTTTTTTTCTTTGTGTAGGGATGGGGCTGCCCAGAATGGGCATGCCAATGCCCCCACCCCACATAAAAAAATAGGCACCAGGGACTATTTTCTTTTCATGTGCAGGGGTGGTGGCTGCCCTGATGGGGCATGTTGATGCCCCCAACCTACCCTCCAAAAATGGGCACAGTCTTTCTGCACCCCTGGAGAGCAGATATGGGCAACAGCCCCGATCTGTCCCCCAGAATGGGTCAGAAAGCCAACTAGACACCAGGGACTATTTTTACTTTGTGTAGGGGTGGGACTGCCCAGAATGGGCATGCTGATGCCCCCACCCCCCTCATAAAAAATGGGCACGGTCTTTCTGCCCGTGGTTACTACACCCGATCAGCCCCCCGAGTGGAGGCAGAAAGCCCACTAGGCACCAGGGATTTGTTTATGGGTATGTTAGGGAGTGGCCCCATAGACAAAGGTCCCTCCTCCTTTTGTTTAGGCACACATTTTAGCCGTTTCAGTCCCCTAGGAGCAGATCAGTGAAATATTAGGCTCATCTGTCCCTAAGGGGCAGAAAACCACTAGATACCATGGAAAGTTTCTGTGTGTGAGTGTGAACTGGAGTTCGGCTGATGGTTTGCATGTACTGACATTTGGCTGGCTGTGTGTGTACTGCCATTTTGCTGGCATAGTGTGTGGACTAACGCTTGGTGGTGGTGTGTGTAGTCTGGCACTTGCCTGGCGGTATGTGTAAACTGGTGTTTGGTTGGCGGTGTGTGTTGGATGGTGCTTGGCTTGCGGTGTGCGTGGACTGGCACTCGACTGGTGGTGTGTGTGGACTGTCGCTTGGCTAGTGGTGTGGCTTGCATGGATCCCCCTGCATTTCTTTACCCAGAATCCTCTTCAAACCTTAAATTTAGCTCACATGTCCTCACATGTCTGTGTGGGAAAGTTAAAGGATCACAGTGCTGGCACAAATTTCCTACACCCAGCATTACCCTCGATTTCCTGATAAAAATGAGACCTCACTTATGTGGGTGCCCAAAGCAGAGTCAGCCTAAGCTTTTAGGCTGACTCTGCTTTGGGCACTCACACAAGTGAGTTATCATTTTAATTTGGAGACAGAGGGTAACACTGGGTGGTAGGCTATTTGTGCCGGCATGGTGATGCCACACAGAAGTGCAAGGAAAATTGGATTTGTTTTGTTGAATTTAAGGTTTGCAAGGGATTCTGGGTAAGAAAATTGCAGAGTATCCATGCAAGCCACACCTCCATGGACTCCCACGGGTATCTAGTTTTCAGAAATGTGTGGGTTTGGTAGGTTTAACAAGATGGCCATCAAACCCAGGAACAAAATAGCTGGAACCCCTGTGGTAAATAAAATATTACACTCTCAGACTTTTAAGTATATAAATAAGATCATGCATAAAGCAAGAGGCTGAGTCTGTGGTATCAGATTCATAAAGGGATTTATTCCATTAACTCGAGTCAAAGGGAGAATATTTCCATCACCAAAAAAGGATCTGGAAGGGACTCAAAAGTATTCTCAATATTCTCAAAACATTATTCACAGAGTACAGTATATATACATTTCTCAATTGTACGTAAGCAAAGGAGCAAGAGAGAATGCGATAAGAGCATGTGGGCGTGTAAGTAGGCGTGAAGGTGGGCGTCCATGTGGGCGTCCACTTGATGATAATGGGTAATTTGTCATGTGTGGGTGGATACCTGGAGAATCCTGCAATGTCAGCAGAAATATTTGGCAGAGATGCGTGCACAGTCGCATGACGTGTGATTGACGTGCAACTAGAGGGAGAAAGGGACTTGACATTTAGCTCTACATGTGGAGACAAAAGTCTGGGGTTATGTCAACCTAATCCCAAATCATATCTAATATCCTATGTTTAAAGAACTGTGTTATCCAAAAAGAAAGGTCTCTCGAACAAAATCTATTCTATACTGACTGTGAGTGCGTGTACAAGCGTCTAAGTGTTTACACTAAATGCGAGGGGGTAGGAATATTCCATGGTAACAGGGCTATGAATTACTTGCATGAGGACAGAGAAGCCGGGCCTTTTGCTCGGTAGCTGGAAGAATGTTTACTTAAACTACTAGACAGGAATGCATTGGGCAGGGAGCGGAGCAGATCATTTCCGAAGGTGAAATACAGTTCTTGGCAGGCAGCAAGCTGATGTCGGGCATCGTGAGCCACGCAGAGGATGAGACAAAGTTCATGGTCACAGATGCAGGCTCGGACTGGAGCTTCAGAGACAGAAAGCAAGAAAAGCTTGATGACAGAATCAGGGCCTACTTGCCTGGACTGTAAAATGGCATAAGTGAACCATATAAAGGCGGTGGCCTTTCGTACTTAGGAATGGAATATCCGGCCCATTCATGGCGGATCAACAGAGGACATGTTAACGGTGGACGCACATGTATTTGCGTCTTCATAACTGGAACTGGAGGGAACATACATGTACTTGTAACATGCACATAGAACCGTTGGGGTCCAAGATAGGGGACATAACTGACCAGAAAAATCCATATTTCCACATTCCCTCCTTGTCCCCTACTTGCCCGTCAAGAGATATCAATCTTCATTAATCCATTGATCTGTTCATATAGCATCATTTGTTCTTCTTTCTTCTTCCGGGATCTTGAATGAAAATCTTGATGTGGAATGCACGATGTGGCACACAGACCACAAATCGCTGGTCCACATTGCAGGCATAAGCAGCAACTGAATAGTATGAGAAGGCCAATACCTAGGAAGGATAGGACCCTCCATCCAAAGGTAGATAATACACTCCAAAACCAACCGGACCAAGTCCAGGTGCCTGGATTCTGGTGTATCTGGCTTACAATCTTATGAAGGCGAGTTATGGCTTTATATACAGATGGCGAATTTTCTGGTATGAAAAATGCAACAGCTTGATTTGATGACCCTACAAGCTCCGCCCCTATCGGCCAGGATAACGTCAAGGACAAGACTATTTTGAAGCACAACAATCCGCATAGCAGACTGCTCTTCTGTTAAATTGCCTAAGGCGGAAGTAGTCTCGTTCACTACTGCTTCAAGGGTTCTGGTTAATCTACGTATCAGCTTACTATTGGTAACTGTACCTATATAGGGAAAGAAACCTTTATTGAAATCTGTGTATTTTTCCCATGCTGTTTCAGTGTAATCGACAATTGGGAGATCTCTCTGCTGTCTATTGTGTACTAAATGAGTATTTCTATGATAATCAGGAGGAGCTAGGAAAACAGGTGGTAGGAGGAATGCTATGTAACAGGTACCATCCCAATCTAGAGGTAGGCGTATATATGCGGTCTGGCCACATATAAAGTAGGAATGACGAGAAGCTCTAAATGTAGACTTGCCTTGATCACTGAATTTTATTACAGTGGTGCATTTACTATGGCCCATGTGTATGGAGCCATTCTTTCTTATACATAATTCCCCTTTTACTGGGAATACGGACATGGCGGGCAAGATTGGTGTAGCTTCAGATTCAACTTTCAGGATCATGAGGTTAAGTGTAAAATTACCTAATCCATATACTTCATTTCTTAGATCAGTTCCTGTTCTTTTGGGAAGTCCCTCCTTGTTAGGGTAGCAGACTTTAAGCAAAACTAAGTTCAGGTTTCCCCATACCCAGTTGTCTTGATAAACTGCGGAATTCGAATCTAGGGAATTAATCAAACTAAACCATGCTCCACAGGAGCCATTGTGTGTGAACGGATAGAGAAAGAGGGGCAAAACTCCCTTATAGTTCTGATAGGGGGGGGGAGTCGGCCACAGACCCAGCAGTCTGTAGCATTGCTAGTCTGATGTGAATGGTGCAGCATCTGAATAAAGGTATTGTTGCGTAAGGCAAGTCGATATGATAGCTCATAGGATGGCAGATCACTAAATGTGTGCTTTATGGTATCATTAGTGGAGGAGTATAAGAGTGAGGCAATAGGAGGAAAAATAGCATGTAGTATTAAGCTGATACATATTATCGTGATGCACATCTTGCTCTTTGTTTTTAATATTATAGTCCAAGATCTTATGCAAGCCAGAATACATGTTCAACCGCTTCACCACCTAGTGGACTTAATTGATCAAACGGGTTCTGACTTTTTTTTAGATCTAAGTTTAGCTTTGTGGAAACTGCTGGGGAGTCTCCTCTAGAAAATGGTGTTCAAAATCCAAAATTCAAGTTCAAAGTCTTTTTCCTTTGTAAAAGAGTGGTGAAGGTGCACTTTGACTTTAACGGCCGTCCCCGTGGTCCAGAGCACTGACTTTGGCGCCTTCCATCCAGGAGCGATGGAGTATTCTTTGACCTGGGTGTTGTCAGGGAAGGCGGCAGCAACCTGCGAACAACAAGAGAGTAGTGCAGACATCAAGGAAGCCAGGTAATCTGTCAGCATGTTATTATCTTTTAGGCATTGGAGTGCCCCACATATTTGGTGGTCTACCAAAGACCACTTCATAGGGAGATAAGCCTGTTCTAGAATGAGCTACAATTCGCATGTAAAAGAGGGCAACCGGCAGGGCTACCATCCAGTCTATACCTTTGTCTGCGCAAATTTTTAATGTCTGATTATGTCTTTCTACAAGGCCTGCTGCTTCAGGATGTCGCACACAATGGAATTTCCAGGTATACCCTAACAGAAGGGACACCTGCTTCATTAGTACCAGAACATATTTGTAACCTCTACATCTGTTTATTTGGATATAATCCATTTGGAGCACTTCAAAAGGGTGGTCAGGTGGATGGAATCCACCTTGTTCCATCGGAATGCCTTTACCTGCATTGAATTGGCAACAGATCATACATGTTCTGACCTTTTGTTTCGCTGCTGCACGCAGGTGCTTGTTGAACCATATATTCTGTAAGCTATCTATCATTGCTTTCTCTCCTAAGTGTGCAGGACTATGTGCGGTATTTATAATCACTTGTACCATAGAATCAGGAAGAAACCATATGGATTTGCCCTTATTCATCCAACCCTGATCAGTCAGTACCCCTCCTTGTTCCGACCATTTCTTTAATTCGTCCATAGTAGCATGTGTCTGTATGTCTTGTACATCCTTGGAAGGATCCCTAACTGTCATGGCTTTGGACACTTATTGAACCTGTAACTTTGTCATGTCTAGTGGGGTCTGAGCTGTCTGTTTAGCAGTTCGGTCTGCCAGATCATTGCCTTGGGAAATGGTATCTGTGGCTCTAGTATGTGCTTTACATTTTAGGATAGCTATGGCTGTTGGTAAATGTATTGCTTCCAGTAGGGCTTGAATATGGGGGCCATGCTGTATCTTGGCCCCATGAGAGGTCAAGAAACCTCTTTCTCGCCAGGGAATCGGTGTAAATGTTTACTCTTAGGTGCTTAGCTCTTATGCACGCTTGTATCAGGGCGATGAGCTCTGCTGCTTGTGCTGACAATATGTCTATTCTTTTAGTCTCTATTATTACAGTATCAGTAGTCACTGCATATGCTGCCACTAATTCTCCCGCCCCTGTCCTCATGCATGAGCCGTCAACATATAGTGTTAGGTCGGGGTCTGGGAGTGCAACGTCTGTCAAGTCTTGTCTTGGTTTAGTCACGGTATGTATTACTTCAACACAGTCGTGTGGTGAAACGCTTTCTGTACTGGAGGGCAAAAGGGTAGCAGGATTCAGTATGTTGCATCGTCTGATCTCTATGTGTGGTTGAAATAACGTTGGCTCATAGCCTGTCAGTCTAGCTACAGTCAGGTGTTGTGTTTGTGTCCGGTTCAAGAGAACCTCTACTGCGTGTGGTACTTGTACTGTCAGAGGGTGGCCCAGCACTATCAAGTCACTTTGTCTTATGGCTAAGGCCGTTGCTGCAACTGATTTTAGGCACGCAGGCAAAGCCTGTGCTACTGGGTCTAATGTACTAGAAAAATAAGCACAGGGCTCGTGTTTTCCTGCATGATCTTGTGTTAGGACAGATAGTGCTGTTCCATCCCGCTCTGTCACAAAAAACATAAACGATTTGTTGTAATCAGGGTTTGCTAAAACTGGTGCTTGACATAAAGCTCTCTTTAATTCTTCAAATGCCACAGTGTGTTCTTGAGGACTTTAGTCTTTTTTGTGTCTTGGGCTGGGAAAAAACCAGAAATCAATTGAATACGTTCCGGTGCCCACAACTAATTCCCCTGAAAGATCACAATAAAACATGAGAAAAAGGGGAAAGCACCATACCTATTTCCTCGACTTAATTTCTAAGGGGGCTAATTTCTAAGGGGCTTAATTTCTTAAGGGGCTAGCGGGAAGCGAACCTCCTCAGGGGCCAGCAGAAAGCCAATATTCTCCTCCTTCCCCCCCTTTTTGACAGGAGGAAATCTGAAACAGATTTCACTGCTGTCAAACACTATCAAACCCTGTGTCTTGTCAACACTATTAATCCCTGTGTGTAGCTACTGGGCGTAAGCAAAATTATAGGAGATACACAGCGTATTTGAAACGGCGAGAAATCCTTCAAATTAATGTACAAACCTCATTGTGTTAGCTCATAAGCTAGCCAAATGACATCTCATATGCAAATGTCCCTATTACATGAACCTACACCAACCTGAAGTCAATATTAATGCCAGTAGGCCCTAATAGGAATGCTAAATTACCTAAATATTCGGAAAACCAAGTTTAAGAACAGTTGTTAATGTTGATAATTAATAATTTATCTGCTAAAGAAATCAGTCATTTTGCAATAATTTCCACCTATACAATAAATAGCCTAATTTAAAAACAAGTCAACTTTTGGGGCCACCACTTACAAGAATGAGCTTACTAAAGCAAACTTTAAAAAGGAAATCCTGTCAGATATTTTCTCATTACCCTAAATACCGAGCCTCATTTGTCACTCTGTGGTGGCAGTCCTTATTTAAAACAGGCCTTTCAAGAGTTAAGATGCGAGTGCACAGATCATAATAGTTCCTTAATGTCCAATCTGGAAACATATGACCGAGGCTGCCTGTCTATAAGAGAAAGGCAGTCATGTGAAAAATATTTTAGTCTTGCATAATTTTTCCATTTATTTCATTCATCACCAACACCAATTAGACATACACTGATAACGTGTTGTCTGCTATTTTGACAGCATGATAAAGGTAATATCACGTCTGTGAAATTTAGTAATTGTGAACAAGTTCCAGCCAAGCGCTGTGCAAAGATCGCCGTCGTCACGACTATCTCTGTACTTGCACAGGAGAACTTGGTACTAAACGCTAAACAGACTGGTCAATACAACACAAAAACAAAACATATATAAAATACATATGCCAAGCCATCAGTATACCAAGCACAGAAAGCATAGACAATTGCACTAACATATATAAATGAGCAGCGATGCGCAATTACAGTACCTACAGCTCAGAGGCGAACATTCTGGCCTGCTTAATTTGTCAGGCTTATAATCAATAATTCATTTACCTGCCCTATACACCCCCATCTGAAATCACCGTGTCAAGTCTGACACACAGAATCAGCAATAATAATCAAAAACGAAGAACACACGAACCTGTTTGTTTTCTTTTATAAAAACAGAATCAGCAATAATAATCAAAAACGAAGAACACACAAACCTGTTTGTTTTCTTTTATAAAAATGAGCTATGCATCTTCGTCAACACAATGTACCCTAATGTCCCAGACGAAGACGCACCTCTCATCTCTCCTCACAGACTTTTAACCACTGGAACATTTATCCAATGCAACTGGTGGCAGCTTGTGGCCACAATTCAAAAATGTCTGAATTTGAAAATCGTTTTTATATAGGCACATAGCCCTTAAAATTCCAAGCAAGAGCAACATTTTACTTTCTGGCCAGAAGCAATATAACAATTGCTAAAAAATAAAACAAATCTTCTCCATAGACATTTCCTCGGGGCACTGGTTTAACACAGAATAGACCAAGGGAATCTTTCTCGACTTACATTTCTCAGCTGCCCTGTCTTATCAGAGAAGCTAAAAATAGCCCCTCAGCGCGGCCTGAGCCTGGGCTGCCAGCCAACTTTTTTTTGTTGTTCCGGCTGCAGGCATTACACAGATGCGATGTCAGAGAAGCTTTCTAAGCAGTGCCTCTGTTCTGCTCCTCTCACCGGCCCCCACCTACACTGGCTACAAGGTCAGAATCTGTCTCCGATTTCTGTATCACATACTGCTCTACACAGCCCCCACCTTCTCCTCACTCTGAAGCTGTCAAAGACAAAAAGACTACTCAATTCCATAAAAACTGCAATAATTCGCTCAATTGAAAAATTATTTTTACATACAATTTGCACTCAGGGGGTCATAATCTCACCGACTTGACCCAGCACATTGGCTCACTGGACCACCAAGAACACAAACCTGTATTCTTGAACAATTTGCAAATTCGAAATACCCACAATTCTTTTTTTTTTTTTTTTTTTTTTTTCAAGCTAAACTTTTCAAAAATTACTCTTTCATAAGAGTGTTTCGTTGTCCATCTACTTGTTCTGCTTTTACTCGGATACCTTCCTCAACTAACATATTTTCTCGAACTTTATTTGAATTCTCCTTACTCTTCTCTTCCTGTCTACGTGCTTTTTCCGTACGTCTATACGATTCTTTTCGCCATAAATCAATGGCGTCTTTCTGTTACTGTCTGGCTATCTTTTTCCATAATTCTTCTTCTACTCTCATGATGCAATCTGCATCCCATGTCCCAACTGCGGGCCACCTCTGACTTTCTGGTAAATCCTTGGTGTAGTTCACCCATAAATCAAGAAATAATACGGCATCTAGGCCATGCATATGATACATAAAGTACCCTGGAGTGTCCCTAGGTGGAATGGGAACAGCTTCTTCGAGTACCCCTTTTCTAGTTGTGATCTGTCTTAATTTCCAAAAGAGCGGCATATTGAGAACTGATCTGATACTTGATCTTGAACAAACTTAATACAATAAACACGATAATGAACATTCATTCACACCACAATATGCAGGACGTATTTAAAACATTTAACATTTAACATTTAACTGAGCAACGATGATGATGACGATCTAAGGAAAACTTAATCACTTAAACATAATACTCGGCATTAACTGAATTATTCTGAATTTATATACTTGATATACTAGATATACTGCTAAACAGTACAGATACACTGCTGAAACAGTGCAGACCGGATTTGTGTACCCAAACCCGTCTTGACCGGCACAACCTATGTGCACGTCAGAACGCCTCCCCGGTAATGGTACTCACCGGGTAGCTCGGAAACGGAAGGCCTCGGAAACTGAACTGAACTTGAACCGAACTGGACTCGACTCGAAAACTTCGGACACTCTGGACACTTGGTGGGCCTCTGTATACCTCGGACACAGCTCTCTCGCAGGTGGGCTCTGGGTAGGACAATCTGCGTTCCTCACCGCCTCGTATGGATGCCTGGTCGCAGTCTGTCCCCTTCGGGCGCCATTATGTGGTAAATAAAATATTACACTCTCAGACTTTTAAGTATATAAATAAGATCATGCATAAAGCAAGAGGCTGAGTCTGTGGTATCAGATTCATAAAGGGATTTATTCCATTAACTCGAGTCAAAGGGAGAATATTTCCATCACCAAAAAAGGATCTGGAAGGGACTCAAAAGTATTCTCAAAACATTATTCACAGAGTACAGTATATATACATTTCTCAATTGTACGTAAGCAAAGGAGCAAGAGAGAATGAGATAAGAGCATGTGGGCGTGTAAGTAGGCGTGAAGGTGGGCGTCCATGTGGGCGTCCACTTGATGATAATGGGTAATTTGTCATGTGTGGGTGGATACCTGGAGAATCCTGCAATGTCAGCAGAAATATTTGGCAGAGATGCGTGCACAGTCGCATGACGTGTGATTGACGTGCAACTAGAGGGAGAAAGGGACTTGACATTTAGCTCTACATGTGGAGACAAAAGTCTGGGGTTATGTCAACCTAATCCCAAATCATATCTAATATCCTATGTTTAAAGAACTGTGTTATCCAAAAAGAAAGGTCTCTCGAACAAAATCTATTCTATACTGACTGTGAGTGCGTGTACAAGCGTCTAAGTGTTTACACTAAATGCGAGGGGGTAGGAATATTCCATGGTAACAGGGCTATGAATTACTTGCATGAGGACAGAGAAGCCGGGCCTTTTGCTCGGTAGCTGGAAGAATGTTTACTTAAACTACTAGACAGGAATGCATTGGGCAGGGAGCGGAGCAGATAATTTCCGAAGGTGAAATACAGTTCTTGGCAGGCAGCAAGCTGATGTCGGGCATCGTGAGCCACGCAGAGGATGAGACAAAGTTCATGGTCACAGATGCAGGCTCGGACTGGAGCTTCAGAGACAGAAAGCAAGAAAAGCTTGATGACAGAATCAGGGCCTACTTGCCTGGACTGTAAAATGGCATAAGTGAACCATATAAAGGCGGTGGCCTTTCGTACTTAGGAATGGAATATCCGGCCCATTCATGGCGGATCAACAGAGGACATGTTAACGGTGGACGCACATGTATTTGCGTCTTCATAACTGGAACTGCAGGGAACATACATGTACTTGTAACATGCACATAGAACCGTTGGGGTCCAAGATAGGGGACATAACTGACCAGAAAAATCCATATTTCCACACCCCCCCTATCTATCACAAAACAACCTGTTTTTGCAAAGGGGGCTCCTGCATTTTGGTACCGGGCTCAGCGGCCATAAAGGGACACCTACCAAACACATTGAGTTCTGAAAACTTGACTACCAGGGGAGTCCAGGGAATTGTGACCTGCGTGGATCTCCCAAAGCTTTCTTACCCAGAATCCCCTGCAAACCTCAAATTTAGCTACAAAAATCAAATTTTCTTTACATTTCTGTGTGGAAAAGCTGAGGGATCACTGGGTCATTACAAATTTCCTACCACTCAAAGTTCCCCCAATATAAACGTTACCTCACTTGTGTGGATGGGCCAAGTGCCCGCGACTGGGAAGAGCCCAAAACATATTGTGGAGTAATCAAACTTTTCTATCACATAACAACCTGGTTTTGAAAGGAAATCACCTGAGTTTTTGGTCCCAGATTCAGCAGCCATCTAGGGAAAGCTACCAAACCCAGACTGTACTGAACACTAGACACCCGGGGAAGTCCAGGGAGGTGTGGCTTGTGTGGATCCCCCAACATTTTCTTACCCAGAATCCCCTGCAAACCTCAAATTTAGCCCAAAGAATTACATTTTCCTCATGTTTCTGTGTGGAAAAGCCGTGGTATCACCGGGCCATTACTAATTTCCTATCACCTAGCATTCCCCAAGGTTTCCAGATAAAAATGGTACCTCACTTGTGTGGGTGGGCCAAGTGTCTGCGATAGGGAAGGGTTCAAAACATATTGTTGTAGGAATCAAAGTTTTCTATCACAAAACAACCTGGTTTTGCAAGGGAGTCACTTGCGTTTTTGGTCCCGGGCCCAGCGGCTGTCTAGGGAATCCTACCAAACCCAGGTCTTTTCTGAAAACTAGACGCGAGTCCAGGTAGGTGAAGCTTGCGTGGATCCCCCAAGGTTTTCTTAACCACAGTCCCCTGCAAACCTCAAATTTAGCCAGAAAAAGTACATTTTCCTCACATTTCTGTGTGGAAAAGCTGTGGGAGCACCGTACCATTACTAATTTCCTATCACTTAGCATTCCCCCAGGTTTCCAGATAAAAATGGTACCTCACTTGTGTGGGTGGGCCAAGTGTCTGCGATAGGGAGGGCTCAAAACATATTGTTGCAGGATTGAAAATTTTCTATAACAAAACACCCTGGTTTTGCAAGGGAGACACTTGCGTTTTTGGTCCCGGGCTCGGCGGCTGTCTAGGGAATCCTACCATACCCAGGGCTTTTCTGAAAACTAGACACCAGAGCCAGTCCAGGTAGGTGTGGATCCTCCTAAGTTTTCTTACCCAGAATATCCTGCAAACCTCAAATTTAGCTAAACAAAAGTCACATTTCCCTCTCATTTCTGTGTGAGAAAGTTGTGGGTTCACCGGATCAACACAAAGTTCCTACCACCTAGCATTTCCCCAGGTCTCCCGATAAAAATGCTACCTCACTTGTATGGGTGAACCAAGTGCATGCGATAGGGAAGGGCTCAAAACGGATCGTGGAGACATCAAAAAGTTCAATAACAAAACATCCTGGTTTTGCAAGGGGGGCATCTGCGTTTTTGGACCCGGGCTAATCGGCCAGTTAGGGAAAACACTAGGGGGTCTATTACGCTGCCACCGTAACGGAATGCGGGACCGTCCGCCAGGGGTGCGGCGGTAATGTACCTGCAAGTAGGATGCCTCCGCCAACGTGGCGGTGGCATCCCCTATTCCCAGCATTGTGGCGGGCGGTGCTCATAGCACCGCCGCCACAATGCTGGGAATGCACGTTGTGCATTGGCATGCACAAGGTGGCAGGCACCGCGCGGTGCCTGCCACCTTGTCCATGCCAATGCAGGGGGGTACCATAGGTACCCCCCATGTGCACCCCCCACCCTCCTACCTCCTGGGGGCCCGCTACGGGCCCCCAATAGCAAAGACCGCATGCCTGTCCATGGTGGCAACGCCGCCATGGACAGGCTGATATCTGCCGTAATCATAATATGGATGGCGGTGTCTTGCAGACACCGCCACCATATTAACCATGTTTTCTGCCCGGTCGACGAGTCGACCGGCATAAAAGCGGTGGACGGTCTTTCCGTCCACCGGGAACCCCCAGCCATCCTAGTATGGCTGAGAGTCTTTGAGGTGTAAATAGCGGGCGGATCGCCCCCGCCGGGCCAGTGGTGACTACCGCCGGCCCGGTGGGGGCGATCCGCCCGCCTTCCTAATGGGCCCCAAAGTTTAATATTTGCAAGGGATTCTGGGTAACAGAACCTGCTGAGAGCCCCATAAGTCACCACATATTGGATTCCTCTGGGTGTTTAGTTTTAAAAAATATACAGGTTTGCCAGGTTTCCCTAGATGCCAGCTGAGCTAGGGTGCAAAATCCACAGCTGGACACATTGCAAAAAAAGTGTCCGTTTTCAGTGGAAACATTTGATGTGTCTATGTTGTGTTTTGGGCCGTTTCCTGTTGCGGCCACTAGGCCTACCCACACAAGTGAGGTACCATTTATATCGGTAGACTTGAGGGATTGCTGGGTGGGTGGAAGTTTGTGATTCTCCGTAAGAACTTTTCATCACAGAAATGTGAAGAAAATGTGTTTTGTTTTACAAAGTTTGAGGTTTGCAAGGAATTCTGGGTAACAGAACCTAGTGAGAGCTCCACAAGTCATCCCATCCCCGATTTCTCTGGGTGTCTAGTTTTAAAACATGTACAGATTTGATAGGTTTCCCTAGGTGCTGGCTGAGCTAGGGTCCAAAATCCACAGCTAGGCACATTGCAAAAAAAGGGTCAGTTTTCACTGGAAAAATGTGATGTGTCCATGTTTCTTTTTGGACCGTTTCCTTTTGCACACACTACACCTACCCACACAAGTGATGTTGCAGTTTCATCTGAAGACTTAGGGGAACACAGAATAGTAGAACAATTAGCATTCTATGCAGTTCTGCCTTCCAAATGTAAGACAGTGTGTAATAAAGAAGTCATTTTGAAAAATGACCTCTAATTCACATGCTAGTATGGGTACCCACAAATTCAGAGATTGCAAATAACCACTGCTACTAAGCTCCATATGTTGTTCCCATTTCGAGAATACAAAGGTTTCCTTGATGCCTATTTTTCAGTCTTTATATTTTACCAAGTTATTTTCTGTATACCGGGTACACAGTGAAAATCCATTGCAAGGCACAGTTCAGTTATTGGCTCTGTCTACCTCGGGTTCTTGGTGAACCTACAAGTCCTATATATCCCACAACCAGAAGAGTTCAGCGGACATAACAATATATTGCTTTTAAAAATCTGTCATACTTAGAAGAAGTTGTGGGTGAAACATAGGCACAAATGGTTGCTTAATTCAACTCAATTTCAATTTTATTTCAACTGTTACTTTCTACAGAAAAACCTTGACGGATCTACACAAATGACCTCTTGCCGAATTCAAAATGTTGTCCACTTTTCAGAAATGTATAGCTTTCCAATATCCATTATTGGTTTCATATCCATTTTTACCACTAACTGGAAGGAGGTTGAAAGCACACAAAATAGTAAAAATAGGCTATGTCCCAGTAAAATGCCAAAACTGTGTAGAAGAAGTTGGTTCTCCGACAAAAGTCTGCTTGTTCCTGAAAGTTGGGAAAATTGTGTTTTTAGCACCGCAAACCCTTTGTTGAAACCATAAGTAAAGAAAAATATAAACGCTTTT
The DNA here is from genome assembly GCF_964204655.1 of Triturus cristatus. NCBI lineage: Eukaryota > Metazoa > Chordata > Amphibia > Caudata > Salamandridae > Triturus > Triturus cristatus. The sequence goes on along the minus strand of NC_140584.1, from coordinate 320,396,620 downwards.
TTCTGCATCCTTTTTCCCCCCACAAAACTACATTCGGTTGTAGTTTGGCAAATTTCTCGGTTCCCTCCAGAGGAATCCACAAACCCTGGGTATTGTTACAATCCCTGGGATGTTGTAAGAAAAGGACACTCATTTGGCGTGGATGCCTTATGTGGACAAAATGTTACGGGGACCTGAGCGCAAACTATTCCAAATAGCCAAAAATAAAGGCTTAGCACAGGGGTGTGGGGGGATGGAGGAGGCCTAGCAGCGAAGGGAGTAAGCATTCTATGAGAATGCATGTTTTTCAGCTATTTCTCCTGTGTACTTATCCCTCCTCTATATTCCTATAACAGTCCCTGTCCCTTCCATTGTTCCCGTGCTTCCGCAGCCCGCTGCTCAACCCATTGTTTAGCAAGTGATTGCCTGAGCCACTCCCACCGACTTGCTGTTGTCTGTCTACTTGGCCTCAGACATTCCTTTATCCATCTGTGGAAACATTTAAATAAATAAATATGTCACTACAAAAGTAAGAGAGGCGGAGTTCCAGTCTGTGTCCAGACAGCATACCAGTATAACTATGACTATAACATAAAGCAGGCGCTTCAAACCTGTCTTCAGCTTCTATATCAGTAGGCCAGGCAGTGAATATCCCAGGGCGGCTCCTCCACTAGGCCGGAGGAGCATCTCCCCACTGCTTTCTCGCAGTGTGAGAAGCTGAAACATAAAATGGTAATAACTTTTAGTTATTACCATTTTATGTTTGGTTGTGGGCGGGCAGGTTGGTGGGGCTGCTCTTCGAGCAGGACAGGGGAGGAGTGGTGTGCCCACTTCTGAGTGCCCAAACCAGTCAAGAGCACTCTGCCCTTCTCCATGCATTGAGAACATGGCCTCCCCATAAGCCCCTGGCTGGGCGGTGTCCCAACCAATCACAACACTGCTTGCAGCGTTGTGATTGGCTTAGGGGAGGAAGCCTAGCTGCCTGCGTCCTTTCCCTGACGGAGGCAGGAGAACATGAACAGAGAAGACGCAGGACCTAATAGCAGGAACAGAGAAGACGCAGGGCCCAGCCGGCGGTAAGGTAAGTTTATTTTTTTTAATGTTATTATAAAATTAACCCCCCTCCAATGCGACTCCCTCCCTACCCCCACAACCCAGCAAGCCATGCTGGCCGCGACAGGAATATGCCCAATGAAATTAGTCTATAAGAAAGCAAAACCATCAGAGTAATTGTGCAAGAAGACATGGGCAGGATAATTTTTGTATCAATGAGTTCCTTGGCTATAATGTCAGTAATGTGTTATTAGAATCCCTGCGTCACTGGAATACAAGTACCAGAATACTACTGGGGGGTGTATATGCCCTTTAGAAAACTTGCTCCAGTAAATATGCCTTGCAGAATGCCTCTGCCATGGAGTGTGGGTACCAGAATTAATGTACCACGGTCTATGAATATGTCCCTTGCAAATATGTCGGTGAAAGGCCTCGTTGGGAATTATTGTCATAATCTAGTCCATTGTTTTTTGCCCACCGATCCACCGCAGATAGGAACTGGCCATATGCAAATCAGCCTCGGTCCTGGTGCAGTAGGAACAGCTCTGCCGAACTACACCGAACAGGTGCAGCGCGTGTGGCACCATTGCTTGCATCATACTCATAAAACTGACATGATATGAACAGAAAGCTGTTTTCCCTTTCCTCACACACAAAATATGTATACTAAAGGCAGCAGAATGCACTGTAACTACATACTTGAAGCAGATTTAGGTTAGACGGCGGCAGTGCAGGAGACCGTCGCTTGTGGTTCAGGTGACTCATAGACAGAGTGCAAGCTTCCCCTACGCACATAGGACATGTGCCACAGGGCTACCAGTAGAGTCATCTCCCTCACACACACGCTGACAACAGACAGCACGTGTAGACAATCCTGAAAACTCCTCGCGCGCACGCAGCAGGTGAAACAGTCAGGCGCGTGCCACTGGGCAGTGGGATTGTACAGCTGTGTAAACAGCGGGCCATGGTCACAGCAGAGCAGATAAGGGGTTGTTCACGAGCGAGTACAGGAGCAGGACAGCCCTTTTCACTCTGAGGAAGAAAACTGCTGAACTTTTACAAAGTAGAGATCCTACAGAGACAGAACCAGAATTTAGAGTGGCCCGAAAGCCCAGAATGAGAGGGGCCGATAGAACCAGACAATTCTGGATCACCAAATAGGCACCGTCCTATGGGCCCCCCTCCTTTCTAGGGGCCCCGAGACATCGGATCAAAATACAACTTAAAGTACATAAACCATCAGATTCACATAACAGTTTGTCTCTGAAAAGCTCATCTTCCGGCAGCTGTCAGTTTGCAATAAATAAAATCCGGTGCATTGGGCAGGAGATAATTTGCGAGGGAGGGGCGAACATTTCGACTGCCCAGGGGCCTCCAACGGGTTTAATCCGACCCTGAGACCAGAGGTAGCATGTCCAAACAAGAGGTAGAGTGAAGAGTCCTCAAGGACCAGAAGGGGGACCGGAAGCAGAGTGGCCAGTAGAACAAAAATCAGACTAACCAGCCATAAAGCAGAGTGGTAAATGTAAATGTAAATCCAGTATTTGTAAACTGCACAGCTACCCGTAGGCATCCCAACGCCGGGGGCTGTCAGGAAGATTAAGCAAGCTATTGCCCAGAGTCACATGGTGCTGGGCTGATCTGCCATCAGTGCAGGGAATCGAACCATGATCCCCAGCATCCAGCGTCAGTCACCCTGGCCGCTGCACTACACCTCTTCCCTCCACCAGAAACAACAGATAAATAGGACCAGAAGGACAGTAACTATAGCAGCAGGTATGGAATAGCCCAAAGGGCCAGAAACAAAGTGGTATACAGTGCCAGAAGCCACCAGCCAAGTGTGCATATACCAACATTTCAGTGGACCTGTGACATCAAAAGTAACTGGTGTTAAGCAAAAAAGAAAGAGAGTGGTTTGTAGAGCCAGAGGCAGAGTGAGTGGTCAATTGGACCAGGAGAAGAGTGACTAGCCTATAGGATCACAAGCAGAGTGATAATCCTATAAAACTAGTAGTGGAGTGAACAAACGATACAATCAGTAGCAGGCTTGCCTGTAGGACAGAGTCATAAGCTGACCAGCGCAGCGGGCGCGTCGGTGGCGTGCCAAAGGCGTGCCAAAGACAAGTCCGTCTGCGCCCATCAGCGCCCGGAATGTGCCCAGCGCCAGAACCCCTGCCCATCTCACACGGTATTTTTATTTGCATAGCCAACTCTTATGCCTCAAAACTGGCAAATGCGTAACCCACAAAATGCATTTAACTCCCCTAACGCCTCTACGCTGAACCCTCTGTGGATGGGTTAGCTCAATCTCAACATGTGATCCTATGAATACAAATATTGATGAACAAAAACTGACCAATATAAGCACCAGTAATCCATTGCATGATAATAATGGCTCTTTCGAAGTTGCTCAGACCTCTGCCTCCACAAACAAGAATCCTGCAAGAACTGAACATCACCAGTAATGTACAAACTGACAGTGGGTTAAGAACCAAGTCCTCGTTTATTCCAACCTTACCCTCAGACAATATCATTGATTGTTTCTTTAAGGCAGTCACAACTGATTTATACAAATTGGAGGATAAAGTATCTCGTTCCCCGAGCAAATGGAGAGACAATCTCACCAAAAAGGAGAGGAATGCTCTTCTCCAGCTGAGAGGCTATTCACATTTAACAATTAGGGAAGCTGACAAAGGTGGCAATTTTGTCCTTATGGACAATGAATACTATCTAAATGAAATTGAGAGCCAACTGTCAGATAACAAAGCCTATACCAAAATTACGTACAACCCAATGAAGGAGGTTAACATCTTGGTGGAGAAAACATTACGATATTGGCTAAATGCTGGGCTCCTCTCTGACATTGAATTTAGATATTTATTTAATTCGACACCTAGAACAGCATACTTTTACACCTTACCCAAGATTCATAAAAATATCACAGCACCACCGGGCAGGCCTATCATTTCTGGAACTGGGGGACCCACTGAACGTATTTCTGAATACATAGATCTATATCTACAACCCATTGTGCGCCAGCTACCAGCATTTATTGAGGACACAAAAGATCTTCTCAATAAGCTGGAACATTTTTCATGGACCGATGATCTCACTCTAGTCACATTAGATGTCAATGCATTATACACCAGCATTCCACTAGATAAGGGCATGGAAGCCCTAACTTATTTTCTATCTAAAAGGGATGCAACCCTATATGATCACACCAGAATGGTTATAGAACTTACCAAATTAACTTTAGAGAATAACTACTTTAAACATCTTGACATGTGGTATAGACAACATTCTGGAGTAGCAATGGGGGCCAAATTTTCACCTTCATTTGCTAATATTTATATGGGGTTCTATGAACAGCAACACATTTGGAGATCAGGTCCATCTGATTTGACTAACCACATTGTGTATTGGGGTCGATTCATTGATGACATCTTGCTCATATGGGAGAGTGATACTAAAGATCTCAATTATTTTATCTGTCATTTGAATACTAATGAGTATAACTTGAGTTTTACCCGCAATTATAGCAAAACAGAGATTGATTTCTTAGATGTTACACTATTCGTTGACAATGGGACATTGGAGACAAAACTTTTTCGTAAAAATACTGCGTGTAATTCTATTTTACATGCCAGTAGTGCACACCCCACATCCCAGATCCAGGCCATCCCTTTTGGGGAAATGACCCGGATGAGGAGGAATTGTAGTACTGAACAGAACTTTCAAAAGGAGGTAACGAATTTGAAAAAACGATTTACTACTAGGGGCTATGATAGAACAACTCTCGAAAAAGCACATACTAGAATAAACAGGACAACACGCTCCAATCTCCTTACATCCAACAAGAGGACTGAGAACATTTCATCAAGATAACATATAGCTATGATCACACAATTTCATTCACATAGTAATGAGATATATTGGACTCTTTTGAAACATTGGCACTTGTTGAAACTGGATCATGATCTGGATCCATATGTCAGGATGAAACCTCACATCACGTATGTGAGAGGCAGGACACTTAAAAACATGTTTAACCAACCAGTGCAGGCAGCTCAAGAGCCAGCAAGCACTTGGTTACCCGCGAAACCCAAAGGCTTTTTTAAATGCTCCATGTGCAACATATGTCAATTTGCACAAGATAAAATTACTAGATTAAGCTACAACACTGAACGAATATACAATATCAATCACTTCTTCAATTGCAATACCAAATACGTTGTTTATTGCATTGTTTGCCAGTGCAATCAGATCTATGTGGGCAGCACGATTAGACCTCTTAAAGAGCGTATTCAAGAACACATCAGAGCCATCAAGAACAATAATGCGAATTACCCCTTGACAGTACATTACAATACTGAACATAAAACATCAGAGGTATTACAGATTCGATTTCATGCCATAGATAAGATTGTTGATGATCCTCGGGGTGGAAACAAAATCTTGGCTTTAAGAAAATTGGAGACAAAATGGCTCATTAAATTAAGATCTGTCGATCAGGGAATATACATAGATAGGGAATTGCATGTCTTCTTAAAAGACTAATTACATATGATGTTGAAAATGTAATACTGTTGGTTGCATTTATATACCCTATTATTCTTGGTTTTCTGCAGATTGACTTCAACAGTATCAATGTTAGCTTTTTGGAAACTGTTGATTGATATATTGTACTCTGTATTTTATCATAACTAATTATGTCTGAGTGTAACTTGGGACCCAAAGACATAGTCTTGCTTAGGTGTTATATTGTAACATGTGATCGCATTAACATACTTACTTTTCTGGTGTTATACATGTTATTCCCTACTTTCTTCTGGTTGCGCATTAATCTGGCGCATTCAACAATTATTCTGCTTGCTGTCCCTTGCAAATATGCTAAGCAAAAAAAAATTTTTTTTAGGAAGGTTGAACTCACTATACTGAATACAGACAATATGCTTGTCTATGTTTTGGAGTAATGTTCTCTACTAACCAGCTTTCAACTATTTCTTCTTTTGCCTTCTTTTGGTGTTCTTTTCTCTTTCTTTTCACCTCAAAGTATATATAATAATTGTTTTGCAATATTTGCTTCTTCAGATACATATGACCCACATATATAGTCAATATGTTGATATTTTAAGTTTGCGCCTGTGGTCCTTTAACATTTCTGCTTTCATCTTGCCTACTGGGAATTTGTGATGCGAAAATCCCGTAGCATCGTGTTTGACTTTATTATGAGGGTCGCGCATTATATTCATAAACTTTACACAATACTATTAGGCGCGCGGCTTACAATGTCATTTTCTAACATATCTAGTTGGCGGAGGTATTTTGCTGGTGATTTAGATTAAATATATGTACAGCTAATAGGTTGACCCTTTAAGATGGCGCTCGGGGGTTCCCTTTTTTTAATAGTCCTTTTTTTATGTTAGACTGTCAACGTGTGACGTCGAATTCTTGCGGCACCGTTCTTTATTTCAAGATGGTGGCCTCGTTCTGTACTCGCGACTCCCTCTTAGCGTTACCAGGCGCGTGGTCCTCTACGGAGCATTATAACCGGGTAAGGAGGTCCGGCAATTATGTGGGTCACTTATTTTTTTGTTTTGAGCTGTGATTTAGAATGAATAGATATTCGGCTCTAACAGGTTACTGTTGTAATATTGTTCACATATGATGTTAGATGGTATTGGGGATAGACATAATATATCATTAGGTCATGTTCAACTACGAGGATGTACATTTAATTATGTTTTGGATCGACTTTTTCATGGATATTGTTTTAACACTTAGACCCCCACTCTCTCTCTATTTAGGCTCCTTATATTAGCCACACTTTATTTCAGTGTGTCTTACATCTAGGATTGGACAACAATACATTTAATATTGATACGCGCATGACTCTGGTGAGTGTACAATATATTGAGATTCTATATATAAATAAAATTGTTCTAACATTTGTGTATTAATTTTAGGGTAGCATTTTAAGAGATGGGGTTATCTATATTATTATATACGTTAGGTCCTTTTCGCCAATGTATGAATAGCCTGACAAGTCTAATTTCTCACTATGAAGGGGATCATAATAAGTAACCTAAGAGATTCTACTTTATTCACCCATTATGACTATGAGCATCACATTGATTGTTGTGCTTGCAACTGCTCTAATTTTTCTTTCTTTAATATCACTGGAATTTTTGTACAGACGTTATTTATATATATTTTCAATTCTATTTTGGTTATTTGGGATATTGCGCCACAGTATAAAGTGAATCTGGAATTATGGACTTTCTTTAATTCGATTGGACTATGTCCGTTTAGATCAACAAATTCAGAATACGAGTGTTGCTTGGCAAGATTAACTAATATGTTACAATCCAACTACTCAGTTAATTTTATCACGTTCTCTTATTAGAGCTCGTGCGAATTGCTATTCAAACACCATGGAGATGGTTATTTGACTTGATACCCTAGCAATGATGTTGCTTGAAGGGTGGATTTATCAAACATATTTTGAGGTGGGTTTTCTATATACACCCCTTTTTTTCGTCTATTCTGATACCCCATGAGCATGCACCTCTTAGTCTTCCCTAATAGGCTGAGAGTACTGCTGTAGAAACTTAGGTGCATTATTAAACTGGACAACTATGTTAGGATCACATAATAATTCTTTACAACCTCTTGATAAGTTTATACTCTATAACACATTATCATTGGCCTTTGTCATGGTTTCGTTCTCTAACTGGACTTTTCTTTCCTTTTACACTCTACATGTGCTATAAGGTCACTGTGGTGAATATACTCTGTTCCTTGGGGCTTTATACCACAAGACTTTATCACTATCATTTGGTATTCTTGGTTATTGTCCAAATAGGAAAATTCTTAACATCAATTGGGCACAATGGTGATGCATTGCCATTATGAGATGATGTTGTCTTCTCTCTCTTAAGATTTACTGTGTTGCTTATGTATATATCCTTTGTCCACAGCCTTGAAAAAGTCATTGTACCTATTTAGTTCAGACGAAACACGTGTTGGCTGCTTTGGATACTGGACAGTTGTGTCTGAATACTGTATTTTGGGTCCTTAAACTAATAAAGAGGACAATTTTGGAAAACTCTGATAACTATGCATCCTGTCCGGTGATTTTCGTGGAATATTGTGAATCCTCCAAGGACTTTCTTCAGATTATTTCTACACTCATCATAAATATTGGTTCTTAGACCAAATGGCATATTGATGGACTTCCTGTATTTTGAAATAAGGGTGTGCTTAAAAAGCTGATTTTCTTTAGATAATTGTGTGGATAAGTCGACTTGTCGACTTGTCAACAGCACTTTTGGGTAGTAAGTGCTTATAGCTTCACTAGCACCCCATCACATTAACAATATATTGCTAACGCGAATACATTTTTGATCGACTGTATATGATAACTTTGTTTAATTTGATGTGCGGTTTCTCACCCATTTTGGGGAACACTACTACCTTACATAGAATAGAATCCTCGGCCTATTAGGTGTATTCTTCTTAACACCAGGTCTATGGTGAAACACAAATTTTATTTAGAGTGTTTGATACAAGTAGAGGATCCGGACCTTGTCTTTCTTACAGAAACCTGGGCAAATGGAAATAGTGACCCTGACTGGCACCTAGCAAATCCAGCCGGATACGTTGTCGCTAACTCTGATAGAATAGGGGCAAAGGGTGGTGGAATTGCGATAATATATCAAACCCAGTACACGGTTAGATTCACTCCAGAATTTACCTTAGACGCCGAAGCAATGTCTTTTAGTATTAAACTTAACAATTTAGAAGTGTTAGAAGTGTTTCCAGGTCTGTTAATTTACAGACCGCCTGGTCCCAGATCCTCTTTCTCGACCTCCCTCCAGACATATCTGGAGTCATGTCTAGACACCGAATATTTCACCATACTAGGTGATTTTAACATCCAACAATAATCCTGATACTACCAGTTTATTAGACAAACTAGCTTGCTTTGAACTAAATCAAATTGTTTGTGAGCCTACACATCTAGCAGGGCATACATTAGATGGTATCTGTACCAATAACTCTCTTATAGAGGTTAAGAAAGTCTGCCCATTACCCTGGTCCGACCACTCTGCGGTGTATTTTACCATCACGCTAGCGACATTAAATGGTGGGCGGAGAATTAGACCTTCGGTGGTCAAACATCGTGCTTGGAAGTCAGTCAGCAAAAATGATTTCATGTCAGCACTAAGCGAAAGGCCTGCAATTCCTACTGACTCTAATCAAGCTGCGACAGTTTTCCACAACTGGCTAAATAGAGCAGCGAACATTGTTGCACCAGAAATGATGATGCGCTCTCGACAAAAAAAGGCCTCATCCCCCTGGTACTCTGCAGATCTCAAATTAGCTAAAATTAAGTGCAGGCAAAAAGAACGTATTTGGAGATCTCAATATAATACTGCACAAAGAAAAGTCTACTGTGCTGCCCTTGAAGAATATAAGATCACAATCACACAGGCTAAAACTGCCTAATTTACCACCAAAATCCAGGAGGCTACAAACTCTCCAAAAGAATTGTTTCAAACGGTCTCTGCATTACTGAAGTGTCCACGGGACACAATAATCATACCAGACCAAAAGTTTATAGACAAACTGGCAGGCTTTTTTCAAAGCAAGGTCCAGTCTGTTTATAACGACCTCCTAAAATCGGTTAAGGATATAGCGAGTAATGTTTCAGCTCAGCCTGATGACAAGGTTTTGCACAGCAGCTTATCGCAATTCCCATTCTTGGCAGAGGAGAAAGTGGCGGACCTGTTGTTAAAATTCAAATCAGGCTCTCCCCTAGACCCCTGCCCGCCATCATACTACATCTGGCTCCAGAGGAGATAAGTATCTCGCTATCCCCTATATTAAATCAAGCTTTGATTTCAGGAGTTTTTCCAACGACCTGGAAAAAAGCCTGTATTTGTCCTCTTTTTAAAAAAAACCAAGCTGGATCCCTTAGACAAGAAAAACTACCGTCCCATCTCCTGCTTGCCTCTGCCTGCCAAAGTTCTTGAGAAGGCTATGAACTCAGAATTAACATCCTATCTAGAGACTAATAGCATTCTTTACACCACACAACATGGCTTCAGAGCAATACACTCTACAGAGATAGCCTTGATCATGGCAGCGGAGGAAATACGTAAGGTGATGGATGATGGAGGAAGGGCTGTACTGGTCCTGCTTGATTTAACAGCAGCCTTTGCTACCATGAACCACGCGGCATTAATACAAAGGCTACAGGATGTAGGTATCAGTGGTATAGCTCTTGCCCTCCTCTCCTCCTTTCTATCCTCTAGGGAACAAGTTATTTTTTGGGATAGCTATTGGTCTGAGAAGTTTACACTCCCCGGCGGAGTCCCTCAAGGCTCGGCCCTATCCCCCACACTATTTAATATTTATGTAGCCCCTCTGGCCAGACTAATAAAAAGTTACGGCTTCACGCTGGTGTCATATGCTGATGACACGCAGCTTATAGTGTCTGTAACACAGTCAGTGGATGCCATGGTAGCCGAATTTTGCAAATGCACTTCTGCCCTGATGACCTGGATGAACTCTAACTTTTTAAAGCTGAACAGAGATAAAACCGAGGTGATAGAGTTTGGTCAGAAAATCTCGATCTGGAACCATCTTTGGTGGCCAACTGCAGCCGGTACCTGCCCCGCTCCGGTCAACAAAGCCAGGATCCTTGGTTTTATGTTTGATAAAGACCTCACCTGGGCCCCTCAGATTAACCAAGTTGCATCAACTTGTTTTTTTATGTTAAAAGGCCTGAGGAAGATTCTTCCATTCATTCCTTTTTCCTTGAGGAAAACAGTGGTAATAGCCAAGATTCTGTCCAGGATTGGCTATTGTAACGCTCTATATTTGGGAGCAGGTGCCATTCAATTTGCCAAACTTCAGTCAATCCAGAACGCGGCAGCTAGAGTCTAGCTCAAATTACCCAAACATCACTCTATATCGAACAGTATAAAATAACTTCACTGGCTCCCAGTCCGACGACATGTTGACTTTAAGACTCTATGCCTGGTGCATAAAGCCTTGTTTGGTGGTGAGGCCAAGGATGTGCAATCCCTGTTTTCCCGATACGTACCATCACGGTCTTTAAGGTTGGCCACCCTTGGCTTGGTACAACTCCCAAAGATAAAAAGAGTAAGGGGTGGAGGAAAACGCTTCTCCTTCTTGGCATCCAAACTATGGAATTCCCTGCCCACACACCTGAGACTTTTACCAAATAGATCTGTCTTCAGGAAGGAAATTAAAACATGGCTCTTCTCTCAACCCTAAACATGCCGGCCATTTTGCTTAATCACATTACCCAGCGCCAAGACGCCTCGGCAGTAGTGCGCTCTATAAATACCGTCAGTCAGTCAGTCATAAGCCTATAGAACCAGTATCATACTGGCAATAAGTAATCAGAAGCAAGTGACCTAAAGAATCGGTTCTGGCCTTTACAACCAGTAGTAAAGTGGCAAGCGCATAGAATGAGAAGAAAAGTGGCCTGCAGATCATGAAATGACCTGCTTATAGAAGCAGAAAAAACATTGTCTACTGAATTAGAAACAACAAACTTATGGGAGAAGAAGAAGAGTGACCCCTGTGAAGTGCACTAATGTTCAGACACCTTAATCAAAATGGCCTAAGGGTGCAGATTGACTAGTCTAGGGTGCCAGGAGCAGAGTGATAAGCCTAGAGAACCAGAAGAGTGACCAGACTATAGGATCAGTAGCAGGCTTGTCTGTAGGACACAAAGCAAAAGCAGAGTGGCCTGTAGAACCAGAAGTGGAGCAGCTGTCCTAAAGCATCAGAAGCGAGACCATATAGCTGCTGGTCTGCAAGGGAGTACCAAGAGAAATAAAATACCCCCACCTTGAACTGTATGGATAGAGCTGAGTATATGTGCAAATCATGCCACCCCAACACTTTCAAGGAAAGTCTTCAGGAATTCTTCTGTTCCCCTAAGGAAAGTTTTCTTCCTTCCTTCTCTTTTCTCCTTAGTACTTTTGTTTACTTTTTTTCCTTTTTCTTTTGTTCCTTTCAACCTTCTTTGTCTCCTAGTGTCTCTTTTCTTCTTATCTTTCTTTCCTTGCTTGTATTCTTTCCTTCCTTCTTTTGTGTTCTCAGTCAATTTGCCTCTCTTAGATTTTGTTTCTCACTGTAGCCATGTTTCGTTTTTGTTCCACCCTTAGCCCTCATCAGACAACATTGTCACTGTATTTTTGTTCTAAATGTTTTTTATTAGCTTCTTCATCTGACTTGCGACCTGGAAGTCACAGTTCAAAGAAATGAAGAGTAATTAAATCTGTCCAGTGGCCAGCTCAAGCTGCTGTAGTGGGTGCTTCGCCACGCCTTTTTGGATCAGAAGCACAGTGGTCTACAGAACCAGAAGTAAAGTAACCAGCCCACAGGCCCAAAGGTAAAGTTGCCAGCCTGTAGAAGCAGAAGAGTGACTATCATGCATATCTAGAAGTGAAGTGACCAGAATGTGGGGCTTACATAGGTCAGGCCTCTCTCATGGGGGTCATATGCCAGACAGGGATTTCTGGGCCCCAGTCATGATGGTTGACAGTGTTTACCACTGGCATGCTGGGATTTGTCTTACAATGGATTTGCAAACTAGACCAAGTGCAACCTTTCCCACACATGACTGTCAGGGCAGCAAAGGAGAGCAGTCACAGGTTTCTCAGGGAGGCACTGCAGGGAACAAGAGCTCATAACTCAACAATCAACCAATGAGACACAATAACATAAGGTCCTGTCCAGTGTGGTTAAAAGAAAGTACATTAATCACACAGCAGAGCTAAATGGTGCACAGCCCAATTGGAATAGCAATTATATGGTTGTAATGCTGGTTACGATGCCCAGTAAGCATTACACCCAACTTTCAATACCGCCTCCCTGCTCTGGCAATTCTAATAGTTACTGACTCCGGAATACTGCAGGTAGAAGCATGAAATTAGGCACAGATATAGAGTACTTCACATTTATCCCCACTGGTGAGATGTACAACCAATTCCAAATGTTCTGAAACCCAGGTATAATAGGGCAAAAAGACTCCTGTTCTTGCACAATTATTCCCTTGACCCATTCTCAGACTTAGTCTAATTTTTATGTCCTAACTTGTGTTGCAGATCTTGTAGTGTAGCGAGAATAGCTTGCTTACCTGCCCTTTGCAGTGCAGTTCTTTGGTGCTCTACCTCAGCAGTAGCTTTCCTTTGAAATAGGAATTACTGGGCCAGGTAGGCAAAGAATATATTGCATAATGGCACAACATCTACAGCCCTCCGAGATGAGTGCAGACAGGTACCCAGGTAAGACAACTGAAGCTTATCGGCAAATGTGCCACCTTTGTTGTGTCTTCGGCAGTTGTGGCCTCCCAGGTCATTGAGACCCCACTTCAGCGGCGACACAGCTCCACTTCTCCAGTACTGGTAATGACAGCACCAGCTTGTTAACTCACAGCAGCTGCCAGTTGGCATGATGTTACTTGTGCTTGTAAAGTCTTGGTGCAGTTCACAACAGGATTCATGCAGAGGCGCCAGGAGTCCTCATCACAGCATGGGTCGCTCCTGGCTTCATTCTCTAGAGCAGTCGCTTTCTTTAGCTGTTTCAAACATTGGTAACATGTTGGGCTTCTCGTCCTCTACAGTCTTCCCTCCTGTGGGGCCAGGAACTCTCCTTGCTGTCTCTCAGGAGGCAGGCAAGCATCTAGGCACTAGCCAGGCCCTCAGCTCCTCCAGAGAAAGTGCAGATTTGAGGTGATGTCTCCTCGCTTCCTGGATTTTATTTGTCAGGCAGACAACAGCACTGGCCACACATCTGTACTTTGAGCACTCTGTGGATCATTCCCTTCTTTGGTCATGAAGAACTTGGAACTCGAAGAAAGTGGACTGGTTTGATCCTACTTATATACAGATTTTCCAGACACGGCTATAAATCCACTTTCTAAGGTTTCAGAAATCTTTATTTAGAGTTGATTTTCTTTTAGATGCAATTTTCAGGCTGCTCTCCAAATGCAGCCTTTATGCAAAGTGATGGTTCTCAAAGCAGGTAGCAATGGGACTGGCTCCAAACAGGAGCATCTGCTGGAGCTCTATGAAGTGGAAGCTGGCTGTCATTAATCCTTCTGAAGAAGTAATCATGGACAGACAAGAGTGCTGGCCCTGCTTGGACACGTCCTCACCGTGAACAAAAGAAACTACAATCCCATTCCTTATCCCTATCATCAACCAAATAGCAGTGCTTAGGATGGACTAATCACCAGCGGTTTGCTGGACCTCACACTGTGAAGGTTAGATTGAGCCCTCAGTACACACGGTGGGTTAGCATGATGCCAGGGTCAAAGTAAAAATCAGGATACCAGGTTCACATGCAGTCAGGCACTCGGGGCAGGGTACATGCCACTTACCATGAAGGGACTAGGAGTAACCATGTTATAGAATCAGAAGCTGGAGTGATCAGTTTCTAGAAAAAGAATGGAGTAGCTTTAAGCAGAGTAGCCTATTGAATCCAAAACAGAGCGAGCGAGCAGCCTATAGGACCAGAACAGCAGAATGGCCTATGGAAACAGAAGCGTAATGGCCTCTAGAACAAGTAGCAGAGTGACCAGGCCTTTGTACCAGAGGCGTCAAACCTACAGAAACGATAAAATCCTAAAAATAGGGGTATGTCAGCCAAAAGCAGGTTGGCCAGACCAAAGGAACAGAAACAGAGTGACTAGCTCACAGAACCTAAAGTGGTGTGGCCAGCACATATGACCACAAATAAAGTGGCCAGCCTATAAGACAATAAGTGCAGCGAGAAGCCTGTAGGGCCAGATGTTGAGTGATCAGTGAATGAGATTAGAAGTGATTAACTGATTTACGCAGCATCTTTTTGGCATGCTTTAAATGCACCCCATGTGTTACGATTTTATTCTGTTTTTAACCAATTTTTAATTTTGATGGGGATTAATAACTAATTTTAAGCATAGGCCTAAATGATTAACTAAATTTGTAATTATGAGATGTCTATTGTAATTATGTTTTTGTAATGCTTTTATGATTGTATTGTACAACAATCGAATAAAGCTGTTCTTTGACTTTGAGATTAGAAATGGACGTGACTCTCTTAATATTTTCATGATAAGACAGTAGAGCCGCACCCTACGAAAGAGGGCCAAATCGGCTGAAA
The DNA here is from genome assembly GCF_964204655.1 of Triturus cristatus. Taxonomy (NCBI): domain Eukaryota; kingdom Metazoa; phylum Chordata; class Amphibia; order Caudata; family Salamandridae; genus Triturus; species Triturus cristatus. The sequence goes on along the minus strand of NC_140584.1, from coordinate 320,381,392 downwards.
CAGGACCAGGGTTGCATGCGTTCCCATTCAGTGGGGACCTGGCCTGGCAGTTCCGGCTGGACTGTTCCTACTGGAGCAGGCCCAAGGCTGATTTGCATAAGGCTGCTTCCTATCTGATGTGGCATGTTGGTCAAAAAATCAATGGACTAGTTTGCGGTCCAGAATTATTACTAATGGCTGAGAATAATTCAAGCAATCGACCCATAATTTTTATAAGTAAGAAGTTGCTTACTGCGATATTCAGGTATTAAACTGAAATAATAAGATTGGACTTTGTCTAAGACAGTATTAAGTATGTTCATATGATACAAGAACGAAATCATACAGCAAAAAAATGTGACTAATGATGCTGCATCATTTGCCTTTTTGTGTCCCACAACTTAGTTCATCCTGCCGCTTAACTTAGTTCTATATTGCCACATAATTCCAGTAGCAGTCTGTGTGCGAAGGAACTTACAGAGGGAACATTGGAAAACTGATGGTATCTGTGTATTCCCTGGCCAAGTTAATAGTGCCAGTCAGGTTAAGGATGGTGCAGCCTTAGTTTCTTCCATGTAGTTTTCTCAGAGAGCATATTGGTGAGAATGTGTATCAAACTCTAGGTTCAGAACATGAAAGTAGAGTTTCTTTATGAGGTTTCGACTGGACTGGACTTTGGTTGGGGAGAGACCTGGGATGTAGTCAGTACTTTAAATGGAAATATAGAAGTGCTGATACTTATTTCCCGAGTACCCATTTTCTCGTGAGAAGTGCGAATACTCTTCCATTATATGTATTGCAGCAGAACTGAAAAGTGCAGTACCCTCCCTTTCAAATTATGGAAGTGCAGGTACTCAGTACTGGACAGTAAGTGCTCTTTTAAAGTACTGGATGTAGTTGTTCATTTTATTGCTGGGGAATTTAGAATCTTCGTTTCTGTGGATGCATTTTGGCTGGGGGCGGGAAGGTGGGACAGAGTATCTTCAAGATACCTCTTTGACCTGTGACCCCATGTAATGTCCTCATCTAATGGTGAGTTCAGATTGCAGGGTAGATTTGCGGTTGTAAATCTTGCCAAAGCATCACACATAGCCAAAATATATTCTCAGAGTGGGACAGGAGTGTTTGTTTGCTAGTGGGCTGTTTAGTGTGGCGTGTAACCTTTAATGCACCATGGTATGAAGCAGTGCTTTAAACGGAGAGTAAAAAGTTCGCGGAATCATGGTCGGAGCAGTACGCTCACTTTCACACACGACACTGAACACTTCGCACAAAGGTCCCACAACAAACACACACTCTCCCACTCATACCCAACAGACTGCGTTGCCTTCGGGACTCAACAGTGGTATCAAGCACTTTTCAAATGTTCAGCACACTACACTAGTATACAGTGCAATATAACAGACGTGTAGTTGTAATAATACTGGATGGAAGGGTAGTAACAGCAGCCGATACTAGCGTAGTACTGTAGTAGTTCGAATAATGCCAGATTCAAGAGAAGCAACGTCATCACATGCAAGGGATACTAATGCCGCCAAATTCGAGGGAAGCAACGTCATCACATGCAAGGGGTACTAATACCGCCAGATTCAAGGGAAGCAACGTCATCATACGGATGGGGTACTAATACCGCCAGATTCAAGGGAAGCAACGTCACCATATACAAGGGACACGTATAAAGCCGGATTCGAGGGAAGCAACGTCATCACATGCAAGGGGCACTAATACCGCCAGATTCAAGGGAAGCAACGTCATCTAACCCTAGGACGCCCAGCGGTCCAGTCGCACCAGACTTTTGCAACACGGTTGCCGATTTTTTAAAAACAAAAGTAGAAACTATTTTTTCTGCTCTGTCTGACCAGGTTAATAAAAAGCATTCGGACTTCACCTTGAAGGCTCCTTCTCTTCCGGTCAGTACCCTGGATCAGTTCTCCCCTCTTAATTCAGAAGAAACAATGAATCTCATGAATAATATAAAATCAGGCTCCCCCAATGACCCCTGTCCTATAGGGATTATTAAACAGATCGCAGATATAACCTGTAGCGTTATAACCCCCCTTTTTAACAACATATTCTGTACCGCTACTTTTCCTAGCCCCTGGAAAAAGGCCTCTGTGCTCCCTCTCCTTAAGAAACAATCTCTAGACCCTAATGATCCAGCTAACTATCGCCCTATCTCCAGACTGCCCCTACCAGCCAAAATGCTTGAAAAAGCCATGAATAAACAACTCAGCGATTTCCTCCTATTGAACGATTCTTTGGATCACTCGCAATATGGCTTTAGATCTCACCACAGTACCGAGCTTGCCCTTATTAAATCTACTGAGGAGATCAGAGAAGCTCTGGACAAAGGCGGTAGCGCGTTGCTCGTCCTTTTGGACCTATCCGCGGCCTTTGACACCGTGCATCATAAAGTACTGCTCAATCGGTTGTCAGAGATCGGGATATCAGGACAAGCCTGGAAGTTGCTTGATTCCTTTTTAAAGGACAGACATCAAACAGTCGAAATAAATGGAGCCACATCTGAACCATTCTCTCTGCCTTGCGGGGTGCCGCAGGGCTCCTCCTTGAGCCCCACTCTTTTTAATATCTACGTGGCGCCCCTGGCTGGCATCATCAGATCGTTTGGGTTCCAACTTACCTCCTACGCAGACGACACGCAAATTGTGCTGTCTGTGAGGGAGGGAGCTGAAAAGGAAACCGGATTTCGCTTCTCACAATGTATGCTTTCCATCTCCAGCTGGATGTCGGCTAATTGCCTTAAGCTTAACTCAGCTAAGACAGAGGTGGTGAGGTTTGGCAATAATCCTCGCATGTGGACACCTGATTGGTGGCCTGACTCACTAGGTCACTGCCCGGTGCCGTGTAAGAAAGCCAAAAACCTGGGAGTGGTAATCGATGACAAACTCTGTATGGGGGACCAGGTGAGCAGGGTCACCTCTGGTTGCGCTATGGTACTCAGAATGATCAAAAAAATCAGGCCATATCTTTCTGAGGGGTGTCTCCGCACAGTGGTGACCGCACTCATTTTATCCCGTCTTGACTATTGCAATAGTCTTTATGTTAACATGCAGTCACAACATCTACACAGACTGCAGGTTATTCAAAATGCAGCCGTTAGACTTCTGACCCTGACCCCCAGATGTGTGTCAGCTAAAAGAGATCTTAAGACACTGCATTGGCTCCCGATCCATCTGCGAGCCAGGTTCAAGGCTTCGTGTATAGTGTTCAGAGCCTTGAACTGGACAGGTTCGGAGTTTCTCAAAGACAAGTTTTCCTGGTACACTCCTTGCAGAATGCTCAGATCTACTGGAGCTAAGCTAGTGAACACTCCTTCTATCAAAAAGGTTAACTGGGGAGGTAGGAGCTTTGTTTATGGGGCCTCTAAAATCTGGAATGAGCTGCCTCTGAAGCTGAGACTGGCATCAGATCTTGGCTCCTTTAGGAAAGATCTTAAGACCTGGTTCTTCTCCCAGTTTTAGTTTCTCTCTTTAGTGCAGGCTATCATGTGCTCAGCGCCAGGACACCGCAAGGTAATCGCGCGCTTTATAAACCTCAGTAACATAACATCATACGGGTGGGGTACTAATACCGCCAGATTCGATGGAAGGAACGTCATCGTTTGCAAGGGGCATTAATACCGCCAGATTCAAGGGAAGTAATAATAGCTGAAACAAGGGTAGTTGTAATTATTCCAGCCGCAGGGACAGTTATTCTGGCTTGTACAGGGCTTGTTATAATTATACCTGAATACGGTAAATATTACTAACCTAAACATTGGTAGTAATAGTACCAGGGACAGCGGTAGAACTATTAACCGAGACAAAGATAGTGCTAACAACGGTTGCAAGGTTTGTAATAATAAACGAGCCGGAAGCAGTAATGGACAAGGGAATTATTAAGAACAGATGCAAGGCTATTAATAACAGCATGCTAGGAAAATAACAATGGCTGCCAAGACAACAGTAATAGCATAGGTGCACGGGTGGCACTAATACCAAAAGAAACAGCAGTGCCAATAACAAGTGAAGGTGCAGCGCTAATACCAGGAACAAGGATACTGGTGATAGGAGAGTAGTAATAATGGCAGACGCACGTAGAGCTGGCTTATACATGTTACAAGCGTCCAAAACGAACACAAGAGGAAATAACTACTCATGCCAAGTGAACTGGTGGTAGAACTGACAGCAAGGCTGGCACTAACAGCAAGTCACTGCCCAGGTACAAATACCAGGTGCAGGGCTGTAGCCAGGGGCATAGGTTGTGAGGGACCTGGCCCCCATGATGAAAACTACATAAAAGGAGTGAACAAAGGGTTCATGAGCAACCCTGATTGGGGTCATGGGTACAGGTCTTCAACTTGCTTAGATATTTTTGAGATATACTGCTAAGCATGGCATTTTCTATTGTATAGTTCAATTGGGGTATTATTCTCCTGAGGACATTGTTTAAAAAAAGATGTGGACATTGTCTGCTAAGTTTTATAACACACCAATTATTTTCTATTGTATTTATAGATTTAGATATTTTTCTCTACTGCAGATTTTTGGGAAAATGCATGCAAAGTGTTGCATTTTAAGCACATTCATCAACTATGAATGTAAAGCATCTTTAAAACAAAGGATAGTTAGGGTGGCTTTGGGTTCTTGATTCTCTGCTTGAGCAACATGATGTCGGTTATCTGAGAATCTCTTTTTCGCCCAGTGACTTAAATTGTTAATATATGCAAATGGATAATAGCAAATGTGAAAATAAGAGTTGCACGTGGTACTGTCAAAATCACAATGCCCTTCTTCCTCTCCCATTCCCAACATTCTAGTCTCTGTAATCAGGTCTTCTCTCAACCCCATCACAATATTGGTCTTTGTAGAGAACCTCATTTTTTAGATACACCTCGTGTATAAAAACAAATTCGTTGCAAAGGCCTCTACCAATTCCTACAGCAATGCCTGCACTCCATCAACTACCTAAAAAGCGACATTTTAGTATCTCCTTCTTAACTGCTCCTTCACCCCAATGGAACCTACTGAAAAAAGACAGTTCTCACCCGTGCTCTCTCAAAAATTCACACTTGAAATTTCCAAAATGGCATATATTTTATCTGCTAACATATTGTATTAGAGTCTGCAGAACATTTTGGCACATGCTACTGCAGGCACCTCAGTCGTCATCCATCCCAGTGACTTCATGGCCACCCATATAAAGCAGATCACAAACAAACAAAACCTCAATCCGGGAGATGCTGCTAACTAGCAACCATTCTGCAAGGCTATTCTTGACAAATTCATTAACCCAGCAGACTTGGACGATAACATACCCTCTATCACATAGAGCTTTCTGGAATAGCCAGAAGACCAGTGTCAACACAAATGGATGGGCTGTCTTAACATTATTAAACCCATCCACTGCTTTTGATCCAGTGCATCGCCCCACATGGGTATGAAGATCTTAGTATTTAAGGAACTTTTCTAGAATGGATCTCCTCTCATCTCTCAAACCAATGAAACATATCTTGTGCCCGCTGTCCTCTTCAACTCCTTTTTGCAGTGACTAGAATGGAACACAATGTTTCATCATCTCTCAGCACCTCAGCCAACTGTGGGAACTCATCTGATCCTTCAATCTGACCCGTTTTAGCCATGCAGAAGACACCCATGGCATCCTGAGGCTCAAACACCTGACCTATTCTCCTCTGTCCTAATCCACTGCCTCCCATCCATGCGCAAAGAATACTGATCAACTGCCTGAAATGTAGGGTGCACTAACCGTGATGTTCCCAAGGAACTGCCTACTTTGGGCTTGAGTTTTTTGACCCGGGTGCGGTGAGTCTCTCAATCGCGGCAGGAGCGGCGGGACATTTTCCCGTGGGCGGCGGGAGCCGCGAGAACCTCCCGTGGGCGGCGGGAGCTGCACGAACCTCCCGTGGGTGACAGGACCCTTCCCTACCGCGGCGGGAGTCGCAAGAACCTCCCGTGGGCGGCAGGAGCCGCAAAAGCATTTTCCTGGTGCGGCGGAGGCCGCGAGTTGTTTCCTACCACGGCAGAGGCCGCGAGTGCGATTCTCAATGCGGCAGGAGCCGCAAAGCATTTCCCTTGTGTGGCGGAGGTGTTTCCTGGGGCGGCAGAGGCCGCAAGACGTTTCCTGGGGCGGCAGGAGCCACAGGACACTTCCCAACGCGGCTGGAGCTGTGAGTACTCTCCCTGACGCTGATCGTGACCTCTCCCCTCCAGGATCCAGTTCTGGCTTTCCGCTCTGCCGGCGGTAGCGTTTCTCGGCAGTGTGAATAGACTGCGAGGCAAGGAGACTAGCCTCTCTCAGCCCGTTGCAGACCCCCCTCCATTTTCATAGCGGGGGGAGCGAAGGCAGCAAGCACCGGGGGACGCTGAGTACATTTTGCCACAACGCCCGCATTGGTTACAGCTGCCGCTGGGGGGGCCGTGGGGGGCGTGGTGACCGCGCCATATAGTGCTGTTTCAACCCCCGCGGCGCCGGGCCTCCTCTCTGTCTTGCGGGACTGGAGCTCTTAAATACCTGATGACCTACACGGAAGGATTGTGTGTGGTTTTTTTTGTGCGGCTTTCAAAGCAGCAAGCTGGCCACCTTTAGCGAATTAGTTGTTTGTTAGGAACTGGAGTTACAGCACTGGTCAGTAGCTCGGGTGCCGCTCGGAGGCTGAACTTGGTGGCAAAATTGTGTCCAGTACCTTGAACTCATCGGAGAACTTCGCTGTGGGGAAACAGAGGCAGAGTGGTGTTCCGAATCTCTTTTAATTAATTCCCGGGACTGCGAGGACCAGCGGGCCTTGTGCCGGCTTCAACATCTACCGCAGCTGGTGCCTCTTCCCGGCCCCTCCCTCCCACGCTATTTTAATTGCTCCCCCACTCACGCGTAAGCGGGACGCGTGCGGGGCGAAGCCCGGGCAAAGGGCAGGCCCGTTTGAGCCCGTGCGAGACTGGCGGAGGCCGGGCCGGGCCCCCCCCTTATGTTCGACGTCCAACCGGCTAAACGAGGAAGCTGCATCTGCTATCTGGTAAAAGTTTCAACCCCTTTGCAACATCACCAAACTTCAACTTGGGACTGAGTGGTCCGATCCATTTGTTAGCCATCCACTTTCACTGGGAGATGAGTAAAGGCGGCAGCATGGCCGAGACCTTAGGGAACTTCATTACCCGAGCCAGTAACATTCTGGCATATGAAATAGCTGCCACTGAACGCCGGCTATCATCAGAGCCACTAACAGGAAAACGTTCCTCCTTAGGAGGCATTATGTCAGCTTGCTCTCCCAATAAAGGTCCAAACGTTCTTTATGAGGCTAATCACACCGAGGCACCCCCCGATGTAACAGCAACACAACGGGTGTTAGTGGTATCAAGGCCAATCGAGCCAGGGCTAAATGAGTCATCAGCCCAAAGGAGAGAGCCATTACCACCCGCCCCCATCTTTATAAATACTGTTACAACAAGGTCAAAGACGGAGCAGTCCGTGAGGAGTAAAGGCCCAAGGACAAATCCATCAAAGGGGAAGAAGCGCGAGGGAGGACCGATGAGCCATAACAACAATAAAAAATCTAAAAACACTCTCAATTCCAATAATGGACATAGTGATCCACCTGAGCAGGAAGGTTTATCTATAACTTCAGGATTGGAGATCATACCGCCTATGTCACCTGAACTTATTTTGAATGAGCCCCCTAAATGCTCTAAATGTTCAATTGATGATGCTTTTTGGGTAAAGATGGAGTCATTGATTTCAGGGAGCTTATCTCCACTATTCAAGCGATTAGTCATTGTAGAAGAAAAAATAAGGCTGATTCTCAGTGCCGCCGACCCAAATTGCAGCGAGTTGGCTCACCAAACTAAGAAGGGTCCTTGTCTATTAACACCCCTACAACAAGCTCCCTTGCCGGTTGCAAGAGAGAATGAGATAGATCAATCTAGTAATTCAATGGTACCCGGTAGGGACCAACTGCTAAGTAGTGAGAGAACTGTTGCCCCCACCCATCCTCTCCAAATCGCCCAGGCCTCTACTGATGCTAGGGTGGATAGGAATTTTCCCCAATTGCACAAAATAGTGCCTCCCACTGATTGTAGTAACACTCATCATCCTGGTCTTAAAATAAAATTACCAAGACCAGATCTTCCCCCAGCGTGTAGCCCCCATGTAGTGGTTCTAACTGGTGTCCCTGAACTACCTGCTGATAAAATTGAACCATACATGGCCCTGAAGAATAAGGTCATGTATTGGCTCCGTGTAAATAGACCCCTGCCACCTTATCTTGACGGGGAAATTATGATGGTGCGTAGAGTGGAATGGGTGGGCAGGAGTGTGAAAAATCTAAGGGGTGAATGTATCCTCGTAACCTTCAGGGATAAAGGGGTGACTAAGTTTCTGGTGGATGGAGGATGGGCTAACCCCTCGGACGGAATCCAATCTCTACCCCTTTCTTTTTTTTACCCAATCAAAGTACCCAACCTTGTATTAGGTTCTGTGGACCAAAATGGGGTCATGAGGGAAAGGGGTAGGGGCCCCTTTGGGACTAGAGTGGCCCCTTATCATGATGCATGCCCCCCTACCCATTGTCACAATAGGTTCAGTACCCTCAAACTTGTTGATTGACTGCATCCGGTAGGTGAGGCCACAAAAAACATTGGTCCTCAGGGGGTGGGACACACTCAGGTAGGAAGACAGGAAACTCTTTCTGGACAGAGAAAGGCACATGATAAACAAGTATGCTTAAGGGTAGCACCCACTGCTTCACAGGGGTACTTCAGCAATTTGATTTGGCTATGGAATGTGCTCAAGATCCTAATAGAACTGAGACTAGTATCGCTTCCACTCAATTAATGACTGTTAGTCTCCCCCTATCTGCAGAGTTAACAGAGAATGGGGGGGACACACCTGGTCAATCCCCACAGCCCCACATGGGCCCACAAATAAGAGTTAACAATACCCAAAAACCAGAGCATGGAGCGGGCCTAAAAATCCTATCCTGGAACTTGGCAGGTATCGGCCCATTGCTGTACTCCCCGGACTGGGGAGAGTTCATAGATGGTCACAACATATGCCTTTTTCAAGAAACCTGGGCAACGAAAGCATGTCATTGCCTTGGGTTTGTTACGTACTGGGTTTCGGCAGTAAGGGCCCTAAGGGGGAGACCATCAGGTGGATTGTGCATTTGGGTAAAAACACATTTGGGGTGCGCAATTAGAGTAATTGATACTGGCTCATTGGATATTATGTGCATAGCCTTAACATTTGGGGACCACCCCGAGCTGAATCTAATTAATATTTACTCTCGCCCGGTGAAGTATGGTCAAAAATCTAGTACCTTGTCAAAACTAGAAGATTTCCTGTGTATATTGCCCACGCAGGAACATTTGCTTATAGGCGGTGACTTCAACTGCCATTTCGAACCATTAAATGGTGTGTCCAGTTCAGTTACTCAAGAAGAGGATCAAGTATGGGTAATTCCCCCTTGTAATTCATATGTAGGCTTTCCTGTTTTCAGTTTCTATTTTTGGTAAATTCTGGTGGGGTTTTTTCCAGTGTTTTCAAGTGATTTCAATACCTCAAAAAAACAGTGGTTATCAGTTGTTTCACATCGTCGCGCCATTAAAAACTACAGAAACAGTGTTTTTCCGGTGTTTATTGAATGTTTTGCTTTTATTATTGCTTGCTTTCTGCACTGATAGAGCTTGGTATATAGACAGTGTAAGTATTGTGTATATGCGGTCCAAATAGATTTTTGAAAATTAAACTTATTGTAGTACACCATACAATACTTCTTCAGTGAGTCTTTGGTCATGTATGCTCGATCTTTCCTTCTCATGTAAACTTCTGTGAAAAGGCCCTCTCAACATTGCCACTTGAGATGGGCAACACCAAAACAGCCAGTACACAATGTGTTAACTCTGGCCACTGACATAGCTTTCCATGCCAATACTGGTTCACATGAAGATTGCGATTCTCAGGGAAGGTTCTGAAACATTTGCGCTGATCTGGGCACTTATGTCATCAGAGTTATTGAAGCGGTACCACAGTGAGGTTTCATTGACTTCCAATGCCATTGGTGGTGAAGGGACATTTCTATGCATCATTGAAAGTAATTTCTCATACATTGTAAAATAAAAGTTCCTGAATTGCTCTTCACTATTGCTTTGCTTACCAAGCGGCAAGCACTCTAACATGGAACATGTTGCAGTGCAAAGTCACTAAAGGTGTCGCCCAGCCTACTCTCAAAGAGATGTTTCACATCTACACCAATTATGCTGAACACTTGGCAGACAAGGGTGTTTTCCGACTTTAGTTTTTTTTATTATGTACACTACAGCAGTTATGTTTTCCTGTAAAAATTAAGAATGCAGTCTAGTGTACTTTTTCACATCACTATCAATATGTGACCAAAGATCCTCACATTTCTTGCCTTTAGCATCCTCACTCAGCAAACATTCTGTGAACAGTTTCCACATGGATAATATAGCATTCATAGCCCCTTGGACTGAGAACTATCAACTAAGGGACACAGTTGGAATGACTCTTTCTTTGATGCCACACAAAGCTCAAAATGATAAATATTTACGTTTTAGTTCTTGTGCATAAGAAAACAGTGCATCAGAATTGACTAAAAAGTCAATAGCATTGCTCATTAACTCTGAAGATTGTAAGGATGCTTTCAGCATACCATCTAACAAGGGGCAAGGATCTCTTACAGGGAAGCACATCAGCTCAGGTATCAATTTTGACAGGTCATCACAAAACATTTTCATATACGTAGCTGAATCACTGCAAAAACAAACAATATCACTCCAATCTTTGTTGAACTTGGAAAGAACCTTTTTTGCAGAGCATTCCAAGTGACACAGTGGCCATGTTTTCTAAAAGTCTTGTGTCATGTTTTAAACACTTTCCCAGATGCTTGGTGATAGCACTCTTTTAACATATACTTATCACTATACCTTGCATTGAATGTTTAAAGACTGAGGTGTTGACAATTCGCCTACTATCAATACTGACTCACTAGAAAGTGGGAGCTGATGTATTAAGGGTTTTTACCCATTCTCTTTGGGTAAATGTGATGACACATATTAGGAGAGATTCTTGTGAAACTAGCTATTTCACCTATCAGTGAAAGAGCCAAACGCAGCCAAAATATAAAATATGATTTAGATATTTCCTGATTCGCTACAGTTTATACAATAATTAAACAAGCCCTAAAACATGCTTCTAAAACCTGCATCTTTAGACCAAAGACCACAAAACAATATTTTAATTGGCATCCCTAAACAATAAAACTCAAACAGAATAATGCTAGCCCAGACTTTCTTACTGCTAGCTTGTATAACAAAGTTACATTGTATTGGCCCCTTCAGGAAGAAAGAAAATGACTCTTTCACTCTCTTTTTCCTTTCTTTGAATTGCATTTAGTTTCTGGTTGTGCAGGTGTTTTTTCAGTGTTTATATGTTTTCACTGGTGAGGGCTATTTCTCTTTCAGTGGGGTTTTATCAGTTATTATAGGTTTAAACCTAAAACCGGACAGCCTATTCATATCCAACGAAGGGATGGACACCCCTGGTTCTTCAACTCACTACACTAATCCTTACCCATTCCCTGAGGGCATGTAATGGAAGGCACCCAGCAGACAACCCTGGCAAATTCACATTCCAACGGAATAGTTATGCCTCCATCATAGATTATATAATGATTAAATTGGATATGTGGTCTAGGGTTTTGGATTTTCAGGTAGTAAATCGCAGTGAAAGCGATCATAATCCCCTTGTATCTACTCTGAAAGGCTATGATAATTCCCTATATCAACCTAGGGATACTAATCATTTACTCCCCTTGGTTACATCATGTGGAGGTCGGAGAGTTAGATGGGAAAAGATTGCCCAGTCCCAAACTGAGCTTGGAGATATGTACAGGGAGATTTATCCGCTTTTAAAGCGTGCTCTGGATCCTGCTGCAGTGGGACATACCCCTTTTCATCAGGGTAATATAGGCTCTACTCATATAGAGCTATGCGCAACCTTAGAGGGGTACTTTTATCGGGGAATAAGGAGGAACTCTCAAAATTTGAGAGAGAGATCTTTATGGTTTACCAAAACCTGTAGAGAGGCTAAGTCATCACTCCTAGTAAAACTAAAAGGGGGGAATACGGTATTGATTAAGGAGGCGAGGGGTCACTACAAGAAAGTGATTATAGACGCAAAAAAAGAATGGGAGTATAATAGATGGGAGGAAATCTCTATCACATTAAGGAAAAAGGATTCCAGGGCTTTTTGGAATTTGGTTAAAACTGGGTCCTCTGTCCCCCAAGTAGCAGTCCAACCTAATTTGGGGGAGGACGTTTGGCGCCGGCATTATCAAGCCCTTTATGCCAGTAATCCAATAGCCCCAGAACCCCATGAATCACTATCCAGGCAAGACCCTTTGTTGACTATGTCTGACGACGATCTATGCTCACTGGAAGAGGTTAAATTGGCCCTGACAAAAGTCCTCCCTAATAAAGCACCCGGACTAGACAGGATACCGGGTGACCTCTATAAGGGCGAACAGGTTGTATGGGCTCCCTATCTGCAAAATCTTTTTAATGCAATCTTTTTAGGAATGCCAATGCCTCATACATGGGCCGGTGCTGAGATTATCCCGATACATAAAAAGGGTTCGCCCCTGGACCCGGCAAACTACAGGCCGATTAGCCTAATAGACCTGGCACAGAAGATCTTTGCACGCGTTCTATTGGGGAGGCTCCAAGCATGGATGGATGAGTTTAACATCCTGACCCCCTTACAGGTGGGTGTTAGATAAAAAATGTCAACAATAGATCAACTGTTTAGATTGCAGATGATCTATTGGAAAGCTATCAAATTGGAAGGAGGTAGTCTTTACCTTTCCTTTGTTGATCTAAAGTCTGCCTTTGATATGGTAGACCGACGACAGTTGTGGGACCTTTTGAAGGGAATGGGTGTCCCCCCATACCTGTGTTATCTCTTGGAAACTTTACATAAAGACACCTTTGCCAGGGTAAGGTATGGGCAAAATGGCGAATTAACATCCCCCTTCCCCGTTGAAAGAGGTGTGAGGCAGGGTTGTGTGCTCGCACCGACCCTCTTCTCTCTTTTCTTAAACGGTCTTGTGGAAGAATTGTTAGCTCTAACAGACATTGATGCACCCAGGCTAGCTGGAAGGAAAATACCTGCACTAATGTTCGCAGACGATACTCTGCTCCTGTCCAAGACCGCCATGGGGATGGAAAGAGTCCTGGAGGGCTTCGCTACATTCTGCAGAAATAGGAACCTGGTTATTAATGTTAACAAGACCAAATATATGGTTCTGCATGCGGACACAACAAATTGTCCCATTCCAAAACTGGACAATCTGCCGCTGGAGCGAGTAACTGTCTTTGATTATTTGGGGTTAACACTAAGCAATAAAATGGATTGGGGAGCCCAGATATCGAAGGCCAATTTGAAACTGGTCCAAGTTTCTGGGGGCATCCTGAAGATGTATAGGGACAGCCCGTTAAAGTTAATCAGCCCGCTTGTAGAGGTTTATAAGGTCCAGGCAAGAGGTGTGGCGACCTATGGCGCTGAACTTTGCGGCCATAGTGCAGTTCAGTTTCTAGCAAAGTCAGAAAACCATTTTATGAGGCAACTTTTAGCATTACCTAAGAGTACTCCTCTTCAGCCTCTTAGGATGGATTTTGGCATCCAGCCAATTGTAGATCTGGTTGCCTCACGCCCGGTTATGTACTGGCGCCGACTGTGGTGCACACCAGAACTTAACAATTTCAGGGAGGAATTAAAATCAATTATGACACTCCCAAGGGCTGGTACCATCCCGTGGCTTGCATATATTAAAAAGTTCCTAGGCGATATTGGAAGGGAAGACCTTTGGCTTAATCCAGAGGAGACATGCGCTGCCCTACCAAAAAAATCGCTGGCTAAAGCGATAGAGGATTATAAATTGACCCAAATACTACGTTCAGAGTCCAGTACTAATTTGACCTCTGTATTTCTTGAAATGAAAATAAGTTACAGCTTTGAGCCAGCGCTGGACTTGATCCAATCATCGCTTGCCAAGAAACTTTATATACAGTTTAGGCATGGATCTCTTCCCCTATTCTGCAGGACGAACAAATGGGAAGGTTCTATAGTTCGATCCTGTCCAGGGTGTAGCTTGTATGAAGAATCTGAGGTCCATGTATTATTTTTTTGTAAGGCTTATACAAACCCACGCAAGAAATGGATCATCCAATTAGCTAAAAACCTTGGTGTAAGTAACTATAGAGACCTATACAGGGTAATGAAATATGATACTTCTCCCCTGTTTGTCACAGTTACTGCTAAATACTTATTCTCAATGTGGGTCAAAAGAAAACACCTAATACTGTAATGTTTTTCTCTTTCTTTTTGCAAGCCAAGTTTCTTTTTATTCTATCTTTGTCTCAAACATTATTTAATTTTTATGAATATAAATTGTACCAAATTACTCATATATGAGAGGTTTTAAGATTATTGCTTATAAATGTATATCGTTTTTAAAGTTGATGTTTGTACTTTTATGGCATTTTCGCCGAAATAAAGTTTTCTGACTGACTGACTGAAATGTAACTCATCATAAACTGTGGGAAATTGGAAAATGACCACCCTACGATTATCTGGCCTTATGAACTGGATCATTTCCAATAACATGCAAGGAACCTGGAAGTTTTCATAGGCACCTGTATGTCACTAGTGTCACAAATGAAGAAAGTTACAGAAAGTGCCTTTACCATCAACCCAGCCCTCTGCCATAATTTATTTCTCCTACATTTCCCTCAGAAAGTCTGTGCCACCATCATCTTGATACTGTTCCACCTGGGCTAAGCAAACTCACTGTCCGTTCCATCCTTCAAGAACATGCACATTGGTGGCACATAACAGTCTCTTCAGAAAGACAATCTCCTGAATTTATTGCTAGCAAAGTTAACAAATATACACCATCACCTGGCATTCAAAGAGAAAGCTTTACAAAATGATGTCCCCCGTATTATAAACATCATCAACCAGTTCCAGACCTTTACAGCCAAAGGAAGAAAAGGTAGAATCAGCTATGCATATACAACCGTTTCTAAGCCCACCCTTCACTTAATTCGATGATAAAGCGTTGCAACAAAGTCACTATGCAGTGAAAAGCGCACCTCTCTAGTTCTCATGTGTAATACAAAAACTCTTCCCACATAGGCAAAACCATAAAACCAAACTCTACGAACTTAGCACAACAAATAGAGTAGTAGTAAAAAGCTGAAATCCAAGGAAGGCGGGCTCAGTCTTTCATCATTCTGAGGTCAGTAAGCTGAGTAATTGAAACACCTTCTATTTACATTTAATATTTCTAGAAACAGTGCTATATGGTAACACGTTTTGTAATATTTATAATTAAGCGAAAATGTATGTCTAACAAAGGATTAAAAACAATGTTACCATCACTTACCCTTTCCCGTGGGTTAAAATATTTCCCCTCTTTGAAATGGCCCTATGGATCCCCCAACCATTCTAATGATCTGGCACCTGATTTATTTGATTCTCAAAAAGGGGAGGAACAGGGGCTGTTTATGACAGGTCCAGCATACATAGCCCAGATACAAATGAATAGATATGAAAGTATGCTGTTCCTAGAGAGAGCTATTGGTGAGTAAAGAGATGTATGTGTCCCCGAGGTCAGGAGGAGAGTCCTCCTTTAGGAAAAAGACCCTCACACACCCGGCAGACTAGCTGTCATATGTCGTCAGCATGTGGCCCAGATGTTAAGTGTCATCATCGGGTCTGCTCCGAATCGGGGCGGCGCTGCAATCCCCGATCGGCGACCCCAGTGGCGCCTTTTTGTGGAGATCTTTATTCCATAGTTGCCGGTGGGTGAATGCAGGTGAGGGCCTTCAAGTGAGGAAGTGTGTGGTGGAAGGAGTGTATTAAAAATAAGTAGTGGGGAACCTAAATAGTGTTTATTAAATGACGGGGGTCCCACTCTTATTCTAAAAACAATAGAGTGCGTAATATTACAGTTAAAATGACTGTTTTACGCTGTGGTCATAAATGGTCAACATGTTTCTTGCTTAAGTAAAGTAACCGCAATTCTTCAGGACCAGGTGATTCACACACTTATTGGTAGTGGTAGTGGCTACTGTGGCACTTACCACACATACAGCACCCTAATAAGTGGTGACTAGTGGAGGTGAGGTACAATGCCTGAAAGAGAAAAGTACAGGGACACAAACATACATGTAAATAACAATCGCAATGTGACAAATATTGTAGATCTTATATTTAAAAACTACGATCATCAGTTGTCATGCAATTTCAATATTGCCAGGTGTTCAGCTATAAGGTGGTACTAGGTGTGAACACCCTTAAGAAGTGGACTAAAACAAGAGTATTATTAAAAAATGACCAATTCCCACTGTGAATAGTGCTATGGCAGAAATTTCAGAGTGCCCGATGCGAGGGGTACACAGTGGCATCAGGGCAGAAATATCAGTTAATTGGGTTAAACCACTCACCCTTAACTGCAGGGCTACGAGATCCAACGAGCTGGCGCTGGAGGCAGACACCGGATAGTACAGTGTCCTAATGGTACACATTGCGATTGTTATTTACATGTATGTATGTAACTGTAATATTACGCACTCTATTGTTTTTAGAATAAGAGTGGGACCCCCGTCATTTAATAAACACTATTTAGGTTCCCCACTACTTATTTTTAATACACTCCTTCCACCACACACTTCCTCACTTGAAGGCCCTCACCTGCATTCACCCACCGGCAACTATGGAATAAAGATCTCCACAAAAAGGCGCCACTGGGGTCGCCGATCGGGGATTGCAGCGCCGCCCCGATTCGGAGCAGACCCGATGATGACACTTAACATCTGGGCCACATGCTGACGACATATGACAGCTAGTCTGCCGGGTGTGTGAGGGTCTTTTTCCTAAAGGAGGACTCTCCTCCTGACCTCGGGGACACATACATCTCTTTACTCACCAATAGCTCTCTCTAGGAACAGCATACTTTCATATCTATTCACCTGATTTATTTGCACACGCATTGGGTTAGTCTGCAGCTGATGCCAAGGAGATAGGCTTCATTTGTCTTCTTGAGGAGTGGTTCTCAGAACCACTCAGCATACTAATCTCATAAAAAAGGCTTTTAAAGTGCAAACCAAATAACTCTGGATGTGTCTGTTAAGAAGGCAGCAACCTAATGCAGACTTCACTGTAGTCACCTATAAAATGACTATCCATTTAAAGGCCTGTAAGTTACATCAGGGCACTATGTTATACTCAAAAAACTTTCTTATTTTGGGAAAGTTCTAAAGTCTAACAACATAGGGCTGTCACCTCCTCTATCTCTGTTTGATACTAATAGTTTATTTAACAGAGACAGTTCACATAACTCAAGGTGTTCCATGAACAATGAAAAATGTTCAGGCCTGTGCTAATGAGCATTATCTCCTCCCAGGAACCCAAGGATCAACTGGGGTGGTGACCTTTCAGGTTTGCGATTGGGGCACCCATGCTTGAACACTGGTCCACCAACATAACTATAAGAATTTGGGTTACTGTTTGAAAGGAGTGAAACCCTACTCAAGCAGCAACCAAAATCCTAATCAGGGTGGAGTCATAAGCAAACCCCAAATTAACCTGTGCTCAACCCTCTGCTATCTTAGCAAAGAGCAGGCAGGCTTAACTTAAAGGCAATGTGAAAAAGTATTTATGCAGGACTTCAAACAGTAATAAAGTGAAAACATAACACAAGTAAAATCCCATGCCAATGTAGAAAAATATAAGAGAAAATTTCAATAAATACCTCAAGACCAAAACAACAAAAATCCAATCAGTGGAATTGGAGCTATGGAAGTTTAAAGAATTTAGTGAAAATAGCACCACAAAGCACAAGGAGCCAACTGTGGGTATCTGGACACCCTGGATTGGGAATAAGTCACAAGTTCAGGCCAACTGTGTTGCAGCGCGTGCCGGCTAAAGGGACCCAATTAGGCCAGCTGAACAAAATTACCTTAAATCCTGGTCGCAAAGAGATGCGGAGACCTGTGTTGAGGATGCACCACGCAGCAGAGGCAATGTGAGGCACAGCAGTGGTTCTGAGGAGCTGTGAAGTGCGATGTGATGTCCGTGCATAGAAATGAGTCACACAGCGATGGTTCCGATGGGCTGCATATCCTTGCATGAAGTTACATCACGCCGCGGCAGTTCGAATGGGCTGCATTGGATCAGGTGATGTCCTTGCTTGGAAGTCCACACAGCAAAGGGGATGTGTCGGCTCCGAGGGCGATGCATTGAGCAGCAGAGCCGAAGCGCCGGTTCTGCAGGAGATGTGCCTTGGAAGGTATGTGTCGGTTCTGCTGAAACCATAAATGGGCTGACAGTGCACCTTCAGGCCTACTTCTGAGGGTCCAGGACTGGGATGGCACCACTTGTGAGGGAAGATTCTCAGATGGCTGAGTCAAGGTGCTGAGTTCAAGGTTGTTAGAAGCTCATTCTGTACCTGAGGCTTCTGATCAGGAGGCCAGTCAACTAGCCCCTGGAGTCAATCTGGGGTCCTGGGTTTAGATATGCGGGTCCACTCTTTCTCACCCAGGCAAGAGAGCAGCAGGTCAGCACAGTGGGGCAGCAGTCCTTCTGGGCAGCAGTCCAGCAGAGTGGCAGTCCTTTCAGCAGCACAGCAGTCCTTCTTCTTGGCAGAGTCCTCCGATCTAGAAGTGCACCGAGGAGCTGGGTCTAAGGCAGAGGCATAGCTAGAGCTTGTGGCGCCCGGGGCTATCCCTCAGATTGCCGTCCCTTGGGGGAGGGAGTGGCTGAGAAAAAGGATGGCGAGCACTTGAAAGAGGTCCGAGAGATATATAGTATCGCCGCTAATAGTTACCTCGATCATGCAAGTTACATGCACATACATGACACGGTCCAAGGCTACACAGTTGAATACACCGGTGACTGGCAGTGACTGGCAGTACAAAAGAGAACACACAGACTGCATGATCTATCTGGGGACTCAGAAAAACCGCATGTGACATCCATCAGAGAGCTGCGTGAACGAATACCTGGTAATCCCCTCAGCACAATGCAAACATGCACATACATGACACTCTTCGGGGATCCATCATCTACAGCTGACATTAAATGATCAAATATCATGGTCCCCCCAATTAACGGGCTTCATTTTTGGATGTTCAAACCTTGCCTCATGCTCAACCCCACCAAGACTGAATTCCTTTTATTTGCCAAGAACAGCAAGAAACAAGCAGCGAAAATCTTGCTCAGTGATATGAACCTTGATGGCTTCAAATCCCAAATTCTACCCATCTCCAAGCCACTTGGATTCAACCTGGAACTGCTGTTCGAGCTCTCACATTCTTGCACCAGGATGGTACCTATGCCCTGCCCCATGGCCTCCCAGACTGCACCCCTTTAAGGGCATCCTACATGCAGCATAATGCCTCATCCAGGGCCTGAAGAATTCTGTTCACATCACTCCCTCATCCTGATGGAACTCCATTGTCAGCCTGCACCATCTTCAAAACCAGCTGCATCATTTACGAAGCTGTGGTAGCCAGCACCCTTGCATAGTTTGCCATCTCTGCTGGCTCTATGCACATAGTCAGACACTATCAAAATTGATGCAAAGGAGTATGAAAAACAAGAAAACAAGGCAACAAGCCTTCATCTATGTATCCAGGATTTTGAACAAAATCGCCATTTCCATCAGGAATGACCCACTCATGCTCTAGTTTAGGAAATCGTCTAACACACTCCTCTTTAAAGAACATTACATCACAATAGAGTAACAGTGCACTTCTGTTCCCAGAACCCCGCTACCTCTCTAATCACTTGCTGATTGTATTTTTATTTTTAGCCTTCATAGTTCTCCACTGCCTTTTGGTTAGATTTGCACTATACAGTTACCAACTACATTTGCACATACATACCTCTCAGGGCCAGAAGGTAATTTTATTCTAAATACTCCCAAATTCCGGCTGGCCTTTCCACAGAGACAGCTAGCAGCCACTTGAGGTGACAAATTAAGGGGGTGCCAAGTTCAATGAAAAATTCTAATTGAAACAAACATAAAGATAAATCTTTTGAGGTCACTGATTGCCAGGTTTACCTACTGTGACAATTGCTTCCAGATTGCCTGGGCCTATCATAAGCAAAGGGAACATTTGACAGAAAGTTACACTTGGATAATGACAGAACCTAAAACATTTTTCATTAGCAGCCTACAAGCTCAATTCACAAAGTTAATTTCAAATAGGGATGGGTGGAATTGGCACAATTTGATTCTGCAGAATTCTGCGGGATTACATAAAAATTCGGTGACATTCCACGAAATTCCACGACGGGGCAGAGTGGACATTTGGTGCTATTTTTTAGTGCAAAATGCACCCTTGCATCCAAAAATGGATGCATTATGCGATGACAAAATAGCGCGGCCAAACACCACTCGTCGCCCATACTGCAGAGTATGTAACTGCATACTAAACTTTAGAAACCACTGCATATCACTTTTCAGTGCATACCCCTTGCTGCCCTTACATAATCTACAGTAATTACTGCAGAGTATGTAAGGGCGCTGTGGGGTATGCTCTGCAGTCCCTCTAAATATTTTTTTTTTTTAAAACACTGCAGATTAAACTTTCATCTCTAGTGATTTTTAAACTTAGATGGACAGCTCCCTCTTTAGAATTTACTGCAGATTAATTCTGCTGGTGGAGCGATGCAATTTATAAGTAATTCCACGTTACAAGACTAACTCGAAATTACCAAATTCCTCCAATTCCGCTCGCGGAATTAATAATTCTGCCCAGGCCTAATTTCAACATGCTGGCTGCATTTCCACAGTGCGTAATTGTACATGGTGTAGAATTATGATTTGGGAAATGGGAGCCCCGCAAACATGTAACATGATGTTCACCGTAGGATACCTAGAAACGTTCGCAGGGCACAACTTTCAAGTCATAACACTGAGAATGTTTCTGAATTTCCAAAAGTGGTAAATCTGCCCTTGTTTGTGGTACTACTGCAAGTGAAGATCTAACTTTTTTTGCTGTGATTTGGGACACATTTTTGGCCTTGTGTGCGGCTTGCAATGTAGGGAAGTGCAACTGGGATCCGAAAACCATGATTTCCTTGATTTCCATGAACCTGTTTCCTTCTCCTAGCACATATTATGAGCCTGGTTGATTTCTAAATCCATTTAGCAAATTGAATTGCCACCAGGTGTGTTAGCTATGCATTATGCGATAATAGTTAGGTGTGAGTGATGCAGCCACAGAGGCCTTTATTTTCACAATTAACACCATAGACTTAGAATATTTTCACAATCCCCAAGAGGCATGCCTTTGATTAAAAGCTCATTCCGGAGATTGAGCTTTTGTCAAAATGTAATTGCAGAAAACAGGGCCCAATTCTGATTGTCATGTAAATCCTGATTCGAGCTTAAATGGACGTTTCCACCTAAATTGAGAACCCAAGCTTTGCAGTAGTTACCACATAATCAATTGTGCTTTTTGCAACAAGAAATCCCACAAAATAAAGGAAAATAGGAAAAAAAGAAAAATATTCAGTAAATATGTGTACTAACATCAATGCTATATGTTGTAACTCACTCTGACTGTCAAACCTCAAGATAGGTAGGTAAAACCGCACCTGGTAAATATTGCACACTGTGGTAGTAAAATGTACCACATTTGGTATTACCACCAAAAGTACAGGCACAATAAATCGAGGACCTATACTTTCTTCTGTTGTTTAATGACGCCGTGCATAGTAAATGTACTCAAAAAGTACCCTTGGAGGGAGAATTTAGTTGCACGTTTCTAACAATGTACAAAAAAAAATTTGAGGTGAAAAAATCAGAAACAATACTTTGCTCACCCCCAGTATGTGCGTCCCAAAACCTACGAACAACCAATTGACTTGAAATGACATAAGGACTGACTGAGTTTTTCCACAGCCTTGCAGCCGTGAGTGAAAGATCTGGACGAGGGAAACTGGGGGGAGGGGTGGGGGGCAAAAGAGGAAGAGATAGGATGAGTAAGCCTTATTGGTCCAGTAATGCAAACAACATTTATAACCTCTGTGCACCCCCCTTACGGCTATGTAACCTAGAACAAAATAATTGCTCCCCGTGCCACTTCTAGGAATAATGCATACCTCCACTTTCCTGGTGATTGAGAAGGCTTTTCTCCGACTCCTTTCTCAGAAAGCATGAAAAGATGGCGTGAGCCCTATTTGTAACCCCCCCACGAAGCGAGGTGAGCATGCGAGCTAATGCGGTGGAAAGTTTGATGGTGTAACTACAGTGTGCTCCCCGGATGACCCTGAGACAGAGTCATACATTCTCTCTGTTGATGATTTCCCCTGTTCCCCGAAATTCAGAGGGCCTCTGACGTCACCTCCGTCGCGGCGCGGGCACGACCACACGCAAGGTGGTGGTGCGTGCATGCGCTGCATGCAGCAGTTGCGTTCGTGCACTTCAAAAAATGGGGCCGCGCGCATGCAGCGCGGCACTGGTGACCCGTTGTGGCGGCCTTTATAATTTATTTGGGGACACTGACAGTAGTGTCAGTGAGTGTCCCCAAATAAATTTTAAAGGCCGCCGCAACGGGCCACCAGTGCTGCGTGGCCACCGCCTCCTAAATAGTGTCGCCTAGGGCGGTCCGCCCCACCACCCCCCCTTGCTACGCCGCTGGTCTAAGGATCCAATATTTATACATGGTGCCCACTTTGAAATAGAGGAAGCTTCTAGAGCCTTTCACCCTCCCTGAGCTGTCAGGCATCGCTTTACTTCCTGTCCTGGCCCCAGCTTGTCTAGAGTCACAAAAGGCCTGTGTCAAACTCCATTTTGAGAGTGCTGCTTTTGTGATGTGCAAGTGTGGTTATTGATAGCTCCCCCGCCCCCTCGTCAACTCAGAGTGGCCCACCCTACCAACGCATACCTTCCCTTTGTCTCCCTGTCTGGGAGCAATACACAAAGACCAATTACCAGCTACACCTAGTCATGTCACCCAGGAACAGATTAAAGGCAACAAATGTTATATCAAGATAATGTGGCATTTTCAGAGTTGTGATTCGAAATCTACTCTTAATTTAATTTAATTTAATTACCATTAAAGGGGGATTTTAATTACAATTCCAAAGACACCAAAATCCCTACCTGTTCCCAATTGAAAGTTATCACTTATTAACCCTACCTGTTTCAAATTGAGAATTTTTTACTTATTAAATGTAAAAAGGAAACTTAATGTTATCCTGTCAGAGAGGAAGGCCTTGCAGTAGAGAAAAACTAATGTAAGAGTTTTTCACCAGCAGACATGTAAAACTCAATAGTACATGTCCAACTTTTTAAATACACTGCCCCTTGCCCTTTGGGATGTTCAGGGCCGAATCTGGGGGTGACGTCTCTGGATTAAAAAGGAAGGTTTAAGCCTGGCAAAAGGTTTATTGTGTCAACATGGCAGTTTAAAACTGCACACACAGGCTGCAATGACAGACCGGAGGCATGTTAGTGGGCTGCACACACAGTGATGCAGTGACACTACTAGCATTTAATTTATAGGTCTTGGGCACATGTACTACCATTTTACCAGAGACGCACAAGCAAATTAAATAGGCCAATTGGGTGTCAGTCAATTCTACCATGTTTGAAGGAGAGAGCACAAGCCCTTTATCAGTGGTTAGCATTGGTAATGGGTGCAGAGTATAAAAGCCAACAACAACAGGTTTAGAAAGCAGGAGGGTGAAGTAAAAACGTTTGGGGATGACCCTGCAGAAAGGGCCAACAAAAATCAGTCTGCTGTTTCCTGACATGTTGAATGGTGCTGCGCTATGTAGAGACAGCAGTAACTGTGGTAGGGTTGTGCCAAATGATCCTTGGACTGGGGCAGGGGGATCCTTGCAAGGTTGCTGTAAAGGTGCACATATGGTTTTGCAAACGCTTCAGCTAAGTCAGGTCTTCATAAAAATATTTGAACTTTTTCTGTTTACTATCCATTGGGACAGCCGTGGTCTGTAATGGTCCAGATGCTCTGATCTTTATCTTTTTGTGGATGGAATTGGAGGATGCCACATGATCATGGAAGTTTTCTCTCCTTCCAAATGATACTGTTCATCAAGACAGATTTTTCTAGCAGCATTGATAGTAATAATAAGCCTTTAGTTGGCAATGCAGCAAAAAGTGACCTGTGAAACTAAAGCTCACTTTGTGGTCTCTTGCTTCATTTCCTGCTGTTGTTGATTTGTCTATTTCTGAACACTGCAGTCACTGAAAAAGTTAACCACACAGTTTTTGTCATGCACCACAATGATATTTTTGGTCACATGCTAAAACCATGCAGTTTTACCACATGTACAAACATTGATAGTGTAGTGGTTGTGAAACGCCCTTAATCAGTCCATGGCGGGGAATAGGCGCAAAAAGAATTAGGCCATTTTGTCCAAACATAGGCTAATTTTGTGATACTCTAAATGAGGCTCAAGTCATAAGGTAACATTGTCCAGCAGTTCCAACCTCTGCCGCATACTAGCAAAGGGGCTAAATGCCCTTTAGATGATGATAGAAACAAACTGTGGGGTACCTTGTACAATGATGAGGGAAAGCCTTGGTATGTTCCAGTAAAAATGGCATAGACCCATGATGTATACTGTATGGTGACTGAATAGGATGGTAGACCTTTTGGGTACCTGGTATTGAGAAAGCATCTTGACATAGGGTACTCTAAATGGTGAATAGCCAGAACTGTATGTTAATCCACATAGTGATGGATTAGAATGTTGGGCTGTGGTGACTGGCTACAACTGCTGGGTAATCTATAGCATAAGGAAGGCACTATAAGCTCTCTTATGAGATACAAAAATCCTTGGCGTTCTCGATCTGGAAATAGGAAAATGTCCTGGAAAAAGTCTTTGAGCATTTTTGTAAAAACCCCTAGGGTAATCCATGTCAGCGATGCAGTCCCTGTTTACTTTTGGCATGTTTTCCTTCATGTTACATTCTCCGAGAATACTTTAGTTTTTGCTGATGTTGTGTTTCACATGTAGTTTTTTTTGATCATGCAGCATACCACTTGTATAGGCATACAGTGAACGGTGTTACCACCTAGTTGTCCTGCCGAACTCAGGTTGTGGGTGATTGTTCATGCTGAAGGCAGTGGAACTTTCTTCCAGATACTGTGAGCACATCATAAATGTGTGCAGACTACATGCACATCCAATTGTTGGCCTCTCTGCAGAGCATGCATAGTGACGCTCACATATGTACCAACGGTATTTGTGATTCCATGGTAAAGTGTATGAAGTGGTGCTCCAATGGGGAAATATTGACAACACCAAATGAAAAGAAAATGCATCCTTACAGGTGAGGGCGTGGGTCACATGTGTGGGAGAGATGGTGAAGTGGGGAGGTAAAAGGACTTACGTGCAGGAGAGAGTAAAAATGGTACTGAAGATGAAAGAGATGGCTTGTCAAAAATGCAGATACAGGATTTCAGGGAGACGGAGGAGAGAAAAAGTATGTTAGTGTCTAATTGCATGGGAGACTGCAGAGGAAAGTAAATGGGTGAAAGTAGAGATTTATATGCTCTAAAGACCAATACCCTTTCCACAGACCTTGGCAATCATTAATTCAAACTCTCACATTTTCAATTTTACTTATTCACACCAAAATTATGGTTGTCGCCAATTGATTTGGTACTGTTAAAAGGCACTGGGAAAATAATTCTGGATTTCTTTAGGTATATGTCCTTTGACATGATCTATATGTCTGGGTTTAATAACAGAAAACTCACAAAGAGATGCATATATACTTGTTAGATGGCATGCTGTGTGAAGCACAGGCTTTTGGTCAACATTTTTTGATCCACCACCTTAATGACATAGGCCAGTCCTCTTAGAAAGGAATCTTAGTTACATTTTTTCGGCCACTTCTACGTTAGAGACCCAAACACCATTTCATATGACTTAAAGCATTAATCAACATAATTAAAGAGCTGTATTAGGTTGAGTACCCATGAAATCTAGTTATTCCATCCCAGTGATTTGGTCAATTTTAGAAAAACTGTTGTTGTTTTCGTCTCTACTACTTCAAAGTCTTCAAACTTGTATGTGGAGGGATGTTATCTCAGTCTGCTCTAGATACATTTTTTAATGCCAAATTTGCAGATTCTAATACTACATAATTCAATCCTCTTACCTGCCTGCTCCACGCTTTCTCTTTCTCCTTTCCGGCCTGGGCATGCTGTAAGGATTCACATCAGACATCTTTGAATCGCTGCTGGCATGGTGGAGGAAGAGACAGTGTGCTTTATAATAAACCAGCACTTCTGTACCACTCCATTGCTTTATCTGACGATCCATTTAGCAATTGTACTGCGGTTCCATCTGCATCGAGTTGGGCACAACCAAGTGTATGCAAAATGGAACTGTGAAGATGCTCCCGTCAGCCTTAGCGGTAAAATGCAGCTCTCCTACAGCTGCGCACTACTCCCTGCCTGAGGGTGTACAAACCACAGTATTTTTTTGCAGATTTATAATAGCGCAAACTCGACCCGAAGGTATTGGAGCGCTTTACATGAGCTCCAGTTACGTTACACACGGACAAATTCATATTTTGGTAGGCGCGGGGAGATTAAGTGGTTTGCCCAGAATCACAGCCGACTCCGAAACCCAGTTCCCCAGCTCCAAAGTCTGCAGCTCTAGCCATAAGGCTACATACTCTCCCAAATTTGTATTTATATTAGGGGTGGGCGGAATTTGCGAAATCCACTTTCGCAAATTATCGCGAAAATGTTAAAAATTATCGCAAACACGCGGAAATATCGCGAAGATGCGGAAGTTTTTTTCCCCCATGTTCGCGAAATTTTCTGCATGGTTGCGGCTCGCCAACTTACCCATGTGGTTGCTCGCGGGCGCGGCCATCTTGTTTTCAGTTGTCTCGCGGTGCATGATCGCGAGAAGAAAGACGTGATCGCGCGACGCATGACGTCACTGCGGGCGCGAACTGTCGCGAGACAGCGCAAATGGCTAAAAACAATACAACATCTCATGGAGAACGCGACCGGATCAAGAAAACTTGTCGGCGAACGCAGGGATTCAGGTAAGGCGATCGCGCGCGCGCGCAAATGTATTATTGTACAGCGCAAGCAAGAACCAAATTATCGCTAAGCTGTGGAATGCGGAAATTTTGACATTTTCGCGCTTTCCACGGAACGCGAAAATATCAAATTATCGCAATTTCCGCGAACGGAACAAAATTTTCGCCCAGGCCTAATTCATATGGGTCGAGCGAAAGTCTCCGTAGCACATTTGTTTGTAGATCATAAAGGATAGCTAAAAAAAGGGGGAAAAAAGAATATGAAGCAAAGTTTAAAAGTCTCAGTAAATACAGAGGCCTCAGCTTTTGGGGGGCCAGGGAGAAATATGGGCTGGCCAGGCCCTGCTCAACACCTCTCCCACCCGCCCAGGGAACAAGTCCCAAAAAAACAGAAGTGGGAAACTAACCTAGTTAGGAGTATGCAAGTGACATCATGGCACACAATATCACAGTGCACAATATCACGGAGCGCAAAATCACAGTGAATGACACCACACATGGCATCATAGGAATTGACATACAAAGTGGCATCACAAGCCACAACTTTACAGGAAGTGGCATCACAAGAAGTGACATCAGATCTAAAGCCCTCTGTGGTAAATAATTTAATTACCGGGACTTAATTTGATGCGGAAAATCTATAATAATAGCTCAGTAAAATAAGAGGCAGAATCCGTGGTATTAGAGGTTCGGAACGGGCTTTATTCCAAAATCAATTCGAATTGAGGACTCCATATTCCATCACCACGAAGGTTCAGGAAGTGAAGAACAAACTTTATTGACAAGTAATCATTTTTATACAATAGGCGTTATAGTGAAACAGATGCAGGAGGCGTAACAGTTAATTACAAAGATAAGAACATACATGCGTAACAAGAATGGGTGTAACTGGGCGTAACTTAAAGAACGTCATTGGATATGATGTCATAAATGGGTGGTTCTACGGAAGAATTTCGCAACGTCAGCAGAAATACTTGGCAGAGATGCGCGCGCAGCAGCATGACGTGTGATTGACGTGCAACTAGGGGGTGAAGGGGACTTGACATTTAGCTCTACATGTGGAGACAGAAGTCTGGGGTTATGTCAACCTAATCCCAAATCATATCTAACATCCTATGTTTAAAGAACTGTGTTATCCAAAAAGAAAGGTCTCTTAGGATAGAATCTTATTCTATACTGACTATACTGACTGTTAGTGCGTATACAAGCGTCTAAGTGTCTACACTAGATGCGAGGGCAGAAATCTTCCATAGTAACAGGGCTATGAATTACTTGCATAAAGACAGAGAAGCCGGGCCTTTTGCTCGGTAGCTGAAAGAATGTTTACTTAAACTACTAGACAGGAATGCATTGGATGAGGAGCGGAGCAGAGCAGATAATCTTGAAGGTGAAATACAGTTTTTGGCAGGCAGTCAGACAGGCCGAGTCAGGCACCGTTAGCCGCACAGGGAGTAGGACAAAGTTCATGGATACAGATGCGAGTTCAGACTGGAGCTTTCAGAGGCAGAAGGCAGAAAAGGCTTAATGGCAGAATCAGGGCCTACTCGCCTGGACTGTAAAATAGGATAAATGAACCATATAAAGCCGGTGGCCTTTCATACTTAGGAATAGAATATCCGGCCCATTCATGGCGGATCTGAAAGAGGACATGTTGACGGTGGACGCACATGTGTTTGCGTCTTCATAACTGGAACTGGAGGAAACATACATGTACTTATGATTTATACATGAAACCGTTGGGGTCCAAGATAGGGGACATAACTGATCATAAGAATCCATATTTCCACACCTCACATATATGTTTAGGGGGTCTATCATGTGTACGTTTGAGTGCATTTCGAGGATAATATCACAGTGAGCTATGGAAGATTATATGTGACTTCCACTCTTTGCAATCCCCCAGTTTTATGTAACACATCCTGTACTTTCATTTACAAACTTATATAATGTATTGTACATTTAATATGCACGTGTTGATGTAAACCGCTCTGCCACCCTGCATTGGAATGAGTAGGGCTATACAAGAAAAAATAGTGGTGCTTAAATTATTTCAACAACACCTCCTCAGTTGAAGTAAGCTCTATATAAATGCAATTTGCTTTGTGTAAATACTGGGAAAGACCAACACATCTGATATTCTTACAGTGCATGCATATCTCCTAAACAGGGACTAACAAAGTGAAAATCTGCCTCTCCTAAGTATGTGTGAAGCGCTAACAAGGTGTGAGCCTTTGTTTCCTCTCCGCTTCATTTGCATCAGGTGGGGGGCTCCTGACTGCACCCAGCCAGGAGACTCCAACAAAAGGATGCCTGATGACCCCTCAAATTCGGCCTTTGTTATGGGCCCAGCAGTTTGTTATGGGCCCAGCAGGAGTCTTAAATAAGAAAGCCCCGTCCCCGCCTG
Source organism: Triturus cristatus (assembly GCF_964204655.1). Classification (NCBI taxonomy): domain Eukaryota; kingdom Metazoa; phylum Chordata; class Amphibia; order Caudata; family Salamandridae; genus Triturus; species Triturus cristatus. The sequence goes on along the minus strand of NC_140584.1, from coordinate 320,351,867 downwards.
CACTTTGTTGCTTGTTGCAGATGGAAAGCAGACAAGGTGCTGGCACTGCTAAAAGAGTGCGGTGTTTGGAAATTACACCCGGACGAGTTCAGCACATTATTCAGTGGCACCCAAGTTCTTGGCAGGGTGGACAGCGTTCACCCTGTAAAAAAAAGTGGGTGGACGCCGTCCACCCGCGTGTACCCCCCGACTCGTGCCCTGCCCCTGTCGCCCCTGTGGCTATGGCCCTAACCAGGTGATGTAGAGTGCTAATAAAAGGAGGCTATTTGCTGAATAATACAAGGGCTGTCCTACTAATAGGTGCAAGGGTAGCAGTGGAGCCAGAGAATGATGAAAGGGTAATATAATACTAATGTCATGCAGAAGTCCGACGTGGTGATGAGTTTGGGGGGAGATTTCAGGGTTCCTTTCAGAGAGTTTGGCAGCCACTGCATTTAAAGATCATAGTCCAATAAGAGGAGCGAGCACGGTTTGCAAGAGTGAGCGAGGCAAAAGCTAAATTAACGCTGGGGGACACGCTGACAAATGCAGGTTATTTCTCTTCTGGTTTACTGGGTTCTACGGTGTGTTTTTCGTGCAGGGAAGTCTTTGGCTCTTTTTCTTGTGAGATAGTGCCACATGCTGTCTGTTAGACGCCACTGCAGTCAAAGCAAGAGCTGCGCTTGACTCCTCTACCTCTCCTAAATATGATACCGAACACTCATAAACTGTGCGTGCGCTTCCCGTACTGCAGTATCCGAGAGTTTGCAGTCTCCCGCTTTAGTTACCATTTGCTTCCTCTGTTCTGTTGCTCCCTTTTCTTTTCTCGTTAATTTTTCGTCCGTTATTTGGAAACTTATCTTAATGCTTTCATGTGATGTCATCACCTATCTCGGCTTCTAGCACTATTAATACCTTTCTGTCTCTACCGAGTTTTTTGGGGTATTTCTGGTGTAAAATGTAGATGCCTGAAGTAGCGCGGGATGGGGTTTGCATATCTTTGGTGCAAATTGAAGTACTCGTGTGGCTGAGACCTTGGTATCGAATTAAAGCTTAACATATCAATAACAGTGAAGCATGTATTGCTACTCCTGACGGTGGAGAAGAGTAGATTTGTAAACCTTGACCGTTTATTAGCAGACTAGTAAAGTTATAACTTAAGTTATATCAAATTAGTCACAAACCAAGAGTTTCCTATAATATCATTTTTCAGTGTAATCCATAGCGAGTGTAAATAGCAAATACAAAGACAAGATTTTTTTATTTTTATTTTATTTTATTTTTACGGAGTTTTATATAGCGCAAACTTGACCCGGTATCGGGTATCAGAGCACTTTACATAGCACCAGTTGCTTTACATGAAGACACATTCATTTTTGTTAGGCACAGGGAGATTAAGGGGAATATTAGTATGGTGGGCGAAGGCACAACCGCGTTGCCGGCGGTGGCGGAAAGTGCTTTTTTCCGCACACCAGCAGCGGTCCTCATGCCCGCCACATTAGTATGACCAAACATTGCTCTTTTCCCTACTGCCGCGGTGCAACGCGAACCGCCATCAATGTGCGCCTGCCACCGCGGCGGTGGAAGCCAATGGAGACTCACCGCCGTGCGGAATGACGTCCTGACCGCTGTACAAATCAGTATGCCCTAAGTGCGCCGGGTATGCCCAGACGTGGGTCCTGGGCTCACTGTGCCACTGGATTCAAGCTATTCTTGGTGATGAGGGATGAAACCCCAAAACTGGTCCTAGGACGCTTGTTTCCGGTCCAGGGATGACCTGGCTTGGCAGTTTAGGCTGGACTGTTCCCATGAGGTGCAGGGTCAAGACTGATTTGCATATAGCCAGGTCTAAACTGGTTTGGCATGGTGAGCAAAAGAATGATGGATTTAACCAAGATATCTTGACTGGGGGTGAATGTTTTGATTTGTTCTGCATTCCGTCCATCAATTGTGTGTCTTTTACAAAATCTATCCAACATGCAGTGACCTTTTTGTGATTTCTGACCCCTGAATCAAGGTTTTTGTAAGTTTAGTTTCAATTTAAATAAATTAAATAGTTACTAGCTCCCCAGATTGCTTAAAAGTGCTACTGCTAATTGTTGTTTGTATGACGTTTTGTTATGGTGATATCTCAGTCTTGGATTATCCACTTACTCTCGGCCTGAGTCACAAAGAGATTCCTCCCCGAATGTGGAGACTCCCTCACAGCTGCGGGGGCAGGGCTGGACTGGGAACCCAAACCGGCCCTTGCAAAGTGCTTGGCTGCCCCCCCCCCCGGCTTGGGGGTGCCGCCGAGCTCTTTGCCAGGGCCGGTTTTCAGCCGATTTTGCTATGCTGCAAAAACGGCCCTGTAACAAAAACGGCCCCAGGGTCCCAAAACCAGCCCCCACCTGTGCGGCGCACCGAGGGATTGCCCGGTGCCTGCTACAGCCAGTCCGGCCCTGTGCGGTGGCCTCCGGCACAAGTTTGAAGGCCCTTTGTGAATCAGGCCCTCTGTGTTTTCCTTCAGTCTAGATGCCTGCTATGGATAATCTTTCTGAATGATCCTGCAGTTGAATTTCACCGTGCACGTATTATTTGGAATGGGTGAAAGTGTCACTTCGCTTTGTGAATATCTTCCCTGTTAGCGCTAGCCTAAAACTACCATCAGCTTTATTAAGAACCTTTAGGAAACCCTGCAATGAGGTTTGGAAAGATTGAGAGATGTTGCAGCCATCACTTAATCTATTCAGGTAAGAACTAAGAAATTAACTAGTTAAAAACGTATTACTGAAGTTGTTCTCAGGAAGCAGAGGTAGATAAGTAAGATGAAGATTTTGGTGTATGTTGTTAGCATACCACCCTAGTGGTCAATAGTTAGAGAGGGTAGGACAAGGGTGTTAACTAGCATACACTTTGATAGGCGACGGGATGCCACAAAATCTCATCAAGCAAGAAGTCAAAGAGAACTCGCCCGTTCCCACTCTGGTAACAGGTTATTCTAGACTTAAGTAAAGTAAGCTACTGAAAAATAAATACATAGCAAGGGACTTCAGTTAGGGAAAGTCCAAGGGAAAAAGTTGATGTACAGTATAATATGTGACAATTTCAGAGGACAGCTTCTTGTTTCGTTGTTTCGCTCTTGTCAATCGCAATGCCATGCTAACTAGCAATGCAAAGACAAAAGTCAGATAGTGAGTGATATATACATAAAAAAACATTTTTTTTACCAAAGGAAACCCTTACTCTCTAACCAGAAAATGCCCAATCCCCCCTCCACAAGCAAAAAACCCCAAATGTCCTGAGTCCAAATCTTTCCCAGCTTCCCTTCCCATTCCCCACCCTCTCCACCCACAACAATACAGTCCCTCCCACCAAAAAAAGTTCAATAGCAAAGAACCATGAGGGCATCCATTTTAGACCTTCGGCGGGCCACGTCCCGGGCCAGGTTCTGCTGCCCATGTCAGATTAGCTCTAGTTCATGTAGGGCATGGCAGAGAAGGTGGTCTGTTGATGATGATGGGGGGTACTCCGCTGGGCAGCAGTGGACGCGGGCTGCAGACAGTGCAAGCGTTGGTGTGGAGTGTGAATGGGGTGGAGGTGGGCCGGGCTGGCGGCCCAAGGAACTGAAGGCATGTGCCTCCTGTTCCTCCAAGGCCACCAGCTAATGGTATTCGGTCCCAACGGCCTCCAGCTTCTGGCACTGAAGAGGGGCAGCCATCTCCTACCAGGACTATTGACCTTCTGCAGCACGAGTAGCTATATCAAGAAAGAAAAACACAAATTGTAATGCTCATTGCAAACACTTGTTTATACTATAGTGGCACAGTAGCTGACCATTGTTGGTCCCATAGGGCCACGATTTTCTCACACATGCATCACATAATGCAATAGCGCTGACTTTAAGGAATTAAGCCAGAATACCAACTTAATCAAAAAGTAATTTTTGTTTAAAGGATTTCGTAGTGAAACTGAACAGACACTTTGTGTATTAGGAACTACCTCTCATTAATACGTAAGGCTTATATGCTGTGCAATTAATAGTACGCTTGACAATAGTATATGTGCAACATTAATGGAGCCATGATGGTGGGTCTGCTACTCTGCAGCATGTTTTGGGGGCAGCTGTAATGGAATGATAATTTATTAACTTATAATTTTTTCCAACGGCCCTGCTCTTCCCCGACTGCATCTTCACTTCTAAGCTCACTCCAAACTTAGGGGCAGATTGGATGCTCCGTCACACATGTGACCTATAACGGATATCCCGTCTGCAGTAAGTAGAGAGTACACACATTATAAACAATGAACTGTAGTACACCGAACAGGATATATGTTATTTGGCATGTTTGTCACAAAGTATCCCATCTGCCAAATGCTAAATCAGGCACTTAGCTCCACATTATACCCTGTCCTCCACCACAAATTATTTTCAACAAAAACTTTCACATAGCAGTAGGGAAAGTTAATCTACTGGAAGTTAAGTTAGAGGGAGAAGCTAGGTATAGATTTAGCTATGGAGTGGTTGGATGATCAAGTGCTACGCTTTTGTTTAATTACATTAGTTGACGAATGACGACTTGACGGAAGGAAAAAATTGGAACAGGCGTAAATCCAGCATGGAAAAAATTGAAAAAAGTAGCTTGGGCAGAAAAATGTGACACATGCTGAGATAGAGTTTACCTTTTTTGAGACTGGGAAAGAAGTACCGAATGTAGTAGGTGACTGATTGGGGACTGGAAAACAAACCTTGTTTTCAGTTTTAAGCATTGCAAGCTTTTTAATGCCGTGCTGTTAACTGAAGCAGACACACATTTCACTGCCTACACTGCAGCACTGAAATAAACCATGCTGCAGTTTTAGGTGGCAAAGTGGTGTAGGCAGGAAAGTGATGGGTGCGATATTGGCTTTGCTTAACATATACATTATTGTCAATAAGAATGCAAGGTGACTTACCACTTGTCCATGCAACCATTTGGACTTCTCCCTCTCCAACCATCTAGGCTTTCTCCTTCCATGTCTGTCTGGAGCACTAGTGGTCAGTGTGCCTACAAAAAAAACATAATACACCCATATTAGATCAATCAATCAATCGGTATTTGTATAGCATGAATTATCACCCGGTGGGTATCCAAGTACTGAGGTATGGTAAGCTTTAGTCGAAGACACCACCTGAGTAATTATTTTGCACAAAGTACAACAGCAATACCTCACTACAATTCAATTAGCAGTATCTTCTATCAAAACTATCATTTCGGGAGGTTTGTTGGTTGACAACATGTTAGAAAGTAACCATGTAGTCAAGTTAACCCAAAACATTTTTTTTCTCCTAATGGAGGGACAAGGCTACGAAAGGATGAGAGTGAAACGGGGTGAAAGGGTGGAAGGTAATGGTCAATGAAGGACATATGGTATTTTTTGCGAATGGACTCTCTCTTCTTTCCTCCCATGCTGTACTGTCATGGAAACTGCTGGTATACTCTATAAATAGACAACACCGGGAGTCCATGACCATGACCACTCAATCTCTCTGTCCTTATACTTTTTAAGTGTTTGATCAAGAAAGCCTTCTCAACCAACATGCTTGATAAATAGTTTAATTCAGCCACGGTCCGTGCAGGTAACAGCGGTGGGGCTGAGTAAGGGGGGATTTCGATGCCGAGGGCAAATTAAATAAATAATTAATTTTCCCTCTGCATCGTCCTTCAAAATCCCCCCGTACTTGGCCCCACCGCTGTTACCTGCATGGACCGCGGCTGGTTTAACTGTGCTTGAGATTCTCTTCATGTTACCAAAAAACAGTTCTCTTAATAGTACTACACAAAACATAACAGAGAAGCAAGAGAAAGCTTACTAAACAGAGAGCAGAAGACAGCTACAGACAGGAGAAAGTTAGCTGTAGAAACAGGAAATATAGAAAAGACAGGGTAATGTAGCGCTGCCAAACTTTAGATAGGGGAGCTGAAAAAAGTAGATAGTATAAAATAGACAAGACCATAATTTTACTAGTGGAAAGAGGTAAAGGTAAGAAATAAAAATCAACATGCGTTACTGGGGCCAGCAGAACCATGGGCCGTGGTGTTAGTGGTGGTGGTAGTCCCATCCGCCGCAGCTCTGGTGGTGGCAGCTGTTTGGTTCTTGGATGCCCTCCTGCCCTAGGGTGCTTATGAAAGGAATAAAACAATGATTAGTGGTACTCTCTACAAAAACATTTTGACTGGCACAGCATTGTACTTTCTAACTCAGATAGCCTATTACTAGTTTCCTTACCTAAAGTTCCATTTTGAACTACCCACGAATTGCAATGACTGATCTTTGCTTCTCTTCTTGCTTTGATAGTTCAAGTCAGTCTCCCTGTGCATACGGCACATCAGGGAGATTGGGACTGTATGAGCTACCTAACTGCACAGAGAAGAACACTAACACCCCTGATATGCTATTATCTTACTAGTGACAGGAGTCGGCATCCCTTCTTAAATCAGCCCAAGCAAGCACCTGGCTAGCTTATGTTGGAAAAGAATCCAGGTAGTATCATTCACTTGACATCCACTCCACTCCAATGGTGCAACACCCTCCTTGCTAGGCTGATGACATATTCCACTACTTCCAGAGCCCAGATTTACCAACTGCATGTCTTGTAATTGCCTTTGAGGATCCAGGGTGCAGTGTAATGTGGCACCCTTACACCTTGACGCAACAGTGCCTGCATTGGTGGTAGGCAACACTCAGTGCACTGGCATAGCGAGAGAGCAGAAATGCTACATATCTTGATAAATTAATAAATATGTTTCATTCTCGCCCTCTTCCTTTAATGCAGTGTCAGGAAGTTGTTTTGCTGCTCTGCACGAAATTTTGGTAACTGTGGGCCTGATGCAATCTGTAAAGTGTATAGATAAACCCTAGCATGCTATATCACATGCCCACTTCTTTCAGAAGAGACAGTGGACACAACTGTAAGTACTCTCTGGTGCTAAAAGTGCATTCATTTGTTTGAACTTGAGCAGCCCCACACTGCTCCAGTTCAGGAAAGACCTCAAGACTTGGCTCTTTAGATGACCCCTACGGAAATGCCCCCTCAGCGCCTTGAGACCCTAACAAGTGAGAAGTGCGCTATACAAAACCCTGATTGATTGATTTATTGATTGAGTAGCACACACTAACATTAAAGAAACACTTCCTAAGCATGGTACCAGGCTCATAAAGAAAAATACATTTTTGCACCAGAGGGCAGATGTGAGCATGATAATTGTTGCAAGGATATCTCTATATATCTATTCTATAAATCTATATATTTATATATAGATATATATGTGCACAAACATACATAAAAACAAATATTATACACATGTAATTTACTTTTTATAGTAAATTAATAATCACATTATGTATAAATATATCTGGCCCAATTCTCAGAGGTAAACTGAGACAAAAGTCTAACTTTGCGACTTTCGGTATTCACAAAGGGTATTTATGAGAAGTAAAGTTAGACTTTTGTCTCAGTTTAACTTAAGTTTTGGTCTTAAGTTTAACTGTGACCAAAAGTCCAGTCTCAGGTAACTTAAGACCAAAACTTAAGTTAAACTGAAACAAAAATCTAACTTTACAACTCATAAATACCATTTGTGAATACTGAAAGTCGTGAAGTTAGACTTTCATCTCAGTTTACCTTTGTGAATCAGGTCCATTATATTTATATATACTTACCATCGTGAAAAGTGAATATGCACACTTATATGTGTGTGTGTGTGTGTGTGTGAAAAAAGGGGATCCCAAAACGTGTTTTCTCCTTGTTAATTTTCATAGGAAACTTTAGACAAGGCTACAGGTCGAACGGGTGAACGGAATTTCCCCAAATTTGGCAGGGAGAAGGGTTTTGGTCTAGAAAGCACGCTTTTGTTTATTTGGTGTAAATCAGTTCAGTAGTTTTTGAGAAATATCGAAATTTACAGATATCAATATTTGGGAATTCTGCTATCTGATTGGCTGAGGCGTTACGAGCACGATCTTGCTGCTTATTGGTTGGGAGCGCTGCGAGCGGTTGCAACTAGGAAGTGTTGGCCGCCATTTTGTGATTCTGTTGAAGAAGAAAAAAGGGCGAAAAAAGTAGGAAAGAGGAGGGTAGGAGCACTGTAACCTCTGTGGGGTGTTTAGGGTGTGCTATAGAAGGGGTGCGAAGCGAACTACTCATACCTACTGGTCTGAAAGTGCTGGGCTACGGAAATTAAGTGAGGTATTGCCTAGAGTCTGATGCTGCTGCAGGAGTCGGGGATGAAAGCGTGAGCCCAAACTGTGTGTCTTATGGTGTGAAGTCATGTGTCCTGGCCGATGCAGCACACCTGTGGAAGTAGTGTCAGCATGTGTTTATACCTACTAGGACGAACTACTGACTCCTACTGGTCTGAAAGTCCTGAGGTGCGGAAAATATGTGAGGTATTGTCTAGAGTCTCATGGTGCTAAGCTGAGGTGCTGCCGGAGTCGGGGATGAAAGCGTGAGTCCAAACTGTGTGTCATATGCTGTGAAGTTATGTGCTCTGGCCGCTGTGCAACATCTGTCAAGTAGTGTCAGCATGCAGTTATACCTACTCAGAGGTACTTTTGTTTCAAACATTGTAACTTGTGTATGGTGCTTAGGGGGTGTTATACAGGGAGTGCGAAGGTAAATTTGCGCGTATCAAATCAATACGGTATTTGTAAAGTGCAAACTACTCACCCCTATGGGTCTGAAGGCCCTCGAGGCTGGCGTGGAAATTATGTGAGCTATTAAGTGAGCTATTGCCCAGTCACATGGTGCTGAGCTGACGTGCTGCCAAAGCAGGGGATTAAATCGTGAGCCCTGTGCTCTGAACTCATGTTTTCTGGCCGCTGCGGCACACCTGTCCAAGTAGTGTCAGCATGTGTGTATACGTAGTAGGAGGAACTTTTGTTTTAAACAGTGTGACGGCTGTAGGGTGATTGGGGGGTGCTACAGAGGGAGTGTGAAGTTCAATTCTGCCGTTTCTAATCAATCCGGTATTCGTAAAGTGCAAACTACTCACTCGTACGGGTCTGCAGGCGCTGGGGGCCGGCGTGGAAATTAAGTGAGCTATTGCGTAGAGTCACATGGTGGTATCCTGAGCTGTCGCTAGAGCCGGTGATCAAAGCGAGAGGTCTCTACTGCAAAGTCAGATTGTCTGGCCGCTGCGCCACAGCTGTGTGGAGACTACATTTTGGCGAGGGTCCGGGAGTTGCCGTTACCTGGCCCTAAAATAGCGGGCCTAAGTTGTCAGTTATAGGGTGGCTCTAAAAAGAGCCCTTGTGTTTATTAGTTGGAGCTACATGTAGGTGCGGATGCACAACTTCAGGTTATTCAGAAAAACTGTTTCCTTGATCTGTGAAGTATCCTCCATCACTTCTGTAGATATCAGGCACATCAAAACGTACGTTGTTGTTGTAGATCGACCCCATTCTATGGTCTCTGAGGTATGCAGACACAACTTTGTTGACTTTCTTCATAGATTTTTCAATCTGAGGACAAAATTGTTTTGACCATTTCCACTTCTGTCTTTGGCATATATTGGAATATACAAAGACAGTTTGAGGCAAAAGTAACATCAATTGTCCAAAGGTGTCCTTCATAAGCATTTCCAAACCTACCCCAGTCAATGTGCCTAGGTCATTTCCACCACAATGCACAATCATGAGGTCAGGGTGTGAAAGATGCAAATAGGTTTTAACCAAAGGTAATAATTGGTGCCACTTCAATCCTCTCTGTGCAAACCATTTAATGTCCACATTTTGTAAACCTAGGTCTAAGTCAATACGTCTGTGTTCTGCATACCTCTTGCACCAGAAAATATAGCTATGTTCTATGATCCACACTAGCATTTTGAAGGTATGGCTGGAAGGTGTGGAAAGATGTCTATAGTTCATGCAGTTCCTTCATAGAATAAAAGATATGCTTAAAGATGGGGAGCGACTTTTTTTTGCCATACAAAACGATACGTGATTGGGAGATGAAAAGTATTTTTTTTTTAAAGTCGGGTGCACATTCGTTTTGTGGAAAAGCATCTTTGTGATTGGTTAAGAAACGGCATTTTCAACGTCGAGTACATATCATATGATAAAATTTGCACAATTCAACCGCACCTGCTACTTGCATTTGGAAGGTACTGTTCGAACTTAAAACAACCGTGAACTTTTAACCTGCACGTGCCGTTAAACGTTCGAGAAAATGTTGCAAAAAAATATCGTTAAGTTTAAAAAAATTGATGAACTTTTAACCTGCACGTGTTGTAGAATGTTCTAGAAAGTGTGTTGATAGAATACATTCCACTTCTGACATCTATGTGTTGTTGAATATTAAAAAACCTGTTTATATGGAAGATTAAAAAGAAACCAACAGAGAGAAGTTTTGAAACCTAAAAGAATGAAGGAACTATTCTAATTTGTTCTTTACATGTATTTATGTGTGGAGCAACAAAATTATAGACACAACAGCACCAGGAAGAGGAAGAAGCAGGGAGTGGGGGGACGGGGGGAGATGGGCAGAATGGCACACATGCACAATTAGGAACAGCACAAGTACAGACAAACAATGGCCAAAATTAAACACACCAACAAGGAGCACAAGTCACACAACCCGCCAACACCACACCACTGAACGAGCATAGAAGTGAAAACCACGCTGCATTCATCCAGGATGTGTACAAAGGCCGGTCGTGGGTGTTGTGGGATGTCTGCGACCGTGGTCATCATGGATGAGATGCCCAGCACATGGCACATGGGCGAGTTCACTGTGTGTTACGTTTCCAAACAGCTGCTCCTCCCTCCCACGAGCCCCCACACTTTTGTACGGTGCACTGTTGTATCTCGTGCACTCGTACGGCACACCATTGTAATGCCTATTCGTGCATTTCCTTCTGCATTCCAACTACACCATCACAGTGCTGTTTGTAGGTGGTGCATGCCACGTTACAACATCGACTGCTGCGGCCCTTGTGGCAGGCCACACCAGAACACAGAGACACACTTACCGCTCTTCCTGTACACGGACATGTCCGAGACACCCCGTTCCCCTTGCTGGATAGGCAAACCCCTGTGCTGACCTGTGTACCCCGGACCAGCACATGCCAGTTGTGCATGCAGGAGGATGCATGCATAGCTACATGTCCAGGCTCACTGCCAACACTGAGGAGACAGCACACTGTGATGTTGCAGGGCCCGTGTCTATCATGCTAACACAATGACCACAGGGACACACTCGCTCAGATGTGGGTTTGGGGGCATTGGCGGTCCTGGAGTTGTTGCGATGAGTCTTGTGGCCCTCATGGGTATCCCTGTATCATGCTCATTGACTCTATGGCACCTGTGGGTGTTCTGGTGTGGCTCTTGGCTGTGTTCCCTTTCATGGTGCATGTAGTCGTCCTGCTTAAAACCAGCAGAAAGCAGGTGTAAAATCCCTGGTGCTAACGTGGCTTATCCCCAGAATTTGTTTCGCATTGCAGTTGGTGGGAAAGTTGTGATGTGATTTTTTTCGTGTGAAGAACAATATACGAACTGGGCAGTGTATCCCGTCAAGATCTAGCACCTGGCGCACTATTCCCAATCAATATAAATACAATGAGATTTCTTAATTGATTTTGTGTGTACACTGTAAGTGCAGCCACTACCTCAGTGCAATTCAATACAGGATTTTAGAATTTAGAATAAATCGCAAAGGTGCACCTCGAGTCTTTTTGCACGGAAACGGCTAGTCTGGATTTCATTATCAGCACTTTAATGGAAGTAAAGTTGAGATAAATCTAACCCACTATTCAGAAGTTGGTGCAAACTGCAGACATCACCGGTATTCCCGCGATAAGTGCCCCAAAATTTAACAACATGGTGGACACCATCAAATAACAGTAATAAGAACAAGAAGGAGTCACACAGCAGTTAAGAAAACAACCAAAAACATTAATAATTTTTTTTCCAACTTAATTTTTTTATAAACATATATATGTAAACGATAAACTATTTTCAAACTTAATTTTTTTATTAACATATATATATATGAACGATAAACCGAGAAAATTTAACAAAAATAATACAAAACAACAAGGCGGAATACTCCTGTGGGGATCATGGATGTCGACGACAGAGCCTGGAAAATAAAGCACAAAATAAGGACGTGTGTAATGTGCATATCAAAGGAGAGAGACACAGAGAAATAGAGAAGGAAATAAAGCCAGAGAGAAAAAGAGAGGGAAGGAAAGAAAGGGAGTGAGAAAGGGAGAAGGAAGAGAGAGAGTTAGAGAGATAGAAGGAAAAGAAGGAAGAGAGAGAGGGAAGAGAGGGAAGTGAGAGAGAGAGAGCGAGAGAGAGAGAGAGAGAGACACTGCCGCCCCTGCGCATCAATGAGCAAATAATTACCTGGTGCCACCGGATTGTGCAGCAGTGGGCAATCCACGTGCCCGTCAAAACTCCGCGCATCCCAGATATGTTGCTGAGTCCTGAGTCATGAATGGCGGAGACCACATCAGCTTCTCCGCGGATCTCACAGAAGTCGCTGAGTCCTGAGTCATGCATGGCGGAGACCACATCATCTTCTCCACGGCCCGGCAGATCTCACACATGTCGCTGAGTCCTGAGTCATCAATGGCGGACACCACATCAGCTTCTCCGCGGCCCGGCAGAACTCACACATGTCGCTGAGTCCTGAGTCATCAATGGCGGAGACCACATCAGCTTTTGGTGCCGCTAAGCCTGTGGAACTCAACTCCATGCCACGTGGTGGTAGGCCCCTGATGGCCATATGAGCTTTGGGTGGCACTAACCCTGTGCATCTGAAGTCCGCGCCAAGGGGATGGTAGGCCCCTGACGGCTATACAGATCAGGGTGTGACTAACCTTCCGCGCAACTTTTCAAAGACTCTTTATGGTTGAGACACGTGGAGCGTCCGCCATCCAGTCAGCACCGGCAATAAAGGATGTGATGTTGTCGATCTATTATATTTGCGTGGTCACATGGCCTGTGACGCATGTGCCGGATGGGTGTGGTGTGTGTGCAAACCTGCCCTCAGGGAGTGGCCATGAGATGTTGAGAACTAGACCACTGACCTGCACACCAACAGCGAGTACGCCTGCGACAGGTAGCTATGTGGGGCCAAAGTCGGAACGTAATCGGAGTGACGTGGCGTGGCGTACGACGGAACAGGGCAGGGATAGCCACAATGACACGGATGGCTCGTAGTACTGCGTCTGTGAGTTGAGCGGACGGGCCACAGCTGTCCCTCTGCGAGCCTGGGTGCGAACTGTTCATAACTCACACTACATAAGTATTGAAAAATCATTTTGTGATTCAGTCCGTCAGCTGGCATCTGTCCGAGGCATTTGTGAAAACATATCAGAGTTCTTTCTGTGATAGATACCCCTTTGACGCCGCCTCTCCCCACATCAGCAGGTAAGGCACCCTCTTCCCACATTACCATCATACCCCAACAACCTTCTTGGTCCCTGTGCAGTTGGACAAAGAAGAATCTTAGGGGCATATGTATCATCATCTCCATTTGCGAGTCTCAAAAAGCGATTTTTTGAGAATCGCTATTTGAGAATTGCAAAACGAGATGTATTTAAAAAATCGCACAAATTTTGCGATTTCTTAAAATTCCTTAATTGCGATTAGCAAATTGCGAAATCGCAATTAAGGAATACCTTCCTATTCATTCCTATGGGCCAGGAGGCCCATAGCAATGAATGGGAAGTCCTTCTCAATTTGTGAATCGCTATTTGCTAATCGCAAATTGAGAATATTTTCAAAGGTGCAAGGGTGTCATGATGACACCCTGATGCACCCCTGAAATCAGCATGTGTGCACATATGGCGCACATACATGCATAATGTGCATGTATGTGCACCACATGGCACTTTGAAATATGCATAAAAGTGCATATTTCAAAGAAATCGCAACTTACCACCAACTTGAAGTTGGTGGTAATTTGCGATTTCTTAAGGAATGTGTTAAAGAGGGTTAGTGGGACTACGTGTCGCCGGCCTTGCATATCGAAATATGCCTCACTGATCGAAGGGAGTGTGGTGCGGTGGTCGCTGCCACGGACTTGGGGTGACTGCTATTCAGGACTCAGGACACAGTTACACATTTGAGATCGGCTTGTGTTGAAGAGGGTTAGTGGGACTTCGTGTTGCCGGCCTTGCATATCGAAATATGCCTCACTGATCGAAGGGAGTGTGGTGCTGTGGTCACTGCCACGGACTTGGGGTGACTGCCATTCAGGACTCAGGACACAGTTACACATGCGGGATCGGCTTGTGTTGAACAGAGTTAGTGGCACCAGGTGTTGCCGCCGTTGCATATGGAAATATGCCTCACTGATCGAAGGGAGTCTGGTGCTGTGGTTGTCTCACAGAGTTGGGGTCACTGCCATTCAGGACTCAGGACACAGTTCCACACGTGGGATCAGCTTGTGTTGAAGACGGTTAGTGGCACCATCTGTCGCCGGTCTTCCACAGTATAGGCCAGAGATAGCAGTGAGCAAGGGCCCACAGCCACGTGCATACATTGGTGGCCCCACCGGCCTGCGTAGTGCAGGTTCAGTGGCACCACGTGTCGCCGGCCTTCCATATGCAAATACCCCTCACTGATCGAAGAGAGTCTGGTGCTGTGGTCGCTGCCATTCAGGACTCAGGACACAGTTACACATGAGGGATCGGCTTGTGTTGAACAGGGGTAGTTGGCACCACGTGTCACCGGTCTTCCACAGTGTAGGCCAGAGGCAGCGGTCAGCTAAAGCCCACAGGCGTTTGCTGACCGCTGACTTGAGCTGCACAGATTGGGAGCATTTGGTCTTCTTAACCCATTATAGTCTCTTACACAAGTTGCATCGCTACTAATCTTGAATTGTGAACCGTGTAACCCCAGTGTAGGGAGGAGGCAGCGGTCAGGATGGGCGCACAGCCACGTGGTGTTGAGTTGAGCTGCACAGTTAGTGGCACCTGGAGTACTCAGCGTGTGCGCACCCTGCAATGATACGCGGTCCCGGCGGGCCGGACTGGGAACAATGTGTTTTGTCTAATGAATTCTGCCTTGATAAGGCCACGTGGCGATGACTTATGGTGCAGTGAGTTAGTAGCACCTGAAGCACACAGCGTGTGTGCACCCTGCGATGATGCGTGGTCTGGGCGGGCCGCACTGGAAGCAACATGTCTTGCGAACTGGACTGCATCATCTGCAATCGCCACTGCATCTGAATTGTGAGCCCTGCTGTTCGCAGTGTAGATCGAAGGCAGTAGTCGGTACAGACATAAGTCTGCAGTGCTGTGCCGCTGGGTTCGCAGGGGGCCTGTGTCGAGGAGGCCCGCGGTCATGGCCGCAGCAACGTGCCAGGGTGAGGGCTGCCGCTCTGACAGAATTGTTGGTCTTCCCACAAGTGAACCATGCCTAGGGCCTGGCCTATTTATTCATACTCCTACCCTGGAGTGGCGTACGTTGGAGCAGCCCACTCCGCTTCCGCTTCCAGGAGGGGACAACACAGCTACATGACCGAGATCTTCCCCACTGCCTGAGGTAACATGGTTGCGTCCACTGTGCACTACACTTCGAGTATCAATAGTATATCTCCACATGGAGAGGTTTGTGCTTTGCATAGTGAGGTCTGTGCAGCACATCAGCATTACACTTGGCATTGTGTGCTTTATTATTGATGGGTGACTTGCCTCCTTCATATATAATTGGTTGCCACATCTCCCAACATTCAGCTATTGTGTGGCTGAGGGGCAAGGCGTTTTGGGAAGGTTCGTTGTCCTGTTTTGCGCTGCCTCAGTGGTAGTAGGGGGGGTGGTCTGGTGGTGGTGGCGCTGGGTGTTGTGGCCTTGTTCGGTGTCAGAGCTGCATGATCAGAAGCTCTATCACGTGTTGGTCTTTAGATGTGGCTGTGAGTTGGGTCCAATTCACGGAGTAGATAGTCAACCTCCTTACACCAGTTAAAGGTTGATGTTAATTTGTTACTGCTAACTCAGTTTATCGCCTGCTTTTTGGATAGCATTGCAGATTAGGCTGGTCGTTGAAAATATGGGGAAGTGGTGTTTTCGTGGTTTTTTGCACAGGAACGCCTACTTTGCATTTCATTAGCGTTAGTTGTGGCTCTCGTTTGTGGCGATTTTGTTGGCGTAAGGTATCGATGGAAGAGTGGTGAGATTTGCAGTTTTCACCAAGTTGAGAATGGGATGATAATTAACAAACACACAAAAAAAGATAGGTTTAATGAACATTATAATTAGAAATTAGCATTTAAAAAACCTTTGGAAATTCACTGAAAAAACCATAGGTTTCAGGCACGTTATAGTTAGAAATTAGCATTTAAAAAACCTTTGAAATTCACTGAAAAAGACATAGGCTTCAGGGATGTTATAGTTAGTTGGACATTTCACTCATAGAAAACCATAGAAATTCCCCTGTTATAGTTACTTGAGCTAACTATAACTCGCACCCCCGCAATGCACTGCTGATGACGTCACATATTACATCATTCATGACATAGTCAGTGACATCACTGATGACATCACTGATGACATCTTAAATGACATCACTGATGACATCACTGATGACATCATCCACGTCAAAATCTGATGCACCTCATCAGACCCTAATATAACACTTGATACACCCACTCTAAAATACAGACTATCATTTTCGAAACCATGAACACACCAATACCAGTTAGTACATATCCACTCACTTATGCCTAGGTCTACACACACATCCATTCATTCACCCATACAGTCACTCATACATACAGTCAGCCATCAATACAGCATTATCATATTCAGTCACATATCTATACAGACACTCACACACCGCCTCTCATTCATAGAGTTATTCACACACCTAGTCAGTAATGGAAATAATCAATCATACTTTCATTTACTCACCTGTACAGTTATACACATACCATGTCACTTATTTAAACATATATTAACACATACTTACACTCTAATACAATAACTAATACAAGCACACACTGATCCATACAGGCACTCTCACAATCACTCACTCTCACATATAGTCATTTATACAGTCCAACACTCATATATACTGCCTTTCACATATGGAGTTACTCGCACATGTACCACTGAGGCATCCATTTACTCACCAAGACACTCATACACACACTCACCCAGCCATACAGCCCATCACAGATACAGACTTGAACACATATACCCAGTGAATTATCCAATCACACATCTATGCACCACCCACCCACCCACACAGACACTCAGGCACCCATACAGGTACTCAAACAAGCAATCAATAGCTCATATAGATCCTCATTTAGTTGCTAACCAAACAGTGGAACTGCTTACACACCAACTGACAACCTGAACTGTATGAATGTCTGTATCAGTCGCTAACACATACATTAAGCAAGACCCAATTAATCACTCACTTATACAGTCAGTCACACACCTACTTAATCATCCATCCTGACTCTTATACACCCATTCATTCTTCAATACACCTTGGCATATATATATAAAACATATTTACATTTTATAGAAACACACATTCACTGGATGATGTCATCAGTACTGTCATCAGCGATGTCATTTGAGATGTCATCCGTGATGTCATCAGGGATGTCACTGACTTTGTCATGAGTGATGTAATATGTGACATCATCACCAGTGCATTGCGGGCGCGCAAGTTATAGTTAGCTCAACTAACTATTACGGGTGAAATTCTCTGGTTTTATATGAGTCAAATGTCCAACTAACTATAATGTTCCTGAAACCTATGTTTTTTTTCAAACTTCAAAGGTTTTTAAATGCTAATTCCTAACTATAATGTCTGTAAAACCTATGGTTTTTTCAGTGAATTTCATAAGTTTTTTAAATGTTAATTTCATATTTTAATATTTATAAATCCTCAATTTGTTCTTTATTGTGTGTAATATTTTGGAACTCTATTATCCTTTTTTTAATTAATTAAAAAAATATGTAATGTTTTACATCTTCAAAAAACAAGTATGTATATCTTTTTTTTTGGGGGGGGGGGGGGGAGAAAACTGAAGTCCCGTACCGGTAGTGTACCAAGCTCCATCAGCACGCGAATCCTATCCACCATATTGCTGAACTCGGAAAGGATGCACATTTCATATCCGACGGGTACGTGGCAACGGGTCCCGCGTAACATCATATACGTATGTGGTCGCGCCAGCTGCTACTTTGGTATGCGACGGGTATGCAGTACCAAGCCGCGCCTTATGTCATGTACGTATGGGGTCACGCCCGCTGCGCGTTGCATATGCGATGAGTACACGCTGCCAGGCCCTTTGTTACATCATAGACGTATGGTGTCGCGCCAGGTACGCCATTCCCTCATTTTTTTTGTCTCAAAACTATATCTAAATAAGTTTAAAGTGTAAATGAAAACAAGCGATAATCTAAAATATTTTAAACATTTATATATTTCTAACTGTAAGAAAATTATATTACGGTAAATATATTTTCTCAAAATCGCGTCGGGTGCGACATTTATATATTTCTAACTGTAAGAAAATTATATTACGGTAAATATATTTTCTCAAAATCGCGTCGGGTGCGGCCTCCTTGTGCGCTCGGTGCGCGGTTGCCATGTGACCTTAAAGAAAAGCATTTGATTGGTTCATAACATTTCGCATTGTAACAGTTGGAGGACCCCACCCATTTTAGTCATTCTCTCTACAGCATTTGATGAGAGACTCCTCTTCTGTTTAAAGAGCTTTTTTGAAAACGTTTTGCTATGTACACATATCTGACACTACACACAACATGCAACCATCAATTTCATCAATATTCATGCTCTGTAAAGTAGCCTTCCACCTGTGATAGCCATGCATCTAAAAGCTACATAACAGAACTTTTCTCCACTGCCAGAGGTAACATGGTTGCATACGCTGTCCACTGCACAATGTAATGTGGTACGGCCAGGGGCAGTATCATGCATAGATAATGAACACACGGACACAGATAGATAGTGGAAGTGGGTACGAGCATGTGCGCTTGACTCGTTTTTATTACCAGGGTCACATATCCAGTGATGACTGTGCTGAATGCGTGTGGGGTGAGTGTAAACCAGCCCTCAGGGAATGGTTGCTGCTAGCATCAACTACAACGGTAATCATTGGATCACACACAGAGATTCAATAATAAACGGGTCAATAGTTTGTGCTGCAGTAAGGCATGGAAACTAGATGTGAAATAATACTGAAAAGATTCTATCGTAAAAGAACCATAACTTGTTGTATACTGAGATACAGGCAGTAGATCTGAAATAATACACAAAAAGATTGTATCATAAAGGGTCCATCAGGTCTAGTGCACTCAGATAGCCACATCAAAAGCATTCAGCATGTGCACAGCCAGCGATGAAGCGTGCTGCGGGCAGGGCGGGCTGTACTAAGAACAATGTCTGTTGCCTACAGGACTGCTTCATCTGCAATAGCAACTCGATCTGAATTGTAAACACTGCTGTCTGCAGTGTAGGCCAGAGAGCGGTCAGCAAGGGCCCACAGCCACGTGGGGTTGACTTGAGCTGTCCTGTTTGCTTTACGCGAAGTAACAAAAAACATGTGCAGACCCTGTGATGATGCGTATGCATAGTGCGGACAGAGCGCACTGGAGCAATGTCTTTTGCCTACAGGACTGCGTCATCTACAATAGCGACTCAACCTGAATTGTGAACACTGCTGTCTGCAGTGTAAATTGAAGGCAGTAGTGAGCACAGTCTTCCATGAATACTTTTTCTCACTTCCTCTTCACAAAATGCAACATAAATTACACAAAATTCTGCAATACTTAAATCAAAACAATTCGAATTGCGATCTTTGCTGTCCACTGTGTAGACTGTTATTCAGTGTTCTTTACCACTACCAAGAAGAATTTGGTTATTGTACTAGACCTATAAGTCATCTTATAAAAGTTCTTCAAGCAAGTATACTAAAAGGCTATTGTGTATATTTCAATAGACGTTGTAGTTAGTTGCCTACTGGATTCTGTAATTAAACAATCACCACTCAATCTGAATTGTGAGCCCTGCTGACCGCAGTGTAGGCCAGAGGCAGTGCTCATTAACGCCTCACAGCCACGTGCCATTGGATTCGAAAGCATGGAGTTGGTTGCACCTGATCGGAGGGGTACACACAAATCGTCACAGACTTTAACTTCTGACATCCTCAATCACAGAATCAAGACCCCATTTCACTGTTCCGACCTGTTGTACCACGGTGTACTCCACTGACTGCAGTCAGCCAAGCCCAATAATCATGTGCAGCAGTTAGCTACGGAAGCACAGAGTCTGATGAACCCCAACAGAGGGAGTTCTGTGAAAAACAAGCAGCAGGTAATATCGGACATCGTCCATTTTGGGATCAAGACACCGTTCCACTGTTGGGACCTAGAGTTGCTTGCACCTGGTCGAAAGGAGTACCTTCATCTCCACTCTCAGATACAGTTCTAACATCGTCCATTGTGGGATCAAGACCCCGTTTCACTGTTTGGACCTGCTGTACTGCAGTGTACTCCACTGACTGCAGTCAGCCAAGCCCAATAATCATGTGCAGCAGTTAGCTACGGAAGCACAGAGTCTGATGCACCTCAACGGTAGGAGTTCTGTGAAAACCAAGCAGCAGGTAATATCGTACATCTTCCATTTTGGGATCAAGACTCCGTTCCACTGTTGGGACGTAGAGTTGGTTGCACCTGTTCGAAGGGAGTACATTCATCTCCACTCTCAGATGCAGTTCTAACATCGTCCATTGTGGGATCAATACACCGTTCCACTGTTGGGACCTAGAGTTGGTTGCACCTGGTGGAAGGGAGTACCTTCATCTCCACTCTCAGATGTAGTTCTAACATCGTCCATTGTGGATGAAGACTCCGTTCCACTGTTGGGACCTAGAGTTGGATACACCTAGTTGAAGGGAGTACCTTCATCTGCACACTCAGATGCAGTTCTAACATCGTCCATTGTGGGATCAAGACACCGTTCCACTGTTGGTACCTGTTGGACTAATGTGTTAGTAGTATACAGAGCACTCCATGGTGCTGGGCCTCAGGCTGGGCGCTGTCTGCCTGTGTCGCGGTAACCAGCGTTGCTCTCAGGAGCTTTCCGAGCTCACAGACCTCGGCACATGGTGGGCCCTCTTTCACATACGGCGGTGTCGAAAGGTGAACTGTGGGGCTTATGTGCGTCGCAGCGGCCATGACGGTTTCTGGGTACCAGCAGGCTGAGAGCATTATTCCCGCAGCCACCTTCGCTCACAGCGTCAGCCTCGTGGCGGTGTAAGCTGCGCAGACCTGACAGACATGTTCGCCATTCCGGAAGAGAACCACACCCAGAGTGCCTTTTATTCATACCCCTACGCTAGCCTTGTGTACGCCGAGCCAGCCCACTACGCTAAAGATTTGGGGGGGAGGGGGCACGTACGCGCTATGTTTTCGTAATCTTCCCTACTGACTGTACTATCATGGTTGCGTCCACTGTCCACTTCACTCAATAGACCATCAGTGTATGTTGACATGTACTTGTCTGTGCTCTGCATGCACAAGTCTGTCTGGCACATCCACTAAACACTTTGCATTGTATACTTTTATAATCGAGAATCACTTGCCACCTTCGCACATACTTTGTTCCCATCTCTCCCCGCATTCTGCATTGTGTGGCAGAGGTGCTATGTTTGGTTTGTGTACATGGCTAGCCACGGTTCCCACAGTACATAGTGTTGTTGTGTCGGCTAGGTGTACATGTTGTTTGTCATGTTGTATGTGATTATATAAGGTAGCGTGTTTATTTACGAGCTGTGGTTTCTCCCATTTACATATCGCTGTCTTAAAGAGGATACAGAAGTTTTTCTCACAGGTGAAAAGTGAGACCACAATGGCAGTCATTCATTACTATGCAAGAATGTCCAACTGCACGACGCTTCTAAGCTTACAGCCCCCAATCTTGCGTGCTTTCTTAAAAACACGCCAACTCCCACAATCAGACCAACATTCACACAGCTTTCTAACGGCAGTTATCTGCTTCTTCATAACATTGACTGCTACGCAATGTGAGCTGGCATACCGTATGTCTTTACTGTTTCAAACCGGATAACTTCCTCTGGCAATCTCTATTCCCACCCACACAAAGTAACTCCCAAAGTTCAACTTGGCCTTCAATACCTACTTTGAAAACAGATTTTATTAAACGGAGCAAACTGAAAGCGCTTTTGTTTCAAACAGAAGTGTCCCTCACTTCTCCAAAAGTAATTTATCGACTGCAGATAGCACAAACTTCAATTAAAATACACTCCCATTTAAATACGAACCTCCCATTACACTTTGTGAATTGTTACACAATTTTCAACACATCTGACATTTAAGGTCTGGCACACTTTTTTAACACTGTCTCCTCCGGCCTTGTCACAGGCTTTCAAACTGTTTTTAGTCTAATACTAAACTTCATTCATTCGATCATCTCTGGAATAAAAGGAACAGTGCCCATAATTCTCGCTCTGTTTGCGGCCATCCTACTACTATTTTAGCTTGTTAAAAATGGCTGCGCACCCTGTGGTAACAAGCATGTCCGACAGAATACGTCTCTACGCGAAGCTACATCAATACCGTGAAAAAATGGAACAACTTTTCGGCTGTCTGCCTCTATCTATTATCGGAGCCAGCTACAACATGACATTTATTTAAACACATACAATCTGCGTGCAACCATCTTTTTATTGAAAAACTTGCCCAATCGACTGGCGAATGGATCTATGCCTTGCCAACATCCCAGCAAACGCTCCTAATATCCAGCAGGTAATGGAGTATCTTGAAAACCATGAACTTGATTGTTCGGGCAGTGGAGCAATGGCAGATGCAACGCAAAAAGGTATCCTGGTGGAATGGGATTTCTGAGCAGCCGTGAAAGATCTCCTGCAATGTGCGACCTTTGACAACATCGAAGATTGCCTGCCAATTCAAATTGCCGCTCCAACATTCGAGGAACATTACTGTCCCTTCGAGGATATGAATTGGATCGCTTCACTTTTCTCACACGATGGCAACATTCGCCTCTTGGAACATTATGCATCTCAAGCCGCTGAAGAACTTCCGGACTGCAATCTCCAAGACTTGTAAGAAATTCACTTTATTCTTGGATTGATTTTTCCAACTTGTTTTACTTTTTCCTATAATGGTTTAATACACTTCAATTGAACTATTTTCATATAATAACTTTATAAGTATGCTTAGGCTTTTGAACTCTGTTTTCATTATTGGCCCTTACATCTCCAGACTAACCAGGGATGAATGATGCATGGCCTATGCAAATACTCTATTTACTTGCTAAATTAGCCTAAACCCGACATCCATTTTGAAACCATGTCTATTCTTTGTACACACGTCTCTCTGACTGCCTGTTATCCACGAAGCCCTTTCACACAAATTAGCTCATCCTCAGTCTCTGCTCACGAGCTGGCGATCAAGATAAAAAAACACAGCATTGTTTAGGAACTGGTTGGCACAGTGTGGTAATCGTATCCTACCTTTATTTTCATTCTACAATTTACAGTCATTCATGTCTAATAGGTATTGTTTATGTCACATGGAACTGTAACATGTAATGTGGAATTGACTGATGCAGGAGCTTAGGTTTGAATACAGCAGAAGCGGTTGGAGTTTGCCTCAGCTGGATGCCTTAGCTCTTGCACCAGTGGGTCTATTTATAGCACTTAAATAAAGACACTTTTTATATAACTTGCAGACTCCATCACTTTATCCCACACAGCCACTTTCTTCAAAACACCTGATTTCACCATTTGTCGTCTGTGGCATTGCAACATTCTGCATTATATTCTTCACAATTATTTCTTTATTCCTGCTTGCTAAAGCACTCCATTCGAGTCTTCAGACCGGTAGGGGTGAGTACTTTGCTTCCCACTCCCGCTATAGTCTAAACCCATACTAACACCACTTGCACAGCTATGCTACAGCGGCCAGTATGCTACAGTGCCCAGAGCACATCACTTTACAGCAATCAGCTCATGGTTTCATCCCCGAGTGTACCGGCACCACACCTCAGAGCCATCTCACTCTGGGCAAAAGAAGCACTTTCACACCGCTAGGGGTGAATACTTCGCTTCACACTCCCTGTATAGCACACCCTAACCACCCCACAGAGCTCACAGTGCTATAGTCTAAACCCATACTAACACCACTTGCACAGCTATGCTACAGCGGCCAGTATGCTACAGCGCCAGAGCACATCAGTTTACAGCAATCAGCTCATAGTTTCATCCCCGAGTGTACCGGCACCCCACCTCAGCACCATCTCACTCTGGGCAAAACAGCACTTTCACACCAGTAGGGATGAATGCATCGCTTCACACTCCCTGTGTAGCACACCCTAACCACCCCACAGACCTCACAGATCTCCTACCCTCCTCTTTCCTACTCTTTTCACCCTTTTTTCCCCTTACTCGCTTCAACGGAATCACAAAACGGCTGCCAACACTTCCTAGTTGCAACCGCTCGCAGCCAATAAGCAGCAAGCTCATGCTCGTAATGCCTCAGCCAATCAGATGGCAGAATTCCCAAATATCGATATCTGTATTTCGATATTTCTCAAAAACTACTGAACGGATTTACACCAAATAAACAAAAGCGTGCTTTCTAGACCAAGACCCTTCTCCCTGTCAAATTTGGGGTAATTCTGTTCACCCGTTCGACCTGTAGCCTTGTCTAAAGTTTCCTATGGAAATTGCATTGAGAAAAACACGTTTTGGGACCCCCCTTTTTTCTCGGCTCCCCCTTGAAGAATCACCCCCAAACTTTCAACATAGGAGCTGATGTGAACAAAGAATTAGTTTGGAAAATGTCATGAAGATTCATCAAATGCTCTTCCTATGGAAACTTGGTCCTAACTATAACTACCTACTGGCGACCGCTAATATACCGGTAATATAACAAATGGACTCCTTCTGGAAACCTAAGCCAGAAGGAGTCCATTTGTTACTTGTACGTATTGAGGAAACCACCTGCCGGCCTCGTAGTAACTGAGTGAGACATACTACACTCTGAGCTGTGGACGATTGCCGCTGGATCACTACTGGATGACCGAACGAACCCGCCTTTACGCTATCCCGAGAAGGAGATATACCGTAAAGGTAAGCGAGTATAGGGTCAGTGACGGGAGGTCACAGCTCGCGTTGCTGACACTCTAAGAGGGGAACCACGCAGAATAGGTCATAAACAGCGCATGCAATAGGGATTGATTATAACTGTGACAGCTTGGGTGGACCGGGTGGATGTGCGAAGCCAAACTTAACTCACTGAGGTGGGGAAAGAGACTAAGGTGGTAGAGACGATACAGAGTCTCCCACCATGGAGATAAATCAGCACGCGCACTAACTCTACCCAGACATTAAGTACCAGTGCCTAGCAATAACAGAAAGGCATATACACGGTAACCACAAAGCGAGCTGCACAGACATGTGGCAGGGGGAACTTTCCATTATTTTCAGAGGGGTCACACACACATAACACTCCAATATCTAGGATCTATGACTTGGTAGATCTGTTCAACATAATGGAGGATGACAGAGAGAGACGGGCAGCGGCGCAGACTCTGTTTGCACGTGCACCAGGGGTTGGACGCAGCCAACATGTGATGGCCAACAAGGAATCCACCATTGTTGAGGTACTAAGGAAATATGAGAAACTACATAACCAAGAAATGTCCAAATGGTGGGAAGCCATCTCCCTCCAGGATTACGTTGACAAGAATATGGTACAGAGGGGGCTAAGGATCTACATCACCCCCTCATGCAATTCACCAGACCCGCGCATGTTGGAAGAATGGGCAACCGGCTCGGCTAATAGCTCTAAAATAATGCTTTGAAATCCTAGTAAAATATGCCTGGTCTGACAGGGAGACTATAAAGAAGGAGATATGGCGTATCAAGGAGGAATTAACTGCGAGTACCAAACAAGACAAGATCTCATAATTCCTGGATGAGATGAAGAAAAGACTACAAATGGTAGAGGATGGCATAAAGGCAAGAAAACAAAGGAAATTGCACCGCAACTGCGGTGACTATGAGTCAGGAAGATATTGACTTATAGCCAAAAATATGATCATCTCTTTGGAACGGAAGCAACCACATCAGGTGTACCAGAAATACATGAAGAAGAACAGGTGAGTTCAAGTGACACCAACTCAGACTTCTCACTAACATCAAGAACCTCAGAGAGCTAAACCTCGGAAGGAGACCCAACCACACGCCCAAAGACCTTGTTAGACGAGTACCAGCTCCTGCGACGGGGCCGCCAGACAACTCGAGCAACATCAAAACCGGAGTACAGGGAGAAAACAGTAACAGGAAGAGGGCGAGGACGAGGAAGAGCAAAGGGTACCAAGCCAAGAGAAGGAAGAGGTACAAACAGAGGCGAGAGAAGAGGGAGCGAATCGGAGCCAATGGGAAGCAGAGAAAAACGCTCGAAGATAACACAATGATGGATGATGCCATGGTAAATCGGATCATTATTAATTTATCCACCAGACCCATGAGTATCAAAGAAAAAAGAACACTGGGTTTGGGCTTGTCATTTTGTCCTGCAGAACCCATGAACTACGTGGATGTACGAATCGATATGTTCAAATTTTGTCGGATACTAAAACTTAAGAAATGGCACAGATTGAAACCAGCGAGGAATAGGGACCTACCTAATTCCCAATGTACTATCTCCAACAGTGATCTCAGTTTAGGAGTATATAGACACCCTAATCGCACTGCATCAGTTGGGAGGTGGAGGTGGAGACCCTGACACAAATGTCCGTCAAATGCTTGACAAATTGGAAATCACGTACGACAAGGCAGCAGGAACTTAATTCACACCCAAGTCCAAATTTTTACCCACCATGCCCCACGACAATATCGATACCTTCCAGGAAATGGTGGGAACTGAGTTGTCGAATTTTAGGCAAAAAACTGGACGAAAAAGATGGGAAAATTCAAACATAACTTAACTTTATCACAGCAAAAGGCCATGAAAGACTTGGCAGCTGAAAATAAAGTGGTTATTTGACCTGCTGACAAAGGGGGCAATATTGTCATTTTAACCAAAGAAATGTATGTGAGAGAGGCTATGCGCCAACTCAATGACACCAGCACCTACATAGGTAGCAATGGAGTAGAGTATAATGATAGTATCACCAGGATGAGGGGGAAATTGGAAGATGTGAGAAACAAGGGGCTCTTAGAATGGGAATAATATTGCTTCCTCAAGAGAGATCATCCAATACTTCCAGTGATGTACCTATTCCCAACGGTGCAAAAGAACAAAACGAACCCCCCATGCAGACCCATAGTCTCCTCTAGAGGATGCATTTTGGAGAACATTTCACGCTATGTATATAACTTTCTTAGGGACTTTGTGTTCACACTCTCCACGTATGTTAGGGACACTAAAGATTTACTCACCAAAATCAACAATCTGGTCTGGCAGGAGGAGTACCCCCTCATGACCATGGACGTGAGTTTGCTGTATACAGTGATTGACCATGAACAGGGAGTATCTGCATGTGCCAAATTCCTGGATCAGAGATCCATCAGATTCTCGGAACACATGCTGCTCGACATGATCAGGTACTGTTTGACTAACAACTTCTTCCTGTTAAACAATCAAATATACAGGCAAACACTCGGTACAGCTACGGGCACTTGTTTTGCCCCGAGCTTTGCCAACCTGTTTATGGGAGCATGGGAAGAGGAAATCAAGAAAGACCCTGTGAGCTTGTGCTCGCTGTATAGTATGGATCGAGGTCCACACAGGGGAATCTTTGTGGTTTTTAATTCTTTTTACATATGTGGCATTTCACAGTAGCCAGTCTGTAATAGGGCAATAGTTATTGGGCTGCTGTAAGTGCTGAGTCCTGCAGTCTGAGGTCTTCGTGTCTTCCCCGGAGGTCTTCTTGGTGTATTTCTCGTGGAGAGAGAAAGAGGGGAATGGTAAGTGCAGTGCTCTTGCTGTTTGTGCAGAGGAAAGGGAGTGAGGGAGCACCCAGGTGAGACCCAAACGGCTTCAATGACGTAATTGTGAGGGAGGGGAAATTCGCAAGATAGGAGGCACCAGTGTCGACCTACTGCTCCCCGGTTCTCTCCCTCCTCCCAGCCCACCCGCTAAAGCGTTCACGTACCTGGCTGAGCCACGCTTCAACGGAAGTCAGCGTCTCCTGGATGCACACTTCTCTGGAACACATTTCACATCATCTGGGATCCGCTGTTGAAGGATCGACCTCCAGTAAGGCTCGTTCCAGGATTGGCTCCTACTCTATGACTCTATGACGTGTCTCGTAGGGGCGGGGTCCTCGGGTCTTGGCTCCCAGTTAAAGGAGCAGTGTCCTTGAAAAGTGGATGTATGTGAAGGAGCATGGCTCGAGTAGTCAATCCAGGGTACAGGCTGTGGAGAAAGGAGAGGTTCTTCTCTGTCAGGCACTCTCCACTATTCCAGATCATAGTCGGCCTTCAGGGGCATAGGGGACCCGTGACACCCCCCCTAGGATTCTCCCGATCAGGGAGAGGGAACACTCTAGATAATAGGTCCGCATTCCCATGGTCCGTACCCCTCCTGTGCTTTACCTCAAAGGAAAAAGGTTGTAGGGCAAGGAACCAGCGAAGGACACTGGGATTTTGGCCTTTGTTCCTACACATCCACTGAAGCGGGGCGTGGTCGGTGTAGAGAATAAAATGTTTTCCCTCCAGGTAATAGCAGAGTTTTTCTATAGCCCATTTGAGAGCAAGACACTCCTTTTCGATCACTGGGTATCATGTTTCGCGCTGGAACAGCTTTCTACTGATGAAGAGGATGGGATGCTCAAGACCATCAGCGCCAATTTGGGACAGCACTGCGCCTATCCCAAAGTCAGAAGCGTCGGTGTGGAGGACAAAGGGTTTAGAGAAATCAGGGGAGGCCAGCACTGGACTGCTAGTGATAGCCGTCTTTATTTGTTGAAAGACTAACCTGGCTGTCTCCAGGGGATTCAGTAAGTCTTTGGTTTTCACGTCTTTGTGGAGAAGGTTTGTAAGGGGGCCTGCAATGTCGTAATAATGGAGTATAACAGCCTAATAACCCTAGAAAGGCTCTTACGTCTTTTTTGGTTGAGGGAAAGGGTGTCTCTATGATGGCCTTCACTTTTTCTTCCTGTGGTGCTATCATTCCGTTTCCAAACACATAACCAAGATAGTGGACTTTTTGAAATCCCACTCGGGATTTATTTTAGTTTATGTGCAGACCGGCCTCCTGTAGGGCCTGGAATATCAACTGTATGTGTGTTAGGTGTTCTTCCCACGTTGGACTAAAGACCACTATGTCGTCAAGATATGCTGACAAGTAGATTTGATGGTCACGGAGCACGGTGTTCATTCGCCGTTGGATGGTGCTCCGTGAAGACCAAACGGCATGACCGTGAACTCGTACAACCCCTCAGATGTATCAACAGCGGTTTTCTCACCATCACTTTCCTTGAGGGGTACTTGCCAGTATCCTTTAGTAAGGTCTAGCATAGTGATGTATTGTGCATCCCCAGCTTTTCAATTAACTCATGCACTCTGGGAAGGGGGTACGAATCAAACTTAGAGATGGAGGTAATCGCCCTGAAGTCCATACAAAACCGGATGGAGCCATCCGGCTTGGGGACGAGGACAATGGGGGATGACCATTCGATCTTGGAGGGCAGATTACTCCCATCTCCAACATGCTCATGATCTCGGCTTGAACAGCTGGTCTCATGGCGGCAGGTATTTGATATGGCCACTGTTTTATGATTTTCCCCGGCCTGTCTCAATTGAGTGCTCCACAAGGGTTGTTTTTCCCAGAGCATCAGAGAATAAAGGCAAGTAGGCATCCAAGATGGAATCTAAGGATTGCTTCTGCTGTGGGGAGATTGACTCATTTTTGACCAATTGTTTAAGTGTGCATGTTGAGTCTCGGGGAGTACGCAATATAAGATGGTTTGTCGAAGGTAATGGTCCTAGCCATTTCTTCAATAGGTTTATATGATATGTTTGAATGCGGGATGGTTTTACCTGTACCCTGTAAGAAGTTTTCCCTACAGTTCCTACTACCTGATATGGTTCTAACCATTCAGCCC
Source organism: Triturus cristatus (assembly GCF_964204655.1). Lineage (NCBI taxonomy): Eukaryota > Metazoa > Chordata > Amphibia > Caudata > Salamandridae > Triturus > Triturus cristatus. Next base: position 320,321,771 of record NC_140584.1, on the reverse strand, counting down.
TCAAATTACTGGAGGAAGAAGGTAGCAATACCAAAACCAAATCATTACCATCCAGCTGTCTCCATTTCTTCCCCTTGTGATAAAAAAATTCAGCTTTTCCTTCTTTTTCTCTAGGTTGGATTCAGCAAGGTCTCTTAATTTCCCAATACGGGATTTCAGGTCCTGGGTGTATTCGAGAACCCTCCTAGCCTCATCAGCTTCCTCCTTCTCCTAGGCCTCCCTTGTCATTTCCAGAAAAGTCCTCGGTTGTCTCCGGTACAGTGGTTCAAAATTAGAGCAACCAAGACTGCCCTGGACCTGGCTACGGATCACGAATAAGGCTAGGGGTAGAAGTTGATCCCAGTCCCTCCCTTAACTTTGTAGCATTTTATTAAGGGTCAGCTTTAGAGTACCATTATACCTTTCTACAAGACCATCCATTTGCAGATGGTATACAGACATCTTGATGTTATTAAGTCCTAAGGTTTTGCATGCTTCCTTCATAAGCCGGGAGACAAAGGGGGTGCCTTGATCTGTTAAGATTTTGCGGGGAAACCCTACTCTAGAAAACAATTCTGTAAGTTTGTCAGAAATGTTTTGAGTGGTGGGAGCCTTTAGGGGAAAAGCCTTGGGGTATCTGGTGGAGTAGTCCACTAATATCAGGGCATATTGATGTCCCTTTTTGGTTTTGGGAAGAGGACCAATCAGGTCCATTCTGACTCTTTCGAAGGGAGTACCGACAATTGGTAATGGCTGTAAGGGAACTGGGGGTGGTTTGTAGGGGTTCCTTTTCTAAGAAATCCTACACTCGACAATATTTTTTTATATCACCGTACACCCCAGGCCAGTGGAAGTGTCCGAGCATGCTTTGTGTTGTTTTCCCCTGTATGACCTGCATTCATATGTGATAAGCAAAGAAAAGTATCTGCTCTCGGAAGGGTACAGGAACTAAGAGTTGTGAATCGTCCCCATCTGAACCTTTGCAATACAGCAACCCGTTTTGTTAAGAAAGTTAGGAAAGGAGGTGCGAGTAGCCTGGCTGCTGGCTTGGGCATCACGCCAAGAGTTCTGAAGGGTGGGGTTCTGGGTGAATCTGAAGTTTCTATCAAGTAACCAGGGTTCTGGTGAAAGGAGGGCAGGGTGAGGTGACTTCCCACTGATGACCCTGTCGGCTCTCCCCCCCTGGCGGTATAAGTTAGCAAGAAACATCCCCAAGAACCCAGGGTTGTCGCTCCCTATTATTAGCTCTTCAGGAAGATCATTCAACACCCCAACCCTGACTAGAGAGGGAGTCCTACCTACCGGGGTAAGGGGAATTTTGGCCACTGGTTAGGGTTTGATATCTCTGTGTACACATCGGATATGTACTAGGATGTCGGGTACGATCTGGGAGGTCCTAGTGAGTTCTCCTTGTATGACGGACTGCCGGCATCCAAAGTCCAACAGGGCATTGACCCACCGTCCATTCACCAGCACACTTACTCGAAAGGCGCTTCCTAATTCTGTAGTGTAGAGGATGGATTCGGGATGTAACCCCTTCCATGGGTTCATCGGGTGGTTTCTTGTTGGGGCATAAGGTGGTGATGTGTCCCCAAATGCCACACTCGAAGCACTGTAGGCTTCTTCGTATAGGTGCTTCTGCTCTCTGGACTCGGTGCTTCGGAGGTTCCGGGAGCGCTCTCTGATTATTCTTCTTGTCTCCTTTCCCTTGAGGGGAACGGCTCAGTCTTTCTATTTCCCATAGGAGAGTGCGCGTCTGGGCCCGAGAAAATGTGGTGGCCATCTCCACTGCTTGTTCCGTGGTTAGGTGTGAATGTTGGTGCAACCACCTCTGGGTGTTGTAGGGGAGAGCCTCCAAGTATTGTTCCAAGTAAATACGGTCCATGATCTCTTTGCTGCTTTCTGTGGGTTTGAGACATTTGTCTGAAGCAGCCTTCAGTCAATAGAACAATGTTGTTTCAGGATTCTCTCCCGGGGCTCCCTTTTCTTTTTGGAAGCGTACCCTGTATGTCTCGGCATCCAACCCTAGGAGGTCTAGGTTTATCCTCGTGATCTCTCCGTAAGCGGTATCCCCGTTGGTATTTGCCACCTGGTAGGCAGCTTGTGCCTCACCAGTCAGTAGAGGGGCCAGAAAAATGGGCCATTTTGCTATCGGTCAACCACAGGCTCGAGCATCCCGCTCAAAATTACAAAGAAAAGCATCTGGATCCTCTCCTGGAATGTATTTCTGTAAGGAAATACTGGGAGGACCATGGGGGGTGCTTGTGGCTGCCCCAGAGCCTCCTAGGTCTTGTTCTTCTGCTATTTTCTGAAGGCCTTCCATTTGGGCAGTCATAGTATGCTTGAATATGTTCCTGTCAGCCTGATCCGAGGTCATCTGACGCTCCACCGCCCATTCTAATTTTTCTTGTCCTTTTATAAGGTGTTGTATAAGGGCATCCATTACTTCAGTTCCAATAGACAGGTTGCCCGCATTCTCCACCACTTGTGAACTTGTGCTCGCTGTATAGTAAGGATTGAGGTCTACACGGGGGAATCTTTGTGTTTTTTAATTCTTTTTGCATATGTGGAGCTTCACAGTAGCCAGTCTGTAATAGGGCAATAGTTATCGTGGTGCTCTTAGTGCTGAGTCCCGTTGTCTGAGGTCTTCGTGTCTTCCCCGGAGGTCTTCTTGGCGTTTTTCTCGTGAAGAGAGAGAGAAAGAGGGGAGTTGTAATTGCGGTGCTCTTGCTGTTGTGCAGGGGAAAGGTAGTGAGGGAGCACCAGGCGAGATTAAAATGGCTTCAACGGCATGAGAGGTAATTGTTAGGGAAGGAAAGTTTGCGAGGTGAGAGGCACCAGTGTCGACCTACTGCTCCCCGGTTCTCTCCCTCCTCCCAGCCCACCCACTGAAGCGTTCACGTACCTGGCTGAGCCAAGCTTCTCCGGGCTCTGGAACACACTTCACGTCTTCCGGTGTCCGCTGTTGAAGGATCAACCTCCAGTACGGCTCGTTCCGGGATTGGCTCCTGCTCTATGACGCGTCTCGTAGGGACGGGGTCCTCTGGTCTCGGCTCCCAGTTAAAGGAGCAGTGTCCTTCAAAACTGGATGGACGTAAAGGAGCGTAGCTCGAGTAGTCGATCCAGGGTACAGGCTCATCCGTCTGTGGAGAAAGGAGAGGTTCTTCTCCGTCAGGCACTCTCCACCATTCCAGATCACAGTCAGCCTTTAGGGGCATAGGGGACCCATGACAGACCCCAACCTTCTCAATGCCCTAAGCAAAGTCATCCTATGGCTCAAGTACATTGACGACCTGTTCGTTATATGGAATGCCAGCAAACAGGAAGCTCTGGAATTTGTGGACAAACTCAATAACAATTCCAATAACCTCAGACTCACTAGTATGATCAGTAGGAAGGAGGTAAAGTATTTGGACACCAAGGTGGAGATTATGTCCAATAACATCCACACAAATCTTTTTAGGATGTGCACAGCGGGCTGCACTTTGCTACATGCAATGAGTAGCCATCCAGACAACCTCAAGTGGAGCATCCCCTATGAGGAATTGCTCAGAGCAAAACGCAACTGTAGTTCCGAGAAGGCATTTACCATCGAAAAACAAATCATGATTGGCAGATTTGAGGAAAGGGGTTATCCTAAATGGGTCCTAAATAAAGTGGTGGACAGGATAAAAAGTATTGACAGGGATACCATATTTGGGGTTAGACCTAGCGAGGACGATACCAATAGAAATAGCTGCAAAACGGGAGTCATACTTACTTACAACAGCAATGCAGATCACATCCGCAAAACCATTGCACATAACTGGGTCATTTTAAAAAAGGATCCGGTTATAGGAGACGCCATTACAACGAGGCCTAGCATAACCTACAGAAGGGGCCGGAACCTACGAGATATGCTCGTGCACAGTGACCTCCCGGTTATTGAGCAGACCAGCGGGATGAAACCTACAGGGCTTCTTTTCATGCGGCCACTGCAAGGCCTGTGGTGGAAGCCACATGAGGAAAGAATTTTCCAATACTAGCACTAATAACATGATCCCGATCAAGCAGTTCCTCACATGTAGCACTAATTTTGTAGTATATGTACTAGAATGTCCGTGTAAGATGAGGTACGTGGATAGCACAGTACACATGGCCAGAAAAAAAGAATTATTTTTGTAATTTACAGTGAATACTAACACTAGGTTGTTTATACCTACATTTGCATGTTCCAATATGGCGAGTATATGATGTGCTACTATGCATACATGTGTGCTTAAGTCCTTTGTTTATGTTTACAAGGAAGTATATGTAAGACAGCATTAGCTTTACTCAGGTGTGTGATCAAGACCGTCAAGGTCGAAACGCATCACGGAGGGTTTATGATGTTTAAACAAATCCCCTTTCTATAATTGGAGACGCTTCTGGAGTTTTGTGATCCGAGAGCGTGTTATACTGGATGATTTGCTGAATATATATATATATATATATATGTATAAAATCATCACGTAAACTAACTTACCTGTGAGTGTGATCATGCTGCTTGAAAAAGAATATTATAATTCTTAGAAAACTAAAATATTATTTTCCGAGCCCCACAAACTCAACTCCTAGCAGGTTAAGCAGATCCTGGTCTAGGATGTTGGCCCAGCAGTGCGTCAGCTGGTTCTGGGGCCCCAGTGCTGTGGTGCACACACCGCTGCACTTGACCCCAGAGCAGCCGATGCTCCCGCAGGGCGCAACCCTTACTCCGCCTGCTGCCAACATGCGGGAGAGGTGGTGCTGCACCTAAAAGATTAGTGCAGTCACGCATGCCTCCCTGAAAATGGCACAGGCTACATCCCTGCCTGCCTGTATCCCCCACAGGGGGTGAAGGTGGCACTTGCGCTGCCTGCTTCTGCCATGGGGTGAGTGGAGTGGAAAAACAGCATTCAGGAGAAAGCGAGTCAGAAGCAGGTAACACAAAATGGCAGCAACCTTGCAGATAGCATGGTGACATTCGTGCTAAAATTTAAGCATGGAACACGCTATCAGCACTAAATTGCTGTGCCAGCAGCATCATGTGCCTTTTCAGCCTTTTCGCAGAACTACACATATTCTTGTAGAGTTTATTGGTAACTCCACGGAATTCAGCAGAGTGAAATTCTATGAGTTTCTCCCACCACTAATTTCGACAAAATCAAGTTACGTACAATTGAAGGGACCATCTGATCTGCCTATATGACTTAAGGTTACTGCTGCCCTCCTGCCAACATTTAACTACTGACAAGTGATATAAATTCTCAGCAATTACAGACAAACTGGAATTTAACTAGTGCGTCTTAAAAAAGTGCACCACTGTATATGGGTCAGCTCATGAAAATGTCTGGCCATAGGGGACCACATGGCATCCAGCAAGACTGGCCTCCCATCTGTTGAAACCGGGATCTCATCCTGATTTTTCACACACCCAGTTCTTACCCATCCCTCATGTTCACTTTCTGAGACTTCTTCTTGCAACCTCTTGACCTATTCCCAGGTATCAAAAACAATCAACAAGAGACCTGCGGCAACAGCCTTTTCAGAATCATTTGATTCTCCAGTAAATGTGCAAGACCCAAGAGTGCAGTAACTGGGTACTTCATCCACATATCAATTGGCAGCGGTCACAAAATCACATGCGTTCCTGTATGATGCAGATTTTACGACAGCTATCTCAGCAGGTAACTGCAATGCATCCAAAAGATCCATAACAGAATTTCCATTAAAGATGGGAGAACCAGAGGAATTCATGAAACCCCTCTGGTACCAGAACTGTCCAAAATCGCAGACCACTCCAAATCCGCATTGGCTTTTAGCGAAGATGGTGAGTTTTAAACTGTTAGAAACACAACAAGCTATAGTAAGAGCAATCAGTTCGCCCACCTGTGCAGAAGTCACATTACGTAAACAGTAGGCTTCTACTATACCTTGTAGAGTGCAAACGGCATAGGCTGCTTTGAGAATCCCCTGTTCGTCTTTTAAACAATAGCCATACATAAACAGCATATAATCAGGCTCTTCAGAGGGACATTTTGAATGTCAGGTCTTGGCCTGGTACACAATACTGTACCATAAAAGCAATCATGGACAACCCCATCTTCATTTTCATCAGTCACAGATTAAGGCTACAATTTGGTGGGATTCAGATTCCGCAGAGTTACGTTCTCCATGGAGAGAATAAACTGCTCATAACAGGTCAACCTACTGTTGGTCATGTGTAGGGTTTAAGTGTGGGTAAGCAAGATCGCTACAGAATATGTAATCATAACTTTAAGGGGATAGCCCTTTGTGAGGAACCACTCCTGAGTGACCCTTACCTGTATCTGTCCTAATCAGCAGCCTCCTTCAGTCACGCTGCCAAGTGTTGCTCGAGATCTTGCAAGATCTCCATTGGCCACGATATTTGGCAGCGATCAGCGGATGCAGTCTACAAAGACTACACTACATTGCCTTGAACGCCTCTTGGCTTACTGCTGCGGCTGTTACTTTGCTCTCCAGTGTGGTGTTTCCATGTTTTCCCTCCTTCCTAATCTCCTTTCAGGCCCTGGAGCCACTCCTGTTCCTGTTGCGAGCCCGCACCTGTGCTTGTTACGAGCCCGCTCCTGTGCCAGTTGCGAGCCCGCTCCTGTACCTGTTGCGAGCCCGCTTATGTGCCTGTTGCGAGCCCCACTCCTGTTCTTGTTAAGACCTTGCTTCTTATCTGAAATTAATCAGGTTCACGCTTTGGCATGTATTGCAGCTCTTACTTTGGATGTTAAGCCCCCACTCATGTTTGGACATAAAACCATTCCCACTACTGCTTCAGCCTTGCTCATTATAAATCTACATATCTGTTTCTGCAGAGGCTCAACTGATTTGACACTGGGGGTGGTCTCTGGCTCTTCCATGCCATAACTACCTAATAGACAAAGCAAATGGTTATATCTATGGATACTTGTTGAAATTCATCGTACACCATCAATGAAGGTCAGTGCACTGAACCAAAAGAACATTATTTTTGGATATCGCTCTTGCTAAAGAAGGTTTTTTGTCATTTTCTAAAGGTGCACGTTTGATTTATTGAACTTTAAGTGACACTGAGAAAATGTGACTTTTCAATATGGATTCTTGAGACGTTGCCAGGCTCCCCTTGTAGTGTCTGAAGACGTATATGTTTGCACACATTAAGGAAGGACGCTTCGACTAGGCAGCTAACTCGTGACACTTGGGTGAGTGCACTCAATAAATGTTTGTTGTTGGTAGCAATTGTTTGTTCAAAAACAGAGTTTGTTGATCCTTGGACAAATAACTTAGACACACCTTTTTTTCTTTCTTTATGCTTATTTAGTGTATGGAAAACACTGAGGCAACCAACCGGACGTCTGGGAACCATACTGATTTAAGGGATCTATCCAAGAGACAGTACCACAACCTGTATAAAGGTCCTGAGCCAGCTCCTACCTTTTTTGTGTTTTTGCTCTATTCTTCTTTTACCCTAGTGGGGTACTTTCCGACACTTGTTTTTGTTATGCAAGTGTTGGTGTTGCTCTATAAGGGATTGAGAGAACTATCTTCCCCCCTACAGAACCAGGACGCTCAGCTGAGTGGATCTTGACACCAATGACTATCCCTTCACACTGCTGAATACTGACACAAACTGCGATCACTGCCTTTAGGCAAACCAGCAATGCGGTGGCTACTGGGTCAAGAGTGGCAGAAAAATGGCAACTAGGTATTTAGAGTCACTCTGGGTCTGTTTGAGCACGGAGGGAGAACCCCATCACTTTGCCCTGCAATATAAAGAAAGTCCTTTTCATTGGCATCGCTGGGGCACAGCGGTGACTTTGTCTCAGCTCGAGAAAGGCACTTATGCATTTATTGTCCCATGGTAGTGAATCGGACACATCTTTGTGTATTAGCCTCCGTTGAGGCTATGGCATTAGGGAGGAGTTGTGAATCCACTAACAACAGTAGCCCACCATTCCCAGAAAATGCCTTACTTCTCTTTGCATTGTAGAAAGATTCACCTTTCTAACTCCTTTCTCAATCTGATGTCCTGGATACAGGACATTCTTCTGATAATATTGCAGTTTGGTGGGGGATACTTTATGTCCATTCTCAGTCAACTGATTCAACAAGGCAATGGTGTCTTGTCTAAATGCTTCTTGGGTTTTTGATGCCACCAATAGGTCATTGATGAACTGGACCAGGGCTGAATTGCACAGCAACTATAAGGGCTCCAGATTCTTTTCCATTGTCTGATTGAAGCTCGAGGGGCTTTCTGTATACTCCTGTGGGACTTCGCACCATGCCAGAACTTTATTTTGGAATCAGAATGCAATGAGGAACTAGCAGTCCTCATGCAAAGGAATGGAAAGGAATGATTGGCACAGGTCAATGGCCGTGGACCACTCAGCATTATAGGGTATTTGGAACAGAATCACAACAGGATTTGGTACCACGGGACAACACAAGACAACAATGTTATTGACCTTTCTAAGGTCCTGTTCTATCCACCACTTTTTATTCGGATTTTGCAAGCTCATTATTATAGAATCGCAAGATCTTCCTAATATCTATTTTAAGATGCAATTATGGGTGTAATTCCAACCACCACCTTTGGTGAAAGGTAGTACTTGGGAATTCAGGGATATTCCCGATATTGCTTGATTGTTATATTCACAGGATCAGCATCTTTGATCAGGCCATTGTCTTTGCTATTATAATCCCAGACTTCCTCCTTCATGGAGTCCTTCAAGTCGGTAGGTAAGTCTTCCTTTGTCAAAACCGGGAATAGTCCAACAGCTGACCTTTGTGTGCGCATCTTAAAGGCTGCATCTTTATCGTGTATCTGAAGTTAAACACCATCCAGTGTAAAATAGATCACACAATTTTATTGTCAGAAAATGGCCGTACCCAAGATTGACTGGAATCAATTCACACATTAAAGTTCTGATGGTTCTCTTCAAGGTGACCTATCTTCACCGGGACTCTACCCGAAACAGGATTGACAATCTGTCTTCTAGAAATACCTGCAACTTGGACTTGTTTTCCCAAGAAAGGTAGGTTTGGGACCTCTGCAGTTCTTACAGTTCTTACAGTAGAGCTGGTAGCTCCAGTGTCAATAAGGAAAGAAACGGGGTGGCCGTTCCCCTCTCAATCTACATATGGGTCACTTTGGTCTTCCTCAAACACTGTGGCAAGCATGCAATCTGCATCCCCGCTCAGGCACCGTTATTGTGCAAGATCAGAATGTGGTTCTCCAAAACTCTCTGTTGAATTTGGCCCTCTCTGCAGGGTCACCCCCAAATCTTTTGCCTTCACCCCTCCTATTTTTTGAACCCGTTATCATTGGCCTCTAGGACTCTTTGCACTTTACCACTGCTAACCAGTGTGAAAGTGCTTGTGCTTTCTCCTTAAAACATGGTAACATTGGTCTACAACTGATTGTCACACTTAATTTACTTATAAGTCTTTAGTAAAGTGGTACAACATGTACCCAGGGCCTGTAAATTAAATGCTACTAGTGGGCATGCAGCTCTTGTTGGGCTACCCACGTGCTTAGCCTTTTAAAACATATCTCAGTCCTGTCATTGCATGTGCAGTTGTAAACTGCCAAGCCTAAACAATCTTTTTCAATAGACATAAATCACCCCTAGGGTAGACCCTAAACAGTACATAGAGCAGGCTGCAGTGTATTAAAAAAGTTGTACATGTGCTTTTAAGGTTTTACATGTCCTGGTAGTAAAAAACTCTTAAATTCATTATTCACTACTGTGAGGCCTACCTCTCCCATAGGATATAATTTGGTTCTTATTACGTTTAATAAGTGATAACTTTTGATTGCGAGCAGGTAGGAATAACGTGTTTACACTCAAAATTATAATAATTTAAGATCCTCTTTAATAGCAAAGTTAATTTAGATTTTAAGTCACAATTCTGAGAATGCAACTTTGAGAAAGTTGTCATTTTGTTATCTTAACCCTTTGGTGGCTGTGGACTATGTCATGGGTCACATGACTAAAGGTAGCTGGACTTTTTGTATTCCTCTCAGACAGTGGGACAAAGGAAGATTAGATGTTGGCAGGAGGACCCATCTTTCCAGGATGGGTGGCGCGGAGATGTTCCCTGCCCCAATTACATTTCAAAGAGGCTGTCTCCAGCACACTCACAAAGCCTATTGTCACCTCATACATCTTGGAACCTGGGCAGGAGAGGGAAAGAAATTCCAGAACCAGATTAGAGAAGTTTTTCCAGCTTAAAAATTGGCACCATAATCCATATTGAACCCTGAGACCAACTCTGCTGGACCTGTGGACAATGCAGAAGAAGGAATGTCCTGCTGCTTAAGTCCCGCCCTACCCTCTGAGAAGGAAAACTAGACCTGCTCCATTTAGTCTAGTCTAACCAGAGTCACTCCAAGAGTCAGTTGGCTGACCTCCGGTTTTGAGCTACAGGGACACAACAAGCTCCAGAGGCATCCATGCAACTGCCCAGCTGAAATGCTGCCCCTGGACCTGCCGAGCCCTGCTATCCTCTGCTCGATTGCATCCCTGATCCCCAAGAGGTGCCGCTCTTGGACCCTTTTGTGGCATCAGAGTTCACTCCTCTAAATAAAAGGGAGAAATCCTAACGTTTTGGGCTGGTTGTGACCACGAACCGGCCCATTGATGCCAAGATCTTGCTGCCTGCAAGGAGCGCCAACGTGAAACTCTGTTGAACCTAACTCTTTGCGCTACAGCGTCCACCAGTGATGACCGTGTTCTGCTTGGGTTTTCGGATCAGATAGAACCCGCTCATCAGAGCCTCACTAACCCAGCCAGAACGTTACCCCCTCCCTAGGGCCTATTTACAACAGTGCAACCACATCTATCTACCACCTAAGGACAGGGAATTCCTACTATACATACCAAGACCTCTTATAATCGGCGGCCTCGCGATCCCATACGGATCCAGACCTCTCTGCCCATACGACAGTATCACAAGTGGCGGCCTCGCGATCCCATACGAATCCAGACCTCTCTGCCCATACGACAGTATCACAAGTGGCGGCCTCGCGATCCCATACGAATCCAGACCTCTCTGCCCATACGACAGTATCAGCACAATCGGCGGCCTCGCGATCCCATACGAATCCAGACCTCTCTGCCCATACGACAGTATCAGCACAATCGGCGGCCTCGCGATCCCATACGAATCCAGACCTCTCTGCCCATACGACAGTATCACAAGTGGCGGCCTCGCGATCCCATATGAATCAAGACCTCTCTACCCAGACGGCAGTCTCAGCACAATCGGCGGCCTCGCGATCCCATACGAATCCAGACCTCTCTGCCCATACGACAGTATCACAAGTGGCGGCCTCGCGATCCCATACGAATCCAGACCTCTCTGCCCATACGACAGTATCACAAGTGGCGGCCTCGCGATCCCATACGAATCCAGACCTCTCTGCCCATACGACAGTATCACAAGTGGCGGCCTCGCGATCCCATACGAATCCAGACCTCTCTGCCCATACGACAGTATCACAAGTGGCGGCCTCGCGATCCCATACGAATCCAGACCTCTCTACCCAGACGGCAGTCTCAGCACAATCGGCGGCCTCGCGATCCCATACGAATCCAGACCTCTCTGCCCATACGACAGTATCACAAGTGGCGGCCTCGCGATCCCATACGAATCCAGACCTCTCTACCCAGACGGCAGTCTCATACGACAGTTCATCCTATGATCACCATAACATACAAAAAGGGAATCAGTCTCACTATTCATCAGATCACACAAGGACTGCCAGTTCGAGCATAGCCTGTTCTCCGGTTCGAGGGGCTCCTCTTTCCCTTATTCAGTTACCACTTACCTGATCAGGGTTAACATCTGTTCATGTAGCTGCAGCTGACTAGAAGAATAGGCTACCCTCTCATACAAGAACACGCAGCACATGTTGGTTCACTACAAACTGGGTACTTTATTACTCATTACATACGCAATCACATAACATTACAATATAACACATAACCTGCAAAGAAAAGTGAAAGATTAAGTTGTACACTCTAATAAGAAAGGGTCGACATCACCTTAGTAGTGTGTAGCCTGTACTCAGTGGTCATCTAGGTTCCCTTCTCGTCTGTGCCTCGGCTCGCCTGGAAGTCACACCTCCGCAGTCACGGATACATGTCTGCACCACTATGCGCTGTTCTCTTCACCCTTCTCCGAGTCACTGGGACCTCTTCCTTATCGGCTACTCTCTCCTCTCTGGCTACTCTGCTAGGAGAGTATCTGTCTCTCGGTTCTTCTCCGCCTTCAAGATGGCGTCTGTCTTCCCTGGAATAAGTAGTAGATTTACTGCTAACGGCTAGATGCCGCCTACGGACTGAACATGTAACTGTCTCAGACTTTCACTAATATAGAGGTGCGTTTCATCATGGAAATTTCCGGCCCGTAACCTGCCGCCCACCAAATTCTTGTACCTCCCCGTACCAAGGACACATTCCCAGCCGGCCGGCCTGATGTAGTGTCTTCGGCATGAAGAAAAATACAATCCTTCGATAAGGGCCGGCCTGAACCGGTTCTCTCCAAGCGAATAACACCTCATAACTAAAACATTACATTTGACCTAGAAGCATCCCAAGCTGCCGGAGCAGAAAGAAAGATGGAGTCTCTCCCGTTTGAGGCCTACCAGGCCTGAATTCAGCACGGCTCCATGAAATACCCTCACTACAGGACAGGTTATCCCTAATACTAACAAATCTATCCCCTAGGCTATGTGTGCAAGCCCTGATCTATGGGGAAGAGCACAGGATCATGTCGAAGTGCCTAGTAAATAGGCTCCATTCACTACTCTAACCCTTAGACTTGAATGGTAAGAGACTGAAGTCACATTCACTCACTTTTCCTCACAAGAAGGCCGGGAAAATCGAGCAGAACAGACCGGCAATGCGAGATCTGCACTTTGCGGTACAGTGACAACAGCCCGTGGTGATCACCAATGAGAATCTCCAACAATGATCATCCCCAACACCCTACAGGATCTTCGCATTAGAGTGACAACTATCCATGACGCCAGCACCAGACTTGCTCTTCCCCCTACAGCAACGACCATCCGCAGAGCTCTCGTCGCGGCCTCCTCCAACACAAACTGGACTTTTCGTTTTGGATTTTGAGAAGGTAACTTTTTCAGCCGGATTCACCTGGCCTCTGTATCCAGCCCATGCTCCATCACGATTGACATGAACTTGTGATTTACTCCGGTATAGAACAACTAGGCGCTTTACTTAACTAAATCTTTGAAACTGCATTTCTCTGGGTCTACTGATTAGATATTTGTAATTTTTGTTTTCAAATTATTAATTAAAGTTTACCCAATTGTTAAAATTTTCTGTTGGCTTTGTCTTGTTTTGAGTTGTTTTCTTATTACTGTTTGTGTGTGCATAAATACTTAACTTATTGCCTCTAAATTAAGACTGAGTGCTTTTGTGCCAAACTACCGTAGGGGTTAAACACAAGTTAATTTGGTGACTTTTGTGGTTTTTACCCTGACAAAGATCGTGGTTGTTGCTTGAGAAGAATCTTCATCCCCCTCAATCAAAAACAAAGTTTCCTATTGTCAAAGAGCAGTAATTGTTGGAGACTGTCAGAGTTTTTGAAAGGGTTCTGTTGAACTCTGATTTTCGGGTTCACATGAAATCTCAGACTATTCAAATTGTGCTGCATTAATAGGTATTAGTGCATATAAGATTTGGATTCAGTCTACAATCATGTCTCCAATGTTACACCTTTTTACAATAATGACATGGAAGAGTCTTTTTCAACATGGCTATATCCATCGCTGAATTTGGGTCGACAGGTATTCCACACCCCTTACCTTGTGAGACACCATTCTCACAAGGTAGGGGGTTGACAACCACTTTGATAACAAACTCCCTGAATTCCAGCACCAACACAAGGTCTATGGCCTGGATTTGCCATATATGGGGCATTCTGGAATCCTTTCTCTGCTTTGTTTGAGCCAACATGAATTTCTCTTTAATTTTCGTCTCTCTCTATTTCAAATCAGCACTGCAATACTTGACCTTTAATAGATGCAACATTTTCTTAGATTTACTAGCTCAGGGTTTCAACGCCAATATGCTGGTGAAAAACTTGCATAAGCCTCCCATAATAAACATGCACAGACTCTATGGATTCTTGGATAGTTATTGATATTTTCAACCAATCAATCTGTTTTCATGGACCCGTAGTTTTCAAATAGTTAATCACCTGATTATACTTGTCCACGATAGTGAGAGACGTAGCCTTCATTTGGGCTTACCTCTGCAGTTCCTCAGCTGGCCACTGCACCACCACTTTGTACTCTGCCTGCAAATCTCTTGGGACAATAATGTCAAAGAAAATATTCAAATTCCTTCAAAGCACCTTTGAGATTTTCACAAACTGATTAACTTGGGTGTACCAAACGTGAGGATTTTCTCTCAGTTTTGGAAGTAGATTTGTGAACATGAAAAAGAACACCACGACTCCAGTGCACACACATATCCACCCCATGTACTTCTCTAAATAGATAAGTCCTAAACTCTGAGTAACGTTTGCTAATTTCATTTTCTGGCCCACTAGTATCATCATCCTTTTTCTTATTCTTCTTTACATTCTGAGCCCACTGATCTTTAATCCTTAGAGTATCATTCCACTTTAGAATGTTGCTAATGAATTCCCTTTAAATGCAGTTTCCCTCAAACGCATATTTTTGAGAAGTTCCTCACTCATGAACATCCTAAAATTATTTTTCAGATTATGACCCTTGGACAAGTCAAGACCAAATTCTGCTGCGATTCCTTCAAGTATCTCATGAACCTCACATGCACGCCTAGTAGCCTCTCTGCATAAGAACAAATGTTCCTGTTTGTTGTACACATTTATAAATTCCAGCTCCAGATTTCGTTTGCTCTCAAAACATCCAACACCCTTGTTGGTAAATCCTTGTCTGGGGTATCTGACACAGTGCTCTCATCAACCTCGACAACAGGGCCACTCTTGAAGAGAGATGTTACCAATCATGGTCTTGCTCCCAAATCTAAAGAAGTACCAGTACTTGGGGTAACGGGGACTGTAGAAGGAACTGGGGCTAAGGGTAATGACAGTAGCACTCAAAGCTTCTACTGGTGAAGCTGCTATAGCAAGGGGTAAACCTCCCCAGGAATACTCTGATATACCAGTGCACTTACACTCAGCTCCAATGCTGTTGGCGCAGTGTGGACTGTTGATTTTCTCCAGTCTGCTGGTCGACATTGTACAGTGGTGGTTGAGAAGCCTACGGATCATTCAAAATGTTATCTCCGGAGACACTATCACTAATCTCAGTGTTCTTCTTTTGAATCCTATCCCCTTCTCATGCTTGCTTCCTCGCTGCTCTGTCTTTTGTCAAGGCCGGATACATTCTAGTACCAACAACAACATTCTCCCTCCACTCCTGCTGTTCTGCATCTAGTCTTACATCCTTCAAACTAAGAACCTTATTCTTTGTCTGGGTCTGATATTTCTCTTTCTCTTTCGCATGGGCAGCACACTTTCATGCGTTCAAAGTCTCCAATTGAGCTGATCTAGGTGGCGGGGTTCATTTCATACAACATTCGCCTCAAATTTTCAATTATTCTCAGATTAAAGGTACCATGTGGGGGAAATTGCAAGGACCCTTCATTCACTGTGATCTTATTCCATGGTTTGATCTAAATGCACATGTTTAAACCGACCTTGGTTGTCGTGTAATGTGTGGGTATGCCCTCAGGAGTCCCCTCACCCCCACGGGTAGGTATTCTAACATCATCTCTTAACAAGGCTTTCATTTTCCTGAGAAAATGTAATCTTTACTCTATTTGCAGCACAACACAAAATGAATATGCTTCAACTGAAATAAACAGCAGTTCTCAGAAAGCCACAAAACATTACGAAACAACACGAATATCCAATCTCAGCGCAACACCATCGAACTGACCACTTACAATGTGGCACTCTCTGATTTAATTACCAATCCCAGCGCTGCACCCTTTGTCTCGAATTAGGCTTAACTTCAATAGTTCAACAATATATCAATGACAGTAAAGCACATTTTGCCCCACAAGAAGAGTAAAGAATAATAGATTTGTAAACCTAGAAGGCTTGTTGGGAGAGTAGTAAACTTACCAGTTCAGTTCGATCAAATTAGAAATAAATCAATAGTCACAATGCTGGAGCGGGTAGTACAACATTTTGTATACCCCCCCCATTTCTGCATGTTTATATTAATCCGAATAATCTATTAATTGTAATATTATTAATCTGTTTGAAGTGATAACTCACCAATTATATTAATGAAAGAATTACACGTGGGACTTGCATTTGCATGGCAAAACTAACTGTATACTAATATATGTACGCATACTAATGGTAGAAAATTAGAATATTGCATGATATATGTTGCTTTTGTGACGTAATTGTAAGTTGCGCCAGATGACATCGTTCGGTGAATATAAATGCTTTGAATGTTGCTATCATGCTAGATAATTACTTACACAAAGGGGAATTAGTGAGGGTTTGACATTTATTTAGCCATTTCAATGTTTTAATTACGTTTTGTGTTTGATTTGCTTAAGTTGACCATTTGGACCTAAGAAAAGATGGCTGACCAAGACACACGACGCGACTACTACCGTTTCACGAGGTTTTGGGTGAAGTGCGCCTGCGCCACCGCCAGCAACAAGTGGCCTCGTTCCGACCCCAGGCAAGATGTACCCATCAAGGTCACACTGGGAGAATCGCCAAGTTCACGAAACAAAGGACTGTCTTTAAAACCGGAACCAGCAAGTGTGATGACTTAACCTAACAGACTATGTGAGAACTTTACCGAATGACCCCAAACCAGCCAATCAGGACTGCCTAAAACTGATTTTTGTTACATTTTGATGTTAGTTTCATTATAAAAGTTGGTAGACAAAGCAAATTAGGATCTTCTTACTCTTTGAGCGAACTTTTCTTTTGCTGACGGAGAGGACAGTGACACTGCTGGACAGCTGTTATCCTGAATCTTTGAAAGACTGAATTGCTGCCTGACTTTGATGAATTAACGACTTTTCCACGACTTGATTGACTTAGAGGACGTCTAATAGCCAGATTAGGTAAATATGATGTTCGCTGATTTGGTGTATGACTTAATGAAAGTGAAATTGATTAGATAAACAAAATTATTATTTTAACAAACAAATGTGTTGGGTGATTTATTTGAAGAGACTAGAATCAGATTAAATGTAGATTAAAGAATTGAGTCACCAAATATCCAATATCAACTAACTGATCCATCGATTAAATGAAGGGAATATCTCGAGGTTCTGAGTTTAATAAAGGTACTTAATGTATGTTCAGGTAAATTAGGTTCTTTAGTTGAAAAGGTATTCCTTTCATGTCAGCGTTTGGACAATTTATCTCTCCTGTGAGAACGGATCAATGAAGTGTGAGTGTTGGTGTTATGGGCCCCACCAGTGAATGTATTGAGTGAATGTGCTAATGTGATATTTGATCTTTGACGAAGGGAGGATTTAAAATTCCACGCTGCATCAACCGTATAAAAGCATTTTGGTATTATCCAAAGCTAGCCCAAATAGCAGTTTGAAAGACATGTAATTTTTATTTTCATTTCAAATCTTTATTCGGTTTATGCACATATTAAACCACAAAAGAACAAACATCATAAAATACAGAGCTAAAATTGCCCCAAATAAACACTATGAAAAAAGCTCTAAATAATTCAAACGGATGAAAGTGACAGCAGAGTTCTCCATGTGTTAAACAATTCCTTTCACATATGGTGTGATGATGGATATGGCAACCACATTACACACTAAAACCTCAGCTTGACGTGCGGACGTCCACCCTGGTTGCGGATGTGTCGGACCAGCGGGCCACTCTCGGCGACCTCAAGTCGGCCAACGATCTGATGGCCCGGCGGCTGGAGGACTTTGAGGGACGGGCCCGCCGCAATAACATCCGCGTCATAGGCGTCCCGGAGACCTCCGACAGCCACCCGGTGGATCTCTTGGTGGAGGAGCTCATCCTCAAGCATCTTGCCCCCGCCGGCCTGAGTAAATTCTTTGCCGTGGAGCGGGCCCATCGAGTTCCGGGCGGTCGGCCACGGCCGGGGGCCCCCCCGAGGCCCATTGTTGCCAGACTTTTCTACTACAGAGACCGAGATGTGATTTTGCAGGCCTCGCGGGCCCATGGCCCGGTCCGCCATGAGAATGCGTCTATTAACTTTTTCCCGGACTTCACCCAACTTGTCCAGAAACAGAGGATGGGCTTCCAGGGGGTGAAGCGTCGCCTCTGCGACCTGGGTCTCAAGTACTCCATGCTTTTTCCTGCTAGGCTCCGAGTGGAGCACGACGATCGGACAACCTTTTTTGACTCTCCCGCGACTGTGAGTGACTGGCTTGACTCGCTGCCGGGCCGCGGGGACCGGCCTGGGCCCTCTGCTGGTACCGAGGGTGGCGGGTCTCCCTCGGAGTGACTTTGGTCCTTGACTTTGCCATTTTGTACTGTTCGGCTGGGTTCAACTTCTCTTTTGCATTTTGTTTCATTATGATCTATGTGGGGGGCGGTTGGGGACGGGTTCCTCTCCTCCTCCGGGGTCTTTCCGTAGAATGGGGTTTATGGGGCGACAGGCACACTGCAAGTTGGGGTGGTTTTTCGGGTCGCAGGGGTGCAGGGTGGGGGGAGTTGGAAGTTGGGGGGGGTTGGGGGGTTTTGATTTGTGTGTTTTGTTTTTAATGCGAGGTCTTTGTTCTGTTCCAGTTTCGGGCGTTGCGCTATCTGCTGGGGGACCCTTGATCGATTGGAGGGGATGGGGGGGGACGGGTTGAGGTTGATGTCATGGAACGTCAATGGATTGGGGGACCGTATCAAACGGGGTGTTGTGCTGCAGTATTTGCGACGTATGTCTCCTGATGTGGTGTTTTTACAGGAGACGCATCTGGTGGGTAACGTTTGTCATGCCATGAACAGGGGGGGGTACCGACTCGTTGCCCATTCTGGTTTCACCACTGGCTCTAGAGGGGTTGGCATTCTCCTGCGCTCTTCACTTCCGCTGGAGATCACCAGGGTAGTCCCGGACGATAGAGGGCGCTATGTGGCTTTGACTGGGCGGTGGGAGGGGCAGTCCCTTTCCTTGGTCTCTGTCTATGTTCCCCCGGGCCTCCAGAACTCCACCTTTTCAGACTTGGGTCGAATGCTGCTTGAGCTTCCTGACAGTCTTCTGCTTATGGGTGGGGATTTCAATTCGGTAGTCTCAGGCGACCGGGATCGCCACCCGCCCAGGGCCCTCCCTGCTGCGCAGGCGTGGCTTGGCGGATTCTTGGAGACCTTCGGTCTGGTCGATTGCTGGAGGTTAATGCATCCTACGCAGTGTCAGTACACCTTTCACTCTGGGGCGCATGGGAGTCTCTCCAGATTGGATTACTTTCTTATGCCCGCGGCCCAGACTGCCCGGATTCGAGAGGTTAAGCATCTGGCCCGGGGTATTTCTGATCATTCCCCACTGTGGTTGCTCTTTGACACTGGGACGCGGTCTGCTGGGCGGATCGCTCCTATTAACCCTTGGTACCTGCGGAACCCCACGATCCGCTATAGCCTGGTCCAGTCGATTGACCAATATTTCCTTGAGAATGATGGGTCGGTGATGTCCGCAGTGTCCCTGTGGGAAGCTTTTAAGGCAGTACTCCGTGGGCAGGCCCTATCCCAGATTGTGGCGGCTAAGAAGGTTAAGATGGAGGCGGTGGTGAAGCTGGAGACCGACATCTTGGGGTTGGAGGCGGCCTTGGAGACGGGTGTCACTCCGGATGAGTTACATGCCCTCAGCCTGAAGCAGTTCGAGTATAAGTCCCTTGTCACTGATGCTGCCAGGACCATGTATAGGGAGCAGCAGGGTAGGTTGTATGATGCTGGAGACAAGGCTGGTAAATTGATTGCTTGGCTGGATAGGAAGGAGAGAGTGAATCGTGTGGTCCCAGAGCTCCGGGTTGCGGATGGAGTGTGTATGACTGAGCCTGGTGAGATTGTGGAGTGCTTTGCTGACCACCTCCGGGCGGTGTATTCCCCGGTGTCCGATAGAGATGAAGACGACTCTCGTCTTCTACTACGGGATATTGTCCTGCCCGGCTTATCCGTCGAGGACCGTGAGCGGTTGGCTGCCCCCTTGGCTGTCGATGAGATTGCTACTGCGATTAGCTCCCTTCGCTCGGGCAAAGCCATGGGCCCCAATGGCCTGCCGATCGAACTATACAAACTACGCCCGGATAAAATCACGCCCTTCCTCCGTCGTCTGTTTCAGGAGTCGAACGAGAGGGGTTCCCTTCCCGCCGACCAGCGTCTGGCGACTATAGTCGTGATTCCTAAGGAGGGTAAACCACGTGACCGCTGTGCTTCATATAGGCCTATCTCCCTCTTAAACGCAGAACCCAAAATCCTGGCTAAAGTCCTCGCCAACCGCTTGCTGAGCGTTATCTGTGATCTGATTCATCCGGATCAATGCGGCTTCATCCCCCACCGTAATACCGCTCTTAATCTGCGGCGTCTGCACGGCGTCCTAGCTAGGGCAAAATACTTTTCTGAACCAGCCGTATTGGTTTCCTTGGACGCCACCATGGCCTTTGATACCATCGAGTGGCCATTCCTCTGGGCGGTCTTGGAGAAGTTTGGCTTTGGGGAGGGATTTCTTAGCTGGGTGAAGCTTCTTTATGCCGGACCAATGGCTCAGGTGGTTGTCAATGGGCGGGCTTCCCGGCCTTTTGCTCTCGGGAGGGGCACTAGGCAGGGGTGCCCGTTGTCCCCTCTGCTTTTTGCTCTTGCCTTGGAACCGCTCGCCGCCTGGCTCCGCTGGGAGCCCTCTATCAGAGGGATCCGGTGGGCCCCGGGCTTCGAGGATCGGGTCTCGCTGTACGCGGATGATATTCTTCTGTACCTCACCTCGCCGCGACAGTCGCTTAATGTTCTATTTGATGTCCTCACTTCCTTTGGGAAAAACTCGGGTTTGATAATTAACTGGTCCAAATCTTGCGTGTACCCTATCTCTGGTGGCCCTCCCATTTTGCCGCCTCTACTTCCTATCCAAACGTCCTCATCCGGCTTTAAGTACCTGGGGGTATATGTTTCGTTGGACCCGGCGGTCCGCTATGAGCAGAACCTCCTGTCTCCACTCCGACGTTTGAGGGTGGATACGGCTCGTTGGTGTAGGTTGCCCCTGTCTCCGCTTGGTCGCGCGGCCCTGTTTAAAATGATGTCCCTTCCCAGATTTCTTTACGCACTTCAGAACTCCTTTGATGTCATTCCGGTGGCCTACTTTCGGGAGGTGGAGAGTCTGCAGAGGAGACTGGTCTGGGACGGGCGGGCGCGTATCGCTCTGGCAAAGCTTACTCTCCCCTGGTATGACGGGGGCATCGCGCTTCCTGACATTAGACGGTACTATTGGGCCTCCCAACTGTCGGCAATTAACCATGCCACGTACGCTCCTGGTCTGAACCCGGCGTATGAGATGGATAAATTCCTGCTTCCCGGCGGTAATTATAACAGAGCGCTTTACTCCCGATCTGCTGGTAGGACCCTCACGGGCCCTACCAAGATTGCGGTACGGGTGTGGAAGGCGGCGAATGTAGCGATGGGCTGGAGTGAGCGTTTAACGTGTGCTACTCCCTTGTTTGCCTCAGACCGCCTGGGGAGCCTCTGGACGACGAAAGGCTTTGAGCACTGGGACACGATTGGCATTAGCAGAGTGGGGGATCTGTGGGTTAAAGGCGCGGTCAAGACTTTCGCGGCGCTCCGGAGCGAGTATGAGCTTAGTGAGAGGGAGTTTTTCCGCTACGCTCAGGTTCGGCATGCCCTGCTCTCGGTTTTTGGGGAAGGGTCCACGGTCCCTGTTTCTTCGCCCCTCGAGGACCGCATACTCGACGGTCACGTTCCCGATAGTACTATCTCTTTGATCTATAAAAAATTGATAAATATTTGGGCTGACCTCTTGGTGCGTCTACGGGAGGCATGGACGGGGGATGGGGTTGAGTTGGACGACGAGGACTGGCAGTCCGCGCTATCATCTCCTAAGGAGGTTGCCATCCCGGCCCGTCTCCGTTTGGTCCAGCTTAAGATCCTCCATCGCGTTTACGTGACGGGTCCCCGATTGGGCTCGATGGGGTTTTCTGAGGACGGGCTCTGTAAGCATGGCTGTGGGCACAGTGCCACCTTTCTCCACATCCTGTGGGAGTGCCGCGAGGTGGTGGAATACTGGCGTCAGGTGCATGAGGTTATGAGGCGAGTCACCGGGGTCACGCTGTTGCCGGAGGTGCGTCGTTGTGTTCTGAATGTGTGGGAGCCCAATGACTATAACGCGGCCCAGACTCGGTGGGCGGCCCTGGGGAACATGAAAGCAAAGAGGGACATAGCGCAGCTTTGGGGTTCGCAACGGCCCCCCACCGTGTCTGTCTGGAAGGAGAACATGGACTGGTGCATGTTCAGGGAAAAGACTGTGTATGTGGCTCGTGGTAAACCCGGGGCTTGGAGCAGAATTTGGGGGCAGTGGAATGTGTATCGTGGAAGTATTTGTGCTCCCCCCCTGGTGGAAACGTCTGAGGTAGCCTTGTCCCCCTGATCCTTGATGGTTCCTTACTTATCTGGCACATCTGAGTATAGTTTTGGTATTCCCGTTTCTCCCCCCCCCCTCTACCTCTTTGTTCCCCTTCTTCTTGACTGCCATCGGGTGGTCGGATATGGAAGTGCCCCTGCTGTGGCCCGACGCCCATCTCATGTTTTCTTGCCTCGCTTTTGTTTTAAGTTGTTATTTATGTTAAAAGGGTCTATCCTGATTTCCTTTAGGTGCAGTTTGATCTTCTGTAGGGTGCGGAGCCCCGGTGGGCCAGTCATTGTGTTTGCACTGTTTGAACTTTTACCTACTAGCGGCCGGCCCAGGTGGTTGTAGGCCCGTGCTTGTAACCATCTTTCTGCACAATAAAAAATTTTCAAAAAAAAAAAAATAAATAAAAAAAAATATAAAACCTCAGCTAATCCACACAAATACATAAAAGCCTCCCAATAGTTTCCCCTGAAGAGACATTCCCTAATGCTAAGTTAAGGATTCAAATAAGGTTGGGGATGTCAAGCAGCAGGTGTCAGCAAGCAAATCCTCTAAAGGCAGAACAAAGTGAAGGTTCAATCACGCAAAGAGGAACAGAGCTGTAACTCTATGAGCAGGAAAAAAATAACGCTAGGGTCTCTAAAGAGGAAAGCACCTGAACCTAACTTGCTCAGTAATGAACAATTAAAGCATAAGATTTAACAAATGATTACACTTCCCATGGTTCTGAAGAAGTGGAGATTAATCAGAAGTCAGCATTTCTTCAATAAGGTGTTGTCGCCCTCCTTCCCAGTCATTGCATGAAGGAAGCTTACAGCTGCACGACCTTCATGAGATATCTGGTACAGGATAATACATCATGGTCAGGTTATCCCAGGAACGGCTGCAAGAAACCAATTACAGTAAAACTAATGAGAACAACATTTCTCATGAAAACTGAACAATTGACACTATTCATTAATTTGAACTACGGCAGTTAGCATGTCTCCTGAAATGAGAGGAAAGAGTGAAATAACTTTCAGCACCTGTAATCCCAGTAGAATTCTGATAGGCTATTGCTTGCTCTGCCACACCCGTTTCCCTGTGAAGCCCTTGATGAGCAGACCGAGGAGCAGAGTGACGAGCAGCAGCTCAGTACAGAGCGGCGTGCAGCAGGGGACCGCGGGAGTCCCGCGCCTCGCTCCTCCAACGGCTAACAGCCCGGGAAAAAAGTCTTGCAGCGGTAGCCGCAGGAGTCACGTAGATTGTGGAATCCTTGGAGTCTTCAGAGCCAGGAAGCCTCCGCGCTTGTCCTGAGTGGCGGAAAGTGGTAGGCCAGCGGGAGCAGGAGCAGGGGTCCAGTGGGGGCGAGTTCTCGGCAGGCACTTGACAGACAGTTTGATCGTGGGGGCGGCCCAATAGACCAGGGTGCAGCTGGTGACCTGCCTGTGAGCGACCCCGCCGGTGTACCTCGCTTTCTAGCCTAGCTTGCTGGCTCTTGCTGACCCTGCCTTGCCTCCCTCTCTCTCCATATCCCCCACCATCTCTCTCCACCTCCACCTCCACACGCACCTGCCTGTAGGGAGTTTTGGTTATCACCACCGTGCACCAACAGCCCCAGCCGGAGGCAACAGGGCGGAGGCAGAGGCAGCGGCAGCGGCAGCGGCTAAAAGCCAATGGTGGATGAGCCAAGGAGCAGTACTGAGATGGCGATAGCGATAGCGGTGGCCTGAACCAGGTTAGAGTGTACAGAGGTGACAGGGGAGGTAGCCGAAAACACGCATCGCCGTATGAGTACAAACTAAAGTTTGGACGGCAACAGGCACTTAGAGTCAGGAGGAGGATTAAAAGCACATACTATCAAACCTTAAGCCTCGACTCAGAATTTGAATTTGAAAAATTCAATTGCAACTATCGTGATAACCGAATACAAGACTACTAACTGCAAAGGATGAGATCGGGCAAAGTTAGGAGGACTCGAAAGCAGTCGCAAAAAATTCAAAAAGTACAGAAAATGCCTGGTACCAACCAGGGGGACAAAAGCCAAAAAATAACCCAGACAAAAAAGGGAATAGCTACAACTCCACTGAGCCCATTAATCTCGCCGATCGCAGCCCTATTCCGGAATCAGGAAATTAGAGGCACAACAGAAACAAACAAAGCCTTTTGAAAGTCACATGGGCTGTGATTTTCTCAACACCTCGAGCCCTACCGTTCTTCCAGCCCCTTTATCTCATCAAAGGGTGCCACATCGCAAGGGAACAGACTACAGTCCAACTGCTCAGGCATCTTTGGGACCAATAACCTTGACCAAATGAACCCAAGCAGTCAAGACCCAAATTAAGATTTAAGCATAAACAAATGGCAGCCACACACGGAGACGGAAGTGAACAACTTGAAAAAAGACGCGACCACGGCTTGGGCGGTCAGAGGGGACATATCAGTGCCATAAAATCAGGCTGCAATCCCGAAAGAGGAATTGGAATTGAAGAAAAATAGTCCTAACGGGAGCAACCCTAAAGCAGCAGTAAAAAATTCCCCTGTTGATGGCAGTAATTGAAATGAAGAAGGAGGAATGCAAATGGTAAGGGCCGGCACATTAGACGCTTATGGAAGCCCGAAAATTGCATGAGGTATTACTTTAAAATCTACAACACCTTTCACATCCACCAAGCCTCACTTCCCCAAATTGGCTTTGAGAACTGAAGCCCAGATACACAGGATGAGTAAAGACGAAGCGACTTGCCCGGAAGATCTTGAAATTTCATGGTTGAAGCTCCTAAGCCCCTCATAAAGTAAGGAGTCATCACTAGTTCCAACCAATAGTGAGACAGCAGAGGCCAACAAACCCCCAAAGCAAAATGCAGCCGACAGTCGGACTTGAAGACTAATCTGGAGAATAATGGAACAGTAATAATAGCTATCCAGTGTTAGAAGGTGGCCTGATATATGCTGTCCCCTAGTTCTAGTGGGCACCCTGTAT
Source organism: Triturus cristatus (assembly GCF_964204655.1). Classification (NCBI taxonomy): domain Eukaryota; kingdom Metazoa; phylum Chordata; class Amphibia; order Caudata; family Salamandridae; genus Triturus; species Triturus cristatus. Next base: position 320,296,212 of record NC_140584.1, on the reverse strand, counting down.
CAGTCCAAACAACCCCTTATGGTGATAGGTTAAAGACAACCTTTATTGAAAGCTATCCTAGTGGTTGCTATGGAGAGCAGCCTTCAGGCTAAGTCTTGAAGGAATGTAAAGCAGCTTGTTTTACCAGTCTATAATCTCTAGAATGATCAAATGAAAAGACAACCACACCAGGTATATATTCAAAATATATGTATTTAAGGTTAAACACACCCCTCTAGTCTCTTTATGAGACTGGAGTTCGACGTACTAAAGTTACAAGTGATCAAGCATCAGTAAAAGCACAAATACACGTTTGGGCCCTAGGGGCGCACCAAACCATATATTAAAAAAATGGTATAAGAACCACGACTGAAATAGGCACTAGGCCTATTGCCTCTAGAATCGCTGGGACCCCAAGGAACCACCCAAGGTAGGGGCACAGGGGACCCACAGGAGCTGTATGCAGTGTGGAAACACAACCACAGGTTTCTATTATCTTCTATGGGCAATGTCGCGGTTGGAATTTTAAAGATTAGGGACACTTCTAATCGAGTCAGGACCAAACCCTTTTGGACTTAAGAAGTTCTAGGGCTAGCATCCACGAGAGCACTGGAAAACTCGAGTTACCTCACCCAGGGAAGCCGGGTGCATAGGTGTCTTTTGGTGTCGAGTCGCGTCGTCGATTTCAATGGAAGCCTGCAAAGAACTGCTGCTGCCGTGAAGAGGAGAAGTGTCCGGAGAGATCCAAGCCTGGATCTAGGATGTAAGGAACCTGAAAGCAGAGGGGACAGAGTCTGCGTCACTTGCCAGTGACCTACGGCAGGATGGACCAATGCCCACAGATGTCGGGTGCTTCAGGTGAGTTGATGGGTGTCTTGACTCTTCAGTCACGAGGTCCAGGAGGCGTCGACGAAGTCCATGAGCCGGATTCCAGCTGTCCCACAAAGTCTGTCAAGTGCTGCGGTGTCAGCAACCAGAAAGGACCCAACAAGCCTTGGCAACGGCAAGTCACAGGTATGCAGAGAAAGGACTGCGGTGCAGACCAGCAAGGTCTGAGGGACTCACCCAGCGAGGGCAAGTCAGGGCACGTCTGGAGCAACCGGGAACGCCCAATCAGAAAAGGAGTCGCCTTTGTGAGGACCTGCTAGCCAACGGGCTAGTGATCGTAAAGGAGCCTCGAGCAATCACACTTGAAGCTGGCCCACGGGTCACTCGTGGAGTGGAGGCCAACAATCTTGGGTGCAGGAGGTGCTCAAGGCTGGGGCTACTCGGAGCCCGAAGCACAACTTCGAGGATGACCAAGAAAGTAGTGTTGCTGCAAAAGTTCACGGTGTCCAGGGGTCACGGTTCCATGTCACCCACGATAGCAACGGGCCTTAGCTTTGCTGTGGATTCAGGGTAGCCTCAGGGAAGTCTGGAAATCCACCTCTGGGGATGCAGAGGCTTCGGCGTCTGGCAGGAGCTACAGAATTGCAGACCAGTCAGTTGCTTCTTTGGGGAATCACTCCTTGACCCTAAGGGAGATTTCTTTCATCTTCTAGTCATGATAGAAAATCGAAGGTCCTGTTTATATGTTGCAGAGGTTCGTCCAGAGTAATCTAAAGTCCTAGGGACTGGATTCCTATACTTATACTAAGGTTAGGGGATGGACTAACTCTAAGGCCCCACCTATGGGTGGACCTGGGGTGGGGGTGGTTACACCCCTTCCCCTTTGTCCAGTTTCGTGCCAGAGCAGGGCCTGAGTGCCCCTGCAACTGGTTTGAACTGGGCTATGCACAGGGACACCTTGTGTGCCCCAGGCAGTGTCTCAAAAGCATTCTCTGAATGCACCCACCCTTCCCCAATACACATCTGCCTGTCTGGGGAGATGGTTACACCTCTCTATGACAGGAAACCTATTGTCCAGGCCTCCCCTGCCGGGGTCTCCCTCAGCAACAGGAGGCCAGACCGGTGTCTGTGGCAGTGGCATCCATTTTGTGATGCCAGGGCTTTTGAATGTTTTAACCGGGCTTAGCCAGTGTGAACATGTCTCTCCCTCTAGAAGGGTGGAATGCTACCCCCGCCGCCAGGACTGGGGGGTAGTATTCCAAAGCGTTTGACACCAAACACAACATGTTTTGATGCAGCCATTCCAAAGTTAGCATTTACCGCGAGGTTATAATGCACTTAAGAGTATATGGTATGGCTGTATCACAGAACAGCCATAAGGAAGTATTTCTGAATGCTGCAGAGGGGCTCAGCTCATGCTTGGGCACCCTCTCACATAAAACCAAGCACTCTGCCTTCAGGATTGTCAAGGCCTGCTGTTGGTGTGGCTTAAAGGTTTATATGTGTCTGTATAAGTTAGTGATATAGGTAGCCTATACCTAGGCTTTCCTGTTTTCAGTTTCTATTTTTGGTAAATTCTGGTGGTGTTTTTTCAGTGTTTTCCAGTGATTTCCATACCTCAAAAAAACAGTGCTTTTCAGTGTTTACTCATTTTCGCGCCATAAGAAACAACTGAAACAGTGTTTTGCCGGTGTTTATGGAATGCTTTGCATTTATGATTGATTTTTCCATTTTTCTTCAGAAATTGTATACTGCTCTACATTTCAGAAGCTTAATACAGTCATTAAAAAGTTTCCATTGTCCTTTGATTCTGCAGCTCAGATTTAACAAGCAGTTGCAATGCAATAGGTCTCGCATTTATGCGAGTTTAAGCTATTGGCATTGTAAATGACAAAGCCTTTTATTTATGTTTTAAAAACAAAAACAAAAATAAAAGGCATTGTTATTTGCAATGTCAATAGCTCAAACTTGCGTAAATGCAAACACCTATTGCGTTGCAAATACAAATGCTTGTTTAAAATGAAAGCGTGATTTGGTCACTCAGCAAGTGTTTGTCAATAAATATACGTAGAGAACTTTTTTAATGCTATTATGAAATTGCAGTGTGGCCGAAGGGGCATATGCAAGTCAAAAAAATGGGGTTAGGTAAAAGACTTCCTCTAGCAAAAACAAATAATAAATATTTGGAGCTTTGTTGTTGCACTTGTTTTTTTTTGTCCAACAGTGATGGTAGCTTTTTCTCTTTTGACTGCTCTCCAACAGGATTGTGTAGCAAGTGCTGAAATGCAATAAGGTACTTTTAGGTGCACCATGTGCTGGGTGGCGTGCGTTGTGGACTCCAGCAACATGTGGACGGCTTGGGAAGGGATCAGTATGCTGGGGAGGAAGAGGCAGTGTATTACCATATTTGTTAACAGTTAATGCAGAGATGCATGGAGAACATGTAGATGTTTGTAGGATTATAAAGAGACTTTTGAAATGTGTATAATTCCTCATAGATCGTTAATTCTACAGCAATAAAATGAAAGCAGCTGGATTTGCTCAATTCTCGTGGAATTACCTTTGGCACCTGCTGCGCATTTGTACACCCTCACCACTCTATCACTTTTGTCTACCTCCGCACACCTCTTCGCCCTTAGACTCGAAAGGCTCGTTTTAGAGGGTGAGCACACTGAAATCATGGAGGATGGACTCATTTATGTAATGTGCGGAAGGTTACCAGGTCAGGTGAGGTCAATGAAATTGATGGGCGGCATTTTGCTCGTTTTGGACTGTGAAGATGAATCCAAGAAAGAGGATTCCCACCAAAAGAGGGTGGGAGTTGCGAAGTATTTTCTACGGGTCAGTATAGAAGTGTAATTCCCACAGACATGATGCATCGCAGACTCTTAAAAGCTGCACAACCACTACAAAGAAGATAACACTTATCCAAGACCATAAACCCTAAAAACGGTCAAAGGTAAAACCAATTTCCTCCAAAGAAGCTGCTTTTCACAAGCATTCTGCTATAACAATATTAACAAAAAAGAACTATGGGGCATATTATCAAGCCAGGCGATAAAAAATTATCGCCGCTTTAGTGGCAGAAAACTGCCACTAAAACGGCGATAATGGGCTTGATAATGTACTCTATGGAATTCCAATTAAAGCCCATGTTAAATGTGAAGGACGTCTAACATGGGCTTCATTTGGAATTCCATAGAGCATATTATCAAGCCCATTATCGCAGTTTTAGCGGCAGTTTTCTGCCACTAAAGCGGCGATAAAATGCCCCTATATGTGTGTGCAAAAAACACACTGAATTGTCTTCTTGCCCCTTATAAATAACATTACTCGACGCAATAGTTAGGTTGGCCCTGCAGCAATTCACACCTCTTTGTCACCACGTTTCTCTGGAAGCGGCTCTCAACTTGCTGAGGTGCTCAAGAATGCACCTGTTGATCCTGTGCTGGTATCAATAGTAAAGCTCTGAACGCTGAACCCACGAGGTATCTCCCCATTCGTTTTGAAGGAAAGGCGCAACGACCTAGTCCGGCTGTGCTCCCCTCACCTTGTGCTTTCTGTGCACGGTACAAGCCACACTTCCCCCTGACCACAGGTCACTGTTTGCACAGGGTTCGAGTGTGGCTCGTGAGACATCTGTATTTTTTCAGGGGGGTTGAGTAAATGTGTATGCCGGGAATGTACAGTGCAGGGTGATCAGATAGCTGTGTTTCTTTTAAACTCACCAAGCTAAACAGCCCAGGTATTGTTTCAACCACTGAGCTAGGAACGTGAATACTTATAGTGTTCACATCATTTACACAAACACGGCCAAGAGGGCGCTAGCAAACGGTTCTATGACTCGAGGTCAGCCTGTCAATAGGAGAAGAGAAATTAATTGCACTGAGCAAAAAAAACGGTGTAATTACATAACTGCGGGGAATGTGTTGCTTGAAAAACTGATGCATTGAAAGACAGTTTGCACTTGTTCGCACTTGTCAACATTTCAGATAGTCTTGCCAAGGTTTTTTTTTTTTTTAGACATTTAACTTGGTAGTTTGTCAGCAAGGCCGTAAATGAAGCAGGCGATCCTGTTGTGTGGGGTGGGGGTGGAAGTCCGAATCCGAGCATTGTACATTCAGTGTCTCTTTAAATAGTATTCTAACTCCATGGTAATGAGGCTACTGTTCTGAAGGATGTTTTACAACTGCTACACTCCTTCTCCAGTCTCCATTATTTATAGGCAGAATATTTCATGGACGCTCGTAATTTGGAGATAATAGCAAATATACAGCCCATTTAAAAAACAAGAAAGAAACTAGAGCGTGCCGCCTCTTTCTCCAGTGCCCGCCCCCCCGCCCCCCGGCGCCCACTCCTTTATGAACAACAACAAAGCCTTGTTAAGTAAATGGTCTTTTTAAAGACCTGTGAAGTACTCAGGTGCGGCCGGCTGCAGTAAGACAGACAGCAGTCAACACAAGCTCCTCTCTCCCAACGTGAGCCAGGCAGGGTGCCTGGTGTTGCTCTGGCCCTTAGGCCATTCACACCTCGCCTCCCCATGTGCATAAGCAGTGTTTTCCCCGACACCTCCTCGCCAGGCTACCACAGGCAGGCCAATGTTTGTAATGCTTTGGCGCCATCAAGTGGCCAAGTAGCGTAACAACTATGAAAATCAGTGACACTCGGTTTAAACTATGTCAGCTGATTTTCATCCGGTAGGGTACTGCTCCGGCCCATTTTGGTATCCCGCAATTATCTACTAGAACCCACTCTGGTCAGATGGAACTTTTTACTTGCCCAATAGCGTGGAGGGAAAAACACAGTTATCAAAATTACTGTCCGCAATTTGCCATAATCAAGGACTCGAGACTTAATCTCTTGGCTCTCTGGTTTTTATTATCAGCATGAAGATTTGCAGATACAAAGTCCTCAATACGAGGCACAACAAGTACATAGGCACTAACACAAAAGCTACTCTACGGAGAATCCGCATACGGCTAAAAATAACTAAAAGTACAATCTCTAAAAGCATGAGGTAGAACACCACCAAGCAAATGTCGATACTAGGGACACTGAACCATACCATCTCTGTCCCTACTCTGCACTAGATGACATCCCTACTTAGCAATCCCTTGAGACCCTCATCCAGTAAAAGGTGTCAGAGTGAAACTTCATAAGAAGACTTCACTTAGAGAGCTTGGTCTAAGTTGCCCCCTCTATCCCTTCGCCTAGCCTTCCTCTGCTCTGGGCTGCTCTGAACTGCCTCCACCCTCGGGGCGCTGTCCCTAATACAGAACCCCAAATCCCAGAACACGCCCTTTGCGCCTCCTCTTCTGCGGGGTCGTCTTTCAGTAAATTTCCACAGAGCGCTGTCCAGTTCCATCGTCCATCGCTTGGCCTTGAGTCCCAGACGCCATCCGCACTAGGAGTTACGATTGGCACATTCCAATACACTCCCATGTCTGGCTTTTACTACATAAGTCAATTTGTGAACAAAGAGCTTCTCTACTAACGAGCAACTGTCCTTGCACCTGGGGTGAGATCATGCAAAGCAGACATTCTTCACATCTTTTAAGTTGCAATTTACTACAGCCTAAAACCTCTACTGGAATAAATCCTTTTTGGCCTATTGCCCTTGGCTAACATAAGAAAATACCAGGCCTTTCGCCTCAACGATATATGCGAATTCTGGCCACTACTTCGGTTACACAAGCAGGTTTAAATCACAGTATTGACATTTACGTCTTTCTTTCATGTGTGGTCAAACTAAACAGTCTACAGACACGAATTCTAATCTACACGTTTTAACATCACATTGTTCAAAAAGGACTAAGCTCTATGCATTGCTTCAATATATACATAAGATGTTTGTACATAGCTAACACTTCTATTAAAATCGATATAGGTTATACAATTCGTAATACATTGCACATAAAATACCTGAGCACACATTTGATTATATGCGGGTGCCGACTAACAGTGAATATAACGCACCCCTACGATTTTCAAACTTTTAAGCGCTACATCAGTTCCCCCCTTTGATGACATCCGTCATCACTCCATTACATTTCTCTTCTTTAGAACTGATTTAGACCGCGCTAGTCATAACTTTGCCATGTCGAACTCCCTCCAGTCTCTTAAGACTCTCATATTGCTGTTCCTGGAGCTTCGCCATCCTTTTTTCGTTTGCCTTAAGAGCCCTTTCAACCTTGCCTCCTTGATACCACTTCCATGCCTTCACGCATCCCCACAAACAAATCACGCAAACCACAGCAATGATAATCGGCTTCAATACTGATCCCAGAAATCCTCTTCCCAAATTCGCAAACCAAGTTCCCACTCTTCCAAATCCTAATCCAATCTTCTCCCACACATTCTCCTCCGTCAAATCCATAATCTCCTTGTGAATAGTCGTGATGTTATCTATGTACTTCCCTATCTCCTTCGTGTTATCCGGAATATATGTGCAGCATTCCTGAACCTTCTGCATAACCATATTCCGTATCGACAACATCTCTCCAGCCACCAACAACAAAGATCTCGCCGTGTTCATAGACAACTCATCAACCACAGTCGCCAACCTCCTGATCTTCACATCATTCAACACCACACCCATACTAGGTATCATTGCTCCGTATATGTCTCCAATCACTGCACCGGCGTTCGTAGCCCTACGTTTCCTAGACTGTCGCTTCGTCTCTAACAACTCCAAGTCCTCGGTGTGATAGATCTTCGGGAATATAATAGCCAAATAGCATATGCCATACCAATTCGCAGGTAGCCTGACATAAGCATTCTTCCCACATACATAATATACTGTCGGAATTACCTCTACTGGACCTACCATAAAATTCTTAGCAGAAGCTTCCACTGTGAAGGTCTGAGAACAAGTGCTATGTCCTACTGCGACCTTATCCGTATCGGATTGAGGCCGTCCAATACACAAATTCCCTCTCTGTACCTCATCTAACGCTATTGGTCCATAACTTCCCTTGGATCTGTGAGCCCTCTCCTCGTCTGTCCAATCTACTGGACTATCTCCGGTGTGTCGTGTCTGGGTCAACTTTCTGTATCTGTCCTCTACCTGATCTATGAATTTCTTCTCTGTCTCAGATAACGCACATGTCAGGTTATTCCTGTGAGCATGCGCCGTATCCAACTTCATAGTCGGTCTAAAATACTTCAGGAGTCCGTCCTCTTTCTTGTTAGAATCATATTTGTTCAAATGCTTGATTGCTGGAACTTCAGGAAGTACCGTGTCAAAATTTGAAAAGAAATACTCGAACTGTCTCCTGTCATAAAATAAACTGAGCAATAAACTACAAGAAATCCCATATGTCAATGGGAGATGATGATACTTGATACCCTCATCCACTGAAGCAGGCAACTGCATGCACACATAGCAATCCTTCACATCCATCGCATCAACATACTCATACAGCAACTTTGCATACGCGTTAAGCTTAAAATCACCCCTCGACAAATCCATGTGGAGTCTGCGATCATCCCTCAACTTCGATATTTCCTGTTCTCTAATACTGACACCACTCTGCCCTGGGGTATTAGGTGTGGGTGCTCCCTGAACCTTCCCCTCTTGCCTGTGAGCCACCATGTATGAACTTATCACTACCGCAAATATGGTGATTATCACAACTCCTACCAATGTGCCTATTATCAATCTAGCCCTACGATGTGGGTTTGCAGGATCTGCCATCTTCGGAATATACTCAGTGTCCAATACAGTCTCTGAAAGGGTAAGTCTCTTTCTCATTAGTGTCTCTTTCGTGAACTTAGGCAAACCTCCCTAACTTTTCTTCGTTCTATAACGGAAAAATCCCTAATTTTGTTCTTCTTCCGCTCGGATCTAGGTTATCTTCTTTTCTGCTTGTAACCTTCTCAAATCAATCTAACATAAGCGCTGGTCCCAACAGCTCCAAGACTCCCTGCAAGATTTCGAGCTTAAGAATGATCAGTTCTTATGGGTCTGGCACAGTCGTGAACGTCGGGAACTCTAAATTGTCCAAGATCATACCTCGAATGACACTCAGGAATGGCGGACTCGGAATATGAATCGTCAAAATTCCTTCGATCTCCAATCCCGGAACCTTCAGCAACACTTCCACCCTCTGGAGCGGGACACTGTTGACCAATGTCATTGACCTCAACCTTCCCGTGCTCGGTAACCCTGGCATCAGTCACTTGATATGCCCACTCTGGTGAAGCGTACTTCCGACTTGGCACTCGAGTTCTCTTGGACCTTCTCACACCACCTTGAGGATTCTCCTCGTCTCCTGATTCTTCTTCTGGTTCCTCCGAAACTGGTGCAAGGTCTGTGTCCGGAGCCAACCTCAGGTTTACCCGGTTCTGTCTTGCGGGCCAAACCCTTTCTGCTTCGGTAGCACCTCCGGTCTTCTCTTCGATACCCGGTGCACTGACCTCCTCTTCTTCGGCAGAACTTGATTCTGTACTACCCACTGCACCTCTTGCTCCTTCGCCGGTTTCTGGGTCAGTACTTCTTTCACGCTCTTCCCCAGTACGATTCAGTGCACCATCAGCCGCTTCAGCAACCCTTACAGCTTGACTGGCCCTCTCAGGAGGCTCTGTCGGCTCACTGGGACCTTTGTTCTCGAGAGGGGCTGTATCTTCCAAGGGTGCTGGAACTCTACGGGTATGAGAAGCATGCACCCAGTTCGGTAAACCTCCACACTTGACAGCTGTGTTCGTGACAAGAATCACTTGGAAAGGGCCGCGCCACCTAGCATCCAAACAACTCTTCCTCGCGTGCTTTCGGACTAGGACCCAATCGCCTGGGTCCAAGTCGTGGCACCGGTCCCTCGCAGCTGGAACCGTTGCTGTCTGCACCTGCTGAGACACAGAACGGACCACGTCAGCAAGGCCTTTACAATAGTCCAGGATCATATCATCAGTGATATTTATCAGAGCAGTAGCAGGTATTGCAGGCAAACGCATCGCTCTTCCCATGAGGATTTCATGGGGTGACAACCCAGTCCTTCTATCAGGCACACTTCGGAGGCTTATAAGGACCAAAGGCAATGCGTCAGGCCATTTCAGAGACGTAGACGAACACACTTTCGCCATCCGAGCCTTCAGAGTTCCATTCACCTGCTCCACTATCCCTGAAGCTTCTGGTCTATAGCTACAGTGTAACTTCTGGTCTATATTCAAAGCAGCACAAAGCAACTTCATAACTTCGCTGTGGAAATGAGTTCCTCTGTCCGATTCAAAGGACGTCGGGAACCCGTCCCTTGGAATGAGTTCTCTCAATAATAGTTTCGCTACTGTGAGTGTGTCACATCTGCGTGTAGGGTACGCCTCCACCCACCTGGAAAAGACACATACTATCACTAATATGTACCTCAACCCATTACACTTCGGCATTTCGACAAAATCCAACTGCATCCTATTGAAAGGTCCCCCTGACCTCCCTATGTGGCTCAACGTCACAGCGGTTCTTTTCCCCACATTCATCTGTTGACAAGTGACACACCTCTGGCGCACAGTTTCAGCCACTGCACGAAACTTCGGGTTGTACCAAGTCTGACGAAACACTCTCATCATGGCATCCCTACCCAGATGTACAGCACCATGTATCAACCTCGCCATGGGATTCAACAAACTTTCCGGCAACACCGCTCGTCCATCATTCGAAACCCATATATCCACCTCTCCCTTCTCACATCCAGCTCGTATCCAGCTGTCACGTTCCTGATCCGAGACCCCTTCCTGAAGCTGTTTCAGTTCCTCCCATGAGTCTGCCATTGCTAACATCTGACCATACACCCTCTCCTCCCCAGTTGCCTCCATGTAGGTCTCAGTGAAGTTGCATCCCTGTTCTGCACAAAATCGGGCTACTTCATCAGCGTAGTTGTTTCCCAACGAGACGAAATCATTTCCCTTTGTGTGTGCAGCACATTTAACAACAGCAATTTCATCAGGACCTTGCAATGCTTTTAACAGTTTCCGTACATGTTCACCATTTCTTATAGGAGAACCTGAAGACGTCATAAACCCTCTCTGGGACCATAGCTGTCCGAAGTCATGAACCACACCAAACCCATACTGGCTGTCCGTGTAAATAGTTACACGGATCTTGTCGGCTGCCAAACAGGCACGAGTCAAGGCAATGAGCTCAGCCACCTGCGCGGAGTGTACTCCTTCTAAACAAGCGGCTTCAACCACACCCGTAATGGTGCATACAGCAAACGCTGCTCTCAGTCTACCAACACTGTCTCTTAAACATGAACCGTCCACAAAGAAAATCTCATCTGAAACTGGGAGTGGTTCATCGACAATGTCAGGTCTCGGTTTGGTGCATAGTTCCGTAACGTCGAGACAATCATGGTCCTCACAATCTTCATTATCATCCGTAATTGGAACAGGTAACAATGTAGCAGGATTTAAAACAGCACACCTCTTCAATGTCACATTATCGGCTGCAAGGATAACTTGCTCATAACGAGTCAGCCTATTATTCGTGAGGTGCTGTGTTTTAGTCCTAGTCATCAACAATTCAACAGAGTGCGGCACATGTACAGTAAGAGGATGACCCATCACAATGCTCTCACATCTCTCGATGCTGACACCTGTTGCCGCAACGGATCTGAGACATTCGGGCAACGCAGAAGCTACTGGATCTAAAGTAGCTGAGAAATAGGCAACTGGTCTACGGACACCTCCATGATTCTGGGTTAACACTGCTAATGCGCAACCTTCTCTTTCGCAGCAGAACAATGCAAATGCCTTGTTGTAATCCGGCATTCCCAACGCAGGAGCGCTACATAAGGCTTCTCTCAGCCTCAGAAATGATTTCAAACAGTCGTCGTCCCATGGTACCGGATCACTTACATCCTTTCGCGTCAGCCGCTGTAAAGGCTTCGCTTCAAAGGAAAAGTTTGGGATCCACTGGCGGCAATAGCCCACCATCCCCAAAAACATTCTAACTTCCCTCTGCGTCGAGGGAACTGGCATTCTCAGAATCGCATCAATGCGATCTGGAGACACTTTCCTTTTACCCTTTTCGATCCTGTGCCCCAAATACTGTACCTCAGGTAAACAGTATTGCAACTTGTTTGGAGACACCTTGTGACCATTCTCTCCCAGGAAGTTCAACAACGCAATGGTATCGACCCTGCAAGCGTCTTCTGTCTCTGACGCAACAAGCAGGTCGTCAATGTATTGCACCAAAACAGAGTTTTTCGGCAACACAAGACCTTCAAGATTCTTCTTTAAGAGCTGATTAAAAATTGACGGGCTCTCCGTATACCCCTGTGGGATACGGCACCACGTTAATATATGATTCTCTAGCCTAAATGCAAAAAGAAACCTACTCTCTTCATGTAGGGGAATCGAAAAGAATGCCTGACACAAGTCAATCACTGTGAACCATCCAGCTTCGCATGGGATCTGGAACAGTATCACAGATGGATTCGGTACCACTGGACAACATGGAACAACTATGTCGTTTATTTTCCGCAGATCTTGCACTATCCTGAACTTCCCACTTGGTTTCTGCAATCCCATAATGGGTGAGTTACACGGACTACCCATGATCTCCACCAGTATTCCCTGCCTAATCATAGACTCGATCACAGGTTTAATCCCTGCAATTGTTTCAGGCGACAGTTTATACTGGGGTGTTCTCGGGAATTCCGCGTTCGGCTTAACCTGTATTCTCACTGGTTCCACTCCCCTGACTAAGCCGATCTCCTCTCCGCTTAGATCCCACACATCGGTCGATACAGACTCCCTCAAATCCTGTGGAAGCTCCTCCACTGTCAAAGCCGGGTACATTTCCACGCACACCCGCTGATTTGCAACCTTAAAGGTCGCGTCATCATCCCTTGTCTGTACCTCTACTCCTTTCGGGGTACAGTAGATTGTGCAATTGAGCTTACACAACAAATCTCTTCCCAACAAACAAACAGGACTAGAATCGCACACCACGAACTGATGTCGATCCCTAAAGTTTCCTATCCTGACTGGAATCGGTTCCGTTAAGGGGCTCACTAGCCTCTTGTTCGCCACTCCAACCACTTGTATGCATTCCCCCGAAAGGGCTACCCCCGGAATTACTGCTGATCTTATAGTTGACCTGGTAGCCCCCGTATCTACCAAAAAGGTGGTAGGGTGTCCATCGAGTTCTGCTTCCACAAAGGGTCCTCTCTGATCTACCTCTAGAATAGCCCTAAGTATGCAATCATCATCCTGACCTAAACTCAACTGCGCCAGCAAATCTGCATCCCTCTCCTCTCCCACTTCGAACATGGGCATCTGCAAATAAGTCCGAGCTCCCTGCTGTATGTTCTGCATCCTGGGTGGCTGGGGAACCTGCACCTGCGAGACGCCGGTCCCCCCCTTCCATCATTCTCGGTACAGTCACCGTCTGTACCTGTTCTGCCCCAGGGACCTGACCCATTCCTCCCTCCATCTGTGGCTGATTATAGGGGTTCAAGGGACACTCGCGCCTCCAATGTCCCACCTGGTGACACTGGTGACAAGCAGTCGTCTTCTTCAAGATCGCTACATCTATGCCTGTCCTAGGGTCAACGGGCCTCGGCCTTCCCTGACCCTGCATATTCTGATTCCCTGTCTGATAGTTTCCCTGTCTCCGCACCACCGGACCCCCATTCGGCGGTCCCTGAGCAGCTTGCATCTGAATGAGCAATAGGCTATCCTTCATCTTCTTGTGCTTGGACTCAATCTCATCCGTGCAGTACCTGGCGTGTACCGCAAGATCTCATCCACAGGCTTATTCTGCCAACAGATCAAATGCTGCTGTATCATGAGACTGACTTCGGGCTTCAAACCCAGCACGAACTTAGACACAAACTGTCCCATGTCCTTCGTTTCCAGCTCATCTAGGCCACTGTACTGCTTAAAAGCCTTCAAAAGTCTCTCATAAAATTCATGTACTGTCTCCTTCGGCTCCTGCACTGTCCTATCTATCTTCACCCAATCAATGTCTTGGGGTGAAACCTTCGATTTCAACCAGGTAATTACTTTATCGTACAGCCTCATCACTACGGGCGACGGACCATTTGTAATCATGTTCCTATCAGGCTCATAGTCCGGCCAATCAACAGCAATTTTACATGCGTTCCACAGATCCCCTGGAACCACAATATCGAATAAGGTGTTCAGGTCTATCCACAACACCTTCGAAATCTTAACAAAACGCTCAACTTGCTTGTACCACTCTGCAGGCTTCTCCCTGAGCCTGGGAAAATCATTCGTAAATGATGCCAAATCCCCCCTGCTCCATGGTACATGCACATATCCTCCATTCGCCACTTCCCTAAGGGGAAAGGTCTTCGCTAATAGCAACCCCTCTGCCGGAGTTCCTCCTTCCGCTCCCCTTGGGGTCTTTTTCCTTTGACCATTTCTCCTCCCATTTATCAAGCGTCAACCATGGCCGCATGGCTAGGACCAGTTCTCTAGTATGTGACCTCAGTCCAACAACCCTCTTCTCCTCTAGCTCCCGCTCTGTATAATGCATCCTATGGCTTCCTTGCAACGCTCTAGTCTTAGACAGATCCACACCATATTCCTTCGCCAATCCCCTCAATTTCTCGTGTGCCATTCGTGCTTTCCGCGTCACATCTTTCGCCACGAAAAACAGGTCATCTGGACTGTAGGATACTATCCTCTCAAGAGGTAGACTTCCATATATAATTTCATCTGCCTCTGCCTTAAGCCTTACTACATCTATCATCCCTGCCTTCAAGGCTCCTTTCAACACCTGACAACTTGCTCCACGTCCCTCATCATATTCACATTCTGGCTCCTTCTCCCTCCTCTCTGGTGGTTCTACAGGAGCAGAAGGGCTCTGAAAGGCAACTGGAGTTGTCCCCGCTTTGCCCATATTCCAGCTCATTTGCTTCTTTGGCGGTACCCATGACCTTAAATCTGATCTCGACTCCATCAGAGTCCTCGGCCTCTCCGATCTCTGATCTTCCTCACCCCTAGATGTGTCTGATACCGCTGCTAATGGTGTACTCCATTGTACAGGGCTTGGAGGTCGGGCCGTTGCCCCTTCCAACACACTTTCCCCGCTTTCTCTCCTCGTTCTTTCTGTCACTCGTTCCGACCTCTCTCTTTCCTCTGATTCCGGACTGTATATCGACACAATCGGTCCAATGGTGACCGGTACCCTCAAGGCATCCGGTAACCTCATCTCTCTTTCAATCCTCCCACTAGCCTCAGACTGACCCTGTGAACTCGCGGTTTCAAACAAAACCAACCCTTCCACTCGGGTCTCAGGCTGGATTGTTACCCTCCTAGTTTCTCCCCTCTCACCCCACCTATCATCCGCTTCATCTGGATTATAAGGGGGTGGTCTCTCGTCTAGCAATCTTTGCAATACCCCATCATCGGAATCACTATCTTCCTCTTGTGCCTTCTCCTGTGCTTTCACATGGCGTATCCCCGTCGAATCTATTATTACAGGATACAGTTTCGCTTCCTCAATTGTCTGCACTCTCCATCTTTTCTCCGCTGCGTCCCACTTGGCATCCTGAAATGCCCTAATCGACTTCCTAATCCTCTCCTGACTTCTTCCCTTTTCCTTATCATGCGCTGCTCTAATCCACGCATGTAATGCTTCGAACTGTGCTGGTCTTGGCAAGGGTCTTAAGGACCCCATCACCGTCTTCAGTTGGTACAGCACTGCTAGTCTAAATGAGCCATACCTCGGGAAAGCTAGTTCCCCTTCGCCTTGTGTCATCTTGTGCCAATTCTCGATCCAAACTATAGTATGTAACCCCACATTCTGTGCCATGTAGTGTGCCGGGGTATCCTCGGGAGGGGCTTCTTCTCCCCCACGAACAACCACATGCTTATCGCCTCTACACAACTCTCGCAAAGCCCTAAGGCACTTCATGATGAGCAAATTCGATCTCGCGCTCTATTCACTTCTTGTTCTCGAATCCTCCAATAACAGCGCGACTCACACCAACCGGCCTATCACAGCGCGACACTCTCTGACGTCACCTTCCTTCGTCCGCAGCAGTTCCCTTTCCCCAAACACGTTTCACGCTTGCTCTCGTCCCATTCATACACTGAAATAACCAATTAAGTTACTTCTCTGGCTGTCCGTCCACAGCCTCTGACTGTTCGTCCACAGTCTCTCGACCTTGTTGACCTCGTTTGGCGCCTGTCTGCCCCCGTCCGGCCAGACAGATCGCCTCTGATAGGTTACTAACACTCCGATCTGCACACCACAACCCACGACCAGCGTTAAGTTGCCATACACACACGCATTCGCTCCCCCTATCTCGGTCCAGGTGATCGATGGTACCTCACGATCTCCTTTGGGTGGTCAACAAAATCTATCTCAGGTGTCTTCTACACCACAATTCCCGGGCTGCGCGCGCTCACAGCCTGATCTCACAATCACACGACATACACAACAACTCCGCAAGACATCACACAACAAATCAACACCGCAATCTACAACATCTCATTATGTTCATACTCACTCCTGGAACTGCTGCTTTCTGCCGCGCTGCTACTCGCCGTCGATGCTCATCTGCTGCCGTCTGCTGCTCGCCATCTGATGATTCAGCATCACTTATCGTCTCTTGGGCCTCAAGGGTCACTTATCCTTATCTAATCTTCCCTCGCTATCAGAAAGAAACCATCCTCGTTTGCTACCAACTGCTCCGGCCCATTTTGGTATCCCGCAATTATCTACTAGAACCCACTCTGGTCAGATGGAACTTTTTACTTGCCCAATAGCGTGGAGGGAAAAACACAGTTATCAAAATTACTGTCCGCAATTTGCCATAATCAAGGACTCGAGACTTAATCTCTTGGCTCTCTGGTTTTTATTATCAGCATGAAGATTTGCAGATACAAAGTCCTCAATACGAGGCACAACAAGTACATAGGCACTAACACAAAAGCTACTCTACGGAGAATCCGCATACGGCTAAAAATAACTAAAAGTACAATCTCTAAAAGCATGAGGTAGAACACCACCAAGCAAATGCCGATACTAGGGACACTGAACCATACCATCTCTGTCCCTACTCTGCACTAGATGACATCCCTACTTAGCAATCCCTTGAGACCCTCATCCAGTAAAAGGTGTCAGAGTGAAACTTCATAAGAAGACTTCACTTAGAGAGCTTGGTCTAAGTTGCCCCCTCTATCCCTTCGCCTAGCCTTCCTCTGCTCTGGGCTGCTCTGAACTGCCTCCACCCTCGGGGCGCTGTCCCTAATACAGAACCCCAAATCCCAGAACACGCCCTTTGCGCCTCCTCTTCTGCGGGGTCGTCTTTCAGTAAATTTCCACAGAGCGCTGTCCAGTTCCATCGTCCATCGCTTGGCCTTGAGTCCCAGACGCCATCCGCACTAGGAGTTACGATTGGCACATTCCAATACACTCCCATGTCTGGCTTTTACTACATAAGTCAATTTGTGAACAAAGAGCTTCTCTACTAACGAGCAACTGTCCTTGCACCTGGGGTGAGATCATGCAAAGCAGACATTCTTCACATCTTTTAAGTTGCAATTTACTACAGCCTAAAACCTCTACTGGAATAAATCCTTTTTGGCCTATTGCCCTTGGCTAACATAAGAAAATACCAGGCCTTTCGCCTCAACGATATATGCGAATTCTGGCCACTACTTCGGTTACACAAGCAGGTTTAAATCACAGTATTGACATTTACGTCTTTCTTTCATGTGTGGTCAAACTAAACAGTCTACAGACACGAATTCTAATCTACACATTTTAACATCACATTGTTCAAAAAGGACTAAGCTCTATGCATTGCTTCAATATATACATAAGATGTTTGTACATAGCTAACACTTCTATTAAAATCGATATAGGTTATACAATTCGTAATACATTGCACATAAAATACCTGAGCACACATTTGATTATATGCGGGTGCCGACTAACAGTGAATATAACGCACCCCTACGATTTTCAAACTTTTAAGCGCTACATCAGTACTGTCGGGGAGAGTCGGTTTTAACCCAATTCCGAACAGCCTACCTATACCACAGTAAGGGGTGCAAGCACACCCTTACCCAGGCTGCAGTAGCAGACCTGTTGTGTCATTTTGGAGTGCTTCCCAGGGGTGGCATAATACAAGCTGCAGCCCCTGGTAGGCCTCTGAGGTACCTATGCCCTAGGTACATAGTATACCATATACTAGGGGCTTATAAGGCACTCCAGAATCCAATTAGATATGTACCTAATGTACATGGAAACCATTTTAGAGAGGAAGCAGTTAGGCTGTGGTCCTGATTAGCAGGGTCACAGCCAGACTAAGGTCAACAAACAGTGAAACACCACCAAAAAGTGGGGGTACCCATGTGAAGCAGATCCTACTCTCCTACACAGAATCCCAGTCAAACAAGGCTGACTAATTCCTTGTCAGATTTAGAAGAGCAGACGGGCATTAAACAAACATTGCAGCAAGAGAAAGCACCTAGTATCCCAATAACTCACCCGGAGCTTCTCGCGGCCGTTATAGAAACACTCCAAACATCTGCAAAGGCACTTAATTGCCAATCGGACAAACTTGACATCCAAATAGACCTACTGAATAGTATCGCGCTTCATATAGCAGGGTTAGACATTAAATTGGACAATCTTAACAAGCTAATAACAGCCGCACAATCAAAATATGCGTTTGAACAAAGTCCCTGCGCTTGCGGCCCAATCATCAACAAGTTGAGCCTCCTTCCTACCCTGTTAGAACAAATACTAGCACTCAAGCAGTCAAGTTTGCCATGCACTAAGCCCAAAGAGGCGTAAAGTAAAATACAACCAGCCTTCCTTAAACAGATGGACAAGAAAGTAGAGGACAATGAAAAACAAACAACTCCAGCTAAGAAAAAAACAGGCTCTACGTTAAATTCACCTACTTCCTCTAAACCAACTAAACTAACAACTAAATTAACAAAAAGACAAAAAAAACAAGAAAGAAAGGCTAGAAACAAACTATTAGTAGGCACCAAGGAGCAAGGAATCAAAGTGTTTCCAATATTCAGTACAACTAGAGAAATAGACTTCACAATAAACACCACAGGTTCCTCAAAGGGAACAATGGCTATGTCAACTGAGGCCCCAAAAGAGTGGTCTCGAGCAACATCAGCAAGGAAGGATCATGTCCCAAAGAAACAAAGAAACTTTAACGTCAGTAGTATAGTAGAGTCCAGGCAAAGTGGAAAGGAAATAGCAGTAGGGACCAGGATGGGTACAGAACTTGCAGTATGGAAAAAGTCAACATCAAGCCTGCAAAGGAGCCTCCAAATAAAAAGCGACGACAATCCAAGTACAACAAAAGGTAACACAGGAAATTATCAAAGAAATGAACATCATGGTGGTCGGCAATCAACTGGGAAAAAGCAACAAGAGAAAAAAGAAGGGCCAGGAAAAACTCCTACATCGCAGGCGCATCAACACTGCGTCAAACAGGCAAAGCAGAACAAAGAGACAAAAGGAACAACAACTGGAAATTATGGCTTAAAATTACAACAAAGTAAAAAAACAAATGAAGGAACCAGGGAATAACGACTGGAGCCAGTTGGTACGAACAGGGCATAATCAAGAGGTCAATGTAAATAACAAACAAAGCCTTGAAGACCATGTAGAGACAACTCTACAAGACAAGGACAGCTAGATCCCCCCCCCCAATCCAGAACACTAAGAGCTTACTACCTAGCCCAGCAACAAAGACTGTTTCACCATATGGAAGCCTTAGAGTGAGTGTAAATAACAAGGTAGAAGCCGCCCCCTTGGAAAGTGGGCATGTGACCTGGCCAAGGGTGGTAATTTCTGAAAAGGAACTGGTTCCCCAAAGACAGGTCCTCGGCGTAACTGAGAAAGAGACCAACTTGACAAGTAGGTCACCACTAACAATTACGCTACAAGGCGTTGAAAAGAGTAACAATCCCAATGGCGACAATCGTAGAATACAAATATCTTCCTTGGCGGCCACAGACCAACAAGTCAGTAACGGATCACTGACATAATATCGACTACAAAAATATAGACTTACAAAAATATCGATGCCAAAATATAGAATGCCAAAATATCGAAGTCCTATCTCCAAACAGGAAATTACAAAAATATCGAATCCAAAATATCGTTGTAAGTAATATAGTTAGTCAAAATATCGAATTTTTTAAATGTTTTAAAAGTAATGTTAAATAAATGAAATAATACATATAATTAACTGACACATACTTAAAAATACTTAAATAACAGTAAACTTAATGAATAATTAAAGTAAGTAAAAAAAAAAATTAATACATATATCTTAACGTGATATTAATTAAAAATATTCAATATTTTCTGTGTAGGATAGCGGGCGCGTAAAATTTACTATTACCACTCCAGTAAGTGCAATAGTAGGGAAAGCGTTGGATAGCGGGAGGGTAAAAATTACTATTCCCACTCCAGAGAATGCAACAGTAGGGAAAGCGTTGGATAGCGGGAGGGTAACATTTACTATTCCCACTCCAGTGAGTGCAACAGTAGGGAAAGCGTTGGATAGCGGGAGGGTAACATTTACTATTCCCACTCCAGTGAGTGCAACAGTAGGGAAAGCGTTGGATAGCGTAGGGGTAAAAATTACTATTCCCACTCCAGAGAGTGCAACAGTAGGGAAAGCGTTGGATAGCGGGAGGGTAACATTTACTATTCCCACTCCAGTGAGTGCAACAGTAGGGAAAGCGTTGGATAGCGGGAGGGTAACATTTACTATTCCCACTCCAGTGAGTGCAACAGTAGGGAAAGCGTTGGATAGCGTAGGGGTAAAAATTACTATTCCCACTCCAGAGAGTGCAACAGTAGGGAAAGCATTGGATAGCGGGAGGGTAACATTTACTATTCCCACTCCAGTGAGTGCAACAGTAGGGAAAGCGTTGGATAGCGTAGGGGTTAAAATGACTATTCCCACTCCAGAGAGTGCAACAGTAGGGAAAGCGTTGGATAGCGGGAGGGTAAAAATTACTATTCCCACTCCAGAGAGTGCAATAATAGGGAAAACATTGGATAGCGTAGGGGTAAAAATTACTATTCCCACTCCAGAGAGTGCAACAGTAGGGAAAGCGTTGGATAGCGGGAGGGTAACATTTACTATTCCCACTCCAGTGAGTGCAACAGTAGGGAAAGCGTTGGATAGCGTAGGGGTAAAAATTACTATTCACACTCCAGAGAGTGCAACAGTAGGGAAAACGTTGGATAGCGGGAGGGTAACATTTACTATTCCCACTCCAGTGAGTGCAACAGTAGGGAAAGCGTTGGATAGCGTAGGAGTAAAAATTACTATTCCCACTCCAGAGAGTGCAACAGTAGGGAAAGCGTTGGATAGCGGGAGGGTAAAAATTACTATTCCCACTCCAGTGAGTGCAACAGTAGGGAAAGCGTTGGATAGCGGGAGGGTAAAAATTACTATTCCCACTCCAGTGAGTGCAACAGTAGGGAAAGCGTTGGATAGCGGGAGGGTAAAAATTACTATTCACACTCCAGAGAGTGCAATAATAGGGAAAGCATTGGATAGTGTAGGGGTAAAAATTACTATTCCCACTCAAGTAAGTGCAATAGTAGAGAAAATAATAAATGTATTTTTATTTTTAAATTAATTAATTATTAATACAAAAACAAGTATTACCATTAATTACCAATCACACAAGAATTGATCATTTTTAAATACCAATACATTTTTGTTTAATTAATTAACAATTAATAGTTAATTAACAAACAATTGTTTTTCAATAACAAACATTAATAAATGCAAATAATACCAATTAATAATTAATTTATAATATATTAATTAAGGATATACACAAATTATTTAAATATTTTTTTTTTCCCAATTATATTACTTCCCACCATATTCCCGTATAAACACAATACCCGCTACAAATATTAATTGAATACAATTAACATAATTATCAATTTACCTATTAATACTAATTAATTACCAATTAATACTAATTATTTACAAATTAATAATTAATCAACAAACAATTAATTTTCAATACCAATTAATAATTAACTAATAACAATTAAATTACTTCCCACCCTATTCCCCTATAAACCCACAACCCGCTACAGAAGTAAAATGCAAAATTAAATTAAAGATATATTAATTAACAATATACACAAATAAAATACATAATTATTTATTTACAATTATATTACTTGCCACCATATTCCCCTATAAACACACTGCCCGCTACAAATATTAAATGAATACAATTAACATAATTATCAATTAAACAATTAATACAAATTAATTACCAATTAATACTAATTATTTACCAATTAATAATTAATCAACAACCAATTAATTTGCAATACCAATTAATAATTAACTAATAACAATTAAATTACTTCCCACCCTATTCCCCTATAAACCCACAACCCGTTACAGAAATAAAACGCAAAATTAAATTAAAAATAATTAATAATTCCTATAAATTATTATTTAATAATATATAATTAAATTACTTCCCACCCTATTCCCCTATAAACCCACAACCCGCTACAGAAGTAAAACGCAAAATTAAATTAAAAATAATTAATAATTCCTATAAATTATTATTTAATGTACTATAATTAAATTACTTCCCACCCTACTCCCCTATAAACCCACAACCCGCTACGGAATTAAATTACAAAAAAATAAAAAAACATAAAATTCTATAATTTAAAAATATTCTAACATACATTCCAATATTAATACATACTTTTAACACATATACTAACACTTAAAACACTATAAAAAAATCGATATTTTTAACAACTATATTTTTGCAATCGATATTTCTTACCTGTTTTTCGATATTCCTCACCACTATATTTTTGCAAGTCGATATTCTGTCCATTCGATATTAAAAACTCGATATTCTTGCTACTCGATATTTTTTTTTCGATATTATGTCTATTTACCGTCAGTAACAGCAGCTCCACAAGGAGGTACGGTCAACAATCACAACAACTACTATTAACACCAGAGTATGAGTCCCAAGGGTGGCATGACACCCTAAAAAGGGGCAACATACTCAAACTGACGGCAACCATCCCAGGGCTAAAACATCTAAATTCAGCCCATCTACTTTCTGTGGAATTTCGCCAGGCAGGACACGGCAACTCCAATGATCAAACTCACACAACATGGCAAACGGAGGAGGTCGTCCAGCTAATTATGTCCTTTAAACAACAATTTGACACATGGGGTATAAGGCTTTCAAAACCGGTCAAATTTAGTTACCCAGGCCCATTAAGAGAAAAATCCTCTGAGAAGGGAATAGTTGGGCACAGCCTGGCGACAACGGTACAGGTGTATTCAGTCCTCCGGAATGCAAGGGAGCTTAGTCCACCAATAGCAAGCTGCAGCACGGACAAAGCCGGTAAAGTAGTAACTACAGAACCCGACATGACCACTGGAGCTGACTTGCAGGTACGCTGAACAGAGTGAAAACCAACTTACCCCTACATAAACAGATAAAGAACAACAGTGAAGACAGCCTCCATCTTATCTCATGGAATATGGCCGGTGCTAAGAAATGGCTAGAAGACAGCCAGCCCCTTCAAAACTGGGCGTCTTGTGACCTAATCGCCCTACAGGAGACTTGGGCGCTAGAGGAGCTCCGCTTGTCGGATATACCCATTTCAGCACACCAGCAGAAAAAAACAGGAAGTATGGTCGTCCAAAAGGCGGGCTAGCAGTCTATGTCTCGACTGAACTTTATATTAAATCCGAGCAAATAACCCCTTACGGACCAAATATGCAACTAATAAAACTGTCTTTACCAGACAGAGCGGCACCTACACTATTAGTTAACATGCACGTTCATCCATCTGCGAAAGAGAAGAAAGCTCAGATTCAGCTGCTGATAACCACAATCAATGACATACAAAACAGCAATTCCACCTGGAAAAACAGCAATTCCACCTGGAAAATTATAATAACAGGTGAATTTAATTCAAATTTAATCTGTACACCGGAAGACGATGAGAAATTAGTAGCAGATAATGAGTTCTGGGAGGTACAACCCCAATACCAACTTAAATCGGATCGTCCCGACCCAGTAGGACAACAGCGGGTGACAACTTTGGAATACCTGGGCTTGAGAATAATAAATGGGAGAACTCCAGAGGATAACCCTCCAATGAATACCTATCTTGAAGGAAAAGTGCAATCAAGGCTTGACTATACAGCACTATCTCTACCATTATTCCCCTTTCTCACACGGTTGTTATTTGAATTCACTACTAAAAGTGACCATTCATACCAACATATTTACTTCAATTTAAAGCCTCCCAAGCATCAAAACAGCGCGATAATTGTTGAAAGCACGCTCTCAACTGACTTGAAACGACTGAAATTGTCAACAGAGAACATTGAAGAACTTCAAGCAACAGTACAGAGAATTAAAATGGAAAGCGAAACGAGCAAACGCAACAAGATACAAGAGTGGGTAAGTTTCACAAACAAACTACTAACAATTATGTCTGTCAAACCCAAACAAGCCTTGGAATCAAAATACACCAGGTTAACATCAATTGAACTTGTCAAACTTAAGCGAGAAATAAGGAAAAATGTAAGGAAACTTAAAAGAACCGAGACGTCTTCCCTAGATTGGGAATTAATACGGAAACCCAAGAAAAAGTACAAAAAGATGCAGAGGGAAGACAAAAGAAGACATGAGGACAAGTTTTGGGCTAAATTATTACATACTGCGAAGAAAATCAACTCAAGTGCATTTTGGGGAATAATAAATGGTCTAAAGCGGCCTGCTAACTCAATTACCTCAAGGGTACAAGAAAATTAGTGGGTTACATCACTAATAAAGAGATTCACAGACATTGAACCCTCGAACCACCCAGTATGGAGAGAGAGGTTTCAAGCAATTACTGTGAAGCAAGAGGTACAATTGAGCCACGACAGGAGCGTCTTACAGAACAAAAACAGCACCCCAACTTGCCAACATTCCAAATTGCAAACACAGACGAAGCACAACGGAAAGAAGCTGGTGACTTAGGATCCACCTTTGAAAACTCGAGCTTCTGTAACAAAGACATTAAAAGAATAATCCTGAAGGGTCGTGGAAATGGGTCCCTGGCCCAAATGGCATCCCTTCAATAATCTTTAAATCAGCCCCAGACGTCTGGAGCGGAAGACTAAAAAATCTGTATGAGGAAGTAGAGAGAGAAAGGGAAATTCCGACAAGCTGGCAAGGATCAGTAATCACTCCGGTTTTCAAAGGAGGCGAAAGAACCTCCCCATCCAATTACAGGTTGGTAGCCCTTCTGGACGTAGACGCGAAGTACTACGCCTCACTATTATTGGAAGATCTGTTCATCTGGTCTGATAAAACAAAACGGATACCACTTAAACAAACAGGGTTCTGAAAAGGGTGTGGGACTATAACAAACATCCTATCGCTCTCGCTGCTTGTCTACAAATATATTCAAAGGAAACAGCAGCTATACCTCAGTTTTATTGACCTAAAGGCGGCTTTTGATAGCGTGGACCGTCATCATTTGTGGGGAAAACTGCGTACATGGAACATCCCTGAAAAACTACTCAGAGGAATTTTGCTGCTATCTAATACATGGATGAAAGTAAAACTGGGAGATGGTTCGAGGCTGTCAAGAAAGGTTGTAACAACCAAAGAACTGAAATAAGGCTGTGTCCTGGCCCTGCATCTTTTTAACCTCTTCATGGCAGACCTGGCCCCAAAACTCAATAAGATCATATCTCATCCACCCAAACTAGGTAGTTTATCACTATCCCACTTATCATATGCAGATGACATTGTTTTGATGTGCCTAACTAAGATCGGCCTAGAAAGAGCACTTAAAGGATCGCTGGAATATATAGCCGACAATAAGTTAGAGATAAACATCGAAAAAAGCAAAACAATGCTGATCAGTACACATCAGAACGCAAAACAGCAATTCCAATTAGAGGGCAAATAATTCAAGCAGTATCCAAATATAAGTATTTGGGCTTTTATATTGACAACAGGCACAATCATCGAGACTAAAAAGCATATATGACTCAGAGGACAAACGCCTTATCATTTGTATTCAGGTCTTTAGCGAAAAAACTGAAGGGGCCATAATTTAAACCCCCATTTGCAGTAATAAAAGTCAAGATGTTACCAACATTAACATATGGCAGTACGGCATTGCACGGGAAAGACGCTGACCTACTAAACAAGTCTGAAGTTTCAATTTATAAAAGAGTCTTTCAAATTCATCAGTCCACCTCCCAGCACAGGTAAGACTAGAATTTGGGGTAACCAATGAAACACTGGGGAGAATGTACGCAACCATTAAGCAATGGTATACCCTTCAGCAAAACGCGGCAGAATTGGAACTGAGCAAGGCTTTGTGGGACGAATTAGAGAATGATGAAAAATCCCCATACAATCAATATCTAAACAAGCATTTACAATGCAATGGTCTCGGCATTGTTAAAGTTAGAGCTATTGGCATTGCTCATGACATTATTTTTGTTTATGTGCACTAACCTGCTGAACTGTTTTACAAATCATCACCAACTTGACATGAGAAGGGGAGCAAATCAGCGTTTGGGGTTCGGGCACATGTATCAGTATGCTGTTAGGAGACCACAATATAAGCTGTTTTAAGACAAACAATAGTGCGTCAGGTAATGCTGCCGGCGGTTTGTTGTAGCCGAGACCTAAAGAACGCGGAAATATTACCTCTACATCGTTATCTACTACACCTCCACTAGACAAGAAAAACAAACCGAAGCAGATAACACAAGCAATAAAAAATAAATTTAAAAAGTGTGGAAAGTTAAATATCTTTACCCATGTGAACATTACAGCGAGGAAAAAAGAAATATTGCACGAGCCAACTTCCAATCGTGGTAAAAACGGGTTCCCACTTCTCACATAGACGACACGCCTATTCTCAGTCCGTGGTGCAGGGTTGCCGTGAAACCAATCTAATTGGTGGCATGACACAAATGCAAAGCAGGACCAACCACTAACAAGAGAGCTCTGCACACACACCCCTAAAGTATCAGACAGCAGTGTTTGAGAAAGGTACGAGGAGGGAGACGGCACTCACCTTTTTGAGCCCGGCCGGTGCCCATCAGCAAGACGGCCAGCAGCAGCGGGCAGGCTCGGACGGCCATCCCCGCTATGCGCGCCCCAGTGGCAGCAGCCTGCAGTCCGCATGCATGGCGGGCGCCGGGCTTTGTTGTGGTGGCAGCTGCCGGTGCCTCCCCGGCTTCCCTACCCTCTACCGCCGCTTCCGGGCTGGAGGGGGGAGGGTCCGTGTTCAGGGAACCAAGCGTTGAGTAGCCCCTGGGGCCGTGAGGGCACTTTTCTCTGCGCAAAGTTGTGCCGTGCGGCGCCCCCGCATGCTCCGCCTGCCTCGGCCCCTCTCCTCGGCTTCCTGCTCCTCCTTCTAACAAACTGCTTCACCCCACGGGAAACTAAAATAAGCCAAGCATGAAAAAAACTCACATTTTCCTTTAAAGGTTTCCACCCTGAAAGTTGTATCTCCATTTGTTTATGCTGCCAAATCCGTGTTATTATTCCGTGGCAGTTAAAAGGGTATTATTCCCTCCTATAAACTGCATTATTTTGGAGGAACACACAATTGTAAAGAACGCTGAAAGACTCACAGCACTTCTCTTAAAATAGGAACAGCGCATCCTGTACTGAGAGAGCTAGGGCCGCCTCCCCAGATTCACGGAGAGAGTGATAACGTAAAAAGCACGAACTGATGCCGTGAGAGAGAAAAATGAAGAGGGACAGGGCCCTGCTCAAAATAAAGATAATGCATCCATCTAAAGTATTAGCGCCCACCCGATTGAATTAGCTATGCTTCCGGTGATAAAAAAAAAACCGGAAATGCTGCGCCTGAAAAACGTGGTCAAAACGGATCTACACAGAATCAAGGTAATTTCTAAACACACTGAGCCCTTGGTAATTGATGCCGGCAGGATACCTCATAAGATAAACGCTCGCAGCTGACAAATGCAGTGTTCCTTATAAATCCATTGTTTCCAATCTCGGCAAATCGAACCTTTTCATTCAAGCTCTCCTTCTATCTTGCATGGGTGGGGCCATTGATTAAGAATATCCTCCGCTTATTGCACTGGTTAGAAACCGCTTTCAAGTGCCATACTAAGCGATAAGAAAACAATTTAGTACTAGTACTTACACACGAGTCACTCACTACACACTCTCCGCGAGTCTCCAATGCGCCTCAAAAAGAGCATCGGCACACTCGTCTAAAGAGGTAAAGCACGGCACAAACTTGTAGTCTCTCTGGCAGCACGTCATGTATCATAACAAATATCACTTTTAGACAGCACGCACAGTACTCCTCTCTCGGAAGTACCGAACTAACCTTCCTGAACTTTTGCAGCAAGAATAGGAGTCATTTATAACCATCCTAAATTCTAGATAGCACTTAACATAGCACTGGTAGAGCCAATTTTTATTATAATTAACTCAGGAATTAGAATCTTATCCCCATCCGCAGACGTGTCTGCTCTCACATTATTCATCAACCCCTCATGAGCAGGTCAGTGCAGCAACGCTTCCGCGCCATGTTTAGAGTCCATCTCAAAAAAACAGGCCCCTCCCCCAAACCCCCATACAGCTCAATCTATAACTTAACTGGCACTCCAGAAAGTATGCCCGGGATACTGGTGCGCGTTGGCGTGCTTTGTAAGCCCCTAATTGGTAAAAAACGCTTTATAAATGCTGTGCAGCGTGTGACTCTTGAATCCACTGAGTAGAAGGTTGTGCTTCAAATGTGAGACTCGCACTGAGAGAGACGGTGTAGCAGGAGTGATGCTTGCTTTCAGTGAATGAGACAGGGTTCCAGGAGTGAGACTTTCATCCAACGAGAGACGACGCACTCCTGCGAGTGACGCGCGCACCCGCTGACTGACACTGCCCTCCTGCGGCTCTTGAGGGTGAGGCACGCATCTACTGAATGACGATGCCGCGCAGTGTGTGACACTGCGCCAGTGAGACACGTGGGAGACGCACAAGCATTGAGTGAGGTTTCAGGCATCGTTTGGGAATGAGCACTGAAGGCGGACAAATGAGCTCCTTTGTAATTCTTCCGCTAATCCCCGCGCTCCGGGCAAATTTATTGCACTGATTCAGAGGAAGTAACGGAGAAACCTGTGCCTGATTTATCTGCCAAGTTTTTTCTTCCAAAGAAGGCAGACAGAAGCATTCCACCTCAACTCCTGACACCAGGGCCGGAGCAGCCGCGGCTTAAGCTCTTACTACAATGTGTAGCACACACTGAGCAGCTGGCATCGCAGCGTTCGCCCGAGAAACCCCCTGAACTGTCCGCACTGAAAAGATGCTGCAGCCTGTCCGATAGGACCTTTGTCAAGTTTCACTTGGCTGCAAGTCCCGTCAATCAATTTAAGGTGAGGGAGCAACGCCGGGACACCACCGCCTTTCTCCGAGGCAGAGAAGAACTGCCTCGGAGAAACGCAGCCTCGGTTTCGGATTCGGGGCGTGTTTCTTTTTCTCTCCTCTTGCCATTGGCTGGAGGAGAGAAAAACACGCCCTGCGAAAAGCAACGAAAAAACACGCCCCCCGATCCGAAAAGGACGGGGCTTCAACGGAGTGACTGGACCTCTTCTCCAGTGGCTGGCCAGCATTTAAGAGGCCAGCCAATGGAGAACAGGAGAGAAGAGGGGCAAGCGCAGCCTTCGCAGCCGAGACCTAAAAAAGCACTACTAGAAACCTGCACAGGTGGTCTCTGGGAAACCAATTTGTCCTACTTATCCTTTAAGCAAGCCATAAATAAATCCGCTAAATTTCACTCCTTGCTGGTCGATAAAAACATCCTCCGTAAGAGAAAACACGCTTGGATGGTAATTACTAATTATAAGACACTTACCCCAGCACCATACCTAAACATCACGTTCTCGGTCTACAAAAAGTTGCAGCTAATGGCTTTGCCTCTAGGCAATCTGCCATCTACTGTCGATCAGCCAACATGGGTCCCCAAAGGGCCGAAAGAATGCAGACTATGTGGAAGTAGTAAAGAGGATTTTGTTCACCTAGTCTGCATATGCCCCAAATTATCTCAAGCTCGAATCTTTTTATTAAAACAAGCCATGAATACCAGAGGTATAAGGACTTGTAGATCTGCAATTATAGCTGCTTTGGACCCAAGAGACATTACACTCAACTGTAAACTAAGAAAGTTCCTTTACGTACATATGCAAGCATTAAAAAAAAAAATGAATCTGGAGTATTGTTCCCTAACATCAAAGAAGACTGGCAGGCCCTGAGTTTGCACCTGCTTCTGGGCTACAATGGTGAATAAGACAAGAATGTTTGGAGAAATATTCACTCTTGTAAAGCACACTACGATTTAATCAATGTTTCTGACTTATTAATAATGCACCCAGAAAATATCTGTATTTTACTAAGAAACTAATTAACTGAATTATGATATTTCCATACAATTTTAAGTGTTAATAATTGTCAAACAAAAGATTTTTTAATTATTTTTTAGGCTTTATACAAAAACAAACATTTTACTGTGGTTTTATTATAGTAATTGTATTGTAGTGGTTTTAACTAACTGAAACAATAAACAATCTTGAACCTTGAACCTTGAACCTCACAGCAGCCAAAAAGCACAGCTTCGATGGTAGCAGGGATTATATAACTGAGGCGTACATTAATTAAGGCTAACTTAATGTGAATACACTTTAACTATGATCAACTATACCTTGAGAATCACGAACTATGATCAAATTTAACATGGAAATCACTCTTTAGATAAAAGGATGTAATGTTCATTGGTATAATTGCCACTAAACTGATAAATAGTAAAAGTGCATCACCAGTTCCTCCCTCTGATGGCTAGAAGAGTCATCACACAAAACATTCATAAGTCCCCTTCATGACTGTACTTCAAATGCCTGTTGTTGTTCCGCTGCGTATATCTAGATTCCTCTAGACCCTTAGGGGCAGATTTATGAGCCCCTTGCGCCACTTTTGCGTCACTTTTCCCATGTTAAAAGTGACGCAAAAGTGGCGCAAGGGGCTCATAAATCTGCCCCTTAATCTTTTAACTGCCCTCTCCCAGGTGTGATAAGTCTAAGGTGGAGGTGCGTCGCCATTCTGCAACGCAGCAGTAAAATAAAGGAAACATAAAATGATAATAACTCAATCTCATTATCATTTTATGTTTTCCTGCTGAGGCAGCTGTGCGGGCGAGGTGGGGCTAGGCTGCTCACACAGCAGCAGGGAGTGGAGGGGTTTGCCCACTCCAAATGCGCATCAATGTTTGGCCGCCGTCTCCGGCCGGCCAAACATTCATGCACACTTTTCATGACAGCCTGGGTGGAGAACATGCCCAGGCTCCCATTGCCTGTCTGCGCGCCGTACCACGGCGCTCGGACCAAACACAATGCTGAATTTCAGCGTTATGATTGGCTTTGGGGAGCCTGGTGCTTCCTACTTTCTGTTCTGGCCTGGAGGAACAACGGAGGAGAGATGCGGCAATAAGGTATGCTTTTTACTTTTCTTTTTACACCCCTGCCCCGATCGGTGCTGGCCACCGCTGGGAGCTGCCACTGATTATGAAGATTGCCGCACTGTGCATTCCATACATCCAGTGGGCCGGGCCCTGCCAATGTTCAGCACTGGCAGTTCTACAAAGCAGGTGCAGAGAAGGGTCCCTGGCGGGCTCTCCATTTTTGCCGTCAGGGTGATTTGTTTAGTTTTTTTAGCTCTACAGCAGTACCACCCTTTACTGCCTTTGATATAACTTCAAAGAGACTTGTTATACTTCTTTCACAGTCTTATTTCAGAGCAGAAGCATTTTCAATATTATATACAACGAAACCATGGCTGTTGCTTATTTATCTTATGCAACTAACAACCATTGACAAAGTCAATAGTCCTGGCTTGTTGTGTGTGTAATGTTACTTAATGTATTATATATCTGGATGTAATGACAGAAGCAGCAAAATACCAGTGGGGTGACACACTATGCTACGCACAGATTTTTTGCGTACTTGTTTTTAAGCCATGCCCTTAATTACATCGGGCACGCCCCTTTGAGATACCCCTCCAGTTTTTTCATCCCACTTTAAACCCTGCGTTCTAGACTGCAACTGGATCAGCCGAATAATGGCATATAATTAGGCCCATTTCAAAAGAATATTTGCTGAAATTTTCACAAGAATCTTTGAAGGTGGGCAGAGTCTCGATAGTCATCTATATATTAAAGCAATAACTAAATCACCCTTTTTCATAACAGTAATTAAATTGGTTGGCAAAATCCCTACTGTGGACTATTTACACCATATGGGACATTCAAGGTTTCGGAAAAGGATTTCAAGATAGGGTCTGTAGCCCTATAAAATGTGCAGGGAAGTTATTGATTTAAATAAAATTATGGGTTGTTGAGACATATTATTGGAAATGTGTGTGCGTGGTTCATGTCTGCCCACCTGACGGGGTTAGAACAAAGATTGCAGAATGTCTGTAGTCGGGCTACAAAGCAGTGAGAGCAAAATTGATTTTGAAGACCCTCTACATTTGTTGACTGGTAAAGAGTAAGGCTCTCGTTATGAATGGGCCAATACATTTCGATGTGTGCAGTAAATTGTGTTACTACAAGTTTCAGAATTATGTGTCTTGTAATAAATATGGGCAGGTCAAACCTTCTGATATTTATCGTAGGAAAATGCATGGTATTTACCGAAGCATGCAGATTTTGGTGCGGTAACCACCAAGATCCACACGTTACACCTCAAAAACCCGTGCAAGGCGATAATTAAATGATTCAGTATATACCGAACACTTCGGTGTCAGACTTTATCAGATTCAATAATATTCACATCAGATAGCTATACTGAATATGAAGAAGCTGTAAACAGAGATAATCTCAATTGCAAGGTCCCTTTGCCTCCGTTTTATGCACTTTTGGGATCTCAAGATTTTCAGTCCCTGAAGTTGAATTTTCATGAGACTCTTCAAGGACATTTTGCACAACATACACGTCATGAGAAAATACAAACAAGCTTGGTTCAAGATGCATCTGAAAAAAAACCTTATTATTGTTGCCAACATGGCACATTTATACCCTTATATTTAACATAAAGGTTCTTCTAGGTTTACTTTCTTTGTACTGCAAGTCAATGGAGAAATATCCTGACTTAATAATGTTTCCTCCAGAGAATCCTCCTAATGCTAGCCAGGGGCAGCTTATCCACTATGGCCGAGGAGTTTCGCCCCACTGATTTTAAGCAGTGTGAAGAAGAGAAACATAAAATAATAATAACTTTGTTATTATCATTTTATGCTTCCTGACGTGTCCAGCTGCTTTGTGGCGGGTGGGGCTACTCTGCTCTCTGAGCAGAGGAGTGGTGTGCCAGTGACTGTTTGGTCGGCCCTCTCTGGCTGCCCAAACGAGTAATGCACTCTTCCCTATTCTCCATGCAGGCTGCTTTACAGCCTGCATGGAGACCATGCCCACCCTTCCAGCCCCTGGCTGAGAACCGTGTCCCGGTGCTCAGACCAATCACAACGGCTCAGGGGAGGGAGCCTGGCTGCCTGCTTCCTGGTCCTGTCAGAGGCAGGAGAGCAGGAGCAGAGAGGACGCGGGACTCAGCCTCCAGGTTAGTTTAGATTCTTTTTTATTATTATTGAACCTCCTTCCCCCATGTGACCCTCCCTTGCAGCCCCCCTCTTGCAAAACCCGCACCCGCCCCCACCCTCGAGCCATGCTAGCCACCGCTGAGGCTAGCCAAGGAGCACAGAGCTTATTAGAACTCCATATCTTTTTAAATGTATACTCCATAATTATAGCACCCCCCCCCAACTTTCAGAAAAATCTAACAGTACAAGAGGAGAAAGCCTAGAGGGGCCTAAGCCTTGGGTCCATTACCTAGGAGTCATGAGTGGCCTCTGAGGGGACTGGTCCATCTCTCCCTTGCCCCACAACCTCTCACTCCAAACTCAGTTATTGAAGTGATGCTTTCTTTACATAGCTTCCAAGTCTTGACTATGCAAATATCCTCTTTATAGGGCTTGCTAACACACTAATTGGTTAGCACTATGAATGCAGAGCATGGAAGTGAGAAAAGTCCTACACCAGAGCTGAAGAAGCCATATTGCCCCTACCGTCAAATCATTATACAGATTACCAATAGGGAATAGAATCTCCTACAGTGTAATCTTCATTGCACACCTGTGAAGAATGAATGAATGAAAAAACACTTATAAAGCGCGTAGCTACCCTGAGGCATCCCAGAGGAGACATCTTTACTGGTCATTGACTTGGAAAAGATAAGTTTTAAAGAGTTTTCGGAAAGATAAATGATTGGACTCCCGACGTAGTTGGGGGTGGAGGCATTCCAAAGCCTAGCAGCGTTATAGGAAAAAGGGAGGCTGTCACTTCTTGCGTTCTTTATTTTTGGAACTACGGTGAGCAAGAGGTTAGCCGAGCGGAGGCTTCTGTTAGGGCAGTACGGGACAACAATGGATTGATTAGTGGACGGGCCTTTCTCCCAGAAGTACTTGTAACTTACATTTAATTCTCTCCAATTTGGGCAACCAGTGGAGAGTATTTAATGCAGGCTTGGCAGATTGCTGATAGGGGATCTTGAGGAGCAGGCGAGCTTCTCAGTTTTGAACGACCTGCAGTTTAGAGATGGTGGCTTGGGGGGCTCCCAGATAGAGTGCATTCCTGTAGTCCAGGTGTGATAAAATCAAAGCCTGGACCATAATCCTTCTGGCAGGGAATGGGAGAAGAGGAAGAATTTTCCTAAGCATCCTCAGGATGCCATAGCATGTGGAGGAAAGTTTTGCTGCTTGATAATCAAAAGTCAGGGATCGATCCCGCCATATGCCCAGACTCTTGATCTGATTTTTGGTGCTGGGGCACGGCCAAGACAATTTGGCCACAGTAGCCCAGGATTAAAGATTGGCGAATTGCCTAGGAGCATGAGGTCTGTCTTATCTCCGTTAAGTTTCAGGCAGGAGAGCTCCATCTATTTAGTTACCTTCTCCAGGCAGGGAGCTAAGCTGGAAGGCAGGTTTCCTGGGTGGTTTAAGGACACAACAAGTTGTGTGTCGTCGGCAAAGGTGACTATTTTTATTCCAAATGGACTGACTATCTCTGCCAGCACGCTCATGTATACATTGAACAATGTAGGGCTCAGTGAGGATCCCTGAGGCACACCGCAGCTGAGTGACATACGTTTAGAGGTGACATTTCCTTCAAAGACCTGAAAAAACCTGCCTTCAAGGAATGAATGCAGCCTGGTGATGACGCCTCCAGTCACTGCAAGATTCCTGAGTCTAAGAGTCAAGATGACATAATTAACAGTGTTCAATGCGGCTCTGAGGTCCAGGAGACTGATGGCTGATGCGCCACCCTGGTCCAAAATTCTCCTGGACTCTTCACCCACCGCTTAAAGAGCTGTTTCCGTCCCGTGTTGAGGCCGGAAGCCCATCTGTGAGGAGTGAAGCAAGTTGTTAGACTCTAAGAACCCGGATAGCAGTGAGTTAACATGCCTCTCAAGGATTTTGCTAATCTCGGGAAGGAGGGAGATAGGCCAGTAATTCCCCAGGTGTTCTGGGTCTAGATTGAGCTTTTTGAGTAGTGCTCTAACCAAGGCACATTTCCAGGGCGGAGGGACCACTCCAGAGGAGATAGAGAAATTGACCAGTTCACGAATCACTGGGAGAATTGTTCCTGTGGCTAAGTTCAGAACATGAGGAGGGGCGGGGTCCCTGGGGGAACCTGATTTTATGCGAGCCAAGATGGATTCTAGAGATTTGAGGTCCAACAGATGGATATGTTACAATAGCACTTGATTGCGTGGTGGGGAAGTGACCATATGGGACAAGTCCTTAAGAGCAGATGGTGAGGGAAGGTGAGATATAAGTCGTGTATTTTCTTGTGGAAAAAATCTGCTACATCGTTACAGCGATCAAGGGCACCAGCAGCGGTTGCTTGTGGGGGGGGAAGCTTGATGAGAGATTTGGCAATACGGAAAATCTACTTCCTTGTAGTAAAAACTCAAAATGTAAAGTCAAAGGTGAAAACTCAGATAAAAAGATTTGCTATAATCCTGATCTTTCCTACTTTTAAAATAACATGCACTGGAGGGAACTTTGTCCGGACATGCAAGATCCCGAGCACGAGCACTAAAAGAATGCTACAATAGCTATCTGAAGTTAAATGGACAAGGTTGTCCAAAAATCCTTGCTGCAAAAACCTTACAGACCATATGAGTAAGACACTGCTACTTTCACTTGTACCTGGCTGTAAAGATATCATGCATTGAAGAATGCAAACATTCACTCCCTATCTACCTGAACTCCACTCCTCACAATGAGTAAGAAAAGTTTATTTCTAGGACAAAAGAGAAAGGGGAGGATAAACAGTTGTCTTTTAGTTCTTGTGAAGGTGATCGTCTAGTTCACTACAATCAGCACCAGGACCAAATACAGAAGAGTCACCATTTAAGAATATGAAATATGAATCTGTCCTCATAAAAACCCATTCATTTTCCATACAGTATGTTCTCCTATATAATATGGGAAATCCAGGCTCTGAAGGATATAAGAGCAAGCAGTGGCAGAGCCAATAAGTCTCACCTTGTTGACCTATTGGCTTTGCCAATGCTTTTTGTCACATTTGCAAACAAAAAAACGATGACACGTTCGTCTCTCACCACACATACACATGTCCTTGTAATTTATTGAGAACATGGGCTTCTATTGGAATTCTCAAGGGCATATTATCAAGCCCATTATCGCCGCTTTAGCAGCAGTTTCCTGCCGCCAAAGGGGCGATAATTTTAACGCCTTTCTTGATAATATGCCCCTGATTTTTTAGTTGTGCAAATGCACTATTTGGATAATAGATCAGCCCAGCAACAAATGGCAACTGCCAGGCTCTCCCAAAAAAAAACATTTAAAGAATGCATTTAAGTGACATGAGCGGTGGGGTAGAAATGGAGGAATAGTTGGGGGCTGGTTGGGGAGAAGCAATTGGGAGTAGGTGGAGGTAAGGTTGCAAAAGAGGTGTGCAAAGGCATCATTTGGAATGTGGACTAGCCCAACAGTAAATGGCATCTCCCAGGCCCTCTAAAAAAAGTAAAATAAAAAAAGTATTTCAAGGACTGTCCAGGGCAGGGGAGCAACGAAGGAGTGGGTGAGGGCAATTGGAGGGGAAGCAACATGATGGAGCCAGGTATTTGAGGCGGATAAGCAGCACACGAGAGAGAAAGAAAGTACATGGATTCTCATGAAGTGATTTATGAAATAGAAAAAGTAGTTCCCTAAGTGTGCTCAGTAGAAGAATACAAGTCAGCCAATCAGAAGGATGGTTAAGAGACTATGCTCCAAGGGAGGTAGAAACCCAAGAAGAGGAAGGCCTACCATTCATTAAGCAAGCAAATGGAAGTTACAATAAAATCAACCAGTGATAAGCAATGGGTGCACTGTAAGCCCACTGTACATTTTTGGCATGGTCTTGAAGAGCTCTATCACAAACAGACAGCTGAATGCTGTCTGAAGGCAAGACCTAAAAATTCAAACACAAATATTTCTGTGTTTCGTAATCTCTAAGTAATCATTTTATCGGAAACCCCAAAAATATAAGGGACAAAGTACATGTGGTCACTTTGGCCAAATAGGACGAGCACATGAGTAGGTAGAATATGTGGTGGTTTATTATTTTAACAAAAGAGTCATAAGTCCAGTATGCAATGGGTGTCTTCAACTCAAAATATGTCCTATTTGGGGTCAGCTCCCTCACGGCACCCGAATGTCTCTGTTCTCCCCAAGTCCAGGTTATCTTCTTCCTGCGCCTTCATGTCCCATCAGAGCAAGGCTGGACACACCCTCGGAATAAGCAAAGGGGAGAGACTATAAGTGTATTGACCTTTCTCTACACTCTGGTGTTTTTAGCCCTTCGCCATCACCCTGTGTGGAATCACACACAACCTTTGTGTTGCATGCCACAACTTCAGTGAGTGTTTCTTAGCCAACAATCCTCCTATGGGTGACCCTTCCTCCACCGGCCCCTAGTAAGGAAGTTGAGTAAAGGTACTTGCCTGAGGCCACGGCCCTCCGGGGTCGTGGCTGAAGGAGTCATATCGTCCTTTTCTCCTCTGGGACGGCTTGACTGGGTGGCAGGTTCTTTATCTGCTGGTCCTTTTGGCTCTGCCGGTCTCGTTGCTTCCGCGCTCCGGGTGTTTCCTCTGGCACCTGTGGACCTCTCACTCGAAGCCAGCGTCTCCCTGCTGCTCCTCAGTGTCTTTTTCGGTCACTCGTGCCTCTCTGCGTCTTCCTCCACACCGTTGCGTCCCACGCCGTCCTCTCCTTCCGACCTCCTCTCCTTCTCCTCCACTTCCCGCGTCACTTCCACCGCTGCCACTAGAGCGTCCAATGTAGTTTCAGTCGGCAGCATAAAGTGCTCCTATAAAGTGCTCCAATACCTTCAGGCCGAGTTCACGCTATATAAATCTTTTTTTTTGGGGCCCTGCGGGTTCCTGTGGGACCCCCACACCCTCAGGAGGCCTAGTGGATCAGGGTGTTTCTACCCTACCCCCTTTTCTTTTTTTGCAAAAACTTTTCTGTGACTCGATTCAAGCTGAGCCACAAGATGGCTTCCAACACTTCCTGGTTTGAATTGTTGGCAGCCAATTAGATCTCAGCACAAGATCGGGCGGTATCGCATATACCCTGCGTCCCTATATCTACAATTGGATTTTTTTAAAATAACTCCACAACTACTGAACGGATTTACACCAAATTCAGTGGCGGATGGCACCGTTCGGGGGTGGTGGGGCAGGTGTGAGGTATAAAAAAATAAAAATAACTTACCTAATCGCCGCCATGTCTCTCCTCCATGTCAGGACTCCACCGAACAGGAAGCACCCAGGCTCCCCTGACTAATCACAACTTGCAGCGTTGTGATTGGTAAGCACATAGGCTCCCCTGACGAACCGCACCGCTGCAATGCAGCGTTGTGATTGGTCTGAGTGCCGTGGTTCGGCACTCAGATGGAGACTGTGGGCCTGGGCATTTTCTCCATGCAGGCTGTAATGCAGCCTGTATGGAGAACATTCATAGTGCGCATGACTGTTTGGGCCGCCCCATAGGGCCAGCCAAACAGTCATTGCACACTAGGAGCGGGCAAACCACTCCTTCCTTACCCTGCTCTGAGAGCAGATCAGCCATCCACGCAAAGCAGCACAGAAACTGTGTTATTATCATTTTATGTTTCCTTTATTTACACTGCTTAAAAGCAGTGGGTGATGCTCCTCCGCCTTAGCGGAAGAGCTGCCTCTGACAATATCACAAACAGGCACTTCCCTGATCCGACATCTTTCTGCCAAATTTGGTGTCATTCTGTTCAGCCGTTTGGTCTGTAACCGTGTATCAATAATATGGAAAGTAACACAGGGAAAATGCATTTTGGGGGCTCTCATCCCTTTTCTCAGCCTCCCGCTTGAAGGAGCACCACAAAACTTTCAAGACAGCAGCTGAAGTGAGTGTCAAACTAGCTTTAAAAATTTCGGGAAAATTAATCAAACGATGCCAAAGTTATTGGCAAATGAAAAAAACGCTCTTCCTATAGAAACTACATCCTAATTCTAACTACCTACTGGCTTAGGTAATATTGGTGTAGGTAAGAATGTCAGGTGACATTGGTACTGCCAAGTCACACCTAAACTCCATGTAGGATAATGAAAGTCCTCCTGCCATCTCTGCTGCTGCCAAAGAAAAACAAAATTAATTTTCCATTTGTCTAAGACACTTTAATAGCATTCCAATGTCATGTGTATGTCCATCAAAGTTCAAGATGAGGCAGCAGGATAAATAAACAATATAATCCCAGCTGTATGGAGGGTAAGTATTTTTTTTTGCGGAAACACAAAACTTGTGCCCTATCAAAACATGTACTCCTGGCTTCCAATGTGTGGACGGAGCCATAGCCCCTCTCTAGTGATGGCTACATAATTGTGTGAAAGCTGCACAGTCAATCTACACCATATAAAGAATGTGTCCCTGTGTAATGAAACTGGTGCTCATGTCAAGCGTCCAATAAGGTTTGCTGGGGGGGGGGGGGGACTTGTTCCACTTAAGTTAAAGCAGGGCAACAGGGCAAACTAAGGGGACGTTGGGAATTTGCTGGGTGGGTAATTAATAGAAGGCAATGGAATTTAACTATATTTCGAGTATGGTAAAGTTCCGGCTGGAGAACGCTAAATTATACCACTGTTGGAACGGCGAAGCGGCCACACACAGGTATGATGGGGGTGAATGAGCAGGTGTGACAAAAATCGGTCCATATAGACTGTTAACTAGCATACGTCACAGTTTAAAGACTAATGCCTTGCAGTCCTCGTTTCAAAGACATTTAAATGAGTGCTTGATAAACAAACATCTTGACGTGCCTTCTTTGGAGCACAAAAACATCCGAGGTTTGCAACTTTGTAAAAAGGTGGGGCGGTGCACGTTTGGGGGGAGGGGGCTGGCTGCAAAACAGACGACATGCTTGCTGCCCGGGGGGTCGGACGCTCACCGTGCAGGCCTGTGGGCGCTGAGGCCGCGGCGCGTCGTGCGCGCAGGTTCGAGGTTCCTGCCCTCATGTGCAGCCCCTGAGCCCTGATTAAGGGCCGTGAGAGGGGGCGGCCACAGAGCACAGACCCAGCCCGCAGTATCCAACCGCCACCATGCAGCGGGGAATGAAGAAGTACTTCGGGCAGAAGTCCCTCAACGAGGTGACCATGGACGACTTCCTCGGCTCTCTGGGGCTGTACCGCAAGCTGACCACCAAGGACGCCTCGTGCCTCTTCCGGGCCGTCTCAGAACAGGTGAGTGCCCGCCCGCGCGCCATGGCCCTGCAGCGCTGGGAGGGGGGGCGCATGCATGCGGGGCGCGGGCTGCAACACCAGCGCATTTAATAACACTGCCTTCCTTCGGTTTTTTTTTGCATAGAGGAGTGCTGAGGTTTCGGGGAGAGAGCCAAGTTTAAATCTATAGATATTGGTTTTAGTTTGTTCCTGATGTACTTATTTGGGGGAGCGGGGCAGAGGGGGGAGGCGCAAATTCTTAATAATGCAGTGAATTCTCCGCGAGGCCTTTTTACAGTAAAATGAAAGTGAAACTGAAAAGTTAAAATAATGTTTTACGTAGCCAATGCTTGCAGCGGAAAAGTAATTTCGTTTTTCAACTCTTTATCACTTATACATTATTATACGGACGTCGCGCTGGTAGTGTTCACACCTCTCAGTATTTTCGGAAAAGCAGGGTCGGCAGCGGCGAGGTGTGTGTGCGCGCGCGTGTGTCTGTGTGGGTGCTCGTCTGCGCAAGCGCGTCCACAGACCCCGACCCCAATCGCTGCGCGTGCCCCGGTCTGTCTCCCTTGAGAGGCATCTCGGCGACAATAGGTCTCGAGAGCGAGACCTAAAAAACCACATAGAGGAACGAGGCCGAAGGTTGAGTTTCTTTATATGGTTATGAAACTCCGGGATGACTTGCAATATGTTTATAATGTATGGCAGTGGGTACTTTATGTTATTTTTTTCAACTTAATATCACGCTCGAATCAACCCCTAAGGGGTTTTTACAGTTGTTTGCTGGTGTCTTTTCTTCAAAATCGGCAACTGGGTGCGTCACAAGTCGCTGATTATATATGAAATAAAGGAGCTCCTGCCATACATTAAAAGCATATTGCAAGTTACTGAGGAGTTTCATGCCCATTTAGAGGAATGAGACAGAGGTGACTTGCAATATCCTTATCATGTACAGCAGGCGGTACTTTAA
Source organism: Triturus cristatus (assembly GCF_964204655.1). Lineage (NCBI taxonomy): Eukaryota > Metazoa > Chordata > Amphibia > Caudata > Salamandridae > Triturus > Triturus cristatus. Next base: position 320,254,587 of record NC_140584.1, on the reverse strand, counting down.
TCCTTATAATTTATGGTCACACCATCAACTTTTCCACAAACCACCTAAAGCCTTGGTGCATAGCTTTCATATGAAAGAGGGAGCATGTTTTCAAACATGAAGAATACAAAAAACATAATCACTAGTTCAAAATTGTACAAATCAAAAAATGTTGTTAGCTAGTTGTTGAAGCATTATAATGAAAGCAGTTGAATACAAGTCACCTTGTTTTTTTTTTTTCAAAAAGGCATAGCAGAAAAATCCAAAAAGATTCTAACTTTTCTGTAATTTCCCAAGGAGTGTAAAATAAACATGTTTCCATAAATATCTACTTTCTACTTGGCACTATAGAGTTAAAAAAAAATCATAACAGATGAAAGAACAGCAACATTTTGTTTTTGTTGCTTTAAACAGCTGCGCTAATTGTGCTCTGTGATCTGACCTGCCATAACCCGGGCTGCTGCCTCTGGCAGAAGGTATTATGACATCAGAACTCGACTATAATAAGCTACTACTGTTGACTTCTGGTGTGATTGTGTGCGTCACAAATCACTGATTATAAAGAAATTAGAGACACATTTTTATACAGGATTGCATAATCCCATGTATTATAAAGAAATTAGAATCAACCATTTATTCTTGGATTTCAGAATCCCATGTATTATACCTTGCTTCAGGACCCCAATGGTATAATGTAGTTCTTAGGATAAAGCAACATTAAGAGGGATAATTTATCGAATAGCCTGTATTGCTTCACAGTGGTAACCTTCCTGGTTCTAGCAGCAGTCTGTGCAAATGTTTAGTCAATTCCTCTCTGTAACAGAAAACTTATATCTATAATATATATGCATGTCTCAAAAAGGTATATTTTATCATGCACAAAGGCAGAACTTCACTCAAAAAAGTTCATGAATCTTCTGAATGGGAATTCCTTAAACATATGCTTTATTTGAAGCCATGTAGGAACTCCTGCCAATTGAACAGCCAAACAACAAACACTGGTAAACAGCTTCCTTTTCCTCTAAATATCCATCAGGCACAGCATACTAGAGTGCACTGGATCTCTTGCTATTCCAGGCAAGATGGTGGGCAATATCGTGTCACATTGCTATGCCCCGTCATTATGAATGTGCACTGGCTAGTAGCACCCAAAGGGAACAATGGTGATTCCCCATTGGCTTCTCACCATATTTCAGTGGAATCAATGTTTGATTCCACCATAGATGCAGTATGAAGAGCAGACATTGGCTTAATCAGAGGTTAAGGTCAGGAATTTCTTGCAATGGCTTATTTAAGCCTGAGGGAGCCTTACAAGTAGCCACCTATGTCTCCCATGCTGCCCATACGTGACCACTACATGCTGCTGCAGCAGGTCTAGAGCACGTATCTTGGCCTCACACACAAGATCAAAAGACAACACTAATAATTATCACCTGAAACTACGCCTTCCTCCAACCAAAGATAACCATTGACGCAGCAAATTACTCGGCCAACTAAAAAGTGCTTTAGAATCACATCTAGTGGTAGGAAAGTGCTACAGAAATGTTACAATACAGTAGAATACACTACAGTGGTCATATTTCACCCTGTACAGGTGCACTGCTCTATAACACTGGAACTATAGCCCCATAGTACAATGGCCTTAATGGCCTTTAGAGTGACAAGGATTGCCTTGAGCTTGAGCACTACACCTCAAGTGAAATGGTCACATAAAGAGACATCTAGATGCATATCTTATGTATTAGTCAATGCAAACCAAAGCAAAATTCATTTTGCATAGACTAACTTTTCCGCTCTTGTTGACTTCCATGGCATTCCACATTTAAGAACCCAATGAACAGTCCCCAGCCCACAAACACAACAATAGATCAACAAACAATTGTAATCAGTGAATCTTAATTTCTCTATTGTTCTTTTTCAGAATCCTCTTCCGCTAAGGTACGTGTTTGGCAGAAGAGACTGAAACATTGCTACCCCAAATCCCAGTAGGAGAAACACCAGAAACAGAAGGAAGAAAAAACAGCTGACAGCAGGACTTTTCAAATGGCTTTCAACTGAGCTTCAGGGAGTATTGGGGTAGCAAGTGAAGAATACTGGTCAAGTTTCACCATCACAGATCAAACACAATGCATTAGTAGTCCATAACCCAGCCACCTCAACCATCGCTCATTGACTCCATCCTTGTCTTCAACCCTGTTCAGTGCTCCGCTGTCATTTGAGTATGTTTGCACAATAGAAATACTACATTCATACATTCGTAAACATATATATAAACATACATTTATACATGCATACTGTACAGTTGATCAAACCTGACTTGTTTTCTTCAAGAAGTTCAGCGCTGTGCAGTAACCAAAGGGGACATGCAGCACTCTAGAAAACTCCCAGGGTGATACATAAAAAAGAAAATCCAACGAGCACTCACTCTAGGTCAGCAGAACCTCTGTTTGCTAAGATTGTTTTCTCGTGGATAGTTCTGCTTCTACTCCAGGACTGCAGTGCTCGAATCCAGGGAGAGGCAAGACCCTCATCAGATGTCAGGGTTCTAGAAGCCACTGGAGAAGTCGTCAGTGAAAAATGGCACAGCTAGTTTGGACCCATTGACAAAATGTAACATTTAATCAGGGAAAATACCGCAAGTCTGCCACCTGTACCCAAGTAGGTTGTAAAGGAGCAGGCACTGTTAGCAAATTACTCTCAGTTGGAGAAAATCTTCTACCAAAACCCCCAGTCCACAATCATCGAAACACTTGTGGGTTCTACCTTGAATACGTGAAACCTGTCTCTAATGAACAAATTAACATCCTAAAACTTTAACTCTCTGATGACTATTTGCCACAGATTATATCCAGACACCAATGTCTACCTCTTTTGTATTGTATGCGATTTCCGATTGTATGTATAATGTATGATAACAGTGTACTGTAAAGCGCTCTGATACCCCCGTGGGTCATGATCGCGCTATATAAAACTTTATAAATAAAATAAAACAAATAAATATCTATCTTCCCGGCAGTATTTCTGTCACAATTTTAATTCAAATGGAGCTTTATATAACTGCAATGCAATATATAAGTAACAGGCGCATTAGTGATCCCGCACCTTTCTTCAATCAAGAAAACAATTGTACTTATATCAGATTTTAGGTGCCTGACTACAACCGTGGAGCTCTAACCTATACTCCACATACCAGATTCGATTGCAAAGACAATATGTTGCATCGGGTATATAGGGAGAACCTATGCATAAATACTTCATGTCCTTGTTAATGTTGCGTTTTCAGCATTTGGAATCTTGGCTATGCTTAATATGCACATTAGAAAAGTGGTCATAATCTTTTCCTGTACCCTCCCTTGATTGTTCCAAGATTTCGTGCCATTTTAGTACGAAATGGTAATAAAAGGAAGATGTAATAAAAATGTTTTACCTGTTTCTTAGAGTTAGTATATAAGGAACTTGATTTAACCCTTACAAAAATCCAGGCAAATCAGACTCAAATGTGCATTCCAAGAGTGTCCTCATGGCACACATTTGATCAATTTCTGCTAATTATTTTAACCACTATAAAATGCAGAGCTACTGATTCATAAATGAGTTTGTTGATATTATTGTTCAGTTTCTTGTGATAATTAAATAATTATAAAGACAAAACTATCATAAAAATCTGTAGCTGAGTACTGGAAAGAATATAAAGTGAGACAGTGCTAAAGTGCAAGTGCGAAAGTGCAACACTTCTAGGCTAAAGTGCTAGAAGAAGATCTTCTTTATTCCTCCAAACAGTTTTTAAAATGATAATACCACGCCTAAACTTTATTTTCAGGGTAGTGCTACCCCTCTATCTGATTTTCCAGATTATTAAAAAACTTCCAGTTCTTATTAAACTTCTTGGAGGCTCCCACCCGGTTTGCGTGGGCTTCTTCAAAAGCCTGCATCCGTTTCATTTTATTAAGCCATTTGTCATAAGTGGGAAGTTTCCTAGACCTCCATTTAAGGAGCAGGCTACCAAGGAGGCAATAAAGAGAACCATTTCTTCAGCTTTCCTTAAATTCGTCCTATCTTTACAAGTTCCGAACAGGGCCACCTTGGCTTCTGGCAATATACTCTTTTTAAATGCCCTATTTAGAGCTGAGAAGATCTCCCCCCAGAAAGCCCCCAATCTCAGACATGTAAAAAAGATATGGAGCCAGCCCCCTTCCCCTTCCGCCTGGCATCGAAAGCATCTGTTTTCCACTTCTGGGTACCTTTTATTGAGTGCTTTCGGAGTGAAGTATGCCAGCCATTGGGATAAGAAAGCCATTCTTTTAAAATTGGCTGCTCTCAGAGCCTTAGTCCCACACCAACATATAGCTTCCCACTCATTATTAGAAAAGGTACATGGCGTTTCTTGTGTCACCCTTTCCAAATGGTTCTCTATCAATGGAAGTTGGCCCTGATCATGTAGCAAACAATACCAATTCCCTACTCAACTTACTTTTGCCCCGAAGAGGGCTATCACGAGTTTATTTGGCGTATCAAACACAAATTTCAGCTTTTTTTTAAAATGGACGATTTGTAAATATTCAAAAAAAGCTGCCTTCCTCTGAGCGCTACTCCTTGACAACACCTCCTGCCACGTAATTACCCTATTCTGAATTAAAAATTATCTTAGTTTTCCTAGCCCACAACCTTCCCAACTTTTCAAGTGGCATGATTGAATTTGAAGGTTGAGATTCTTACATTCCCTCAATTTTAAGCAATGCAACCCGGAGGAGCCCATGCCCTTAAAAAAGGATTGAAGTCTAGTGGAGTAGTCCTTCAGCTTCTTATATCTGGGTTTTTTTGGGAAATGTGTAGGTTTTTAAAAATATTGGAATATGGGCACCAGTTTCCTGCACCATTTTATGCACAAAGAACTTATCTTTGAACCCATTAGAAACCAATAAACCAGCTAGTAAATCTAGAAAACCAGCATCATAATAAGTTTGTAAATGCGGTAAAGCCAGCCTTCCCTGCTCGATAGTTAATTGTAGTGATGAAAGCTTGACCCTTGGTACCTTTTCCCCCAGACAAACTGCCTGATCGGTGTTTCCATCGCTTTAAAAAAGACCATATTAATTTAAATGGGTACGTTAAAAAAGAAAAGTATGGTATGGACATCTTAATAAGAGATACACATCCCACCAGGGTCAGAGGGAGTAAAAGCCACTGCTCTAACAATTTCTTGATTTTACCTTGCATTCTTACATAGTTCAAACTATATATCTGTTGGTATTGTTTGGTAACATAAATCCCCAAATATCTAATAGGATCAGGTTTGCGCCTTGAGATTGGCTGGGAGAAAGTTTATATCAGTATTCAGGACGAGAAATTCTGTTTTACTTTGATTTATTTTATAGCCCCCAATTAATTCAAATTTACTAAATTGCCTCATCGCCAATTCCAAATTGTAATTATTAGGCTTCAAATATAAAATAATGTCCTCCACAAAAAGCTTCAATTTGGCCATACCCGAGATTAGAGCCTTAATTACTATATTGTCACGCATTCTAATGGCTAATGGTTCTATAAAAACGGTAAAAAGCAATGGGGAGAGCGGACATCCTTGTCTTGTCCCCCGATTGATTTTTACTGTACCAGCCCGTTTTGTATTAATTATCACCTGGGCCTGTACCCCTGATAAATGTTCCTCAGCATTAGAATGACCTGGGGAGGGATACCGAATCTACAGAGGGCAAAAAACAAAGTTTTCAATTCACCAGGTCAAACGCTTTTTCTGCATTGACCATCATAATACAGGCCGGGGTGGAATTGGTATTACAATAATCCAAAACCTATGTTAAAAATTCGGTATTATCTGCCATAGATCTTCCTGCTATAAAGCCGGCCTGGTCTTTATGAATTATTTCCTGTGCAGCCGATAAAAAGCGCTGCGCCCACCCCATTCATTAAAATCTTGTAATCTGAGTTGAGGAGGCTAATGGGCCTATAAGAATTAACACCCTTCGGGTTCTTGTCCAATTTTACAAAGCAGACAACAATTGCCTCTTTGAAAAAAGAGGGAACCTGACTGCTGTTTTTAATGTAATTGAAGAGTTTTTTCAAGGGTGGAATCAATTCTTCTGAGAAAGCTTTATAAAATTCAATAGGGAACCTGTCCTCCCCACCCGCTTTGGCTCCAGCTGTTGATTTTATTGCCGCCAAAATCTCTGTACTTTCTAAATCTGATTTTAGCTGGTCTTTCAGAACATCAGATAGTCTAGGAAGATTTACATTATCAAAGTACTCCTGTATAGTATCTTCCCCCACCAGATATTCCGTGGTGTATCTGCTGGAAATGTTCCAAAAAGATCTGTGGAATCTCATCACTATTTGTTACCTCTATTCTGGTCTTGGTGTTGATCCCCTTCGAAACTAAAGTCGCTTCTTATTTAGTTTTGGTGGAGCTGGCTAGCAGTTTGCCCACCATCTGGCTATCTTCAGAAACCTTTTGTTGGTAGGATCGGGAGCTGCTAATATCTTCCAAAACAAAGAAGTCTCTCAGGGCCTTTCTGGCACTATCCAATTGATGTGGACATGACAGAGTCCTCTGAACCTGTGCCCTTTCCACCGCCCCCTGGAGTTCAGCTATTTTGGCCTGCCGAGCTCTTGAATGAGCGGCCAAAAAGGAAATAATCTTGCCTTGAGCCGCAGCCTTAAACCCTCCCCAAACCGCAAAGGGTCCAGCTGTCGCCTCATTGATTTTAAAATACTCAGAGATCCTTGCTCTAAAACTCTCTACCCATTTTTGATCTTGGAGAAGGAGGCGATCCATATGCCACCTGGGTCGCTTCCTTCTCACTTCACCGATCTCGAGTTCCAGCCCAATATAAGAATGATCGGAGACGGGGTTAATCCCAAAATCAGCCTTTAGGACAAGAAGGGATCTTGATGTTAGAAAGAAGTCAATTCGGGATGCTGTCTGATATCGGCTCGAGTGACAAGTGTAGCTGTTTTTGTCAATATTGGCTTTCCACCAGGGATCTATTAGTTGGTAATCATGCCTGATAACCTCAAAGATTCTTTTAGTATTTGGTTTCAGTTGTTTTTTATTCTTATTTGAGGTATGCTTCTTTAAATCCTGTATATAGTTGAAATCTCCATATAATAATCTGGCCGGGGGCCCCCTTTAAGAGCTCATTAATTTTGACCAGCCCTGAGGCGTCATCCGTAACCGGGCCATAGTAGTTTACAAAATTTAAAATGTTCCCCTTCAATTTCACTACTACCCATAGCCATCTCCTCTGTGGATCCCTACGAATTTGTTCAAACTCCCACGGCAAATTTTTTGAGAAATAAATAGCAACCCCTCTCATGGCTAGGCCTCCTGATGCGAAAAAAACATCAGAAAATATCCTTGGTAAATAAAGCTTAGGTGAATTAGATTTTAAATATGTCTCTTGGAAAAACAGAACATGGGGATTAAAAGAGACGAGCCACCTAATAAGCCAACCATATTGTTGTTTGTTTAGCATGCCATTGGCATTGATTGACAAAATCCTACATTTACTAGCGATTTCTATTTCTTTTTTTTTTTTAGAATTTGTTTTATTTAACATTCATCGACAATAGAATTGTACAGTACAGAGGATGCAAAAAGAAAAATCGCAGTATTGGCAATTGCAGCATGCTACAGTTCGGTACAATAGTGCAAATTAAAATGAACTACGGCGTAGGGGGATCCTTGTGTTCAATACTACGTGGTGGGTTACAGATTTCACCACTGTAGGAATTCCACTGGCTCCAGATTCGGGACCATTTTCGGGGGCAGCCCCATGCTACGTAGACAGTCTTTTCCCTAAACATGCACCAGTCAAGGTCCCTCTCCCAAGCCTTTAGAGAGGGTGGATGTGTAGCTCCCCACAATTGTGCAATATTCTTCTTTGCCACCATTAATCCTAATGTGACCCATTGTGTGTGGCAGTTGTTTAAATCAGTGGGCTCCCAAATATTTAGGAGGCATCGACGTGCTTCTGGGCAGAGAACTGACGTGACCACTTCGCTCAGTATGTCATGTATTTTACGCCAATAGGGTTGTATGTATTCGCATTCCCAGAATATGTGCAAAAATGTGCCTAACTGGCCACATCCTCTTCTACATTCTCCGCCCTCCCCATTTGTACCAGACGGGGCCCTGTCAGGTATACTCTATGAAGAATTTTGAGCTGCACTAGTCGGAGTCTAGCTGAAATCGCTCAACTCTGGGGGAGGAGACCGCTTCTTGCTACTCTTCGTCATTCAGCTCAATGCCATCTCTTACCCTTTTGTCCCGCAAGGCTTGTAGGGGGTCCTCCATATTATTGATCAGTTTTTGTACGTTAGGGATATGATTTTTTCAGGCAGATGACCATCTAGTAGCCTGTCTTCCAACGAAGAGGAATCAGGGGGAGAAGTGCCTCTAGCGATGTGCGATTGAAGTGCATGGCGGACCTGTAGGTATCTAAAGCGCTCTGAGTCGGCTAACGTGTGCTGTTGCTGCAGAGATGCAAATGTCTTTATGTCACCTTTCTCCTATATATCTTTAATCTGTGAAATCCCAATTAAGTCCCAATTGTCAAACCCCTTCGACTTCCACAGGCTACCCAGCCTTTCGGAATCCCATAGGGGGGTTGCCAGCGTTAGTTTCTGTCCCCAGCCAAGAGCTTTAGTGGCAGTGTGCCAACTGTGAACCGAGTGTTTGAGAGGGCCTGTCAATGGGTACTGATTAGGTTTTGAATATAGTGCCCTGTTGTAGTTTTCACCCGGTAAGACCCACCTGTCCATGAGATACCCAGGATCGTCAGGTCGACTGTATGTACAATGATTAATGGCAGCAAGCTGTGCTGCCCAATGCTATTTTTTAATATCGGGAAGGCTGATTCCCCCGTCATACCAGTTTAGTGTGAGCTTTTTTAACGCAACACTGGGCTTACTGTCCCATAGTAATTCCCTCTGAAGGCTTTCAATGTCTCTGAAATAGGTCATCGGGACAACATCCATTGAGTTTTGCAAGGCGTATAAAAACCAGGGTAGCGACATCATTTTGAAGAGCGCCGCTCTGCCTTATAAAGAAAGTGGAAGCACCCTCCAGCTTGCAATGTCACGCTTAAGCCTCTGTAGAGGTGGGAGGAGGTTACGGGTAAAACGGAGCACCGGATCTAAGGAGATAAAGACCCCATGGTATTTAAAGCTTATCAGGCTAGTTTGGATTGGGCAATTTCGCGGCAGTGAGGGGCGATCACCTTTGAGGACGTATAGGAGAGATTTACCTCAGTTAATGGAGAACCCTGAGTATCTACCAAATATTGCCAGAATATCCAGGACTGCCACCAACGATTTTCTGGGGGAGGCCGGGTACAGTAATATAACATCTGCGTATAGCGAGATGCGGTCCTCCCAGTCCAGGGACCAGCGCAGACCCAGCACCACTGGGTCCCTCCTGATACACGCCGCCAGTGGTTCCAATGCTAGGGTAAACAGGAGGGGGGAAAGGGGACATCCCTGATGGGTACCCCGTCTCAGAGTGAATGTGTCAGACTTTTTATTATTTACCACGACTTGCGCCATGGGCTCCGAGTACAGGAGGCACACCCACTGAACAAAACCCGACCCGAATCCCAGTTTGGCGAGTACTGCCAGTAGGTATGGCCACTCAACAGTATCAAAGGCCATAGTCTCATCCAGGGACACCATTATCGCTGGTTCTTGAATGGTGGGCACCCTACCCAAGACCCCGTGCAGTCTACGCAGGTTTAGAGCTGTGTTGCGATGCGGCAGGAAGCCTGACTGGTCAGGGTGTACTAGGCTCCCAATAATCTTAATTAGCCGATTGGCAAGAAGCTTCGCCAGGATTTTAGGCTCCGCGTTTAATAATGAGATTGGTCTGTAGGAATTGCAGTCAGTCCTGGGCTTTCCTTCCTTATGGATCGTAACTATAGCGGCCACCCTCTGGCCCGTTGGTAATATCCCCACCTCCTTACTCTCCTCATACATGGCTTTCAATAAGGGGGCTCATTTTTACGATTTCTAATTCCAAATTCCTGTCCGCATCTGCTCATTTTGCTCTTTTTACTACGATAGTCCCTCACCCACCCTCCCCAAACCTCATGAACCCCCCCCCTCAGATGTGGTCTTCCCCACACGCCCTGCCTTCCACATTTCACCCCCCTTCTACACTATTGTGTGCCATGGACCTGCACCCTGGGTGATCTACCCCCCCACACCCAGCAATGGAAACCTTTCAATCAAGAATCCCAAATTCAAAACTTAATTGTGCCATAATTTCATTTTACAATAGAGATCTCTTTCAATAAATCTTGTGCTTCCTCTATGCGCGAAAGCATAGGAAATTTTCCTCTAACCAACACCCTGAGCTTAGATTGCTGTGCAATAGACACCTGGGCCCCCTGAGCTTTGAATAAATACAAGAGTTTCACCAACTCTTTACGTCTATGAGCCGCCACCACAGACATATAACTGCGAAAATCCGACATTTAGTCTCTTCATTAATGGAAAACTGTCTCTGGTGAATCGCTTTAGCCAGAATGTTCTCTTTTACTCGATAGTCAGCAAAGTTAGTCAAGATTGTACGAGGGAATTTAGAGTTAGGAATGGGATGAGCAGGAACCCGATGTGCCCTAGTTAGCGTTAAGTCTCCAGTGAAATCAGGGAGCACTTTTTGCTTAATGAAGGATTCAACCCATACGAGAGTATTAGCTCCCTCGCTCTCCTCGGGAACTCCAACAGTCCGAAAATTAGATCGGCGTGAGTGGTTCTCGAATTCTTCCAGTTTATTCTCCAGGGCAATTTTGTCTTCTGTCACAGAATTAACTTTCTGAAGTACTGAGCTCATCTGATCCTCCAACTCAACAATCCTTGTTTCTTCTTCTTGAAATCTTGCAGGGATGCCCGCCACTGCCTCTTCGATTTTTCCAAGCCGAAGATGAAGAGCGGCTACCTCATTCTCTTGATATTTTTTAATGTCTCTGATCTCGTCCAGTATAAGATTAAGTAAAGTTTTAATTTCAAGTTGTTGTGTATTAGTTTTGCCAGTTGGAAATTCGGACTCCATTTGTGGAATTTTACTCTTCTGACTGGCTGTTGGACCTGGCAGTTCCAGGCCGTTCTTCATTGGAGCTTGAAATAGTTCCTGAGATTGAGATTGAGACCAACTCTCCAGCTGTTGCTTTAGGATATTTTCGACAGAGGAAGATTGAGCAGGGGACGAAAGCTGGACTGATGAAGCCGAGGGACTTTTGGCCGTGTACAGGTCGTCCTTCCTCTAGCAAAGTTCATGCTGTAACCGAAGGTGGCAAAGGTGTCGAGGGTAACAAAATCAAGCGAACATTCACATGAAAAACTACGTGCACTATAAATGTGAGTCCTAAAACGTCTAATCAAATTTCAATATGATCAACCACTTACATCCAAAATAGTTCAGAATAATGCTTCAAACAAAGAATACATTTTGTTCAACAATTTATCTTGTTGTATGCTGCAAATAAATCAATAGAACAAAAAAAGGTGCATCAAATTGAATACATCAGGTTGCTTATTTCCTTTTGACTGTACACAGATCCATTCATCATAAGCACATTGTTCAAAATTATAAGATCACAATGCTTGTGATTAACAAACAGTTTTAAATAGCCCAATGCATTTCGGGACCCTAAGTCCCTTCCTCAGGGGCCACTGCAATACAAAAAAACTTATGCAAATGAGTGTTACATGCATTGATTAGCATTATCAAAACATTTATTGATTCACTTGCGTGTCAATACCAAAAAACGTGAGACAACCAAAAAAGATTACAATCACAGTACTCTATTTTTGGTGTGAGATATTATAGGTAGGTATTATAGGTAGAAGAGTTGCCGTCACAAAATTAAAAACTATGTTGAAGATGGTGAGTCGTGACCTGAGCTTGCTGAGATTGTAATAACAAGTGAGAAAAAGACCACTCAAGAAGAAGAAGGAAGGAAAGGAACCCCTACTTGGCATACGACTGAATGAACTGTGTTAATGGCCTTCAATCTGAATGGAGATGCGTGTACTGAAATTTAAAAAAACATGAGACAAGAGATAGAGAACCTGCGCGCTGCTGCCTAAAATGCTGGCAGTTAGAACCCAAAAAAGAGTAAGAACTAAATTTACCTGATGAAGTGAAGAGCAAAACGAGAACCTTGAAAATTAGAAAATGAAGGTTCCAATGAGTAAGACCTCCTACTGAGTGACGGAAACCGGCTAGACGTGAGAAACACCCTGTGTCTAAAAATCTTTACCTGGTGTTACTGGAAGTCCAGCATACTATCTGTAAGTGATTCGATAAAAGAATAATGAGTACGAAATCTCTGCGTGGTACCATGGGCGTCTGTAAAAAGAAATGAATCGCAACTCACCGATAGCTCCAGATTAAAGCCTTCTCTACAAGAGATTCCAAGAAGTTTGGTTAATGGCGTCCAGAACGTCTCCTCCATGTTAAAAAACTGAGAGACCCGCGAGACTGAAATAGTCACGTGACCGCGTGTACAAAAACTGACACAAACTGCGGGTAGATCTAGCCGCCATAAGGGTGCAATAATGTAGAAAAAGAGAAATATAATAATGGTAATGAATCCCGCGAACGGGTGGAAAGAATGTGCATAAGCATAAGAGACTCGTGAACATAAAAAGAGCGGAGCTGCAACAAAATTCAAGGGTACGATGCCCAGTGAGGGTGAAATGGACGGGGGACGAAACGAAATGCAAACGCAACAAGTGCGTCCTGATAACAAATGCCGATAATAAGTACAAAGATAGTGTCAAAAAGCTGTACATAAACAAAATCCCTAAACTGGAGGCAACAGATGACAGAAAGATAGGTAGTGATAGGTGAAAATAGAGTGAAAAAGAAAGCAGATAGACGAGTAAGCAAATGAACATAACATCTGTGAAATATAAAAAGTGACACAAGTAGAGTGACTTTAACCCCTCCCCTGCTCATGACGGAGCGGTTCCGTCATGCCGCGGCCGTTGGTGGCCGCTCCGCCCACGCGGCGCTAATTCCCCGCCTGTGCGGGCGATTAGCGCCGTGGGCGGAGTCATGACGGAACCACTCCGTCATGAGCACAGCTCAACCGTGGCTCATGACGGAGTGGCTCCGTCATGAGCACAGCGCCAACGCGCTGCCCCCCCCCCCACCCCCCCAGCACTGCGGCGGAATTCCCGCCGCAGCGAAGGGGTTAACACAACATTGTCAACATGCAGAGCTGATATGATTTCCCCATACAATGTATGCGACAGACAAACAGTCTATTTGTACATCAAAGAAAATGTGGCTCATAACAATAATACACCAGATATGTGTGTCCTCCAGCACAAGCTACAGTGAATATGGTGTGCTTGTGGAAGATATATCTTCCCTGTAAGAGCTCTACCTACTGTGACAGGGGAAAAGATGATAAGTTGCGCTGGTGTGTTTAGTGTGATAATGTAAATGTCTGGTGAATGCAACTCTTCAAAGCTAGCTGATTTACAGGAAACAACTCAAGTCCAATTTGTCATTGAGACCATGCGGCGTCATTGTATTAAGCTTCCTGATCCAGAACACTTCTCTTTGGGAAAGATTTTTACTGAGGTTAATGCCTTCTTTCAATGTGAGTTTATCCACAATTACAACCTGAACTTGGGTGATGTTATGCCCTTGTTCCAACCAATGAACTACTAAGTTGGAGTTTATGGTTTTGTTTATGATCATACTTTTGTGTTCTCCGATAAGTGTTTTTATTTTTCGCTCGGTTTTTCCAACATAAAGGTAACCACACGGACATTTGATGCAATAAATAACATTAGCTGTGTTAGAAAAAGAGTGATTTAAAATAATTTTAGCTCCAGTTCTTGTGTGTGTAATAAAATTCTGTTGCATGACATTGTTACAATGTACGCAATTGCTACATCTTTTCACCCCAATGTGTTTCGTGGTACCGGACACACTTTTTTTGGCTAAAAGTTCTTTGAGATTTTGGCTTTTTGTGTAAGCAAACAGTGGTGGTTGATTAAATAACATGGCAAAGTCGGGTTCCTGTGTTAATAGTTCCCATCTTTTTTAAATGATTTTTTTGATGCTTTTGGATTTAGTGCAAAACTTGGAGACGAAAACTATTCGGTTGGTAGACATTTTTTGTTTGGTTGTAAGAAGAGTGCTGCGATCAATGCTTTGGATCCGATCCTCTGCACGCTGAATGATGGCTGACGGGTAACCACGTTGTGAAAATCTAGTCTCGATCCTAGTAAGTTCTTTGAATTTATGTGTTGTAGATGATATTCTCTTAGATCTTAATCATATAAGAATAAGGTAAGTTTTGGATTAGTTTCTGAGAATGGAAGCTTTGAAACAGTAAAGTGTTGTTGCGGTCAGTCTCTTTGATGAATACACTAGTGTGAATGGTGCGATCAGATTTTTCCACCAAGACAACCAAGAAGGGTAAACATGTCGAACTGATGTTAGATGTAAATTGAATCCTGTTGTTGCGGGTATTTAAAATATGAATCTGTTCCTTGAGGGATTCTTCAGTACTAGACCAGATCAAAAAGATGTCATCAATGTAACGACAATATGTAATCAAATGTTTACTCCAATTTGGATTTTCAAAAATTAGTTTTTCTTCAAATGCAGCCATGATAATATTAGCGTTAGTGGGCGCCCCCCAAAACCCATGGATGTGCCACTTATTTGAAGAAAAATATCCTCTTGCTAATAAAAGTAGCTATGTTGAAGACAAAATTGTAACAATTCCATGAGAAAAACTTTATGGGCACGTATTTCAGGTTGATTAAGTAACGCCCATTCAATAGCTTCAAGTCCTTCCTGTAAGGGAATGGAAGTGTACAATGAAGTGACATTGATGGTACATAACATAAATTCAGCGGTGTTGGATAAGTCTAGATGTTGTAAACGAGATAGAAAATCTGTGGTATCTCTTATGTACGATTTCCATATACGTACTATTGGTTGAATAAATTGACCAATGTAAACGCCCAATGGTTCGAATAACGAACCACAACCAGACATGATGGGTCTGAAGGGTGTGTCGGGAGGGTGTTTATGAATCTTAGGCAACATGTATATATGTGGGCGTTTAGGGTGCTGTTGAATCAGAAAGCTTTTTGTTTTTCAAGAGATCCAGTCCATGTCTTGTGCTCTATCTAAAATGTTCTTCAGAACGTGAAGTATTTCTGCGGTGGGATCATGGTCCAATTTAAGATAGGTGTTTTCATCCGCTAGATGTTCCTGAACTTTTCTGTGTTAATATGACGAGTCCATCATCACCAAGGCGCCGTCCTTATCTGCAGGCTGGAATGTCAATGCCTCATTTTGCTAAATCTTTCAAAATGTTTTTTTCTTTTTTAGATACATTTTGGCCCTTATGTTTATTGAGTTCCTGTTTTATTGAAGATTCAAAACAATCCAGTATTTTGTGAGATACAGGTGATACAAAGGTACTCTTGGGTTTAAATTCTAGGAACTCGTGGTCTTCTTTGGTAATAGGGTGCGTCAACACATTGTCAAACAAGCATTGGCATAGCCAATAGGTCTCGCCTTTGGGACCTTATAAGTGTTTAGCCATGCAACAGTTGCATAACTAAACACTCATTAGGTCCCAAAAGCGTGACCTATTGTCTATGCCAATGCTTGTTTCAACTGCTGCAATCTATTGAAGCCTCACGGAGAACATCAAAGCAGCTGTGCGGCCGCGAAAGTGATCGCGATCAAACATCAGAGCGGCAGCGCGGTCGCAAAAGTGAAAGTAATCGCGGTAAAGCGTGACGCGCGCGCCCGTGCACATGCACTGTAGCTCTAGGCTGGCCTGGTAGCACTTTTTGGTGCCCTCACAAAATGTCTCGCCAGACCAGCGCATGCACTGGGTCAGGCGAGACCTAAAAAATGTCGTAGGCGTAATGTTCGCATGAAGCGATATAGTGCAACTTCTGTCTCATGAAAAGAGGTCTTGTAAATGGGTACAAAAGTTGTTCCTTTGTTTAAGATTTGTGTTTGTTGAATACTGAGCGTTTGAGAAGAGATGTTTATGGTTATTGTTTCTTTTTCCTCACCTGATTTTGCAGAGCTTCCACTTGGTTTCCCTGTTGTTACTTCCGGTGGATGCGGGGGTTGTTGACCCTTGGACAAAAAAGATTCTGTGGAACCTGTTGCGTAAATTTCAATGATCTCAGTGCTGGTTTTGCTGGTACTTGCTGATTCACTTCTGGCTCCATTGACATTTAAAGGTGGTCTGGTTGGCTGTACCTCTCGGTCTGACACTACGCTTTCCTCAGATGAAGCATTGGGATTTTTGTAGGGTCTACGCTGTGCGTACATCTCTGCCCATGTGTAAACTTACTTTAGGCGGTAGTCGATGGTATCCCTTTGAAATTTGCGGAGTTTGCGCTCTTGAAGTTCTTTACCATAATGTTCTAATTTAATTTTGATTTGTTCTAATGTGTTTGCCCAATCTTCTGAATCAATACGTCTAGATAAGTCTTGTTTGATGTTATAAATTTCTTCTTCAAGT
Source organism: Triturus cristatus (assembly GCF_964204655.1). Classification (NCBI taxonomy): domain Eukaryota; kingdom Metazoa; phylum Chordata; class Amphibia; order Caudata; family Salamandridae; genus Triturus; species Triturus cristatus. The sequence continues at coordinate 320,238,067 of NC_140584.1, read as the reverse complement.
TCCTTGATCGTTTTAGCGAGTTCTTCAACTATCAGTAAGATCAAATCAAGGGAACACTTGTTCAACACTGCATACTAACGGTCCATGAAAGATTTATTGAACTGGAAACGAAACAGCATTGGTTTAATAGGTAAACGGAGCCCTCGGGGTATTCTTTTGTGTTTATGATACTGGATAAGTGTTGACGCATGCAGTCTTTGATTTAATTCTCTACGACAAATGAATTCAAGATGTTTCAACTGTTGGGTGATTGTCCCTTCTTGAGTGTCAAACGTTTTGGTAGCTGTAATTAAAGCGTAAATTTCAGTGGCTTCTTCTGCTGTATATGCCTTGGTTTCTGTACGATTTTCTGTGGTGCTGGCAATGCTCTCAAACAAAGACATGTTTGTGGTAGATGGGTGCAACGGCCCAAAGGCAGTTAAAGTGGCTTAATCAAAAAATATGTGTATGCGGTGCACACCTATGGCTATATGGTTTAAACCGATGAGGTACTACTATGTTCAAAAATGTTTGTCTAATTCTAAAAACTAAGTTTCAGTGTGCTACGCAATATTTGTGGGCTGCCTGTCCCACATGTAACTAGATGCAACAAAATCAAGCGAACATTCACTTGAAAAACTGTGTGCACTATAAATGTGAGTTCTAAAAGGTCTAATCAAATTTCAATATGATCAACCATGTACATTCAAAATAGTTCAGAATTATGCTTCAAACAAAGAATGCATTTTTTCAACTATTTTTCTTGTTGTATGATGAAAATAAATCAATAGAACAAAAAAAGGTGCATCAAATTGAATACATCAGGTTGCTTTTTACCTTTTGACTGGACACAGATCCATTCATCTCAAGTACATTGTTCAAAATTATAAGATTACAATGCTTGTGATTAACAAACACTTCTAAATAGCCCAATGCATTTCGGGACCCTAAGTCTCTTCCTCAGGGGCCACTGCAATACAAAAAACATATGCAAATGAGTGTTACATGCATTGATTAGACTTATCAAAACATTCATTGATTCACTTGAGTGTCATTACCAAAAAACGTGAGACAACCAAAAAGGATTACAATCACACTACTCTATTTTTGGTGTGAGATATTATATGTAGGTATTATAGGTAGAAGAGGTGTCGAGGGTGCCAGACCCGGGACCCGGGAAGGTGAGATATATGTACCATCTGCAAGGAATTAATTGCTGCTTCTGATGCTGCTACCGAGTCCTAATTTAAGCGTGGCGGTACTTGAACGGCTGTGGGGAGAGTCCTTTTGCCGTAAATAAAGGAAAATCTTTAGAGTTTTTCAACTCCACTTTTTTCATCCCTAGTACAGCCTCACTCGTCTCGTTCATCTGTACCTTTTCACAGACAGTATGACCCTCCATTAGGATCGAACCTGATCTTCAGCAGAACTCTCAAAATTTGAGTTCATGCCTAACTGACTTACTAGACACCCCGCTTTAGTTGATGCTGAAGTCCCTTTAGCTTGCATCAAGCACTTTTTTGCTTTCAGCCCGGTTGCAGCTTCAATTTTGGCTATTGCGTTCACTTGTTTGGAATGCCTCCCCATCTTTCATTAAGTTCTTTAAATCTTAGGACAGCGTACCAGATATCCAAAGACTTAGCTCCCCACGATAAACAAAAGGTAAAATTTAAACAAGCTGGCCCCAACTTTCCACTACTAAGAGCTTTTAAAGTTAGTTGCAGCGTCTTTTGTACCGCTACCAACACTTAGTTCCGAATTTCCTATTTCCAGCTAATCCCACCGCTAAATGCAAAACTCACACTGCCAGTTCCGTGATTTAGCCCAGTGCTCAATCTCCCAACATAAAGCGCCACTTTGCCACCTCGCCTCCCCTCGCTGCTCCAATTTAAACTCCTACCAGCTTCCGTGGACATTAACCGGGATCCCTGCCTCCTCTGTTCTCAGGGTTTTCTCTCGTGTCGTTGACACATCTTTGCCATCTTACTGTGCACAGAAGCACTTCAGAGCTGTTTAATCGCGCTCTTGCTGCCCAGACTTTCGAGCGCCAGCGGGGGCTCTATGGGGACTGCGACCAGAGCAGCAGCATTTTGGGGCCCGATGCAGCCCGCCAATTTTTCCACCTGCTCCGCTTTTCTTAATCGGCGTCTCCGCGTTTCAGCGCCGCAACAGCAGTCAGCGGCGCTGTCAGAGGTCTTCGGGGAGGAGCAACGATCACCCGAGGCTACTCAGAGGCGGGAGTCTCCGTAGCCATCCCTGTCCCATGCAGGGTACTACACATCATTAGAATTCAGTGTTCATCAGACCATATAGGTGTACTGGACTGAGACATTACACCCCAATTAAATCAAGATGGCTAGGTAAAGACAAATGCTCATCAGTGATATATGCTGTTATTAAAATGTCACACATTCACATCTTGGCTCAGCCATCTATCTAGTAAATATCTGTAAATTTAGTACTATTAAGTTAGATATTAGTAATAATTATCATTCAGACTGCTTAGAAATGGCAGATATTGGGGTGGGGAGGGTGTGATGGCCTGCAGCATGACCAGCAAGACATACGTTTTGCTGTTGCTATCCCACTTTTCTATAATTTGACAGAATCATGTGTTAGTGGCAACAATTTACATTTTTTGAGGCATCATATCCAAGGAGGAAGCATCCCTAACTTATTTGAACCCCCGACAAAGCCAGCTGCAAAGCAGAAACCGGGATTCAGCACATAAACAGAATATGGCCCATTTCCTATGAGTAGATCAACAAGAGGAACAATTACATAATATTAATGCACACAATATCGATTCACAACAATATCAGAACATAAATATTGATCACAAAAATATTGCCTTCCTATACTTAACTAATAAAAACATAAATATAGAGAACGAAATATGACTGTTAAAAATATTGATTTTCACTAATCTTAATAAGAAAAATACCACATAACAAAAATATTGTCAACTTTAAATAAATATATAAATAGTAAAAAGTATTGCAAAACACAATATTGACTACATTAATGTTGTCAAAACAAATACATTTTAATTACAAAACATAAAAATAAAAACATTTTACCTTAAACATGACATGAAAATAAACATTTAAAAATCTATAAAAATATTTTAACAACATTATAATCAAAGTTTAAAAAATCCAAAATCCAACAACCACAAACATTTAAACATTCATTAAAATATTTAAAAACAAAATATATATACACCAAACAAATGTATATATATATATTCAATGAAAAAACCATAGGTTTCACACACGTTATAGTTAGGAATTAGCATTTAAAAAACCTTGCAAATTCACTGAAAAAACCATAGGTTTCACACACGTTATAGTTAGGAATTAGCATTTAAAAAACCTTGCAAATTCACTTAAAAAACCATAGGTTTCACACATGTTATAGTTAGCTGGTCATTTTACTCATAAAAAACCAATGAAATTCCCCCGTTATAGTTAGTTCAGCTAACTATAACTCGCGCGCCCGCAATCCACTGCTGATGACGTCACATATTACATCACTCATGACATGGTCAGTGACATCACTCATGACATCACTGATGACATCTCAAATGACATCACTGATGACATCACTGATGACGTCATCTAGTGAGTATGTGTTTCTCAAGAATTTCAATATGTTTTATATATATAGGGAAAGTCCTGTTGAAGAATGAGTGGGTGTACAAGTGTGTAAATGGATGATTTTCTGTGGTGCATAACATTATTCTTTAAGTAAGTCATTAAATGTATCTTACTGCAGACTAGTGACTAAACTGTGTAAATGTGTGTATGTGTCTGTATGTTGGTGTATAAGTGGCTGCATGGTTTTGAGAACAGCTATATGAGTCTCTATATGGGTAATTGATTGGTTGTCTGAGTATCAGTATGGGTTCGTGAGTGTTTGTGTGGGTAGGGTGTGTGTCACTCTATGCATAGATGTGTGAGTTGGTGATTCTATGGGTGAATGGTTTTAGGAGTGCATCTGTGATGGACTGTATGGTTGAGCGAGTGTATGTATGGGTGTGTTAGGGATTGAATATATATTTCAGTAGTACATTTGTGACTAACTACATATGTGAAAGGCAGTATATGTGCGTGTAAGAGTATATAAGTGAGTAGATATGAGAGTGTATGATTGTGAAAGTGACTGTATGGATGGGTGTGTGCTTGTATCAATGATTCTATAAGAGTGTAAGAATGTGATACTATTTTTATGAGTAAGTGAACTTGAGTGTGTTTTACTGCATAGGTGAGAAAATGGGAGTGTGATTATTTGCATGACTGAGTTGGTGTAACAGTAGCTCTATGGATACTTGTTAGTGTGTGAGTGTCTATATAAGTGTTTAAATGTATATTATAGTTTTGTATGGAGTGACTGTAAGTATGAGTGCTTTTACAGGTGAGCAAGTGGAGGTATATGAAGACCAAATAGTTAATAAGTGGGTATGTAATGATTGGTATTGCAGTATATATGGTTTTGAGAATGGAACTCTTAAATTTTTACTCAGTGTATCAAAGGTTATATTATGGTGTGAGAAGATGTGGTAATTTTTCTCATGGATGACGTCATCAGTGATGTCATCAGTGATGTCATTTGAGATGTCATCAGTGATGTCATGAGTGATGTCACTGACCATGTCATGAGTGATGTAATATGTGACGTCATCAGCAGTGGATTGCGGGCGCGCGAGTTATAGTTAGCTGAACTAACTATAACGGGGGAATTTCATTGGTTTTTTACGAGTAAAATGACCAGTTAACTATAACATGTGTGAAACCCATGGTTTTTTAAGTGAATTTGCAAGGTTTTTTAAATGCTAATTCCTAACTATAACGTGTGTGAAACCTATGGTTTTTTTCATTGAATTTCAAAGGTTTTTTAAATGCTAATTTTTTATTTTTTTATTATATTTTTTATATATTTCTTTTTCAAAAATTTCCCTATATATACATTTATAAATTATCTGTATCCTTTAATTTGGTGTGGCTCATTTTTTTTTTTACTTTGAATTTGGATAAAGTTGAACAGCATAGTTAATATCTTCTATTAAGTTATGTCCACTTTTTTTTTTTTTAATTCTTAGGGTGCGCGCTCAGAGCGCGCACCTAGTACGTTTGCGTACGTTTTTCATGTATGCAGGCGTACGTTATCTACGTACGCATACATACGTTTTAGTGCGTGCTCGCAGCGCGCACCCAGTACGCATACGTACGTACGCATGCGTGCGTCGTACGTGCTCCACGCGGTACACTTCTGTATACGCATAGAGTACGCGTGCTGACGTTCGCGCATACGCGCGTGCTGCGTATGCACGTTACGTACGCGCATAATATGTATGCGCATGCGCGCGTACGCGTTCGCCCATGCGTAATTGCACCGTGCGTGCTCGGAGCTTGCTCAGTGCGCGCACCTCGGGTTATGTGATTAATAAAACAACACTTTTAATTGGTTTTCATTACTTTCAGTTTCAGATTGTTTCAACTCCACACCCAATCCCCTCATGGCAAGTCATGTGATCAAGAAACATCACTTTTCATTGGTTCAAAGTACTTTCAGTTCCAGATTCTTCCAAAATCACACCCACCCCCTCATTGTTAGTTCTGATTCCCTTGGAGAAGGAGCTACTCTGTTTTTGTGAGACAATGGCAGAGCACCAGCCACCTTCTGAGAGTGAACAGGACACTCTTGAGAGACAGAGGCAGAGGAAGCAGAAAGACTCCTTTATATGGCAGTTTTTCACTTTTCCTGAGGGACAAAAGAAGGTGAATGCACCAAAGGTCACCTGCATACTGTGTCAGCGCACTTTGTCACATGGGAATGCTAATAAGAAGTACTCTTTTAGTATTCACACTATGATGAGGCACGTTGAGGCAATGCATCCTGTGACTTTTCGTCAAGCTTCTGGAGCAAACCCTCCACCTGCTCAGCCGACGACATCTGCAGCAGCTCAGCCGAGCACATCTTCGGCAGCTCAGGCGAGCACTTCTTCTGCAATGGTGCCTTCACCTTCTTCCACACCTCTGGATATTCGTCCTTGTTTTGGGAGGATGAGTACACACTGCATGGATTGTGGTACTCTTATTTCTTTGGGTGAGAGCAGTATTGATCTCATTCAAAGAAAATTTGAGGAGCATCTTTGCGAAAGGCCATAATTTTTTATTTTTTTTTCGTTTTTCACTTCCTCTGTCCCTACATTAACTCAAGGGCTCTTTTTAGAGCCACCTAAAATCAAAACACAAAAACTTGTTTTTTGAATCTATTTTTCTGGGGGTTTTTTTGGGTGCGCGCACCCTGCGCGCACCCAGTGGGGTTTTAAAAAAAAAAAAAATCATTTTTTTCATCTTTAGTAAACCTTCAGGGACTCCCTGACAAAGAGAGGGGAGTGGCAAAGTAATTAAAAAAGAGATGGTGTACATTTCACACATGAAGGGAAGAGAGTCTTCCTTTTAAACTTTAAACTCTGCATCAGTACTTACCTATAGGTACCCTAAACCTATCAAAATAGATAATAGCTCATTTTAGTGCTGCATTTGAATTGGCTGTATTTACAAGGAGAGGAAAAGACACACAGATTGGCTTATCCTCTCCTTGTAAATATGGAAGAGCACCCTGCGCCACTAGTATGTCAAGAAAAGTGACGTAGTGGTGGTGCAGGTGGCTTGTAAATCTGTCCCAGAGATGTTAAGGAAGTTAAGGGTAAAACAGACAAACAGAGAGTGACAGATACAGAGACAGAAAGCAAACAACTGAGAAGGAGTAAGGCAGTTAAAAAGACTAAGACATATGGATACAGAGAAAGAAACATGGATGAAAAATTAGTGATGGAGGTAGTAAAGGTAGGGGACTAGTAGAGAAGGAGTAAGGGAGTTACAAAAGAGTTGTAAAGCAGAAAGAGAGAGTGAGAAGAGAAATGAGAAAAGCAGAGTAAGAAGAGGTGAAGAAAGGGAAGCATGAAACGAAAGCAGTGACACATACAGATATGTTAAACTTACCTGACCATCAAAGTAAATTATTTAGAAATAAATGTTTTTATTTAATTGCAAAGAAAACTGAATAACATCTTCTAAATTTTCTTTCTAGTTCTGAAAAAAAGAAAAAAAGTATTAATATTCAACAATACACTTTATTAAACAGTACATGTTTTTTCATATTTAGCAAAGCAATTTTTTGCCCTTTTTTTGCTGTTTTCAGAATGTTTTGATTTTCACTGAAAATAGTGATATCAATTGTATTCATCATTTAACAGCGGGCAAAAAAAAAACAATCTGAAAGATTGTTTTAAAAAGCCCCAAATGTATCCTCACTAAAACATACCTTAATAGAAATGTTAAAAATACCTTTTAAGAACAATAACAGTTTTCAAAAAATAACGTCTGTAAACCTTGTTGCAAAAGAACATTTTCCAAAATAATATCTGTCAAAGAAGTTCACAATTGTTTGTTTTACCTTTCCTTAAGGCCAAATGGTAAGTTTAAAATCCCTTTTGAGTGAAATATCCAATTTTAATCCTTTTAAATTTTAATAATGCTTTCTTCCGATGATGATGTTAGTATTTAAAATTTGGGTTTCAGAAAAATTAAGTAAGAATTGGGTAAATCATAAGGCAAACGTTGCTTGAAAATCAATTGAGAATCATTACACAGTGTCCATCCTTTTTCACATTTAAGATAAACTGTGTAATGACCAGAAGTTATAGAAGGACCATCATGAAAAATTATTGCAAATGTAACAAAGGTTTTCCCAGATATGGATAATTGGTTGCCAACAAACTTCTTTAGTAAAGTTTCCAATTTTGTTCCATCAGCTCTACAACGTTGTACCATTAAAATTACATACTGTCCATATTTCTTTAAAAATAACGTTGACAACATTTCAGATTTACATTTAGAACATTCCATGTTGTGATTAGCATCTTTAACTAATTTACTAAAAGTCACTGTTTTACTTTCTGGTAATGGTAAATATATGAACCTTTCAGAATGTACATTACTACTGCTTGTGTTCATACAGTTATCACAACAATGTTCCCATGTATAAGAGTCACCAAACAAATGTTCCACTTCTACTCCTTCATCTTCCAGTACCATCAGGATATACATCAAGAATTCCTGTGCATCTTGCTGGACATTTTGTGTAAACTGTGTACATCCAGAACATACATCTAAAAGATTTCTAACATCAGAAGCACTTTCTATTTTATTTTTATCATTACTCAGCTTCTCATAAAGGAGACTCAGCAAAGAACAGAATCTTTTTTCATGATTTAGTATTATCTGCTCTTGCAAAGTTTCAAGATAAAATACAACATTCAGCACTACATTTGCGTAGCAGTTGACACCAGAGCTATTTTCAAAATGACAACCAACAACCTCTTCCACACTGTCCTTTTTCTTTTTGCTTGCAGTCCCATCACTGTCTTTTTGTTTTCTCTTCTGTACATCCTCATTACAGATATTCTCAAATCTCCTTTTCCGACAAACAACACGTTTTTCAAACACAGGATACTGACCTAAATGAGGAGCATAGCTTTTTCTTAATCTATTATACTCCTTTACACAGTTTGCATCAGCACTTACTTTTGAGTCATCAAAGTCTATCATGAATAAACCAGATAATTTTGTTCACGCGTGACAAAGCAACATATGCCATACCTTCTTTGAACACAGTAGACCCAATGTTTACAAAAGCACTATCAACAGTTAATCCTTGAGACTTGTGAATAGTTACAACATATGCTAGAGAAATTGGAAACTGCTTCCTACGTACATATAAGTCTTTCACTAGCAAAAAACGAACTGAACAACGACTAATCACTTTAACCTCTTCAATCTGATCAAATTTTATTTTTAAGAATTCAATTCCATCTTTTTTCTGGTACTTTACAAAACCCACAACTTTACCCATAGCTCCATTCACTAAACCTTTTTCTACATCCAAATTGCGTCTTAAAATTACTCTACAGTTCATACACACATAAAGATTATTTTCCAAACCAGCTGTTTTTGAAATGTTTTTCTCCAGAGAATCCAATTTAGTAGCCAATTTGCCTGTCAATATAATAGTTATTCGTTCATGTTGAATTTTATCCACAGCTTCCAGTTTTATGATCTCTTCATTTTCCAATTTCAAAAGTTCTTGATTGAATACAGAGCATTCATGTAGTGTTGGCATTAAGCAGATTACAGTATTTTTTTCAGCAATTTTCTTGTATATTTTCTCAGGAACTATTTCTTCTGTTGTAAACAAATTACTCAGCAATCGACTCTGTAATGCTTTTCTGCCATGTTCTGTGAGTAGTCCAATTCTTATATCTTTCAGAATACTTGCATAGTCCTCATCATTGGCTTGCCTCATATTGGTAATGAGTTCCTTATACTCAAAATATGTCCAAATATTTACATTGCCTATACTTCCTAACGACTTTTTCGTGTCTTCATGTGTAAGAGTATGGAATACCGGTTGTCCTTTAACTGGAGTAAGTTGCAAAAGATCCAGAATTTGCTGCATTCTTAAATGCACAAAGGCAAGCATTAAGTTTGATACCATGCTTACCTCATCAATAATGAGTACTTTCAATTTCTTCAATACTCTTGAAACTTCCAAGCATGCTTCTCCTGCTAGTTTGTGGTACTGTATTTTGTTCTCATGCTCTACTGGTAACATTAGCAAACGATGTAAGGTAACTCCTTTTATGTTATACGCTGCTAACCCAGTTGGAGCAGTAACAACACAAGACAAAATGGAATCCATTTTCTTCTGTAGGTAGCTTCTAATTACATTAATCAAGAAACCTTTTCCAGTTCCAGCTTGTCCACTCACATACATCCTGATTGGTTCAAATGATGTGCATGAGCACTCTTTCCTTTCATGTAGTAATCCGTGATCAATTTTTTTCCTGACTTCTTCATAAATTTGTTTTTGTTCTTCATTCAGTTGCTGCTCCAAATATGTTAAGTCTACTAATTCTTCCTGAGCTTGATGCATAGCTGTTTCCACTTCATTCATGGCTATTGCTGCTTCATTTTCTACGATTGGTTGTCCTAGAGGATCTTGACTGAATGTCCCAGAACTTTGACTGTCTTGAGAACTGTCTCTAGCTACTTCAGCTGCAATTGTTGCTTCTTGTTCAATTTCTTCATTTAACATTTGAACATAAGTTGTGAAAGTACTGCATTCTATGCTGTCTTTGCTAGCACTGAAGGAATCTTCATAACTCTGGAATTCTCCAAGTAGTTCGTCCTCTGAACGCCATGGTTTAAACAGCTGCAAAAGTGCCAAGTGGTAAAATTCCTTTTTGTCAGGAGTGTCGCAACTCAGCTTCCGGTGATTTATCAAACTTCCTTTTGTTTGCTTCACCAAACATCCCTCCTCACCACTGACTTTATATTTTCCATTGTTGATATCTTCTGTGGCATTCCGTTTAAAAATGAAGTTCTGCAGCACTTCATAAAGACACATGTTCTCAAGGTGATGACTTCTTTGTGGGTAATATGTGTCCAACATGTTTGTTCTTAAAATGTCTGTACTTTCTGGTTCGAATTCTGCTAAATACTCAATTTCTCGAATAGATTTCAGTACCCGATTTCGCATTCCTGCAAGGCCTAAACTTACCCAAATTATTCTTCTGGATTTCGAGTACAGGCTTGCAGATGATAACCTATCTGAGCATTCGTAGGATCCAATTTCGCGATGCGATAACATCTTTAAACTGAAACTGTATAGCTTCTTACTGACAGTCTTCTCGTGAGAAATCTCTTCCCACATTTCTTTCAATTCCGTTTTCTCACATTTAGTGATGTAAGACGTGACATACCGAGCAACAGCAATAGAATTGTCAGCCACATACTGTATATCCATGTTAGCATTCCACATGGATAAAATGACTGGGTTGTAGTCATTTATATATTTTGACTCTTCTTTTCTTCTTAGGTTGTAGGTATTCTTAGGCGATTTTCTTGTAATAGTATGTCGCTCAGCTGACATAAAACTGTTTACTCTTCCTTTTGAAAGAACAGGTCGTGGAAATCCAAATCGACATTTTGTGTAGAATTTATCTTTACTCTTGTACTTTTGTCGACAGTATTTTCCACACCGATGACTTTGGAAACGTAAAACTTTCTCTTTTAAGTTTTTCTCTTCTGTGCTTTTAGGTATAGCACATGTTGCATATCCTTCAATGAAAGATAAAACTGCTTCATCAGCATCTGTTCCAAATTTTGGGGCATCCTTGATCCACAACAGCATATGAATATGTGGAGCACCTCTTGCTTGGTACTCTTTTCTCCAAAAGAAATCCACAACTTCTCCAAGAGGTGGATTTTTTTTATTGCAGATGAAGGACATCATAGCCTCAAATCTGTGATTGAAATATCTGCAAACATTAACCGGATCTAATGAGCACAATTCTCCTGCTGTCTTGTATTGGATGTTTTCAATGTTTGAATTTGCCTCTCGCAGAAAATCCAGTAAATCATCCCAAGCGTACTCAGCACAGCTCAGGGTAAGGAACCATGTAGGAGTTCCTAAATTCCGTAACATACACTTCAATTCTCCATGGCGTCGGTACCAATATTCATTAGTTCCACGCTGACAAGCCATCAGATTGATCAATTGAGATTCCAAATGATCATCTCGCTGTTGCACTTTGTTCATAAAATCCTTTGCAGACACATTGGTGCCAATTACGATCTGGTAAAAAAAATTCCCGTACGACTCGTATCCGGTCTTTTTACCGTACGAATCGTACAAGTGCCGTACAAACTGGCAATCACGATTCGCACGGTAAAAAGCCCATACGAGTCGCATTGGGAATAATTCCCCACACGTCCTCGGGTCGGAAAAAGTGTCCGACACGTCCTCGGATGAGTTACCATACAAACGTGAAAAGCGAAGTCCGACCGGGGAATCACGATCCGTCCCGGGCGTCCGATAGTACATCCGTATGGTTAAAAGACCGTCCGCACCGAACTCCAATAGCAACCATGGAGACGTCCAAAAAGGTGCCTGGTACGCGCCGCACCCCCCCCCAGCCCCCGCATGTACGCGCCGTACCCCCCCCAGCCCCCGCATGTATGCGCCGTACCCCCCCAACCCCCGCATGTACGCGCCGTACCCCCCCAGCCCCCGCATGTACGCGCTGTACCCCCCCCAGCCCCCGCATGTACGCGCCGTACCCCCCCCAGCCCCCGCATGTACGTGCCGTACCCCCCCAGCCCCCGCATGTACATGCCGTACCCCCCCCAGCCCCCACATATATGCGCCGTACCCCCGTGTATGTACACCCGAGTACGTGTCGAACCCCCCCATGTATGTACACCCGAGTACGTGTCGAACCCCCCGTGTATGTACACCCGAGTACGTGTCGAACCCCCCCGTGTACATACACCCAAGTACGTGTCGAACCCCCCCGTGTACGTACACCCGAGTACGTGTCGAACCCCCGTGTATGTACACCCATGTACGTTCGAGTCGTACCCCCACCCGTGTATGTACAGTGCGTACCCCCAGGGCGACGCGCTGGGGGTACGCACCGTACATACACGGGTGGGGTTTCTTATAAGATTTTGTTTTTTTCTTATACTTTTTCACATCCTTTAGGATATTTAACATCACTCTTCTCTGAAACATTTTTCGACGAATGTTTTTAAAATCTATTTTCCGTGTTAAGTTACTCTTTCTTACTTCTGAGTCTACATTAGCATTTTCTTTTTGCTGTCGACTCTGTTGTTGTTTTGTACTTGAAACACTGTTTGAATTTATGTTTCGATCATTTTTTTTTTTTGAAGATATCTTTTAAAATTCTTTAGTTTGCTTACCAGAAGACTTTTTCTGTTTTCCAACACACGCTTCGCCTCCTATTCTTTTCTTACCAGTCGTCTTCAAATATAATTGTTGTTTCTTTTCTCTTTCTTGACTTTATAGGCATCTTTATATTTTTTCAGTGTTGCTCAGCAATACTTGGAAAAAACTAAAAAAAAAATACCTTTATGTAATTTTAATTCTTTACAATATTTTTTTCAACTTTTCAAATCCTATCACATGAGCTGATCCTTTCCTACGAGTCCAAGTCTTACAAAACAACAGAAACATGAATTAAATCTCTGACAACAATTCCTGTGTGCACACAGACTCATGGTGTGATTCTAGGCAGAAATCGATATTTGCTTGGCAATTTGAAAGCACATTTACTTCTGTTGAGGAGCAAATGATAATTACTGTGACAGCCTGACACATTTCCCTTATATTTTAGAGAGGCAAAAAAGAGCACATGTCCTAATAGCTACTTGAGACCATCAGCATGTGTTACAGGGTGAGTGATTAGAGTAGAGCAAAGGAAATGAGCCTTGGTGACGTTGAATGTGTTTGCGTTACACACTGCTATCTGAAATACAACACAGAGCTGAGTATTATGCATGGGAGTGTAGGAGAAGCTGCTGGATGTGTGAAAACAGTGTGTTTCTGGAGACTGTGTATTGTCAGTTGCAAGAGAGATCTGCATGGAGACTTTTACAAGTGCATGAAGACTGCAGATATGTGTGTAAGAGTACATGTTTGGTAAAGGTTAATTGGAGTTTTGTACATGTAGGAACTACCTCACAGATTAAAAGATTGAAAGGAAAATCTACCCTGTTAATTTGAAATGTGTTACCATTTGCCTCTCATTTCCTGATAGTGATTTCTGCTGAGTACTAACCAACACATTTGAACAAAACAAGCTGGCCCTTTCCTGAAAGTGCAAGTTTTACAGAACAACAGCATCACAAATAAAATTTCTGACAACAATTCCTCTGTCCACTCAGACTCATGCTGTGATTCTAGGCAGAAAACGATATTTCCTTTCGCAATTTGAAAGCACATTTAGTACTGTGGATGGAGAAAGTGATAATTACTGAGACAGCCTGACACATTTCCTTTATATTTTAGAGAGGCAAAAAAGAGCACATGTCCTAACAGCTACTTGAGACCATCAGCATGTGTTACAGGGTGAGTGATTAGAGTAGAGCAAAGGAAATGAGCCTTGGTGCCGAACATTCTGTTTGTGTTACACACTGCTATCTGAAACACAACACAGAGCTGAGTATTATGCATGGGAGTGTAGGAGAAGCTGCTGCATGTGTGCAAACAGTGTGTTTCTGGAGACTGTGTATTGTCAGTTGCAAGAGAGATCTGCATGGAGACTTTTACAAGTGCATGAAGACTGCAGATATGTGTGTAAGAGTACATCTTTGGTAAAGGTTAATTAGAGTTTTGTACATGTAGGAACTACCTCACCCATTGCAGGAGTGGAAGGACAATCTACCCTGTTGATTTGAAATGTGTTACCATTTGCCTCTCTTTTTTCTGATAGTGATTTCTGCTGAGTGCTAACCATCACATTTGAACAAAAGAAGCTGGCCCTTTCCTGAAAGTACAAGTTTTACAGAACAACAGCAACACAAATAAAATCTCTGACAACAATTCCTCTGTCCACACAGACTCATGCTGTGATTCTAGGCAGAAAACGATAGCTGAGTACTAACCAACACATTTGAACAAAACAAGCTGGCCCTTTCCTGAAAGTGCAACTTTTACAGAACAACAGCAACACAAATAAAATCTCTGACAACAATTCCTCTGTCCACACAGACTCATGCTGTGATTCTAGACAGAAAACGATATTTCATTTGGCAATTTGAAAGCACATTTAGTACTGTGGATGGAGCAAGTGATAATTACTGAGACAGCCTGACACATTTCCCTTATATTTTAGAGAGGCAAAAAAGAGCACATCTCCTAATAGCTACTTGAGACCATCAGCATGTGTTACAGGGTGACTGATTAGGGTAAAGCAAAGAAAATGAGCCTTGATGATGTTGAATGTGTTTGTGTTACACACTGCTATCTGAAATACAACACAGAGCTGAGTATTATGCATGAGAGTAGAGGAGAACCTGCTGCATGTGTGCAAACAGTGTGTTTCTGGTGACTGTGTATTGTCAGTTGCAAGAGAAATCTGCATGGAGACTTTTACAAGTGCATGAAGACTGCAGATATGTGTGTAAGAGTACATCTTTGGTAAAGGTCAATTAGAGTTTTTTACATGTAGGAACTACCTCACAGATTACAAGATTGAAAGGACAATCTACCCTGTTGATTTCTAATGTGTTAACATTTGCCTCTCATTTGTGAGATAGTGATTTCTGCTGAGTGCTAACCATCACATTTGAACAAAACAAGCTGGTCCTTTCCTGAAAGTGCAAGTTTTACAAAACAACAGCAACACAAATAAAATCTCTGACAACAATTCCTCTGTCCACACAGACTCATGCTGTGATTCTAGGCAGAAAACGATATTTCATTTCGCAATTTGAAAGCACATTTAGTACTGTGGATGGAGAAAGTGATAATTACTGAGACAGCCTGACACATTTCCCTTATATTTTAGAGAGGCAAAAAAGAGCACATGTCCTAACAGCTACTTGAGACCATCAGCATGTGTTACAGGGTGAGTGATTAGAGTAGAGCAAAGGAAATGAGCCTTGGTGCCGTACATTCTGTTTGTGTTACACACTGCTATCTGAAACACAACACAGAGCTGAGTATTATGCATGGGAGTGTAGGAGAAGCTGCTGCATGTGTGCAAACAGTGTGTTTCTGGAGACTGTGTATTGTCAGTTGCAAGAGAGATCTGCATGGAGACTTTTACAAGTGCATGAAGACTGCAGATATGTGTGTAAGAGTACATCTTTGGTAAAGGTTAATTAGAGTTTTGTACATGTAGGAACTACCTCACCCATTGCAGGAGTGGAAGGACAATCTACCCTGTTGATTTGAAATGTGTTACCATTTGCCTCTCTTTTTTCTGATAGTGATTTCTGCTGAGTGCTAACCATCACATTTGAACAAAAGAAGCTGGCCCTTTCCTGAAAGTACAAGTTTTACAGAACAACAGCAACACAAATAAAATCTCTGACAACAATTCCTCTGTCCACACAGACTCATGCTGTGATTCTAGGCAGAAAACGATAGCTGAGTACTAACCAACACATTTGAACAAAACAAGCTGGCCCTTTCCTGAAAGTGCAAGTTTTACAGAACAACAGCAACACAAATAAAATCTCTGACAACAATTCCTCTGTCCACACAGACTCATGCTGTGATTCTAGACAGAAAACGATATTTCATTTGGCAATTTGAAAGCACATTTAGTACTGTGGATGGAGCAAGTGATAATTACTGAGACAGCCTGACACATTTCCCTTATATTTTAGAGAGGCAAAAAAGAGCACATCTCCTAATAGCTACGTGAGACCATCAGCATGTGTTACAGGGTGAGTGATTAGGGTAAAGCAAAGAAAATGAGCCTTGATGATGTTGAATGTGTTTGCGTTACACACTGCTATCTGAAATACAACACAGAGCTGAGTATTATGCATGAGAGTAGAGGAGAACCTGCTGCATGTGTGCAAACAGTGTGTTTCTGGTGACTGTGTATTGTCAGTTGCAAGAGAAATCTGCATGGAGACTTTTACAAGTGCATGAAGACTGCAGATATGTGTGTAAGAGTACATCTTTGGTAAAGGTCAATTAGAGTTTTTTACATGTAGGAACTACCTCACAGATTACAAGATTGAAAGGAAAATCTACCCTGTTGATTTCTAATGTGTTAACATTTGCCTCTCATTTGTGAGATAGTGATTTCTGCTGAGTGCTAACCATCACATTTGAACAAAACAAGCTGGCCCTTTCCTGAAAGTGCAAGTTTTACAAAACAACAGCAACACAAATAAAATCTCTGACAACAATTCCTCTGTCCACACAGACTCATGCTGTGATTCTAGGAAGAAAACGATATTTCATTTGGCAATTTGAAAGCACATTTAGTACTGTGGATGGAGCAAGTGATAATTACTGAGACAGCCTGACACATTTCCCTTATATTTTAGAGAGGCAAAAAAGAGAACATGTCCTAATAGCTACTTGAGACCATCAGCATGTGTTACAGGGTGAGTGATTAGAGTAGAGCAAAGGAAATGAGCCTTGATGACGTTGAATGTGTTTGCGTTACACACTGCTATGTGAAATACAACACATAGCTGAGTATTATGCCTGGGAGTATAGGAGAAGCTGCTGCATGTGTGCAAACAGTGTGTTTCTGGTGACTGTGTATTGTCAGTTGCAAGAGAAATCTGCATGGAGACTTTTACAAGTGCATGAAGACTGCAGATATGTGTGTAAGAGTATATCTTTGGTGAAGGTCAATTAGAGTTTTTTACATGTAGGAGCTACCTCACCCATTGCAGGAGTGGATGGACAATCTACCCTGTTGATTTGAACTGTGTTACCATTTGCCTCTCATTTTTCTGATAGTGATTTCTGCTGAGTGCTAACCATCACATTTTAACAAAAGAAGCTGGCCCTTTCCTGAAAGTACAAGTTTTACAGAACAACAGCAACACAAATAAAATCTCTGACAACAGTTCCTCTGTCCACACAGACTCATGCTGTGATTCTAGGCAGAAAACGATAGCTGAGTGCTAACCATCACATTTGAACAAAACAAGCTGGCCCTTTCCTGAAAGTGCAAGTTTTACAGAACAACAGCAACACAAATAAAATCTCTGACAACAATTCCTGTGTCCACACAGACTCATGCTGTGATTCTAGGCAGAAAACAATATTTCCTTTGGCAATTTGAAAGCACATTTAGTACTGTGGATGGAGCAAGTGATAGTTACTGAGACAGCCTGACACATTTCCCTTATATTTTAGAGAGGCAAAAAAGAGCACATGTCCTAACAGCTACTTGAGGCCATCAGCATGTGTTACAGGGTGAGTGATTAGAGTAGAGCAAAGGAAATGAGCTTTGATGACGTTGAATGTGTTTGCGTTACACACTGCTATCTGAAATACAACACAGAGCTGAGTATTATGCATGGGAGTATAGGAGAAGCTGCTGAATGTGTGCAAACAGTGTGTTTCTGGTGACTGTGTATTGTCAGTTGCAAGAGAAATCTGCATGGAGACTTTTCCAAGTGCATGAAGACTGCAGATATGTGTGTAAGAGTACATCTTTGGTAAAGGTCAATTAGAGTTTTTTACATGTAGGAACTACCTCACAGATTACAAGATTGAAAGGAAAATCTACCCTGTTGATTTCTAATGTGTTAACATTTGCCTCTCATTTGTGAGATAGTGATTTCTGCTGAGTGCTAACCATCACATTTGAACAAAACAAGCTGGCCCTTTCCTGAAAGTGCAAGTTTTACAGAACAACAGCAACACAAATAAAATCTCTGACAACAATTCCTCTGTCCACACAGACTCATGCTGTGATTCTAGGCAGAAAACGATATTTCATTTGGCAATTTGAAAGCACATTTAGTACTGTGGGTGGAGCAAGTGATAATTACTGAGACAGCCTGACACATTTTCCTTATATTTTAGAGAGGCAAAAAAGAGCACATGTCCTAATAGCTACTTGAGACCATCAGCATGTGTTACAGGGTGAGTGATTAGAGTAGAGCAAAGGAAATGAGCCTTGATGACGTTGAATGTGTTTGCGTTACACACTGCTATCTGAAATACAACACAGAGCTGAGTATTATGCATGGGAGTATAGGAGAAGCTGCTGCATGTGTGCAAACAGTGTGTTTCTGGGGACTGTGTATTGTCAGTTGCAAGAGAAATCTGCATGGAGACTTTTACAAGTGCATGAAGACTGCAGATATGTGTGTAAGAGTACGTCTTTGGTGAAGGTCAATTAGAGTTTTTTACATGTAGGAACTACCTCACCCATTGCAGGAGTGGATGGACAATCTACCCTGTTGATTTGAAATGTGTTACCATTTGCCTCTCATTTTTCTGATAGTGATTTCTGCTGAGTGCTAACCATCACATTTGAACAAAAGAAGCTGGCCCTTTCCTGAAAGTACAAGTTGTACAGAACAACAGCAACACAAATAAAATTTCTGACAACAATTCCTCTGTCCACACAGACTCATGCTGTGATTCTAGGCAGAAAACGATAGCTGAGTGCTAACCATCACATTTGAACAAAACAAGCTGGCCCTTTCCTGAAAGTGCAAGTTTTACAGAACAACAGCAACACAAATAAAATCTCTGACAACAATTCCTCTGTCCACACAGACTCATGCTGTGATTCTAGGCAGAAAACAATAGCTGAGTACTAACCAACACATTTGAACAAAACAAGCTGCCCCTTTCCTACAAGTGCAAGGGTAATAGAGCAAGACCAACACAAATTAAATCTCTGATAACAATTCCTGTGTGCACACTGTGTCATGGTGTGATTCTAGGCAGAAAACAGTATTCCTGGGTGATAGCAGTACACCTTAACTTATAGTGAAGACATACTCCATAATATCTAACATGTTCAAGGCACTTAAATATCTTCCTTAACATAAAATGTAAAACACCACTTTTAAAGTGGTAGGAAAATGTACCATGCAATTTTCAAATGTGTTTGCATTTGCCTCTTTTTTGTGAGTAACTAATTTCTGCTGAATGCTAACCATCACACTTTAAGCAAACAAACTGCCACTTTTCTACAAGTGCAAGGCTAACAGAACAACAGCAACACACATTAAATCTCTGACAACAAATCCTGTGTACAGACACACTCATGATGTGATTCTAGGCACAAAACAGTATTCCTCAGTGATACCACTACACCTTAACTTACAGTGAAAACATACTCCATAATATCTTACTAGTTCAAGACAGTTAAATTTCTCCTAAATCACAAAATGTAAAACACAACTTTAAAACAAGAATGACAATTCTATTATTTATATCAAAATACACCACATACTTCCCCTCTCAAACTCATAACTCACCATTAAAATTAATTAGTTGAGAAAGAAATGTGGCACTCAAACAGCAAATTATCAGAGCCAGAATCTCAGAGCTGTACACCTCTCTCCTCTCTCCACAACCAGTAAATGGCAATTTTTCCCTCTCTTTTTTCCCACATATACATGTTAATGTAAAATCACAGTCCTTCCCACATTTTTTCAAATGGAATCACACATTTCTATTGGTTGCAACTTTCAACCCCTTTCCAAATCATCCCTTCCCCCAACATGACTTCTGCCTGCTACCATAGCAACAGCTCATGGAACACAGGTGTGAGCAGAGAGGTCAGAAGTTCAGCACACAATGTTTCAAATCCAAAGAGCAAGAGTGCTTGACTTTTCAAACCTAACAGCAAATCCAAAGTAATGTTCAGTGAGAACACATTTTTCTGTACCAATCCAAAACATGCTTTTAAAAATCTAAACATACAGCCTAGTTTTAACTGTAAAATGGTTTGAATCAGCCAATGAGTTCTTTTTATTAAAAAAAAGTATGTATGCCTCCATTTTTCAACTGTCTTTCTTTTCATATTGCCATTCTACTGAAAGACACCTCCTGAGTGCATCCTGTTCTCCTTGGAAGATGTTTACAGTGTGGATTGTAGGTCATAGCTATGTCTTCTGGAGTGAAAAGTATGCAGAAAAAAGCGGTATTTTCAAAGACCTTGCTTTGCCAAATGTAGACATTAAATGGATTGGTCAGAGAGGGTTAAAGTGGCACCAATTAATGCCTTTGGTGAAAACCTTTCTACATCTCCCACAGCCTGACCTTATTATTGTGCACTGTGGTGAAAATGACCTAGGCACTTTAACTGGGGTAGGTCTGGAAATGCTTATTAAGGACACCTTTCTGCAATTGATGTCACTTTTTCCACAAACTGCCTTTGTATATTCTAATATATGCCAAAGGCAAAAGTGGAACTGGTCCAACCAATTTTGTCCGCAGATTGACAAAGCAAGAAAGCACGTCAATAAGTCTGTTTCTGCTTTCCTCAGAGACTATGGTATGGGTTCTATATACCACAACAACTTGCGTTACAACATGCAAGACATTTACAGAGGAGACGGTGTACATTTCAATGATGAAGGGAACAGAGTCTTCCTCTTGAACTTTAGACTCTGCATCGGTACTTACTTGTAGGTACCGAAAAACACTCAATAAACACAAGGGCTCTTTTTAGAGCCACCTAATATCTAAACACTTAAACGTGATTTTTAATTCTATTTTTTTTATGTTTTTTTCGGGGGCGCGCTGGGTGCGCGCACCTCGCGATGTTTTTAAAAAAAATTAAAATCTTTTTTTTTTGCCCTTCGTGGTCCTACTGTGACCCCCTTACAATGGCTAGGGGGTCAAGAACTCCCTATCCTGCCCCCTATTCATGGTCTCCACCTTTCCTTTTCAGTGCAACAGACAAAATGGCGGCCGACACTTCCTGATTTCGACCGATTCGAATGTTTACTGACATCTAACAACCAATCAGAATTACGCTCGCACACGGCAGGGTGCGCGCACAGGGCTTGCACTGTGCGCGCACCCTGCGCGCGTATAGATATTGATATGCTTTTAAATGCTATTTTCTCAGGAAATACTGAACAGATTTACACCAGACCTGCGAAAGGCACTTACTTGACCTTATGGCTACCTCTCTGCCAAATTTCAAGTAATTCTGTTCAGCCGTTCGGGCTGTAGCTGTGTCTAAAGGTCCTATGGGAAAATGCATGGGAAAGATGCGTTTTGGGACCCCCCTTTTTCTCGGCCCCCGCTTGACGAATCACCCCGAGACTTTCAGGGTAGGAGCTGAACGGAGCGCCCCATTAGTTTTGAAAATTTCACGAGGATTCGTCAACCGGCGCCAAAGTTATTCAAAATAGAATTTTGAGATTTCCTATGGAAACACGGTCCTAACGATAACTATCTACTGGCGACCGCCAGTAGATAATATATATACATATATATATATATGCTTGCTCAAAGGTTGCCCTTGTGGTGGGAAGCACTCCAACGCTGTTTGTAGTACAAAGACTTTTAATGGTATAAGGGGAAAGGTGTCACCAAAAGCGTAGGCAGTTCAACGGCGTCCTTCCCGCCTGACGCGTTTCGAGGTAAAATTCTCTTCTTCAGAGGCGTGGACGTGGGTGAAAGTTCTGTGCCTTCAGGACTCCTCCTTTAATGCAGGTAAGCCCGCCCTTCATGGGCAGTTCCGATAGAACAGAGCAGGGATTGCTGGGCCACGTAGTCCTGATGGATTGTTTCTTTAATCGCCGCACAGGTGATTAGCTGACGCAAAGTTCCAAGCCCTCAGATGGGCCTTGATGCACACGTCTCCCCTCTAGATCCATACAGCGTCCCCAACACGAAGATTGGCCCCCCAATTCCGGGGTGGTGCACTCCCGACGGCTGGGCCGCCGCCAAAAATGCTTGCTCAAAGGTTGCCCTTGTGGTGGGAAGCACTACAACGCTGTTTGTAGTACAAAGACTTTTAATGGTATAAGGGGAAAGGTGTCACCAAAAGCGTAGGCAGTTCAACGGCGTCCTTCCCGCCTGACGCGTTTCGAGGTAAAATTCTCTTCTTCAGAGGCGTGGACGTGGGTGAAAGTTCTGTGCCTTCAGGACTCCTCCTTTAATGCAGGTAAGCCCGCCCTTCATGGGCAGTTCCGATAGAACAGAGCAGGGATTGCTGGGCCACGTAGTCCTGATGGATTGTTTCTTTAATCGCCGCACAGGTGATTAGCTGCCGCAAAGTTCCAAGCCCTCAGATGGGCCTTGATGCACACGTCTCCCCTCTAGATCCATACAGCGTCCCCAACACGAAGATTGGCCCCCCAATTCCGGGGTGGTGCACTCCCGACGGCTGGGCCGCCGCCAAAAATGCTTGCTCAAAGGTTGCCCTTGTGGTGGGAAGCACTCCAACGCTGTTTGTAGTACAAAGACTTTTAATGGTATAAGGGGAAAGGTGTCACCAAAAGCGTAGGCAGTTCAACGGCATCCTTCCCGCCTGACGCGTTTCGAGGTAAAATTCTCTTCTTCAGAGGCGTGGACGTGGGTGAAAGTTCTGTGCCTTCAGGACTCCTCCTTTAATGCAGGTAAGCCCGCCCTTCATGGGCAGTTCCGATAGAACAGAGCAGGGATTGCTGGGCCACGTAGTCCTGATGGATTGTTTCTTTAATCGCCGCACAGGTGATTAGCTGCCGCAAAGTTCCAAGCCCTCAGATGGGCCTTGATGCACACGTCTCCCCTCTAGATCCATACAGCGTCCCCAACACGAAGATTGGCCCCCCAATTCCGGGGTGGTGCACTCCCGACGGCTGGGCCGCTGCCAAAAATGCTTGCTCAAAGGTTGCCCTTGTGGTGGGAAGCACTACAACGCTGTTTGTAGTACAAAGACTTTTAATGGTATAAGGGGAAAGGTGTCACCAAAAGCGTAGGCAGTTCAACGGCGTCCTTCCCGCCTGACGCGTTTCGAGGTAAAATTCTCTTCTTCAGAGGCGTGGACGTGGGTGAAAGTTCTGTGCCTTCAGGACTCCTCCTTTAATGCAGGTAAGCCCGCCCTTCATGGGCAGTTCCGATAGAACAGAGCAGGGATTGCTGGGCCACGTAGTCCTGATGGATTGTTTCTTTAATCGCCGCACAGGTGATTAGCTGCCGCAAAGTTCCAAGCCCTCAGATGGGCCTTGATGCACACGTCTCCCCTCTAGATCCATACAGCGTCCCCAACACGAAGATTGGCCCCCCAATTCCGGGGTGGTGCACTCCCGACGGCTGGGCCGCCGCCAAAAATGCTTGCTCAAAGGTTGCCCTTGTGGTGGGAAGCACTCCAACGCTGTTTGTAGTACAAAGACTTTTAATGGTATAAGGGGAAAGGTGTCACCAAAAGCGTAGGCAGTTCAACGGCATCCTTCCCGCCTGACGCGTTTCGAGGTAAAATTCTCTTCTTCAGAGGCGTGGACGTGGGTGAAAGTTCTGTGCCTTCAGGACTCCTCCTTTAATGCAGGTAAGCCCGCCCTTCATGGGCAGTTCCGATAGAACAGAGCAGGGATTGCTGGGCCACGTAGTCCTGATGGATTGTTTCTTTAATCGCCGCACAGGTGATTAGCTGCCGCAAAGTTCCAAGCCCTCAGATGGGCCTTGATGCACACGTCTCCCCTCTAGATCCATACAGCGTCCCCAACACGAAGATTGGCCCCCCAATTCCGGGGTGGTGCACTCCCGACGGCTGGGCCGCTGCCAAAAATGCTTGCTCAAAGGTTGCCCTTGTGGTGGGAAGCACTCCAACGCTGTTTGTAGTACAAAGACTTTTAATGGTATAAGGGGAAAGGTGTCACCAAAAGCGTAGGCAGTTCAACGGCGTCCTTCCCGCCTGACGCGTTTCGAGGTAAAATTCTCTTCTTCAGAGGCGTGGACGTGGGTGAAAGTTCTGTGCCTTCAGGACTCCTCCTTTAATGCAGGTAAGCCCGCCCTTCATGGGCAGTTCCGATAGAACAGAGCAGGGATTGCTGGGCCACGTAGTCCTGATGGATTGTTTCTTTAATCGCCGCACAGGTGATTAGCTGCCACAAAGTTCCAAGCCCTCAGATGGGCCTTGATGCACACGTCTCCCCTCTAGATCCATACAGCGTCCCCAACACGAAGATTGGCCCCCCAATTCCGGGGTGGTGCACTCCCGACGGCTGGGCCGCCGCCAAAAATGCTTGCTCAAAGGTTGCCCTTGTGGTGGGAAGCACTCCAACGCTGTTTGTAGTACAAAGACTTTTAATGGTATAAGGGGAAAGGTGTCACCAAAAGCGTAGGCAGTTCAACGGCGTCCTTCCCGCCTGACGCGTTTCGAGGTAAAATTCTCTTCTTCAGAGGCGTGGACGTGGGTGAAAGTTCTGTGCCTTCAGGACTCCTCCTTTAATGCAGGTAAGCCCACCCTTCATGGGCAGTTCCGATAGAACAGAGCAGGGATTGCTGGGCCACGTAGTCCTGATGGATTGTTTCTTTAATCGCCGCACAGGTGATTAGCTGCCGCAAAGTTCCAAGCCCTCAGATGGGCCTTGATGCACACGTCTCCCCTCTAGATCCATACAGCGTCCCCAACACGAAGATTGGCCCCCCAATTCCGGGGTGGTGCACTCCCGACGGCTGGGCCGCCGCCAAAAATGCTTGCTCAAAGGTTGCCCTTGTGGTGGGAAGCACTCCAACGCTGTTTGTAGTACAAAGACTTTTAATGGTATAAGGGGAAAGGTGTCACCAAAAGCGTAGGCAGTTCAACGGCGTCCTTCCCGCCTGACGCGTTTCGAGGTAAAATTCTCTTCTTCAGAGGCGTGGACGTGGGTGAAAGTTCTGTGCCTTCAGGACTCCTCCTTTAATGCAGGTAAGCCCGCCCTTCATGGGCAGTTCCGATAGAACAGAGCAGGGATTGCTGGGCCACGTAGTCCTGATGGATTGTTTCTTTAATCGCCGCACAGGTGATTAGCTGCCGCAAAGTTCCAAGCCCTCAGATGGGCCTTGATGCACACGTCTCCCCTCTAGATCCATACAGCGTCCCCAACACGAAGATTGGCCCCCCAATTCCGGGGTGGTGCACTCCCGACGGCTGGGCCGCCGCCAAAAATGCTTGCTCAAAGGTTGCCCTTGTGGTGGGAAGCACTCCAACGCTGTTTGTAGTACAAAGACTTTTAATGGTATAAGGGGAAAGGTGTCACCAAAAGCGTAGGCAGTTCAACGGCGTCCTTCCCGCCTGACGCGTTTCGAGGTAAAATTCTCTTCTTCAGAGGCGTGGACGTGGGTGAAAGTTCTGTGCCTTCAGGACTCCTCCTTTAATGCAGGTAAGCCCGCCCTTCATGGGCAGTTCCGATAGAACAGAGCAGGGATTGCTGGGCCACGTAGTCCTGATGGATTGTTTCTTTAATCGCCGCACAGGTGATTAGCTGCCGCAAAGTTCCAAGCCCTCAGATGGGCCTTGATGCACACGTCTCCCCTCTAGATCCATACAGCGTCCCCAACACGAAGATTGGCCCCCCAATTCCGGGGTGGTGCACTCCCGACGGCTGGGCCGCCGCCAAAAATGCTTGCTCAAAGGTTGCCCTTGTGGTGGGAAGCACTCCAACGCTGTTTGTAGTACAAAGACTTTTAATGGTATAAGGGGAAAGGTGTCACCAAAAGCGTAGGCAGTTCAACGGCGTCCTTCCCGCCTGACGCGTTTCGAGGTAAAATTCTCTTCTTCAGAGGCGTGGACGTGGGTGAAAGTTCTGTGCCTTCAGGACTCCTCCTTTAATGCAGGTAAGCCCGCCCTTCATGGGCAGTTCCGATAGAACAGAGCAGGGATTGCTGGGCCACGTAGTCCTGATGGATTGTTTCTTTAATCGCCGCACAGGTGATTAGCTGCCGCAAAGTTCCAAGCCCTCAGATGGGCCTTGATGCACACGTCTCCCCTCTAGATCCATACAGCGTCCCCAACACGAAGATTGGCCCCCCAATTCCGGGGTGGTGCACTCCCGACGGCTGGGCCGCCGCCAAAAATGCTTGCTCAAAGGTTGCCCTTGTGGTGGGAAGCACTCCAACGCTGTTTGTAGTACAAAGACCATTAAAAGTCTTTGTACTACAAACAGCGTTGGAGTGCTTCCCACCACAAGGGCAACCTTTGAGCAAGCATATATATATATATATGTATATGTATGTATATTTAGATTAATAAAATCAAATATTTTAAAATGATCAAAATACATTACATTATAAACATTATAAAACAAACAGTAATTAGCATTCACAAGAAAAGGATATAACTGAAAAACAAATTCAAACAAAAAGAAAACTATACCGATTGATATAAACCATAAACAAATGTAGCCAGTATAATCACACAAACAA
This sequence comes from Triturus cristatus, assembly GCF_964204655.1. Classification (NCBI taxonomy): domain Eukaryota; kingdom Metazoa; phylum Chordata; class Amphibia; order Caudata; family Salamandridae; genus Triturus; species Triturus cristatus. Next base: position 320,211,364 of record NC_140584.1, on the reverse strand, counting down.
TTAAGTTGACAATATAAAAGGTGCACAGACTTTATCAACATCCTACTCCAAAAACTACAAAAGCTGCAAGAAGAGGAAACTCTGCCAAATTTTCCAACCAGAACCTGAAATCAGAAGTGGAAAAGTAGATACAACTACTTTCCAAAGTAAGTAAAACATGTATATAAACTAAAGTATAAAATTAATTAAATTTGAAAATGTAAAATAAAAATAACCAACTAAACACTCTACTACTTCTATCTCTTTATGTTTAGATACTATGAGGAAATAACTACAACATCAGGAAACTGCTAATCTCCCGAAAAACGATACCAGTTACTTACCTCCAAAAAGACAAACAAAAAGTAATCCTATTTAAAATATTATTACACTGGAACTCACTCTAAAACGGTTAAAAATGCAAACAAAGTCCCTCAGGTACTACCAGTTACCAACAAATAAACATTTAAAATTAAACTAATACTTTTTTTCTACCCAATAGAAAAGAAACCACCTGCTTCGCATTGTAACACCCCAGTGGAAAACTTGAAAGTAAATTCTGCAACATCCAGCAAGAAGACACATGTAAATATAAAAAAGAACAAGTTGCATAATTTTTTATGTCAATAACAGATGTATTATACATTTAAAAATGTTCATTACTTTTATTATTACACTATGTTCAGACATAATGACAGAAAGAGCTAGATACATCACATCACAGAAAGGAACACAATTATTATCTCACATGGGCTACACTTACATCTAAAGAAGTTCAAGCAAAGTAATTATTAATTGGAAATGTACTAAATATTACTCTAATGCTTGCTATGGAAGGGCTACTACAAAAGATGACGTAACTAATGTAAGGGAACACAAATGTCACCAAAATAAAAGGCATTTTTTGCAAGATTTAAGTGAGGCAAGCACAAGCTTCCAAGAACCTACAACTAAAATACTAAAGGATACACATTCTAAAGGCCCAGAACACATCATCACAGGCCAGCTACCAGATATACCCACCGTAAAACACTTATTTGCACAAACTGTAAATGACACCAGTGAAACCCTTCCTACCCCTAGAAGACACCAAGATATCCAAATAGCTTAAAGAACACACATAATGAGGGACCCTGAATCTTGCATGAGACAAATAGACTACAAAATTGAACTTAGCAGTAAACAAAAATGACTGCTAAATAAAACTAAAAGAAAGACTATCCCCCCATAAAAGAACAACGGAAATGTAATGTATAAATATTTTTTTTTTAAATTACAAGGTATATAAATAATGTAAAACATGTGAAGATGGGGAAGGGTCATAAGATGTATGAAAAATGTAAAGTGTAAAGGAAATGGTACAATACAAATATAGTATTATTTAATATATAGCTAAAAAGTTATGTACAAATTGTTTTACACAAATGTACATGAAACAACTATATTAATGTTTAAAAAAAAATGCAACGCAATTGCAAAAATTGCAAAAAACTGAAAAATGTATGAGACTGTTTTAATATAATTTTCATGTTTTATTTAATAATAAAATTGTATTCAAATATTCTTTATGTATCACTAAGAAAATATTTTTATAAGTATTAATATATGTGTAATACAAATGCAAATATATACATTAAATAAAATGAAAATAATAGAAAAGAAATAACAAGTTGCTATGTACCTTTATTATAATAAAATATGTAAATATTAATATTGTATTTGAACGCAGTGCAATCAACTCCTATGTAAACCCTTTTTTCAGAGAATCTTGGATACTAATTAAATTACATTAACTATTCCTTCTTCATACAAAACAATTTTAACGAAAGTGTTGGATATGAAAAGAGTTACATTTACTATCTTCCCTCCATTCTAAACCATTTACATTTTAGGGGAATGTGTTAGGGAATGTGTTGGATACTAAAGGTGTTACATTTACTATTTTCACACCAAACTAAACCATTTGGGAATGGTGTTGGACAATAAAGGGGTTACATTTACTGGTCCTACTCCAATCTAAAACCATTTTGGGAAAATTGTTGGACACTAAAGGGGTTATATTTGCTATTCCCACAACAATCAGTAGCATATTGGAGATGGTGGTGGACACTAAAAGAGATACAAACACAATGCATATTACATTACATTTTTCAATTAAAATAAATGAAAACATTAATTGCAACACAATGTTAACAAATACAGAAATGTCTATGTATTAATATTAAAAACGAAATTGATTATACCTCAAACTAAATATATACATACATAAAATAATAACATCGAAAGATTTATGCATTATAAATGAAAAAGGCCTGAAGAATTTTTACTACATATGTGATATAACCATTTAAAACACCTATCTATCCATCAATCTATCAATCTATTAATCCATCTATCTATCTATCTATCTATCTATCTATCTATCTATCTATCTATCTATCTATCTATCTATCTATCTATCTATCTATCTATCTATCTATCTATCTATTCAAACAATAATCATTTTAAGTGCAGTGATGGGGTTAAACATGCACAAATTACAATTATGCCCCTGCTCCACCCTGGGGGTGGAGTCCAGGCTCTGAGGAGCTGTCCAACCTGATACTGCGCGTGCAGTAGATGGGACAAACCAACCTTCCAGTGGTGGACTTAACCCCGACAGTACCGCAGCTTGCTTACATGACTGATATTGCACAAACCTATTTCTCCTTAGTGGATTCCTCTGCAGCACCGACTTGAAATAAACAAATTGGATCCAATAACCGGAGGCACTCCAGCAACAGCCTTAGTACTGTGTTGGGGGGAACAAGACAGAGTAGTCAATGCTGGTTTAAGAACAGTGGTGAATGGCTAGCTACACCCAGACTGCAGTGGCGCTCCAAGTGTTGGTTGACAGAACCACAACTGGAAATATCTGCCAAGATTTCAGTCTACTTATGTGTGGCATTTCAAAGCTTTATGTAAGACCTTGTATGAGGCTTTATAGAAGGTAAGACTAAGATAAATATAAAATATTTTCCCTTCTATGGAATGTAATGATCTCAAAACTGCTTCAAAACAGCTACGACACTCCTGAAGAGCTTATGCAAGGTTACTTACTTATCTCTTTCTAAAGGTGACACAGAACACTAGCAGCTGAAGCACCTCAATGTTCTATCCACTGTGTTGCTCATTGCCATGTGTTGGTAAAAGATTTCAGACCTGCACCAGTAATGTCAGTTATAGCCTGTCATTAAAAATTAAACACACACATCCACAGACGTTTGCAGGTGTGGACCATCCCCCAGAGACTTTCAGTGCTTCTTTATCTTTGTGCTGCATAAAACATTGGTCCTAACCCCCATTAAACATTGAAATAAAACTTTGGGAGGGCTCATCATTTGAAATGGTGGGTTATATGCACTTGTCTTGTGCATTCCACACCTTTGCAGAGGGGCAGAATGAATATGGGATTTCATCGAGACAGTACCTGGTGTTGGGCTCTCGTAACACATGTAGCCAGGCAACTTGGGGGAAAAACAGAAGTGAACACCTGATAGACAAAAAAATGCTACTCATTCTGATGTGTGAGACAAGGTGTGGGGTAGTCTCAGAATACTAGAACCAAACCTTGGAAACACTAGGTAAACCACTTACAAGATTAGGGCACATTGGGAAGACAGGGTCAGCAAGGACTTTGGATAAGAAGTCTGGGATAGAAAAGCAGTTGTATGTAGCCTCATTTTCCAGTAACAGTAGTTTCGAGTTGATACAAGTCAACTTTCTACACAGTATCTATCTCACCTCCATCAGGATTAATACTTGATTGGGTAATTGCCTCATAGGCATCCAGCAGATGTTGATCATTAGCACATGACATTTGAAAGTTCGGTGTTACACAATTACTTGTTTGAAGTAGTTGAACAGATCAATATGACGGTGGACACTAAGCTGACAGTCTCACCTGAAACAGGCTTACTGTGAGTGTTCCCGCATATGGTGGGAGGGAGGAGGACACAAGTGTGGATTCATAGATTTAGCTCTGATGTTGGCAAAACAAAGAATAGACTTTGGCTGGAAGTCATTGTGTGCCACCTCCAATCTGGTCAGGTGGGCAATATGAGAAATACCCTCCTCCAGAAGCATGGTTACTAAAACAACCATGGTAGCAAGAACAACCTAATGTGATAAACTTGTGACATGTGATGCAGCTCTAGAAGCATTCACTACGAAATCTGATTACAGACCTCCTTGAATAATCAGAGACACCTCCCCTAGTGGGAGTGTAATATAGTGGAATGTTGGGTTGGTCATATTACCTTAGCGTAATTAATAGATGTCATGCCGAAGCACCTTCAGTGCGAATAATCCTCGTATTACATCCATGTTTATGTTTATTGCTGTCCAATAACATTGAAGTGTGTAGAACATTGTAGCAAACTGTGTATGACTATGAAACATAACACATAGTAGTACCTATTTTATAGTATGGCATGAAAAGTACAATAAAATGTGTTAACAAAAAAAGAATCGGCAGACATGTAGTATAAAGTGCTATATAAAATTACAATCCTGCTGGCCCAGTTAGAGTTTAACTGATCTAAATAATTGAGAGTCAGAGTACTCTCAATGATAGAGGTTATATAATTAAAAGGCAAGGCAGGCTCTTGGAAAGCATACAACAGAACAAAACAAGCAAAGTGACTCCAGCAGAAAAGAGGGCCTTTCAACACTGAACAAGTGGAAGAGACATATCTGTCTGAGCCGGAATTGTTGAAGTATCTCAGAGAAAGGGAATCTATATATCAGCCTCAGAACTCAGAGTCGGGCTGCTGGGGAGAACTGATAACGTAGAACACAGGAAAACGCACAACAAATTCTTCACAACTGGCCAGACCTTCAGTCATGCCCGAGAGAGAGAACAAAAGCCTTAGCACCGCAGAAAACAAAAATAAATAAATGGCATTGTCATTTCTATTGGCATTAGTTTTTTTTTTGCATATGTGATACCTATTGCATTAGCAGAGAGAGAGTGAGGAAGTGAGAGAGTGAGGTATTGAAATAGAGAGTGAGGTAGTGAGAGAGAGTGAGGTAGATAGAGAGTGAGGTAGTGAAAGAGTGAGTTAGTGAGTGAGGTATTTTCTGACGTAGTGAGATAGAAACAGTGAGTGATGTTGTGAGATAGCGAAAGATTGAGGTAGTGAAAGAGAGAGTGAGGTAGTGAGGGATGTTGTGAGGTATTAAGATAGAAACAGAGAGTGATGTAGTGAAGTAGTGAGATAGAGTGAGGTAGTGAAAGAGTGAGTGTAAGTGACTTAGTGTATTTGAGAGAGAGAGTGAGGTAGTTCGATAGAGTGAATTAGTGAGTTAGAAAGAGAGAGTGAATTTGCGAGGTAGTGAGAGAGTGATGTAGTGAAGTTTTGAGAGAGTGTGTTGTGATATAGTGAGGTAGTGAGAGTGAGATAGAAATAGATAGTGATGTAGTGATAGAGAGTGAGGTAGTGAGATAGAGAGAGAGTGAAGTTTCTAAGTAGTGTGTTAGAGTGAGTGATAGTTACTGTGGTAGTGATATTGTGTTGCTGTGAGAATGAGAGAGTTGAGTAGTGAGTTAGAGAGTGAGGTAGAGAGTTAGTGAGAGAGAGTGTAGTATAGTGAGAGATAGTGAGGTAGTGAGAGATAGTGAGGTAGTGAGAGAGAGAGTTAGGGAGAGAGAGTGACGTAGTGAGAGAGCCAACCCCACACACATACAGAACCACCCACACAGAGCCACACACATACAAAGTGTATCCCCCAGACATACATACAGAGCCACACCTACATAGTTAGCCAGACACAGATAGAGAGCTATCCGCACAAATATTCAGAGCTACAGACATCCACATACAGAGCCACTGACTTACACATACAGAGCTAGCTAGAGACATAGAGTCACCTAACACATACCGAGCTAGCCACATAAAGATACTGAACCATCTATACACACACAGAGGCACCTATGCACTTATTGAGCTACACATACACTGAGCCACACACACGCACAGCTACACACATAGAACCACACAGACTTACACATACTGAGCCACACACACACAGAGCCACCAACACATACAGAGCGACACACACGGAGTGCCACAAACACAGTTACACACAGAGCCACACACATATATCCAGTCTAAACTTAGGTACACACAGACAGAGCTACTTCTAAATAGCGACACTTAGCCATAAAGCAATCTACACAGACACATGTGTACACACAGATGTATATTTACAATGCAATGGTCTCGGCATTGTTAAAGTTAGAGCTATTGGCATTTCTCATGACATTATTTTTGTTCATGTTTTTGTTTTTAAAACATTTAAAGAAACGGCATTGTTATTTACAATGTCAATAGGTTAATCTCTTTCAAATGCGAGACCTATTGCATTTGCACCCACACACAGAGCCACACACACAAAGCCACCCACACACACAGAGACACCCACACATAGCCACCTACACAGAGCTAATCACATAGAGCAACCCACACACAAATAGAGCCACCCATACAGAGCCACCTACACACACACACACACACAGAGTTACCCACAAAACTATAGCAAGACAACATCTGGGAAAAGCAAATGTTCTTAGGTAACGAAAGATTAAATAAAACGTGTGCACTGTAAACAGGGACAGCATCACTGGCATGGATGACCCTAAGGAGATTTACAATTGTTATAAAAAGATCTGTGCTTTGCCTGTAAACATAAGGACATGAATACAGTGGACGAACTTGAGTTACTCCCAGTGTTGAACACTGGCAAGACCCGTCCCACTTGAAGCCCTAACCAGGTGTCTTAGGTGGGTAGTAAAACGTAGAACATGTTTGGAGTGCAACAGGCCCTTCACACACCTGGGCATCGGTGCCACTTTCAAGCCCTACTGATCACGACGACCCAAGGTGTGTGGATATGTCAGCGTAAACCAACTGGGACAAAGTACACACATCGCTGACTAGAAAAGATGTGTTTTTAATTGTAAAACTATTTGGACACAATACATACAACGATGACTAGGAAACATACACATGGCAGCCATCGAGACAGTGCATGTACTGTTTACTAGGAAACGAGTGCATGCATGCCAATGGAAAACTAGCTGGCACAGCACATACAAGGAAAGATGTACATGCCAACACAAACCTACCTGGCACGGTGTATGCAGCCTATGCAAGGAAAAATGCGCGTGCCAACGCAAAACTACCTGGAACAGTTCATGCGGCACATACAAAGAAAGATCCCCACACCTCCCATACCTGGAGCAGTACAAAAAGCACATACAAAGCAAGGTTCGAGTGCCAGTGTAAAAGTGCTAGGACACAGTCGGCACGGCACTTACACGGAAGGATGCGCGAGCCAACGTAAAACTATATGTGGCAGAAGATTCTACGTGCTAATGTAGAACTATCTGGGAAGTAAAACTACGTGGGCGCAGTCCACACAGCTGGTAGGAAGCGTTGCCCAGCACTTGCGCGAGTACAGTCCACACAGTGCTTACCAGGAAGAGACGTACGTGCATTGAGCCCAAAAACTGCCCGAGTGCCGAACAAAAGCTCATACAAGGCAAAAACCTTACAGTTTCAGTACAAAACTGACTGCTGTGTCTACATTTTCAGCCAATAACACCCCAAAGTGGCTGCAGCGGCAGCTCGGGGGCGAGCAGCAGGGCTGGACGATGCTCGCTCATATTGGAACTTCTGCGGCGTGCCCTGAGGTCCCCCCAGCACAGCCCGGAGTTGGAGGTGCCTTACCTCGGAGCTGCAGTCCGCCTCCATCCTGTTTCTCCCGATAGTCATCCCAGCCTCGGAGCCCACACAAGACATTCACTCACCTACAGCCAGCGAGGCCAGCCCGGAGGAGAGACCGACGGAGAGGCGGCTGGAGAGAGGGAGGCAGAGCCCGGCGATGGAGGGAAGGTGGCCGCACACCGAGTTTCAGCAGAGCTGCCTCCTCCTCGAGCTCTGGCGAGGGACCGGCCCCGCCCCTCCCTGCTGCTGCCGCCGCTGCTGAGGAACCAGCACAGGCAGAGCTGCCAATCACTGCGACGTCACTGCACGCTGCCAGCCTCCGAGGGGGGAGGGCGGTGGAGCTATGGCTGTCCATCAGCAGTACAGAGCCATACTTCGTTTAAACAATACGTAACATTTTGTGCGGCGGTGTGAATCAGAGCTTCAGGCTAAAACATGACAATACGTAACATTTCGTGCGGGCCAGCCTCCGAGGGGGGAGGGCGGGGGAGCTATGGCTGTCCGTCAGCAGTACAGAGCCATACTTCGTTTAAACAATACGTAACATTTCGTGCGGCGGTGTGAATCAGAGCTTCAGGCTAAAACATGACAATACGTAACATTTCGTGCGGCGGTGTGAATCAGAGCTTCGGGCTAAAACATGAGCACGGGAGCCGAGAGCAGGGGCGACACCACTGCCTTTTTCCGAGGCGAAGCAGAAATGCCTCGGAGAAAGGCAGCGGCGATTTCGGATTTGGGGGCGTGTTTTTCTTTTTCTCTCCTCTTGCCATTGGCTGGAGGAGATAATGAGAAAGTAGCAAAAGACACGCCCCCGAATCCGAAAAGGACGGGGCCTGTTCGGAGAGACAAACCTCTTCTCCAATGGCTGGCCAGCATTCAAGAGGCCAGCCAATGGAGAAGAGGGGAGAAGAGGGGCGGGTTCAAGCCCCTCTTCTCCAAGTCATTAAATCTCGCAAGCGAGACTGCGCAAGCGCAGCCTTTGCTAGCCGAGACCTAAACAGCTCCATCACCCCCTAAAATAAGATTTCAGCCAATCAAGTAGAAATGGGTTTCTAGATCACTAATGATAAAATAAATTGTGCGATTCTTTTAACATCAAAATGTTGTGCATAAATGAAACCAAAACGCTTGTATCCTAATTCTTAGTGCCACTGTAAACTTGTCAGGAATATTTGCGGCTGGTTTCACATTGCAAGTAGGGCGTAAATTGGACTCCTTGCCGGGGTTTTTGCCCACGCAAGGTGTTCCAGATAAGGCTGGAGGCATTTCAGTTTCAGGCACTTATACCTTTATTTAGACAAAAAGTCTGTTGTTACATAGTCTTTAAAAATTGTAGTACATTATACATAAATAAATAGATCATAAAATCATTAATGAAGACAACACATTTTTTTAACAGAAACTAAGAAGCGATGGATACAGCCCGCCACTTCCACAGTGAATGAATAGCTACTAAAAAAGAGCATTTGCAACTAAGCAAAAACAATATATTGTATTTTGAAAATAAGGGAATTAAAAACTGACAACACAAACCTAAAACCATAAGACAATTATTCAAAATAGGAGAACATATGGATGTAATCCAAGCTAAAATGTAAACACCTCTGAATCTAGCTGACAGATAGGCAGTGGGTCTATAAACGGAAAACTTCGTCATCACTCAACTGAGTTAATGTGAGGGCTAATGATTTCCTCGCTAGATATCCCCAGTCTCCTCTCTAGGAGCTCTGCAAGGCTGACATTCCTAGTGACATGAAGACCTTCTGTCAGACCTCGCTCAATTGGGAGAACAGATGCCACTGGGCCTCAGCTGTGAGGAATAGGGTTGTTTGACTCTGATGTCCTGTGGTCCGTCCTTCTATGTCTCTGCAAACTGGGTCCAAACAGGGGTGGCATGGTGAGCAAAAAACACAATGGTTTTAACCCAGATCTGTGACTGGGAAGGGATGTTTGATATGTTCAACATTCCATCCATCATCTTTTTGTGTTGCTATAGTCGCCCTACATGGGAAGGGTATGCGCAGACGTGGGCTCACTGTAACAGTGGGTTCAAGATAGCCTAGCTGATGAGGGGTGATATTATGGAACCGGAGCCAGGATGCCTATTTCCTGTCCAGGGAGGACCTGGCTTGACAGTTCGGGCTGGACTGTTCCCATGGGGAGCAGGGTCTGTTATATTTCATATCGTTACCCTAATATAGGTCCAGGGAACATCGTACACTTTCCCTACATCAGCTCCCGTTATTTCATATGAACGAGCCTTATAAGGACATAACTCCAAATAAGGACAGAATGCCTTATGGGGACATCATGCCTTATAAGGACTGTAGCCTTTTATGGACTAAACCTTTCACCTAGTTCCATGCAGAGGGTGGGTTTTTCCCAATCGATATTGCTAAGACGTCATCCTTAGCACATATGAATAATTGATGAGTACACTCTCCAGAAGGCATACTTCACCTCTCCCATCGACGCGCAAGGTTTAATCCCCAACGTCATCCTCATACTGCACAATGGGTAACACACGTACATAGACTGTATAAATACAGCACCTCTTGCTATCAGAAGGCAGGAGGGAACCGAGACTTCAAGACCGACACACTAACCAGAGACCCTGCAGCTCCGGCATGCCATTGCTCCAGCTGACAGTGGTCTGATGATCCCTTGCGGGGTGTCCAGCTCAAGTCCAGGACAAAGTACCACACTCTCACTATTCAGATATGGGGGGTCGACTCAATCCTAGCGGGATTCTTGGCTCATAGGCTCTTGGGCTTAGGCTCTGTAAAACCTAACCACATGCTAGGTACACTTAGGTACATCTAGTTAGGCATCTTAGGAGTACACACTTTATTTTATAAATGCATTTCATATTCATGTATATGTTCGTGACTATTGAAAAATGGTAGAACAATACTATTCCTTTTTATTCACTATACTGCTGGTTCTATATCTCTGCTACTGTGTTACAGTTGTAACAGCGCACTTATTCTACAGTACAATAAATTCTTATTGTAAAAAGGCTCTACTGTTTCTTCTCTGTATCTCTCTGAGAGCAAAACAAGCAAGCATGAGTGACTGGGTAAAAAGTAGTATATTGTTTCCAAGAGTCTGAGGTTATTGTGTTCTGAGGTTGCCAAAAACTAATCTCTCTGATAGCAGGAGATTCTAGTGGCACTGTGAGCTAGCTAATGCAGACCATAGGCTAACATATGCGGCGGGGGTGCACGGAGTCAGTCTGCCACCAGACCCACAGTATATGTTAACCGTAAACAGCGTAGGTCCTGCATGACAGGGTACTATTAGGACTACACTACAGGTCAAGGCTGATTTGCATATGGCTGGGTCGAAACTGGGGTGGCATGGGAAGCATAAAAACAGTGGTCTTAACCCAGATCTGTTACTGGGGGGCGAATGTTTGATATGTTCAGCATTCCGTCCATCATCTTTTTGTGTTGCCATAATCGCCCTAATTGGGAAGAGTATGTCCAGACATGGGTCTCGTGCTCTCTGTGCCACTGGATTCAAGCTAGTCTGGCTGATGAGGGGTGATACCCCAAAACCGGTCTCAGGATGCTTGTTTCTGGTCCAGGGGCAGCCTGCCTTGGCAGTTTGGGCCTTACTGTTCCCATGGGGAGCAGGGTCAAGGCTGATTTGCACATGACGGAGTCCAAACTGGCATGGCATGGTGAGCAAAAAACAATGGATTTAACCCAGATATGTGACTGGGGGTGAATGATTGATATGTTTAGCATCAACTTTTTGTGTTGTGCTGGAGGCAAAGACCTCCACAGACACACTTTTTGCATAGCTTCCTAGTCTAAAATTGCTGCTTAGAATTGCGATTTTAGAAAGATTGCACCCACCACTCCTAGGGTACACAGATCGCTGTCTGCAGTCTTCTTTCCCCATGTCAGGCCCTCTTAGCTCTGAGGTCTTGCTGCTTCTGGCACTGCCTGGATAGTCATACCTCCTGTAGAGTTGCAGGCTCTATCTCAGGAAGCAGTCTGGCTTCTGGGTGCTTCAAGAGAGAGGAACAGCTTCTTCCATCAAGGCAAGACTTCAGGCGATGTCCCCTCACCTCTTAGAAGCTGAGCTGCTTGTTAGGTTCTGGTTGCACAGCAGTCCTCTCCAGAGCACTCCCTTCCTTGGTCAAAAGAACAAGGAGCTGGAGCAACAAGTGGGTCCATAGCTCCCACTTTTATATATTTAAAGAAGACAGAGGATGTTGACACACTTTAAGAAACAGTTTGTGGTGGTTCTTGTTTTAAGTGTCCTTTCCATGCTGTTCTCCAGACACAGCCTTTGTGTATTGTGAGGCTTATCACAACAGGGCAGTCTCCAGCCTCGAGCACCTATACCAGCCAAAATGAGCAACCCTGAACAGCGTTCATGGGAAAGACAAAAAGAAGGCCTCGCCTACATGGGTCTCTTTCACCTTGAACAGCTGTGATTCAATCCTGTTGGATTTTGCATGTTTGCAAAAGGGTGTTTGGCGAAACCTTACAGTGAACAGTAGGGATCTATCAGATTTTGAACCACAAAATCAGTACACACTCAATATAAAGTTTTTGATAATTATAATGTATTATACCCTAAACTACTGTAGCACATGGGGATTGGGATCACCAATATAATAACACAAACACTAGCAAAACCAAATAATATTAGGGTGAAAAAGAATAAAAACACCAAACATTATACAAATCACATATTAGGCAAAATCCTATCCAGCTTCTATCTCATATCTGCAGAGCTATGTAAAACCGTCTGCCTACCTTGTTGCAGCCTACATGACTGGGTTCAGATATATTTGGGTGGAATAGCTGCTGAGCATGCAGAAAGTCCTTCTCTTTCTCACTAAATGCGGTTACATAGGGCGTCATTTAGATCTTGGTAGAGTGGGTCAACTGCCATAACTTCGCCATTCACCTGCCTTCCTAGTGTTGTGGTTTTGTCGCTTTATTGTAAAGGAAGTAAGCGCAAGCTTTATTCCAGCTGATTCCTCTGGCACAAACCTTCGACCAACCACAAAAGGGCTGCCGGGTCAAAGTGATGGTCACCCCACCCTGTTATGTCAGAGCAATCGTCACTGCATTTTCCTGTTCAAGACTGCCAGGCAAGGAATTCAGACCAGAGCAGGAATGCAATTAATAGCCCAGGATCACAAGGCGGAAACTCCCTGCACATCGGAATCACTGGGCAGTTGCTTAAAACTAAAACAAATCTGGGCCTTATTTATGAGCCCTTGTACCACATTTACGCAACGTTGCGTCACTTCTTGTGATGTTGCGGCAGCGTAAATAATGCGCCATGTTGGATCATATTTACAAAGTGACACATCCAGGCAGATGCATCACTTCGTAAACCCCTGTGCTGCATTATACCTGCGTCAGGTATAATGTATGCAGAGTGGGCATTCCCCCGCATCAAAGCCTTGTAGAAGTGGAGCATTGAAATCTATAAGATTTCAGTGCGCCACTTCTAGGACGCCATTGCGCCAAAACCTTATGCCTGCCTCATGGCAGGCGTAAGGGTGATGCAGGCCCTTGCATCTGCTTTCAGACACACCCCAGCAATGCATCACTTTTGTGCCTACAGATGCACGTGCCGTACATTAAATATGACGCATCCATCATGTCGCAAGAAGGGCGCACTGAGAAATGTTGCATTGCTGCTTTGTCACAGCGATGCGAAAGTGCTCATAAATAAGGCTCTCCAGCTTTAGGAGTTTGCGTTAAACAAATAAAAAATGATGCCTGCTTGGCATTTCACTGAGCCTATAATGGAGTTGCCGGTGTGGCCCCACCATAGGCTTAGAGGTCACTAGCAAGCAGGTAGGGATCTCAGAATAGGGTAGGCGACTCCCTGCCATGGATTTGGAGGCCTCAGTTGTCAGTGAGCTGCACCATGACCGTATGCTGCTACTGATGCACACCTGCACTCCATCACTCACAATAAAAAAGTAATTATGTTATAAGGCTGTGGTGAGGGAGCAATATTAGAGTGAGTATTTTTTTATAGCAGCGGGTAGGCATGACGTCATGTGCAGCCTCTCAGCCTAGACAGGTTGTTTCAGATTTGCACTGCCCATAAAAAGCACAGGAGAGCTTTGACAGCAGTGAGACAGGATGAGTAACCATATGGGAGTTTGATGTATTTCCCAAAGTTACCTCCGTCACTTACATGGGATCTCGGTACAGGGATGTGAAGGGTACATTTGTTACTAGGTAATGTTTTTTGGGGCACGTCATAGGCCATACAAAGAAACGATTAAAAAAAGTGGTGTGAAGCAGGGAGTGGTGGTTAGAGACTGAGAGAAGAGGGATTGGTTCATTGTCATATTTGACTTAAACTGTTCAAAGTTGTAAATGTGAAACTGAAATGGTGTTCTACGAAAAATAAACTTTTGAACAGTATTTATCCGAATGATAATTCAGCAATGGAAGAAAAAAGAAAAGGTTTTCACAAAATTAATGAAAAGAAAATGAGGACCCCTCGCAAGCTAAGTATTCTAGAGAAAATGAGGGCTGTTGAGGGTATTGAAAGACAGGAGTGCTGGACAGCATTGTGACTCTGCAATAGTGACCGACAATGCTAAGCGACACTGAGAGGAATGGTTCCAGAGAGAGAACTAAGAAACGTCTCAATTTGCTTTGGTTACTACGAACCCGTAAACATGTCTTCTTCTCCTCAGAAAAGAAATTGCGGCTGCCACTGAAGAAAAAATCAGAAATGATATGGTCAAAGTGGTTAAAGCAGAAAGTGCTCTTGTTAGTTAAGAATTTCTGATTCTTTCCCCATTTCCTTTTGATTAGTATCTGTTTACTGTTCCAATAAAAATGTATTTGTGCCTTATGCTACAGAAAGGCTGGGTAACAAAGAAATAAACACACTTCTTTTGAAGATATGAGATATTTATTGTTCCTCAAAACAACTCAAGTGACAATAGCGGTCGTAAAATAGTTGCAGTTTATTCTAAATGTGTGTAAAACGGAATATTCTCATTATGATTTGTATCACAACTGTAACTCTGTGTTTTTTGGGAAAAGAACGGTCACATATAATTAAGTGTATATGCTTATAAGGATCGGGCCAACAAACAAAACTATAATAAAAAATATCGTTTGCCATTAAAGTTCTAGTCCATGAATTGCAAGCGTCAGTGCCTTACGCTTAATTAATATTTTGGAGGATTGCACCAGGAAACTGGCCATAAACTGGTTAAATGTGTACATAACATTACATATGAGCATCACGTGCGTGCTTTCTATGACTTTTAGAAGAAATAAGCATGCCACTTTTTCGGAACAAATATCAGCGATGCATGTTATTTACAGGTAAATGGCCCCGTGCTGTTGGGACGGAAAAATTATTTGCATGGTAACGGATGTGCATCCCTACCCTAAATGCCAAACTGTACTGATGTCTGGAACCTTAATGCTCAATTTTGTTGTCATAGGCAAACACGGGTCATGTGTGTTTGCCATGAAATAGGCTTGTCCCACGGACTGAGGTCTTGTTGGACTGAGAAGGGTCCCCAGAGAACCTCATAGGGTTGGAAGGATCCTGCCTTCTTCGAGAGCTAAGCATCGCGAGCGCAGTGGTTGCAGCGTACAGTGTAATGATCAGTAGGAGTGAACGGATCCTTTTTCAGGTGTCTCCTAGGCAGCGCATGAGCTGTCTCTTGAGACATGCTGTATCTATTGTATGAGCATTCAGCACACCCATCGCCTTGATTGGTTCCTTCATTTGCTTTTCTAAATTCCTTAGTTTTTACTGGTGATTACCTTACATTTGTCCCTCCTTTTCTGTTTTGGTCCCGCCCGGGAGTCTGCCCCTGTTACATGGATGAATTCATGATCGGACATATAAGTTTGTGTCACGCACTACTTTTTCTTTTGCCTCAGCCTGTTTTGTTAATTTCCTGCTCATGTTCCCTGCTCGTGCTACTAGCTCCAAGCGCCGCCCGCTTCCCGCTTTTCATTCGCCCTGTGACCATGTTGCCTTCAGCCCCTCCCCCCTCCTCATGCTGTCTAAGTTGTAACTACCCTCTCCCCTCCTCCGCCTCAGGCAAGCTGAACAACGGAGGGACATCACGGCATGCACTCCCTTTCTCTCCCACTCCCCTCCCATTGTCCATGTTGTTACTGTGAAGCACGTCCTTACCTCGGGCAAACTGAACAATGGAGGTAACATCATGGCGTGCACTCCCTGGCTCAGCGGTGAACGCTAACACGAGTTATTGAGCCATATCTGTCGGGTGTTTTTTTCAATAACTTTTTATCATATTTTTTCTTTTTTTTGGAGGGAAAGAGTTAAAACCAGGGCGCGGTGACCATTTCTCTCCAAAATAAGGCAGTATTTTTTTTGTTGAATTGGGGTATGTGAAAAGCCTAAAGCTGTTCTATAGGTGAGATGAGTCACCACTCAGAAAACTAGCCCGTATAGTTTGGTAAGTTGCCGAGGTGATGTCCGACGGTAACGCCTTCAGCCAAGGAGTGAAGTGCTGGGAGCAGTAAAATCGTCCACTTCTGCTGCTCTATCATGCTGAATTAGCTGCTTGTAATTCTCTGAAAACTCGTTATCTTGTCCCTCTTGTATACGTGCGTGCACACACACTTCGAGGATGTTATTGTTGCGTTTTTAATGTATTTGGCTAATAGAACGCCTTCTTGAAGCAACTTTACAGCACATCAGTGTACAACAGTTGCTATTATGTGAAGTGCTTTGACACCTTGGACATTTAAATACAGTTGACCAATCCCTGGTGGCACAGCACACAGGATTCAGTCTTTTAGAGGATTGCTGGAAACTTAATTTTACACGTACTTTGATCACTAATTGCACAGGCACATGTGCCATATTTGCTTTTCTTATTGATGAACTCCATTTGTATAGAGTCCATCATCCCAAGGGCTCTCACTAAACTATTGTTTAGTTGCCATTTACATTGGGCATCCCTGTTGGCATCTTTCAATACAAATTCATCTAATACTCCAATAAAGTTTCATCGAAGTGCCTAAGCTGGCAGTCTGCTTTGGCAACTGTAACTTCGCTGATACTGGGGATGCCCAGCCAACAGCTAGGTGATGCGTTTCCAAATTTCTGCCCTGCAGCATGGGGAACAGTTACACCCCTTTGTCAATGGCCGAATGAGTTTGCGGTCCAGCTGGAGTACGGGCCCAAAGCCGTTGGCTGGGACGGGGCTGCAAACGGGTGTGGTGCAGACAGCACCGATGCAGCATTGGGAATTAACAGCAAGGGGATTAGGCAGCGTTCCCAGTTACCCAGGGTTCAGTTACAAGCGAAGGACAGCTAATTGGGAATCCTTTGCATCCACATCAGGGGCAAGTGCAGTCATTTCGTATAGGAAAGGGGTGAGACAGGTTCAAGCCGCTGCTTCAATGGAAGCCACGGAGCAATACCTGCCACCGCTTCAAGGCAGGCAGCTGCACCTGGGGAGTGGCATGTCAATTCCAGCAAGGATGCTCTTGGTGCAGGGGTGGCCACCCATTTTTTCTTGAAAATTCCAAGCCAGCTCTACACCGGGCTCCATATTCAATGGAAACTTGTAGTTCTGGTCCTTTACAAAAAGGCCCATCACCAATCCGATTTGACTTAGCAACTGTTTGAAACAACTATCCAAAAGAAGAGGAGAGGGAGTTACTGTTTTGGGGTTTTAAAGAGGGGTTCAGAATACCTTACTCTCGCCCATTGTTAGGAGTTCTCATCTAGGAACCTCCGCTCAGCTGAGGAATTGCCAGGCACAGTAGCAGAAAAGATAGAAAAGGAGTTAAAGTTAGGTAGAATCACAGGCCCATTTGATACACCTCCCCTACACAATTTGATCATCTCTCCAATTGGGATTGTTCAAATAATCTACCACCTCTCATATCACAAAGGGAATTCAGTCAACCACTGGCAGATTCAGGATTTGTGTTCAATCTCTTATGCTTCATTTAATGAAGGTATTGAACTAGTCAGGGAGGCAGGAGTGGATGCCATCATGGCTAAAGCTGATGTTGTATATGCTTTCAGGTTGTTGCCAGGACACCCGGAAAGTTTACACTTGTTTGGGATCCAGTTTAAAGGAAAGCTTTACTACGACAAGTGTATGCCCATGGGATGTTCAGTATCATGCTCCTATTTTGAGACATTTAGTTCATTCTTGGAGTGGGCAACAAACAGCACAAACGGTGGGTGGCAAGCTCCATTACCTCGATGATTTCTTGTTTATGTGTAAAGTGAACACTCCTGACTGTGCCTGTGCATTGGCGGCCTTCCAGGTCACTTCTCAGGAATTAGGGGTACCCTTGGTGGCAGGGAAGACAGAGGTTACCACAACAAGGTTGACATTTTTAGGGATCAAGCTGGACTCCACAGAAAGGATGTCACACCACCCAGATGAAAAAATGAGGATTTTGCAGCTGCAGTTAAGAAGGTCCTAGCAATGGACAAAGCAACTTTAAAAGATATTCAAGAACTGCTTGGTAACCTCAAGTTTGCATCAAGGGTCATTCAGGTGGGGAGAGTCTTTTCAAGAAGGTTGTCATGTGCAACAGCAGGCATTAATGAAAAGCATAATTTTGTAAGGTTAAGGGCAGGGCTGAAACAAGGCCTGCGGATGTGGCTGTCTTTTCGAAGGTTTCGATTGAGTCAGAATGTGGCCTTCATCTTGAACAACTAGTGATCAGTTGCAACTCTACACCGATGCTTCCAGGCGGGGCGGGGGTGGCTTTGAAGCAATATTGATTACGGCTTGGTATGCCAAAGCATGGCCAGCAACTTGCCACAAATGTGGCCTGACAAGGCCTATCACAGCGTTAAAGCTCTTTCCCAGTCTGGTGGCCTTGGTGCTTTGATTGGATCCCCTCGCCAACAGGAAGTTGGTCTTACAGTCGGACAACATGGCTCCCGTCCACGTCATTAATGTACAAGCATCACTATGCCCCATGGTATTGGGCTTGCTATGGCATCTGGTGCACACATGTGTTCACTGCAATATCGAAGTTAGGGCAAAGCATGTACAAGGTATTCAGAATAAGGTAGCGGATGACTTTTTCTCGTCCGCAGTGGGAAAGGTACCGGGCAGAGTGTACGGAGGCAGAAGGGAAGATGATGCTCTTCAAGGAGGAGTTCTGGGAACTAATGCACTAGCACTGCAACTACAGATCATGGCAGAGAAGGCTCTGGTGGTTGGAACACAGCAATGGTGCTGGCGTTGCATGGAGACTTTTGTGGACATTGCAGCTGGTGTGCCTGAGGCGGTGGAGGATTTTGAGGCATTGGTGGTGCAGATCAAGCGATTTGTGGTGTGGGCCAGAGGTGCAAGGAAATTCAGGTCTTGGGTCTCAGAGCAGGTGACGACAATAGCTTACACTGCAAAGCTAAAGTGTTTGGAGGACCCTACAAAAGGATTTGTGCTTGGGGAAGTCTTGAAGGGATTGGCCAAATCCAAAATTAAGAGACAGGATACCAGGTCTCCAATAGATTTTCCAACGCTTAAAATACTGATTGACCACCTACCCTTAGTGTGCCATTCACAGTTTGAGGTTACGTTGTTTAGTGCAACTTTTTCACTTGTCTTTTTAAGGGCATTCCTGGGTAGCGAGCCAGTAGCAAGAGCTAAGGGAGACAAAAGCTCTGTTGGTTAAGGACATCCGCTTTGGCCCACACAATGTGGCCTTACAAGCCAGGCAATCTAATACAGATCATATGGGCAGGGGATAAATTAGTACACAATAGAATGGAAGAGAACAGCCCTTATTGCCCAGTACAGCTCCTGGCGCAGTACCTTAAGCAGCGGGCAGGGGTGCAAGGGGGGACTTATCACCTCACCCACACAGATGGTACACCTTTGACAATATATCAGTTTAAAAAGGTATTCGCAGCAGCGATTGAGAAATCACTTTACCACACATTCATTTTGCATTGGAGCAGCCACAACAGCATTCCAGGAAGGGCTGTCTACCAATGCAATTAAAAAAATAGGGAAAGGTTTCAGTGTATATATACGCCCTAACAACACTCAGGGAATGGGCAACTAGGGTACAAGTTCATGCAGGAACTTTATGTTGACTTTGAGGCAATAATGTATATGAAAGGTTATACTTAACAAGTGTAAAAATGTCATTGTGGTGGGCTCTTTCTTTACCCTTTTGTGTTTTCTGTTCTATCCCACAGAGTGGAAAATGGTGTGGGTCATCAGGCACTCTTACATGTCCAGGGCAGCAGAAAGAGCTGGCAACATTGGGGGGAAACGCAGCATTCCTGTTTCAACGCACAAGTGTAGAATGGTTTGTAAAACAAGGATTGCAGTGGAGGGATTTGGAAGGGGTCATTCAGACATTCCAGAGTCGGGTGAAAAATCCAAATGTTTTGATCATTCACTTGTGTGGTAATGACCTCCCAACATGTTTCAGATTATGAAGGAAAGACTCACTCACTTCGCCAGGACTATGGATACCACAGAAGTGGTATGGTCGGATATCATTCCCAGGAGGTCCTTTGCAGGGGCTCAATCCCAAGGGGGTATAGAGTTGTCGAGAAGGAGACTGAACAGCCTCATGAGCAAATTCTGGTTGGGGGCGGGCTTAGGTACGGTTAGGCAGAGCCTCATTCTTTTACGTCAACCAAACTACTACAGCAAGGATGGGGTGCACCTGTCAGATAGTGGGAGGGATGTATTTCTTCGGAACATAAAGCCGTCATTGAATGCAAGGGGGTGTTGGTAGATTGGAAGAAATGAGGCGCACCTAGGGCAGGGGGGCCTTGCTGGCAGCAGAAGCTACCTCAATGGCCTTATAGGGTGAACCGGAAGGAAACAATCAAGGTCAGAGCCTGTGCCCCGGAGGAGGTAATGGGCAGGTGAACGGGTCACTTGCAAGGAAGGGTAGAGACTCACCCAGGATATCAACCAATTCATGGGCTGGAAGCAGACGCTTGCCCCTATGGAAATGAATAGTTAGGCAGGAAGTGAATGGTCACCCGGCGGGCAGGAAGCAGATGCTTGCCCGGAAAGAAAAGGTTGGTTACGCCGGAAGTGAGAAGTCACCCGGCTGGGTTGGAAGCAGATGCTTGCCTGGAAGGAAAGAGAGGGTTACACGGATGGGTGAGGGTCCTCTGGCTGGGCTTGCTCAGAACAGGAAGGAAGGGTTACACTTAAGGGGATAGATCACTTGGGCTGACTGGCTGGCACTGAATGTAGGGCACAGTGCTGGTGGCAATGGGAAGGTGGGCACATACTTACTGGAGAAAGAAGGTAATGGTGGCTAAAGGATCGCTTGTAAGTTAATAACTGCCTAAAAAACTGCAGCCTCAATTCTTCCATAAATGTGAAACTGTGTGGTCTGAGTTTGTGGGATCCGGGTAGGCAACCAGGTGGGGGGTGCCACCGCTAAGTTCTGTACTGGATTCGGAAACATTGCAAGCAGAGTTCCGAGGAGCCTCACCACTAATTAAACAAAAGAACGACAAGCTTTCTTCACTGATACAAAGCGGCTTAAATAGTAGCCGCACTCTGCCTTATTCAACATGGGGCTGGTCCCGCGAGGCTTCCATGCAGCGGGATCCCTGCCTTTGTTTACGGAAGAGTCGTGATGGCTACCACACGATCCTTGCACCTGGTAGGTCTTGTGCGCCAAACTCCCGCACACTGGCGGCCTTACATTGTAATCAACAGCAGGAACCTGCATTACGTACAGCGCACTTTCAATCCCAGTTATCACCACACTACCTGTCTGACTCAGCTGCACAAGACAGACAAACCCGACAACTGAAGTAGTGCAGTACTGAGCAGTGCGTGCATGGTATTCAACTGTGCTAGATGTACACATTTCTATGAATGGAACAGTCTCAGAAGTATGTAGTGTTGCGCACTGCATGTAGGAAAAATGCATTTGCTGGGTGTGTATGTACCTGTGGGTGTACATTACAGCAAGAAGGCACTGCCTGCATGTAAAGTGCATATGTTGGATATATGTGTGCCTGTGAATGATACAGTACATGAAAGGTACAGTGCTTGAATGTTAAATGCATATGCTAGATGCATGCGTGCCTATGAGTGGTACAATACATAAAGGATACAGTGCTGGGCAGTGCATGCATACTAAATGCATATGTGAATCTATGTGAGTGGTACAGTACATGGAGGATACAGTATTGTGCAGTGCGTGTGTGCTGTATGCATGCACTGGGTGTATGTGTGACTGTAGATGGGACAATACATGGAGAGCCTTCGGTTCCATGATGGGAATTTCAGGCCTGCATGGTGGCACATGGAGAGGAAGTAGAGAGATCTCCCCAGATAGATTTGTGTATTCCTGCATTTCTGTAAGCTGAGTGGTACACACCCTGGGGAGGGGAGGACCAAACCTCCACTGTACACTTCTAAGTGTTCTCTTTTATTAAGTAAGAGGTCACAAAGAAGGGGATTGGCACCTCTCAGGAAGGAGACGGGGCTGATAAACGAATCATAAAGAGGAAGGCAGAGGGCCCTGCGCTAACCTTTTCATGCACATATCCCTGTGACTGACATCCAGGTGTGAACTCTAGTCACTACCATGGCCTATGGTGATTTGGAGACATTCCAGCTGTGACAGACTGCTTTTCAATTGAAAAGGGGAGCAGAGATGTGGACACTTTAAAAGAAGCAGAACCCCAACATAAAACTTCAAAGACTCAGACCCTACACATTTGGTTTCTGGAAATGGACTATAAGAAAGGGAGGTTGAGATCCCCAAAATTGTCATCTGCCAAGCAACCAGATGGATAGTGTGAGGAGGGGAAGCTCTGCAAGACTTCCCGAGGAGCTGCAGAAGGCCTCATGACACAACAGGAGTGCCACCGGGAGTGAGATACTCTGCACCAGGTGAGTTCAGCCACCAGGACCACATGCGGTCAACTTACCTGAACTTGGGTGCAGCCACTGCAAGTATTCTTGGACGGGTTGCACTAAGGAACTCCAAACGCTTCACACCTGCCGGTGCCGGTAAGACTGGTTTCAGGCCTATCGGGCCTGGGGGATCTTGCTGCTCGCAGCCTGGTAGTGCTAGAACACTGTTGACTTTAATTAAGAGCCAAAGTGGACTCTTGAGATTCAGACTGCTAGTAGGGAGTACCGTGAATGTTCAAATAGTAAATGGGGAATATCCACTATCGCTAACGCAAAAGTGTGACAGGGAATCACCATATAAGGGAATTACCACAGAAACAAAAGAGCCCCAACCTCAAGGGGAATTGTGTATTTGTCTTTGAATGTCCTATTTTTCCTTTGTGTGGGAACCAGTAGAAATAAAACACTTGTCTTTTTTAATGAAGGTGAGTATTTGGCTGGACAAAGATTTATTGATGCTGTTGAGCACATTTCAAGTTGTGAGCCTGTGTTCTCTACCCTATATTCACATCTCCCACTGATGGAGCCTTGAACTGCTCAGACCAAGCAACCTTGAGAGTCAAGTGCAAAAGGGGTACTTGGCCCAGTTACTCAGGCTCTATAGAAAGTCGGGTTCTGGGACATCAAGTCTCAACCACCGCGGTAGGGGCCAGTAACCCGTGCGTGCCCTATGGACCTCTGAAAGGAGTTCTGATACAATAGTTTTTGTCTTTTGGAATAAGGACGGTCACATTTAATAAAGTGTATACATTTATACGGATCGAGCTAAATAGCAAAATTATAATAAAAAATATAGCTGCCATTAAAGTCCGAGCCCATATTCAATTGCCAGCTCCAGTGCATTACACTTAATCATTATTTTGTTGGGTTGCGTTAGGAAACTGGATACAATCTGGTTTAATGTGTACCAAACTTTACAAATGAGTTTTACGTACGTGCTTGCTATGACTTATGGGAAATAGGCTTGCCACCTTTGTTAGAAAAAATACCAGTCGATTATTTATTTACAATGTAAAGGGCCCCGTGTCACTAGGATGACTTTACAGTCTACAGCACTAAGCATGCTGGGAATTAAAGCAATGTCAATAAATGCAAGGCCCAGCAAGTTTAGTGCTTTTGTCTGAAATGTTACCTTGTGACATGCAGAAGCCACTTAATTTATGCCTACACAAACAGCTCCTTATTAATCAGTGCACCCGAGTGCTGTTCCTCAGTATTGGCCCCAGAGTGATGCTCCCGATTGATCATAGCCAAGAGTGTTGCACATTATTGTTCATGGGCCTACAGTGCTGTTCCATCTTTATCATGTCCCCAGAGTGCTGTTCCTCAGTGACTGTGCGCCCAAAGTGCCGCTTGCTATTGATCATGGCCCCACAGCGCTGCTTCAAAGTGACTAGGTCCCAAAGTGCTGAGCCTTACTGGTCGCGACCACAGAGTGCTGCTCTGTTAAACGGGAGGCCTCAGGCCTGTGAGAACAACACAAATTCAGCTGTCAAATCGAGACAGACACTTTTTGGGCATAGTGGCCATTCTTTCCAACAGAACCTGGCTAGGTGTCAGAAAATCAAGTCATATTACGGTGCTGCCCTGTAATGTACATGGTTCACCACGTCATTCTAACGTGTTCACAAACATGTGTTGGCCTCAGCAGCCAAGGAGCCATGGGCAGCAGTGTGCTGGACTATGTCACCCCGTAATGAGTGGGTGTCAAAGCCACACCCTCAGCAGGCCAAATGTGACTTCGCAGCAGAGGTGGCGGGGTCCCAATGTGATCATCCAGTGAGCGGAGATGAGCTCAGGATTGACTGTGGCAATGCTTTTTTACCATTTTTCAGGTGTCATTCTCTGTAAAGTCATCAGTGTCAATGGTAATGGGACACCGCTTTCTTTGATTTCATCAATATGCAAATTAGTTCTCATGCCTAAGAAATTTGGAAATAATTAGTGCCATACTATTTTGCCTTATAAATTACTTTCAGTTAGTTTATTTGTCTCTTTTATAATAGAGAAGTACATCCCTGAAATAGTTATCTTTAACCTTGGCGTGGAGGCCTAACCTTTTAATTATATTAGTAAATATTCAGTTGGCAACTGCTTTGGCATTATTAGATCTCTCAAACGTTTTATCCACCTCCTACCGTTCTCGGCCCAGAGAACTGTGATCCAGGCTTTGGTGGTCACTCGGATGCACTACTGTAACATCTTATACCTGGGAGCCTCCAAGGCTAGGATCAAGAGACTCCAGTAAGTACAGAATTCTACAGCCCGCCTGATGCTCAAACTCTCCAAGCATGCATCTATGAGTAGGGAACTTCAGACACTGCACTGGCTCCCGATGGAAAAGTGCCTCTCTTTTACGGCCCTTTGCTACTGTTACAGGATCCATAGGAAGGCTGGGTCAGGTATCCCCACTTTCTTCTTGCTCCATATTCTCCTAGAAGGTGCCTCAGGTCCTCTGAGGCACTACTTTTGCAAGTGCCCAGAATCAAGAAAGCTCGTGTTGGTGGCAGATCTTTTTGCTCTCTTGATTCTAAACTCGGAGATTCCCTTCCACTGCTGCTGAGGCAATGCCTGTGAGAACCTCAGTTTCGCAAAAACCTCAAGACTTGTCTTTTTTAGCCCCCTCCTCCATTTGTCTCCTCAGCTTCATTCTGACTGCTCAGCGCTGGGACACTCCTTACACTCTATAAAACATGTATTATTACTATTATTTACTTGTTTTGTTAATTGATGACACTTTGCATTGCAGCCCCACTGCAAACCGCTTAATATGTTACACCTACAAGGGCATTTAAAGCACAGAAAAGGGTTTTTTCAAGATAATTATCAGGTACCTTTAGATTTCTATGCACATTACACACGATCACATTCATTTTTATAGGCACGAGGAGATTATTTGCCCAGAATCACAGGATGTTGAGCTGAGCTGAGATTTGAATCTGGTTCCCTAGTTCCAAAGTCAGCAGCTCCGGCCCTAGTGTCACATCCTCTGCCCATTCTGCATTCAGCTAGCACTGCACTCTCATGTCCTGAGGAAAACACCATTGCTAGGGCTGAGATCCAATGTATGTATATGTTAGCTCATTTCTATATGCTAATTTCAGGGATGATATAGTACTATCTGATGCATCGAGTTTCACAACTAATTCTGATCAACAAGTGAAAAACATTCAGTAATATGTGAAGCACGATAGGCTCCACAAGAAAGACAGAGTATTTTAGTTCACACTATAAAGGCTTTTCAAAAGTAAATGGTTGACAGAAAACAAAAAGCAAGTTAGCCGCAATTATTGAGCAAAATGCATATGATTCGAGAAATATGCATTCAAACTAAATTAAAATCGTATAAAACAGTGGTCTCTGAGAGAGTACTCTAAATCTGTTCAACTCTCAACCAGAGGCGGCTGCTGTCAAATTAAAATGGTGAGGCAGCACAGGGGAAAATATTTTGACCCACTGACAGGCACTCTCAGAAACCTGCAATGCCCATGGACTCAACTCCAAATCTCTCAATCCTGGTCTCTTCCAAACAGTGTATATAACGGGCCAAGATTGAGAGCTCTGGAGTTGCGAGTTTCCCGCAGTACTTGTCAGTGAGTCAAAAGAAACATTTAATTAAAATTAAAACATTTAAAAGTGTATTACTTTACTTGCTGCCTCTGGGTTCCACTCCTGTCCCGGAAGTCTCTGGCTCCAGCACAGGCTCCCAGAGTTTAGTGAACTTCAATAACCAATCCAGATGCTGCTCTGATGCTGGTAATTCTATTTACCAGCATGAGAGAAGCACCAGGATTGGAGGGAATGGACTGACTTGGTGCTCACTCAGGGACAGGTAACCTGTGCCTCTTCTTCACCAGGCTGTGCAACGCGACTCAGGCTGGAGAGATTTAAAGTGTGCATGTCGGGCTGGCTGTAGCAAAATAGTCGGCCAAACTGTTATGTGCACTTGCAGTGCCCACCACTCCTCCCTGCTGCTGTTCATGCCCAGCAGTGGCCCTGCCCCACCCTTAGACTCAACAAGCAGGATGAAAAATAAAAATGATGACATCATTGTATTACCATTGTATTTTTCATGTTTGCTGTGCTCCCAACAGGGGGGTGAGGCTCCTCCACCCTAATGGTTCTGTTCTCAATATCTGCTGAACTAGAAAACACAAGCTCTGACACTTTACGCAACTACAAGCAGTTCTTATAAGACTATCCAATCATGTTAAATCAAGGTGATACACTTCATTTTTAGTAGGTTCTCAGGGTTTCTCACTAACAATCTTCCCTCTGGGCCCTTCAACCAAAATTATTTTTAACAAGATAAGATACGTGGACACCGCAGGTGTCTTCTAGAATGTATTATTAATTAAACCATCCACAAAAATGACAAAAAATACATTTTTTCACGTGGGAAAGAAGGAAAAAGAACATCACATCTAACAATATTCAAATGTCATAAAGCAAAGATGGCAACCAATGTTAACTTTTTTTTAAATCAGGCCAACATTAACTATAGTCAATTTAAACATGATTTAAACATAATTTCACTCTACACATATATAGTCTATGTGTTATTGTCATGTTAATGCAAAACATTTAATATAATAAAATCACTTTGCCACATATGTTTCTCCTAACCCAACATTGACTGTGTTGTTGCTGATGGACATCTGTGGAATCAGAGAGTCTCCAGAGATGCTAGGAGCATGTCTGTTTCCAGTAAATAATAATAGGCCAGCTCACCAGTTGTTTCAAAAGCACTTGTCATGCCTGTGGTGGGGCTTATCAAAAGCTAGACCTACCCCACTTATTCAGTGAAAGTTGCTGAGGGCCTAACAAGAGGTCATTACATTGAAAACCAACACTTAATGTAAAAATACCAGCCACCAGAAAGCTGGAAATTCACGGTTACAATCACACCAACTAAAGCAGTAAAGTTAACAGCAGTGCTGAAATACTGTCTGGGTGCCAGCACTAAGAGGCAGTGACAAGAAAGAAGAAGGCTGTGGTGGGTCCCACGAAAGAAAGGATGTCTTGTGATGCCAGTTATAACACATTGGTATTGTGATCTGAGGTATGAGGGCAGTGGGTTCTGTAATGAATCACTGACGATCCCTGTGGGGCACCACCTGCAACATGTTTTGCACATACTCCAGGCAGGGCACTTCACAGTTGTGTTTCAGGTGCTTCACCTAAAGTATAAAGCATGTCAGTCTCTCAGCAGCGACTGGGCTCCATAGGACGGTCATCAGAACATTGTTCTCTTCTTCTGTCTCTTCATACACATTCAGTTGCTACTTTCATTATTCTGTGAAATCACATTTTTAACATGGCTTTTTTGTTCATAGAGGACAGCTAAAGAAAGTCCATAAGCAAAAGAATGCTAACATCTGCACTTGACATGACAAATTTGCCTCTCACAATTGACTATTTAACCCTTGAGTGCTGTTGGAACTGGAACTTTCTGGTTGGCTAATGCGAAGCCCTAGCCTGGCAGAACCTACCACGCTCGTCAGGGGTGGGTGGATACACACACTGTATAACCTGTGCTCACGCTTTGGTAGCTTGGCACTGAGCAGTCAGGCTTACCCAAGAGGCAATGCGTGAAGCATTGGCACAGCACTCATTCACGATAAATACCTTGAGCGTCACAAAAGAGAATGAACACGTGATTTATGTAAATAAAGTTTATATTCAACACACATAATAATCAACACAACATGAACATCATGTATTTCTGGGCATAATTCATTTTCTGAATTATTAATAGCATTACTAGACCCAGCTGCTTTCATCGACATCAGTAATATGCATACTTGGAAAAGATCATAATCTACATCCCCAGCACCCTTATGCGGTGCAACACGCTGTCCACCCCAGGCCCACTCTAGCAATTCTTATAATTCAATACCACATAGTTATAAGGTGCACCCTGGGTCACAACAATATTAGAAATATGTACATAAAACAAATTATAACACTTTTTAGCAGCACCGCAGGCTGAGGCTGTGCGGGGAAAACCAATGTCAAACGTAATGCTTCTTCTGGCAAGAAATCAACGCAACGGGCAAACCACCGTCCAGTGTCGTGAATCACAGGTGGTTCCCCACTGTCACACCCACACACACACTCACTTCACACTGCTACACGGTACAACAGGTATCATACAAGTCCATATGGAAGCACTTGCACACATATGCACTCAGCACCGTAATGTGGGGAAACTGATAACCAGCAGGTCAGTTGGTTACACTCTGCAGATCCCCTTTGCCCCAAGCCCCTCTCGTCCTCCAACTCACCCTGACTATCTTACTGCCACAGATTGGAGACACCCCTGCCCTCCCCCAGGCTATGGCCTTACATGGCTGAAGTCACTCTTAATCATGGACCCAGGAAGTAGGTGGGGGTAGGCAGCAAGGCCAATTAGGAGACAGGCGGCAAAAGGGGTTTGGCAGCTACTCAAGAAGTTCACCCATAGGATGCGGAACAGACAGAGGCCAAGGGCAATTGACGTAACACCAAAGGGGAACCCATGGCATTCCGGCACCAGCCCAGTTCTGCGAAGCACAGGACGTTCATGCAGTCTCATGATCTGCTTCCAATCATTCTCAGAAGAGTTCCTCTAGCCCAGTCAGTCACTCTCACCACCCAGGCCCTAGCCGGGTGATGCTACCTGGCAACAACGTGTCATCGGGGCTGATCAGGTGCAGAGAGGGCAGTTGATCCGCCATGCTGAGGGCTAAGTAAAGTAACAGTAGATGAATGGCGAATGAAGCGGGGCCTCTCAGAAGTAGGAGGCACCCCATCAGGCACACATAGATGAGTATCGCACCCTGGCAATCCAGGCAAGACTTCGGGTGTGTGATGATCCGGGTCGCATCAGATTGTTCCGGCCACTCACGTGATCGAAGAGTTGAAAATTCCATACCTCCCTGGAAATAAGGCACAACGTCTGGTTGTCTTGCTTTGCACTCCCAAATTAAAGAAATTCAGCACTCCCCAGCAGAGGAACACAGTAAAGCAAGAAAGCACCTGGGGGTTCCACACTCACCAAATGCGGCAAATCAATGGACAGTTTCAGAATAAAATGTGGGGTTTTATTAGTGCAACTCTAACAGAAAGACTTGCCCAGATGTCAAATGAAAACAACATGCAAATGTAAATATACTTATATATTTATATATGTGAAAACACATGCAAGTAATAAACAATTACAAGTCAAATATTAATGAATGAATAATAATGAAACAGTCAATGCAAGAAACAAGCGCTATCTAATGCACGTAATCAAATTCAAGAAATAAACACTATAAAATGAAAGACAACTATAAATAGCATGTATACACAGCATGGGAGCATATAAAATATATACACAGAATACATCAGATAATGCCAGTGAACAAGAACCAATGAATAAATTAATGTGCACACAGACAAAAACACATACATCAATACCAATGATCAAAGAAAATACCTCACTGGCTGAAATATCTTCATTTTAGCCCACTCAAGACTGGGGGATCACAAATGACAATTCCTGGGGCCAAGAGAATGCTCAAGCTGGGAAATGCAGCACTGAGCAGATGTGTCCATCTTTCAGGAGAGAACCAGATTTTCGAGCCAAGAAAACCAGTTGTTAGAATAACTCAATGCACGAGAAGTTTGGAAAAGAAGACACCCTCTACGTCAAGGAAACTTACTGGTGCTGGTCAAGCTGCTGCAAGCATTCCAAGTCAAAGGATTTCTCACGTATTCGCCTTGCGCTCCCACACTACATGTTCCAGCCCCTTATTTTAGTGAAGCCCGAGAAAGTAGAAAAATCTCACAAGTACAAAAAACACCCTAAAAGAGGTAAGCAATCTTGAACGCAAATAATCTAAATAACCGTGAGTAACCTAGGGGCTTGCTTGTGTGTGCAGAACTTAGGGTAGACGGAGTCAGAATTCAAGATTGAGTTAAAGATATAAAACTTTATTTCCCAATGTACAACATAATGCACATTTGTGCACCACAGCTTATAACATTACACTCCGAGACCGATAAGCATATTCTACACATTTTTCCCTCTCATGCTTTCAAACGCACATCTCATGTGAGAAGTTGTCCTGGTATATGCTGTCCACTAGCTCTAGTGGGAACCTTGCACCAGTCCAAACAACCCTTATTGATGATTACGTTTACGACTACCTTTATTGAAAGCTATCCCTATCCTAGTGGTAGCTATGGAGAGCAGCCTTCAGGCTAAGTCTTGAAGGAGTGTAAAGCAGCTTGATTTACCAGATTATAACCTCTTGAATGACTCAATGAAAGGAGAATCACACCTTGATATATATAAAATATATTTATTTCTAAACACTCTCTACTAACATCTTTATGAGATTAGAGAGCAAGGCACACAATCATACAGTTATTAAACGACAGTAAATAGCACAATGTACAATGGGCCCCGGGGGAGACCAAACCATATATTAAGAAAGTGGTATAAGAACCACGACTTGACTAGACACAGTGCCTATAGCACGTAGAATCGCTGGGACCCCAAGGAACCACCCAAGGCAGTGACACAGGAGACCCACGGGGGATGTGTGCAGTGTGAGGACACAGTTGGAGCTCCGTACAATTCAATAGGAAAGTCGTGGTTGGAATTTTAAAGAATAAGGACACTTAGGAGAGGACTTTGAGCCAACCCCTTTAGACTTAGAGGGTTCTAGGGCCAGCACCCACGGGAGCACCGGAGTACTTGTATTACCTCACCCAGGGAAGCCGGGTGCATAGGTGTCAAATGGTGTCGGGAATCGTCGTTTATTTCAATGGCAATGTGCTGCAAAGTGCTGCTACCGTGGAAAGGAGAAGTGTCCGGGGGGATCCAAGCCTGGATCGAAGATGTGAAGAACCCCTAAGCAGAGGGGACAGAATCTGGGTCACTTACCAGTGACTAGGGGCACGATAGACAAATGCCCACCGATGTCGGGTGTTTCAGGTGCGAAGAGGTGAAGCTTGACTCCACTGCCACGGTGACCAGGAGGCGTCGACGATGACCACAGTCCACAGGCAAGCTGCCCCACGAAAGATGTCAAGCGCTGGGAGGTCGGTGTCCAGATTGGAGACCAACAAGCCTTGGCAACATCAACCCACACGGTGAGAGAAAATGGCTTCGGTGTGGACCAGCAAGGTACGGTGGACTCCCCAAGCTATGGAGAGTCAGGGCACATGTGGAGCAACCAGGAAAGCCCATTGAAAGTTAAAGTACCCTTCTCTGGGACTCTCAACTCGATGGACAAAGGATCGCGAAGGGACCTCGAGAGGAATCACTCAATACCAGTCCATGTGTCACTCGAGGAGTGTAGGCCAGTAGTCTTTGATGGAATCACTGCTTGGGGTCTGGACTACAAGTAGCCTAAAGCACAGCCTTAGGGGTCACCAAAAAGCATATGCTGCTGCAAATGGTCGCGGTATCCAGGGGTTCGGGTTGCACGGTCCCCACGAGGGCTTTAGATCTCAGGTTTGCTGAGAGCGTGGATCAGCCTTGGGGAAGCTTGGAAACCCACCTCCTGCATTGCAAAAACTTCAGAGTCCTTCAGGAGCTGCGTAGTTGCCAACCGGACAGTTGTGTCTTTGGTGCCTGCCTTGCAAGGGAGTAACTCCTTTACTCCAAGGGAGATTCTTCGGTCATCCAACGTCGTGTAGGTAGTAGAAGTTCTGGGATTCTGTAGCAGAGTTTCGTCCAGGTAAATCTAAAGTCCTGTAGTCAGGGGTTCCTACTTTATACCCAAGGAAGAGGTGGGACAAACTCTGGGGACCTATGGGAGGGTCTGGACAGAGGGGTGGCTACACCCATATCCTTTGTC
Organism: Triturus cristatus; assembly: GCF_964204655.1. NCBI lineage: Eukaryota > Metazoa > Chordata > Amphibia > Caudata > Salamandridae > Triturus > Triturus cristatus. The sequence continues at coordinate 320,178,887 of NC_140584.1, read as the reverse complement.
CAGTTTCGTGCCAGAGCAGGGGCTGGTAGTCCCTGTAACCGGTTTGAGCTGAACTATGCACAGGGACACCAAATGTGCCCCCAGTGCAGACATCAAAGCACTTTCAGAGTGCACCCACCCAGCCCCAATACACTAAAGCCTGTCTGGGAGGTGATCTGTGACAGGAATCCTATTGTCCAGGCCTCCCCTGCTGGAGTTTTGTCCAGCAGCAGGAGGGCAGACTTGTGTCTGTGGATGGCAGCATGCATTTTGTGATGCCAGGGCTTGCAAAGCTGGTACCGGGTATACAGGTGCTGTCATATTTCTCCCTCTAGTAGGATGGAATCATACCTTCCACACCAGTTACTGGTGTGGGGGTATGATTCCAAGGTGTTTGACACCAAACACGACATGTTTCCATGCAGCCATTCCAAAGTTAGCGAGGTTATAATACATTTAAGAGTATATGGTCTGGCTGCATCAAACAACCCAGGAATAAAGGTCCTGAAGGCTGCAGAGAGGCTCTACTCATGCATGGGCACCCCCGCACATAAAACCCAGCACCATGCCTTCAGGATTCATAAGGCCTGCCATAGGGGTGACTGATAGGTTTATATGTGCAGTGATATGGAGAGATATAGGGAACATATATCTCAGTAAGGGGTGCATACACCATCTTACACAGGCTGCTGTAGCAGACCTGTTGTGTCATTTTAAATGGCTTCCCAGGGGTGGCACAAACAATACATGCTGCAGCCCCTGGTAGGCATCTGGGGTACCTATGCCCTGGGTACATAGTATACCATATACTAGGGACTTATAAGGGTATCCCAGAATCTAATCTGGACTGTACCCAAAGTGCATGCAATCATTTTAGAGAGGAAGCAGCTAGGCTGGGGCCCTGGATAGCAGGGGCCCAGCCAGACTAAAGTCGAAAAACAGTGAAACATCAGCAAAAAGTGGGGGTAACTGTAAGAAGCAGATCCTACTGTCCTACACAACCCCCCCCCCCTCCCAAACGCAGGGACATTAAACTAACCTTGACCAGTTGAGTCTTCATGTTCTAAGTGGAAATATCTGGAGAGTCCATTTGCATTTGCATGGTTACTCCCAGGTCTATGTTCCACTGTGTAGTCCATCCCCTGTAGGGAAATGGACCACCTCAAAAGTTTGGGGTATTCACCCTTCATCTGGTTTAGCCATAAGAGGGGCTTATTGTCTGTCTGAACAATGAAGTGAGTGCCAAACAAGTATGGCCTCAACTTCTTCAGAGCCCAAACCACAGCAAAGGCCTCCCTCTCAATAGCTGACCAACATTTCTCTCTGGGGGTCAGCCTTCTGCTAATAAAAGCTACTGGCTGATCCTGGCCCTCATCATTCAATTGTGATAACACAGCCCCTACCCCCAACTCAGATGCATCTGTTTGGACAATGAATTCTTTGGAATAGTTAGGACTTTGCAGAATGGGAGCAGTGCCCTTGGCCTGCTTCAGGTCATCAAATGCCTTTTGACAGCTGACTGTGAACTGAACTTTCTTGGGCATTTCCTTAGAAGTTAAGTCATTCAAAGGGGTCACTATGGACCCATAACCTTTGACAAATCTTCTGTAGTACCCAGTCAGGCCCAAGAAAGCTATGACCTGAGTCTGGGTAGTTGGAGCAACCCAGTCCATTATGGTCTGGATTTTGCTCTGCAATGGTTGAACCTGGCCTCCACCCACAAGGTGGCCCAGGTACACAACCTGACTCTGCCCTATCTGGCACTTGGTGGCCTTGATAGTTAGGCCTGATTTCTGAAGGGCCTCCAAAACATTTTTCAGGTGGACCAGGTGATCCTCCCAGGTGGCGCTAAAGACAGCAATATCATCTAGATATGCTGCATTATAGGCTTCCAGACCTGTAAGGACTTTGTTCACCAACCTTCGAAAAGTGGAAGGTGCATTTTTCAAACCATAGGGCATCACCACAAAGTGGTATTGCCCACTAGGGGAAGAAAATGCTGTCTTTGGCTTTGCATCATCAGCTATTTTGATCTGCCAGTAGCCAGCTGTCAAGTCAAATGTGCTCAGAAACTTGGCTGCGGCCAAAGTGTCTATAAGCTCATCTGCCTTTGGGATTGGATGGGCATTGGTCCTAGTGACTGCATTGAGACCCCTGTAGTCTACAAAAAACCTCATCTCTCTCTTGCCATCTTTGGTGTGAGGTGTAGGCACTAAGACTACCGGACTAGCCCAAGGGCTATCTGAGGGTTCAATGACTCCCAATTCCAACATTTTCTGGACTTCAGTCCTGATACAGTCCCTGACATGGTCAGGTTGTCTGTAAATCTTATTTTTAACAGGCAGACTGTCCCTAGTGTCCACTTCATGAGTGCACCAGGTAGTCTGACTAGAAGTCAGTGCAAACATATGTCTGAACTGATTGAGAACCTTTCTGCAATCAGTTTGTTGCTGGACAGTGAGGCTGCCTGCCAAGGCTATACCATCTACTGATCCATCATCAGGGTTCTGTGAGAACAGGTCAGGGAGTGGATCACTCTCTTCCTCCTGTCCCTCATCAGTAGCCATGAGCAAGCCCATGTCTGCCCTGTCAACATATGCTTTGAGCCTGTTGACATGGAGCACCCTATGGGGGCTCCTGGGAGTTCCTAGGTGCACCAGGTAGGTGACCTCTCCCTTCTGCTCAATTATGGTATGGGGGCCACTCCACTTGTCCTGGAGGGATGCTGGGGCCACAGGCTCCAACACCCATATTTTCTGCCCTGGCTGGTAAACAGTCAGCACAGCCTTTTGGTCATGCCAGGCCTTTTGTAATTCCTGGCTAGCCTCAAGGTTTTTAGTTGCCTTCTTCATGTATTCAGCCATCCTGGAGCGGAGACCAAGTACATAGTCCACAATATTGTGTTTAGGGGGTTTGAGAGGTAACTCCCATCCCTCCTTTACTAGTCACAATGGACCCCTAACTGGATGTTCAAACAGAAGTTCAAATGGGCTGTAACCAACCCCCCTCTGAGGAACCTCTCAGTAGGCAAAGAGAAGGCAGGGCAAAGTATGTCCCATCTGCGCCTAAGCTTTTCCAGGAGACCTTTGATCATGCCCTTGAGGGTTTTGTTGAACCTGTCAACTAACCCATTGCATTGTAGGTGATAAGGAGTGGTGAATTTGTAATTCACCCCACACTCCTTCCACATAGCAGTCAGGTAACTAGACATGAAGTTTGCACTCCTGTCTGATACCACCTCCTTAGGGATACCCACTCTGGAAAATATTCACAGGAGGGCCCTTGCCACCACAGGTGCTGTGGTGGTCCTAAGGGGAATTGCTTTTGGGTACCTAGTGGCATGGTCCACCACCACCAGGATAAATCTGTGCCCAGAGGCTGTCTGAGGCTCCATGGGACCAACTATATCAATCCCAACCCTCTCAAAGAGAACCCCCACCACAGGTAGTGGTATCAGGGGGGCCTTTGTGGTACCACCTGCCTTCCCACTGGCTTGACAGGTGACACAGGAGCGACAAACCTCCTTGGTGTCTTCAGACATGTGGGGCCAATGAAAGTGAGGGGCAATTCTGTCCCAGGTCTTGTTTTGGCCCTGGCGACCTGCTAAGGGAATATCATGGGCTAGTGTTAATAGGAAGCCCCTAAACTTCAGAGGTATAACCAATCTCCTGGTGGCTCCAGGCTTGGGGCCTCTACTCTCTGAGTATAGGAGTCCATCATCCCAATAAATCCTATGGGTTCCACTAGCATTCCCAGCAGTCTCAGCAGCAGCCTGCTGTCTGAGGGGTTCTATAGAAGGGCAGCCCAGCTGCTCCTGGCTCAGATCTGCCCTGGAAGGGCCCCCTGTCCCCAAGAACTCAACCTGATTAGGCTCAAGCTCATCTGGGACAGTTCCTTTTTCTGGACTGAGATCATCTCCCTCAAGAGACTGATCTGCTTTCTGAGTCAGGGGGGAAGACACTGCCTTACCCCTACTGCTCCTTTTCTTGGTAGGCGCCTGGTCCATTCTTCCAGGATCCAGGGCGTGTTCAGCTTTTGACATTTTGGCCTGTGACCTGGTCACAGCAAACACATATACAGGGATTCCCAAAATTTCTGCATGGTCCTAAGTTCTACTTCAGCCCAGGCTGGAGTTTCTAATTCATTGCCAAGCAAGCATTCAACAGGGAGATCTGCACTTACCACAACCTTCTTAAGGCCAGTTACCACTCTCCAGGAGAAATTAACAACTGCCAAGGAATGGCATGTCCTGACATTGCCAGCATTGGTCACTTGGTACATCTCACCAAGTATGATTTGCTCAGGAGCCACAAGCTCTTTTGTCACCATTGTGACACTTGCTCCTGTGTGCCTGAATGCCAAGGCCTCTCTTCCATTGATTAAAGGCTACTGTCTGTATTTGCCCACATTACTGGGACTGACAAAGGAAGACATGCCCATGCCTCCATCACAGATCAGTACAGCCTGAGTTGGAACTCTGGCTAGGCCAGAGTCCACCTCAGAACCCAGGGTTAACTTACTACACCCTTATTCTGAGTACCACCACTTTGAGCTGTAATAGAGGGAACAGTTGCCTTAGGGGCATTGGTGGCTGGAGTTGAGTCCTTGGACTTGGTACAATCACTTGTCCAATAGGTTTTCTGTTTACAGATGTTACACCATGGTTTCTTTTGGCCTTTTCCTTTATTCGATTGGGACTCCCCACCAGATGCAGATTTTGTGGCCCTTGAGAAGACTTCTGGTCTTTACCCTTTTCCCCACCCTTATCAGAGTTTTTGGAATCCTACTTTGGAGTCACCACCTTGGTTCTGAACCTTCTGCCTCACTCTGATTCTGACCCATTTGTCTACCTTCTGGCCCAATTCTTGGGGAGATGTCAGATCAGAGTCCACCAGGTACTGACACAACAGCTCATTTTGACAATTATTAAGGATCTGCTCCCTCATAATTAAGTTGTACAATCCTTTAAAATCACACACCTTACTGTCAAGTAACCAGCCCTCCAGAGCCTTAGTAGCACAATCTACAAAGTCAACCCAGTCTTGAGTCTGTGCCTTTTGGGTGTCCCTGAACTTTAACCTGTATTGCTCAGTGGTTAGGCCAAACCCATCAATCAGTGCACTCGTCAAGACTTTGTAATTATCAGCATCCTCTTCTCTAACAGTGAAGAGCTTGTCTCTACCTTTGTCTGCTAAGGAGAGCCACAAGATTGCTGCCCACTGCTCCTGAGGGACCCTCTGTACTTTACAGGCCCTCTCAAGTGCAGTTATCCATTTGTGGATGTCATCCCCACTCTGGTAGGGAGGGACAATCTTTTTCAGGTTCCTATGGCCATGAGTATGTTCTCTAACTCTAGGCACATTGTTGCTGCCACCATGGGGCTCTAGCCCCAAACTTTGTAAAGCTCTCTGGAGCTCCAGGGATTCCCTGTCTGGGGCCAGCTGTTCTTTCTTGATTCTGAGCTTTGCTCTCTCAAAGTCAAGCAGTCTGTACTTCCTGTCATAAGAGGTCTCCCTCCTATGAGAGGTAGTGGTCCTATTTGAAACAGAGGTCCCTACAGATGTACCAGAATGATTAGACTCCAGAGAAGGAGATCTTGATCTTCTTGGCACACTGTTAACCCTTCCAGGTGGGGTAAAGAGAGGGCCATTACTGCCTTCTCCCTCATCCTCACCTTCAGGAAAGATTGGATTTTCCAGGTTAGAACCCTCTTGATCCTCCTGGCCAGCTTCAGAGTCCTGGTCCTGGATGTTTTCACTTACAAGCCTGTCATCTTCTGCTGCCCCACCCAACTTGCCTGCCTCATCAAACCCTGGGGTCTTTTTGAGGTCATCTAAAAGCAAAGCCTCTATGACGCGTTGAGTCCTAGGGTTTTGTCCTGTCTTCAATTTTCTGGATGCACACATATTTCTTAATTCTTGAAATGAGAGGTGGTAATACCTGTTCAGCAAGGAGCCACTGACTTCTGCTCTTGAAGACATACTAGTGTTGTGAGGTGTTGCACCTACCTAACCTAGTGGGAACTACTAAACTCTCTTGAGTTGTAGAAAGGGTGTGCTAAGCCCTTGACACACAACTCTAAGTTCAGTAGAACTTACTGTTATTCTAAACTTGATTTATATGTACCTATAGTGGTTTTCATTTAGTCACTCAATGAGATTATCTGGTAAAGCAATAGCAAGCTTGAATCCAACCGCTGCACACCAATGTGAGACGTTGGCCTGGTATATGCTGTCCACTAGTTCTAGTGGGCACCTTGTACCAGTCCAAACAACCCTTATTGATAATTAGGTTTAAGACAACCTTTATTGAAAGCTATCCTAGTGGTAGCTATAGAGAGCAGCCTTCAGGCTAAGTCCTGAAGGAGTGTAAAGCAGCTTGATTTACCAGATTAAAACCTCCTGAATGACTAAATGAAAGGAGAACCACACCAGGTATATATATATAAAATATATGTATTTATTTCTAAACACTCTCTACTAACCTCTTTATGAGATTAGAGAGCAAGGCACACAATCATACAGTTATTAAACAACAGTAAATAGCACACTATACAATGGGCCCCAGGGGAGACCAAACCATATATTCGGAAAGTGGTATAAGAACCACGACTTGACTAGACACAGTGCCTAGAGAGCGTAGAATCGCTGGGACCCCAGGAAAACACCCAAGGCAGTGACACAGGAGACCCATGGGGGATGTGTGCAGTGTGTGGACACAGCCGTGAGCCCCGTACAATTCAATAGGAAAGTCGCGGTTGGAATTTTAAAGAATAAGGACACTTAGGAGAGGACTTTGAGCAAACCCCTTTAGACTTAGAGGGTTCTAGGGCCGGCACCCACGGAAGCACCGAGTACTCGTGTTTCCTCACCCAGGGAAGCCGGGTGCATAGGTGTCAAATGGTGTCGGGAATCGTCGTTGATTTCAATGGCGATGTGCTGCAAAATGCTGCTGTCGTGGAAAGGAGAAGTGTCCGGGGTGATCCAAGCCTGGATCGAAGATGTGAAGAACCTGAAAGCAGAGGGGACAGAGTCTGGGTCACTTGCCAGTGACCAGGGGCACGATAGACGAATGCCCACCGATGTCGGGTGTTTCAGGTGTGAAGAGGTGAAGCTTGACTCCACTGCCACGAGGACCAAGAGGCGTCGACGATGACCACAGTCAGCAGGCGAGCTGTCCCACGAAGGATGTTGAGTGCTGGGGGGTCGTTGTCCGGATTATAGAGCAACAAGCCTTGGCAACGGCAACCCACACGGTGAGAGAAAATGGCGGTGTGGACCAGCAAGATTCTGTGGACTCCCCAAGTGAAAGAGAGTCAGGGAACATCTGTAGCAACCAAGAAAGCCCGTTGAAAGTTAAATTACCCTTCTCGGGGACCCACAAGTCGACGAACAAGGGATCGTGAAGGGACCTTGAGAGGAATCACTCAATACCAGCCCACGGGTCACTCGAGGAGTGTAGGCCAGTAATCTTCAGTGGAATCACTGCTTGGGGTCCGGGCTACAAGTGGCCCAAAGCACAGCCTTAGGGGTCACCAGAAAGCATATGCTGCAGCAAATGGTCGCGGTGTCCAGGGGTTCGGGTTGCATGGTCCCCACGAGGGCTTTGGATCTCAGGTTTGCTGAGAGCAGGGATCGGCCTCGGGGAAGCTTGGAAACCCACCTCCTGCATTGCAAAAACTTCGGAGTCCTTCAGGAGTTGCGTAGTTTCCAACCGGACAGTTGCGTCTTTGGTGCCTGCCTTGCAGGGGAGTAACTCCTTTACTCCAAGGGAGATTCTTCGGTCATCCAACGTCGTGTAGATAGTAGAAGTTCTGGGATTCTGTAGCAGAGTTTTGTCCAGGTAAATCTAAAGTCCTGAAGTCAGGGGTTCCTAATTTATACCCAAGGAAGGGGTGGGACAAACTCTGGGGACCCACCTATGGGAGGGTCTGGACAGAGGGATGGCTACACCCATATCCTTTGTCCTGTTTCACGCCAGAGCAGGGGCTGTTAGCCCCTGCAACCGGTTTGAGCTGGATTATGCACAGGGACACCAAATGTGCTCCGAGTGCAGACTTCACAGCACTTTCAGAGTGCACCCACCCAGCCCCAATACACTAAAGCCTGTCTGTGAGGCGGTCACACCTCCCTGTGACAGGAAACCTATTGTCCAGGCCTCCCCTGCTGGAGATTCGTCCAGCAGCAGGAGGGCAGACTTGTGTCTGTGGCTGGCAGCATCCATTTTGTGATGCCAGGGCTTGCAAAACTGGTACCGGGTATACCGGTGCTGTCATATTTCTCCCTCTAGTAGGGTGGAATGATACCGCCCACACCAGTTACCGGCGTGGGGGTATGATTACAAGGTGTTTGACACCAAACACGACATGTTTCCATGCAGCCATTCCAAAGTTAGCATTTATCACGAGGTTATAATGCACTTAAGAGTATATAGTCTGGCTGCATCACAAACAACCCAGGAATAACAGTTCCGAAGGCTGCAGAGGGGCTCTGCTCATGCATGGGTACCCCCTCACATAGGACCCAGCACCCTGCCTTCAGGATTCATAAGGCCTGTTATAGGGGTGACTGTTAGGTTTATATGTGCAGTGATATGGAGAGATATAGGGAGCCTTTATCTCAGTAAGGGGTGCATACACCACCTTACACAGGCTGCTGTAGCAGACCTATTGTGTCATTTTAAATGGCTTCCCAGGGGTGGCACAATACACGCTGCAGCCCCTGGTAGGCCTCTGGGGTACCTATGCCCTGGGTACATAGTATACCATATACTAGGGACTTATAAGGGTACCCCAGAATCCAATCTGGAGTGTACCTAAAGTACATGCAATCATTTTACAGAGGAAGCAGCTAGGCTGGGGCCCTGGATAGCAGGGGCCCAGCAAGACTCAAGTCGAAAAACAGTGAAACATCAGCAAAAAGTGGGGGTAACAATAAAAAGCAGATCCTACTCTCCCACATCCCACACATTCTGTTCCAGGCAAGGCTGCTTTGAAACACTCCTACTCTGTAGCTATAAGGAGATACAAAATGAAATCACAAGTTATAATGCAGGTTTACAAAAAATTATGTCATACATTCAAGATGAAGTAAATTAAAACACACAGAGTTAATTAAAACAATGGCAGTCAAGGTCATCACATAATCCCAACACATAGAAGTGCATGTAGCAATACACCAGTGCACAGCGATATTAGTCACACCAGACACTTCTGGTCAAACACATACAGATGCACTTTCAGCAATGCCTCACAAGGTAGACTGAGACACTACTACGGTTACAGCCCCCACCTCTGGCAAGCAACCTGTGAATTGGACACCACATGCAATGAGCATGCAGTCGGTGTGTCACACAAGAGAGATGCAGCACAATCGATGTAGCCTGCCACCCTGGGTCCCATAACCGGGGAATCCGCTTACCACCGACAAGACGCTTATGCATGCCAAGGTCCCCACGATGTAAGGGCCACACGCCGTTGGTGTAGGCCAGACTTTTGGGGGCTCCGCACAAGGTGATCCAGTCTTCAGGCACAATTCTTATTTCAAAGCCCACGGTACACCACCAGCTAGAATCCAGCAGACAATGTGGGCACTTGAGTGGGCACCGCGCTTCAGGTGTCAAAGGTATACAGGTATAGCCCTGAAACTGACCAACGTAGCGCTCTGCGTTGTTGCACTGTCTTGCTGCTAATCTTTGTTTTTGCTGCTAATCTCTGTTTATGAAGAGCATTGAGTCGCTTTTTAACATTTTAGAAATCAATTTTTAAAATCACCTTTAGCTGTGTAGTACTGTGTTTCTATTTTGTGGGGGGAAAACTGTGGCTTTTTATGTTAAACTTTGGTGGTGCTTTTTAGGATCGAAGAGGGAATCGATCGTTATTTTAGCTCAGCTTCTGGACCGTCACCGCCTTCCTTTTGACGGCGCGGTCTAATTGTTCCTCAAGCTGGCCATATTTAAACGCGAGGCTGCGTGAGCGCGCAGCAGACGCGCGCAGCGGGTGCGCCGCTGTCGCACCAAAGGCGTGCCTAAGGCAAGCCCATCTGCGCCAGTCAATGTCCCGGAGGTGGCCGGGGCAGGACATGCTGCCGGATCACCTCTGAAACAGCGAGCTATGATCAAATACAGAGCGCAGTGTCTCCACGACATCCGCAGGTATGCATCGTGCTGCCGTCACCAATATGCCCCTGATAGCAGGTTGTCTTTTGGGTGTAGAGACTGCAGTTGGGTGCCCCAACCCATTATGGAGTCATCTAGGGATATCTCTTCTCTCACCCTGCAAAGGTCTGCACAGGAATACAAGGATAATTATTTAAAGGTTTTCCTGCTAATACGCGTTCCATGAGGAAACATGAGTTTCAAATACATGATGTGTTAGCTGACCTCAATCCCGATGTAATTTTTTTGACTGAAACATGGCTCACTGAAGCCTCAAACTCCACTATTGCCAACGCTATTCCGCCGGGGTATTTGATTTTGAGGAAAGATCGCCCTTCCAGCATGGGCGGTGGTTTAGCCATAATTTTTAGAAGTTCTTTTAGTTGCACCCCCTTATCACCACCAGATTTAGACCGTGCGGAGAGCCTGGGTTTTCTTCTGAATGTTTCAGCCCATCAGACGATTGCTGGGGCTCTGATTTATCGGCCAGGCCAGTAAATTTCTTGAGTCTATAGGTCAGGTGTCTGCTTCTATTGCGGCCAACCATAGTCAGTGTTTGGTTTTGGGCGATTTTAATATCCATATGGACAAGGCACAGGATCCTGACACCATAAAACTGTATGAATCCCTCGATATTTTTAACCTTATTCCATACCTTAAACAATCCACACATGAAAGAGGACATTCTCTAGATCAAGTTTTCTCCTCTGTGAAAATCGAATTTGAGGCTCCACTTGCCATAACGTGGTCAGATCATTACTTAATAAATTTCAGCATCAGAAAAGAGCCAAATAAAGTAGGGTCTAAGGGTAAATCTCTCTCCTGCGGTAGTTTTAGACCCTTTCATCAGATGTTACCGGAAGCAATACAGAGTGCCTTATGCCAATGTCCTCTCCTGCAAAGCGGTCAGCCCGAACTGGATGTATTATCCCTGGAAAGTTGGCTGAATCAGCAGGCACAGATTCTGACCGCCCCCCCCCCCCCCCAAGATGAAGGTAGAAAAACTCATTAGAGTTTCAGCCCCGTGGTTTACTACTGCTTTAAAAACCAGTAAAAGCGCCTGTAAACATTTGGAACGGATATGGCGTAGACATTATAGACCTTCAGATAAAGCCACTTATAGCCAGCCCTAAAGGATTATTATAAGAAAGTGCGAGAGGAGAAAAAATCGTTCCTTATGACTAAAATTGAACAGGCGGCCAACAAGAGTCGGGAACTCTTCACTATTGTGAAAGGTTTTTCTTCTCCTTCTTCTATCAGTTGCCCGTTCACTCCTTCCAGTGACTGGACTAAGCGGGTGCCTAGTTTTTTCCATGGTAAAATTCAGGACATTCAGAACTCTTTTAAGACTAAACCTTGTGAAGAAGTGGCAGCTGACCACAGTCGGGACGCATGTCTCCTGCAAATCCCTAATATTAGCCCAAGTCATTCTCTCTCCCTCATGAAAAATCTTAAATCCGGTTCACCTTCAGATCCCTGTCTGGCGAAAGTTCTATCGTCCATAGCAGAAGTGATTAATCTCATTGTAAACACTATTTTAAACTCTCTTCTGCAGGAGGGCCTTATGCCTCAAGTTTGGAAACGTGCCAAAATCGTACCTCTCTTAAAAAAACCTGTGGCTGATCCTGATGATGTTAGTAATTATAGGCTGATCTCCCTTCTACCCTTTTCCTCCAAAGTTTTGGAGAAATTTGTGAATGAAGTTATTACAAATTTTGCTGAGGCTAATAACCTTTTTCATCCAAGTCAGTCAGGTTTTAGAGCCAACTTCAGCACAGAAACTGCCCTGCTGGAGATGGCCGAGATGGTTAAAGCCACGCTGGATAGGGGTGGGAGCGCAGTTCTGGTGCTGCTTGATCTCTCCGCGGCCTTCGATACCGTCCCTCACAAGCATTTATTGCAAAGACTAGAGAGGGGCTGGCTTGGAGGCTTGGTTCTGAAATTGATGAGATCTTTTCTTAGTAATCATTCTCAAACAGTGTGGACACCCCCTTTTTCAGCTGAAATCCCCTCCTTGAATGTGGGGGTCCCGCAGAGATCTATTCTTAGTCCCACGCTGTTTAATCTGTACATCGCCCCTCTTGCCCTTCCCGCTGAAAAGCATGGTGCTAAAATAGTGTCATATGCGGATGACATTCAGCTGTTGTTCACTTGTGAGAAGGGCTCGGAGTTTGATGGGGACGGTATAAAAAACTGCCTTGGGGAGATTTTTGCATGGTTTAATGACAACCAATTAAAGTGCAACTCCGATAAATCAGAGATAATTTTTTGGGGCTCCCAAACCCATGAAGCTTGGCTTTCCTGGTGGCCACAGGACATGTCTCCCCCACTCTTGGAAGTCACGATTGTGAAGAATCTGGGTGTCAAATTGGACTCTACTCTTTCTATGAAGATGCAAGTCCAATCTGTGGCTGGCACTTGCTTTGGGATTTTGAAGATGTTGAAACATTTTCTTCCACTTCTCCCAGTATCACATCGTAAAACAGCGGTCCAGGCCTTGGTGTTGTCGAGACTGGATTATGTTAATTCGCTGTATCTGGGACTTCCCGAGTATCTACTGAGTCGGCTACAAATCATCCAGAATATGGCTGCCAGGGCTATTTTTCTAACTAAGCCAGAACGCATACCTCACATCTGCTGTCTTCACTCCACTGGCTTCCAGTGCAAAAAAGAATTTATCTTAAAGCCTTGGTTCTGGTCTTTAAGGCTCTCCACGAGATCGGGGCCCCGTATTTATGGGAAAGATTTCAGCCCTATGTACCTCAGCGCTCTTTAAGATCCTCCTCCCAGTCCCTGACCTTAATTCCAAGGATCAGGCTTTCGCGGGTTGGAGGAAGATCATTTCAGGTTATGGCTTCCCGGCTTTGGAACGGCCTCCCTATCTCACTGCGTCAGAGCTCGAACCTTCTGACCTTTAGACGAAACTTGAAGACGTGGCTTTTTCAGCTTTAGGTCTCCTTTTTTTTCTAGGACGGCGAGTAGGGGAGTTTTTCATTTTGGTTGTTTGTTGGTGGTTCTCTGTAGCGCCGGGACACTCCTTGGAGTAAATCATGAATAACATAACATAACATACATGAGGTTCTCTCGTTGCAGATCGTTGATGTCCTGGAGACCTCCGAAAGAAAAGGGGGCAAGCTCACCAAGCCCTTGGAGAGCACACTTCAGGTTGCCACACAGCAGCAGGTAGTCGCTCCAGGCCAGACACTATTCAGGAAGAGTATGTAGTCCTTTGCAATGGTAGTTATCCTCCTTGTGCACAACAGAGTCCTCTGGAAATGTGCACCATGCAGTTCCAGGTTCTCCGGTCCCACGTCCCCACAAGCGTATCTCACCCTTTGCTGCAGGATGGCACCAGTAGTTATATTGGAGTGTGCCGTTGAAGTTGGGGGTGTTTCAAAGGGGCTCCCTTTGAATCACAGATGCCTCCGCTAAATTTCACTCCTGTCTGCCATGAGGCCGTGGAATGCAGATCTTAATCTTTAGTAGGGCCACGATCTGGCTCCGGAGGCCAAGTGTCAAAACCTCCTCCTACAATCTCTGCAGCCAGGCAGAGGTCTGTCATTACAATTGAATGCCCAGTGTTTTATAGCTGTCACTGGGGAATACCCAGATGTGCTCCTGCAATATCCAGTGTGAACTAGAGCCCACCACCAAGGCACATAAAGAGTTTTAGAGCTATAAATGCCCACTTTCTAGTAGTGGCATGTCTATGCGAATCATTACAAAGCCACTTCGACCAAGGGGTTGTTGCTGTGACAGGAAACATTATGAGGCTGCTCCACTTCAATCCACTATTGCAGCCTGAAATAATATCAGCCAGTTCCTCATGTTAGCTTATGGGAAAAGCAAACCTCATCAGTAGCAAAAACACACATGGTTATTCTTCACTACCGGAGCAGGGGACATCCCTGTGTACCTGCCCTATCTTTCATCTACCACTCGCGTCACCCCTTAGGACGTACACTTGGGGTACTCGAGTGGAAGTGAAAGGTCCTCTTGGGATAGCTAGTGACTTAAACAGGTCAGTCTGAGCAAACGCACAATTGCGCACATCAGCCTGCAATGGCGGGCTGGATACGCATTTAAGAGCACCATCAGTGCAAAGCATCTACCAGCCTGCAATGGCAGGCAGGACACATATTTAAGACACAATCTGTGTAAAGCACCTACCCAGCCTGAAATAGCAGGCTGGACACATATTTACGGCATGAGGTAAGCACCAATTCCTAATGTGTGTGGGAAGATGCACGGAGTTTCCCACTGTATTTACAGTGGGAAAGTGCCCTAGGCCCTAAGGCCACCACAAGAGAATCAGCAAAAGCCTGAGAGGAAAAAGCAAAGAGTTTGGGGAACACTACCTGAAAGATTTAGGTCAAACAAGTGCCCACAGCAAAAAAGGAAGAAAATCACAAACTGAAATGTATTTTGTGTTTTACAATACTGCCAAGTGGCTTTAAGAAGTGTGTTCATCGCCCTCTCCTAATCTTTCAGGTGAAAGGAAAGGCTGTAGGATGTCATTTTTTAACTAGACAACAAAATGTAAATACCCGTACATTAACTGTACACATTCAGCACTTAGGAAAGCAAAAATTAATCTCATTTTTTGGAATTTTGAAGTGTGATGGAAACAAAGATTTTTATAGGACCAAAACAAATCAGGAATCTTTACTTGGTGATGTACATATGATAAATATTCTCTGGAACCTAATTTCCTCACATTAGCTAATTGTGTGCAATATCGTTTTATTAGTAAATCTGGACGTCTGTGCAAATTTTGTGACCATGTCAATGGAAAATGTGCTGTTCTGGGGCAGTAGTGTGGTCGGAAAGCTGAGTTCATCTTTTTTTTTTGCAACGTTTATTTATTGAAGATTTAAGAACAGCGTGCCATATAAAAGACCAGAAGTGCCTTGAAAGGCACATAATACAACACAATAAGGAGGGGGCCAACGGGTACAGCCGCGATCAAGATGAGACAGCTCTGAATAGATTGACAAGTACAGACAATGTGATATGGTTACATAAGATATTAGGGTTCAATATGTTCTAGCCTTAGTATAACTGGGCCATGCTATATTGGGGGTCCTTGCTTCAGTAAATACACTCTCCTTGTGTGAAGAAAAGGGCACCAGGAGGGTAGTGGGGGTGTCGGAGGAGGAGGGAGATGCAGAAAGAAGAGGGGAGCATGGCAGGAAGTAAGCACGTTGGGATATCGCAGTGCCACAAGTATCTCCAGCAGTCAACTAGACGCCCACTGATGCACTTGGCCTCCAGCTCTGTTCTCCATTCTGGCTCAGTGTGTCCCAGACTGGGACAGAGTATAGCCAATGGATGTCGCAACATCTGTCAGAAAGGGGCTTTGAAAATATGGGATTGATCATTCATTCTGTAAGTGCTTTTCTCGTATCCTGCTGTATAATACAAGTCAAGAAGCCATTCAGTGGATGAGGTGAGGGTGGGCTGTCTCCAGAGGAGGAGTATGCAAAGTTGTCCGAGCGAGAGTGAGGTGGCAAGCCATCTATAGTCATGGGAAGATGTGTTGGGCAGGTCTGAAAAGTTATGAAGGAGAGCAATATGAGGTGAGAGAGTAATCTGGAGGGCACTACACTGTCATAGTTAATCCCAAGCGGAGGTCCAGGAGGGGGTAATATCTCAGCAGGTCCACAGAATGTGATGCAGGTGACAACGCGTTGCATTAAACGACCAACACAGGTCAAGGGGTAGGAGTTTTGCCCTGTGGGGTTTCAAGGGGGTCCAGTGCCAATCATGAAGTATTTTAAAGTAAAGGAATTTTAGGTAGGATTCCCAGAGGGCCCTGTCATGATTGAGGAGAAGTGAAGTCCAGTCTTCCAGGGAATACACTTTTCCCAGAACGGTGCCAGTGGAGTCTGGTAGCTGAAAGGGATGGGAGAGAATGGTGACCTTTAAGGAGAACTGCGTAGAGACCGGATACCAGTCCCCTGCACCGGCCAAAGAACCAGAGATACTGGCGGATGGGAGACAGAGACAGTTTTCTTGCCTGTGAAACACAGGTCAAATGGTGCCAGTGGGACAGTTGGTTGTAACGCCCTATCTGTCCTCAGGTCGAAGCCCGAATTCCACTCTCAATTGCTATAAGGATTTGAACTGCTTCCTTCTTGAATGTGGTCGAGGGTCCGTACGCCTCAGCCTGTCCTGGTTGGCCACTAAAATGGGTACTCTCCAACACAGAGGCCGGAGTTGTGTCGGGGGGGCCTGTTGGGGTAAGTAGGTGGGGACACTCCTTGCAGACGGTGTGCCTCCTGCCAGGCCCATGCTGTCGCTGCCATTATCGGGTGCGGGCCGCTCCTGGATCTTTGGGCGAGAGGTACGGGGGCAGCAGAGCAGTCGCTCCTAGAAAGGGGTGTCCCAATCAAAGTGCAGGTGGGCTGCAACCTGGGACAGATGAAAAGGCTGCAGGAGGTGAGATTGGGGAGCCTAAGGCTCCCGGCCGTCATGCCAGCCCAGAATCAGAAAACTCGGATGCACTGATGCCTGCCACTCCAGATGTAGGACAGGAATTCAGGATTCGATGCGTGCTAGTAGTATTTTGGGTACCCAGAGGGTTAACATGCTGCACAGATATATTGAAAACAGAAGTCCATAGTCATAGTGCTGATATCTGCAACCCTCCTCAAGCATGATGAAAATCGGATGCACTGCAATAAATAATCACACAAAAACAGGTTTGTTGGAAAACAGTTTGCGGCAGGTTTATTTCATACAAGAAGTATGTCAACGTGGTGGGTTAACTTACGGGCTATCCATGGGCAGGCAGCGTGACTGACCTAAGCTGCCCTGCCCGCCTGATAAGTCAAACTGCACCTTGGCCAACCCAATAGATGCTACCATCTACCTGCCTCGTTAATTACCATGGACCTCCAGTCCATGACCCTACTCATGCCTTTTTAGGGGCAGAGTATTGCAAGGCTAGCCCCTGGTTGTTCAGGTGTTCAACCGCCCAAATGACTAGCGTGGTGCTGACTTTTCATCCAGGGTCCTGCCGTAAAGACTCTTGGGGTTTGGTATAGGGCACCCTTGCTGTGCTCCTAGAAAGGGTACCCCTATGTACCAATCACCTTACAGATCACCCTGTAACTTTTCCATCACTCTGGATGTGGCAGCCATCACACCCAGGGCTCCCCCACCAAGGCAGGCAAGTTGCTTCACTTACAACCCGCTGTTACAAGGGTATCGCGCAGATCCAACAAGAACAAGTCCATGTCAATCTTTGAAAGGTGTAACCCATCTTCCTCAAAATACCCCTTGGTGTTGGCATCTATCAGGCCATGTTCTATGAAGCCAAAACCCCTCTGCTCAGTGAACTTGCGCATGGCGTTGTTTACCCTTCTTCAGGAATGTTCTATGGCCTCCCCAGACGTGGCCCCATGCGAGATCCACCACGGGGTGATCTACGACCACCATAACTCGCATTGCCCCATGCATTTGCTAATCTCGCCCATCGTGGCCTGTATTAGCGCACCTCGCCCCAGAGACGTACGGTCGTTGCCACGGAAGTGAATGGCTAACATGTTTGGAGGGGGTCCACCCCGCCAGTCTCTGCTGCAGCTCGTTGAGCAGGTTTGTGCCATCGCATGCCCGGGAACCCCAACTAAGCTATCTGTGTGTGGTTGAACCCGTGCCTCCAGGTCCTGGTCTCAGCCCATAGCACTATCCTGGAGATGCCTGAGTGGCCGATCACCCACACCTTGAACCCTGACGGAAAAAAAAACGTGAATTTGTACACACCATTTAATTTTTTACACATGCAATACACTATTGTGAATTCCGAGCATCCACAATTTACATCTACAAAACCGCAATTTAGATAAACAGTAAACAACTGCTACTCAGCAAGCTAATAACACACTTCTCAAACCACACTAATGTACATTGTACGCTCCCTTTTTCCCTTGTTATCCCTCATGGGTGAATATAACACTTAGAGCACTGAGAGTCCCACCGCCCCACCTTCTTGGTACGGTCGGGGGAAGGCCCACCTTAAAGGCTGTTCTGGCCCTGGAAAATCATTTTTCTGGCCCAAAGTTTCCTGACAACTCTAGGCATGAACTAATAACCTGCTCAAATTGGTACTTAGTGAGGGGCATTAGATCCACAGGTAGCCCCCTGAGTTGGGGCGGAGGGCCATGTATTCTGAGACCAGCCCCACAGTACAGTACCTCCTGTCACCCAGGGGCTGGAGCACCATGTCTTTCCCTTGCCCCGCCTGGTCCATTTTTGATCTCCTCACAGATATTCTTAAGGTGTCTCCTAGCAACTGAATGTCCTGTATGCATATAGCATCACCTGAACCCATCTCTCTTTAAGCTGGCTATCAACTCGCTGACTCTGAAGGCCCCAAAGAATGACAGGCTGAATGCAGCAGCGAAAAGGCTGGCCTCATAGGTAGAATATGTAGCCATTTGCACCCCATCTATCAGTCCCTGTGGTATGTGGAATTCAATGGGTGACCTGGTGTCTGGTACCTGTGTCTCTACTCTAGCCCATCCTTTAAGTGCCGCCCTTATGGGGATGCCCTGGCAGGGTCCTGTTGCCCTCCTAGTTCGGTGTGGTGGCTCACTACTGCCAAGTGTCCCGTGATCCAGGAGTGGCTCTTTCCCTGAACCTTGGGCCATAGCACAAAATGTTGCACCTTGTGCTCCAGCATTACTGTATTCACGCCCCATGCCCCTGACACCCTGCAGAAAGTGGAGAAGCAGGTCTTGTACAGTCTCCTGGTCCCATGTGTGAGAGACAGTTCGCCCAGTTCCATTAAACGTTGGTCCACTGTTTTAGGTGCCAGAGGTGTGTAGGGAAAGGAGTTAACTCTGCTCTCACTCACAGCCAAGCCTCCCAGAAACTGAGCCACTGAAAACGAGATAGAGAGTTAGCTGCCACGTCCTTAACCCATTGAATGCGCCAGGCCCGAAACTCCACATTGTTAAGCAGGAAGCCCTCACAAGTTCCCTTAGTAGACAGAGTACCAGTGGACATTTTGCTGATTGCACATTTATGGCCTGCACCACCGCCATGTTATTTGACCAAAAGAAGACCCTTTTTGCCGCCAAGGCCTCTGTCCATAGATGGAGGACAGCCACTATGGGAAATACTTCCAAGACTGTGACATAGGCTGTAATCTTCCTTTTGCGCCACGAGTTAGGCCATTTCTGAGCGCAAAACTCACTCTCCGCCAAACCTTTTCCTGCCTGATGCGTCTGAGAAAAGGCACAATTCGGGGCTGCCCACCCAGGGGGATCTCCATATCGGTAATCCATTGAAGTCAGCCAAGAATTCCATCCACATTCTGAGGTCCTGTTTCAACCCTTTGCTAAGTCTGACTGGGTGGTGTTTCTATTTAACTGTAGCTGTGGCCCTGACCAGCCTTCTGGCGAAAACCTTACCTGCTGGGATTACCCTTGCTGAACAAATTCAGTTTACCCAGGAGCCTCTAAATGGCCCCCCGGGACGCTTTGTCCTTCGTCAAGTTTGGCTGGATGTCTTGGATCAGGGCCTGCACCTTGCCCACCAGTAGTCAGGACACACCCTTCACCGTGTCTAGCTTAATGCCCAGAAACGTCAGGTCCTGTGCTGGGCCCTTGGTCTTCCCAGGTGCCAGGGGGACCCCTAGGTGTTCATTCAGTCCTTGGAAATTTTGCAGTGGCTCCATGCAGTCCCGTGTCCCCTCCTCCCCGATGAACAATAACTCATCCAATATAGTGCGTTGTCCCCTTTACACCATAAGACCATTGGAGTGCCCATTGCAGGAAGCAGCTAAAGGACTTAAAGTAGGCAAAGGACATGGTGCAACCCATAGGCATGCACCTGTCATAATAAAATTGTCCTTCCAACTTGAAGCCCAGCAGGTGGTGACTGCCTTGGTGAACCGGCAACAGGGAGCATGCTGATTCGATGTCTGCCTTTGCTAACCAAGCCCCCTTGCCCGCTCTCCTTACCATGTCCACTACCACATCAAACCTGCAGTAAGTGACCAAACAAAGGCTACCCTCCAACCAGTGGTTCACTGAATTACCCTCGGGGTATGATAAGTGGTGTATCAGGCTAAAACTCCATGGCTCTTTCTTGGGGACAACTCCCAGGGAAGAAACAACAAAGTTGTCCGGCGGGGGAGAAAGGAAAGTTCCTGCTACCCCCCCCCACCCCCAATGCTTGTTCCTTCACGAACTTCTCATGTACTACTGAGGAGAGCTGTTTAGCAGACCTCAGGTTGCCTGCATCCCTGCATCCCAATGGGCCTACATATGGAATCCTGAAGCCTTCTACAAAACCATTCACCAGCAAAAGGTTGTCTTTGGTGCTGGGGTATTTTCTGAGCAAAGGGAGGAGGTTGTGCAGAATGAATGGTGAGCTGGCGAAAGCTAGGGAGCTGTCTGGGTTGAAAGAAGTCTCCTTGCCTGCGCTGGCTGCAGTTGTGTTCTTGACTGGGCTGAAAAGGGTGGTTACAGGGGGGAGCGTGTCTCTCGGTCGCTGCTTAACTGTCCTGTCTATTGTTGTGTGGGGGGGTGTCTCCTGCCTTCCGTTGCAAGAAGCTGCTGGGTGTGGGGCCCCACACTTGTTGCAGCTGTCGGTGAATTTGCAGGCTTTACCCCATGAGCAGGACCCGGCGTTAAATATTCTGCAAGTGCCAGGGGAGGACCTTCGGAATCCCCACCTCTGACTTGACGCTCTGTGCACGCCTCAAAAGGGCTGCTTGAAGGGGCATCTCCCTGCTTGGCTCTGCACCTTAAAGGATGCCTGCCAGTTTGAGTTTTTGCTGAATGAGTCCTTCTGGGGAGGGGTGAATTTGCCCATGTGCTCCATCCAAAGCTGAACCGCTTTCTGATCCCAGCCTAGTTCAGAACACATGGCCAGCTTCTTTCTGAATACCGTGTTGTAGTTATACCACCCAATGCCTCCGCATTTTATGGCCTCATTATGGTGTGTGCATTAATACTGGAAGCGCCCAGGGCCCTGTTCTGGGTATTTTTGCATAAATACTGCTGACAAGATGGAGAAAGCCTCCAGTCAGTTTTCAAAGGTTTTGTCTGGCCATGCCTGGTATCTCCCCTTCTTGTCCTCCTCCTTCCCGCCAATCCTCCTTGTGTCCAACTCATCCTTCCCATGCATCATCAGGCTGAATATATCCACAAATTCAAGTCGCCAAATCCCTTCTTTAGCTGCTAATGGCACCTGCCACGTCAGTGAGCAGCGATCCGATACCAGGGGGGCAACTGTTATCAGAGCCAGTTTCTCCACCACTGGGAGTGTATCCTTTGACACCTCACTCAAGTTGGCGGGGGCCTGTGCCAGGGCTATTGACCGGATGCCCTGCCTCACTGCTCTGTGTGTTGGGGGCCTATGCCCCAGCCGGTTGGATGATGGTGACCACTGGGGAAGGGGGTGGTTGTTCGGTGCTTTGAGGCTGCATCTTGCAGCGGTGGTGCCTGCAGCCTGGGTTATCTGCACCTGCTTCTATGTCTGAGTCGTTGGTGTCACTGGGGTTGGGGAGAAACTGTGCAGTGTGCCTGCTTCTTGCCAACTTGGTCACCCCACACCTTCATAATCATTGGTGCGCCTTCCCCCCCAGTGGTTGTGTCCCTGTGAGGGGGCTGTGTCCCCGGGTTGGCGAAACGTGTTGTAAAGTCTACCATAAACCTCATCATTGAGTCCATCAGCTAATCCATTCTGTCCAAGGACTCAATACTTGTTGGTGTTGTGCTCAATCAATCAATCAGAAAATTTGTAAAGCGCGATACTTACCCGTGAGGGTCTCAAGGCGCTGGGGGGTGGGGGAAGGGTGCTGCTACTGCTCGAAGAGCCAGGTTTTGAGGAGCCTTCTGAAGGTGAGCAGGTCTTGGGTCTGTCGTAGATGGGTGGGGAGGGTGTTCCAGGTCTTGGCGGCGAGGAAGGAGAAGGATCTGCCACCGGAGGTCGTTCGTTGAATCCGGGGGACGGCGGCAAGGGTGAGGCTGGCGGAGCGGAGCTGACGGGTGGGGGTGTAGAAGTTGAGTCTGTCGTTCAGGTATGCTGGTCCGGTGTTGTGGAGTGCTTTGTGTGCGTGAATGAGGAGTTTGAAGGTGATCCTCTTGTTGACGAGGAGCCAGGGAAGGTCTCTTAGGTGGGGGGTGATGTGACTGCGGCGGGGGATGTTGAGGATCAGTCTGGCTGAGGCGTTCTGGATGCGTTGAAGTCGTTGCAGGTGTTTGACCGGGATTCCTGCGTAGAGTGCGTGGCCGTAGTCCAGCCTGCTGCTGACAAGGGCTTGGGTCACAGTTCTTCTTGTCTCGGTCGGGTCCACTTGTAGATCCTGCGGAGCATGCAGAGGGTGTTGTAGCAGGAGGAGGAGACGGCGTTGACCTGCTTTGACATGGAGAGGGAGGAGTCGAGGATGAATCCCAGGTTGCGTGCGTGGTCCGTGGGTGCTGGGGCTGCTCCTAGTGTGGTCGGCCACAAGGAGTCGTCCCACGCAGTGGGGATGGGACCTAGGATGAGGACCTCCATCTTATCCGTGTTCAGTTTCAGATTGCTGCTCCTCATCCACTCAGAGACTGCCTTCATTCCCTCGTGGAGGTTGGTTTTGGCGGTGTGCGGGTCCTTGGTGAGGGAGAGGATGAGCTGGGTGTCGTCGGCTTAGGAGATGATGTTCAGGTCGTGCTGGCGGGCCACTTGTGCGAGGGGGGCCATGTAGATATTGAACAGGGTTGGGCTGAGGGATGAGCCCTAGGGTACGCCGCAGATGATGTTGGTGGGTTCGGATCGGAAGGGTGGGAGGCGGACTCTCTGGGTTCTGCCGGAGAGGAAGGACGTGGTCCAGTCCAGGGCCTTCTTCTGGATTCCGGTTTCTTGGAGGCGTGTTCTTAGTGTGTGATGGCAGACCGTGTTGAAAGCGGCTGATAGGTCCAGGAGGATGAGGGCCGAGGTTTCGCCTTTGTCCAGCTGGCGCCTGATGTCATCTGTGGCGGCGATAAGGGCAGTCTCGGTGATGTGGTTGCGTCTGAATCCGGACTGGGATGGGTCTAGAATGTTGTTGTCCTCGAGGTGGCGGGTCAGCTGCATGTTGGCGATTTTCTCGATGACCTTCGCCGGGAATGGGAGCAGGGAGATGGGCTGGAAGTTTTTGAGGTCTTTGGGGTCCGCCTTGGGCTGCTTGAGGAGGGCGTTGATTTTGGCGTGCTTCCAGCTTTCCGGGAAAGTTGCGGAATCGAAGGAGATGTTGATGATCTTTCGTAGTTGGGGGGCGATGGTTGCATCCGCTGTGTTGAAGACGTGATGTGGGCAGGGGTCGGATAGAGATCCTGAGTGGATGGTGTTCATGGCCTTGCGTGTCTCTTCGTCGTCGACGTGGGCCCAGGAGGTCAGTTGATTGGTGCAGGTGGCGTTCGGGGTGTGGTCTGTTGCGGCCGGGACGGGTGAGGAGTTGAGGCTGTTATGGATGTCGGTGATCTTGCGATGGAAGAAGGTGGCCAGTGAGCCACACAGCTCTTGCGAGGGCGGGATGTCGTTGGTGTTGGCGCTGGGGTTGGAGAGTTCCTTCACTATGTTGAAAAGCTCTTTGCTGTTGTGTGCATTGTTATCAAGTCGGGCTTTGAAGGACGATCTCTTGGCTGTTTTGATGAGGTGGTGGTGTCTGCGGATGGCTTGCTTGTGGGCTGCTTGGCTGTCTGGTGTGTGGTCGTGGAGCCATTTCTTCTCCAGTTTTCGGCATGCGCGTTTGGAGGTCGGGAGTTCTTCGGTGAACCAGGCGGCTTTCTTGCTGGCGTGGTCGGTGGAGGATTTCTTGAGCGGGGTGAGGGTGTTGGCGCAGTCGTCGATCCACTGTCTGAAGTTTCGGGCAGCAGTGTCTGTGTCGGAGGTGTCGGTGGGTGGGTTCTGGGAGAGGGTGGAGGTCAGCTGGTCTTCGGTGACTTTGCTCCAGCAGCGGCGGGGCAGTTGTAGGGTGCGGTGGTGTATGGTTGGTTTCTTGAAGGTGAAGTGGATGCATCGGTGGTCGGTCCAGTGGAGTTCGGTGGTGTGATTGAATGCGACGTGAGTGCTTGTGGAGAAGATGGGGTCGATTGTGTGGCCGGCAGTGTGGGTGGGTTCGGTGACAAGTTGACGAAGGCCGAGGTTAGCGAGGTTGTCGATTAGGGCAGTGGAGTTGGCGTCTTTGTTGTTCTCGAGGTGGAAGTTCAGATCCCCGAGGAGGATGCAGTCTGTGGAAGTGAGTGCGTGAGTGCTGGCGAGGTCTGCGATGGCGTCGCAGAAGAGGGCCCGGGGTCCAGGAGGTCTGTAGATGAGTGTTCCTCTGAGGGTGGTGTTGGGGTCGGTCTGGACCCGGAAGTGCAGGTGTTCGACGGAGTTGAGGGGGTCGTCTGTGAGGGTGTGGACCTGGAGGGAGGCCTTGTGGACGATGGCTATTCCTCCTCCCGTTCCGTTGGGGCGGTCTCTGCGGGAGATCTTGTAGCCGTCCAGGGTGGCTATGGCGATGTCAGGTGCCGAGGAGTCGTTCCACCAGGTCTCTGTCAGGAAGGCAACGTCTGGGGCGGAGGTGTCGAGCAGGTCCCAGAGCTCGACGGCGTGTTTGCGGGCAGAGCGGGTGTTGAGGAGTATGCAGCGAAGTTGAGGAGTATGCAGCAAAGGTGATTGGCTGATAGTGTCTGTTGGCACTGCCACCGTTGCTGTCTCACGGTGCATCGCCGTGGCTCTAGCCTTTATCACGGGGGCCTCAGCTGGGAATTCCTTGTTTGTTGGCCTGCGGGCCCTTTTCATGGGCCCTACATCTGCTTGCACCAGCTATTGTGGGCTGGGTCTGTCAACTTCGACCCCGGAGTCCTCAGGCTCTCACACATTCATGATGCCCCTCACCCAATCTAGGCCTTTTGTCTTGGCTATCTCCATGAACACTGCCCGGTCTGCATCCTGAGACGTGCTGGGCTGGGACTCGTTGACTGTTGCCATCTGCGAGAATAGGGGGTGTGGGGGGGGGTGTGCCCTGGCTATCCGTGTCCTTTCCTTCATGCACTAGCCTCAGATTTGAAAGATCCTGCAGGGAGAGAGAAATGTGTGTGAAATCGGCCCCCACACCCTTCATGACCCTTGCTGGTCCTCTTATCGCACTGTTTCATCTACTCTTGACTGGTCCCATGTTTGGTTTTATGCATCCATGTTTTCCCTGATCATTGTGCCCCCATCCCTGCTATACTTACATCACCAAATGGGTGCCACGACAACCGATGGCAACACTGGTATACTGCCGATCTGCCCTGGAGGACGTTCCACTGTGACTCTCGAAGCGCAACCGTGGGGGTTTGAAAGATAGGTTCAGGATCTCCTACTGCACCTCGCTCGCTACAGCCGGCTACTCGGGCTGCTTCCACCTGCAGTCTACACGCGTGCCCTGTTTCCCCCGTGTGCCACAACTTACCCCTTGAGTGCCACAATACCTTGACTAACAAAGAGGGGGGACGGGGGTTTAGAACATAAAGCCTGTAATTCCTGACATGTGCTTGAAACTCACAAGGCCGGCTGATGCCTGATGCTAGCCGCAGGAAAGTCCCATGCCATCGTGGACCTAAACATTCAGGTACACCGCTCAATATCAAAAACAGGAAGTTCAGGAAGTAGAACGTTCCCCCCACTTGTCGTAATACCTCGTGGCACCGCAAGCAATTGCATTTCACATACCTGCTAGGGGCTCCAGTAGTCCCTATTGCCACCTTGTACTGTTGGTCACCTGCTCTCTCTATCCCGGAGCTTCACTCCTCCCGCCGTTCAATTGTCGGTTGTTGCCTAGGATTTAAAATAACATGAATAGCTACGGTGCCTGTGAGGAATATATGATGTTACTTAGCATACCGTTACTCCGCATGTATTTACTTCAAAGTTTTTACTTCGCAAATACCTTTACTACGCATGATTTTAGTGCGCATGCTTTTACTTCGCAAATATATACAAATACATTAAAAATGCTTTTACTTCGCAGTTAATTATTACGCATACCGTTACAATGCGTTATTGGTACTTTAAAACAAAAAAATTATCGTAATAGTAACCTATCTCCTGGCACGCACCCTGAACCCTAAAGATGCCCCCTACACCCCAAAACCCTATCTCACCCTGACCCCAAAAAATATCCCAGTACCCCAAAACAGAAACGTACCCTGAACCCTAAAATTACCCCCACACCCCAAAACCCTAACCCACCCTGACACCTAAAATCACCCCAGCACCCCAAAACCGTAAACGCACCCTGAACCCTCAAAATACCCCAAGCACCCCAAAACCGTAACCCACCCTGACACCTACAATTACCCCAGTACCCCAAAACCTAAACGTACCCTGAACCCTAAAATTACCCCCACACCCCAAAACCCTAACCCACCCTGACACCTAAATTTACCCCAGCACCCCAAAACCTAAACCCTCCTTGAACCCCAAAAATACCCCAGCACCGCAAAACCTTAAATGCACCCTGAACTCTAAAAATACCCCAACACCCAAAACCCTAACCAACCCTGACCCCTAAAATTACCCCAGCACCCCAAAACCTTAAATGCACCCTGAACCCTAAAAATACCCCCTACACCCCAAAACCCTAACCCACCCTGACAGCTAGATGCACCCTGAACCCCAAAAATACCCCAGCACCCCAAAACCCTAAACGCACCCTGAACCCTCAAAATACCCCATGCACCCTAACCCACCCTGCCACCTAAAATTACCCCAGCACCCCAAAACCTAAACGCACCCGGAAGCCCAAAAATACCCCAGCACCCCAAAACCTTAAACGCATCCTGAACCCTAAAATTATCCCCTACACCCTACAACCCTAACCCACCCTGAAACCTAAAATTACCCCAGCACCCCAAAACCTAAACTCACCCTGAACCTCAAAACTACCCCAACACCCCAAAACCTTAAATGCACCCTGAACCCTAAAAATACCCCCTACACCCCGAAACCCTAACCCACCCTGACCCCTAGAATTACCCCAGCACCCCAAAACCTAAATGCACCCTGAACCCCAAAAATACCCCAGCACCCCAAAACCTTAAATGCACCCTGAACCCTAAAAACACCCCCTACACCCCAAAACCCTAACCCACCCTTACCCCTAAAAATACCCCTGTACCCCAAAACTGTAATTTGCACAGTAACTCCATTATGCGTAGTAAGTGCATGCACTGCAGAGCCCTTGCTTTTACCCTTCATGAAACAGTGCCATCCGGTGGCCAACATCGATATGCCACACTTATCGTAACTGCTCAATGACTCACGTCCTGCGCAGTGAGGTGCTTCCCCAACTAACGACTCGTTCTTTCCCTCTTGAAGGGTTAGGCGAGGCAAGGCTGCAGCACCCAACAGGGAAAATCATGCTAAACATGTTCTACCTGTCGGAAAACGAGGCAGTATCTGTTAGGCCTGCACAAATGTTTCACACTAGAGGGTTATAACAAAAGGAGTGAGTAGTAACATCCACATCACCACTCCAGAATATGATTCTCACACAAAGTAATGGGACGCTGGTTCAAACGCAACCAAAATATATCCTTAAATCAAGGGGAAAAAAAAGGAAGAGGGAGTCTTTCTCTTAAAGACGAGAATCCTCACTCACCCAAGGGTGGCATGCTGCATCATTGGGTCCCCTCTTGCACACTGCAACCGCAAGGTATACAGTGTGGGCTACGACTCTCTCAATGGAGAGGAGCGTGAGGTGTTTTGTAAGGTTACCAATTTAGGCAATGGGAGTGAGGGGCAGAGTGCAAATAAAGAACAAAATGTGTATTAAAACTAGCTCCTGGGTGACAAAACTAAATTTAATACATGTTCTCATGGACTAGGATTAAAAAGATAGTGATATGCAAGACTGAAAAAATGTCCTATTCGTCAACGGTCATGTGTATTAAAACTAGCTCCTGGGTGACAAAACTAAATTTAATACATTTCCCCATGGACTAGGATTAAAAAGATAGTGATATACAGGACTGAAAAAATGTCCTATTCGTCAACGGTCAACATGTTTCTGCCAGATGACTAAAAGTTTGCGGCATTCATCAGGACCTCAAACGTTGTCACTCTGCTAAAGATTAGTGAAAAATAATAATATATTTAAAAACCATACTTCATTGTTATGGTAGTTACGACAAAGGTACCAGCTGCAGTCCGGTCCAATGTCTGTAAGAAACAACAAACATGAATGTCAGTTTCATTATTCAAGTCAAGTCAAAAAAAACTTTATTTCGGACAACATGTCCTAAAAAGTACATTATAAAACAACAATTAAAAGAGTAATACGATTGTACATACAATTTCAAATTTAGAAATTCATAGACCCTAGGACATAAAATTTGGACAGAGATAACACAATTGGTTAGAGAGTTCATGGAACAATAAATATATAAATTAAGCTAAAATTAGATCCTCAATAAAAATAGGAAATCAAAAGTTCCTATATTTAAAACTAGTGCATGAATAAGTAAGTGGCAAATAAATTTACAGCATTGACTAACAACAATCAATTTTCATTCTGGGTTCTCAAGTGGGCCCTTCTAGTACACCATACTGAGAATAAAAAACCGGCCACCGAGTAAACTATAGGGATACCTGTATCAGATTTCAGTACCCTAAATGCTTCAAGACAAGACCTGGTACCAAGATTCCTGCAGATCTGTGCCAACCAGCGACTCCTTGCCTTCTGGTGACCAGAGCAACAGAAAAAGACATGAAGCTCTGTTTCCTCGGGGTAATCGCACATTGGACAATGGGTCAAGTTTTGATTACTCCATTTAGATGTGAAACAGCGCAGTGGGAGTACCCCGTGTCTAAATTGTAAAAAGAGCTTCCTGGCTGCAGGTGGGGTAATGAGATCTATTGCCGGTTCAAAGCAAGGAAGTGCCTTGATTTCTAAGAAGGCACTAGTGCATTTCCCAGTCCCAGAAGAATTGTTAAGTTGTGTTAGTCTGTATTCACTATAGCATGCCTTCATTTGACCCTTTGCCGTTAACAAGCAAGCAGACTCAGGATCAAGCCAGCAATCACCAAGGCCCATGCTAGTTAAAAGAAGCCTTATATGGTCAAACCATGGGATTTTTAAAGTACCACAAGACCTTAATATCTCTGTGAGCTCCTCCCTATATGGTATTAGCTCGGGGGTGGTCCACAAACGACGCCAATACATTATGGGTTTAAGTCCCGCTACTTCAGCGATTGATGTTATGCCTATATCCATACGTAGCGGGACATGGGGGGTACTACGAGGCAATTTAAATAACTGTCTTAGGTATTGGTTCTCCACTTGCAATAGTTTTGACGTATTTAGGTGGCCCCATAACTCTGCACCATACAAAGCTCCACCTCTTGCCTGAGCCCTGTATATTTCCACAGCTGGACTAACAATTCTTTTGCTGGACTTATTAAAAACCTTCATGATGCCTCCTGAAGTTTGTGCTAGTCTTAGCGTAGATTTTGTGATGTGGGCCCCCCAATCCATAGACTCGGTTATTGTAAAACCCAAGTACACAAAGGATGACACCCTTTCGAGGGGTTTACCATTTAGGGATGGGTTAGGGCGAGTACTTTTTGGACAATTAAATGCCATGAATTTGGTTTTTTGGAGATTTATTTCTAAACCTCTATCCCTGCAAAACTCCTCAAATTTATCCAAAACCTTTTGAATCCCCATAGGTGATTTAGCAACCAAAAGGGTGTCGTCGGCAAACATCATAGCCGAAATTCTACGAGAAGCTAGCTTAGGGGCATCTAGGTCTTTTGCTGCTGACAAGGTGTCAATTAGGCCATTAATGTAGAGACTGAACAGGGTTGGGGCAAGTACGCAACCCTGTCGAACTCCACGATTGATCGGTATAGGTGCTGTGAGATTGCCGTCCTTCCCATATCTAATTTGGGCATAGTTACATTCATGCAAACGTTTAAAAAGCTGAATTAGATTCATTATTACTTTCTACCATTGTAACTCCCTTAACACCACACACGTGATATTCAACCACACACGTTATTTTAAAATGTGAAAAACACGTCTAAATAAACACAAAATGACTCACCTAGGCGGTAATTTGAATTTACCTCCACCTTATGGGAGTTTTTTTTACCTTGGATCACAGATTTCTGAGGATGAAAAAAAGAAACAAAAAACTTGAACTCAATCTCCAGTATGCACAACACATTTAAAAGTATAGAAGGAACGTCATAAATCACATTCCAAATGCTCATATCATGCAATGATATGTATTTATAGGTTGGTAGTATAGTCAATTCGGTGTCATCTGCTCAGGAAAAATGCCATAAGCCCATAACTGTGTTAGCCACTAAATTAGCTATTTCCATTATCCATATTACCAGCTCAATGGATAAATAACTAAGTCTCATGTGCATCTGAAATATGAATACATAATGGCCCAAGGCGCCGCGATCGCTAAGCGCTCAATCTCAAACATGTCAAAAGTAATGTCTGCTACTGTCCGTAAAGGCTCAAAAGTCAGAGTATCAAAACTCCGTCACAAAACATCCAATTAAGACATACCACAACCCCATTACCTCAAGTTCGTCTGTGTCCTTCCTTCGACTGTAAAAACCAAAGGGGGAGACGGCATTCTACCGGTATGTTTCTATCAGCGGGAGCCTCCGCGAATGCATGTGACCCGGAAGTGACGCCACCCACCTCCGGGTCAGCGGAATCATGGGAAATGTAGTTCAAAACTCCCGATGAAACTACTCATTAACGGGAAGCCCTATGTAGAAATGTAAGAAAGAGGAAAGTGCAGTCCAGCCTTCGAAAATGGAAAAAACAGTTTTGGTGTATATGTTAGATGACACCATAATCAAAACATAACGCCCCTAATATGTGTGTCATTGGATTCATTGGATATGTTAGATGACACCATAATCAAATCATAACACCCCTCATATACGTGTCATTGGATTCAAGGGGACTGAAGTGAGTTAGAAACATATCCAAATACCAGACTAAACCTATTCAAAGACCAGAATAAAATAAAATACAGACACTATGGTGCAACCCACAAGTTAAAGAATCAGAGGTGCACAGTATAACAGCAATTATTTAGCATAAACAGACTTATGCCATTGGTATAAAATGCCACCCACTAATTTATGCCAACACTGTCCACATAAACAATGATTGGCGAGATATTATAAAGACCAATCGTCTAATTCATGTAGTTTATCTGGATTACTAACGGAACAATGTATATGTATTCAAATTATATACACCCCTGTCAAAGTTGAGGTATATTAGGTTTACTAGGTGACACCATATGTATGAGTTCACTAACCCAACAAGAGAGGGGCAGAAAAAGGACAACACAGAACCCTAAGGGATGTCTTCATTTAAACCCCTCATATGACTCTTCGTGCGAAACACCCAACGTTGTTCGCAACGAAAGAGGACACTGTCTAGGGGTCCCATACTGATGCCGTAATTGGGTTTATCAATAATAACCCACTGTAGGTCATCCTCTGTGTGTGCTTTCTCTTAATAGTGTTTAGTCATGCGCGTATTAGATCTTTTCCACTGGAAAGCACTCCGGTGTTCAGTAATCCTGTGACGGACCTTCCGAGTAGTCATACCAATGTAGATTAGTGAGCAAGGACATGTAATCATGTAAATCACTCCACTTGTGTTGCAATTAGTATGCTTGTTCAGTTTTCATTGTGTACCTGATAAAATATTGACTTCACTCAAATGTCGCGTAAAGGGACATACTGAACAAGATCCACATGGAAAATGACCACTCACAGGTTCCGCACCGCAGAGAGTCAGTTGTCTACTCTGACAGGTTGTGATCCTCGGTCTAGTGTGCACCATCAGGTCACATTTGTCCTTCACTGGGAACCAAACAACCTATTGAGGCACTTGACTCTCAGAGGGTAGCGTTGCAGAGCAGTCTAAGCTTTGCTTTATAAAAGTAAGAGTACATTTATTAAACACACACACTACTCAATACTATGCACCAATTTACAAATATACATAAGCTTTTGGAATTACTTTGTAACATTGCATGACATCTCCACCCCTCCCGCAGTGGGGGTGGGGTCAAGTACCACCACTCCCATGTATGCACATCATCTTGCCCCCTAATGCAGTGGGTTAACACAACCTGGAGCGAGGGCCTTGCCAGCTGGCACCATCCCAGTGGCGACTCACCCCATCATCTCAACAAGCATTAAAATAGGTACACCTGCCCTGGGAACACATAATCCTACTGTCCATACAGTATACACCTCTACCTCTTAGTGGCTAACAGTCTGGGTTGTTCTTCCCCTAACGCAGTAGCAAGAATACATGTTTGGGCATCACTTTAAATAAGGTGCTTATCATAGCTGATAACATTTATAATGCATTGCAATTAAGGCCCCTAAAAGGCGTCCCAGTTAAAATCACAGGATTAAGCATATACAGCCAGACACCCTAGCAGGATTGTCTGGAGACATAGCCCCACTTTGTTTATGACTCCAGCTTACACAGGTACTTCACATTACTCATGTGACTTCCAGTCCCCCACAAAAGAAATAACGTTGGTAAATGCACTACTCGTGCAATTGCACCTCGTCACCTCCAGGGGATGCCCTACACACCTTGGTGCAGTACCTAAGGCACCCACAGCTGAAGAACAAAAGTTGCAGCCACAGGATGCTTAACCTGCTGGCTGAGCCCTTGAGGGGTTACTTCTTTGGAGTCCCCACAGACTTGGGGGGCTCCTTTCTCATGTTGTGCTGGGGAAGTCTGCGTACTCTGGCTACTCCCCTTCACTTGTGCACACACTTGGTGGTGACCCCGTCCTCCTGTGGCCACCACGAGCCGATCACCAGCTTCCTTCCTTGCAGGCCGGTCCTGGCCCACAAAGCATTATGGGGCACTCTTCCCCCATCGCCGCATTTTAGATGAGCGGCTCTCCTGCTGCTCCGGGGAGAGCTGTCCTTCCCATGATGGCGGCCCTGTGCCGAGTTCTACCCTTGGAGGAGGGCCTGGTCCCACCCAGAACCCCAGGTGAGTGAGGCAGCTCACGGAGCCCACCCCCAGCTGCGCTGGCCTGTCTTCGAGGACCCGGTCCCACCTGGGCCCCTCTCACCTCTGGTTGGAGAGCCACCTGGGGAGCCCACCCCCGGTGGCTCCCGCCGTCTCCCCGCTCTGCCCACACCCTCTGGTGCGGCCACGTGAGCCGGAGCGTCTATTTCGGTCTGCCCACTCCGGCGGGCAGACATGGAGGTGGTCTCCTCCCCGGCGGGTCTTCGGGGGAGTGCAACGGCACTCCCCCCGCCTTCCCGCTGCCTCGGGGGAGTGCACCGGCACTCCCCCGCCTCCTCCTTCAAGTCGGGGCCATCTTCACCGGGAGCACGATGGCACTTTGCTTTGGGGATTTGCTACCCGGAGTTGGGATCCCAGGCCCCCACAGGGACACCTTCACGGGGAGCGCGATGGCGCTCCCCGGCTTTGCTTCTGGGCGTCGGGGCCTGGAGTTGGGATCCCGGGCCCCAGAGACATCGTTGCAGGGGGGCGCAACAGCGGTCCCCACCTTCAGCGGGGCCTGGAGTTGGGAACATGGGCCCCTCACACCATTCCCAGGGGGGCGCAACGGCGCTCCCCTGTCTCCAGTTTCGGCGGGGGCCAGGGTGGACTCCGGGCACCCCACAGGGGCATTTTTCACGGGGAGCGCAACGGCGCTCCCCGACTTATCTTCTGCTGGGGCAGCCTCCGGGGCCTGATCCACCCTGGGGGCACATCTAGGACCGGCAGCGGAGCCCCACGCGCTTCGTCGTCAGTCGGCCAGAGGTCAAAGGTCGCCTACCTTCTGGGGGGCATATCTCAGCCCCCTGGGGACCGATCTTCACGCTTTTGGCCTCTTCTTGCTCCTGGAGTCGCTTTCCTTCACCCTCTTGGTCTCGCGGAGGGTGGATTCAGCAGGGAGCTGTCTTCACTGGCTCCTTGCACCAGCCTTTCGCCTGGCTCTCCTCCTGGGCCTCTCTTCCCCTTGCGCAGAGGCCCAGGCTTCTGCTTACTGGTCCTGGTCTCTCCTTGTGGTGCACTTTCCCCCTTGCTGCCTTCTCTCCAGAGAAGCTTGGTGCCTGGCACCAGGTGACAGCTGCTGATGGATTAACCTGTAACTCCACCCATCTTCTCTTTTTGGAGAGGAGGTCTTCGCCCCTGGAATGCTTATCGTGAGGGGCTAGGCCTCTGAGGCTACAGCTTAGGAAGGAAGGTCATTAATCCAGCCTGGCAGGGTCAGCTCCAGCCAGGCTCTGGTTATGAGCTGACTCAGAAAAGTATGACAGCTTTGGATGACCCAAAAGCAGTACAGATATGACTTTGGACTCTGCAGAATACTTATTTTCACCTCAGTTACAGTGGACTTTAGTGCATGTCTGGAATTTGTAGGCCCTAGGAAAGTGAAACCATCCCATGTGGTCCCCCTCCTCATATGTGAATACTGACATGGTCTTTCAGTGAAAACATTAAAGCACACTGACTTTCCCTTCCCTGTTTCTTCCCATTGTATAACGCCTATTGCAAGTCACCACCCAGCTTTGCATAAGTCCTGCCACACCACTCACTTTGTAGCTGCTCCTGGGCTGTGTACGCCAGGAATCTCACCTGCGCAGCCCTTACACTTGTGCACACGCATGTACACACGTGTCTGCATGTAACCAGCCCGGTGCCCCTTACTCTGGCTGCAGCGCAGCGGCCTACCCTCACCAGGGGGACACCGGTAAAATCCACATGCAGTCTCTTTTATCATGATTTCACTGTGGGTGAGTCCCAACCTATGAGGCTCTCCCACAGTAAAAGCTCAACAATTAGGTGTTCAAAAAGCGAAAAATCTGGACGGCTCAGATGGTCAGAACCATCTACTAACACTACCTATTATGTCCTTGGTGCTTGCACGGCGCAAATCCCCCCCGATGAAGTTGCCTATCCTGTGGGAAAAAAGAGGGGGTATGGGGGGGCTTCCACTGTAACCCCGACTGTAAACCCCACATGCATTGTGACTAGGCTGAATATTATGTTGCCTCAGTCCCCCTGCACATCCTTGATGTTCAAGAAACAAAAGGATCCACCCTCAGACTGATGTACAACCATGTATTCCCAGACTACACGTGTTTCCTACAATGGTGAAAAGCACACAGCTTTATTAAAATACCCCTCACACACCAAAAGGACCCTTGGTGTCATGCTTCATCATAGGGGTCTTTCCGCCATGCTGGAGGACGGGGCGTGCTGTGACCTAGGACTACGCGGGAGCACTGTTCCTGAAAAACAAGACTATGTGTGGTGTAGGAAAGTGAGTGGCAGAGTCAGGAGTGAGTGAAAGAGTGATTCTCAATTAAAAAATACCTGGCTCTATGGACTGAAAACTTTAATATTCCTTTGAGCTGGCATTGTTAAAAGTGGGGGATAGGTTGAAGGTACAATGCTATGATGAGCAGTCCTCCTATGTCGTCAACATGTTTCGAAGCCCTCCCCTGGCTTCTTCTTCAGGACCAAAAGGATCACTTCTACATTCAAAGAAATGACAAAAAGTTTCAAAAAATGTGTATGTACATGTAGTCCCTACTACGTGGTGAGCATGCCAAATAAACATGCACAATATACAATACCACAATAGGTATACTACTTTATGAAACGCTGGAAGAAAAAACACAGCATTTAAAAGCATGACACACATATCATCCATCGTGATAGGTGGTGACCTGTAAGGAAGGTGATATATTGTGATATATTTTCCTTATCCTTATCAATGATGCTAAGCCGGTGCCATGTCCTGCTGATGGAAGAAAGAGAGAATACAAGGACAAACACACACAACATAAATCATACACTCTATGTCAAAGAACTGGAGATAGTGCGTCCAGGTTGATTAATATGGCATTTGATAATTCGTATTATTCACATTAGCCTTTGTGCCATGAGCGAGACAGGTGCTAAGCGGCTATGCCGTACTCACAACTCCAAGGTCACTGCTTCTGCTCGATCCAGCCTCCCCGCGGCTCCGTGGAATGATGAGCCTGCGGGAGGGGGGGGTGCTTAAGTAGTGCAGTTAATTGGTAAAATTGCCACCAAGATGATAATTAGTTTGAGTACAGTGCTAGACTGCTAACACAACCCCGGGGCATAGTTCCCACAAACTACTTCCTGTCGGAGTAGTTGGCTGGCTATGGGGCTAGGAAACGTGTGTCTTCGTGGTATCGCCTCTCTGTGGACGACTAAACTGCTAAATTGAAAGGAAGGGAAGAAAAAACTTAATTTTTTTCCGGTGAAGGCAAACGAAGTCGTACTCCGTATTCAATGAATTCGGGTGTGCATATGAGACATGAACGCCCCCGTATGGCGCTTGAAAAGATAAAAAATGTAGAATTACAACTGTATATCAAGGGGGCCAAACTAGACGAGGTTAGAATGACGTTAGGAAAAGGTTTAGAAAGACACTACCCGTAAGATCATTTTGGCCCACATTACATAATATTGATTGTCGCCAGGGTTTTTTCTTCCATCCCTTTAAATTTAGCGGTCTAGGAGAGGCAGTGACCTTGGAGTTGTGATTACGGTATAGCCGCTTAGCACCTGTAGGATACTATTTGACCATAGAATGTTCAACAGTATATAATAACTAGCAGCATTACCCTTTATTATTCTTTTTTTATGTTTTCATTTGCAGTGTGTGACTATAGGCACCCTTCCCACCCGTTTAAGGCTCATGGGGTAATATCTCCACTAAGAACAAGTACGTGCATTACCTCATTATCATTTTTTCTCTCTCTCATGGCACAAAGGCTAATGTGAATATTACAAATTATCAAAGGCCATATTAATCA
The DNA here is from genome assembly GCF_964204655.1 of Triturus cristatus. NCBI lineage: Eukaryota > Metazoa > Chordata > Amphibia > Caudata > Salamandridae > Triturus > Triturus cristatus. The sequence continues at coordinate 320,141,912 of NC_140584.1, read as the reverse complement.
ACCTGGACCTACTATCTCCAGTTCTTTGACATTAAGTGTGTGATTTATGTTCAGTGTGTGTTTGTCCTTGTATTGTCTTTTTCTTCTATCAGCAGGACATGGCACCGGCTTAGCATCACTGATAAGGATAAGGAAAATATATCACAATATATCACCATCCTGACAGGTCACCACCTATCACAATGGATGATATGTATGTCATGCTTTTAAATGCTATGTTTTTTCTTCCAGATTTTCATAAAGTAGTATACCTATTGGGGTATTGTATATTGTGCTTGTTTATTTGGCATGCTCACCACGTAGTAGTGACTACATATACATACACTTTTTTTTATACTTTTTGTCATTTCTTTGAGTGTAGAAGGGATCCTTTTGGTCCTGAAGAAGAAGCTAGGGGAGGGCATTGAAACATGTTGACGACATAGGAGGGACTGTTCATCATAGCATTGTACTTCCAACCTATACCCACTTTTAACAATACCAGCTCAAAGGAATATTAAAGTTTTTAGTCCATAGAGCCAGGTATTTTTTTTTTTATATATCTTTTTATCGATTTCATAAACAATAAACACAAACAGTCGGCAAATCACCTGTAGTGGAAAATAAGGCATAGTAAATATGACATTTCATTTTGGATACATAGCAATTGTGGGAAACAGTACGTGAATCGGGAAGAGTACTTAAGGAGACAAATATTCGCTGTCGGGGGCGTAGGTGCGACACAAATATCTCCCCTGTATGTGTTCCACTTGGCCCACACTCTGGATCATTTTTGGGGGGAGCCTCTTGCCATAAAAACAGTTTTCTCCCTGAACATGCACCAATCAAGATTTCGTTTCCATGTGGCAATAGTAGGGGGTGTGAGCCCTCCCCATATTTGAGCAATGTCTCTTTTAGCAACGGCGGCACCCAGTGTGACCCACAACCTTTCCGCCCCCACCAAGTCAGTGGGCTCCCACACATTGAGTAAACATCTCTTAACCTCTGGGCGGATATTCTTGTGAAGGACCTCACTCATGACCAAATGTATCCCCCTCCAATATCTCTGAATCTGCTCACATTCCCAAAGAATGTGCATAAAGGTGGCGACTTGTCCACACCGTTGTCTGCAGTCCATCATCTCCCCTCGCCCCATGCGGACTAGCTGTGGTCCAGTCATGTAAGTCCTGTGGAGAATTTTCAATCGTACCAGATGGAGACGTGCAGAGACCGCCACCTCCCTGGGGGAGGCCACCGCCTCACCCCACTCCTCGTCGTCAAGTAAGAGGCCATCCCTCTCCCACGACTCATGTAATTTAACCAGGGGATCTGGTGTGTTGTTGACAAGCTTTTTATAGGTTAATGAGATAGCTTTCTGTGGAAGTAGCCCGTCCAACAACCTATCCTCTAGGGGGGAGGAGTCGGGGAGGGGGTAGTCCCCTTTTATGAGCGTGGTCAGTGCATGTCGGATCTGTAGATAGCGAAAGAACTCCGAGTCTGCAAGCTCGTACTGCTGTTGCAACTGGTCAAAGCTGAGCATGCCACCCTTCACCCAGAGGCCGTCCACCCGAGAGATACCAATGAGGTCCCACTTATCGAAACCTTTGGAGGAGTGTAGACTACCCAGTTGATCCAAATCCCACAAGGGGGTCGCAAGCATCAGTTTACGGTACCACCCTAAACTTTTGTTGACTGCGTGCCATACTTGGACCGAGTGGAAGGTGGGCCCAGTCAAGGGGAGTTTCTTGGGATCAGCATAGAGGGCTCTATTGTACGTCCCACCCGGCAGCAGCCATCTATCCATGGCATAGCCCGGATCTCCCGGAGCCCGGTACGTACCCTGGTTGATGGCAGCGGGGTGAGCTGCCCAGTAATATTTCTTTATGTCGGGGAGGCTGTTGCCGCCGTCATACCAATTGAGGGTTAGTTTGTGAAGCGCTATTCTTGGTCTCCCATCCCATAGCAACTGCCGCTGTAGGTCTTCGATCTCTTTAAAATATTGCGGTGGGACGGGATAGTTCTGTAGGGCATAGAGGAAGCGGGGCAGGGACATCATTTTAAAGAGAGCAGCTCGACCGACCAGCGAGAGAGGGAGCGCCTACCAGGTGGCAACCTCACGTCGCAGGCGATGAAGGGGCGGAAGCAGATTTCGCTCATAGAGCCAGGTATTTTTTTATTGAGAATCACTCTTTCACTCACTCCTGACCCTTCCACTCACTTTCCTACACCACACATAGTCTTGTTTTTCAGGAACAGTGCTCCCGCAAAGTCGTAGTACGCCCAGTCCCGCAGCAGGAGGGAAGACCCCTATGATGAAGCATGACACCAAGGGTCCTTTTGGTGTGTGAGGGGTATTTTAACAAAGCTGTGTGCTTTTCACCACTGTGGGAAACACGTGTAGTCTGGGAGTACACGGTTGTACATCAGTCTGAGGGTGGATCCTTCTGTTTCTTATACATTGAATAGAGGAGGACGTATCCACCTCCATCGCTCTTCTGAGCATTACCTCTTCACTTCCCCCTTTTGGTTTTTTGCATCCTTGATGTTCCCCAACCCGCCCCAAATGCTTCTGGCCCACGTTATGGTTGTCTGATGCTTGCGGCGGGAGAGCCGGTGCTATCCCGTCTAAATCAGCACCCGCGGTATGGCCCAAATTGCATCGCTCACTTCCCTACTTTTGAATTTCCCCGGTGACATTACACCCAATGAGTCATGACCTGGAGCGCTGCAGGAAAAAGCACTGTTTTAAAATTTACCACCGTAGGTTCTTTGCAGCATAGGCAGGCTCGAACCCTGGTCCTGTGATAGCCTTTGCCAGCTCTGCCCTTGAGCTGTGGCTCTTTTTAATGCTCAAGCACTCTGCAGTGCTTGTCTGGGCTGGCCAGGAGTGCTGCTCGGCAGGAGCGGTGCCGTTCTCCACAATATTTTATGCTAACGTAGTAGAAGCGCCTTTTATGGCCCGGCCGGGAGCGCCGCTCAACGCGCCTATCTCCCAGCCGTGAACGCTGCACGGGATGCGTTTGCTAAACCACCCAAGTCTTGGCACCTTTGGGACCTTCTGAGGGGTGGGGAAGGGGGATGTGTCCAGGACCATGCACCGGTCAGAGACAAAGGGATACACCTGCTTCTGATAAACCCATGCCTGATCCCTTAGGCTGAACGGTCACTCTGGACCATGCTCATACTTGTCCTCCTCCGCCACCATCCCTATTGTGTCCTGCGAGACACGTTCTAGTATCTCGACAGGCACAGAGTTAGTAGCCACTCCCCTATGGGAGTGGACACACTTGCACCCCACATGCATCCCTCACAGGCGTCACGAGTGACGTGAGCCTGTTAATAAAAGGGCCCGGGTGCACGTGCTCGTGGCCAGTTTCCCACTACACCAGTACCGTGTCTGTGTGGTCATTATTTAGTTATGTGGGCTTAGGGCCCGTCAACATTACAATTCCCGGAAGGGGTAGGCCATACATGGAAACCTTCAGCCACACCCTGGATTCCCCTCTGGCACTCCATACCGTCGGCTCTGTGCGGTAGTGCAGAAACTATACCCCTGACACCTCCCAGTAAGGGCCAAGGCGTAACGAGCCAGTCCCAAGCCCAAACCAAATCGGAACGGCAGGAATTCATGATGGGAGGTGCTGTGTCCCGCGCTTACCGCCTTCAAACTGACGACCTGGATTTAACTATGTAGCCAGGCGATGTAACCACCCCCGTGATCTCCAACTGACAATGTGAGCAATGACCAGATGGCGTGACCAGGAGGGACAAAGTGGAAGGCCAGTGGGGCGGGGGCAGGTATAAGTACCTCGCCAGACCCTCTGTGCGATAGAACTAAAGTGACGCGGCATCAGCGCCGGAATTCGGGGGACGCCCCGGGGTGAGTGGGCGTTTGGCTGGGGTTTCCACACGACTAGAGTGTGGTGATGTTACGAATGCGGCACTAAGGTTGCCGCCCTCTTAAATGGGCACACTGCGTGTGCCGCGGTCAGACACATTTTAATTGTTTGCACTCTCCTCCCTAAAGACAGGTTAAGGTGAGATCACTCAAGGAAATCCTGTTGTGCGCGCTCTAGGAGGGGGAGGAGATTGTCCTCAACCATGTGCGTGAGGCCCCTGTTGACCTGGATGCACAAATAACGAAGCCCACTCGGTACCCAGGTCATTAGATGACCATGTATGCATGTACGAGTAGTGGTTCTCATCATCTGGAGTTTGTCGCTCTTCATTCAGTTAACCTTATAAACTGATAGCCCTAAGAAATCCTGGATGATGAATATAACTGCTGCTATTGAGGGTCACTGTCAGGACAGAAGGAGCAGGATATTATCTGTGTAGGGCATGATCTTGACCCCCGCCCGACATCCATGGGTATCTCTTGCACCTCTTGCAACCTGCTCATTGCAGCCAACATTGTTTAGATTGTCAGAACAAAGAGAAGCGGGAAAAGGGGGGCAGCCCTGTCAAATACTGTGGCCAACTTGAAGCATTCTGGAGAGAAACCCTCTGAAAGTACCTTCGGTTTAGGGGGAGCCATAGAGGATATGGAATTTTCAGCTAAAATCCTTCCCCAAATCCTAACGAGACATAACGTGTAAAAGGTATCGCCAATTAGGCCTGCTTAAAATGGCTTTTTGGTGTCTAGCGAGAGCACCAGGAGCTCTGATGAGTCATCCATCGTGCGTCACGGAAGGTGTGCCAGCACTGGCAGAGGCTCACGGGAATCACATCCCAGTAAAAAAGCCCACCTGGGATTCATGGATGAATCCCTGGATCACCCTCCCCAAACAGATCGCTAAACCTTGGCCATCAGCTTTTGTGGTGAGAATGTCGATAGTTACTGCACAGTGGTTAACAACATGATGGATAAAAAAAAAGACTATAAGAAAAAGAAATGACACCGCCATCTGCCTGGTCTCATGTGTCAGGAGAACGGTGGTATCAGTTAGCCAGGTGTAGGCATTTGTCCATTGCAGTACCACATTCACAAGCGAGGTCTCAGGTTGTTGTGGTGCGCACAACCACACCATCAGCCACTGCAATTGCGCTGCCGCATAATAAAGTTCGAAAATGGGTGCACCAAGTCAGCCCTCAGTAGGTGGGCATTGTAGTGTGGACAGTGCCGCCCGGCGGTGGCCCGAGCTCCATAGCAGTTCGAGTAGCAGGCCATGTGGTTAGCGGAAGAAGCTCCTTAGGAGCACAATGGGAAGGGCTGAAAAGAAGTACAGCAGCCAGGGAAGAACCAGCAATTTAGAAATCGCTACTCGACCTAGTGGAAACAACAGGAGGGAGTGCCAGAATGACAGGGACCAATGAATTGAGCAAATTGTCTTATCGAGATTGCCTCCCCGAGGTCCCTCTCAGTGTGGTAAATCTGTCCACCCAGATACTCAAAGTGTCACAGCACCACTGCAGTCGGGTCCCAACGGGATCCGTCCGATCCTCCATCGATCCTTGTGCCATAGGACATGATTTTGGCTAGTTCACATGCAGGCCAGAGGGTATGCCAAAATCGTCTAGCATCTGCATAAGATCTGCATAAGACCTGGAAGCGAGGACCCCACCTCCCGCAGGAAGACCGGAGCATCATCTCCATGTAATGAGATTATATGTTACATCTTTTATTCGCGGATGCCCCACTCTGATGCCCGCTGTCGAAGGTGACAGGCTAAGGGCTCCAAGGCCAGTGCAAAGATGAGAGGGGATAGCAGACAACCATGTCTGGTGCCTCTACCAATGTCGAACCTGTCCGAGATTACTTGCCCCATTTTCACTCTTGCCGCTGGGCCAGCAAGAGGGTGCGCACCCACCCCAAGAATCCCGGTCCGAACCCCATGTTGTTAAGGGCTAAGAAGAGGAAATCCCAGCTTAGGGGGTCAAATGCCTTTTCGATGTCAGCACTGAGGTTCACTCTTGAGGTACCTGATTCCAGTAGATGGGTGGGATAGGCTCCTGACCCTGAAGGGGAATAAGGCAAAATAATACTCTCACATGAGGCAATGCTTAATGAAGAAGTGTAGTCTGACTCCAGAACAGTACAGGGTGAAGTTCAGAGACACCCAGAAAGTGAGCAGATGGTCCTGGGTGGACTTTGTGGACATTTCAGTGAAGGCACTAGAAGATTTGATTGTTGCTAACAAAGTAAACACAACAAGATGATGGAAGGAGTGCTGAAACTTTTCAACGACTCACCCCTAGTCAAGAGATCTAGATGTAATCCATTGTTCTTTTGCTCACTATGCCACCCCAGTTTGGACCCAGCCATATGCAAATCAGTCTTGACCTTGCTCTTCATGGGAACAGTTCAGCCCGAACTGCCAGGCCAGGACTTCCCTGGACCAGAAACAAGCATCCTAGAACCGATTTCAGGGTATCACCCATCATTCGCCAGGTTAGTTTGAATCCAGTGGCACAGCGAGCAAAGGACCCACATCTGAGCATACACTTGGCCACTTACGGCGAACATAGCAAACACAACAAGATGATGGATGGAGTGCTGAAACTGTTCAACCACTCACCCCTAGTCAAGAGATCTAGGTTTAATCCATCATTCTTTTGCTCACTATGCCACCCTAGTTTGAACCCAGCCATGTGCAATTCAGTCTTGATCCTACTCCTCAGGGGAACAATCCAGCCCGAACTGCCAGACCAGGTCCTCCGTAGACCGGAAACAAGCATCCTAGGACGGGTTTCGGGCTAGCAGCCCTCATCAGCCAGGCTAGCTTGAAGCCAGTGGCAAAGGGAGCAAGGGATCCACTGTCCGGGTATACACTTGGCCACTTAGGGCGAACATAGCAAACACAACAAGATGATGGACAGAGTGCTGAAACGTTTCAACCACTCACCCCTAGTCAAGAGATCTGTGTTTAATCCATCGTTATTTTGCTTACTTTTTTCCTACAGGGAGGCCCTACAAAATAGGTTGGTTTCAACCCCTTTGAGCTGTTGGGCACCCTGTGAGAGGGCCATTGTGCCTGCTGTGAGAGTCTTTGGAGAAGCCTCTCATGGAAGCAAAGGACAATGTGCTGTACTATTTGCTAGGTCTGAGATCTCGAATGGCAGAGTAGATGTACAAGGCAAGCAGGAAACTGGAGGCCAGCCAGGAGCTCATGAAGCACTGGTATGATCAGAAGGCTGCAATGCCAGAATATACTCCAGGACAATTTGTATGGGTGTTGGAGCCTGTAGCTCATATGGCCCTCCATGACAAATGGAGTGAGCCTTATCCAATCATTGAAAAGGGTGAGGTTAACTATCTGGTTGAACTTGGCACCTCCAGGAACCCTCATAGGGTCCTGCATGTGAACAGATTGAAACCCCAGTATGGCAGGGCAGACGTGACCATGTTACTGTTCACAAAAAATGAGGGAGTGGAGGAGGAAACTGAGCCAGTGCCCGACCTCCTCTCAACAATGTGCAAATGGGTCAGTGGAAGGGGTTGTACTCTCTCCTAAATTGACACACCAGCAGCACAGAGACTGTAAGCAGGTGCTGGAGCAGTTTGCTGGCCTTTTCTCTTTGACCCCAGGTATCACTGAGTGATGTGTGCACTATATTGACACCGGTGACAGCCCTCCGGTCAAACTGTCAAAAACAAACTGTACAGGTTGTCTGGCCATGTCACAGCCAGCATCAAGGCTGAGGTAGCTAATATGCTGGAGTCGGGGGTGATTGAACCTTCTGACTGTCCATGGGCCAGCCCAGTGGTGCTGGTGCCCAAACCTAATCATAGATATATTTATATCTAGGCAGCGCGCAGCTGCGAGAGTCTTTTTTTGGAGTAGTAAACCTCTGACTAAAATCCCTTTTTTCGGCATCTCAATGGAGAACCAAGGACTTTCCCTTACTGATGCGGAGGTTGATGCTATTTTGGCAGACCCCTCCCTCTTTGCGGATCCCTCTATAGCACAGACCATCTGCCAGACCACAGAATGGGATAAGTTAACAGAACAGAAATGTAATCGGATTAGGACCATCCTGCATGGCACAATCCTAACCGAGTACCTGCATAACAACATGACATCCAAAGGCCTCTGGTAACAAATGCCCCCCAAATTTTTCGGAAGACCCCGTCTTCAGAAAGGAATGGGCCCAGATCACGTGACACTGCACCCGCGACTGGCTAGTCCTGATTATAAAAACTGCTTTAAGACTGTCAGAAGCAATGATGGTGGAGATACAACTTACCGAGAACCATTTTAAGACTACACTGACTGGTTATAAAAAGAAACTAGATGAGCTCAATAAAGAGGTCAATGAGTATAAGGAAAACTTGACACAATCAAAGGTCCCAAAATTCCAAAAAGACCTTAAACGTTTCGCCTTTAACAAGGTCTACCCCTATGCAGACCCTGAATATACCCCTCCCACCAAAAACACCAACAACTCTGACCTTTCAGAGGATGACACCTCCACAACCAGTGGTTCAAGCGGGGGTAGCTACAAGCCTAGACCAAGAGGTAGAGGCAGGAACAGACAACAATATTAACAGCAAACATGGCCCCCGTTTCCCACTCTTGGGGGAGGCGGGTTCCCAAATCAGTTCCAACAACCTCAGTACCCTATGATGGGTTGGAATCCAGCATTCATGAAGGTCCCTTCTTTTCCACAAAACACATACAGACCCCCTTTTTTGAGAGGGGCAGGAGAGGAAGGGGAAGAAGAAGAGGACAAACCAAGTCCACTAGGAACAGGAAGACCCGGTGGGAAACAACACCCGCAGCAGGTCCAGGGAACAGGTAGTGGGGACAAGCAACCAGAGAGCCTAATCACCAATTTATCAAAACTTAATCTCACACTAACCGAAGTGAAGGTACTTGAAAAGGACCTGGGTTTTGTACCAACTGCTCGACTAGACAAGTTCAGTCTACATTGCGAGTTGTCTGATTTCCTCCGAAAACTTAGACTCAGGGCCTATTTTGAAAAATTGGGACCAGCGGGGGATCCCAGCTCCACGGGTGAAACAGGCTTCAGGCTAAAAGCCACTTTCTGCCTGCCTCCTCACACTGTTCCTGTAGAGGTACTGACCTTTGAGCAAGCAGTATCCAATGATATTGAGAAGTTTGAAGACTCGGGCACATTCAAGAATCTGAGTGCTGCCGAGTTCCAGGCCCTCCAGAATCTGCAAACCAATGACACTATCATCATAAAACCTGCAGATAAGGGAGGGGGTTGGTCATATTAGATAGGGCAGACTATGATAATGAATGCAGACGCCTCCTAAATGACCATAAGAACTATACCCCTTTAACAACTGACCCCACACCTTTACTCAGAGCCAAGATAGACAGCCTGGTTAGATGTGCAGAAGCAAGTGGACACATTTCCAAACATGAAGCTGAATACCTTACAACTGGAGAAGGTATAATCCCTTACTTTTATACCCTACCTAAGACGCATAAGAACAGAACCCCCCCACCTAGTCGCCCTATCGTCTCAGGTATCGGGTCACTATTGGACTTTTTCCTGAAACCCTTGATACAGAAAACTTCTACCTACCTTAAGGACACCAAGACCCTATTGGCTCTCCTGCAAGATCTGACGGGGACGTAGACTCTACTATTTTGGTCACATTAGACATCGAGAGCCTTTACACCAGTATCCCCCAGGATGAAACCATCAGGGTTCTAGGCAAGACACTGGAAGAGGCGACCTGGGATTACAACATCCCTAAACAGTTTATTATCGAATGTGCCACCCTTGCCCTAAAACAGAACTTTTTCGAGTACGAGGGGCAGCTTTTTCTACAGAGTACTTCAATAGGCAGTACCTTTGCCCTGAGCGTAGCCGGGCTCTACGTACATGTTCTTCGAACAGAAGTATATCCTGGCAGAAGATAACCCTTTTGCGTCCTCCATATACATCTGAGAAGGTATATTGACGATGTCCTTGTCATTTGGCAAGGACCTGAACATACCTTGATGGAGTTCTATGACTGGATAAATACATGTGATGCCAACTTAAGATTCTCACATGCCCATGACAAGGAAGAAATAGTCTTCCTGGATGGCACCATCTCCAAGAAGAATGGAACACTCACAACCAAGACATACTACAAACCGACAGCAAAAAATAACCTACTGGCTTTCTCCAGTTTTCATCCCAGGACTCTCCTAGAAAATCTTCCCTACGGGCAATACCTCCAAATTAGGAGGACCTGCAGCAGAATTAAGGATTACCGCACACAGTCAGCAGATCTGTCTATCAAACTACTCAACCGTGGCTACCCTGGAAAGATTCTGAGGAAGAGCTGCAAACGAGCCAGGAACCAACCCAGGGAAGCCCTTTTGGAAGATAACCCGAGGCAAACTAACGAGGCCCTGATGTCATGTGTGACTACATACAGCATAGCATCTAATGCAATTACCAAGTCTATCAACAGACACTGGAAAGTAATCGAAACCAACAATAGGAAATGGCAAGAAGCCTCAGGGATTGTTTAGTACATACCCGCCCTAAGAAAAGTGATACCAACCCCAATCCATCTGTATTGAATGCATGGGGCCTTCCGAGTGTCACGGGCCACTTTCCCTGTGGCAATTGCAGAGTCTGCCACCTGACCTCCGCAACAAAAACCTTAACGCTTGAACCTAACAAAATCTGGACACAGAGAGCCCACACAAATTGCAATTCGAGCAATGTGATAGATCTTATCACGTGCCCTTTTGGCTTACAATACCTGGGGATGACTACCAGGAAAATCAAACAGCGCATATGTGAGCACCGGAGTAATATCCGATGTAAGAAAAGCACTACTAGGATGACAGAACAGTTCCTGCAGGCTAACCATACCACAGATGATATGCGCTGGACTGTAATTGAACAGATACAACCAAGCAGAAACACACAAGGGGTCCTATTTGAGAAAGAACAACGTTGGGTCTACCACCTTTCTACCCACAAACAAGGACTGAATGATAACATCTCATGGGGATCAGTCCTTAAACTGTAGTTACCTCTACTCAGTATCTATCTTGATGTAAGGCCTTTGCATATGGAGAGTAGTGACAACATCACCACTTGTGGACTTGTTCACGAGTGCGGCGTTGGTGTCCCCTACAGGTTTCTAACATTAACACGGGTTCCGTCTCCGTATCACTACCACCGAGCACAACGAGTCACATACACTACATGGCTCTAGATGAAAACACATGCCCCTGGAACAAGACACCTACATTGAACTTTTAATCATGCTACAGCAATGTGTATGGAGTATCTTAGGTGAGTCTGTGTACCAGATTACTATGATGGGTCACTCACGTTCTATGGCTCTAGATGAAAACACATGCCCCCGGAACAAGGCTCCTACACTGAACTTATTATCGTGCTACAGTAGTATGTATGTAGTATCGCTATTCAGTCTGTGTACTTGATTACTATAATGCTCACGCAGAGACACACCAAACTACTGGATACTACATTTAACATACGGCATACTTGTATCTCCATCATTTGGGCTCACAGTGGTGGGAGTTTTTAACCCTTCCTTATACTTTACATACTCTGGGAAGTATTGAATTCAAATACGATTGATTTAGGCAAATCTCGCACTACGCGATATTTTGAAAAAAAGAAAAACTATGCCACTTTTATGGTCAGCGTTGCACTCCTCTCAGGGTGGTGGACGCAGACATACGCGTGTACGCTCTGACGTCATCCAACCCGCTCGGCAGTGCCTCTGAATTCCGATACAGCCGCATGGCTCCTTTAAAACCACCAGTGGCAGACCTCCGGTATCTTCGGGATCCTGTTGACGGGTATAACCAGGTGCCACACGGGCGTCTGGCTTTGGAGGAGTGAGTTTGCAACGGCCGCACCAACTATTTAAGATATTAGATCAGACCTTTTACTAAATAACGATGGGGCGCCTTTTCCCTTCCCACAGCGTGTGACTGCGAGCCACCGCCCCCTGCCAGGATCCATTGTGTAAGGGTCTCCTACACCTTATGTAATCTTTGACTATCTCCATTTTCTGTGTATATAGTCACCTGTCAAACCTGATGCCACCAACTACACGAATGCGTGTAGTTTTTATTTAGTCAAGTTCACTCTCAGTTTTAATATCACTTCATACCGGTAGTCCTTGAGCTGGAATGCCGGAAATAAACCACTGTTTAGCACTACGATATAGGCTTATTTAAAACCTCCTGGTTACTTAACCAGACCATGTTTTGATGCGATCGCACTAGTGTGTAATCAGTCACACACCCTAGCACTATCATCTTAGGTTAAATGTAGGACTTAAGGTTTCACCTCGAAGGGCACATACCATGACTCGTTATAAGACTGCCTACTTGTAAACTGTAATGGGACATGTTTGTCTGCCCATGTGTTCTTTTGTCTTACAGAGTAGTAACGCCTTCAGAAGTCCTGAAGGCGCCACCAAAACTGTAAGTAGTACGGTTCTTTTGAGGCCACAGGTTAGGGTGCACCTTATCGTGTGCATACCGCAGTGGCCCCTGGGCCTGAAGAAAGCCTTGCGATAGGCACTAAGAGGCTGAAATATGTAGACCACACCTCACTATTTTTGAGGATTGGACCAACCAATTTACTCAGTCTCAACATCCACTTCACTGCAGTTTTTAATCTTGCCTTTAAAACCCTTTGGACTGGTAAAGGCAATTTTAACCTTTGCACTATCACTTGCACTTTCACAATAACAAAAAACCTGCTCCGCTGTAGTCAGGCATCGCAGCACACCAGAGAGGCACTCGGCCTCTCTGGTGGGAACCCAATGATGAAGCATGTCACCAACTAGGTTGGTGAGTGAGGGTTCTTTTAACAAACAAGAGTGATTCCTCTTGTCAGCCCTTCATGTATTTGGCTTCACTCTTTTGTTGTTTAGTTGCCCAAACCTAACCCCCAGGGGGGACCGAAGGAGTTAAGGTTCTGTGTGGACTACAGAGGACTTAGTGCAGTCACAAAGACTGATGCTCACCCTATACCTAGAGCAGATAAGCTCACTAATGGGATAGGGCTGCTAAGTACCTGATTACATTTGATTTGACTTCTGGCTACTGGCAGATTGCCCTCACAGATGGAGCAAAGGAGAGGTCAACATTCTCCACACCAGAGGGACATTATAAGGTCCAGGTAATGCCCTTTGGCTTAAAGAATGCACCTGCCATCTTCCAAAGGCTGGTGAACAAGGTCCTGGCTGGGTTGGAGCAGTTCAGTGCAGCATATCTGGATGAAATCTGGATGAAATAGCTGTATACAGCTCAACCTAGGGGGATCACTTAAGCCACCTGAAGGAAGTGCTTCAGGCCATGCAAGAGGCAGGCCTGACTATTAAGGTCAGTGAGTGCCAAATAGGGCAGAGTTATGTGGTGTACCTGGGCCACATGGTAGGTGGAGGCCATATACAGCCTCTCCGGGCCAAAATCCAAACCATTCCAAAATACATGCACGTCATAGCACCAAAACTACGCTCCTTGGGGTCTCAGATTCCATCAAATCTAGTCTGGATTCTGACCTCAATGTGGCTCTAGTGATGTTGGACCTGTCAGCAGCATTCGATATGGTAACCACAGCATTCTATTACAAAGGCTAGAACATCTATGAGTGTCGGGGCCAGCACTTGGCTGGCTGAGCTCCTTTCTGGAGAACTGAGAACAGGTTGTCTGGCTGAACCCTTGCTCTTCCAGAGCCAAATTATTGAAATGGGGTATCCCACATGGCTCCTCTTTGCGCCCCAACCTTTTCAATGTTTATATGAGTCCATTGGCCTGACTGGTCACATTTTTTGGCATTAGCATTGCGTCATATGCGGATGATACGCAGCTCCTGCTCTCTTATAAGGGGGATTCAGTGAGCGCCAAATAATCTTTTGCCCTCTGCATGAAGGCATGAAGGCACTGTTAAACTAGCTCCAGTCTAATAACTACAATACAACCCAGACAAAACGGAGATCCTTTTATTTCGGTTGAACCCTTCTTTAGGGTAGACTGGAGCTTGGCCCAGTGAGGTTGCACTTCCGCCCGAAAAAATAAAACACTAATGAACAAACTAAATAAAAACGAGTAACAGGTTTGAGTATGTGTTTCATATCTTGGCTTTGCTTAACAGCGTGCATCTCTACTCCGCACCTGCAGAGTGTTTGAAGAAATACATTTGCAATCCAAACTCATGAGTAATGTTTTAGGGCTTTTCTGAGTTTTATACTAAACACGTACGTGTTAGGTGGGTGGTGGATTATGCATGGCACATGTAAGTGTGGATTTTTTCTCTTCAGAAGGAGATTTATGGGGCTGGCATGTTTTCATTTAAATTATTAATTATTGTTTTATTTTTTCTAGATCTCTCTTCGATAACTCTCCGGGCATTTGGTTTAAACGTTAAGTGTTTAGAGTGGTCTATATCACAATACTTTGGTACATTGGACCAGTTGGGAGCTCTTTTACATTAGCAACGTTTCATGAACTTTAAAAAAAAAACATACCAAGTCACATCAGAAACTATGCATGATTTTATTTTCAAAATAACACTTCTTGAATTTGAAAAAACAAAGCTGTGGTAACACCCTATTTGTACTATTGTTTTCTTTTTATAGAGTGACCCCTGAAGAAGGAACTTTGTCTGGAAGTGCATTGGGCATTGCAATTCTGATTGGAATCAACAGTGAATTAACTATTGAATATAATTTGAGACTAATGGTTTTAGGGCCACACGGACAGGAGTGGGCTTTGTATTAAGCAATACGTTTAACCATTTAAGATCTTTGAACAAAGATAAAAAGTGGAAACTTTATAATGTGTGAAAATGTATTTTATGCTGTAAGATAAATTCAAGGTACCAGCAGTACTTGCTCTTTGTATTTGTTAGTCCATTAGCCTTGCCATCACAATCACTGTCATCCCAGCTGTGGGCTACTGGAGGACTAGTTGGAAGCTGTAGAACCGAGAAATATGTTTTTTAATCCCTGCCTCCAATTTGGCCATACACTGTTCTCTTCAACAAACACTTTTATTAAAAACTTTGTCCTCAGCTCCCTTTTGGCAAGATTTGACATATTTAGAATCAAGGTAAAAACTGCTAGTAGGAGTGTGATATAAAGAATGGATTGGTTACACATGTGGGATGGGGAAGTGCCCTGTCTCATGGTATTGTCTCCAAAATGTAATATGGCGTAAATATATTGACCCCAGAAGCCTGATGGAGGCTGCTGAGGTAGGTGGGCCAGGTAAGACTTATCAAAACATAATATCTCAGACTCTTTCTCCCTGAGCAAAGGCGCTCACTCTACTAGCTGCAATTTGAGTCTGAATTACATTCTTCATGGTCTAATAAACCTCAATGTTCTCAGTGTTATGAAAATTAAAAGTCGAGTTGGACATGAGAAATGCCTGGTCAGTAGATGATAATGAATTCCCCAGCCCGCTGCGCCTAAGTAGTTGATATGATACTTCAGTAAAAGAGAAGTGCTGCACAGTGTTGTGCCAAGTAGCACTGTGCACTCGCTGCTTAAATGCATTGCTGCCTGCCCCTTGTACTAGAGCGTGCCTCTGGGTCACCCCGGAGGTGCTATACTACATGGCTTATGCATTTTAGGGCGTTGATGGGGACACCTGCATTAAAATGTGTTAGTCTAACTCCTGATGCATGTTACTTGGCAGGGCTGTCACTGAAGACCTTGTGGTGTGCTGTGACTGAAGCTTCATCAGATGGCTCTGTGCCTCACTTTCTGCAGCTGTCCCTCTTGGCCCTGTGAATGTCCCTGTTGTGAGAGGCTGTGGGTGCCCCACACACTACCCACTCAGTAAAGACCTCATGGGGCAGTCAAGACCCTCAGTCAGCGACAAACTTATTTATTGTTTAAGATCAAGGTGCCATAATTGTTTACAGTACACAATCATGTTAGGAATGGGATTTAGGCTGCTGACCTCCTAATTCAGGAGTGTTACAGCATAATAAAGGTCTTTTCTACTGCTTTACATTGCCCCTAATGGGGGTAATTTACGATATTTGTCTGTTTACATAGACTTCATAGCTTGGTTTACTCATGTTCACATGTTACTCAGTGTCACATATTTGGCAATGGAATTTCACCATACATGCCAACATTTTGTAAATAGATAGAGGGCGAGTTTGACAATAAAAATGGGAAAATGTATTTTTAATTATTGATATACATTGAAGTATAAGCAATTTCAGGTGGTAGAGAGCTCAAATTAAGTAATTTGTGGCTTAAAGAATCAGGAGTCTTCCACCTGAATCGGGTCTGTTGTCATGTATTTTTGTTGGACTTGATACTCTTGAGGGAGTGTTTCCCTAAACTTTTTGTTTTTTCCTGATGGATTTTGCTGATTCTCTTTTCGTGGCCTTGGGACTCTGGGCACTTTCCCACTGTAATGCAGTGTGAAAGTGCACGTGCCCATCCAACACATGCTAAGAAGTGGTGCTTACCTGATTGGTTTCGGGGCTTTAACTGTGAGTACATTGTAAAGAAGTATACAACATACCAAGAGCAGGTACTGCACTGGCTACTAGCGGGTTGCAGCACTGATTGTGCCACCCACAAAAATAGCCTTTCAACCATGTCTCAAGTCTGCCATTGCAGGCCTGTGTGTGCACATTTGCACTTATGCTTAGGGTGGCTTTCTCTAACACTAGAGCAACCCTGGTATGAGTTCTGGGATGGTGGAGCAAGTGATAGATAAAAGGCAGGACAGGTATACGTGTGTTCCCTGCCCTGGCAGAGTAGAACCCCCATGTGTGTTTTCATGACCTATGAGGTTTGCTCTCCCCAAGGGGTAACATGAGGGAATGGCTGAAGTGGTGGTTAACAGTGGAGCAGCCTCATGGTGTTTACTATCATTGTATTCAAAATGAAAAATCCTCCCTTGTGGTAAAGGTGGATTTGCCATTAATAGATTAGAAATGCCACTTCCAGAAAGTGGGCATTTTTCGGCGCTAACCTCATTGATGTGCCTTTTAGTTTGACTCCAGTCACACTGAAGGCTGGGGGAGCACATCTGGGCATTCCCCAGATACAGCCACAAAACACTGGGCATGCAACTGGAACGACAGACCTCTGCCATTTGAGGACTTCGCTGGATAGATTGGGGGGAAAGGTTTTGACACTGGGCCTCTGGGAAGCCAGATCATGACCCCACTATAGATTATGATCTGTATTCCAATGCCTCATGGTAGACAGGACTGAAATTTAGGGGAGATATATGTGGTTCAAAGAGGAACCCACTGAACCACACCCAACATCAAAGGCACATTCCAAAACAACTAATGGTGGCATACTTCAGCTGGGCAGAGATACGCTTACGGAGACATGGGACGAGAGATCCTGGACTGCATGGTGCACACTGTCAGAGAAATCTGTTGTGCACAAGGAGGAGACTGATATTGGAAGGAACCGTGCACCCTGCTTGAATAGTGGTTGGCCTGGGCCGACTACCTGCTGCTGTGTGGCACCCAGAAGTGTGCTCTCGAAGGGCTTGTTGGCTTGATCACTGTTCTTTGTGGAGGTCTGAGGGGCATCAAGACCTCCCATGAGAGACCTACACCATCTACGTGTTTCACCTGGAGAGCAGTGCCCTCTCAAGCGCCTACTCGCCTGCTAGATCAAGACTGCAGCGCGGTGTGAGTGTGGAACTAAGTATTGTGCCTTGTGCAGAGCCCCAAACCATTCCCGCATCAGAGGAGTGTGGCCTTTGCATAGTGGGGCCTCAGCATGCGCAATCATCTCATTGGTGGTGTATGGATTCATCTGTCATGTGACCCATCTTGGCTCACTTCACCGTTCGTGCCGCATCTTCTCACGCGACACGGCGACTGCATGCTTATTGTGTCAGGTGTCTGATTCACAGGTTACGACTCTCGGAGGAAGGGTGCATCCACAGTATTGCCTCATTCTACCTTGTGCAGAACTACTGGACTTGTGACTGTGTGTGTGGGACCTAACTATCTGGTGCGACTTGTATCATGGCACATCAAACGTTGTGCCTCATTCCAGGGAGGTACGGCGAACCTGACCGTTG
Organism: Triturus cristatus; assembly: GCF_964204655.1. Taxonomy (NCBI): domain Eukaryota; kingdom Metazoa; phylum Chordata; class Amphibia; order Caudata; family Salamandridae; genus Triturus; species Triturus cristatus. Next base: position 320,123,940 of record NC_140584.1, on the reverse strand, counting down.
GTTGATTGGGACTGGGATGACTGGTGCGGCTCAGATCACGCACACCAAATGTTGCGCCACATTTCCAGGGAAGTATGGCAAACCCAACTTTTGGTTCATTGTGACCGGATTGTTTGGTGCAACTTGTATCATCCCGCACCAAACGTTGTGCCAGGGAGGTACGGAGCACCCAACTCGTGGTTCATTGTGACCGGATTGTCTGGTACGACTCGGTTCAACGCGAACCAGGCTTTGGGTATCACTTCTCCTGGGTTGCAGGGACAGCTGCACCCCCCATGCACTGAGTGTTCCGTCTTGCCTTCGGTACATTGAATCAACTGCCCTCTCCTCACCCGGCCAGACAACTTTGTGTTTCCAGGTGGTATCACCCGGATCGGGCATGTGTGGTGAGAATAAGTGGCTGGGCTCAGGAACAATTCAGACAGCAACTTAAAGAAGGTCGAGAGACTGTGTGACCCCATTATGCTTTGCAGAACTGGGCTGGTGCCAGAAGGTGAATTGAGGGACCTCTTGATTGAATTGGGACAGCCTCTAGCCTGTTTCTGCTCTGCATAAAGTGGGTGAACTTCCCAATTGGTGGTCCACCCCCCTTTGTTGACTGTTTGCTCGTTACCCTGATAGTTACCCCAGCCTTCTTCCTTGGGCCCCTGGCTAAGTGTGACTCTGGCCTTAAACCAGTATAGTAAGGGGTGGGGGGTTTTCACTCTAACCTCTGGGCAAAGTAGTGGGGAGCTAACTGAGAGGTGTGGGAGTGATTTGCCATGGGGTCTACATTCATATAATCAACCGACATGCCGGATATCAGTTGCACCGTGTTACGGTGCTGAGTGCGTGTGTGTGCTTCATACAGACTTGCTGATATCCTTTGCACCACATTATAGTGCTGTGTGTGTGGGGGAGAGTGTGCTGCATGAGAACAGCCTGCTAATAGTTGCACCGCGTAGCAGTGTTGTGTTACTTGGTTGTTTTTTATTACCTAACGAATACTCTGTTTTGACATTGGTTTTACCCTTGCGGCCTTGGCCCATGGTGCTGCTGAAGTGTTATAAATCCCAGTGTTTACACATGCCTGATATCATTGTGACCTGGGGTGCACCCTAGAAATGGGGTGGATTTGAATTGTGTTATTTGCCAGGGTGGGCCAAAATCTTACAACGTATCGCACCACATAATGGTGCTGGAGTAAAATAGGATTTTCCCCAAGTGGGCATATTACTGATGTCATTTTAACAGTGTTGGGCCTTCTACTGCTAGTAATATTTCCAAGTGTGATATATGCCTAGAAATACATGATATCTATGTTGTGTTATTCAATCTGTGTGTTGAATACAATCTTTATTTACATATACCTTGCAAGAAGTCTCTTTTGTGACGCTCAGTGTATTTATTGTGTGAGAGTGCTGTATCAATGCTTTACACATTGCCTCTGTGAGAAGCCTGGCTGCTCAGTGCCAAGCTTCCCAAGGATGAGCGCAGGTTATACAGTGTTTGTAATCACCTGACCCTGAAAGGAGTGGTAGGTTCTGCCTGGCTTGGGCACTGCCTCAGCCAACTAGTAAGTACCAGTTCCAACAGTTCCAACAGTATGTTTCACTCATATCATAATTGCCAACAGACCTGAGTCAGACAGAAGACTCCCAAATGCGTCATCATAAAATGGCTTTATTTCAGCTGTCTCCCCCACAGACTTGCCCACCTTCCATGTAAGGCAAAGGGCAAAATAAACAACGCCGATTTGTTTTCCAAAATCTCCTTATTTGAAGATTGAAATGTTGGCATGCATGCTCATTTGAATACTGAACCCCAGGTTCAAAGTTTGGGGTACCCTTGTTATGTTATACATTTGAATACTGAAGCATTGACGTCTGAAAACGCATGGCAGCTGATTGTCTAATTTGTAATATACTCACATTTGAAGTATAAGACTTGAGTTCTCGAGATTTAGGCAACAGTCACGATTTCAAGCCAAAGTTATATTATTTCATCTTTCTACCCCTGCTTAAAGCTTCCTTCATTCCAAATCAAGTCAATTGGAAAATTTTATTTTCCCGTTTTTTTTCTTTCTAATTTCCCTCCTATGTGTGCAAAATGTTGGCATTTAATGCCCGGTTACTTACCGGTAAACTTCATTACCCTTAGTCTGTTACATCCTTATCACAGTCACTACACATGAGATGATACTGCACCTTCAACATGAGAGAAAACATGAGGCTCAACCCACAGCTCCACCCACCCTCTGTCATATATGGCTATGCTGTACTATGGTACTTCCTGTAAATACCAAGTCAATAAAGGCTAGTAAGACAGGGAGGGAGGGCAGGGTGTAGTGACTGTGACAAGGACATAACAGACTAGAATAATTAATTATACTGGTAAGTAACCGGGCATCATCCCCACATCCTAGGTCCCCGTCCCAGTTATCACACATAAGGCATACCAAAGCCTTTGGCCTTCAGTTAAAACCAGAGACATGACAAAGTATTACACGCACAGGTAATTAACAGCAGAAATCTTCCAGTTTATTGACAAGTCATGGATTCAAAACTGAAGTTAAGACTTCTACACCAACAATTTCAGATCCAGACCCACACCCCTTAGCCAGTGGTGTCTGACAAAAGTGTGAATAGATGCCCAAATGGCAGCCCTACAAATCTCATTTACTGACACACTCTTCACCTCTGCCCAAGATGCAGATATACTTCTAATAGATCTCCCCTGGACTTCTCCAGGAATGCATGCATGGGGCAAAGAATATACCAACAGAACAGTTTTCCTAGTCCACCTATTGATAAAGATATTTGAAGTCTTGTGACCTTGGTCCTATACCCCAAACATCACAAATAAGTGGTTAGACTTCCTACAATGACTGGACCTCTCCAGACAGATCGAAATGGCCCATTTGATATCCAAGAGATGCCAAAACTCCTCCTCTGTAGTGGACAGATTAGGAAAAAAGATGGGAGCAGAACATCTGGCTGAACATGACATTTGGACAACACCTCAGGAATTAATGAAGGATCAGGACTCAACCCCCCTCCATTCTCCACCATCTTAAAAAACGGTGGTTTGCACAAAAATGCAGCCAGGTCACCCAGCAACCTGATAGATGTAAAAATACCAACTTTATAGTCAGATATTTTAAATGCACTGAAGTCAGTGGTTAAAAAGGAACCCCTTTGTAAGGCTTTCAACACAAGGAGCAAATCCCAAGAGGACAACATAGGTTTAACCCTTGGTCTAGAAATGGAAACACATCTCAAGATCCAGACTACTAGATCCTCATTTTAGAGAAGCAGCCCATCTGATTCCCGAAACATACTGATGGTCGTCAATTGGGCTCTCAAAGTAGAATATGCCAGTTTCTTATCAAAGCCGCATTGAAGAAATTGCAAAAACGCTGAAATATTACAATCCACCCGAGAAGCAGAGTGCCCCAAACACCATCGCTCCACATTTCTCCACAGTTTGGAATATGAAGACAGCATTGCAAAATGACAAGAAGGCTGGATCACCTCAGATTACTGTTGAGGTATTCCTCTTTCAACTTCCAGACCGAGAGAGGGCTAGAGGCAGACACCCCAAATCCCAAAGAGGAGAGGGAGACAAGGGGATTCTTAAGGAAGGCTGAATGGACCTTTCCTTTGGACAGAAGAACCAAGCCCTGCAAGGCCGAATAGTACCACCAAGATGACCTCTCACTCTTAATTTTTAACAATACTCGGGGAACTAAAGGAATTGGTGGAAAGACGAGGTGGCTAAGATATAGAGAGGGAATCCACCCCAAAAGAAAACCGTGGATTGGGAAATAGAGAAACACATTTGGCTACTTGGTAGTTGTCAGGTAAAGCAAACAAGTCCAGCAAAGGAGTCCCAAACTGGCTACAAAATCTGAGTAAACATCCATGGTGTTAGGGACAGTTCTTGGGTTGACAGACAGACCCTACACAAATGGTTGGCTTCGACAAAGTCTTTCCCCTCAATGTGGCGGTTCTTGAGGGACAATATATATCAAGCAAGACAGAGAGGAAAGGTGTACTAGTTCGCTTCCCCTGGTACTTGAGGGACAACAGATGTTTTTCTACCCATCACCCCATATTAGCAATCAGGTTGAGGGATGCAGATTTTGAACCGCCCTGTCAGTTCACATAAGAAATAGCAGTTCAGTTGCCTGTCTATGTCAATATATTCCAGTGCAGTATTAATCCTCGAAACACCAATAATGCATTGAGAATGGTGGTCAACTCTCTCCAATTCAAAGAATAGGACCTCTCCGTGTCAGACCATCAGTTCTGAAGGGACAGAGAAGAGCACGTCGCTCCTCAGCTTTTGCGGCTGGCGCCCGTAGTGATGATCACTGCTGGGTCTTGTTGCAGGGGAATCCTGTGTTCCAGATATGCCTGGATCAACCACCACAGCAAAGCTGATTGATCTGCAAGGTAACTGGAATCTTCTTGAACAAACGCATCCATGCTGGTTTCCAGTATGTCAGGAGGTGCATCACTGCCAAACTCAGATGTAACTGAGCCCACAGGACTAGAAAGACACACAACGCCATGTGACCTTGTACGCGAAGCCGGCCCCTCGCTGATGCAGATTTTCCACCAAAGAGTTTCTGTACCATCTCTTGAAGTCTCAGTGTTCTGTCCCCTGGCAAATACCATGTGCCCACGTAGGTCCTGAACCAGGCCCTTATAATGAGTTTGGTCTGGCATTATCTGGCAATTCGGATGATTTATGAATCAATCATGCATCAAGACTTTTTTAAACAGCCTTCTAGCCTTTCAAAGGCGCTTTCCTCAAGGCTTCCTGGAGGAGCCATTCGTCGAGTTATGGACATATTTTCCATTCCTCCAGATGAAGCAAAGCCACTAACTGTGCCGTTAATTTGGTAAAGACTCTCGAATCTGGATGTATCCCAAAAGGAAGCACCTGAAACTGGTAATGATGCAGACAAAAACTGAGAAACTTCTGAAGATGTCAATACATTGAGATATGGATTTTGGCATCCTCTAGATCCACTGTAATCAAGAAGTTGCCCTTCAAAATTAGAGATATAATGTTCTGGATGGCCTTCATCTTGAAAGGGACCCTGGAAAAGAATTTGTTGACCCGTCTGAAATCGATGAGCATTCTGAATATCCCTGAAGGTTTTGGGACCAAAAAGACAATGGAATAGCACCCTTCACCTTCCTCTTCTGCAGGGACAGGTATGATCGCTCTCTTTGTCAACAGATGTTGATAAGCATCCCAAATACCCCGCTCCTGGTTAAATCTGCAGGGCTAGGCATAATTATGGTCCCTGTTGGCTGAGGTATGGTGGGGAATTCTATCTAGTACCCTCTCTTTATCATCTTCAGCAACAAAGCATCGGAAGTGTACCTTTCCCAGATCGGTTCGAAATGCCACAATTGATACCCCCTCCCACCCCACTAGTAATGACCTGTCCTTAGAATAGTCAGGAACGCTGACGATTTACAGACAGAGGCTTAGGTTTGACCCCAAATGTCGATTTGTAGTTCCTAGTTTGGTGCCTTCTAGAAAATCCTGAAAGCTACTGTTGAGACTTCTCTGAAGCCTGGCGAAAAGGAGATATGGAAGACAACTGTAAATTTGAAGATGCAGACAGAGTCTGTTTCAAAGAAGAGGAATGCTTCTTCTCCTTAAATAGACGATGAAGTTTTTCCTCCAACTTCACTCCAAATTGACGAGCACCTTCAAAAGGCATACACAGGGCAGCCTTCTGTGAAGAGTCAGTAAGCCACTTACTTAAACAGAGATCTCTCCTGGCCACAACATGCATCCCATTCTGCCAAGGCCGAAGCACGGACAACATCAAATGAAATATCTAATAAGAATTTGAGTTGTTTCCCAATACCCTCCAACAATGCCGAACGTTCATCCTGAACCACCTGCAATAATGCCATTATATCAGAAATCAGAGACATGGCATAAGCACCATAAATGCCAGCTCTCATAGCTAGATGTGCTCCCTCATAGTTCTTTTTAGGTCTCGCCTAGCGTTGCAGCGTGAATGCGCTGCCAACGCTTTGTGAGGCATGCAGTATATACTGTAGTGTGGAAGCTTCGTGGAAGCTCCGTCCACTCTCTGCCCATTGGCTTTTATCTTAAATGCTGCCTTCCAATTGGTTTGAGGCTTGTTAGTCCCTCCTCATTCATCCTTTGTATCCTTCCACAGCTATTGGCCCCTTTACTCCTAACACTATTTTCTTCCCTGTCTCCCCACCCAACCGCCTCCTCCCTCAGTCTGTGACTTCTCCCCCTCCCCTGCCACCCCCCCCACTCCCGTTCGCATTTTCTTGCCGGCCGACACTTCCGTTTTCATCTTTATTATTGCCACCTTGAAATATGCGAGTTAAAGATGCATGCTGTACAAAAACCACTCGTGTTTAATGAACTAGATTTTAATGTTACTCTAAATATAATAAGACTCTAGGCAACATTCGGGGTATGCATGGCAACTGACGCCTCTTAGTTCACAAATGCAAAAACAACAATTGATGGACAGAATGCAGAACAATGTCATACATTCACCCCAGTACAGAGATCTGGGCCTAAATCCATCGTTTTTTTGCTCACCATGCCATTCCAGTTTGAACCCAGCCATATGCAAATCAGTCTTGACCCTGTGCCTCATGGGAACAGTCCAGCCCGAACTGCCAAGCCAGGTCCTCCCTGGACTGGAAACAAGCATCCTAGGACCGGTTTCGGGGTTTCACCCCCCTCCAGCCAGGATAGCTTGATTCCAGTGGCATGGAGAGCACGGGACTCACGTCTGAGCATACCCGTCCCACTCGAGGTGACAAATGCAAAAACAACAATTGATGGACAGAATGCAGAACAATGTCATATATTCACCCCAGTACAGAGATCTGGGCCTAAATCCATCATTTTTTTGCTCACCATGCCATTCCAGTTTGAACCCAGCCATATGCAAATCAGTCTTGACCCTGTGCCTCATGGGAACAGTCCAGCCCGAACTGCCAAGCCAGGTCCTCCCTGGACTGGAAACAAGCATCCTAGGACCGTTTTCGGGGTTTCACCCCTCTTCAGCCAGGATAGCTTGATTCCAGTGGCATGGAGAGCACGGGACTCACGTCTGAGCATATCCGTCCCACTCGGGGTGACAAATGCAAAAACAACAATTGATGGACAGAATGCAGAACAATGTCATACATTCACCCCAGTACAGAGATCTGGGCCTAAATCCATCGTTTTTTTGCTCACCATGCCATACCAGTTTGAACCCAGCCATATGCAAATCAGTCTTGACCCTGTGCCTCATGGGAACAGTCCAGCCCGAACTGCCAAGCCAGGTCCTCCCTGGACTGGAAACAAGCATCCTAGGACCGGTTTCGGGGTTTCACCCCTCTTCAGCCAGGATAGCTTGATTCCAGTGGCATGGAGAGCACGGGACTCACGTCTGAGCATACCCGTCCCACTCGGGGTGACAATTGTAAAAACAACAATTGATGGACAGAATGCAGAACAATGTCATACATTCACCCCAGTACAGAGATCTGGGCCTAAATCCATCGTTTTTTTGCTCACCATGGCATTCCAGTTTGAACCCAGCCATATGCAAATCAGTCTTGACCCTGTGCCTCATGCCTCTGCATTGTCAGCATTCCGTCCATCATTTGTTTGTTGTAACGCTTTTCGCCCTAAGTGGGATGGGTATTCCCAGACGTGGGACCCGTGCTCACTACGCCACTGGAGTCAAGCTATCCTGGCTGATGACGGCTGATAGCCAGAAACCGGTCCTAGGATGCTTGATTCCGGTCCAGGGAAGACATGGCTTGGCAGTTCGGGCTGGACTGTTCCCATGAGGCACAGGGTCAAGACTGATTTGCATATGGCCATGTCTGAACTGGGGTGGCGTGGTGGGCAAAACAATGATGGATTTAACCCAGATCTCTTGACTGGGGGAGAATGTCTGCATTGTCAGCATTCCGTCCATCATTTGTTTGTTGTAACGCTGTTCGCCCTAAGTGGGATGGGTATTCCCAGACGTGGGACCCGTGCTCACTACGCCACTGGAGTCAAGCTATCCTGGCTGATGACGGCTGATAGCCAGAAACCGGTCCTAGGATGCTTGATTCCGGTCCAGGGAAGACATGGCTTGGCAGTTCGGGCTGGACTGTTCCCATGAGGCACAGGGTCAAGACTGAGTTGCATATGGCCATGTCTGAACTGGGGTGGCGTGGTGGGCAAAAGAACGATGGATTTAACCCAGATCTCTTGACTGGGGGAGAATGTCTGCATTGTCAGCATTCCGTCCATCATTTGTTTGTTGTAACGCTTTTCGCCCTAAGTGGGATGGGTATTCCCAGACGTGGGACCCGTGCTCACTACGCCACTGGAGTCAAGCTATCCTGGCTGATGACGGCTGATAGCCAGAAACCGGTCCTAGGATGCTTGATTCCGGTCCAGGGAAGACATGGCTTGGCAGTTCGGGCTGGACTGTTCCCATGAGGCACAGGGTCAAGACTGATTTGCATATGGCCATGTCTGAACTGGGGTGGCGTGGTGGGCAAAAGAACGATGGATTTAACCCAGATCTCTTGACTGGGGGAGAATGTCTGCATTGTCAGCATTCCGTCCATCATTTGTTTGTTGTAACGCTTTTCGCCCTAAGTGGGATGGGTATTCCCAGACGTGGGACCCGTGCTCACTACGCCACTGGAGTCAAGCTATCCTGGCTGATGACGGCTGATAGCCAGAAACCGGTCCCAGGATGCTGGATTCTGGTCCAGGGAAGACATGGCTTGGCAGTTCGGGCTGGACTGTTCCCATGAGGCACAGGGTCAAGACTGATTTGCATATGGCCATGTCTGAACTGGGGTGGCGTGGTGGGCAAAAGAACGATGGATTTAACCCAGAGCTCTTGACTGGGGGAGAATGTCTGCATTGTCAGCATTCCGTCCATCATTTGTTTGTTGTAACGCTCTTAGTTCACAAATGGCATTGTTGTAGGGTGGAAGGAGAGGCAGTGTTTTAACTCATGCTTAAAACGAGCAATTTTAATAACTTCCTCTCAATTCAGTGCTATAATCTTGTGTACTGAGGTGCCTCGCTAAAGAAATGCACTTTTTTGAATTCTGAAGAGACATTATCGCACATTTACATCATGTTACTGTATGATTGACATGCCGATCATTTTCACGGCTCGCCCACTGGCTCGTATAAGCTTGGCTCGTCTCCGGCTGGCTCTACCTGTTAATTAATATATTGGCTCACGCACCTCTAACAAAGAGAGATGAATGGATACATGACAGTGAGCCCGGTAGATGGTAGAGAAATAGACTGGTGCAGACAAACAGACAAAGTCAGTCTCCATTGCCTCACGTCAGAATCATCACTTTCAATAACCTGGAAATCTGCCAGCAACTCCTGAATGCCCCAACCTCCTCCCCCTCACCTATTCTTAGCAGAAGCGGCAGATTCTGAGCTGTGTCCTGCTGGTGCAGAGGAGCACGGCAGAGTCTGTAGAAGCGCTGGGATTCCCAGCCTCTCGGGGTGGGCACCTAAGCCTTCCGGGTACCTTCACACTCAGGATAAATGAATGCATTTTGTTCTGTGCTTTAGTCGCCCCTCTGTGAGCACTGTCTGGTAGATGGAGCTTTGTGTTAATAAACACATTCAGAGAGGTGGTTGTGTACAAACAAACACCAGCTACAATACCGTATGTTTTGAACGTGTAGTTAAATACTTGCTCATCGAGTACCTCATTGGCTGATCATTCCATGGCACTACCAAAATTACATTTGGACACATTTGCTCAACTGTAAAACACTCCCTTCTATGGGTCATTTAACAACTCGGGGCTTTGGGGTTAGGTAACTTACTTTGGATGCTGTGTAAAAGAGTAAATACAAAAATTAAAGCAATGAAACTAAGCAACCAGTACAGTCTAAAACACTGTTAAAACTGACACGCATTCTGGCATTTTGTTTAGGTAATGTCGATGTTCTCATAGATGCGAGTAAAGTACTCTTAATACCTTGATGAAATCTGTACACTTTTAATTAATAGCACCGGGCGACCTTTGACAACTAGGCAAAGAATACATTTTCATGTACCCCCAAAGCCCCCACTGCCTCCTTGGCAAACTTCATTGCTTCCCAGTGTTTGGGGGATCACCAAGACGCAGGAGAGTGAGTCAAATAGTCTAAAAAATGAAAGGGAAGCCGGGATTCGGATTCACATGCTCTGATCCCAATCGCATTGGTTAGTCTGTAAGCACTACTTTTATTAATGAGTTTCGCATTAGTAAAGCACCACGTTGTGGATGTGTGGCGACACTTCACCCATGAGGTGCCAAGCAATTGTTGATACAATCCACACTTTGCGTCTTTTTCAATATATTTATAACGAAGTGCAAGACCTTTCCAAGGGATTTTGCACACTACATAGATTCACTCCAAAAATAAAACGTATAGGTAAAAAACATTGCCATTTACAATGTCAATAGCTCTAACTCACAAATGCGAGACCTATTTGCATTGCAAATGCTTGTAAATACTTTAGTATATACTTATATGTGTATGTACTTTGTGGGCTCTAGAGATCAGCCCTAGGACTCGTCTGCTTCCACTTAGGGACTTTTATTTCTGTTCAACTGCCTCTATTTAACTGTCTTGATAGAAAGCGACCAGCAGAGGTCAGTAAAATACCAGAATTGCTTTCTGCTTAGGGACTTTCTTTTAAAAAAAATTCTGGCAACTGCCTCTATTTAACTTTCTTTATAGGAAAAGACCAGCAGAGGTCAATAAAATACCAGAATCACTTTAGCATTCTCTAGATTCCAGTCCATAGAAATTGTCTTCCATGAGGACCCGTAGACAATAAACATTTTTTCAAATCTTGTATTTTCAGTGATATCACCACCGACGGCCCTCATTTTATATTAAAAACAGAGCTTTGGACTATACCAGTTCCTGCTGAAAGGCAATATTTCTCTCCATGTGTTCCCATACCTGGCATGTCACGCAGTTTGATGCTTATTTTCCCTCCATGTTGAAGAACACTAGATGTTTCAGGCTTCCAGGCTAATGTGCTGCATAGCTAAATACATATCAGGTTCCAAAGGCGAGACCGATTGCATTGCAAATGCTTATTCAAAGCAGAGTCCACCTTTTTTTATCAGTTTATCCTTTAGAATACTGCCCTCCATTACAGAAGTATGTCTAACTAGACACACCATCATAGAATCCACCAAAATTGATTCTGGAACTTTCTTTTCCATATCTTCCAATGGATATCATTTGGAATGAATTTAGGAATTGCAATTTTATTCAGTGTCTTCCATTTTTGCAACAGAACATCAAGCACATGTTAACGGATTGGCAGCCCTAGTGCAGTATTTTTCACAAATTGTCCAATAACGTGTCTTTATGCATTAACTTAAACCTTTGTTCCTGCGACGCCTTACCAAACTGCTCCTCAGAGTCTGAGGCTGAAGATGTCCAGGTCACTAAATGATTTGGGACTGGAGGAGAACCAACACCAGATATTGTGTCCAGGACAATAATCCTAATCTTTTCCTCTAAACCAGATGTCTTCAAATCTGTGGGGCGCGACCCCCAAGGGGGCCCTGGAGTCCAGGCAAGTGGGTCGCACATTTCCAGGCCTCACTTCTGTTGCGAATGGAAAACATGTAAACAGGAAAAAGACAACCACCCTTGACACTTCAGTGCTTCAGTCGAAGTTAGTCGCGTCTCCTGTTGTTGTGGTAGTAGGAAGAGTTAACAACTGGGTTGTGAAGTGCATGCTTTTAATCGGAATTGCATTTACACAGCGCGTAGCACCCCTGAGGAGGTGTTGAAGGAACAGTTATGCAAAAAAACAAATTGCATTACTTATGGTCTGTGTTAGAACCGGGGTCTCTAGTTGGCTGGGGTATGTACCCTAGTCCAAGTAGGGACCACCGCATCCGACAGGGTAGCTTGGCACAGAGCAGGAAGGCTTAACTTCAGAGGTAATATGTTAAGTATTTGTGCAACACACACCAACAGTACACAGTAAAACACGCACACAAAGACACTACACCAATGAATTATATAAATAAAAATATCTTTATCTCATTTTCAGGCAAGATCAATAATAAAGAATTCACATATGCCCAGAGTTCTTGTCTGACAGGGTTCTTTGTGAGTGGAAATAAACTAGCAACTCTGGCAGGTTCCTTTAGGCAAAACGTTCGTTCAATTGTCAGTTCAGCTTGGGCTTACGGCGATGAAAGGACAATGTGTGCAGGGTCAGTCAGAGCGAGTGTTGTGGCCAATAGGTTCCAGACACCTAAGTCAGTACATTGGCCCTGGTGCCACAGGAGTTAACCTCCCGGCGTTAATGCTCCCCGCCGTGCCCCCAGTGAGAATGCGGTCGCAGAAGGGAGGTCAAGCTGGCACTATGAATAGCCCTGCTGCGCTTATAGGGAGAACACGGCCAATCTTGATGGGAACTTGCCTCCCTTCTCCCCGCAGCACAAAGGTGGCCAGTAAAGGAAGTCAGGCTCTCCGGGGCACACCCCCGCTCCTCAGATGCCGTTTACACAGTTTCCTGCAGTTCAATTACCGTTGTCCCCGCCAGGCCCGCGATAAGAGTGTACCATTTCCGGCCGTCCTCCAAACTACTTTCCCCACAGCCTCCGGCCCCCAGCCCGCCCCGAGGCAGTGCTCCACACAGCAGCATAGCGTGGACTTTTACCTGGGGGGCAAAGGCGAGGCTGGCATCCTCCGAAGGCTTCTCTTGGTTTCGGGCATGCCTGCCCCGTGATGACACTGCACAGAGCCCTCCCGGGAACGCGCGCAGCTCTTCCCCTCGGTTCCTTTGGCTGCAATGACGCGTCCCAGTTGCTAGGCAACCCTCCAACGGCACCCAATCTTAGCACGGCGGGTCTCTGTCGTCACAGGGGAATCCTCGCCGGGCTTCCCTCAGCTCCCGTGCGGCGGCAGTGATTTCGGGGGCAATCTAATCCTGGTTCACCCGCTCTCAACGTTACGGGGGTGATCTTGATGCGCTTTTCACTCGAGTCCCAGAGGTGGTGATTTCTGCCCACAGCGCCTTCTCCCCACAGTGCTTGTCACGGCCCCGGGCCGGCAGTGGAGATTACGGGCACGCAGCGCTCTGGTCCCTTCGCAGCGCTACACAGCCATTAAGGTCCCAGACAGCGGCGGTGAAGTTGGGGGTAATTTTGAGGCGCTTTCACCACGGACCAGCGCTGATGACGGTGGAAGGCAATTTCACTTGTGAGTCACCCGCGCCAGCAGCCGTGGTGTTCCCGAAGCCCCTGGGACGATCACAGCTCTCAGGGCTTCGTTGTAGGGGCAGTCCTAAAGTTCCCTGCGCCGGTGGTGCTGAGTACAAGCACAGAGCTTCAGGATAAGTCCTTAGAACGGGTTGTTCCAAAGAGCAGTTTTTAGAGATGAAGAAAACGCTGTTGTCTTTCTGAATTCCCCACCAGCAGGGGAACAGGCAGCAGTAGCTTATGGAGACACTCTGGTGGTGTTTCTTCAGTCTCCCTGGCAGGACAAGATCAGCAGGCCATAGGGCAGCTCAGGAAGTTGGGGCAGCAGTTCCTTGGAGCAGTCAGCCTCAGCAGTGTGGCAATCCTCCTGGCGCAGCAGTCTTCACTCCACCAGAGATTCTTCCTGGGCCAGTAGTGTAACAAAGATGTGAGGCCAGGACCCTCCCTTATATACCCTACAGTCCAGTTTCTAGAAGGTGGTAGAAGTCTCTGGAAGGATCTGGGGGCAGGAGCTTCTGGAAGAGTCCAGAGAGTTCTGGGATGTTCCCTGCATTCCCTGACCTGGCTGTTACAGTGACGAAAGACAGGGCCGTTAAGACTACAGTGGGCAGCCGGTCACAGCCCATTCAAGACGAGAAGGTGTGAATCACCACTCCCACCTCCCAACCCAGGCAGCTATCAGTGTGTAGATGGGAGGGGGGAGTCTGCAGTGCCCAGCCTAAGTGTAGGTAGGAAAATGTCCACTTTCTAAAAGTGGGATTTTTAGAGTAATAGCGCCCAAACCCCATATATCATTGAAAAGGGTTCCCTGCCCCGATTCCAACAAGACCAAACATGACATACTTATTAGGTCCCAGTCAGAAATTATCCCATAAGGGGGTCCCCATTGTTAACCTATAGAGGGTTAGGTCTCACTGCGTTAGTAGGGGCCTGTGGCAGGTGTACCAATGTCACAATGTTTTAGGGGAGAGCACCTGCGCCTCAACACTGTTTAGCAGTGGTAAGGCGCCCAGAGTCCTAAGTCCAACAAAAAGGTACGGTGAAAGTGAGAGGCACAAGGGCAAACATGTAGGGGAAGACCACCCTAAGGCTGACAGGTGCAACAGTCTGGTATTAATAAATATCCTAAAACTATTTGCACACTTTGTAGTAGTCTATCTCATAATGTGTGCAATGCAAGTATAAAATAATGACTTACACATTCACTGTGCTTTTTGTCACAGGCTGTGACCTCGTAGCACATGAAAAGCACAAGTCACAATTATTTACTGCACCAACCTAATTTAATTCTGTGGTTACACACAGATCTCAGCAGTGCATTAACTAATAGAGGTTTCCTAATGTACTACAGTGCATTTCTCACTGAGTAACAACATTTTTAAATGAATTTTTCATTTAAACTACCCATTATCTTATATGTAGCTACCTGATGGTGAAAGACCTAAAAACAAACAAAATATTTTGAGGCTGATTTATGAGAGGCTTGCACTGCCAAAGAGTCACTTTTTTTTTAACCTCCAGCGGCATAAGCGTCTCAATCATATCTATGAGGCGACGCAAAGTCACCGTGCGTGGCTTTGCATGGCCTCAGTAAGACAAAGCATCGCAAGTCACTGCGTTGTCTTACTCTCTCAAGTAGGTGTTCCATGGACATTGCGCTGGGTGTTCCCATGCAACACCCATGGATTTTGACGCTGCCCCAGATTTACAAAACCATGTAAACCTGTGGGAGCGCCAAAACCTTACGCCTCCCCACAGCAGGCGTAACAATGAGAAATGTTTTCATTTCTTTTTGTTTTTTCCTCTTTCCATGTGTTCTGCATTCTGCAGCTCACATAGAAAGAGGAAACCCCATTTCGGGATTGTTTTTGTGCAGGAAGGTGCCCCTTTCTGCACAAAAACAATCCTGCCTATATTGCAGCTAGGCAGTAATTTGTGCACCAACACAGAAGGAAAGGACAGGAATGCACCGTATTTCATAAATATGGTGCCTTCCTGCCCTTTCGCATTGGCGTAGGACAGCGCAACAAGAACACTTGCCGCACTGACCTACGCCAATTCCTCATAAATGAGCCCTTTGTTTTTAGCCTCACCTTTGACCACGCCCCCACGCTCACTGACCTTTGGTTTGATAAGCACTGTTTAATAATATTTCCCAACTGTAAAAATTATTTGCTGTAGGAATTGGGGGTGTTTATGGTTGTTGATAGTTGTCAATGATGAGGAGTACCAAGTTTTAGAAATTTTTGTCAGGAGGGGGTTCTTACGCCTACAAACTATTTACAGGGGGGGTCTCAGCATCAAAAAGTTTGAAGACCTCTGCTCTAAACTTTCAACCTCCTGGCCATGCCGCTTTTTAGGAGAAGAGCTTAAGTCAGAGGAAGAAAGAGGCACCGAACGGTTTATACCAGAATGCTTCCCTGTTGTATCCTCACCAACCGGCCAATATATGGAGAGAAGCACTGTATCTGTTCTCACTGTATTAAGATGCAAAGTAACAGTGAGAAAAAGCGGGCACTGATTTTAATACTTGCGGGATGCAAACACTCAAGTGTGTAGCGCGGCAGGGCCACAGGGAACTAGGCAGCTGCTGCGCTTAAATAAAGGTATGACACCAGTGCTTTTACTTTCGTGGCCGGAAGACCCCGAGCGTTCTTCCACCGTTTATTTATCCCCTCGGGACGAGCCAGCCCGAGGGGTGTAGGCATGCGTGAAAAGTGGTTACATTTTAGAGGAGAGCCCGGGAGGCTCTCTACATCCTTTCTTTCTTTTAGTAACAGACCGTAGGGTTACACCAGTTCATGGTGACGTATATACAAAGTCTTTCAGTCTTTGACTTGGTGCAGGGTTCGGCCGGAGACCATACTTCTGGCTCCGGGAGCTGGAGCTGACCACTACGCTGGACGAAACATCCGGGGACAACTCAAGCGCTTCGCCAGAACAGGCTGACCCAGCCACGGGGACGCTACCTTCACTCATACTTCTGGATTCCCGCGGCGACCGCCTCAATGTACCTGGGGAGAGACTTGGGGTTGTTTCCGGATGATCGAGTTCTTCGTGGCCAGACTCTTTCTCGCCCGTCTTCTTGAAGCTAGACACATTTCTCGTGACGGAGTGCTGTCCTCTCTGAGCAGTGACCATGGTCCCTTGAATGCCCACGACGGTCCACACCTCTGGCTCGTAGGGCGTCCGGAACTTTCAACCGGGGTGTTGGTCTTTGATCACCACTCGGTCTCCCATTTTTAGCTGGGGCCCTTGTGCCCGACGGGCCTCGCTGGCCTAGCGGTTTGTGATCTCCCTTCTGGCCTGAACCGCTTTTTTGTCTCGCTCTGAGGGTTCCCACATCGGGTCTGACAGAATGCTGTCTCGCGGGGGCCGCTTGAACAGCAGATGAGACGGGGCACACTTGGTGGTGCTGTGAGGCATCTGGCGATAGGCGCCAAGGAATTGGTCCAGAGCTGTCTCAGTGTCTTCACCTTGGTCTACGGCGATGCGCAGCGCTCGGTTCAGTGTCCGCATCAGACGTTCCACCTCCAAACTGGCTTGAGGCCACAGCGAGGTGATCTTCCGATGACGAATCGCCTTGCTCTCGAGGTACTCCTGGAATTCCCGGCCCTGGAATGGCGGGCCGTTGTCTGACTTGACCTCCTTGGGCCACACCATCATTGCAAATGTCTTGTCAAGAACTCGCTTCACATGAGTGAACGCGGTGGACGCTACCACCTCCACAATAGGGAATTTCAAAAACGAGTCAACCATGACCAGCATGTGATATCCATTGGGGAAGCTCCCGAAGTCCAGGCTGACTTTTGCCCAGGGGGTCTCACTAGGCTCTTCAGTAATCACCGGCACTGGCGCCGGATCTCCTCCTGTGATTGTGCAGGCATGGCACTGTCTCACCATCTCTTCCACCATGGAGTCCATTGCGGGGAACCAGACCTTGTTTCGCAGCCTTGCCTTTGTCTTGGCCATCCCCTGGTGGCCGACATGTGCCAGTGTGAGAATCCGCTTCTGTAGCCTTTCTAGAATTACGATCAGATGTCCTCTCAGAACAACTCCTTGATCCCCCACACTGAGTTTGTGGTGTACTTGCCAGAGCTGTTGTTGGGCGTGGCTGATCTCCGTTCGGAAAGGGCAGGCTCCATCCATAAAGTGTGCCCATCAGTTGGTGTCCAGTGCGGCCTTCACCCGTGACAGTGTCTCATCTTCTTTCGTAGCACAGCCGATCTCCTCGAGTGTCATGGCTGTGGGGCACGTGCCTTGCGACACCATCTTCACAAATGCCTCAGCATTGCATGTGTCCGTTGACGGGTCTGGAGGTGACGTGCACTCTGGGTGGCGGGATAAGTAATCAGCTGGGTTGTGGGCCCCGGGACGGAACACGATCTTGAAGTTGTAAGACTGCAGCTGTACTGCCCATCGCTCGATTCTCGGAGCGCCAGTCTGGATGAGCCTGCGAAGAGCGGGAGTAAAGGCTTGTGGTCGGTCACCACCTGGAATTCTTGGCCACATAGGTAGAGGTGATAGTGTTGACAAGCCCACTTGATGGCCAGGGCCTCCCTCTCAATTTGGGCGTATCTTGTCTCCGTGTCGGTAAGGGCCCTGCTGGCGTAGGCTACTGGCCTCCAGACCTCCGGGCCGTGTTCCTGAAGGAGGACCGTTCCCAGACCCACTGGGATGGCGTCAATGATCAGTTAAGTGTGCCGACCCGGATGGAAGTAGGCCATTACTGTCTTGTCGAGCAGTCCTGCCTTGATGTCATTGAATGCCTTGTGGGCGATCCCAGTCCACTCCCACTTGTGATCATTGCGTGTGAGGGCCCGGAGCAGCTCCGACATGGCAGCAAGGTTTGGAATGAAGCGCCCACAATAGGTGGCCATGCCGAGAAAACTCCTTACTTCTGTGGGGTTCTTCGGAGTGCTGGCTGTTTGGCTGGGGTGGCTGAGTGGGCTAAAGAACGGTGATGGATCAAACCCAGATCTGTTGACTGGGTGTGAGTGTTTGATTGGTTCTGATGCTCCGTCCATCGCCACGACCTTTTGTACCGGGCTGTTTGGATGGCTGCAGCCTTCTTGGGATCTACTAGCAGTCCCTCTCGGGTGAAGGTATGTCCAAAGAAATCAACGGATTCTTGGTAGAACGAGCACTTGGACTTGTGAAGAGTCAATCCACAGTCTTCTAGTCTCTTCAGGGTGGCCCGGAGATGATTGTGATGATCCTCTAACGTGTCTGAGAATACCAATATATCATCACTGAGGTTAATCACGCCCTGCAGCCCTGACAGTGTCTCTCTGATGGCATTTTGGAAGACTTCGGCTGTCGACGACACCCTGAAGCTGAGCCCCTTGTACCTTCGGAGCCCAACGTGGTCAAAAAGGTGGTGATATACCTGCTTTCGGGTTCAAGTTCCAGCTGATGATACCCGGCGTTCAAGTCCAGTTTGGAGAACCATTTGGCCCCATTTAGGTCAGCCACTATATCATCCATGGTGGGGGTAATGTGGCGTTCTCTTTTAACGGCCTTGTTCAGTAGCCTCATGTCCACACAGAGACGGATGGCTCCGGGCTGCTTGGGTTAGGGAGCCACGACTAGCGGGGACACCCAGGGGGTGGGGCCAGAGACCTTCTCAATCACGTCGAGATCTTCAAGTTTTCTCAGCTCTTCTTCCACCTGGGGGCGAAGATTGAACGGCACTCTCCGGTGCCTGAGGGCGACTGGTCTCACAGAGGGGTCAATGTGGAGTTTGAATTTCTTGCCCTTGAGTTTTCCTAGTCCTGTGAATAGAGCCGGGACCTCCTTCAGAATGGCTTCGGCGTGCGAATCATGGACCTGGTTGGCAAAAAAGACGAGTCCCAGGTCTCCCGCTGTGTGGCAGCTGAGCAGGTTCCCTTTTCTTCCCTCGGTGATGTGGAATTTGGTATCGGTGGTGTATTTTCCGCTGGCAACCTTGGCCTGGATGACTCCTCGGAGAGGAAGTGGATCAGTTCCTCCGTAGGTGTAGATCTGGGCCCTAGAGGGTGCAAGTGGGGGCCGTGGTGACAGGCGGACGTATTGCTCGGAGTCTATCATGTTGACAGAGGCGCCGGTGTCAATGAGGGCCTGAACAGCCGTGCCCCCCACTGAGAGGGAGCACATTGGAAGTGGTCTTCGGCGATGGTCCGTCCTGCTGATGTATGACACCACAAACACCTCATTGTCATCGTCTTCAAACACAGGATATCGTTCCTGCTGCTGAGCCTCCGATGTCGACGGCGGATCATCAAGGGAGATCTGGCGAACACTCTGCGACATGCCCCTTGGCTTCGACGGAGTCTGTCTGAACCGTCCGCCGCGGCACACTTTGGCATAGTGATTGAGCCTCCCGCAGCGTGATCATGTCTTCCCCTTTGCCCCACAGACGGCTGTAATGGGGCGCCTTTGGATTGCCTCAACCCTCTCTTCTTTGATTGGGGGGTGTCTGGTTCCATGTGAGGCGGCAACTGCCGTGTGTAAGGCAGCCTCCATTTCCTCAGCACGGACGCTTGACAGCTCGTGGGAGTGGGACAGGACAAGGATCTCGTCCAGCAAGATCCCAGTTTCCGCAGGAGTTTGGAGCGGCATCCCAGGATGATTTGGTCCCGGATCTCCTCCCGGTGATTCGTGAAGGTGCACGTGCTGGCCAGCCGGTGCAGTCGTGAGTAAAACATATCGACGGACTCCGAGTCCATCTGTGACGCCTGCCGAAACTTGAACTTCTCGAAGTCGGGGTTGAGTTGGGTGTCAAAGTGCCTGTTGAGCGTGGCGACCTCCGCCTCGTAGTCGTCGTTGTTGCCCGTGTTGGGGAGCGTTTCGAAGAGGTCATAGATTTCCGAGCCTGCGTACTAGATGACAAGCGACCGTTTCACGGTGGCATCGGTCTCCCTTGTCCCTTTGAAGTAGTGGTTGAGCCGTCCAACCCACGCTTTCCATCGTGGGGCAGCCGTGACAGGGCCTGAGGCTTCACTGAATGGGGGCAGAGGTGCCACGGCCATGTGGCTATGTCCGGCGGGCGGTGCATTGGCACCCCTGCCTGGATTGCTTCCCCCGGCCTGTTGGCTGGCAGCGCCAGACGTGGGTGGGTTGCTCATGGCGATCGTGCATCAGCACACTGGTGTGAGGGTGTGATTTTGGCGCAGAGGATCCATGGGTGGGCTTGCGCACTAGTGCTTGGCCATGCGCAACGGACTGTCTTTTGGCCCTGATGGCGCAGAAGAGGCGAGTTTTGCTCTTGGGCGCTGACTGTGGCGATGATATCTCATTGGCACGCATGCAGGAGATCAAACCGGGCGCCAAAACCTTTGTGCGTGCTGGTAGGCCTTGCTGGGATCCCAGTATGTCCTCCTTTCTATTTCCTTTGCCAATGATTTTTTTTCTTCTTTTTGTGTGTGATGAAGGCCGTGGAGTCCTGCCCTCTCTCACACCCTTGTCCCTCGTCTTCTTGGCGGGTGCAGGCAGCAAACTGGGCAGCCACAGATGTGGGGCCATGCAGCAGAAAGGTGTTGGGGCCTAGCACTCGGCCCAGACGCAGACGGACGTTGGTGGGGGCTGAAGGCAGGAAGGAAAGGCCATGTGCTGGTGCAGTCAGTGCAGGGAGCAGGAGTGGCTGATCACGCCACCGCGGGGAACACAGCGGGGAGAACCTCACGCGGCGGGAACTCACCCCAGGTAACGGCCACAGCACACGCCGCCGGCTGAACGCGCTCCTGCTGGACAGGGAGATGCATGGGTGGGCGCGAGCACAGCGGTACTCATCTCACAGGCAGGCAATGCAGGCCGTGGACGTCACGCAGGCCCACGGAGACACCAGGCAGCTTTTCACCGGCAGACGGAGCAGGGCTATGCGGTTGGGCTCCGCGATCTGCCAGCAGTTTGCCAAGTGAGTGGCAAGACACGCGAGGGGTGTGATTGGCCTCGTTGCCAATGTAGCACGGCGGGGCCACAGGGAATGAGGCCACTGCTGCACTTAAATAAAGGTATGACACCAGTGCTTTTACTTTCGTGGCTGGAAGACCCCGAATAGGGCTGTGCCTGCCTTCCACAATGCTGGCTCCACCCCCTGGGGAGCGGCTGATGTCTCTGCCCTGCACTGTGAAAGGAAAGGAGAAGTCTGGTAAACAGAGTGCTCAGGAAATGGTTTGGACTGGGCAAAGGCCCCTCTGCCTTCAGAGGACAAAGGATTTCTGGGTATAAATATTGGGACCCTGATCCCAAGAACTTAGATCACTTTGGGGAAAACAAGAAGAACCTCTGCTGAGGGAGGAACCAGAAGAAGCTGAGGAGGAAACTATCCCTGAACCTGGGGGATTGACCTGCAGTGGTTGCCTTACTGCCAAAGAGAGGAGAAAGGAACTTTGTGTGTACTTTTGCTCAACTTGTGAAGGATCTCCAAGGGCTTGGAAAAGAGCTTGCCTCCTGCTGAAGTCTCAGGAACAACAGACTTCGCCCCCCAGCTCCCCAGAGTTCTTTGGAAGTGCCTGCTGCTGTGGTTGGGCCTTCTGAGGGACTGTGTGTCGCAAGGAGCTGGAAGTGCGACTCACGAAGGAGAAGCGTGCCGCTGTCGCATCTCGTAAAGTGTGTCGCCGCTGCAGCATCGCATCGAGCGGAAGCGTCTCGCATCATCCAGGAAGTGTCCCGCAACGCCGAAGAAGCGTGTCGCCATTGCAGCCATCGTATCTGACGCATTGCACCGCATCAAGAGAAGAGTCTCGCATCGAGGAAGAAGCGTGTCGCCATCGCAGCCATCGTAGTTGTCGCATTGCACCGCATCAAGAAAAGCGCCTCGCATCCATGGAGAAGCGTGCCGCCGTCGGAGCTGCTGTCGTCGCATCGCGTAAAGGGGTGTCGCCGCTGCAGCATCGCATCGAGTGGAAGCGTCTCGCAACGTCAGAGAAGAGTGTCGCTGCCAAGGCCGCTGTCGTCGCATCGCGTAAAGGGTGTTGCCGCTACAGCTGACTCATCAAGTCGAGTCTTCTCGCAACATCGGAGAAGCGTAACGCATCTGGAAGATCTTCACGTCTTTATTTCTTTGCACCAAAAACTTCATCGCATCAACATCGTTGCAACACTTTTGTTGCCCTGCATGTTGCATCTAAAAGGTACATTGACTTGAAGTGTTGCATTTAAGAACTTAAGAGAACTAAGCAAAATCCTACCATCTAAAAGTAACAGTATTGTGTGTTTTTGTCGTTTAATGGTCTTGTGGTAAATCTATATAAAGAATACTTATTTTTTATATAAAACCTGTGTGGTGTCCATTTGTAGTGTTGTCACTTGGTTACTGTATGTGTTCACAAATGCTTTACACACTGCCTCTGAGATAAGCCTGCCTGCTCGTGCCAAGCTACCAAGGGGGTGAGCAGGGGTTATTTTAGGAGTGTACCCCCTTACCCTGACTAGAGGAGAGGGTCCCTATTTGTCACAAGTGCATACCTGTGCCAACTAGAGACCCCCGAGTCTAACAGAGAGTAATTACCCAAGACTAGTGGGCATTATGCATGGTACAGGGTTACAAGTTGGAATTCTATGGAACACCATCCTAGAGTCTTATCGCTGCTCCTCTACATTTTTCCCTACAAGAGAAGAATTTGTAGACTGAGATTCACAAACTGCTGAACAAAGAAGACATATGCCTTTCGCAACCCCACCCCAGGGGATTTGTCAGCAGGCTTTTTCTAGTGAACAAGGGAGATGAGAGTTACTGACTAGTGTTGAACCTATGACAAATTAGTATTGAACCTATGAGATTTCAATGCATGGATAGTCTGCCGTCATTTCAAGATAGAGGGAATCCATCTTTTGATGGATCTGCTGCAGGATTGGATAGTCCATTTAGAGTTGAAGGCCGTCAACTTTTCAGTGCCCATTTTTTACTTGCACAGGAGATCTTTCCAATTCCACTGGGGAGCTAATTGGTACGAGCTCAACATCCTTCTGTTTGGGCTCCATTCAGCTCCTTGCTGTTTCACAGTGGTAAACGTCTCACGAGCAAAAGGAGATTGCTTGATCATTTATTTAGACAATTTGATCATTATGGATCAAGACCAATCCACGGTGAGTCTGCACCTTTCTTGGATGATTCAGCTTTTACAGGAGTTGGGGTTTGTCATCAATGAGGCAAAGTCAGTTTTGACACCGACCCAGTGCATGGAATTTCTGGGATTCCAAGTGGATTCAATAGAGATGGAACCATAAAGTGAGGAACATCATGAAATAATTCAGGTTTGAGTTATCCAGTCAGATTGTATTGTTAAGAGCCTTTGCCAGAATAGTGGGTCTGTTAGCCTCATCCACCCAGGCAATATTCCTGAGGTCCCTACATTACTGGGTCCTCCAGAGATTGAAGATCTTGCATCTCGCCAAGGGACTATCTTACCAGAACAGATTCCCATATTACAGGAAGCCAGAAAGGAGATAAATTGGTGGTTGGATCACTTGGATGTCTGGTATGGCCGGGATATATTCAGTCACCTTCTGGAGACAGTGATAGAATCAGATGCCAGCATGTGGGGCTAGGTCACACACTGTGAACCTCTATCCATAGGATGCAGATGGTTGGTATTTGGACTCCGACTACACATAGACTGTCTGGAATTGCTGACGGGTTCCTTCGCCATCAAGACCCTATTGCCTCAGAGAGAAAACTGTTACATTTTGCCGCAGATGGACAATATCTCAGTAGTGCAGTGCGTCAACAAACTAGGCGGGAAAAGATCTTGCATGTTAGTTATTGCCAAAGATTTTTTTGCACTTTTGTCTTCAACATTGCATCTCGGTAATTGCAGAGTATCCTTCTAGGGCAGAAAAATGCATAGCTGAGTAGAACTCGAGATATCTGATCGACAACAGTAACTGGATGTTGTGTCCCAGAATATTTAAAATTCTCAATCATACTTGGGTGTAGAGACCGGCTGGTCACAGGTCAGGTGTTTCTTGGTGTATGTATTTACCAGCCACTCTCTGAGGGCTAGCTACTGATATCACCCCAAACACATCCATCACAGGTGTCACAGGACATGTGACCCTGCCAATAAAAGGGGCCGGGCGCACGTGCCATGGCCAGTTCTAGAGAGTAACCCACTGTAACTGTGTGATTACGTATTGTGCATGGGGGCCTAGGGCCCCGCCCTTTGCATTGGCGGCGAGGGGGTTGGATCTGTGCGTGTAGCCACCTTGATGTTGGGTAAGGAGGGAGAGTGTAGCCCGTGTTGAGGGCAACCCCTACCAGCAGCAGTGACAAAGTGGCAGACAAGGAGGCATTTCCAGTGACCACCCGGGCGAGAGGTGAGCCCAAGGGTCAGAGTTCTGTTACATCAGGCCAGCTGAAGAGCCTGCTTGGGGAGGGGAGACTTCTCTAGAAACCCGCAGTGAAGAGGACCCCACCCCACAACTGCATGGGGTAGAAAGAACATTAAGCCGATGGCGATGCAGGAGAAGTGCCTACAAATGAAAGGAGCAGAGTGTGCTGGTTCCTGACAGCGGTAGGACACAGAGGGCGTATTGTGAGGCGGGCGGTGTTAGCCGTATGTGCAGCATCCTCTACTTGATGAGCTGGCTGTCTGAAGCCTATGCCTGGGTGGTCGGTTTGATGGTGCCGCCCCCCCTATGGGAGTTCTCCCACTGTGTGTGATGAAGTGGATGCCATCGGACATGGTACCCCAACCGCGGGTGAAGAGAGCTTGGTGTGGCCAGCAGGATTAAGGAGGCTGCCGTGGAGTGGCCATGCACTCAGTAATGGTAATGCGGCCGGTGAGAGAGGGCCTGGTTGTGCCCATGCGGTGATGTCACAGCAGCAGCAGGCCTAGCTCCCTGTGGGGGGAGGAGCAGTTGCAGTGCCAAGGAGCTGCTGGCTGCCGTGGCGAATGTCATTAAGGAAGCCACGTCACCTCAGAAAAATTGCTGCCCTGGCTCCCGCTTATAAGGTCGCGAGCACAGTACCCCCCGGGCGACCATCTGCGTACCGCAGTGGGGACATGCAGAAGTTTACAAGGGCAGTGGGCCTAAAAGCATGAAAAGTGAGGCCGTGACTGCTGACCATGTGCCTGACCTGCATCGGCTCTGTGTGGGAGTGAAGACTTGTGGCATCTGGGCACCCAGCTAGGACTGTACTGTGAGTGAGACCCCTGGAGCAGCATACACTGCGAATAAGCCCGGCGGCCCAGAGAAGGGAAAGGATGCCCCGGGTCCCAACGACACGGCTATGATCCCGGGTCATGACCCAAGGCAAGTGGCATTGAAGGGTTAATTCTGGTGGGGTGGCACGGGGAACTAGGACACCAGTGATTCTTTTAGCGGTTCCCCGTCACAAGACCTTCCCCTGAGATTTCCAGTCCCCTTTCCCCCTGCACAACGCTTGGTGGTGGTAGCACGTACATCTAGAATAGGAGGCCTTGTGCTAATCCCGGTATTTGTTCTTCATTTCTTTTGGAGCACCCGGGAGGAGGCAAGAATCACGGAAACTTCGGAGCCCAAGCCCTGAGGACAACCCAACAAAGGGAGAAGACGATCCCCAGCCATTCTGTGGCCATTGTGTTTATTTTTTTGATTGACCAAATCCATTGGTTTTTTTTAGGAAAAATATACCCTGTCTATGTGACTGTTAAAGCAAAAGAACCACAAACGATGTCACCATAATAAAAGAAAGACATTGAAACGTCTATATTCTGTGTGCCCCAAGTCCCCTTTCACCTGCCGGGCCATCGAGCCATCTACAAAGTGGTGTCAGAAGTGGGATTTTTTCCCTGTCCCTACTTGTCGAAACATGACACAACCCGTGCCTTTGGAGGATGTCGTTGCCCAGTTGGCTGAAGGACAAAGACACTTGCAGATAGTGTTTGAGCAACAGTTACAGGCAGCACAAATGGAGAGGAAAGCCCTACAAGGAGCCTTGAAAGAACAAGCCAATCTAGTCACTACTAATCAGCAGGTCCAGGACACAGCCATATTGAGGCTCACTGACTCCATAGTAAACACCCGAGTACGACCGAACGTCCCCGGAACGGTGCTCCAAAAATACCAGTAAGGGGATGATCCTGATTATTTCTTTTTGAATTTTGAGCGGGTGGCGTCCACAGCAGCATGGCCCCAAGAGAGGTGGGGTCAATACATCGCCCCACTTCTCTCTGGTGAATTACAAGCTGCCTATCAAGCAGCCAATCCGGCTGGGACTACAGCCTATGAAGACGTGAAGAAAGCTATTCTTAAAAAGGTTGGAGTACGATCAGGAACATTATAGGAACAAATTTAGAAAGGAAAAATGGTCCGTTGGAGACAACCCTCAGGCCTTTTATTTTAGGATAAGAGACATGGGCAACCGATGGCTAACACCACATGTGTCCACTGTAGAAGAAGTTGTAGAAAAAGTCTATCTAGAACAATTCCTGGATGCCTTACCGCCTAGTACACACTCGTGGGTGAAGCAACATCTGAATCTCACTCCCACATCAGTGGAAGAGATCGCTTGTGCCTTTCATAGGGCTCCAGATTTTAGAGCTGGTATTACACTGCCCCAGTTCCCTCTCCCCCCAACATGGACCCAAACACACCCATCCCCGAGAGTCCCCCTTAGATCAGAAAGCAAACCCCAGATACCTCCCCGTCCAGTCCTTGGACCCCTGATCCCACCGTCAGTTGCCAGCGGACAGGGTCCACAATGTTTCAGCTATGCCGAGTGGGGCCACCTAGCCAGACAATGACCCCACCATGCCCCACCTGTTGAACCTATGGAGGTGGGTTATACCCGAGGCAGGATTTTCGTAACAGGGAAGGAGCCTCAACAATACAAGAAGGAGGTGTTTCTCAATGGCAAGAAAAGGCAAGCGTTGTTAGACACTGGGTGTCACGTTATGGTGGTGGATGAGTCATTGGTCGGCCAACCTCAGATTAGAGACACAGAACAAGTGAGGGTAACGTGTGTACATGGGGACACCAAAACATACCCTGTGGCAGAAGTCCTTCTAGAGGTAAATAATTATCCCCACCTACGGAGGGTGGGTGTGATCCCCTCCTTGCCAGAAGCAGTCATTATAGGGACTGATCACCCCCAAATTCGGGACATACATGGAAGGAACAAAACAAAATGCCAGGGCATGGTTGCAAGAAGCCCCTTTTAGCGGAATTGAAATAGGCAAACCAGGCATTAGAGTGAAGAAGAGCAGACAAGAGAAACAAAGGGAGAAAAGGGTTTTCTCTTGCTCACAACTGTCACGTCCTGCCTTTCCTCTTTCCCTTTCAGACACGGATGGAACAAAACCCAGTAGCTTCCGTACAGCCCAATGGGAGGACAGTTCTCTCACACATGCCTGGGAGCAGGTCCACGTACAGCCACCGGATAAGGTAGGACCTTATTTCCTGGTAAAAAGAGGGTTATTGTATAGAGCTGTAAAGGGGGATCCTGCATATACCCACCTCCTTTCGGGAACACGTACTCATGCTAGCCCATAACAACGTAGGGGGTGGACATTACGGCAAGGAAAACACCCTGAAATACCTCCTGGAGATATTCTATTGGCCAAGTGTGTACAGAGACATAGCGAAACAATGCGCTGCTTGTGCACGTTGTCAATACACGAATCCCGGGGGTGTCATGAAGGCCCTGCTACAACCCTTGCCTATCATTGATATCCCCTTTAAATGGGTTGGTATGGACCTGGTAGGCCCCCTGACACCCTCGGCCAGAGGACATCGCTACATTTTAGTTATTGTGGATTATGCTAGTCGCTACCCCGGGGCCTTTCCCTTATCAAGTATGACCACTCCAGCTGGAGCACAGGCCATGATAACTTTGTTCTCTAGAGTGGGATTTCCGTCCGAGATCCTAACGGACCAGAGGGCCCCTTTTATGTCCCGCCTGATGATGCAAATATGTACGATACTGGGGATAGACAAAATTAGAACCTCAGTCTATCATCCCCAGACAGATGGCCTTGTGGAGCGGTATAACCAAACAATTAAAAATCTGCTCTGCAAGGTCATCTCAGAAACTGGAAGGGACTGGGACCAGACGCTACCCCTGGTTCTCTTTGCTCTACGGACACACAAGCAGATATCCACTGGGTTCTCCCCTTGCAAACTGCTTTTTGGGCGGAAGCCTAGAACCCTACTGGAAATGGCGGTCGAACAGTGGGAAGAAGAAGACGAGAGGGGAAAACCCCTATTAAAATATTCCTCTGACCTTAAATCTTCCTTAACACAGCTATGGGGGAGGGTACACGACAACTTGAGACAGGCCCAGGAGACACAGAAAAAGTATTACGATCGTAACAGCCAACTTAGAGTGTTCCAACCGGGTGAGAAAGGTCTTCTGTTACTTCCTTCCACAGAAGATAAGTTGCTGATGAAGTGGCAAGGGTCGTATCTGATAGAGAAAAGAGTAACACCAGTCACCTATAGCATACTACTACCCCACCGCGTTGGGGGCAAACAAATCTACCACGTAAACCTCTTTAAAAAATGGGAGGAATCACAGCCCTCCCTAGTGGCGAGAACTCCGGCCCACCTAGCCTGTACTTCCAAACCACTGGAAATATCTCTTCTATCTGTCCAAGACTCCGTAGTCCAAACCGTGCCCACTGGGGAGATCTTATCACCCACACAGTTAACCCAGTTAGGGGCCCTGATGAAGACCTTTCCTGGCCTATTTTCCACTAGTCCCGGGTTAACCACCTTGGTTCAACACGAGATAGTGTCCCTGGAGACAAAGATCATAAAGCAAAAGCCCTATCGTATCCCGGCATCCCGTAGGGAAGCTGTGGAAAAGGAAGTATCCAACATGCTCCAGTCAGGCATAATCGAACCCTCCCAAAGTAACTGGTGCTCCCCGGTGGTGATCGTGTCAAAACCAGACAGTAGTCTGCATTTTTGCATCGACTTTAGACAAGTGAATGCAATAACCAAGTTCGATACGTATCCCATGCCCCGAATAGACGAGATGGTTGAATGTTTGGGCAAAGCCGGGTATATGTCAACCCTTGATTTGACGAAAGGGTATTGGCAGATTCCCTTGACTTCCAGCTCCAAAGAGAAAACAGCGTTCGCAACACCCTCAGGCCTTTACCAATTCAAGGTGCTTCCTTTTGGGTTGCATGGGGCACCAGCAACCTTTCAAAGGTTAATGGACCAGGTACTAAAACCTCACCAAAGGTATGCCGCAGCGTATCTTGATGATGTCGTTGTTTTTAGCCAGACCTGGGAGGAACACTTGGTACATCTAGACTCCATTTTCTCTGCCTTACGATCGGCTGGCCTTACCATCAACCCGAAAAAGTCACTACTGGGTACAAACACAATACAATATCTGGGTTATATGATTCAGGAAGGACACATTAATCCCCAAGTATACAAGATAGAAGCCATTAAGACCATCCCTAGGCCCACAACAAAACGAGAGGTCTGTTCTTTCCTGGGTTTCATTGGTTACGATCGCAGATTCATACCCCGTTTTTCCTCCATACCAAGTCCCCTAACAGATCTCCTGTCTAAAGCACATCCCACACGCATACACACCTGGACTCCAACACATGAGGATAGCTGCAGGGCCCTAAAACATGCCATATGAACAGCCCCAGTGTTGCATTGTCCCGATTTTGACGAACGTTCGTCCTCCAAACGGACGCTTCTGGCCACGGACTGGGCGCTGTGTTATTCCAACCTGATTCCAGCGATGAACTGAAACCCCTGTTGCATATCAGCAGAAAACTGTTTCCCCGGCAAACCAACTATTCAACGATAGAAAAAGAATGTTTAGCCATCAAATGGGCTAAAGAGTCCCTACAATACTATCTGTTAGGCAGAAAGTTCCTTGTCTTTACAGACCATGCCCCTCTTACTTGGCTTGCGAAGAATAAAGACACCAATACCCGCATCCTTAGATGGTTTCTCGCCTTACAACCTTTTTCGTTTCAGACTATACACGTACCAGGCGTGAAGCAAGTCAGTGCTGATTACCTGTCCCGGCACCGTCTTCTGAATGGCCCCAACGTCCATTCCTAAGGGGAGAGATATGTGAGAGTGCCGACAGGGCACCTGACCGGAAGTGGAGCAATACGGGTGAGGACGCTGAAAACTCGCCGGAAGAACCCAGCGGTCTAGTGGCGCTAGGGAGATACAACGTCAGGACGTTATCACAGGCAGACGAGGATAAGGGAGGAGACTCGGACACAGAAAGCGTCGGCGGCGTGAGAGGCGAAAATGGCAGAGACGCGGAGGAAGAGAGACCGAAGAGAGGAGAGCGCGACGAGTCGGGAGAGGAGCCCAGCAGAAGTGAAGACGGGAGTCCTGAGACCCCTGGTGCAGCATACACCGCAATTAAGCCCAGCGGCCCAGAGAAGGGAAAGGACGCCCCGGGTCCCAATGCCACGGCCCTGATCCTGGGTCGTGGCCCAAGGCAAGTGGAATTGAAGGGTTCATTCTGGTGGGGGTGATGGGGTGGCACGGGGAACTAGGACACCAGTGGTTCTTTTAGCGGTTCCCCGTTACAAGACCTTCCCCCGAGATTTCCAGTCCCCTTTCCCCCTGCACAACGCTTGGTGGTGGTAGCATGTACATCTAGAATAGGAGGCCTTGTGCTAATCCCGGTATTTGTTCTTCCTTTCTTTTGGAGCACCCAGGAGGAGGCAAGATTCACGGAACTTAGGAGACCAAGCCCTGAGGATGACCCAACAAAGGGAGAAGATGATCCCCAGCCATTCTGTGGCCATTGTTGATTGATCAAATCCATTGTTTTTTTGAGGAAAAATACACCTGGTCTATGGGACTGTTAAAGCAAAAGACCCACAAACGATGTCACCATAATAATAGAAAGACATTGAAACGTCTATATTCTGTGTGTCCCGTGTCTCCTTTCACCCGCTGGGCCATCGAGCCGTCTACACTCTGTTTTGGCCCCGTGGGGATGGACTGACACTGGATGCTACCCTAGTTGGTGCTGTTATTCCAGACTCAAACTTATTATTTTTTTTCATACCATCTGCCTTATTTCCGATCCCCCTTGACTCTTTTACTATGTGTACCTGTATTTTCCCTTCTTCTGTTACACTTCTCAAATGTGTTGGACTTTACTGTTTATTTTTTTCCCTGATGTACTTTCTTCCATTGCCGGACAGATCTGACCTGCTTTCAAGCCCCTTGACTCTACCCCCTCCCCCATTACCTTCTATCCCCTATGGGGACTTTTGTCTGTCTTCGTTATACTATGCTCCAGTAACTAATGTAAACTATGTAAAACTGTTCTCATGTAAAACGCTATGATTCCTCCGGGTCTAACCAGCCTCAGCAACTTCTGAGGAATCTATTAACCTTCTACCGTCCGCAGAGAACTAGCAATATGGCCGAGGAATACGCCGATGAATTAAGGATACTTTTTGAACCCAACACCGGAATCTGAGGTGCATGTGAAATATACTGCACCCCTGAAATCTCTCTGAAATACTACTGAAACAAGAAACACTAACTGCAGCCCTGATGAAGTTCCCCTTGAGGGAATGAAACGCGTTGGCTGGACCTTTTTATCAGATGGAACTCTTTAATAATTGAAATAAAGAAGATATTTGTTTATAACTTTATGGCTTTTTGGACTTTCCAATCCGTGCACCCCCGTTTATCTTTTATGCTTTGTTGATCTGGAACACAGTAACGCTGCTCAACAGCTGGCGTTTGGGGTTGATTGCACGACGATTATTTTGTTTGGAACTGGTG
Source organism: Triturus cristatus (assembly GCF_964204655.1). Classification (NCBI taxonomy): domain Eukaryota; kingdom Metazoa; phylum Chordata; class Amphibia; order Caudata; family Salamandridae; genus Triturus; species Triturus cristatus. The sequence goes on along the minus strand of NC_140584.1, from coordinate 320,091,965 downwards.
TGAGGTGCGGCAAGAAGGGCCCGCCGTTGTTGTAATTAGAATATCAGCAATATGGCCGATGCCTGGTGGAGCGACCTAGGTAGCTATAGAGGAGATTGGCTGTGGATTTCCCCTCGACCTTCACCTACCCCATCGGACATTGGGCAGACTTTCCTTCGTCTCTCCGCCATGTCTCCGTCCTCCCACGCCTTCTGATAAATCAGCCGGCTTGTTTGACTTTCTCTTTTTCTTTTTGGTTCCCCTGAATTGCTTTACCCCTTGCCGGTCTTTCCTAACCCGATCTTCATTCCAACCCCATTTTAATTTTCCCCTCTTCCTTCTATACCCCATAGGATGTGTGTATATGCTTAAGCTATGCTCTAGCAATCTCATGTTACTGTTTAACACTGTTTTTTCCCATGTTCTACCAGGCTCCTGTAACTGACATAATTTTGTAACTAGATAATCCTCATGTGAAGCGCTCCGATACCTCTGGGTCTAGCCAGCGCTATATAAAACTCTTCAAATAAATAAATAAGGAGAGGCTGGCCACCCAGAAATATTCAGCTAGACCAAGCGAAAGCTGAAGCCTGCGGAAGAGAGCAAGCTGGACCATGTGTACTCCACCAATTAGGTTGCACGTGAGGATGGGTTATGGTCCTGTTAGGACGTCCTTAGTGACCTCTGCCGTGGGGCCTTTCAGAGGATCCGAGCAATCCACACCGGCCTGTGGCCATCCAGGGGCAATGGCCTCAGGGATTAACAGTGAGATAGGAATCCTGACACAAGAGATGCGTCTCCAGCAGCTCCCCAGCAGGTACCAGGAAGCATGAAGATCTCTGTTGGAGTCTGGTTACCCCAACAACTGACCAGTCAATGTCAGTGCACCGGAGTCAGAATGGCAGGAGTAGCACGACCTGGGAATAACTACCAGTGAGGCGGAGCGAGGGACTTGAAGGTGGGACTCATAGCAATTCCTCCATGGGCCTATAGTATGCCGTTGGAGTGACATGGCTTAATCCACACAGTCCTGTGGAAGCCTGGTGAAGAGGACCTCAGGGGACTCCCGTGAGAGGGGAAACCTGGTAAGAGAGAGGAATCCTGGTGAGAGAAGGAAGTCGGAGGTTGCTCCTCTCTCGAGCAGCTGGAAGCACTGAAGCATCTGAGCAGGATTTGTCAACAGTAACCAAGATGTCATCAGTCTTTGAAGGCTTGTTGTCCATGTAGCTGGAGCGTCTTTAGAGCTATATCAGTCACAGACTTCACTATTGCTCCACATGCACCCTCACAGCAAGCACTGTATATAGACTACCACGCAGTGAGACCAGTTGGGACAGGACCCACAGAGCCCAGGTAAACTGTTACAATTCGGACTGGTGAGCAAGAAATTCAGAGTTCATCTACACTGCCATTCATGCCCAGAGCAGTCTGGTTAAAACGGCAGAGGCGTGCCGAAATGCCTTGTGCTCCCTGCTGCACCTGTCTACCCATTCTGTCCAGAAACCAACCTGAATAGACTCAGTGGAACTGTTATGTTCTCTCCCAGAGGTTGGACTCATTTGTCTCATTTTTAATAAAGTTTGGGAAGGATGTAGTGACCGGCTGGTCACTGGTCTAGTGTTTCCTGGTGTATGTATTCATCAGCCACTTCCTGAGGGCTGGCTACCAACATCACCCCACACCCATCCCTCACAGGAATCACAGTTCATGTAACCCTGCCAATAAAAAGGGGCCGGGCGCACATGTCCTGGGCCAGTTTTAGAGTAACCCAGGGTGTCTGTGTGATTGCTTGCTGTGCATGGGGGCCTAGGGCCCCTACCTTTACATTGGGGCCCATGTGCTAGGGACCTATTTGTATCGCGGTTGAAAACTCAGATACTGATTTTTGTCAGTTGGATGCCAGACCCCTTGGCGCAGAGCACAGTTGCATTTCACCAAACCTGGGGTCCAACCTTAAATTATGTGTTTCCACATTTGTAATGATCCTCTCAGGGTGAGTTCTCATCTCAGGCTCAACCGTCACTGTAGCGATGTGGTTTCGGCCAATGGACTATGATCGTGGTCATGGGAAATGTAGTTCTCTGTGTGGTTAAAATTATTTAATTGCCTGTTGTTCTATTGTTGGGTAAATTAGGAGAAGCAAAGCGTCGCCTTCGTACCCTCTAATAGAATGGAAAATTCTTGACGTGAGAAGTAGAAAGTTATTTACTGCTGCATATATAGAAACATAACGCTTGACTTGGAAGCTCAATTTTGAACAATTCGGATGTATCCAAGCATGTCTTAGCGTACTGTTTATTAAGGTGCCCTCAATTTGAGTTTAACGTTCGTGTAGGTTTCCGTATTATTCAGGTCAAGCAAACTCCCTCGTCCCAGTCTGTTCTATGGGCATGTATCTTTCGTCCCTTGTCCTTTCTCTAGCTCTAAGCCTCAGAGTTTATTATATATTGGGATTGTCGCACTTTTTCCGACGAAAAATTTGGCGTCCGCAGTTCGGGAAGGAGATGCGCTGGAAGGGCGTGTACGCTGAGAAACGGGAAGACACTTCACCAGCACACATGCGCAGACCACACAAAGAGCCTGCAATCAGAGAAAAGAGAGTCGCGAGCTTCATTGTGAGACTGCACGCGCGACTCCGATGACAGCGAGTGCGCGTGCGTACAAATTAAAGTAGTGACATATGCGCAGGTACGAGTCGCGTTGGGAGTTCACGCGCGTGCGCAGTTATCCCGTTTGGCTTTTGAGCTTGCGCGCTGTTCTCAGTTGGTGCACGAGCTGCTGTGCCCGCTCTTTGGTTGGCTCAGAGCGGTGGCGAGCGCGCGGGAGAGAGTGAGAAAGGAGCGCGAGAGCCCAAGGCAATGGCGGCGGCAGAAGAACGAGGGGATCCCCGCTGAGGTACGGAGGTATTCTGAGGAAACGATGCAGTTAACCTGCCGTGAGACAGAATTGAAAGACTGTTTATATAGACGGGGTGGGTATGTCTTGGGTAGAATCGTTGAGGAGGTGTGACAAGGTGGAGAATGCAGCGGCGTTGAGCGCAGATGAAAAGCGGGCCTGGTGAGAAAAATAGGGCTCGATATAGACTGGTCTTCTGTGAAATGGGGAGGAGCAGGGCAAAGGGAACTGCTCAGGGTGGCTCGTCAATGATGAACGGTTTACTCGGATGGATTTGAAGATCGTTTAGAGATCCGGTGTGGTACCAGCTGTGGACAGGGTTCCTTTTTATATGAGTCTTGCTAGCTCGGTCGAGTGTAGTAATAGTACGCGTAGTGGGAGGTGGTGCTAGTAACGTTGCAATTGTGCTACTCAACGCAAGGTGCGTTGTTGAATCCTTTTGTGGAGGCCTCGGTTCTGGATAGTTGTTAAGTACGTCTGGATTTTATTTTACAGTCTAGTTCTGAAGGCCCCTCGCCTGGAGCAGTGTTGTCCAGAAGTTATGTAGATATCTCATTTTGATTATTTCCTTCCTGCTATGCAGCCCTTTAGTCGTAAACCTTCCCTGTATTTCCGAAGGCCTCATATGGACATAATTCCATTTATTTGGCTGCTCATCTACAATATTCGTTTTTTCAGGCCTTCCAGCTTGAGTATTTTTGTAGACCACTTTCCCAGAGTATTGTGTAGTGTTTTGTTTTAGGCCTCCCGTCCGTAAAGTATTATGAGGTTCTACAAGGTCTAAATAGTTGCTTCCTCTTAAGGTAGTTTTCTCGCCTTGAGAGTTTAGTCTACGTCTTTCCGGCTTCTCACCTGGAGAGTATTAACCGCTTCTGCTAGGCCTGTGGTGGTGTTTGCTCCTTACATGACATGCTGTTTTTTTCTTCTAGGCCTGTAATCTGTATTTATTTCTGCAGTACCTACCTCTAGATTTTCAGGCTCTGAAAGTTTTGCACCTTGGGTATTTTCTCAGCCAGTCTTGCAACCTTCAACAGAAATATTGTCCCGTAGCGCACTTCTGTCTTCCACCGTGTTCTGTTTCCCAAGGCCCGCAACCGGCAATGTGGTTTAGTTTTCACACAGTACGGAGTGTTGATACCTTTGTCAAGTCGCTCATGTTAATTATAGCAACAATCGCCGTAGTTATGCGGCTCTGCCACGACAATTTTACAGAATTGGAGTACCGAATTATGTGGCCAAGTTGACTAAATTGCGCGGCTAAAAAAGACCAATTATGTGGCTTATAATTACGTTAAAGGAACTCTTAAGAAGCGCATGGTATTTTTACATTCTTTTTAAGTTTGAATGCTGTTGTGTGCATCTGCGTGTATGCTAATAGTGAACACATTACAAAGAATGACTGAACTCGATGTGCAACATTTTTTAACTTAGCTTTTTAATATCGATACAAATATTTTGTCAATTTATGCAGCAGATAATGCATTATATCGTGCGTGCTGGACACTGACTACACAGGACCACTGATGAACAATGGTGCTTTTCCAGTAGCCCTGTGAGTATGGTGTTCCATTTCGGTGGCACTTCCCTCAGTGGAGGAGTCTGTGATGTCATTTTTTACTGCCTCCCGCCATAAATGTCTCCTCGTTTAACTTGAGGTCGTTTTACCCCCCTCATTGAAATTCGTGCACAGTGGTACAACCTCTACCACATATCCAGTTACCACTTGACAATGTAGGGCACATGATCACATTTATCTCAGCTACAAGGGCACAAAGAAGCAGGGTTAACACAGCATAATGCTCCAGTGTAGTGTCCGGTCCGTGGCTCCTGGGGATAAGTTTTTCTTAGTCGGAAAAATGCTTACTAGACATCAGTTCTGACCAAGACGTGGGTACATACAGCTTATTTGGCCAGACTCTCCTCCAGGCTAAGAATTCTATGCTCTGGTGGTAGTGAATTTGCCTTTTTGACTGTCTCCAGTGGAGATACGATTTAATAAATAAAGTAGGGCCTACGGGCAAGTCTCTTTCCCGGAGTAGTTTTAGAGCGTTTAACCTGATGACACCCAAGGCAATTCAGAGGGCCTGAAGTATGTGCCCTCCCCCATTGTGTGGTCAGCCTGATCAAGATGTTTCATCTTGGGAAAACTGGCTAAATCATCAGGCTCAGATTCTCGCACCCCCTAAAACAAAGGTGGAAAAATCTACAAAGAATGTCAGCCCCGTGGTTTACAATCACTTTAACGACTAGCAAAAGTGCCTGTAAACATCTAGAAAGGCTATGACGTAGACACTATAATCCCGCAGATAAAGCCACTTATATCCTAGCTTTGAAGGAATATTATAAGAAAGTACGTGAAGAGAAAAGATTGTTTTTAATGACAAAAATTGAACAGGCAGCTAACGAGTAGGGGACTCTTCACAATTGTGAAAGGCTTCTCCTCCCCTTCTTCCACGAGATGCCAGTTTACCCCCTCAAGTGGTTGGATCAAACGGATGGCTAGTTTTTTCCATGATAAAATTACGAACATCCAAAACTGTTTTAAGAGTAAACCTTGAAAAAGATAAGACACAGGATCCCAGGCAAGTCAAAAGTCTTGCGCAATTCCTGAGCATTAGCCTTAATCAGTCCCTTTCTATCATGAAAAATCTTAAATCTGGATCTCCCTCTGACCCCTGTCCTGCTAAAAATCTATCAGCAATAGCGGAAGTGATCAATCCTATTGTGAGTACAATTTTTTAAACTCTCTTACAGGAGGGCCTTTTGCCACAAGTCTGGAACAGTGCCAAACTTTTACCACTTTTAAATAAACCTAAGACCGACCCCGACTATGTCAGCAACTATGGACCGATTTCTTTGTTACCCTTTTTCGCCAAAGTGCTGGAAAAAATTGTAAATAAAGTCATTACTGACTTATCCGAAGCGAATAATCTTCTCCACCCCAGTCAATCAGGCTTACGAGCCAATTTCAGCACAGAAACTGCTCTGCTGGAGGTGGCCGAGACTATTAAAAATGTGTTCGATAGGGGTGGCAGTGCAGTGTTGGTGCTGCTCGATCTTTCCGCGGCCTTCGACACTGTCCCTCACAATCTTTTATTACAAAGGTTGGAGAGGGACGGGATTGGAACCCTGGTCCTGAAATGGATGAGATCTTTCTCAGTAACCGGTCTCAAACGGTGTGGGCACCCCCTTTCTCAGCTGAAATTCCCGCCTTGAATGTCGGGGTTCCACAGGGATCTCTCCTTAGCCCTACACTTTTTAATCTGTACATTGCCCCCCTTGCCCTTTTGGCGGAAAAACATGGAGCCAAAATAGTATCATACGCGGATGATACTCAGTTGTTGTTCACCTGTGAGAAGGGTTCGGAGTTTGATGGGGAATGTATAAGAAACTGCCTTGGGAAGATTTTTACTTGGTTTAATGATAACCAATTAAAATGTAATTCCGACAAATCGGAAATCGTTTTCTTTGGCCCCCAAACCCATGAGGCTTGGCTCTCCTGGTGGCCACAGGGTATGTCTCCTCCGCTCTCGGAAGTGACACTTGTAAAGAATCTGGGGGTTATATTGGACTCTGCTCTTTCTATGAAGACACCAGTCCAATCCGTCACTGGTACCTGCTCCGGGATTTTGAAGATGTTGAAAATCTTTCTTCCACTTCCGTTTTCGCATCGAAAAACTGTGGTACAGGCTTTGGTGCTGTCAAGACTCTACTATGTGAATTCTTTATACTGGGTCTCCCCGAGTATTTATTAAGTCGGCTACAAATTATCCAAAATGTGGCAGTCAGGGCTATCTTTCTCATTAAGCCCAGAACTCATACTTAGCTTCTGCTCTATTCACTCCACTGGCTTCCAGTGAAAAAAAGAATTTACTTTAAGGCTATGGTTTTGGTTTTTAAATCCCTCCACGGGATTGGGGCCCCGAACTTACGAGAGACTTCTACCTTATACTCCCCAACGATCTCTAAGATCCTCCTCCCAGTCTCTAGCCTTAATTCCCAAATTTAGGCTCTCACGGGTCGGAGGAATATCTTTTCAGGTCATGGCTTCTCGCCTTTGGAATGGTCTTCCCATCTCACTTCGTCAGAACTCTGATCTTTTGTCTTTCAGACGAAATCTGAAGACGTGGCTTCTTCTGCTCTAGCTCTCCCCTTTTTAATTTTTAGGTTGGTACCTTGGGGCCTATTTCTGCAGCTTTTGTTGGTTGTCTGTGGCCATCTGTAGTGCCGGGTCACTCTCTGGAGTAGCCGTGCGCTGTATAAATCACGAATAACATAACAATAACTAGCACAGATGTTGCGAGGTAACATTAACAGCTGCAACTGTCCTCATCCCCACTTTTGTTTTAGGATAGGGTCTTGTTACATTAAGAAGTTGTGTGCTGTTAAGGAGACACAGGAAGCGCGCGTGTACAGGTACCATTTATTCAGGAATAAGCTACATGTGTGTAGACCTAACCAAGAACCACGATTTAACCAGCTCCAACCCCAGCTTTTTGACAATCTACTAGAAATGCCATATTCTGCGTGGCAGTACTCCTACAAACAGGAGAGTCCCCTAGACCCCAGAGTAAATGAGTTCTCTTTTGGGACTTAGTTTGTTTTTATCAGTGTGAATGTGTACACCGTAATAGACCCTTTCACTGTATGTAAGAGGTGAATTATTTCATTAAAGCTGCGAAGGGCAAAGATATGGGTCAGATGTCATGTCTCACCCCGATTGGCAGTTAATAGAAGAATTGTGCTTAAAAACCTTTAGGTGCTGATCCTTTTTAGGTCTCGCCTGGCGTAAGACTGCGCAGTCTCGCTGGCGAGATTTAATGTTTTGGTTAGATTTCTCTAGTGGGCTTTAAGCCCCGCCCCTCTCTTCCATTGGCTGGCATCACAGTTTATGCTAAACGGTGGCCAGCCATTGGAAAGGAGCGTCTCGTGACGTACACTTTTCGCTTTTAGAGCCGTCCCAGTTGGACTGGCTGCCCCGACTTACTGCTGGCGTAAAAGGTTTTCTTATCTTTATGGGGCCATGTGTTTGGCCCCATAAAGATATGAAACCAGTCATGCGAGTCAGTCCAACTGGGACGGCGCGTGAGCCAGTCCAACTGGGACGGCTCTGGACAGCTTGGCTCCCCATCCCTTGCATTTCAGGATTCGCTTTGCACCACTCGTTTTCGTACATCAACTCAGAGCCCCATCTCCCATTTACTTTTCCCCTTCCATTACCCTTACCTGCAGCCTCGCAACCCTGGAGAGCAATTTTCGGCGTCTGGGCCGGGCGGCAGTGACTGGCTCCGGTCCGATGGGACTGAAGAAAGGGGGTGGTTCTTTTGGGGCCTCGCTCCTGCCTCTCAGAACAATAGAGCCCTAGTAAAACCGTGTATAGCCGCCGCCGAACATCCAGTACTGCGCAGGCGCGATTCAGCTGCTCCATGATCTGTGAAAACTACACCTCCCATGGCTTCTGCACTTGCCTGCACTGAAGTAGCGAGGTGAATGCCGCGCACAGTTACCACGGAAATGAAGACACAGCGGCGGCTTCACCATCCATCACAGCACGGATGGTGTACCTGGAAACAGAAGAGATGTTTCCGGTAAGTCATCAAAACGTATCACCCAATCGGAGTTAACGGCCACTTCGGTCCACATGGCCCCCCAAGCATTGCTAAGGCGTTCACAGCTCCTTGCTAATTAATATAAGTGTGGTGTTACCTTCCAAAGTTAGTGAGCGTCCCCAATACAAAATGGCCTTTAGCTAAGACTGCACCTCTAAATATGCCCTCAGTGTTATTTTAGCCATCTCATGATCCAACGAATATCAGACTACGTCCTAAATTGCAAATATGTCCATCCTATCAAATATGACCGTTTTGCCTCGAAGTGCGTACTTTGATTCAGTATTTATCTCTATCGTAAGATTACAAGACACTGCCCCTATGCAATATGGATTCAGAAGGATCTATCCAGCACTTCGGACAAACAGTTGCCTTCACGCGAGCCTCTTCAGTTCAGGTCATTCCTTAGACACGCTAGGAATCCGGTTCTTGTTCCAAACACTGCATACCATGAAGTACTTGGCTCCTCTTCACCCGGAAGTGCATATGCTCGTCAAACGCGCATGCACGTAGACCAGATGCTCTAGCCAAAAAGCTTTGCGTTAGCAAGATGTAACACACCAGGCTCGAGAGACTACTATAATGTAAGGGACCGGGGGAAAATGTTACTTGGGAATATGGAATGCATTACGACAGTTAAGGTGGTTTACCCAATTGAGTTCCAATGATAAAAGGAGCTTCCATACCCAAGGAGTTGACTTATGCAATAGGTCTCGCCTTTTATTAAGTTAACGCCATTTGCTTTGCTACACAATACCATTAGCAAAGCAAACGGCTTTAACTTAATCAAAGGCGAGGCCTACTGCATTTTCAATGCTTGTTAAAGTTGTTTTAGGTTGACCTTCATGTCGGTCATTGCAAGCTGTCTGGTTGCGAAAGACCTATGCTTTTACGGTGAGATTAGATCCTGCCAATTGTTTACCATTGGTAGGCTTTATTGACACTTTCAATAGCTTTCTTTTTATTTGTTGCGTTGTGCTGCCTTAATTTAATATTATGTGTTTGCCTCTCTCCTGGAGCATAGTTGCTATACTGGTGTCCCTCCACTGCTTTCTATTTGGACTCAGCGTTTTTCTTTTTGATTGAGCACTCCTTGAAAGTGCATGTATATTCTAGCTGGTTTCCTTGTGTACCCCTTTGTTGTTGCTCTTTCTCACCCGTGTGTTCTCCATGTCGCGCTCACCTTTGTGTGCTTTTCCCTGTGTTTTTCACTCGAGTGCTGTTTTGCCTGCTTTTTTTTTTTTAAAGAAATAATTAATGCAGCAAATTGCATGATCATCTGCCTAAAAGTCGCCTTTGCTCTACTTCTACTTTATTAAATTGTTTCCAAATCCTTGAAGCTGTAAAGATATATATATATATATATATATATATATATATATATATATATATATATATATAATTTTTTAGGTGTCACCCACCACATTTTGTAGGCACACATGTAGAGTATGCTCTTGTCTTCAAACTGGCTTGTCCTGCTGTTCGGTGTCTTGCTGGTGCTGTGCGGCATGGCTAAAATGCCGTGGCAAAGCAAATGGGTCCCGTAGGCAAAACCTTTTGGTTTTGTCAATGCTGGTTTCAGTTACAAATAGAAATAAACATTCCCCTGTCATCAAAAGGAGATTGAAGCGTCAAGTCTTCGCTTTTGGAGAACGCTAAACAACCATGTGCAATCTAGAACACACCTGTATTCTGGGAGGGCAGCATTTTTTTTTGTTTACTTATTGTAACTTGAATCTTCTTGGGGAAATAGGTAGTGGTAAAACTCTGCAGAGTGGTTAGGGCTGTTATAATGAAACCCATAATTCAAAAGATCTCATAAATTGTGCTTTATTTTTTATTTTTAGGCCATTTCATTTAGAACATAGATAATACCTGAAAAATGAGGTGCCAGTATTACACAGTTGGTGACACTAAAATTATGTTGTTAATGTCCCGAGGCTTTTATAATTTGTCTGCTTATAAATTTGGCACCATTTGACGAATCTTGTACAACTGTTAAATCAAATTGCATAGGTGGGTAATTTTCGAAAGGGGGGTGTTGTTGAGGGTTTTGCCCTTTTCCATTGTGACCATCATGAGGAACTTTGGGGATAAAACTGTGATTACACTAAACCTGGCATGAAAGGTGACTCAGAGTAGAACCTTTTATTCCTTTGCTGTACATCTATTAAGTATTGTCTGAGATTTGCACTAGAAAAAGGTGTCAAGCTGACTTCAAACCATTTTAAAATAATTGGTGGATTCAAGGATTTGGGCTTCAAGGATTTGGGCTATCAGATTGGCTGTCAGCTACTACTAAAAATTCTTGCAGTGACCATTACCTCCTTGTCGACGTCACTGTCCTTCATACATGATGGTCAACTTCCCCCGCAGCCATATCTAAGCAAATTTAAAACACTAAAGTCGCACACATCCCTTCCCTCCAGGCCATGCCCACATCCTGTGGAACATAACCATTGACCTCCCACTGGAAACCCTGTTTATTTTTCTGAGGTCTCCTAAGCAGGTTAGCTCGGTGCGTATATCCTGGATATTCAGGTAAGTATTATGTTGGACAGAGAAGGTCTGCTCTAGCGACCTTATTGGGTAATGTTGCCTGAGGCATGGCCTTAGAGTCCCTGCTTTAGCAGGACCAGCACCTGCTCTACATTTCCATGGTAAGTTTTGTGAAACAAAGCCTGAGGTCTCTGCTCTCAGGTGGGTGTGTGCCTGGGATACCAGTATGCCTCTGGTTGGGGCGGAGCTCAGGAACCCGCTCTGGCATTGGATAATGTCGTGGGGGTCTCGCAATAGAATTTGAGGCTGCGTGAGCCTCCGTGTTGGACTTTGTACATATGGGGCAGCGCTGTGATTTGTCCAGCTTGCGCCTCAGGGGCACTTTATCATTGGTGTGGCCCTCTGCTTGCGTGATGGCATGTTGTGTTCCTGGTAGGGTGGTAATTAGTGGTTGGGACCGCCCTGTATGTTTTTATGGATCGTTCTTTTTCATTGGTTTGTTTTTGTGGTAAGTGGGCTATATATGGTGCTTTTTTTTTTTTTTTTTTCTGGCTCTTTAACGATCATGGAGGGTGAAAGAGGGTGGAGTTGGGCAAACCTAATAAGTGGGGTGAGGGTCCTGTGCCTCCATCTGCCCCTCTATTTGCTGATGTGCAAAGGACGATTGAGGCTGCAGTTTTCGGTGCTTTTTAGGCTAGGGATGCAGTGGTGCCTAAAAAGCAGAAGCTGTATTCTATCAAGGACACAGAGGTGAGGATTATGCTTCTCTTTATTTACTGACGCATTGCAGCAGCCAATAAAGCTTAAACTACATAACCTGGAAGACACAACCCTCCTGCTGTCCACCAATCACCTTACCCCCATCAAGTATATAGCTTCATAATGCGGAAGCCCTTCCTCTTTCTTTGCGAACAACCAATTAAGTCCTTAACATTAAATTCATAGAACCAGAAATCTGCTGGCCATCAAAACCTGTCCAGAAACCAGCTCCCATGAACGAAAATGAAACTCCTCTGCCATCAACCGAAGTAGTGGCAACTGTCTCAAGACCCTTCCGGTCGTCTTGGTCTCCGCTCCTGAAAAGAAAATACAGGCCATAATATCCCAACATCATGAAATACGTCATCAGAGTTAGTGGGGGGGAGGGGGAAATCATAACCAAACTGTAAACATGTTAATATATAACAATTCGTAATCCATATCTCAATAATAACCGTGCATAATAAGATACGACAAATTCTAGGGTGGGATAATCCTTGCCTCAGTGTCCTTAATAAAATTGAAAATTCTTGACGTGTCAGCTAGAATTTAATTTTTTTAAATTTTTATCTCCGGAAACGGAAGCTTCTGATTATGCTAGTTTAAAGTTGTGCGACCACATTAGATGCTACATCAAATATTGGCTTATGATAAGACTTTGAATGTTGAATCAGAAAAACAATCCACCGCAGCCGCAATGTCCTCTAAATGAGAACCATTCATGAGAACTTTCGAGGCCATAGCCCCTTCACTGAATGAGCCCCAAAGATGGAGACCTCCGTACTGGCTTCAGACAGCAACAATTTAACCCATCTGGCCAGAGTCGCTGAAGAGACCAGAGATCAACAATTGACCTGTCGCCTCATTTCGCAATTCACAAGTACAGTCCTCATAGCATTTTAACCATTGGACAACACAATTTTTTGTGATGTGGAAATGCAGGGTAAGTAGCACATCTGAAATTAGTCTTCATCTGTTGAGAAATTGTAAAAGATACTCCTTTAGGAGTAAATACTCTACCTGTCAAATCCAAGGCTCTTACATCGGAGACTCTTCTGCAGGAAATGAGGCACAGCCGAGTACGTTTTGCTGATAACTGTATGCGTGAAAGCCTCTCATTCGCTGGCCAAATCCTTATGGAATGAAGTACCACATCTACATCCCACCCTGTGGAATACTTCGCCTTTGGTGGTCTAACCAACCTAATGCCCCTCAAGAGTTTACAAATCAGAGGATATCTCCCCGCCCCCCCCTGGTTTGCCATCAACATGCGTATGGCCAGCCAAAATAGCTAAACAAAAATTAACTGTCCTATACGCCATTTCCTGACTGCCCACGTCTGATTGAAAGTTAACAATCCTCTGAATATTGGATCCCAAGTGATCCACCTCTTGTTAACCACACCAGCAAATCCATCTATGCCAAGCTGATTCATAACGTTTGTGCGTAGACGGAGCCCAAGATTGTGACAAACATTGCGTCCTGCAAAACTCCCGGCACTTGTCATCCTCGCCGGAAATTCTCCAGGCCATGGGGAACAACTGACCCTGAACCACATGCGGATGAGGATGTAAATCTGATCTTGCAGAAGTTCTAGGAACAAGAGAAGTAGAATCGGAGGAGTACAGAACAGGGTTAGTGCCACCGTTCACCTCAACTGAGCCTTCAAATAAGGAGTGATCAGGCCTCGCTGAATCATTACTAAGGCTCCCTGTGTTCCGTTTTTGCTGATTTCTTTTTTTTTCCAGGTAAATACAGACAGAAAACATTTATTTTCTTGTCTGTATTTATATTTTTAAATTTGGATAAAAATGGAAAATGGGGTGCTTTTTGAGAATTCTAAATACTGTCTGCTGTTGTAGATAGATCACAAGATACTTCTAGTTAAGTTACAAGATAGATTTATTAAGACACAGCAGAGCACTACACCTCGCCAGCTGACCAGACCATCAACTGACAAGTGTGGAACATTCAAGTACAAAGTAGAATGCACACATGTATTCTGGGAGGCTTAAGATGTGAGAACATAGAGAAAGGTCTAATGACCAAAGGTGGCCGTGTTGCGAGTAGTTTACTACATCTGCTATGGCTGCCAGGCCAATAGCTGTGTGGATTGATAGCTAAGGGGGGCTAAAAAATAAATGAATTTTAATAGAGAGGCTTTAACGGCAGTAGATAAACGCAAGGTTGATACTGAAATTTGTAACTGGTGGGCATTCAAGCACACGTGCATATTTACCTTTTAAATGTGGAAATATACTAATTTCAGCTTCATTTTTCAAAAAAAAAAACCCAACATAAATATGGATAAATACAGATCAAATTAGCAAAAAAGAAATATGGGTGGAGATGGATAGAGATGGAAATGTCTAAAAAAGAAATATCATAAAAACGGGGGGAAACTCATAAAGTGTGCCAGTCGTCCAAGATTGAAGGAATGCATCAGTCGAGCGCCCGAGATCTGGTCTCCAAATGTGGAACAGGGGGTAGTTGAGTGTGAGCGTTCAGACGTGACGCAAAAGGTCTATTGTGCACAAAACCCCCTATTCAAGTTCCGTTGGTGATACACCGTGGGTGAAGTCTCCAATCACTGGAATCCTAAAGAAACCGGGAATTCCAGTCCGCCACCACATTGTGGCTGCCCAAACGTATTCCCGGCGTTGCTGAGATGGTGATGAAGGCAATAATGCCAGAAGTCCATGGCTATTTCTTCCAGGAGAGGTGACCTCGTGCCCAACCCCCCTCCCCCCCCTCCCATAACGATTGATGTACCGTACTGCTGACACATTGTCAGTTCACAATAGTGTACAACAACTTGTTCTTCACGGGGATAGAGCCTGAATACAAAAGAACCCGCTAGGAGTTCCAGACAGTTGATATGTGGGTGTAATTCCTCTGGGGACCACTTGCACCCCCCCCCCCCCCCCCCTCCAATGATCAGCAAGAACTGATCCAAAAATGGCTTTGCCATTCCATGCATCCATATGATCCAAACACTGGGATATTTCTGTCCTGGCTTCTGTGGACAGAACTGTCTCTTCAGAGTAGATTAAACCCTTGCGAAGAGGCAAGATCTTCAACCGCTGCAGGGCCCTATAATGCATAGGGCCTGGGAATATCGCCTGAATCCAAAAGACACACCAGGTGAGCCAGAATCCTCAAGGATATAGCCTTGAGTGACAGTCGCTCTCCTCGACTTTCTTGATGGAAACCTGCTTCTTCAATTGCTGCAGTAGTTGTCAGCAGTGACTTGGAGCCCCAGAAACTCCATCGTCTGGGAGGGGATCATGACCAATTTGTCCTTATTGATGACGAACCCCAGCTCTTGAAGTAGGTGGCTCGTCATAGATAAGTGCAGTCAGTCCATCTCTGCGCCATGACTAGAATATCGTCTAGAACTCCCCTTTTACTGTCCTTTAGGTTTGAGCGACCTGGTGAAACACCAAAGGGTGGAGGAAAGGCAGAACGTCATGGCGATTAAACTCAAACCATCAATTTTGCCATTGAAACTGTCGTAGCCTCCAATGGGGTGGGAAAACCGTAACCGCCAGATAAGGGTCATCGAGGTCGAGACAAATCATCCAGTCTCCCTCTAATAATAGATCTCTCAACAAATGTATGCCCTCCACCTTGAAGTGGCGATTCACAATCCAGGAATTGAATTCCTTGAGATTTAGCACCAGACGGAACCCATGGTACTTCTTTGGAACCAGGAAATTGTGCTGGTGAAGCCATGAGGATGAGGACATGATTGTACAACCGTTCCTTTCAGCAGCAGGGACATAACCTCGCTGTCTATGAAAGCGCTCTATGTTAGGGATAAATGGAGAGAATCCGGTCTCTGACCCTGTGTTGAGGAGTAGGATTCAAGGTGAAAATCCAGGACCGTTTGAAGAACCCATGGAACCTGGGTCCATGCCTCCCAATCGTGGCAAAACAAATCAATCCTTCCTCCCACCAACGCTTCCCAAGGCTGAACAATCTATTCCTGTGAACCAAGTGTCACCGGAGTTGTTCACTCTTCTATATCCTCCACGGTTCTGTCCGCCTCTACCCCCTGATTACGGGTGGGAGAGAATTGGATTGGGTAGCGCCCCCTCGTCCTTTGGAGGCATGGTAGAATCCACAGCCTGGCGCTCGACCCCCCCCCCCCCCCCGAATCATCTGCCCCTGGCAAAAAGGCCACTGTGGAAAAACTTTGTGAGGTCAGAGACATATTTCCTTAGGTTGTTTACAAATTTGTTGCCAGACAGTCCATTGGCTAAGGAGCCCGGCTCTTTAGAGGCCAAAGCTGCCAAATGAGGATCGATCCGCATCTGAAGGATTTCCTGCGTTCTGTCGAGTTGGCATTCCCTAGAAAGCACAGCGCTCTCTGTGCCCATTCCCAGACTTCAGTTGGATCGAAATGAGAATTTAAAATCCCTAGCCCGGACTGCCAAGTCTAAAATCTTAGTGAGGGTACCTGACGCATCCAGGAGCACCCAGGGCACCCACTCAGTAGATTTTGGAGTCAAACAGAAGGTTTTTGTTGAGGACCTTCTGGGGTGGAACTGAAGGAAGTACTCCATACCCGAATCATAGGAGCTCCCATAACCAAGTCAAAAAGCTTTATTTCGATAAAATAATATCATAAAAGCATTAATGTGCAAGCATATGCAGTGCAAGGGGGAAAGCTTGTTGACACAAAATTACAAAATATGGAAAGTTTAAAAAATATGCATTTTAAGAAACCGTTTAAAATATATACGATAAAACGTTTTTGCAGTAAAAACAAGTTACAAAAAAAAAGTTCATAATTTTGGATGTAGACATTTGGCCCTGATGCTCCAGGACCGCCCAAGGAATTTGGCCTCTCCACAAACCAGTACTGGACTAGTATCGGAGCGTAAAATTCTCAATGCAATCCGATAGTTCGACGTACCCAGCAATCGACATACAGGTCCCAGCCATCGACTTCTTGGTTTTGCGTAGGCTGGGCATTCAAACATAATATGTGCCGTATTTTC
The DNA here is from genome assembly GCF_964204655.1 of Triturus cristatus. Classification (NCBI taxonomy): domain Eukaryota; kingdom Metazoa; phylum Chordata; class Amphibia; order Caudata; family Salamandridae; genus Triturus; species Triturus cristatus. Next base: position 320,075,218 of record NC_140584.1, on the reverse strand, counting down.
CGTCAGCCCACTGCAACTCAAACAGGTGGGCCGAGTTTGATAGGGAGGGTTCCATTTATTCATGTACACGCGGGTTGGCAATATGTCAAGTCTAAATTGAATGTACAGTGATCTATCTCTGGGCTTCTGTACAGTCTAGATACGGCTCGAAGCGAACAACCAGTTTATGCATAAAAAAAGCTTTGGTCAGGCTGCCTATATCAGTACTGCTGGATTCCTGGGCGTCTATCCATGTCGAATACGCTTTCTTCAGAACTGTTTTGCTCAAGGTGGCACCTTGGTCCCAGACTTCACTGAGGCCCAGTGACAAAAAGGACTTCTTGACAGAGCGTAACCAGGGGATTTTATAAGACCCCGGGGCGTTTATTATTTCTCTTAGACCTTCTGTGTACTTCGCTAGTTCGGGGGTGCGCCATAATCGAACCCAGAAAAGCAAAGGATGTAATCTTGCCATATCTTTTATCGTATGTCTACCCAGATCTCTCAAAAGGGGCTTGAGTGGCATTCCCCTCAGGAGTGAAACCAGCTCTCTCATAAATTTGTTTTCAGACCTGGAGATGTCCTCGAGCTTGTCGAAGCCCCAGAGTTCGGCTCCATACAATGCGTAACCTACAGCGTTGGCCTGATAAATCGCCAGCGCGGGAGCGATTGGTCTACTATGTGAGGTGCGATGTTCTTTGCTTATTGTTCCCGCTACCCATTTGTGGCTTAACAGCATTTTGTCTATATGGGGTCTCCAACTCAATCTATCGGAGATTCTTATACCGAGATAGTCGACTGTTTTGACAATCTCGAGAGGAACACCATCAAGCCTAAAAACATTAGATAGATTTTGTGAGTTAAAAGAGAAGCTTGGTTTTTAGAGTGTTAATGCTCAGGCCTCTCTGGGTACAAAACAAATGAAACCTATCCAGGAGTTTTTGCAAGCCTACTGGGGTTTTGGAGATTAGCAAGGTGTTGTCGGGACTCGATCACCCGCCAATGTCGGGGCGTCAGCAGGGACATCTTGTAAAAACTTCACCACCCCATTTACAAACAAGGAAAAAGGAGTGGGAGCCAGCACGCAGCCCTGTCGAACTTCCCTGTTTACAGGGATCTTTGCAGTCTTCTGGGCCTGGGTACCCCACCTCACCTGGGCATAGTTCCCTTCGTGTAACCGACCCAAGAGGTCAAGGACCGGGGAAGACAGACCCAGGTCCCTCAAGACCTGCCATAAGCGATCCCGAGGGACTAGGTCGAAGGCCGTCTTTAGATCTATGAACGCCAGATGGAGGCTACCCCTGCCAATCAAGACCACCTTCCAGTATAGAAGGAGTCTAAAGACCTGATCGATAGTACTTCTATTAGGTCTAAAACCTGCTTGGTAATGGGAGAGGATGTCATTTTCACAACCCATGAAAGGATTCTTTCTAGGAGGACCCTGCCAATGACCACCTGGCCAGTATCGATGAGACTGATAGGTCGGTAATTGGCAGGGTCCTCTCTAGAACCCTTCTTGAATATTGGGATCACCTTGGCTCCCTTCCAGGATTCAGGGATGGGTACCCCTTGAAGGGCATTAAAAAAGATGGCAAAGTACTAAGCCCAATGTTTGGGGTCCGATCTATATAAGTCGCCGGGGAGATCATCAGGTCCGGGAGCCTTTGCTGGGACTATCTTGTTGATAGCAATCTCAACCTCCGCCTCTGTGAACTGATCTTGTCCCTCGGAAATAGGAATAGTCATTGTGATAGGTACAATAATCTGGGGGCTTTGAATGTCCTCTCCCGAATAAAGGTTCTTAAAATGGTCGAACCATTCCTGGCTCGTGATATGGTTTGGGATGACATCTGGGTCACAACCTCTAGAGTGTTTACAGAGATTCCAAAAGGCATTTCTGTCTTTGGCCAGGCTCGCAGCCTTGAGAGCCAACCAACGGGATTCATCCCAGGCTTGCTTGGCTCCAAGAACTCCAACTGCCTTTCTATATTCTTTCCTGGCAATTCGGACTTGGTGACAATCACGATTTTTGACAGAGTATGAGATTTTTCATTTTTTTTGTCTACACTCTGTTATACCAAGAGACTGGGGCTTTAGGCCTGATGCGATTTTTATGTGAGGTAGGTACCCAAAAAAGGGACCCAATTGTCTCGACTGTCTTTATAGATGTTCCCAGCCCTAAGATGCCCATCTGTGTCATCGCTTAACTCCCTGGAGTTCTGTGGTTTTATTGAATAAAATCTCCTTAATAGCAGAAGATTTCTGCTCATCAGATGAGATTTTGGCCTATTTGAGGTGTCGTTTGGAGTTTGATGGGATAACTTCCTTAGTGGACATAGTGGGTCTTGTGTCAGGGTTCAATGGCACGGAGCACCAAGGGCTCTTCATGGTCCGATTCATAGGGTTATGGTCACTGTCGACGGTGGGGATTATGGCCAAGTCCACTACATATGGCCACAATCTGCAGTCGATCAGAATATAATCAATATGAGAAGGGCTGGAGACTCTATTGAAGGTAATGGCGCCATGGATGTCGGATGGTAGGCGACCGTTAGCGGCTCTCAAGCCATGTTCAAGGGTTAATTCGTTCAGTTGAATTGCCATTTGGGTCCATTTCTTTATTGGGGATAGTGAAAGAGGAGGTATGCCCCATTGTGCATCCTCAAACTCCGTTTCCAGCAAATCTTTGGAAGCCAAGGGTTCATAAGTACAATTCAGATCACCTGCCACCAGGATGAGTGAGTCCGGTGGGCAGGAAGAAATAGTATCTCCCAGAGTTGTAATGGTCTGCGACTTGCGGCCACCCTGGGTGCCACGAATATAGACATTAAATAGCTCGATGGTATGTCCACCCCTTGGCCCTCTCGGACAATTGAATTACATCTGGTGATATAATAGAAAGCTTGGGAGCCCTGCAGATGGTAGCAATGTTCACCCATATTATAAGTCCTCCAGAAGGACGCCCTCGCTCAGTAGATATAGCTGGAGCACAAAAGCAGGTATAACCAGATTTGTGCAAAGGAACCAAGCTCCAGGTTTCTTGGAAAATACATATATCAAAAAGATCAATATATTTGTTCCAATCAGGGAGAGAAAGTTTGTTTCTAAGTCCAGCTCTATTCCATGAGACTATTTTAAGTTTATTATCCGGTGGATGAGGAGGCAGGGTGGGCAGATGGGGTGATAAACTCTAGGTCCCCAGGGTTATGGGCAACAATATTGGCAGGTTCACAGTAGATCAATTCTGCAGAGACACTAAAAGAGCCACAGCTAGGTAGAGACAATTTTTTGGGCAAGTTGGTAAGGGGCGTTAGTCAATGTTATCAAGAGAAGATTTCCCGTTTTCCATTGGATCTGAAGGTGTGAGTGGAAAACGCCTGAATTGTATGGAGGACGAGTCTGGGGAGAATGATCTAAACTCAAGTGCTAGAAGACCCTCAGCCACTGGATAGCTAGCTAGGGTTAGCTCAATTGTATCCAAGTTATTATCAGCCGTTCGTCGTCTATAGGCTCTGATTATATCTTCTCTTATTAGAGAGCAAAAACCCCTAGTATGGCGAATCCAATGGGTAACCTTGTTTTTTTAGTGATTCCTCGTCCTCGCGCCCATTCGCCCTGGGGACGCAAACCATAAAGACCGTAGGATTGTCATTAGCTTGAGAAGTTTGTGCTTTGTGTTGTATTTGGGTTGGGGAGGGAACGAATGCTCTGAGGTAGAAGGGACTGCCTAGAGTTGTTATGAAAGGAGGGAGCCACTCAAGGTTTCGATGCCAGGAGTGGCCCCAACTCTAGGCATGGAGTTAATGTCGTTCCTGTCGCGAGAAGATAGAGCGGCAGGAGTGACCGTGTTACTTACAACACTAGTGTGAGCCAATTGGATGTATTTAGGAGCTAAGTGGGGAAGAGGATTATGAGTATTCGGGGAGGAAAAATGTTTTTGGTTAACAATAGACATCAGCTCCGTAACTAATTTCTTCAACCCGATAATTTCTTGCTTTAGTAAATCAATGCGGTCAATGAGTTGCCCCACACTGTTTGCCCCCCCACCCCATCGAGTTTCTCTCGGATTTCCCCTTTATCCTTCGAGGCCCTATTTTGGTTTGCTAGGTTTGAAGGTGGGTTGGTTCAAACAAGTCATGATTATCAGCCAATACCGCATAACGATTATTACAAACAATAACAGTGGGATCAAGGGGAACAGAATTCACAGTAGGAGAAACAAGAAATGATTTGTCTGGGGTTGGTAAAGAATTATTAGTGTCACTCGGACAGTCCTCAACCTCGGCAACTGGTTGACAAGAAGGGGTTTTCCGGAACATTTGAGGAATAGTGATAGTGCCAACATGACTTTTAGTAATAGGTGTGTTGCTTACAGGGGATCGAGGGGGTGCTTTCTCCAAAATAAGTTCGCAATCGTTCACCAGTGTGGCTATGCGATCCAATGTAATGTCAGATGGTGGTTTTCTCAATGACTTTTTGACCTTTTTCCTCTTAACTACTCCATTACAAGTTGTGGACCCTCCATTGGCATCAAGTAGTTTTCTTTTACCCATTTCAAGAGATACTAGTAGTGGAGATACACTAGAGCCAAAGTACAAACGTGTCGGCGCAAGGGCAAAGTTAATCACACGATACTAGTGTGGGATGTCAATAGTTGTCCACAAAATAAAAATAAAGTACCTTTTTGGTCTCTCGTGTGGGCTCCTCCTAGCAACAACTGTGTGCGCGAACGGTGCAGAGTAAGACGGATAAGGGGGGTAGCCCGACCCGGGCCCTGACGGCCACAGACGGCCCGCCCTTTGCCCGGGCTTGGCCCGGCGCGCGTCGCGGGAGGCGTGGTAAGTTGAAATAGGTGTCAGGGGCATGGCCTCTACTGGCGATGCGACCCGCTTTGCTCCCTGGGTCGGTTAGTTCTCCTTGGAGTATTCTACTCCTGTCCCCGGTGCTGCCAAAGCGTCATAACCATGATTTTGTAGGACTGCGGATCCCCCGGCGACAGCACCACTGCAGACTAATTCAAGGAAGGCACCTCTCGGACAAAGCCCTGATTACCCCTTCCCCTCGCAACCGCACCTCTTTGACAGAGGAGTTCCCTAAAGGACCTCCCAACACCCGTCTGCTGTAATTTCTTAAAGGTTGGGTAAAAGGCTGTGAGGCTTTAATAAACACCCTATTCACAGAATCTTGCCTGTGTGAATCAAGAGCTTCTACCAGCTGCTCTTCCATATGTTGCTCATAAGGCATCTCTCCATATTCCGCGTATTTGGTATATTTATCTTCCTTCTCGGCAAAGTGTGTCATTGTGCTACTGCAGGGGTAGAAGTAGTTCAGGGGGAGAGTATGCCCCGGGGGTGAATTAATGTAGTACTTTTACAGGCCTACAGCTTCTAGTTGACAAGTCTGGATATTTATAAATGAATATCTCAGCCCAGACTTGCAATAACACACTCAAATGTTATTAACGTGGAGTGAGCCACCCCAAACTCTCCTAGGGCAGACCCTTTGTTTTTGCGCCCTGTCTGGCAATGTCTGCTCTATGTAGCCCTGCGCGAAAAGCCGATCGGACTGTAATTTGCTCCGATCGGCGGTTCGCACGTGCCATGCAGAAATGGGAAGGGTACTACAACCCCAACCCCCGAGCACAATCCGTCCTGCTCCACAACAATTACAGGCATAGATAATGTGCTACCTAGCACCATGCCCGTCAACAAACCGCTAGGACAGCGCAATCTCAGTGCGGCACAATACAAATATCCTTATCACCACTAATAATAAAGAAGTAAAAGGTGTACTTTCTGCTGCAGCAGCAAAGAAAGAGGAAGGACTTCTGCATGATGAATTTATGTACTGGGGGGGGGGGCTGTGATTGGTGGACAGCAGGAGGGTTAGGTCTTCCGGGTTATGCTGTTTAAATTTATTGGCTGCTGTAATGCTTCAGCAAAGACAGAAGCATAATCAGAAGCCTCTATTACCTGACATAGAATTCCCTGCATTAGTGAAGGTTTATGCGCTGTTGGCTGGCATTACTTCTCAGTGTTTGATTGTTTCTGAGAATGCTGTTCTTTCTGACCCAGGTGACAAACTGGTTGAAGGGGCTGTCTAGGTCCTTTGCTGCTTTAAATTTTGCGATCCGGTCTTTTGCGTATACCAGTTATGTGGTTCAGTCCCTGCTGAGGGACTGTCAGAGTATTTCTGATCAGCTTTTTTAGGATGATGATCTGAGTCTTTGGCAATGTTGGAGCAGCAGTTGCACTGTTTGTATGACCTGTCTTTTGATTCTCTGAGTGCTTATGCGGTGGCTGCTGGGTCGTCCTTTAGTGCACAGAGACAGTTGTGGCTGAAGGCGGAGGCAGTGCAAAGTGTACCCTCATGAAAATTCCCTTTACAGGTTCCACACTGATTAAGGCCATGTTCAAGAAAACAGTGGAGTATATAAACGAGCTTTTGGTCAGGCATTTCAGAACAAAAAGTATTATTGGCCCTTTCGTGATAGATGTGGCGGGGGTGTCCCTTCCTTTAGTAAGTCCCGGGGGCGGCAGGGAGTTTCCGATTCTGCCGATCAGGCTAAGTCGTGACTATCCTTTGGCTCTGGAGGGAATCCCAGTTGGGGTCGCCTCAGTACTTTTTTGCTAGTTTGGGAGTATTTTTTTTCAGGCATCATTGGGTCCTACAAATTATCAGATCAGGGTATCTGATAGTTTTTGCATCCTCCCTTGAAAAGCTTCCTTTCTACCCTGGTTACTGTGTCACCAGTGAAACAGAGCGTTTTGGAAGGGGTTCTGGACCTGTTGGACAAGAGAGGCATTGTAAGGGTTCTGGTGGATCAACAGGAGAGGGGTCTTATTTAGACCTTTTCTTGATCAGGAAGCCGAATGGGGATTGCAAGCCAGTGTTGGTTTTAAAAGCAGTGAATTACTGCATTCCGTACAGGTCATTTAAGATGGTGAGTCTACAATTGACTCTTCCTTTTCTGTCCTTGGGATTTTTCTGACTTCCCGGGATCCATATTTTCATGTGCCAGTGCACCTGGCCTCGCAGATGTTTGAGGTTCTGTGTGGGCAGAGAATTTTCAGTTTCAGGTATTGCAGTTTGGACTTTCTGTTTCTCCAAGGGTTTTTACCAAGGTGTTTTCTCCTTTGGTGAGCTGCTTGCATGCTCGGGGGATCCAGGTGTTCCCATACTTAGATGACTGGCTGATCTCTTCCTCTTCTTTCTCTAATGCTCAGTCGCATATTCAGGAGGTCTGCAGGCTTCTACAGAGATTCAGATGGTAACTGAACCTGGAGAAGTCTCATTTGATTTCGCCACAAGAACTGTTGTTCATTGGAGGGGTCTTCAACACAAGGAAAGGTGTTACTTTCCGAACCAAGGAGAATGACACTTCTCAAAGAACTCGGGGCAGTATTGGCCTCTCCAGCTTCCACGGTGAGACAATGGTTGAGAGTACAGTGGTTGATGGCAGCACCTGTTATGATTATTCCTTGGGCCAGATTGCATTTGTACCCCTTGGTGAATTACATCCTTCGCATTTGGTCTCCAGGGTTGCAGGATTATGAACAGTTTATTCCCGGGCGGTCTGGGTATCGCCCAGGAATTGGCTTAGTTGTTGGATGTGGGGAATCTGATGCAGGGTTCTCTGTTTGTACGCCAACAGTGTGTGGTTTTGACGACGCATGCCAGGGAGCTGTGTTGGGGGTGTGGAGGGGCAGTAATTGCTCAGGACTCAGTTCAGGTGCGCTGGTCGGTCCAGGAAGCTCAGATGTCTTCCAACTGGAGGGAATTGAAGTCTGTGCAGTTGGCACTGGTTTAATTTTCTACTGGTGGCATTACATCAGGAAGTTCTGTCACATGGAGTGTGAGTGGCTACTTTGAATGTATTAGCTCAGCAGATTTGCCTGTGGGCCGAACTGTATTTGTTGTCGATGAGGGCAGTGCATCTTCCTGGGGTGACTAACACGGATGCCAATCGCTTGAGCAGAATTTTTCCTTCCCTGTCGGAGATGACATTGGAGAAGGGAGTGTTTGGGGACCTGATGAGGAAGATTGGGGTTCCCGAGGTGGACCTGTTTGCGTTGCAGTAGAAAGTGTTGAGGGACAAGTTTTGCTCTAAGTCTAGCATGGCGTGGAAGGTGAATGCAATATCGTTTCCATGGGGGGAGGGCGGGTTTGCTGTATGCCTTTCCTCCCATGGTGCTTATAAAAATCAAGCAGGACATGGCATCTGTGATTGTGGTAGTGCAGGGCTGGAGCGGGAGGCTTTGGTTCCCTCTATTGGTGCAGTTGGTGGCATTGCTGGGTTTCAAGCTTCCCTTGGACCCATGTCCTCTGTGCTTTCCCAGTCTGTCTTGGGTAAGTCTGGTCCAGTTACAGTTGGTGGCCTGGCTGTTGAGAAGCTGGGACAACCATGTGTCTTTGTGGGAAACCTTCTGTCTTTGGGTTGTTCTCCAGAAGTTGCTCTCTTTATTCAGCAGTCTAGGGAACCTTCTAAGTTGAAATCTTATTCCCGGTGTTGGGTTTCTTTTCAGAGCTGGTGTTTCGGGAGAGGTTGGTCGGCTTTGAATGTGGACAAGATAAAGATTTTGTACTTTCTGAAAGAGGAACTTCAGTTGGGCTTGACTGTCTCCACGTTACATGTGCAGTGGGCTGAGGTGGGGGCCTTCAGGGATCCGGACTGAGAGCATGGTTCCGCTGGTGGTGCGTCTTTGGGGAGTTTTTTTTTTCTTAAAAGGCTGGTGGTTAAGTCCTTGTCTCCTAGTTGGGACTTACCGTTGGTGTTGCGGGCTTTAGTCTGCTCCGTTTCAGCCTCTGGGGGAGGTTCCCCATCGATTTCTTACAAATAAGGTGATTGTCCTGGTGGCTATCACATCTGCCAGGCAAGTTGGGGAGGACGGCTCTTTCCTTTGTTCTGAGCAGTTTTTGAGGTGCTATCAGGATAAGGTTGTTCTGGGGCCCAATCCCACATTTTGTCCTAAGGTGCCTTCCTCTTCCCACTGTTCAGAGGAGTTTTGTGTGCTGACCTTCAGACTGTGGGTGAGGTTCTTCTGCGCCGCTTGGATGTCAGGCGGGCCATTTGTGTGTATCTGGATCCTACTCGTCCTTTTCGTAAGGTGGATTCTCTTTTCATAACCTTTGGGTTAGCTGGCCAGGGTCCAAAGTCTTCTGGGTCTGCTTACAGTCGGTGAGTGAAGTGGGCTATTATTGCCTCTTATGAGTCCATTGGGGCGTATGTGCCTAGGTCAGTTAAGGCTCCTGTGCGAGTTTGAAGGGGGCCTTGATGGTTGATATTTGCAGGGCCTCCACTTGGAGTTCCGCACACACTTTTATGTCTCATTAACGCTTGGTGGTGGATGGGGATGTCAACGTGTTTTGGTGACGCAGTATTGAGTTCTGTTCACGATTTCTGATGTGCTGCATACAATTTTGGAATAAATTCTGTTTCTGCAATTGTAGTGTGAGAAGGTGATTGCTTGGGTATCTGCTCATGTATGTAAGGACCAGGAAGTCGGACAAAGAGGTAATGTCCGGTTACTTACCAGTTAAGTGAATTACTGCGAGTCTACGACCTCCCCGTCACAGTCCTGGTTCCCATCCCTCCCTCCCTGTGTTTGGCTTAATTTGGCTTGGGATTGCAGGGTTTCCGGTTTTGATGTCAGTGGTTATGTTCCACAGGATTTGGGCGTGGTCTAGAGGGTAGGAATGGGAGCCCTTTTAGTGTTTAAATTTGCTTGGATATGGCTGCGGGGGAGCTGACGCTCATGTATGTAAGGGTTGTGACTAGGAGGACTTGGACTCGGAGTAATGAACTTTACTAGTAAGTAACAGTACGTTACCGGATGATGGGCCGCAAACAGGAAGCAGGGTCCTGACCACCTCACCTACCTTTCCCGTCTAGGATTTTGAAAAAATTATATTTATAGCTATGTATTGCTACTCCTGTATGAATGAAATAAATGTCACTGCAACTCTGAATGGCACAGGTTTTTGTGCAGTGAGCATTGTGGACTTGCGAGTTGGCACAGAGGATAGCACAAGGACTGACTTCAGGACTGGTTGTAAGCCCAGAGTCCACTGCATGTGGCCAACGCACAGACTAACACCCCCCCCCCCCCCCCCCCCCCCGGCTTTGTTCTTTATTTGAGAGCCCCTTCTGCTGTCAATTGATAGTGACGCAGTATGGCTCTTTGAGAGAGGGATACCTGGAGCTAACACTTGTATATGTAATTCTTGATTACCTAAGTCTTTAGTATTAGGGCAATGTAAAAAATTGCATAATTTTTTGGGGTGAGTTACTAGCCACCTTGAGGAATAATCACAACCCTCGTCATGGTGAACTTGCCAAATCACTAAATTAACCTGCGCTCAACCTCCTGGTACTATGGCACAGCAGACCTGGTTAATGTAAGGCAGTGTGTAAAGTATTTATGCAGTACCGTAAATAATGTCGAAATGCAAGACAATACAAATCGCACCCCAAATTAGAGTAAAATTAAACAGCGAAATGACAAAAGTCCAATAAGGGGACCAGTATATATGAATCTTTAGTTGTTGCATGGTAACAGCACCTAGAAGGATACAGTGCCAATGATAGTGGGTGCAGTAGTCCAAGGCCTATGCGCATTAAGGCTCTGATCTTGATTGAGCGCAGGCCGGATATTACCAACCAGGTTTGTCCTGATCAAAGATTTTACCTCATGACTTAGTCCTTTAAGTCCCAATCCACCACAGGAGTAAATTTCTAAAACCCACAGGACATCAGGGATGCACATCAACTTAGAGGGTATCCAGGGAGAGAGAGGCCAAGCGAAGGGTCCAGTCCAAGTCCTATTGCCTTTGGTCAGCTGGGAAGTTGCAGGAAAGGTCTCTCTTCTCTTCAACAGGAGGTCAGACTTATGATCCTTGGAGTCCACTTCTTTGTCCTGTATACAGGAGGCAGAAGGTCTGTGCGAGTCCTTCGATGCTCTCTCGGGTCACAGACAGCAGGCTCAGTACTCCTCTGTTCTTCCTCAAGTTCCGGGGTGTTCTGAAGTGGGTGCCTGAGAATTCCACGTTTGTGCCTGACCCAAGCTAGAAGGTGGGACTGGCCCCTTGGCATGCTGTAGCCAATGGGGTAACATTTTCCAGGGCCAGTCTTACCAACCATGGGCATTTCCAGGATGGCAAAACTTGGGCTCTGAGGGCTGGGTGTGTTGGGGTGGGAGGCGTCGTACTTCGGTAATCGTAGTGTTCGCCTACATCTAAAGCCAACATTCATTTTGGAGCATCCACTATATCCATAATAAACCCAGAGACTGAAGTCTGGTAGAACAAAACAAGGTTCAATACCAAGCAGACCGTGGATACACAAGAATTTTCGTGGCATAATGTTCCTGTCCTATTACATGCCCCACAAAGTGTTGTATTGTAAACCCAGCAGACCTGTCAAGGAGCCTTTGACACACAAACCTAATTTGACACTCTGCTCAGCCTGAGAGAGATCAGTCGCCCCCCAAATATTAAGCAGGCATAGGTGAGGAGATGGCGGCAGGGGTTTGCCTCAGACTCTCGCCAGTTGACTGGCAATCCTCACCCAGTAGTCCTGAATGCGTGGGCATTCCCATACTATGCGGAAGAAGGTACCTACTTGATTGCAATGTCGGAGACAGAGCGGGTTGGGGCGTCTACCTATCCGAAACAGGAGTTTGGTGTCGAAGTAGACCCTATGAAGAATCTTAAGCTGCAGGAGTCTCCTACGCATCGGGATGGCCATTTCACGAGGGGAGTCCAGTCCTCATCTTCTATGTGCCCCAAGTCTTTCTCCCTGCTAGCCCTACACTTTTGCATCAGTTCTGCACAATTAACCAATTTCTTGTATTTAAGTGAAATGGCCTTATGATCCATGGGATCCAGTAATAGCCGATCCTCCAGAGGGGAAAAGTCTGGAAGGGGGACATCTTTCGGCAAAGCAGCCGACACGGCATGACTGATCTGTAGGTACCTGAAGATCTCAGTGTTGGCCAACTGGTACTTCATCTGAAGCTCCATGAAACTTAGCTAATTTCCCCTTCCACCAGATGTCCCCCACCGTCGATATCCCACTTGTCGAACCCCGGACACCAACTGATCTGTCCCAATATGTCGGGTTCCCATAATCGTGTTACCTTTGTGAGACACTTATTCCAGCCCAGTTGTTAAGTAACAGCATGCCAAGTTTCAACCATGTGAGCAGTGGGGCCTGTTAGGCGCAGCCTGCGGGGGTTGGAGTACAGCGCCCTGTTGTAGCTGCCCCTCCCCATGAGCCAATGGTCCGTTATGAAGTTTGTGTCATCATGGGGGCCGAATACCCACCTATTAATAGCTATCAATTGGGATGCTTGATAATAGAGACGCAAGTCTGGAAGTCCTATACCCCCATCATACCAGCCCATGGTGAGTTTGTTCATAGCGATTTGCGGCGTGCGGTCTTCCCATAGTAATCCCTGAAGCGCTCCATCAATCTGAGAGAAATATGACTGCGGGACGGGGTTGGGGGTATTCTGCAAGGCATACAGGAAACGAGAAAGTGCAAGCATTTTGAACAGGGACGCGCACCCTAGGATAGTGAGGGAGAGTGCGCCAATGTAAGGCGTCTGATTTGAAGCGGTGGATGGGCCTGAGGAGGTTGCGTTTGAAAGAAGTCAGCCTCAGGGGTGACAAAAATGCCCAAATAACAGACCACGTTGAGCCACCGGAATTTCGTAGTCCCTTGGACTGGCTGGGGGAGTTCCCCACAGCGCATACATCTGGGATTTAGACCAATTTATGCGATAACCTGAATGGGCCCCAAAGATGTGGAAGATGTATAATACCCTCTGCAGTGAAATTGCTGGAGATGCTAAATACAAAAGGATATCATCCGCATAAAGCGAGATGCGGTATTCGTGACAGTGTCCATTTAAGCCTCCTGTTCTCCCCGGACCCAGACAGCCAGGGGTTCCAGCACCAGGGCGAAAAGTAGCGGAGACAGAGGACAACCCTGTCTCGTGCCACGGTGGAGTGTAAAAGTGGCCGATCAATGGTTATTGACAACGACATGCGCTGTGGGTTGTGTATAGAGTAACCTGATCCAGCATATCCATTTGGGACCAAACTCCATTCGAGCCAATACGGCGAAGAGAAAGTTCCATTCAATGATATCTAATGCCATAGCTGCGTCAAGCGATAGCAGGATCGTGTCTTCTTCAAGAGTGTTGATTCTACCCCGGGCCCCGCGTACCCGCCACAGATTTCGGGCCGCATTCCTCCCCGGCATAAATCGTCATGGGCTTAAAAAGCTCGATAGGAAGCCCGTTGGGGTCCATCGCTCTGCCAGGTCGGACATCATGTATAGCCTTTTGGATCTCCGTCCCCGTGACATCCGCCTCCAGGGCCTCCCTGTCCTCCGGAGAAATGGTTGCCACCTCAATAGTGGCCAGGAGATCAGTCGACCACGGGGCCTGAGACTCTGGGGAGATACTATAGACCCCTTCATAATGGAGTGCGAAAGCGTCCGCTATCTGTTGAGCGTCGGTGAGGAGCGCCCCCTCTGAGTTGACTATCGCATGCACCCATCTGGAGGCTTCTTCCCGGCGTTCCAGCCATGCCAGAAGTTTACCCGTTCTTTCACCCTGCTCATAAATCCTGTGCCGGGTAGAGAGCCCGCGGCGTCTTCCTGGAGAAGCTGCCTGTGGTCTTGCCCCTTAAGCGTAAGGCTATGCCAAAGGGAGGAGTTAGGCTCACGCGCATCCCCCCTCCTCCAAGTCTGCGATGTCCGACTCTGGTTCTGATATTCTCTTTAATCTCTCGGCCCTGTGGCCCACCATTCGAGAGAGTGCCCTTCCCTTTTATTACTGCCCCAAAAGCCCCCCATAGAGTAACTGACTAGGCAACAGAGCCCATGTTTTCAGCGAAATAATATTCCGCATCTTTGCGGAGGGCTTCTTTAATATGCAGTATCTTAAGCGCCCACTGCTGTTTAGTTTAGTTATGGATCCCGGCCGCCCCTTTCGTGGAAGACTCAGAAAAGCTTGGACTGGGGAATGATCGGAGATCCCGCGGGCCAAGCAGCTCGACAGATTGATATCTTGGACATGTGTAAAGAGATAATAAAGTCTGGATTGGCTACCGTGTAGCCCCAATTGGAATGTGAATCTCGTGTGCGCTGGATTAAACCACCTCCATATATCCACCACCCCTAAAGCGTTAGCGAACTCAGAGGCGAGCCTTTCGGCGGATCCTCCCGGAGCGGAAGACTATCTAGGGAATGATTCATTGCGAGGTTGAAGTCCCCACCCATCACCAACACTCCCAAGGGAAGCTCCAGCAGGAGGGACCCTACATCGCTCAGTGTCAGGCCCTGTAATTCAGGGGGGGGCATACACAGCAACTACATTGATAACCCCTCCCTCCCAGGTGCCCGAGGCCGCGGCATATCTACCCTGAGCATCAGTCCAGGTCTTGTGAACAATGTTGGGGCAACCTTTACGTAGGAGAATCCCCAACCCCGAGAGCCTGAGGTGAACCCCGAATGAACAACCATATTGTAGCCATTCCTATTCAGGGCCCCGAAAGATTTCCCAACCAGATGCGTCTCCTGCAGCAACACTAGGTCAAGCTCACGACGTTTAATATATTGCAACACAATGCCCCTCTTAATTTTGTCCCCCAAGCTATGGACATTCGATGTGGAAAAACAAAGCGCTAAACTTGGAGCCATCATGTCGATTGAGAAGGAATCCGATCAAGCCAGACTGGTCCCTGAGGCCTGAAACGGCCGGGGTGGAAGAAACGTGGAAGAATGACGATAGAACCACTAGTACAGGTGGGAAATTCAACGATTAAGTGCATACCAGAAACTAACAAACAATAAAACATAAACATAAACATTCTCTCCCCCCCCCCCCCGCCCCCCCCCCCCTGCTTGACGGGTCTGGAACCACCCGCCTTCCACAACTTGCAGAGTGCCTGTCTCCAACCCTCATCAACTTAAGGAACGTGGTCAACCCCACTCTCTAAAACATAGATTAAAAAAGCAGTAAGATTAGCCCCAGCCCTAAGTACCAAAAATCAAAACACACAGTAACAAAATGAACCCTGCAAGAAAATTAGTGGATTAAACATTCTAAGTACAATATCACCACCAACTCCAGAAAAACAGACCCAGAGCAAAATGCACAGTGAAAGTCTCCGCTTCTCCTGCTAATCCTGACAGGCCCTGAGAACCCACCTGATTCTTGAGGGTGGCAGTATCTGACTCCAGGTCCGCCGTGGTAGTCTCAACAGTGTGCACACGGTCAGCCATTTTGAGCATATCCTCCCTGATGAGGGCCACTTCCGTAGCCACAGTGTCAATTCGATGTTCTAGAGATGTCCGCACTGTGGTTATTGCCGCAAGAATCTGCTCGAGGCATATGAGCTGCAGATCACACACTTAGGATAAGATCGCCATCTGGTGTTGGGCTCGGATGATTGCAGGTTGTTGTCGTCTTCGGAAGAAGCCTTTGGTCACGAGATGGGTGACTCCTCCTCTGGACAACAGTGCTCATGGGCATCCACTCCATCCTCAGATTGTTTTTTTCCGCCATTGGGTTCGGATGAACTTTTTTCCGCTCCACCAGAAAACTTCTAGCAATCACAACAACTCTCCAATTTACAACTCGACGTCGAAATCCCATCGGACCGGCTCCGGATGCGGCTGATGGAAAGGACACCCTTTAAAAAATGCCCCCAATGTGGAGCAAAGTTCCCCCACAATGATCACCACGAGGTCTGTAACCTGTGCCTCTCGCCGGACCACAACGAATCCAGCTGTCCAGCCTGCCCCGCATTCTGTTCGAAGAAAACCATCCGGGACCGAAGAGCTCGACGCCATATCAACACTCCGTCCATTTCTTTTGGTTTTTGCTTTGTTCGCCATAAGATGGCAGGGTGTGCTCAGACGTGAGTCCCTTGCTCACTTTGCCACTGGATTCAAGCAAGCCTGGCTGAAGATGGCTGAAATGCCAGAAACCGGTCCTAGGAAGCTTGTTGCCGGTCCAGGGAAGACATGGCTTGGCAGTTCGGGCTGGACTGTTCCCATGAGGCACAGGGTCAGACTGATTTGCATATGGCCATGTCTGAACTGGGGTGGCAGAGTGGGCTAAAGAACGGTGATGGATTAAACCCAGATCAGTTGACTGGGGGTGAGTGCTTGCAATGTTCAACACTCCACTCCGTCCGTCCATTTCCTTTGGTTTTTGCAAACCGGCTCCAGAACCAGACGACATCTTTGCCCAGGATGTCCCTGACGACGATTCCGAAGACCTCCAGATCGTGTCCGATGCTGACGATTCTGATCCGGGGCAGCGTGTGAGTACCAGCTCCCCTACCTCAACCCCACCAAAAAAGACATTGGTCAAGACTCTGCCAGCTGGGCCCAGTCGCGACCCAAAATCCTCTTCAGAAGCCCCGCCCTCGGGCCCTGCTCCGAAGAAAAATAAGCCTGCAGGTGGCTCGGGCTCGAGCAAACCTCATATTATTGTGCCTACAATACCTTCGGCACCGAAGCAGGCTCCGAGGCCGAAATCTCCACCGGCACCAAAACGTTCTTCGGCACCAAAACCATCCTCTGTGCCGAAAAAAGTCCACAAAGACTCTGCCGATCTCCTCCCAAAATCCAGATCGGAACCCAAAAAGTCCACAAAGCCACCTTCGGACACAGGAACTTTTTCGCCCAGATCCTACGCAAAAACGAATTTACATCAATCCTAAAACCGGACATGTCACAGCTGTGCCATATAGGAAAAGGAAGCTGGACACAACACCTCCTCCAGCTCCTCTAAAGGACTGTGCCACTTCACCCATACGTCCTTCCTCTCCTCTATTACCTCCCATCCCATCCCCCCACCTCCTTCTCTACCATCTCCTTCTCATACACCACCTCCACAGGATGATGATGATTTAGGGGGAGACCCGGATTTCCTTAATGATCCTAATGATCCCTTTACACTCCCGGACACGGCACCCATAGATGATTGGGCTTACCCTATGCCTGACATGCCTGATCCCACTCTATACCCCTCCAAACCCTCCCCTCCGGATGACCATTTAGGGTTTGGTCAGCTCATAAACAGGGCGGCACTGTTCCATGGCGTCACCATGCACACAGACACACCTGAAGAAGACTTTCTACTCGACACCTTTGAGCAGTCGCAAAAAACCGTTCACATTCTGCCCATGATTAAAGGAGTGATAAAGCACGCCACTGAGGTTTTTAAAGACCCTGTTGGGGCCAGGGTTCTTAACCCCCGAATAGAAAAAAAATACAGACCGGCCCCACAGGATCCCGCGTACATCAAAGCGCAACTCCCCTTGGACTCTCTAGTCGTGTCAAATGCCAGAAAGCGGGCGAACTCCCAAACAACTGGAGACACACCGCCCCCAGACAAAGAGTCTAAGCTCTTGGAGGCTTCCGGCAAAAGGGTTGCCGCACAAGCTGCTAACCACTGGCGTATTGCCAATACCGAAGCCCTATTGGCTCGATATGATAGGGCTCATTATGATCAGCTAGAGGACCTTTTGCAACACCTGCCTGATCAATACAAATCCCAGGCCAATGACCTCATCCAAGAGGGCAAACTAATATCGAATGCCACAATCAAATGTGCATTAGACGCAGCGGACACCGCCTCTAGGGCAGTCAACACAAGCGTATTACTTAGACGCCACGCATGGCTCCATATTTCCGGCTTTAAGCCGGAAGTACAAACAACCATTCTTGCTCAACCCTTTAATCAGGAGCAACTATTTGGACCCGCAGTAGACGCTGCATTAGAAAAGATGAAGGATAATGAGACTGCCAAATCAATGGGAGCATTACAGTCTCCTCAACCCAGAGGCTCCTTTCGACGCTCCTTTTATAGGGGAGCCTCCAAAAATGTGGGAACAGACACCTCTTCCACCTGCAAAACATCGGGACAAACATCCCCTAACAGAGGATATTTTAGAGGAGGTTACAGGGGAAACAATACCAAGGGCTGAGGGCGGGGCAACACCAAACACCCGCACTTCTCCAGCCACTAAACAGTGACTTGCCCCCACTCCCCCCCCCCAGACCATTCCACTCCGGTCGGGGGAAGACTCCAACAGGTCCTACCTGTCTGGAATTCCATCACAACAGACAGGTGGGTAAGACAAATTATCCAGTCTGGCTACTGCCTCGAACTCATAAACACCCCCCCAAACATACCACCCAAACACCGTCCCATGTCGTCTCACCACCTCACGCTCCTCAAACAGGAAATTCGGTCTTTGCTTCAAAAACACGCAATAGAACCAGTTCCACTCCAACATCCGGGCACAGGAGTATATTCTCTATACTTCCTCATTCCCAAAAAGGACAAGACCTTAAGACCCATACTAGACCTCAGACTACTAAACCAGTATATACAATCGGATCACTTCCACATGATCACTCTCCAGCAAATCCTTCCATTTCTTCAACAAGGCGACTTCCTTGCCCCATTAGACCTCAAGGACGCATATTTTCACATCCCTATGCATCCCGCGCACAGGAAGTATCTACGATTTGTGGTAGACGGTCAGCACTATCAGTTTACAGTTCTCCCATTCGGAGTAACAACCGCACCCAGGGTATTCACCAAATGCTTGGCAGTTGTGGCAGCATATCTCAGGAGACAACAAATCCATGTCTTCCCCGATCTGGACGATTGGCTCATAAAAGCCAATACTCTCGACAAATGCGTTCTCCACACGCCCCGCACTATTCAAACCCTACACAACTTGGGATTTACCATCAACTATCCCAAATCTCAACTGCAACCCTCCCACGTACATCAATACCTGGGAGCCACCATAGATACATCCAATGCCATAGCTTATCGCAACACAGCCAGGATAGCCAACATACAAAGTCTGATAAAAAAATTTCAAACCCAACACTCTCTTCCAGCAAGAGTGTTTATGCAACTCTTAGGCATGATGGCGTCATGCATCTCCATAGTACCCCACGCACGCCTTCAAATGCGTCCCTTACAGGAATGTCTAGCACAACAGTGGAACCAGGCTCACGGACAACTTACGTTGGTGGACAGCCGCTCACTCCGTTCACTGAAGTGGTGGAACACCATCAACCTGTCCAAAGGGCGGCCGTTCTTAGAGCCTCTTCCACAAATTGTGCTGACCACCGACGCATCTCTTACGGGGTGGGGAGCCCACCTCCTTCAACACACCACTCAGGGCAGGTGGACCACTCAACAAAAACAGCTCCACATCAATCACCTAGAACTTCTGGCGGTGTTCCTAGCAATCAAATCCTTTCAAATGCATCTAAAAAAACAACTGTCCTCATCCGCACGGATAACATGACCACAATGTATTACATACAGAAGCCGGGGGGGGGGGACACACTCCAACTCCCCAACTTGCACTGCAAATCTGGAGATGGGCAATTCCCCAAAACATCTACCTGCTAGCAGAACACCTCCCAGGGGTTCAGAACCAGGTGGCCGACCTCCTAAGTCGCCCCACACAGCAAATGCACGAATGGGAATTACACTCCAAAGTCCTACTCCCATTCTTCCAAAAGTGGGGACAACCAGACATAGACCTGTTCGCCACACAAGAAAACGCAAAATGCCCAACCTTCGCCGCCAGGTTTCCACACCCACAGTCAAAGGGCAATGCAATATGGATGAACTGGTCAGGCAGATTTGCATACGCTATTCCGCCTCTCCCACTCATTCCATTTGTGGTACGCAAACTAAAACAACAGTCGCTAACACTCATCCTAGTAGCTCCTTGGGCACGTCAACCCTGGTTCACCACACTTCTGGAACTATCTCTAGTTCCACATCAAAAATTGCGTCTCTCCCCGGCTCTATTAAACCAGAACCATGGAGAAATCAGACACCCAGATCCTCAAACACTGAACTTGGCAATCTGGCTCCTGAAGTCTTAGAGTTCGGGTACCTCAACCTTCCTCCAGACTGTATGAATATCATAAAAGAAGCCAGAAGACCTACTACTAGGGCGTGTTATGCGGCAAAATGGAAAAGATTTGGCATTTACTGCACTAACCATGACATGCGTCCACTGGATGCTTCCATCCAAAACATCATTTGCTATTTACTACACTTGCAAAGATGCAATTTAGCGTATTCCTCTATACGTCTACACCTAGCGGCATTAGCAGCCTACTTGCAAAATAGACAACACCTGTCCCTCTTTAAGGTACCAGCCATTAAAGCATTTATGGAAGGTCTTAAAAGAATTATTCCTCCAAGATTACCACCTTCCCCAGTGTGGAACCTTAATATTGTTCTAACAAGGCTCATGGGTCCTCCATTTGAACCAATGCGAACTGCAGTTACTAACATGGAAAGTGGCTTTCCTTGTCACAATCACATCCCTGCGAAGAGTAAGTGAAATACAAGCCTTAACTCTTGAAGAACCCTTCCTACAACTACATCGTAACAAAGTGGTTCTTAGGACAAACCCAAAATTTCTCCCTAAAGTCATCTCCCCTTTCCATCTAAACCAGTCAGTCGAACTGCCAGTCTTCTTCCCTAATCCAGACTCAGTAGCTGAAAGGGCACTTCATACCTTAGATGTTAAAAGAGCCTTGCTTTATTACATCAATAGAACCAAACCTTTTCGAAAAACCAAGCAACTGTTTGTTGCTTTCGCTCCACCACATAAAGGCAACCCTATTTCCAAATCCGGTATAGCCAGGTGGATAGTTAAATGTATCCAAATATGTTACCAAAAAGCTAAACGTACTCTTACAGTTCCCCCTAGGGCGCACTCCACGTGTAAAATAGGGGCTTCTATGGCATTCTTGGGGAACATCCCCTTAGATATTTGCAAAGCAGCCACATGGTCTACTACACACACCTTCACTAAGCATTACTGTGTTGATGTGCAATCCAAACAACAAGCTTCAGTTGGCCAAGCTGTCCTAAAAACTCTATTCCAAACTGCTGCAACGGATACAGGTGACCACCGCTAGGGGAGACACTGCTATATAGTCTATCCTAAGTGTGTGATCTGCAGCTCATATGCCTCGAACGGAATATGCTACTTACCAGTATGCATCTGTTTTTGGCATGTAGAGCTGCAGAGCCACACACGCCCACCCGCCTCCCCGGGACCTGTATCTGTTCCAGCATTGTCTTAATTAGACATTACACATGGACATCCTTTCTCTTTATTTCTTATACACTCCTATTCCCATCATGGCGAAAAACCATCTGAGGATGGAGTGGATGCCCATGCGCACTGTTGTCCAGAGGAGTCCCCTATCTCGTGACCAAAGGCTTCTTCCAAAGACCACAACAACCTGCAATCATCCGAGCCCAACACCAGATGGCGATCTTATCCTACGTGTGTGGCTCTGCAGCTCTACATGCCAAGAACAGATGCATACTGGTAAGTAGCATATTCCTTATTGGTGGGCTCAGACGTCTTGCTGGTCCGCAGCAGTACCTGACTTCTCCTCTTGGGACCTCTGCCAAGCGTACTTCTCAAGCTTGGCTTAAGTCGAATTCCTCCTGCTGCGGCCTGTCGCCATGGTTGTCACGAGGAGGGGATCAAGAAAGGCTTGGAGGTAATCACTACTCAACGCTGCCTGCCGTGAGAAATCCCACACGGCCTGTCGGCATTTGCTCAAACCTCACCGCCCCCACGGCAAGTCTGTAGGCCCGGGAACCCTTGGTCGTCAGCGGGTACACAGCACTACCCCCTTGCTGCGCTGATTACAGGGGACCCCTCTAACAACCACTAATGCAGGGGCAAGGGAACAGTTCAAAATTGCGCCGGGCAACAGTTCCCTCTATCACCTCAGCCTGTCCCTTATCGTAGTTTGCCCCGGGGCTCAGGGGCCTGCTCTCGCCTTGTGGTCACGTCGTGGACCCACCTCAAGGACTCTGCCACCCTGGGATCGCGGGCTGTGAAAGGGTGAGTCAGGGAGCCCCCGGAGCCCCCAACAATGTAGGGGTGGGTCCCCGCATGGTGATGCCTGTCACTCACTGGTTCGCACACCCGAAAGTCCAGAAGGGCTTTGTCAGGGACAGGCTGGCTCCGGGGGAATGTCCACACAAGATGGAGGCGTCGCGGATGGCAGGAGACTCTGTGGCAGCAAGGAGCAGTCGCAGCACCGGTCGCTGCAGTTCCACCCCCTCCACTTCAGCAGTGACAGTCTGTAGCGCTGCTCTGGAGCAGGATCCAACCGTGACCCCCTCCGGTCAAAGCGCTGGCCCCGCAGTCCGGAGCGCCCTCACTCCATCGTCCAGGCCGCAACCACGGGCTCACGTGATATCGCACCCCAGCTGGAGCGTGCCGCCGGCCAGCCTGAGCGCCGATGTTGGTATCGGCGTGCGGAGTGGTCCCTCACAAAAGCGTCCAATGGGCCTCAATTTGCCCGCTCCCGGGGAGACTGCACCGGCAGCTGTGGAGACAGGTAGGGCAATGATCGGGCCAGGGCAGGAGTATTTAGGCGGATTTATCGGAAGTGGCGCACTGGAGCTCGGCTACCGTGCGGCCATTCCCGTAGGCAGTTGGTCACGCCCCCAATAATTATTTGTAAAATATTTTTTAAATACCATGCACTCTGCCTTGTAGACTGCAGGGCCTACATAGGGGGAACTTGCTGATACTTAAAGGGCGTTTTTACCTGTGACAGGTTTATTTTAATAGATCGAACCAGTTTTTACTTTGCTACAGTTAGGCTACAATGGTAGACCTGGAACCCTGTTTTCCGCTCGCTGCAGTGAACCGCTCAATAGGTGCTGCAGTTCACTAGTGACGTATAATTTGCAGGACCAGGGGACACTTTGTACCGTATTTTAGGTGCTAATTAGGAATATGCAAATTCGACCATGTTTAAAGACTGAGCACATTCACTTCACCAATGGTTATCAGAGTTTTTAAACCAGCATAAATATAGCGTCCAACAAAAGGTGAAACGGCTGGGGTAATCGCGCAGGAAAGACGGATTTCCTAAAGACAAGTGCTCCTAGGAAAATAGAATAGCATTGGTTTTCCTTTGTGCATTCGTTTTTATATACCAAAAAATAGGAAATGGGTCCTCCTTTTGAATGATTCTCATTGTTTAGAATGACTGCCTTGTGAGTAACCGTGCAGATTGACAAGGGAGTTGAAGAAAATAGTTTTGATTAATTTTAAATAACTTAATGTGTGAAGTTGTTTAAGCTGTTCTGCAATGTTAATGATTCAGATAAGCATTTTAAACGAAGTCCTAATTATAATGCACCCTAATTGTATTCAAATACATGAAGTTTGAAAGTTAAGATTGATACCCATTTGCTCTGAAAATAATGGTTACGTTGAAAGTGACACTTGCGAGGGCAATTTCAACTCTGCAAATGTGTATATATAGAAAATAGACGGATGGTGACACGATTTAGAAGCCATTTTGCACGTTCTATTTTTGTCTTTGACACCACACGGCCCATTTACTATAAAAGGAAGGGCGGTGCATAGATGCACCTATACTACATGCTGATGCTTTTTTCTCGCATGAGGCTGATACAGTTTTAAATTTCTTGGGAAAAAGTTTGGGTTTGGAAGGGCAATCCTTTTTTTGCCCCAATGAGCTTAAGGCCCAGGAACCTTTTTTGTTGTGTGGGTTTTTTTTTATTTTTTAATAACCACAGGTAGACTCATTTACTTAATGATCAGCTCCAGTTGTTCTGCCCAGTTATGCCTTCCACAATGACAGCTAAGCCTGGATTTGGCACTTAACAAGGGCGTCTGTCATCATTGTGGGTTTCAGCCTGGAGAAGAATCTGCATTTAAGGGCAGTAATGTTAAGTCTAAATTGCCGCTCCCTGGTAAAACATAATTTAGAAGTTTGTGTGCCTTTCATCTTGTGCTCTTTTTGGTAGAAACATGGCTGAATGAGGACTTCAGCCAACACACACTTTTGTCATCGCGAGCTGGGGCTGGAATTGTTAGAGGATTGTATAGACATTGCCCCTTTGATCAAAATCTGGCTGTCCGAGGAGTTACTGTTTTCAAGGGAGGTTATTAAAGATCGTCTTAACCTAGATAGTACACTGTCAATCCCTTGTCTCTGATTTGTAAGAGAGAAATTGTATAAGATAGGCCTGGCTGGGGCAGTACTTTGACAATCCTACCAATATTGATACAAATGCGAAAGTCATCATAAAAGATGCAAACTAACAGTTAAACCTGGCTGGCAAACTGTAAAACAGCCAAAAACTGTCAATTCACTGACCTGAAGGTCCTCTGGCAGCGAGCTGTCGGCGAGCAGGAGGAAAACGGGCCCTTTCCACTGGAAACCTCTGCTGCATGTACATTCCTTTTGGCAGAAGAGATACGCTGGAGAGAGCAGGCTGTTGGCACAGTCGACAGCAGGCTGCAGGCGACGACGTTCTTAGCAGAGGTAGCAGAAAGACTGCAAAAAGGTTTCTTATGTCAGCTGTGAATGCGCAACAACTGACTTTTAAAGGGATTTTGCTTTCTTCCACTATCGGGCGTATGACTTAACCCATAGTTGGTTCTCCAATGCCCGATTATTTCAGTGAACAGAAAAGAGTTCCACTGGAGCATGTGTGTTAAAAGTTTCTATCACCATACTCCAGCAGCTCTTTTATGTTAACTGAAAGAATCGGGCAGTCTGCTACGGAGCAACTGTGCAGGGCTTGCCCGGACAGCGGGGTCTGCTGGCGGCTTGTGGGCCGTACATGGAGTAGCACGGCCTGTGTTATTCTGAAACTTGCCAATCTGATTTAGTAAATTATCTTGTAACTATTTCTGTATAGTTTATTATTAAACCAACCTAAATGTTCCGTGCAACCATTCTTATGCATGTACA
Source organism: Triturus cristatus (assembly GCF_964204655.1). NCBI lineage: Eukaryota > Metazoa > Chordata > Amphibia > Caudata > Salamandridae > Triturus > Triturus cristatus. The sequence goes on along the minus strand of NC_140584.1, from coordinate 320,050,389 downwards.
TGCAAGCAATTAAGGAGAATTTAATTCTGTTTTGCAAACGTATGAACATTTAATTGTACTAACGCCCGTAATGCAAGCTGAGTTTACAGAGGACTGGTAGAATTTACTTTGAGCACTCACACTAATAGTAAAAGCTTTTAAATATTAATCTTAATTCGGGATCTAGAAATTATGACCATAAAAGACAATTTAAAATACACTTACATTAAGTGTGAACATTCTCCTTAAAACAGCCAAATATACTAAATGCGACAACACGAGATCCATGATGTATTGTTAAAAAAAATTAAGATCCTAATTTAAATAACATTAACCCTGAAGGATCTGCACCCGATCCTAAAAGGTAACCCACATTTCAAGACTTTTATAGCAGCCGAACACAGTGCAAAATTAGCAAATACTTTTGTGACCTACAGTCACCTGTAGTGGTTCTTATCCTTAAAGCAGATCTTAAGAAATTGGAGACACGAGTGTAAATGCATCGGATGAAAGTTGTAAAAACAATAAGGCAACACGTGCCTGCCTAAATCTAAGCTTTTTTTAAAGCCCCTTAAGGAACACTCTTCTAGGATGTGAATAATATGTACAGAGGAGGACAAAATGTAAGATCTCCTGTGGAGATGTATTTTCGCAGCCACAGGGTCCCCTTTGTTCTGTGTGCACTGTATAGCTGGGGGGGTGAAGCCAGTAAGTGGTCTAAAACGGGTAATTAAAAATCTATCTTGTGCACTTGTTGTGAATGATAAATAGGGTTCCATACCCTGCACAGATTTTACTAAAATGTGTTCTCTAACCGTGGGTTTCCTGAGCTCCTTATCCTCACAGTGGGCAGTGACCTGTTTAAGAAAAAAAAACAAATCTTTAATAATCGCCTTATCTTGAGATCCATCCTTATTATAATTAGTAAACAGATCTTCGCGTCTTAATGCGGTGAGGGTATCCTTTACATATTTTAACCACGGTATTTTTAACGCATAATCAAGCGAATTGCAGTCCTGTATTACCAGCCTGTTAAAACCTGCCTCCTCGTTGGACCAGATCTTCACCTAATTTAGGAGGGAGGGGTTTAACAGCCACCATATCCGAGATATACTTGGACCCCGATTCCTCATGTACGTAGTACACAGGGGTACTATGAGTGACTTTCAAAATCCACCTAAATTATTTATTTTCTTCAGATTGTAATTTGTTAGCCCCCATATATCACCATACCTCACTACCATATAAAACTTTAGAAACACAAAAAAAGTTCTATAACTTTAAGACTGTCCCCGGTGACCCAATTGCCTAATCTATGAGCATTGTTTACAATTGCTCCAGTTGACCATATCATTTCTAGACACTTCTCCTCTAATAAATGTTTAAAACAATTTCTCATCGAATAAAAATACTCTGATAAGAAAAGGCCCGTACTTTCCCTAGACTGTGTGCCTACATTTTATTTATTGGGCTTCCTGCTCTTCTTTCTAATTTCCATTATATAAGATTTGGTTAGATTAGGTGACAAATCCATTGTATCCATAAAAGTCACAAACCCATCTATTAAAAGCTGCAAGCCCTTCCCGACGGGCAAAGTTGAGACCATTAATTTATAGTGTGAACAGAAACGGCGCCAATATACAACCCTGTCTGACCCCAATAGAGCATTTAAAATGACCAGTGGTTTTCCCCTCCTGTGTTTATCTGACTACTGCAGTGGTATTAAAGTGTAGGGCCATTAGGGTATTATTGCCGGGTCCACTCTGATCACTCCAAGGAGTTCCCAAAGTTTACAGTGGTTCACTTGATCCAAGGCCTCTGAGGTCCATAAATCCTAGATACAATGCCCCCGATTTGGCTATAGTGTATATTGCAATTACATATGGTAAAGATTGAGGCATTGATCTATGGTGGATTTACCAGCGCAGAACCCATGTTGTACATCTGATCTTATTTGGTTGGTCTCTGCCCATTCAGACACCCTATTCAATAGGACCCGAGCCAGAACCTTCGCGGTCACGTTAATAAGGGATTTGGGGCAATAACAATGTGGGCTGTCCCTATCTCCCTTCTTAAACATCGGTACAATGGTGGCAGTAGACCAAGATACTGGAATTGCTGTTACTACTGCCATATTTAAAACCCTCACACGGAGAGGGGGCCCATATCTCTGTATTGCAGCAGAAAAGATCTGGCAGGACCCCATCTGGACCTGGTCCCTCAATTCCTAGTCTGACCTCAAAGTAAAGGTAATGGGATCAAATCTGTGGTGAGGATTTAAATCTTGATTGTTTCTCTGTGGGAGTGATTGTAAACTCCCTCAATGAGCCCACCATTGGTCTGGGAAGATATTGTGACTTAGCCCTGGTTTATTCAGATCTTTAAAACATGGGTTATTGACCCTCCAAAAACCGGTACAGTCCTGTTGTTCAGATGCCTCTGTTAGGTTCTCCCAGGCTTTTTTACTTTTTTTTTTTTTGCAGTAAGCGCGTCCGCCCCTTGATGGCTTGCTTGTATTTTCTATGGCAGGTCGCCACCCGACACCTGTCTCTCAGTGTCTGCTTAAGGGCCATCTTAATGTCTCTACGGGCCCGAGAGCACTCCCAGTCAAACCATCTTGGGACATCCCTGCTGGAGGAGTTTGCCGGTGCTGTTAATAGACCGTCCACTACTTGTGTAATGGCAATAAATGTATGAATTATTTCTTCCCCCTGTAATTGCGGCTCCAAACATTTCAAAATCTCCTGTTTGCTTACACTGAAAAGTGAATTATTAAAAGCAACACTATCGACCTGTGCCCACAATAAACTCCTTCCTTGGTCAGTTGCAGCTATCACCTCCCCAGTTATCCTATGGCGTACAGGCTGATTCCAAGGGGCTACAGGTGATAGTCACGGAATTGTGGTCACTGAATATACTGTAGTGAATATTAAAAGATAGAAACCTCCTCGGTATATGAGAGACAAATATGAATTCAATAAATGTTGAACAGCCCTTTATAGGTCTGGGCACAGGTGAGTCGGGTGGGTAGCGATCAGGTCCAAAGTATGAGTTAGACCATACGTGTTTAAGAGGACACTCAAATCCCGCCCTTTCGGCATGTTCCATATGCAGTCCCTTACTTATTGTGCAAGTCTACCAATCTCGGTGGGCCACCATTAAATTGGGACACAGATGGTGTTAGAAATGGGGGTATCTCGTTGACAGGTAGGTACCTTTGTCCAAATAGGGACCCTTGCTTCTAGTCATGTTAAGGAGAATACTCTCCTAAAATAACCCTTGCTCACCCCCTTGGTAGCTTGGCACGAGCAGACCGGCTTATCTCAGAGGCAGCAGGTTAGAATTCCCTGCAAGGAAATTCAGAGTAGCTGGTGGTGAAGTCTTGGTGTCCCTGAGACTTCAGAACAAGAGGCAAGCTTAGATTCAAGCCCTTGGAGATTATCCTCAGGATGACAAAGCAAATAGCAAAGTCCTCTTCCCCTTTCCTTGGCAGAAAGCAGCCACTGCAGGCAACCCCAGACAGCAAACAGCAAAGGGGCAGTATTCCTCCTCAGCTTATCCAGCTGTTCTCCTTGGCAAGGGTTTCTCTTGATTCCCAGAAGTGATCTCAAAGTCTGGGGTCAGGGCCTCTCTCTATATCCACCAAAATCCTTTCTCTGAAGGCAGAGTGTCTGTACCTGGCCAAAACCAGTTCTGTGGTCACTGGTGCAGCTTTCTGGCAGGAGGTGGAAACCGCATTGTTGAAGGCAGGCCAGGCCCATTCCGGTGAAAGGAAAATCTTCCCCCTCAACTCTAAATGCAGCACAGGTCCATTCAGCCCAGCCCTGATTCATCGGACTTCTGGAGCCACAGCCCCTCTCCAGTCCCAGTCATCAAAAAGCCAGACATGCAATACACCAACATAGCAGAGGCACACTGGATGGTTGGGCAAGAAAATACCTACTTTCTAAAAGTGGCATTTTCAAACACAGAATGTAAAACCCTCACTAAAAGATGCATTTTAACATTCTGAGTTCAGGCACACTAAACTTTATTTTTCTACCTTGTTCCCAGGGCCTGTTATGTTTATAAGATGTTAGAAACAAACTCCCCATTCCGGCCTATGGGAACAGGTAGCCTTTCAATAGTGAAAAACAGAATTGGCAGTAATTCACTATCAGGACATGCCACACACACATCAGGGAATGTTCTACCTTTAACATACAATGCACTCTGCCCGCAGGGATACCTAGGGCCTACCTTAGAGGTGACGAATATGTAGAAAAGGGAATGTTTAGGGAGAGGCAAGTGTGTGCACTTGCCAAGGCGACATGGCAGTCCCAGACTTCACACAGGCTCTGCAATGGCAGGCCAGAGTTACATTTTACAGGCTGCATCTGTGGGTGGCACAATCAATGCTGCAGCCCTCCAGCATTTGATTTACAAGCCCTGAGCACACAGTGCACTTTACTAGGGTCTGACCAGTAAATCAAATATGCCAATCATGGAATAAGTAATCCATAACAACAATTTATAGAGGGGCACTTGCACTTTGGCACTGACCAACAGTGGCAAAGTGCCCAAAGCATCTAGACCAGCAAAAAGGAGTCTAACACACAGCAAAAACACAGGAGGCAACAGCAAAAAAAATGGGAGGGAGACTCACGCCAATTGTGCCAGGTCTAATAGATGGCAATTAAAATCTCCTACTAGGATTAATTGCGACTGCGAAAAGGCCTTCCCCCTGGAGTTGCTCCAGACGTCCATCTACTTAATTAATCAAGCCTAGCTTATCCCTGTGATTGTGGTCTTGTGTTATAGAAATTAATGAAAAGAAATCAATATAATTTACTTGTCCGTGTGAGTCCTTGTACGACAGCAGGGTCTTCCACATACCATGAGTCCTGAAGTCTATAAATATAATTAGATCACTCACTCACTCACTCACTCACTCCTGTGCAGAAAAAGTTTTTGTTACACTATATAAATAAAATATTAACTGGCTCCCACGTTTCCTGAATAGATATTATGTGAAAATCTCTGATGTATTGGAGCCACTGCTCATCCAAAAATTTACTGACTAAACTTGCCAAGTTCCAGGACACTATTTTTAAATCACCCACCCTGAATAGAGTCCGGGGCAGTAGTAAGCTTCCCTGCACTACCTAGCCCCGTCTGATTTTGGTCCCTAAACTTGGGCGAGAAGCCTGTTATTTGCCCAGAATTTGTCTCCTCTGTCTCACGGGTTTCAACCGGGTGTCGACCCAAATATCAATAACTCTACCCGTACCCTGACCCACTTGTAGTCAGTCTATATCATTTAGATCCCTCAGGGGGGTAAATGCATTGCGTAGTGTCTGGAATCCCCCCCCGCAGGATGGCGCCCTCTTCATGCTCAACAAAACGTTGGGGTGGTGCAAGACTAAAAGGTGGCCTATAGGGGAAAAAAACCAGAAGTAGTGGTTTAGTCCCTGATTATACTGAAAGTTATTTCAAGGAATGAGACAGGATCTTGTGGGACAGTTTTGTGTATCTAAGCGGGACAATCACACTGTCTCCTGTAAATGTTTTCTTGGTCCTACCAATCCAAGCTACCCTCCTAGCCATCAAGATGTGACTGTCCTCAGCCATATCAAACCTCGCATATTTACATAGCTAGTGCGTTACTTACTTAATTGATGAACTGGTCGGTGGACTCGTCCTTTGCGCTGTTTAGTCCTGTTACTCCTACCAGGGCCACAGTATAAGGGCAGCTCGCTGGCAGGAGATCTTTGACTGGTAGGTCTGGGGAATTTGTAGCAGCCCCACTATCCCTGCTGACTGGCCGTTGTTGTGGCTAGTGACCCCTTTGAGTCTGGCCACAATTATGGATTACCGACGGTCAGGATAAACTTATCCCCGAATTTGAAACCTGCGTCACAAACCCTGTTGTGCCAGAGATTACTTGAGGCGTCTGGGTCTCGGGGTGGGCCACTGCAGGGAGTTATTGGTCGAGCAACCTGGTGATTAGAAACTGCAGTCTGCGTGGCCTGAATAAGGGGAGATAATGCTTTTATCAACGTTGCCTAGTGACTCTGGTGTCATCCAAAACTTTGGAGATTTCATTAAAGTTACTTAATAGACCAGTCACTGCTTCCACAAATTTTTGTTTCAAGGGCACCCATATTTCTTCAAAGACCTTGGTGTCCTTAATGTCCGTGCTTGTACTGCTCTCACGTTTCTTAACTGGGACTGTTTTCTTGTTCACTTTCCATTGTTTCTTGGTAGCAGGGGGGCCACTTAAATCCGTATCATTGGTGGTGGCCATCGTAACCCTATTCCGTGTGTTCTGTCCAGAAGCGGTGTTAGTTTGGCTAGGGCTTGGACCAGGGCTAGGGGCCCCCTGGTTCTCCTCTTCTTTGGCTTGTCCCAGTACTCCCTCTAGAGATTTTTCAGGCGCCGGACCAGAGGACTCCCCAGGGACGATGATACTGCCCCTGTCTTGGCCAGAGAGTCTCCTCTCCACCTTTTTATATTTCTTTAGTAATTGCCCCCACCGCTTTTATCAAAAATGAATCCATGGTTCCCTTATTTGTGTCCTGTAGGGAGCACATGGGTGTGGCTTCCCCCCCCCCCATAGGGCTGTAGTCTAGTCCTTTAAACCCACCTCCCAAACACGGTGCAAAGTGATAACGACAGTCCAGAGGATTGGGAAAAGTACTCACACACACTGGTTCTACAATCAGTGTCCAGCGGTCAGCCAAAAACCACTTTCTGGCCCTCCTAGCTCCTGCCGGTGATACACGATGCAAAACCGCTCCAGCCGTTCAGGTCTGCTGCTATCGTGGAGCCAAGAGAATGGGCCCAGCCCGGCCAGTCGTCGTGGACGGGCCCACACAGGCCCGCTCGCTGCAGGACCTCCAAAATGGTTTATGCACCTCCTGGCGCGTGTATAGCCTGCATGCCGTTGTTGGTGTGGGGGGGGGGGCACAAGGCAAGCTGGGGGTTGTGGTGCTCTCCTCCCCCCCCCTCCCCCCCCCCCCTTCCGCTTTTAATTAACCATACATATACTCCGTGGCGGTCACCCATGTCTAGTTACGGTTCTGATGCATTTGCTATCCATTTGTAGGGAGTGCGGTTTGAATTCAACTATATTACAGAATGCAGTTGTACAATTGAGGTGTAGAATACTATGTAGAATAGATGTGTACTTATAGGAAACCATTTCAAATGTGCTTCATCGCAAACAGTAATACTCGTAACAGTCTTGCATTTTTTTGCACCATACGTAGATAATGCTTTTAGAAATTTAGAGATTGTGTTAGTATTTGTCCAGTTTATAGAAAAATATGTATGTTCGGGAATTAAACAGCTTTTTTTTCCTGCAATTGAGTTTGAATTTGAAAAATGGATTGGCACTGGGGCTAAACGTAAAGATCTTAAAGGAGTGTAAGAACTACAAATAACTCAACTATTTGAACATGTTTACACTTGATATTCATGTGCCTACAGGAAACCATTACCTGAACATCATTATTCAGTGGCAGTTATGTCTAGAAATGATGATAAGAAAAGGCGCTTGGAATTTGTGTTCCTGAGGGGAGTGGTAGAAGGGGAAGCACGAGGGTTAAATCTGTTCTCCGAAAGACTGTCTCGGGATCGGGAGTGCCAAGAGGGTGAGAGATGCATTTGGAGTCCTTGTGTGCTTAGCAAGAGCAGGCAAGCATTGGTCAGATGTAGGACTGACACTTTTTTTTAAAGCTGCGCTTACTTCCTCGTGTCTATTGTCCAGTACTGCAAGCAGACTAGTCTAACCTCTCCACTTATGCTTATGTAAGTACACCGCTATAGTTAATACCACTGATTTTCTTACACAGCGTTGGCAGAATATATTATAACGGTGCTGTGACAAACTATAAAGACTGAATCCAGAGCCTGTTCGCCAAGACCTTCACAGTTGTGTAGACAGACTGGTGACATTGTCAGAAAATTGCCATTCTACACAGTGCCTACTAGGCAGTCCTGTATGCGATATCAATGTGTCTCTCGATGGGCGTGTCAGGCACAGATAGAGCTTTACTGGGCCCCATATGTAGTTGAAAGCGCCGACCCTAGTTCTGTGATATCCAGCTACTGCTCCCAAGGTTCACTGGTTTTAGTGGCTCAATGAGGAATGCACCATTTTTCGGTATAATAAGTTTTAAGGTTTTCAACGCGAAGCTCTGTTCAGCTGCACATCCAGCAGTTCCAAACCCAGGTTTGTCATTACATCTGTTCCCACCCTGTGGAGTGATCTGCTCTCCCACTAAGACACCACGCCGCTCAACATACCTGAGTGCTAACCTGCATCTTCATCTTCATCTTATTCTGTTTCTTGGTCGTTTTTATGGAGCTCTGCAAGTGACTAACAGCATGGTATAGTACCTGCTGGCTAAATGCTGGGTCCCCACACCTTCTGAAGTTGGCAGATCACTGATTTGTAGAAAGAGTGTAGACGTCCTGACTTGTCTTCCAGGGTCTTAGGGCAGTTAACATAGCACATCAGTCCAAGGCTGTTCCCTCTGTTCTGTATTAGTGTTTTAACCCCAAAAGCAGTTCAACCTGTAAACTTTAGCTTAAACGCGCAGCATTCTTTTCGTACTTTTTTTTTATTTTTATTGCCTTTCTCTTTTTCCCCCTCGTGTATTGAGTAAATAAAAGTAAGTTTGTGGCAATTTCTCCCGTTGCAGTGACCTTGTCAAAGGTGGGGGGGGGGGGGGGGGGGATGAGAAATGCCTTTCTGTATAGTGTTATTTAACTTGTCATTTTGCATTTTCAGGAACTTTGACTTTGAAGATGGTGAGTAGCCAGCCGAAGTACGACCTAATTCGAGAGGTTGGTCGTGGCAGTTACGGTGTAGTATACGAAGCTATTGTCAGGAAGACCTCTGCACGGGTGGCAGTGAAAAAGATCCGCTGCCATGCACCTGAAAATGTGGAACTGGCGTTGCGGGAGTTCTGGGCTCTCAGCAGCATCCAGAGTCAGCACCCTAACGTGATCCACCTAGAGGAGTGCATCTTGCAGAAGGACGGCATGGTGCAGAGGATGTCGCATGGCTCCACCTCCTCTCTCTATCTGCAGGTGCGTGCTGGGCTCTGATTCTAGGAAGCAGAATTCCCCTGTGCCCAACTGCCCTCCATACCTTCGAGCTGTTATAGCCCGGTTAAAGGTTCGGTGGTCGGCTCTCTTTCAGTTGTCACTACTTTAAAATGGTTCATATGCATGTATTTTTAATGTATGGAGCCCACTACTGTAATAATACCCTTGCATAAGGAGAATTGCAGCACTTTCACCATATTTTAGATCTGACTCAATGAAGGCATCTTATCGGGTTGGAGGCACACAGTCGCCCAGTGTAGAATCGAAGGTTTTGCGATTGAAGAGAAGTATGCACGGTTTCACTTTTTTATTGTGGCTTATCTTTTAAGCTGCTAATAAGGCACCTTTAGGTTTGTTTTTTGAGGGAGTGGGGGGGGGGGGGGGGGCGCGCTATCTTTGTTTACAGAAACCGTTTTTGGAGCTCGGAGTTGGTTATATCTTGTCTGGCTCGATTCTAATGCACTGAAGTATGGGCTCTATTCGAGTGGTTTTGTTACTGTCTTTCTTTTGTTCCCATCAGAACAGTTTATTGCAAGCAATTCTCGTCTGCTGGGATATGTAAATGCAGACTAATAAAGTTTGAGAACACAGTGAACAAATGTGTTGGAAGTTTGCTTTTTTTTAACCTGTATTGTCAAAAAATGTGAACCTCTATCCCCTGACATTGAGAAAAAATGGCATGTATCACTAGTTACGCTGCAGTTCTGTATCTGGCAAAGTTTTTTTGTTTTTTTGTATTCTCTCTCTACATGGCTAAATAACTGAGCTAGGAAATGCTATATTAAATTGATTCAAAAATTGATTCTCTTAATCACATGCCCCACAGGCTTTTCCAGTAGACATTTTCAGTTCTAGTGCAGACTTGGAATGGATATGTATGTTTGTGCCATGTTGGTTATGGACATTCTCTGTTGAACTGCTGGAGTGTTGAGAGCTGCCCTTTTCCAGACTGCTTTACCAGCTATGAAACTTTATATATCCGCCTACAACCTCCACTGCAGTGGTGGTGTGAAGATGAGCGGAGTTGAATATAATTTTCCAGTACCCGTAGAGCATTTCCCAACAAATATAGCCGCTGAATATTTCACCAGTGAAAAAGTAAGGACTTGGGTGATGGTGGCCTACACAGCACAGGTGCCGATCTCTCACTAACCCCATCTTCTAGACGGGAAACATAACTGCAGGACGTCTCTTCAAACCCTGCAGAGACTAGAGGCTAATATCGTTCCCCAGCAGACGTCTAAGTAACCATACCTAATTCACCCTTTCTTCAGATAGTCCATAGCTGCCTTAACTGTCCCAGTCAGTGCGTGATGGCACTACCACAGTGTAGGCTTTGTAAACGGGTATTGGCAAAGCCAATGGGTCTCTCCTTTGAGGCCAATTGCATTTGCCACTGTTAAGTGATGCTGTACATTATGGGTACTTATAAACATTTTCCCTGGGATTAATAAGTATCGTCTGTGGTGTGGCCTAGAGCTGCATTGATTCCAGCAGAGAGGTGTCAGGGGACCGTTCAATGAATGGTGGGTGTAGGTGGAGTGAAGGATGTACACGTGTACTGAGTCATGGATTTATTTTGAGGGTTTCATTGCGTAATGCCCTCTATGCCCATAGCCTCTAAGAGCTCCAGATTTGACAGTTCTGTGCAAAGCGGTATCTGGGTTGTCCCTCAACCACACCATGGGGTGAGCCTTCTCTACTTGCTGTCCCTACCTTTCGGTAGTCAGGTGTGCAAAGGAAGTAACTTGGTTATTGAATTTGAAAAAAATGTAATCTTAGTCCTTACAATCACCTTATTCCTTTTGGTCTCTTATATGTAAACAATAGGCATTCAAAATGTTTAGAAACAGGATCTGCTAAGGTAGCAAGTTGCTTCATTGATGAATACTTGTCTTTTTCAGCACTTGTGTGTTTACACTCAGTACTTAAGTAAAAGCAGAGTAGTGGTCGCCAGATATTGAAGCACATTCTATTTAAATTCGAGTACGCAGCTTCCTTGAAGACCTGCATAGAAACAGGATAGTTGAAAATATGTGTACCAGCAAAGGCTCATGCATGAATTGACATTTCCCAGTTGGCATGCGCCAGTGGTGCTGGAATCCTTTTTCGGACTGGGGTTCTCCCATTAATGTTACATCACTGAAGTAATGGGGATAGTGAATAACCTGTCACAAGAAAACCAGTGTATTTAGCATGAGAGGATTAGTATGTATTACAAAAGCATGGTGTGGTAGCGCACTGCTATTAAAGACAGCACATGTTCCATTGAAATTATTACATTTGCGCACACATTTTTACTGATTAAACTGTACAGTGCACAAACAATTTGTGGAAATCGGTATCACCTCGTGCATAGATTTGTTTTGATTGTATAACCTGTTTCCAACGCACTTCAAAATTACAAAAAAAAATGCTTAATTAGTGCTTTCCTACTTCGGATACATTCTGAAATATTTGTACGTTTCATTTACAGGCATTTCAATTTTGTTGTGTGTTAGACAAAGACCATTCCTACAGCCTTTTCACACTTCTAGTACCAAGCAAGATTGTCTCATGAATCCACTCACTTTGCAGTCCGGGAAAGAAAGGTAGACTCCAAGCTCCCTTTAAAAGAAATAAACAGCAATTTGTTGAAAAACCGAGCCAGACATTTGACCTCTGTCTTTGAAAGGACAGCAAATGTGACAAAATCAAAACCAAATTAAAAGGCCTCGCGTTTGCTTATTTGACTTCTGAACTCCAGCATGTTTATTATGGGGGGTGCATCTGCACCCCCCACTTCTAGCACCTGTGACATGGGCATGACATTGAGGAAGAGGATTTTTAAGTTATGCTTTTGGTAAAGAGCACTGACTACAATAAACAAGCTGGTAAAGGGAACTTTGTTCCTCCCAGGCATGCAAGATTGCTGAACTGGTAGTGGCTTAGATAGATGGGATCAGTCAAGTAGAAAGATGAGAGGCAGGAAACCTTTTCAAATGAATACATAACTTTTACTGCTGTGAACTAGCATACAAGGGAGTCCACTAAACTCCTGAAATCTCCAGGAGTGCCTCCCGAAAAATGGGGGGGGGGGGGGGGGGGAGGGAAGGGAGGGAGGGAGTTCCCAGATATCGAGCACTCGTGGAAGAATACAAGGAGCCAATCAGAGGTGTTAAAAACTGGCTATGCTCCACGGGAGAGGGAAAAACTTTCTGGACAGCCTATAACAAATAAAACTTAAGCAATAGTGAATTGCACAACACAAAGCCAATGATGAGCAATAGGTGGAATGCATTCCTAGGGAATCTTTCAGCATATCCCCAATATGTCTTTGCAACCAGACAGCTGTGCAGTGTGGTTGGCTTCAACCTGAAAAAGATCGCTCTGCTTTCGAACAGTGTTTTACTAAACCCCATGTGACATGTACCATACTTCCTACTCGTCACTAAACTAGCGGTATCCACTGATACATGGTCCCTGGCAGGAGAGAGGTAGAGTGGAAGTGAGTCCAGGAACATGTGGCTGCTCCAGATCACACCTGGCCATCTCCAGAAGATTTACTTGAAACCACAATAAAGGATATTGTCTGGAACAAGCTTTGTCTTCTGCCAAGCTTGGTGTAAGTCAGTTTAGTATTTTTTTTGCCATAGGGTAGGACAAAATTTAATAATGGGATATCGCAAGTGCTCTCACTTTTTAAACCCCTTCGTTGATAAGTGCCAAATTGGAAATAAACAGCTATCCTGTATTTATCCGGTTTGATGTTGGTCCTTGTGAAGCATTAGTACTTGTTGCCTTTCTGCTTGGGTTGTAATACCTCCTGAAGCAGTTCATCAACATGGAATTGTTTGGCTCTTGTGTTCTGAGGCAATGTTTTGAACCTCTGAGCATAGCTGTCTTAGTGATAATACAGGCTTGTTTTTTTCCTTCTATGTTGTGACTGCCACCTACTTAACTCTTGCCCATATTCAGATGGGCCCTTCTAGAAAGTGTGGACAATGCTGTTAAGGTTAAAATAAGGGAACTGTTTAAAGACGTGGGCTCTTGGGAAAGCATAGGCTACTACTGTGCAGGGGTTGCATGTCAGACAGGAGTCTTGTATGACACGCAATCCTCAATGTAGTGTTTATGCAGGACGGGTCTTTCTCTGAACTCTTGGGGGTCCTACTGTGCTGTACTCTGAGGGGGGATGGGAGACGGTGCTTTTGATCTGAATATCTTGATATTTTCTGTTTGTGACAGTACAACAGCATTTGGCTGAATACAGTTCACTTTCTCTCACTTCCTTACATCTGACCCCCATGCTGTGTGGGAGATTATATTGAGAATCTAATGGGTGCTTGTCCGTCATTTTTGTGGGACGTCTGCAAAACCGGACGTGCTTGGTGAATGTTAAAATGGTTTTGATATACCTGGAAACAAGCCATGTAACCAAGCAACTTTCAGTAAATGTTTTTACATCTGGGTCCTTGCCCAGTCCTCCCAATTGCATTGTTTTGATTAGAGCGGCTGCCTGAGTTCACTCGATGAAGTAGAATATACGCATTTGTGAGCTTATACAATCTTCAAGTCTAGGCAGAATCTGTACTCTGAACCAGCTTGTGTTGCAATTTCACTAACTTCCCCATAAAGGCACTGGTTCACGTTGGTCTGTCTGGAAAGAAGTCTGCAATTACGTTCAGCCCATACAACTTAGGGATCTGAATATATCGGGTGTGATAATTGGCATCGAATTACAATTTCTGCCCTAGAAGTGGGGCATAATTTGTGTATTTTGGTGCTTACTGTAAGGGCTAAGACAGTTTTCTTCAGTCTCTTTTTGGTAGGAAGAGATTTACTTTCTTCAGGTATGTGAGATGGTACCATGCTATTTTAGTCTTCCTGGAAATGCTTATTTATGTTATGCCTGTTTTAAGGGTGAATCCTAGTGATTTTTCAGTGTCTCACACAGGTTCATATTGGAAAGCTGGACTTGATGTGATGTGGGTGCGTTGGGTGAGGGTGATGAGAACCGAGATTTTCAGAAGTTGTTGTGTCTTGGGGTAGGTCAATGGGAGGAGGTTGCTCAGATGTACAGAGTGAATTATTTTTTTGGGGCTAATAACTAATGTGCGTTTGGGGTAGGTACTTGAGATCCTGTTCTGAATTACTTTAAGACCTTTCAGAGTTGCTGAATTTCGTTGGCTGAGGAGATTTTGAGATAGACCAACCTGTTAGTAGATCTTGATGTCTATGGATTGGAGATCAATTGAGTCTTGAGGTTTAACATGAAGTGAGGCTGGAATTCAGGGGTTCCATTTGATCTTGCAATTCATATCTGTATGATTTGGTTCATCAAACTGCCCTAGAAGTTACAAAAGCACTGAAGAACCATATTTGAGAAACCTGTGCTTGTTTCCAAGTTGAGGGTTAGCCCTTGAAGCTCCACTTTATTGAAGGTTAGAAATCTAGCAGGGTCTGGAAGGATAAGCCTATTTATGAGGTTTCATCACTGATTTGAAGAATATCTGTTTCTGTGCTTCTGCACGATTTGAAGAACAATTGGCTATTTTGTTGAAGACTGTTCATGCTGATCTGCACACGATAGTTGGGTGGAGACTAGGTTTCTAGGTTTTCAATGTTTTTTTTTCTTCCTATGAATGGTAGGTGGGTGTCTTTTGCAGAGGTTGCCCAGACCATTTGTGCCACAGGTGCTTTCTTCAGATGGGATCAGATCCGTCATACATTGAGTGCCAGGCAAAGTCCCTTGGCTGATGGTGGTTGACTATATACAGCAGTGGTGTGAGAATTTAAAGAGTGCTTTGCTTCTGTTAGTCATTTCTGGTGGTCTTATAAAGGTGACTTTATATGTGGTGGTGAGTGGTTGGCATGCAGAACGAAGTCCTTTGACTTGGGTGGGTAATCTGTGAAATTGGTTCATCTCCATTTCGTTCCTGGCATACATTTGGAACAGTCTTGTGCTTTGCTTGGTGCCGAAGGATTCAGTTTAGAGGATTGTGTTTCAGTGGAACTTTGTGCTGTACATGTTTAGAGGTTTGTTATGGATTAGCATTTGATATAAGTTGGAGGTAGTTGGGTAGGTTGGTGAGTCACAGGGTGTCCATGGTATTTCAAAGAGCATAATGTCGGATTTCTTCGTCTTTTGGTTGGTGTTGATGCAAACATGTGGTGTGATGATTGAAGAAGGGGATCCTTAAGTGCTTTGCCGGTCCAGGGATATCTCAGCCTTTCATTTGCTTGTCTGAGAGGCTGACTGGATGAGATCGTGTGTGTTTGTGTGTGGATTTCTTTTGGCTGATGCTACTGATAGGTTGAGGTCTTTGAGGAGCTTGCAGTGCATGCTCTAGGTCGAGATGTTGAGATTTCAGATCTTGTTGTGCCTAGTGTGGTAAATCTGATGGAAGAAAGCCGTTCTGATGAGCAGAGATCAGTGGCAGGGTCGGAGCTTAGTTGGCTTTGGTGTTGCTCTCTGTAGGCTGCTATTTGCAGGGGTTAAGATGTGTGGTGGTGCGTAATTGAGCCATTGTCATTTTTTTAAATAGTGTCTGGTTTGAGTGATGGTGTAAAGCTGTGTCTGGAGGGTGTGTGACTTTCAGGTATCTGTTGATGAGCATATGTTGGATGGCTTGTACAGTGAATGATGTTAGTAATGTATTGGTAATTACATAGCACTTCCTACTTTTTGCAAGGCCCATGTTGCTTAATGGATTGAGTAAGCACCGACTTGGTAGTTCTGACTGGGGCCGACAGCGCTCTAATTTGCATCCTGTTCCTGTGCCCTCCTTTTGAATGCATGTTCGAGCTGGTGTTGGAATGAGTTTTGCCTACTTGATACCGGTTAGACTTGGTGTGAGGTTTGGTAGAAGTAGTGTGGTCCAGAAATGCAAAGTGTTGAGGAGATGGAGTGTGAACATAACTGCACTTGCAACTACTCATTCTTTGTGTGTATTGTTAGGACTAGTGGTGATAATTGATTTCAACGGATTGGCAGACGTTGTAGGACTTTGTGCCAGTCTATAAGCAATACTGAAGTGGCATCTAATACGTAGTTCCCCAGCGGTGATGGGTTAACTAATCCTTGGGTACATTGCAAGGTTCTCGACGTTGCTCCGGCCCAGTAGACTAAAGTGTCTGATACTGCCAGCTGTGTTTTTATACTGAGTTAAGACCATGTTTGTCTTTGTGTGGTCATACTGTGATGGGTATGTAGTGAGTGCTTCAGTGTCTTTCATGTTGCAGTGATTGCAAAACGGAATTCCTTCCTGGGTCAAAAGACGACACCTTTATCTTCAATAATTCTTTCAGGTGTACACCGTGTGGGAGTGTAGAAGAGGGCCAATTGGCGGCCGAATTTGGGGATTGTTCTGCAGAAGTTAGTTCCCGTTTGCCTCGGAGGTTGAACGAACCGTAGGCTGAACCGCAGTGGGTGCTAGAGACCTATGCTTCTGGACTTTACATTTGCTTACCTTTCTCTCGTTTTACTCTACGAAAAGCATGTAAATCTAGCACTGCACCCAAAGGAATGTATTCCTTACATTTGCACTGTTTTTACAGATTGGGCCTGTTTCAGATGACATGCACCCTTCTCTTCTTTCCCATGGGCATAAGTTAAAAATAGACCGTTTGATGACAAACAAATTAGTCTCGTGTCATTTGGGTATGACAAACACTTTTTTGTTAAAAATAAATAGCTTAACCTGCTGGCCGGCCGTAGTAAGCAATGCACAAAAGAGACGTTGCGCAATCATTGTTACAAGTAAGTAATTTACTTTATTTCCTGTGATATGCAGCGTGTCATTAGCACACAAATTTCATGAATTTGAAGGTGCTTCTGCAGGCAGACAGATATGTCATGCCAATATTTTAAGTGATCTTTGGTATCGTTACAGGTTGGCTGAAACTCTTTTCTTTTTTTCTTCTCAAAGCTGGTGGAGTCTTCCTTGAAGGGTGAGATAGTGTTTGACCCCAGAAGCACATACTACCTGTGGTTTGTGATGGATTACTGTGACGGGGGAGATATGAACGAGTATCTGCTATCACGCAAGCCCAGCCGTAAGACTAACACCAGCTTCATGCTGCAGCTCAGCAGTGCCCTCGCTTTCCTCCACAAGAATCAGATCATCCACCGGGACCTGAAGCCTGACAATATCCTAATCTCCAAGAGCAGGACCGGTACCAGCGACTTAGAACCCACCCTTAAGGTAGCGGACTTTGGCCTGAGCAAAGTGTGCTGCACGTCAGGCCTGAACCCTGAAGAGCCTGTGAGTGTTAACAAGTGCTTCCTCTCTACTGCCTGTGGCACAGACTTTTATATGGCACCCGAGGTGTGGGAGGGCCATTACACAGCTAAGGCAGACATATTTGCTCTTGGGATTATTATCTGGGCCATGCTGGAGCGCATCACCATTGTCGACACAGAGACCAAGAAAGAATTGCTAGGGAGTTATGTGAAGCAGGGAACCACTATTGTGCCAGTTGGGGAGGCTCTCTTGGAGAACCCCAAAATGGAGCTGCTCATACCCTTCAAGAAAAAGTCCATGAATGCCCGCATGAAGCAACTGATCAAAGAAATGTTGGCTGTCAATCCCCAAGACCGTCCAGATGCCTTCGATCTTGAACTCCGACTGGTGCGAATGGCATTCAGAGACTTCTGCTGGGACACGTGACGTTTAAGGAGGCGCCCCAACCTCCCATTGGGGTGCGACGAGCTGCAGCACACAGTAGTGTGAGGACTGAACGAACGCAGCTTAAGTGAGGCTTTGTGAGCAGAGACTAACTAAACTTTGAAATCTTTGCTTACGTTGCTTTTGGGTGTACAGCACTGACATTCAGCCTTGGAAATGTGTAGGCAAACGTTTGAGACTGGTGCAGCTTCATTCCAGTATGCCCTCCTTCCTTCTGCGAGTAATGATATATTTCAGTAAGCAGATGGGTTGCATGATTGGACTGTGGGTCCCCTGCGTTGAGAAAGGGCAGGAGATTGTGTGCTTTTTTGATAG
The DNA here is from genome assembly GCF_964204655.1 of Triturus cristatus. Taxonomy (NCBI): domain Eukaryota; kingdom Metazoa; phylum Chordata; class Amphibia; order Caudata; family Salamandridae; genus Triturus; species Triturus cristatus. Next base: position 320,032,330 of record NC_140584.1, on the reverse strand, counting down.
ATGGTACGTATGTGTGAGACTGCGTGTATTCCATATTCCGCACAACTTTGAGCGTTTTGTGTTTGTTTAGGGTGTTTCTGCTCATTGGGAAGTAGCTCCTGAGATGGTGTGCACTGTGCGTGTTATTTAAAGGTGAGGTGACTTCACAAGCTAGATTGAAGGTTAAAGCTACAATTTGCACACTGGAAATACCCCATTTCTTTTCGAAACGCCGCTTCATTATGAGTTCTGCAATAGCATTGCAGAGCTGGTTATACGGCGCTGTTGTTTCGAGGTCAGGCTCTGCAAACCCTAAGGTTTTACTTTGTAGAATTATCCCGCTTTGGACAGAAGTCAGGCAAAGCTTAGTGCCCTGGACTTTACTTTCCCCTCTACCCTGGTAGGTGGGAGCGTCTGCACTGTAGTGTCCTACAAATTCCGTTCTTGCTCAGCCTCTGTCCTGCTCTAGTGTTTTGGAACTAGAATTTTGCCCCTTGTGTCGGGACAGAGTGGCACGTGTCTCCATTATTCCACCGAAAATAGATTGGTTCGGGCTGCAAAACATAACTGGGCATTCTTAAACCACGATTCCTGCTGGTCTTTATAGATTTCTTTTTTTTAAAGTGCGTTCTGTCTTGGGTTAGTGTATTAGGCAAACCTGTACTATCTGTGAGACTATCACATTTATTGTAACTGGTAAATATTTTTTAATTAAAATAGATAGTACATCAAACTTGATTAAACTATGGAATGCTGTACTTAACCTAACAATGTATTTTGTAACAAAATGACATTTGCCAGACGGAAATTCACATGCTAACACAGTGGAACTGGCAGTGCAAGACATAGTAATGTGCTAAGCAAGTGATGGACATTTCTCACTTAACCATTCCTACGATGATACATTTGCCACTTTTTAATGCAAATGTAATACATAAAACTATAGTGTAAAATAAATATCAGCATTGGGCCATTTTAATAGGCAGCTCATTTACCGCAGGTTTACTGATGTTCCCAGTTGGTTCTGTTAAACACTACAGTGTGCGTGAAGTAAGACTCTTCACGCTGTTCTATAGATGTCCTCTCCAAACCCACTAACCCTTCTTTCTTCAGACTTCCACCTGCCTTTGTCCCTGTGCTGGCAGTGCTTGATGAACTCAAGCTTCCTTTGAAACTCGTGGCCCATCACGCTCTTCTGGCCCCTTTAAACTGATGGTGCTTGGAATTGTTTATATTTCAGACTTTTCCCCAAGTACTCTGCCTCCCTGCGCCAGGCTCACCCGGGGACCTCCACTTTTCTCCTACTTCTGATATGTTGCCTTAAACCTAATATTTGCCAGCCCTGCAAGTCCTCAACTCATTTTCCCCGTTGTACTTCCTCCGGTCTCTGTTGTAACGACTTCACATTACATATGTAAATCACAGCCCTGTCATAGTGTTGTCTTTAGCGACCCAGGTTTGATCTGCCTGCACCTCCTTCCCTCTTATCTTGCTTTGTTGTGTTAATGATTTGTCGGGGACCCCTTTCCAGCGTGTTGGTTTTGCTGCTCTTTCTGGAAAATAGAAGTATGACGTCTGTGAGAGACAGCTGCATTGCACTTTGGTGAACACCTGGCAGCTCGTGCAACTATTTAGATGCAGTTCTTTTGCCATTGGTTTGGATTGTTTACGGGGTTGAGTGTCTGTTGTCCCGTGAACAGAACTGTTGGCATCTTTAAGAGTAAAGGATCCCTATTTATTGGGTTTGAGAATTGTTTGGGTGAACTTTGCACAAACCTGTTGCTCACAATTCTAACTGTATATTGCGAGGCTAACCGTGCTACTACCTTCAGTAAAAATAACTCTCCTCCGAAAGTTTGCATCCAGCTCTACGCACTGTTTCTTATCTGGAGTGGCAAGGTGCCTTTGCATCTGCTCCCTCTGTCATGGGGGGACTTGCACTGTCTGTTCAGTGCTGGCTGATATTCAATTTCCTACCTCTAGAAATGTGCATATTTTTTTACATAATGTGCACGTTGGTTAGACTAGAGCTCTGCATTGTATTTATTACATAAAGGGAAACCAATACCCATACCCTTTTTTCTCCTTCTTTTGAAACGTTATGGTTCCTATACTATTCAAGGCAGCGCTTTTGCTGATCCCATCTGTGAGCTGCTCAGTGTTATTGGCTTCTAAACTTCAGGCATTCTCTCCTGTCGAACGATGTTCGGGGGGGCGGGGGGGGGGGTTATTTGCTGCTCTAATCATTTTTTCCATATCAGCGCTGTTATTTGATCCGCTCTGCAGGACGTCCACAGTGTCTGGAGAACGGGCAGGTGTACAAGAGTAACACTGTTTTACCTTTTTCCTCCAAAAATTCTGACACGGAGGGTGAGCTGATGTGTGTAGAACACCATATGGATAATTTGATTATAACACGATCAAACCACCTTGTCCGGGTCGCTGCATCGACGAATGCTTCACATAGTCTTTAACGCTTAATACTCGTGCACACTTTTTGTTTTTCAGCAGAGCTTTTCAGGGGAGGGGGCTTGAAAATCTTCTCCATACAGACTGCTGCAGCAACTATATGTAGTGTGCCTGTACAATGGAATGATATTCCACGTTGAGAGAATAACTTTATCCTCAAAGCAAACGCGTTTTTTTTAATCGAGCGAAATTGTAAACTATATTTTATGAAAAAATGTAAAAGGGGGGGGGAAAAAATTGAATGTGTAATTTATTTGTTCAGTTCATGGCTAAGAATAAAGTCTGACTTCAGTTGCGACTCCTGTGTTTTATTTCGAAGTGTTTTGTGTTCCTGTATATATTATACACTTAAGGCAGTGATCTCATTTTTTGCACAATTTTATTGTTGGTACTGTTTACCATCTGTACAGGGAAGAGGCTGTAGAGTGGTGGTTACTGGTACAACAGGCAAGCATTGCTCTATCGCTAGCTACTTTTTTTTGCCTTTTCTAGTGGAATAATTCCTGCTATTGGACCTTAAGTTATAATAACAGGCCTTGCTAGGTAGGAGGACGGAGTGTCAATAATACTGCAGAACTGACTTTGATAGGGTCTCGTTTTGGTTCTTAGTGCGGCAGTGTCTCGCCTCAATATTGTAGCAATATCTATTCCTTCATTACTGAATTTCTGCTGGGAAGTGTCTATTCTCACAGTATTTGAGCTCACGCACTGGAACAGTGTACTGTTCCCAAGTTGTATGTTCCCCCTCCCCCGGGCACTTCCTCTTCTGTCCCTGTCTCTTCCCAATCAGTGAACCTCCCGCTTTACAGTCAGTTTATCTCGAAGACGATTCAACCTTCTTTCAGAATTGGACCTGGGACAGGGCCTCTTCAGTATTTTAGCTCGGCTTGGCACATTGCCTTGCTTTAGAGGTCTCGCCTGAGCCAGTGCTTAAGCGCTGCTCTGGCGAGAGTTTTAGTAAGCGGGATTTTGAAGTGCAAACTATCCTTTTGGTGCACAATCCACTCTTACCCTCGTCGCTATTGTTCGAACACGTTTTTCAACACTGGTGTATCGAAATTCGGAAGACATCACTCATCAGGTCGGAACACCCCAACCTTCGGGCCTAGCCCGTCCGGTTTACCAGAGCAGTGTTTGTATAGGCGGTTTACCCTCTACTCCATACCAACTCCATCGTCGTTATAGCTGCTGATGGACCATCACAAAGTCTGCAGTCAGTTCTTACCTACAGAGCACAAAGCATACTCAGGCGCCGGTCAGTTGTTCGATCTAAAAATACCTTGTGAGAAGTCTAGCTTGACGTAGAGACATGCAGAGGCAGAACAGAGAAGACCCCTCCCCCCCCTACCCCTCCCCCCCGACATCTTTGGTCATATCGAGCAACAACAGGAAGACATGGTAGAGTTGGCTGCCGAAGAAGTTATCTTGTCTGTTCAAGACTGTGACCTTGAGGTTGATCTGGATTTCCATGACCTTCCGACTGGTCAAGGTGCAGTGAGCACCCAAACCCCTTTGCCCACACAAAAACTTACTTCTATCAAACAAAATGCTTCTGGGCCACCCATGCCGTCCAGCCATTTGAAAAAGGTCGACATTGCGAACAGCTCCATGCACCCTATTCCTACTTCTCCACCAACACATTCACCTGTACCTATGATAACTTCTTCACCTCCAAACCCTTTAAATATCACACCTTGGGGTTCTCATCTCAGACGCTGATATAGAGGATGACCCTTAAAATGAAGCACCACCACACCCCTGGCAGAATTGATATAGAGCCTCCAGGAGTGACCAATCCTGATCTCTATCCTGCAAAACCCTCACCTTCTTTGATAACACCTCCATATTAGGAGCTCATGGCCAGGGAAGCTGCATATCCTGGATCACTTTACACACAAGCCTTGGAAGAAGACTCTTTTTATTTGAAAACTTGGGTACTACAGACAAAACATCTCAATCTCTTCCAATGCTAAAGGGCATGATTGGCCATGCAGAGGATATTTTTAAGGACGCTGTACGTGCACACATTACACCTAGGGTAGACAAAGCGCAAACCTCCACTATCTGACCCAATTTTTATTAGCGGTCAGCTTCCACCAGACTCCTTGGTTGTGTCCAATGCTTGCAAAAGAGCAAACTCGCAAACCAGTTGATGAACCACCTCCTGACAAAGAGTCAAAGTTGATAGATGCCTCAATCGAGAGCTGCTGCACAAAAAGCCAATCACTGGCATATAGCCAATACAATGATTTTTCTTGCCAGATAAGACCGAGCTCACTGGAATAAGCTGGAGGAATTTCTCCAGTATCTTCCAGAGGAGCATGAGAAAAAGATGTTGGTGCATGAGGGAAAATTAATGTTCGAAGCATGTGAGCTGTAGCCATCTAGTGTTGGGTCCAGATGTTTGCAAGTTGTTTTTCTTCGAAGAAGTCTTTCCAGTCACGAGGTAGGTGACTCCTCCTTTCGATAATAGTGCGCATGGGCACCAACTCTTATTGTTTGTTTTTTTCTGCCATCTGGTTCGGATGTGAATTGTTGCGCTTCTGTTCGACAGTTTTTCTGGTTTCCCTGGGTGCGCAAGACACTCGCCCTCGACTGTATTGTTTTCGATCGTGTAATCCCATTCTCTGCATATCGTATTTACTGAAAAAAAACCTCTTTCTATCGGGTAGCTTGTGGTAGGCTGTTGGGCCTACCTGCGTCGGTCCACCTCGCAGTAGATGGAACGGACTCCAGTTAAATTCTGCCCTCTGTGCCACCCAAAGTTTCCTCGCACCGACTCGCACAAACTGTCTCCGGAGCACAGCGACAAGGACTGCATGTTTATGGCTTTCCGATTGAAGAAAATGCCTTGCGGCTGTTGGGCTCCATTCCGGACCTCTTCGGAGGAGATTCTGAACAAGAGGACAGAGATGCCATGGAAACTGAGGAGGAACAAGACCCCATCTACGGCTCTGAGGGGGAGGAGCGTACCATGAGTACAGATTCTCCCTTGCCCCAAAGTCCCACTCAGCCCAAGAAGAAAGGCTCCGGTCCAACGCCCACCTCCGGGCCACGGTCTGCACTGAACATGTTTCTGACGCCCCGCCCTCGGGCTCTGCACCAAGACATACCCAAAAGCCTTCTGGCTCCGAACAGAGCCGTTTTGAAGACCGACACAGAGCCGAAACCTTCAGGATCGAAGTCTGACAGGCTCCGCCCCACCCCCTTAAACGCCAAACTTCTTCAGATCCGAAATCCATGGCATTCAAAGTACCGGCACCCAAAACTCCGGCACCACAGCTTTCTGCACCGAAATAAATGGATGTGCTGATTCCATCCTAGAGCAACCTTTCGATGCTCCGCCCTCCAAACCAGATTCAAAACAGCGGGAGCTATATATTCACCCAACAACTGGATATATTACCACTAAGGTGACAATAAAACGCAAACCGGAGACAGAAGAGGTCTACCATATTTAAAATGGAAAAATGTCAGTACTAATCCTTCTCCTCCTCCTTCTCCTTCATCACCATCTCCTCCTTCTCCTCCGTTTCAACCATTACTAATTTCACCTGAGCACTAACCACCACATACACCTGAAGATCAAGATGATTGGGCTGGGGATAATGAGCCAATACCCGCAGACCCCTGGATAAACACCAATTCCCCCCACATGGACTGATCCTGATCTATACCCTACCAAGCATTCTCCACCGGACGACAGTTTAGGATACATAGAATTTTGCAGCGTGAATCTTTCTGGATTCACTATGCTGTGCATTATTCCGCGATCTGGTGGTTGGGTCCGGATTTGTAGTCTTTCTTTTGTTTTTGTAGCCCAGGTGGGTGTCGACGTTCCACCATTTGGTGCACCTCTCGTGACGTCTTCGTGCTTTCTGCGTAAGTCCCACCTTTGGGGCGCCATCTTCAGGTTCTTTTTTCCGCCGTTGGGTCTGGATCGTCAAGGAAGCTCCAGAGTTTTAGACTAAGGAAGAAGGAAAATATGTGAGTTTCATCGAAGGAGAACCTTTAAAAGACTACAGAGAGAAAGGTATTACAGCCGAGACGACGAAGGAGGTGATCCTCAAATTCTTTGACGCACAGAGGAAAATGGGCACTCAGAGGCTCTGAGCGCAATGGACAAGACACCATTTAAGTTCTGCCCTAACTGCCACCACAAGTTTGCGCAGAAGGACCAGCACCCGGTCTGCAACCTTTGCCTGCCGTTCGACCACGAGAGCAAGGACTGCAACGCCTGTTCCGCCTTCGCGCCGAAGACTCTCTGGGTGAGAGAACGTCAGAGGAGAGCCAACTTCAGCATGGAAGGCAAGGGTAAGGCCCCGTCGCTGTTCGATCTGGGCCTATCAACAGACGATGAAGACAACATCGCCGAGGGACCTGATGTCTTCACGGTCGCAGAGACCGATAAGAAAACGCCTGATGAGGTAAGACACGTGGAGTACAAAACCACCGAAAGGGCCCCGAAAATCGGATGGTGACTCTCAAATGAGTCAAAGTCCTCGGAGGAAACACCAGCGCTGAAGATTTCGACATCTGCCAGTGGCTCAAAGGACAAAAGGCCGAGCGGATCCTTCGAGAGGTACTCCCAGGTGCCGCAGACCGCCGAGAGGCAGAGTTCGTCGAAACAGACCCACGAGGTGGGACGTTCGGCGACTAAAGACAAGACCGCGTCGACGCAAGCTCCGTTGGAGAGACCTGCGGTCGACGCCGAGCACATCTCAAGCATGGAGAAGAAAAAGAGAAGGCTCGAGGCGGAGATGGAGAGCATCCTTCAGAGGAAGGAGGAGTTCGACGAACGAATGAAACAATTCAAAATCCCAACGGTCCCGTCGACGGAGGTCGTGGAGATCGAGGAAGAAGGGGATTTAGAAGCCGAATGATGAGGATCAGCAGTCGTTCTACGGCTCGGCGCCATAGACGAGACAAGCTGGAATGGCAGGACATCGACACCGAAAACCCCGAAGAGCCCGTGGACTCGTATCCTTCGAGGCTTTCGCCGCCTGACGACATTGGGGCGTACAACTTGGTCGTCAAGAGTGCTGCAGCAGCCTTGGTGTGAAATTGGACGAGGAGAAGCCGAAAGCAGACTTTCTACTCGAAACTCTGCTCCCCATCCAGATGAGGAGCCAGTTCCTCCCCATGCTCCAAAGCGTGATGAACCAAGGGAAGTAGGTGTTTAAGGACCCGGGAACATGCCGGTCCCATCACACCCAGAACGGAAAAGAAGTACAAGCACTCCTCGCAGGATCCTCCTTACATCAAGGTATCTGTCACGGCAGATTCCATCATTGCTTCCACGGCCAGGAAAAGAGCCAATGTGCCGGCGACCTCGGGGCCACCTCCTCCTAAGGAGAGCAGAAGGATGGACCTCACTGTAAGGAAGGTAGAAAAACGCCGCAGTGCACTGGGGCATGGCAAACTCAAACGCGCTACTGAACAGGCACCAGTACCAGCACTGGGATGAGATGGGGGAACTAGTCCAGCTGAAAGGAAAATGAGACAGCAAGATCCATGGGAGCCCTGCAATTCAGAGGAATGCGAAGAGGCACCCCAAATCGGAGACCCTATGGAAGGGGAGGAAGCCAGCAGGGTATGTCGCACCAGACATTCCAGCACGGGCAGCAGGGTGACAGTCACAGCCAGCAAGGACAGCAGAAGCAGAACTGGCAGTACCAGCCTCGAGGCCAGTCCTTTCGAGGGAGAGGAAACTGACGTGGCCAAAGGAGGAGAGGGGGAGACCAACCCTCATCTAAGTGACTACACACAAAAGGACGCTCACCCACAGCATACCCCGAAGGGTGAAGTGAAATGTAAGAACACCAAGGGGGTTACACAAAAGAAGCACCTACGAGCATGCAATACCGGTAGGCGGAAGACTGGGCCTCTACCTTCAACAATGGCAAGAAATAACCTCAGACAAAGGTTCTCAACGTCCTACAGCACGGATACTGCATAGAGTTAGAGAGCAGGCCTCCAAACAAGAAACCAAAGAGGACAGCGCTCTGGTCAGGAGCTCTCTCAACTCAGGGAGGAGACACTTCAACTACTGGAAAAGAAGGCCATAGAACTAGTGCCACGCAGAGAAAGGAACAAGGGGGTGTACTCCAACTACTTCCTTGTACCAAAGGTGGACGAATCCCTAAGACCCATCCTGGACCTAAGGTTCCTAAACAAATTCATAAAGACGCAAACATTCAAAATGACATCACTACAAGAAGTGCTACCCCAAATACGAAGCGGAGACTTCATGTCCACTGTGGACCTCAAGGACGCCTACCTGCACATCCCAATGAACAGGCGACACAAAAACCTGCTAAGGTTCAGCATCAACCAGGATCATTATCAGTTTACAACCCTGGCATTCGGCCTAAAGTCAGCCCCAAGGGTCTTCACAAAATGACTTCCAGCAGTAGCAGCGTACCTACGAAGGGAAGGGATTCATGTGTACCCTTACCTAGACGACTGGCTAGTCAAAGCAAACTCTCGCGAAAAGTGCGAGGAGCACGCAGAACGGGTGACAAGAACACTAACAAACCTGGGGTTCTTGATACACTGAGGGAAGTCATCGATAGAACCAGAGCAGGTGAAGATCTTCCTGGGGGCGACGATCAACACCATAGACGGAACGGTGATGTCCAGCGACAGAAGAACAATAGCCCTGCTGAACGAGACGCGTCTCTACCAGAAGGGGCGAGTTCTGACAGTGAGAACAGTGAGCAAGATCATGGGGATGATGGCGTCATGCATCCACCTAGTCCCCAATGTACGGCTTCACATGAGACCATTCCAAGAATGGCTGCAATAGCAATGGTCACAAGCAAGCGGGAGTTGGGAGGATCTAGTGGTGGTTACGCACGCAGTGCAGGAGGAGATAACATGGTGGAACAGGGAGAACTTAACTACAGGAAAGACCTTGAAACCACCAAACCCAACTGTGACCATTACCACGGACGCATCACAAATAGGATGGGGAGCACACATGAACAAACTCGGGTTGAGGGGTCTGTGGACTCCGGCAGATGCGGTCAGACACATCAATTACCTGGAATTGAAGACTGTCCTGCTAGCCCTGAAGGCTTTCCAGAAACAGCGATACAACCAGAAAGTGTTGATACAGACGGACAATACCACTACCATGTTCTATATCAACAAGTAGGGAGGGACACAATCGTTCCCCCCCCCCCCCCCCCCCCCCCCCCCCTTTCCACTCTGGCACAGGAGATTTGGAGATGGGCCATCCCACTCAAGATAGACCTGCTGGCCATACACCTACCAGGGAAGGACAATGTGGAGGCAGACTGGCTCAGCAGACAGACATCGGCATCCCACGAGTGAGAGCTCAATGGACCGGAAACACAGAGGCTATTCCAAAGGTGGGGAACACCGACAATAGACCTGTTTGCAACACGCCTGAATGCAAAATGCCAAAACTTCGCATCCAGACAACCAGAACAGCAATCGCAAGGGAATGCCCTATGGATAAGTTGGTCAAAGACATTTGCCTACGCTTTTCCACCGATACCGCTGTTACACAGGGTGCTCGACAAGTGCAGGACCAGCAACATGACACTGATCCTAGTGGCACCACAGTGGGCAAGGCAAACTTGGTTCTCTCAAACAGTGGAAATGGCACAAGGCACTCCTCACAAATTCACAAGAAGAAAGGACCTGCTCTCCATGCAGAACGGATAGGTCCTGGACCCAGAACCAGAGAGCCTCAGCCTGGCGGCATGGCTCCTGAAGACTTGGAGTTTGCGCACCTGAACCTACCTCAAAGCACTATGCAAGTGCTGCGGGAGGCAAGGAGACCTACAACACGAAAATGCTATGGGGAGAAATGGAAAAGGTTCACAATATGGTGCAGCAGAAATAAACTACTGAATAAAATGACAACAGAGTCCACGGTGCTTAGATATCTCACACACCTACTAAAAAGTAATCTATGCTCATCCTCCCTAAGGGTACACCTGGCGGCAATCGTAGCTTACACACAAGGGGAGAGAGGAGGAAGTCTCTTTACGTCACAGGTAGTAAAGAGATTCCTGGAAGGGGTGAAAAGAATTGCGCCTCCAACGAGGATGCCGCCGCCGGCATGGAACCTCAACGTGGTCCTAACCGAGCTTATGAAGGAGCCGTTAGAACCCATCCACAAGGCCACGCTGCAAATGCTGACAATGAAAACAGCCTTCCTGGTAGCGATAACCTCGCTGCGCAGAGTGAGCGAGCTGCAAGCACGGACACTGCAAGAGCCCTACATCCAGATACACAAGGACAGGGTGGTTCTAAGAACGGACCCACACTTCATGCCTAAGGTGGTTTCGGCATTCCATATGAACCAGACAATTCAGATACCGAGTTTCTTTCAAAACCCCACGACAAGCGCAGAAAGGGCACTGCACACTCTGGACGCTAGAAGGGCAGTGATGCACTACATTGAGAGGACCAAAGAGCACAGGAACACCAAGCAGCTCTTTGTCTCCTTTGCAACTAGTTTTCTGGGTAGACCCGTGACAAAAGCCACCATTGCACGATGGATTGCACTGACAATACAATTCTGCCACGAACAAGCAGGGCAGGAGCTATCGGAGGGGCCACGAGCCCACTCCACAAGGAAGAAGGGAGCAACTATTGCCTTTCTGGCAAATACGCCCATTCAGGACATATGCCTGGCGGCAACATGGGCTTCAGTGCACACGTTCACTAAGCACTATTGCGTGGACGTTCAGATGAACAAGGAAGCACAAGTAGGACAGAAGGTGCTTCAACCCATATTCAACAGCCAACACTCATCTACCACCCAGCCGCCGCAAAGATAACAAACCGCTACAAAGTCTATGCACAGCATAGTGAATCCAGAAAGATTCACGCTGCAAAACGAATAGTTTCTTACCTGTCGGTGTAGTTTTGCAGCTTGAAGATCTTTCTGGATTCACTAGCGAACCCACCCACCTCCGCCAGGAAGATGAGGATGGAGGAAGAGGTGGAAGGACATGGAAGAACAGAATAATTGGAATAATAAAAAATTGGAAAAGGAAAATTAGGAACGCCTAGGGTTAAAAAAAAAAGAGGGGGAAAAAAGAACCCGAAGATGGCGCCCCAAAGGTGGGACGTCACGAGAGGTGCACCAAATGGTGGGACGTCGACGCCCACCTGGGCTACAAAAAAAAAAGACTACGATTCCAGACCCAACCACCAGATCGCGAAATAATGCACAGCATAGTGAATCCAGAAAGATCTTCAAGCTGCAAAACTACACCGACTGGTAAAACTATTCGTTGTTGGGCAGAGCAGCTAACTATCATGGGGTTCAGCTACATAAGGAATCGCTGGAAGAGGAGTTCCTTTTCTGGACTCTTAGTAGTACCCAAAAGTCCTCGCCCACACCTCCCATGCTCAAGGGTGTGATCAGACACGTAGATGATATTTTTAATGACCTGTCAAGGCATGTGTCCTCACCCCTAGGGTACACAAATAGAAGATGGAACCATCAGATCCAGCATACATAAGGGGGCAGTTACCATTGGATTCCTTGGTAGTTTCCAACGCACGCAAAAGGGCCAATTCACAAACAGGAGTTGCTCCACCCCTAGACAAAGAATCTAAGCTGCTAGACACTTTGGGGAAAAGAGCATCCTCCCAGGCTGCGAACTTTTGGCGCATCTCAAATACACAAGCACTTTTTGCTAGGTACAACCTGATGAGCACAAGTCCAAGGCACAAGAACTAGTGCCAGAGAGACAGCTCCTTTCCAATAATTCTATTCGGTGCGCCCTAGATGCTGCAGACACTACAGCCAGAGCTGTCAACACCAACATCCTTTTAAGAAGACATGCCTGGTTTCGTATTTCAGGATTCAAGCCTCTATCCTGAACACCTCTTTGGCCCTGTGGTAGATTCCTCCCTAGAAAAAACTAAGGACCCAGAAGTGGCCAAATCTATGGGAGCCCTTCAATTAACCCCAAGATGCGGTTCGTTTCAGCACTCCTTCTACTGCGGAGGGTCCAAAAATACCTCCTCAGATACTGCCACCACCTACAAAGGCAACAATCAACCTTATGCCTCTATGGGTTACTTCAGATGGGGTTACAGAGGCAACACTGGCAGAAATAGAGGCTCCCATACACGCTACTCTCCTTCAACACCAAACAGTGACTTCCCCACACTTCTCCCATTCCCCCCCCCCCCCGGCCATTTAACTTCTGTCAGGGGCATCCTTCACATTTCCTACCAGTCTGGCAGTCCATAACCACTGACAAATGAGTACAGGAAATTATTTGTTCTGGTTATTGCCTGGAGTTCACCAACAATCCTCCAAACATTCCTCCACAGTCACACAAACTGTCACCAGATCACTTACACCTCCTCAAACAGGAGGTTCAGTCTCTCCTTTTAAAAGGGGCAATAGAGCCTGTACCACTACAATACCGCGGGTCTGGCATGTACTCCTTTTACTTTCTCATACCCAAAAAGGATGGTTCTCTCAGACCAATCTTGGACCTCAAGAATTAAACCTTTACATAAGTCAGACCATTTTCACATGGTAACACTTCAACAAGTGCTCCCACTCCTGCAACAGGGTGACTTTCTCTCTACTCTAGACTTAAAGGACGCCTATTTTCATATTCCAATACATCCCTCTCCGCAAATTTCTCAGTTTTGTGGTAGCTGACCAACATTACCAGTTCAAGGTACTCCTCTTCCCCCCCCCCTAAGATGCTCAAAAGGCTCTGGCCTTTCCTAATGCAGCCAGAATTTGCAACAATCTGGTGCTAGTTCTCCAGTTTCAGTCCAATCACTCGCATCCAGCTCGAGTGTTTATGCAACTACTCTGAATGGTGGCATCTTGCATCTTGATCGTTCTCCATGCATCCCCTACAAGAAGGCTTAGCGAGTCAGTGGAACGAGTTGCACGGTCTGTTAACCTATCTAGTGTTGGTAAGCAGCCAGACTCCTCGCTCCCTGCAGTGGTGGAACCCACAACATTTATCAAAAGGACTGCCCTTCGTAAACCCAGTTCCACAGACTAAGCTAACAGTGGACGCTGCCTCACGGGGGGTGGGGGGGGGGGGGTTGTGGAGTCAACAGCAAAAATCTCTCCACATAAACCATCTAGAGCTGCTGGTAGTCTTTATAGTGCTCAAAGTATTTCAGACTGTTCTAGTTTGTACCAACATGACATCTATGTTTTACAAACAAAGATTGGGGGGGGGGGGGACCCGCACTCTCCAACTGTCAGACCAGGCCCAAGACATTTAGAGGTGGGCCATTCACGACAGTCTATCTCCTAGCGGAACACCTCCCAGGAGTGAACAATCAGATTGCTGATCACCTCTGCGGACCGATACAGTAAATACACTAATGGGAACGTCACCCTTGAGTTTTCCTCCCATACTTTAAAAGTTGGGGAGTTCTTCAAATAGATATTTTTGCCACACACCAAAATGCCCAAACTTCGCCTCCAGGTACCCACATTCGCTATCCAAAGGCAATGCACTTTGGATGAACTGGTCTGGTATATTTGCCTATACTTTTCTGCCTCTTCCACTCATTCCATTAGTGGTTCGGAAACTCATGCAAACATCCCTCACATTGAACAGTAGCTCCCACGTGATCCTCAGCCGTGGTTCACCACCCTGTTGGAGCTGTCACTAGTTCCACACTAAAAGCTGCACCTCACATTCAGTCTACTCACACAGAGCCATGGAGAAATCAGGCACCCAGATCAACCAACGGAACCTCGCGATCTGGCTCCTGAAGTTCTAGAGTGTGGTTATCTAAATCTCCCACCAGACTGTCTGAACATCATCAGAGTGGCCAGAAGGCCTACTAGAAGAACCTGTTTTGCAGCCAAATGGAAAGGTTTTGTTATCTATTGCAATACCATCCATCCTCTTGATGCTTCATTACACTATCATTTGTTACCTGTTACACTCCCAGCACTCAGGATTAGCTTACGCTTCTATCTTACTACATCTCACTGGAATAGCTGCGCATCTATAAAAAAAAGCAACGCTTTTCAGAGTGCCAGTAATCAAAGCTTTCATGGAAGGACTCAAAAGAGTTCTACCACCAAGACTACCACCTGCTCCACTGTAGAATCTTAACATAGTTCTCATAAGGTTAATGGTCCCACCTTTCAAACCCATGCATACATTTGAGCCATAGTTTCTCTCTTGGAAAACTGCATTCCTCATTGCGATCACTTCATTGAGGAGAGTAGGTTAACTACAGGCACGAACTATAGAAGAACCTTTTTTCCAATTTCAGACACCCAGTGGTTCTTCGTACTAACCACAAATTTCTACCTAAGGTAGTATCTGCCTTTCACATCAATCAGTCAGTTGAATTACTGGTATTCTTTCCTCATCCTGATTCTGTGGCAGAACAAGCTCTACGCATCTTAGATGTCAGAAGAGCACTTTTATATTACATTGAAATAACAATAATTTTGTAAAAAACAACTTTTCGTTGCTTTTGCACCACCACACAAGGGCAATCCCATATCCAAGTCGGGTATTGCCAGATGGATTGTTTAAATGCATTCAAACTTGTTATGTAAAAGCAAAGAGAACGTAACAATACCCCCAAGAGCACATTCCTCTTGCAAGATAGTGGCTACTATGGCTTTCTTTGGAAACCTTGCCATAGTTGAAATTTGTGAAGCTGCAACATGGTCTACACCGCACACATTCACCAAACATTGTGTAGATGTGTTAGTGAGACAACAAGCTAATGTGGGCCAGGCAGTACTTGGAACACTATTTCAGACCACTCCAACAGCTACAGGTTAGCCACCTCTTTAGGAGAATACTGCTGTATAATCTATGCAAAGCCTGTGATCTACAGCTCACATGCCCCGAAGAGATAATGTTACCCAGTAAGCATCTGTACTTGGCATGTAGAGCTGTAGATTCACATGCGCCCACCCGCCTCCCTGGGTACCTCTACCTGTTGCATACATATGGACATCTCTATTCTTTACTTACTAACTCCATTCTCACCCTCTACGGGAAAACAATCTAACAAGGGAGTCTATGCCCATGCGCACTATCACCGAAAGGAAGAGTCACCTACCTCGTGACTGGAAAGACTTCTTCGAAGAAAAACAACTTGCATACACCCGAACCCAAGACTAGATGGCAGGAGTATGCAAAGCATGTGAATCTACAGCTCTACATGCCAAGAACAGATGCTTACTGGGTAAGTAACATTATCCTTCCAACTCCTCCATAGGGTGTGAATTAGATGCTGCTGACACCACTGCCAGAGGGATTAATACCAGCGTCCCCTTAGGGAGGCACACCTGGCTGTGTATCTCTGGTTTTAAACCAGAGGTTCAACAGACATTAATAAATGTTCATTTTGATAAACATCTCTTCTGCCCACAAGTGGATAAAGCCTTAGAGAAGATGAAAAAGACACAAGTGGCTAAACCCATGGGAGCACTTCAGGCACCTTCCGATGGATCCTACTTTTTTTTTTATTTCATAAGCAAATGAGGTTCAAAAACCACTTCTACAGATGGCGCCACATCTTCATACAGCCACAATCAGTCCTCTCCTAGCGGATTTTATAGGGGCAGCTATAGAGATAACCACTCAAAAGGTCGGGGTACAGGCACACTAACCCGTACCTCCCCATCAGTGAACAAACTGATTCCATAATCATTCCCCCGATCATACTACACCTTTCAGGGGACGACTGCAGCAGTTTCTTCCCACTTGGCAGTTAATAGTATTAGACAAGTGGGTGTAGGACATTATCCAACATGGTTAGTGCCTGGAGTTTAACAGCAATCCTCCTAATATTCCACCTTGCACTCACAGGTTTTCTCTGGAACATCAACAACTGCTCAAACAGGAAATACAAGCTCTATTAGTAAATGAGCTAGAGAGCCAGTTCCAATACAACATCAAGGGTCAGTGGTTTACTCCCTTTACTTGACTAATTACCAAAAAGGACAGCTCTCTTAAGACCTAATTTAGATCTAAGGCCTTTAAACCTCTGCATACTACCAGAACACGTCCATATGGTCACACTTCAACAAGTGCTTCCACTTCTACAGCAAAGAGACTTCATGTTATCATTGGATTTAAAGGACACATACTTGCACATCCCTATTCACCCAGCACATCGCAAATACCTAAGGTTTGTCATAGCAGGAAACCCTTATTAATTCCAAGTCCTCCCATTCAGAGTCCCTACTGCACCCAGAGTGTTCACCAAATGCTGAGAAGTGGTAGCAGCTCATCTAAGAAGACCACAAATGCATGTCTTCCCATATCTGGATGGTTGGCTTATCAGAGCCCATGCACACCGTATGTGTCAACAACTCGGACTACCCTAAATCTTCTCCATCATCTGGGATTCATAGTCCGTGCTCAAATGTTCCATCTTCAACCTTCAAAGCTGCAACCATATCTAGTGCTATGATCAACACCCAAATAGGTCTAATGCAGCAAGGATTCAAAATTTTCCTCACAGGATGTGGCGCTCACCTACAACACCTAACCGTGTAGGGCCCTGGGACACCAAACAGCAGAATCCCAACATCAACTACCGAGAGCTTCAAACTATTCACCTAGCGTTGAAAGAATTTCTACTTCACCTTATAGACAAGGTTGTCCTAGTCCGAACGGACAATATGTACAAAAACAGGGAAGGGACACATACACACACTCTACAGTTGTCATGCCTCTCTTAGACCAATTGGTGTTGGGCAATCCATCACAAAGTCCACCTGCTGGCTGAACACCTTCCAGGTACAGACCACAACTTTGCCGAGCTCCTCAGCAGGATGTGGCAACAAGTCCACAGGTCGGAACTCCACCCCCAAGTCCTTCTCCCACACCTCCACAAATGGGAATTTCTACAAATAGACCTCTTTGGGACAGTGCCAACTGACACAACTTCACCTCCAGGTTCCCACACCCTCTATCAAAAGGCAATGCCCTATGAATGAATTGGTCAAATATTTGCCTATGTTTTTCCGCTGCTCTTTCATTCCTGGTTCGGAAACTGAAGCAGATGTCTCACCCTTATTCTAAGAGTTCCCACAAGGGCTTGTCAACCACGGTTTTCCACAGTACTCAAACTTTCATTAGTTCCACACAAGAAGCTTTGTCTCACTCCAAACCATTACACTCAGAACCATGAGTAAATCAGACACCCAAAAGAACTAACCCTTGTGATTTGGCTCCTAAAGTCCTAGTGTTTGACTATCTAAATCTGCCACCAGAATGCATGACCATTCTGAAGGAAGCACATAAACCTACCAGTAGAGCTTGCTATGCAGACAAGTGGTAAAGGTTTATTTATTGTAATAATCAAACATTTGATCCACTGAATGCATCTATACAAAACATTATGTTCGAGGCATATGAGCTGTAGATTGTACACTGCATAGATCGCTATCTGGTGTTGGGCTCGGATGTTTGCATGTTTTTGTCTTCGAAGAAGTCTTGTATTCACAAGATCAGTGACTCCTCCTTTGGTGGACAATGCGCATGGGCATCGACTCCATCAGTAGATTGTTTTTTTTTTTCCGCCATCAGGTTCGGATGTGACTTGCTGCGCTCTGGGTCGTTGTCGTTATCGAACCCCCCCTTTCGACACGCAATCACAGCTTACAGACTGTATTGTCTCAATCGCGTGCCTTTGACGCGCACCCTTGACAACTTTCTGTTACACTTCGGCGTCTATGGACTTCGACGCGGGCCGTTGGGCCTATCCGCTCCAGTGAAGACGGACGTCGATGGAATGGACTCCTTTTTAAAAAAAAAAAAAAAAAAAAATGTTCAGTGTGGTGCTAAGTTCCCACACTCTGACCTCCATCCTGTCTGCAATCTGTGCCTCTCTCCAGAACATCGAGAGGACATTTGTGAGGCTTGTTTATCCTTCAAGTCCAAGAAGACCATCCGGGATTGTCGAGCTCTACGCCACAAGATGTCCCGAGGCACAGGTTCCATTCCGGAAATCTTCCATCCTGGTCCCGAGAGCCTCACAAAACCAGAGCAGGAAGAACAGGTCCTGGAATCCGAGGATGTCTACGAAACCGAAGATGACATCACCCCGGCTCAAAGGGACGCGAGTACTAAAACCCCCGCCCAGTCCAAGCCCTTACCAACGGCTCCGGTGACACCTTCGTCGCCGGGCTCCGGTCCACCGAGAACAAAGACTTTGAGCGGCCCACCTACGAGCTTGGCACTGATGGATAGAGAAAAGCCATCCAGCTTGAGCCAACCACCCGGGTCTGAAAAGCCATCTTCGGCACCGAAACCTCAGTCTGAGCCACGCCCTCCTCCGCCGGCACGGGACAAAGTCTGCACCGAAATCTAAAAAAGATCCCTCGGCACCGGAACAGCCAGAAAAAGTACGGGCACCAAAACAGCCAGATAAGACCTTGGCACCGAACCAAACGGATAAGACTCCGGCGCCAAAGACTTCGGACCCGAAAACCTTAAAAGACAAAGCTCATGCATCTAGACCTACTAAACAGGCACAATTGGAGCCGAAACAGGATACTGTCCCTATACAACCAAAACGTGTTTTCAAAGACCAATCTTCAACGCCAAAGAATTTTAGATCCAGAAGAACTGTTCTTTCCGGAGCCTAAACAAAGTGCCATCTTTATTCACCCAAAGACTGGTCATATAACTCACAAACTTCCCACAAAGAAAAACCAGAACATTTGCCACAGGCTCCAGTTCCTCCAAAAAGAGTGCACATGTCCACTAATACTTCACCACCTTCACCTCCCCCACCAATTAATCCTCATTTACTCATTTCTCCCACACATTCTCCACAACCAGAGGATAGTGACGATGCAGGTGGGCAGGAAGATGAGGACCTAGTCCCAGTTGACTGAGGATCCTGATGAACCAGACCCGTGGCATGACTATAGTACTGACCCTGATCTAAACAATGATACGGATTTTAGCCCTCAAAACCATCTCAACCAGATGATAATGTAGGGTTTGCACAGGTAATTAATAGGGCCGCAGTGTATCATAAGGTCAAATTGCATTCAGATCCTGTAGAAGAGGATTTTCTGTTAGACTTTTATTTATTTATTTATGGGTTTCTATAGCGCTGGAATCGACTCCAACCGGAGTATCTCTGCGCTGTGATACCAAATAGAGTCTAAATAAATATGCAGATGAGGGGCAGGGTCTAGATTTTATCAGTAAACAGCAGAGTTTTCAGTTGCTTCCTGAATTTTAAATGGTCTGTGCAGAGCCTGAGGGCCAGAGGCAGTTTGTTCCACAGTGTGGGCCCTGCAACAGATAACGCTTTCCCTCCATGTCTGGTTTTTTTTGCACGAGGTACTGCCAACAGAAAATTCTCACTAGATCTCAACGATCTAGAGGGAGTGTAGGGGATAAACTTTTGACAAACCACAAAGTTCTACTAATATACTACCAATGTTACATGGCCTTATTAGACGCGCTCCTGAGGTGTTCAAGGACCCAGTTAGAACTAGAGTTCTTAATCTTAGAGTGGATAAGAAATACAAAGCAGCCCCTACTGACCATATACATATATTCAACTTCCCTTGGACTCACTAGTGGTAGCCAATGCATGCAAAAGGGCAAACTCTCAGGGGTCAGGCGATGCATCACCTCCTGAAAAAGAATCGAAGTTAATAGATGCCTCAGGCAAACGTATGGCATCTCAAGCTGCAAACTCTTGGAAGATGGTGAACATACAAGCCCTTCTCGCAAGATACGATAGGGCCCACTACGATGAGCTTGAAAAGCTCATTTAGCACCTACCTCAGGAATATAAGGACAAAGCCAATGACCTTATATAAGAAGGTAAATTGATAACCAACACATCCATCAAACGTGCGCTTGATGCAGCAGACACCTCGTCTCGCGCCATAAATACCAGTGTTTTACTACGCAGGCACGCCTGGCTCAGGGTTTCTGGGTTTAATCAGGAGGTACAACATACCATCCTAAACCAACCTTTTGACCAGCAACACCTTTTTGGCCCTGCAGTAGACACATCGTTCGAAATGATTAAAAAGGACACGGAGACTGCCAAGTCTATGGGAGCCCTACAGTTACCATCAGCTAGAGGCTCCTTTCATTGTTCTTTCTATAGAGCAGGTTCCAAAACAAATACGCCAGAACACCCATCCTCATCCTACAAAAGTCCCTACCAAGGCTCCTTTTCTAGGGGATACAATAGAGGAGGTTACAGGGGAAACCACAACAAGGGTAGAGGCAGGGGTAATAACACCCGTAACTCCCCTAATAACAAACAGTGACTTCCCTGTGTTTCCCCCCCGATCATCCCACTTCTGTCGGGGGACGCCTCACAGTTCCTGCTTGTATGGAACTCCATCACAACAGAGAGGTGGGTAAGACAAATTATCCAGTATCGTTATTATTGCCTGGAACTCTCTTCTACTCCTCCCCAACATTCCTCCGAACATCTAACGCTCCTCAAACAAGAGGTTTTAGCAATGTTTCAAAAAACACACAATAGAGCCAGTCCCTCCGTCTCATCAGGGCACAGGAGTCTATTCCCTCTATTTTCTAATCCCGAAAAAGGATGGCTCTCTCAGGCCAATACTGGACCTCGGACCGCTCAACTTTTACATCCACTCAGACCACTTCCACATGGTCACTCTGCAACAAGTGCTCCCACTACTACAACAAGGCGACTTTCTCTCCACACTAGATCTAAAGAACGCCTACTTCCACATTCCTATTCATCCCGCTCACAGAAAATCTCAGGTTTGTAGTACATGGTCAACACTACCAGTTCAAAGTACTCCCATTTGGGGTCATCACGGTACCCAGAGTTTTCACCAAGTGCCTCGCAATGGTTGCAGCCCATCTAAGAAGACAAATCCATGTCTTCCCTTATCTGGATGATTGACTCATAAAGGCAAAGTCCCACAAAAGCTGTAGTCACACTTTGTACAATACAGTTACCTCACAGTCTGGGATTTACAATAAATCTGGGCAAATCCCATCTCCAACCGTCCACAATACAGCAATATCTAGGAGCTTCAGTAAATACTTCCACAGCCCTAGCATATCCCAATCCAGTCAGGTTAAGTGCTATACGAACGCAAGTCCAAGCTTTTCAACCACAACACTCACTACCAGCAAGAGTGTTAATGCAACTTATAGGGATGATGGCCTCTTGCATTTTTCTTGTTCCACATGCAAGACTATAGATGCGCCCATTACAAGAATGTCTAGCACGTCAGTGGAACCAGGCTCAAGGTCAGCTAACCGATCTGGTGTTGGTAGACGACCACACCCATCACTCTCTGCAGTGGTGGACCACACAATACCTTTCCAAAGGGCGGTCGTTCCTCGAGCCAGTCCCACAGATAGTGCTAACAGATGCATCGCTCACCAGCTGGGGAGCACATCTTCAGTCTCGCTGTTTAAGGTGTCTGGACCCCCCCCCCCCCCCACCCCACCCCAAAAGCAATTCCACATCAACTACCTGGAATTGTTAGCAATATTCCTATCGTTGAAGTCTTCAACTACACCTGCTGGGGAAAGCTGTCCTAATCCGCACAGACAACATGACCGCTATGTATTACATACAAAAGCAAGGAGGGGGGACACACTCCAGCTATCTCACCTGGCACAGAACATCTGGAGATGGGCTATTCCGCAAAAAAATATACCTCCTGGCAGAACACCTACCAGGAGTACACAGTCAAATTGCGGATCTGCTCAGCTGTCAGGCACAACAGATCCACGATAGGGAATTTAATTCTCAAGTCCGTCCATTCTTTCACAAGTGGGGCCACCCAGAAATATATCTGTTTGCCACACAAGAAAACGCAAAATGCCTAAGCTTCGCATGTAGGTATCCTCACCCATTGTCCAAAGGCAATGTGTTCTGGTTGAATTGGTCAGGCAAATTTGCTTACACTTTTCCGCCTCTCCCACTCATTCCGTTACTGGTGAGGAAACTGCAATAAAATTCCCTCACAATGATCTTGGTTGCGCCAACATGGGCAAGGCAACCATGGTTCACAACTCTGTTGAAACTATCAGTAGTCTCACATCAGAAGCTTTATCTCTCGCCCAAACTTCTCTCTCGGAACCATGGAGAAATACGGCACCCAGATCCCAATCAGCTCAACCTTGCGATCTGGCTCCTGAAGTCTTAGTTTGGCTACCTTAAACTCCCTCCAGACTGTATGAACATTATCAAGGAAGCTAGACGCCCTACCACAAGGGCATGCTATGCAGCCAAATGGAAGAGATTTGTCATTTATTGCTCCCACAATAATATCAACCCATTAGATGCTTCCATTCAAAACCTCATTTGTTACCTATTGCATTTACAACAATGTAACCTTGCATATACATCTATAAGGTTACATCTAGCTGCCATTGCGGCTTACCTACAAAACAGACAGCACCTGTCTTAGTTTAGGGCTCCCGCTAACAAAGCTGTTATGGAAGGCCTTAAAAGAATAATTCCACCAAGAGCTCCACCCTCTCCGGTGTGGAATCTCAATGTAGTCTTAACCAGACTAATGGGTCCTTCCTTTGAACCTCTACACAAGTGTGAACTACAGTTTCTCACTTGGAAAGTAGCCTTTTTAATTGCTATTGCATCTCTCAGAAGAGTGGGTGAACTCCAGGCGTTAACCATACAAGTACCATTTTTACAGATCCATCATAATAAAGTGGTTCTTGGGACACACCCAAAAATCTTACCCAAAGTAGTATCTGCCTTTCATCTGAACCAGTCTGAGCTACCAGTATTCTTCCCTCAACCAGACTCAGCGGCAGAAAGAGCTCTACACACATTAGATGTTAAAAGAGAAATACTTTACTACATTGAAAGGACAAAATCCTTTAGGAAAACCAAACAACTTTTTGTGGCTTTCTCCCCACCTCATGAGGGCAACCCCATATCCAAAACGGGAATTACTTAGTGGATTGGTAAATGCATACAAATATGCTACATTAAAGCCAAATTAACAATAACTATTCCTCCTAGGGCACATTCTACATGCAAACTAGGGGCTTCTATGGCATTCTTAGGGAATATTCCCCTAGATGACACATGTAAAGCAGCAACTTGGGCTACACCACACACCTTCACAAAACACTATTGTGTAGACTTGCAAGCAAAACAGGCTTGTGTGGGCAGGCTGTATTAAGAACACTATTTCAAACTACTGCAGCAGATACAGGTAGCCGCCGCTAAGGGAATAACTTCTGTGTAGTCTATGCACAGTGTACAATCTACAGCTCGTATGCCTCAAACGGAAAATGCTACTTACCAGTATGCATCTGTATGCATCTGTTCTTGGCATATAGAGCTGTAGAATTGTACACTCCCACCCGGATACCTTTGTCTGTTCCAGTATTATCTTATTTAGATACACCACGCATGGACATCTTTTACTTCTTATTACTCCATCTAACCCTACGTGGCAAAAACAATCTACTGATGGAGTCGATGCCCATGCGCATTGTCCACCAAAGGAGTAGTCACCGGTCTCGTGACTACAAAACTTCTTCGAAGTCAAAAACATGCAAACATCCAAGCCCAACACCAGATGGCGATCTATGCACAGTGTACAACTCTACAGCTCTACATGCCAAGAACAGATGCATACTGGTAAATAGCATTTTCCTCATCTCTTGTAATTTCAACGCTCAGGTCTTGCATTCACCTCCATAAATCTACACCTTGCAGCAGTGGCTGCCTACCTTCAAAACGGACAACACTTATCTTTGTTCATAATACCTGTAATTAAGGCTTTAATGGAAGGCCTTAAAAGAGTGATACCACCCAAGTTCTCACTTGCACCTAAATGGAATCTCAATATTGTTCAAGAGTTATGAGTCCACCTTTTGAACCTTTTCATAATTTCCCTCTATTTATTTCTTGGAAGGTTGCTTTCTTAATTGCTATCGCCTCACTAAGGCGTGCAAGTGCGGTTCAGGTACTAACTTTAGAAGAACCATTCTTCCAGCTTCACAGGGATATGGTGGTTCTTCGTACCAACCCAAAATTCTTTCCAAAGGTAGCGTCCGCTTTTCATATTAACCAGTCGATTGAGCTACCTGTTTTCTTTTTCCAACCAGATTCTGTAGCAAAAAGGGCTCTTCATACATTAGATGTTAAAAGAGCATTAATGTATTACGTTGACAGAACAAAACATTTTCGTAAAATAACGTTTTGTTGTAATTGCTCCCCCTAAATAAGGGAAAGCTATTTCAAAACCTGGCATTTCTAGATGGATCATTCAATGTATCCATAAATGCGATGTTAAAGCCAAAAGGGCTTTATCTATACCTCCTAGAGCACACTACTCGTTAAAAAAAGGAGCATCTATGGCTATTTAGGAAACCTTTCCATAGCTGACATTGGTAAATGTGTGTGGTGTAGACCACATAGCTGCTTTACAAAACACTATTCTGTGGATATTTTAGCACCCCATCAAGCTAATGTATAACAGGTGGTGCTGCGAACGCTTTTTCAAACCACTGCAACGTCCACTGGTTAGCCACTGCTTTTTGGAGGGCATTGTTATACAGTCTATGCAAAACTTGTATCTACAGCATACATGCCTCAAACGGATTGTTACTTAACCTGTAAATAACTGTTCTTGGCATGTAGTGATGTAGATTCGCATACACCCTTTCTCTTCCGACACCTATGGTTGTAGTTCTTATTTATATTCAATCTATTTACACTTACTCCATTCTCACCCTCTTGCAGGAAAACCATCATGGAGTTGATGCCCATGTGCACTATTACCAAGATGAGTCCCCTTACCTAGGAGTGTTTTCTAACTTCCAGGAATTTCGGCAGTACCATCGTTTTGAGTAGCGCCATTCTGCCCATCACAGACACTGGCCTCTGCTTCCAGTGAGATACGTAGGGCTCATATTCTGAGGCTATGATCCCTAAAATCTAATCTTTTGAGTCCTCTGTGATTAGTTTTCCTAAGGCATCTGGATACTTCATGGTCCAATTCAGGATGCATGTCCAGTCTGTCGAGGGTCCCCCAACGGGCATAGTTTATGCGATCTATTTCTGCCAGTTAATACAGATTACCGAACATATCGCAAACTTTCTGGGATTCCTGGGATAGATTGTGCGTGGTCTGTCAGATAGAGGAGAACATATCATCTTTTAGGAGAACACCCTCCCACCCCAGGTCCCATCAAACACCTTGAAGGAGAGTATTCCGTCAAACCCACTCTGCCAGGAGCGCCATTGCAAGCACAAGCAAAAGGTAAGAGGGTGGGAACGCCTGTCGCATGCCTCAGCTGAACTTGAATTCCTGGAACAATGTCCCTATCAACCGCACGTGGGTGTGCATACAGTAGTTGAATCCATTCCTGGAACTCCGGACCCAACCCCATTCTCTACAATGCTACCTTCAAATACCGCCATTCAAGCAAATCAGATGCTTATTTGGTGTCTAATTGTAGAAATACCACCAGTTGTATCAATTGTTTACTTGCCAGGACTCCTGTTCAGACCAGGTCATTGTGGTGGGTGGTGCTGTGTGGCATAGCGCCAGATTGGTGCTATCAAGATGGCGATTAGGAGTATTAGGCAATTGGCCAATATTTAAACAGAATTTTGGCGTCTGTTCAGTAGAGATAAGGGCCTATATGAATCAGTCCTCCATCAGTTTTCCAGTTTTCCCCCAGTAAGGACTATATTGGTTGTCCAGCTATCAAGCGAAAGCCTGTCGTCTCAGCAGACATCGTTATACAGCTGAAGAAGCGGTCCACTGAGTGTGCCGCATAGACCTTCAAAAACTCAGGCAGGAAACAATTGGTCTGGTGTTTTGCACGATTTCAGTTTCTGTATGGGCTCCTCCAACTTACTATCCAAGGCCCCTCTGTCTTTCAAATCTAAAGTAGTGAGAGGGATATTCCTAACAAAATCCCAGAGTTCCTCATCTGTGTAGTTTCTCATGGAGCCGTAAAAACCCTCCAAATAAGTTGCAAAGGCTTGTGCACTAACTGGCTTGTGGGCAGAAACCTCTCCGGTCAGAGTGGTGATTTTGTGGACCCATCTTTGGCCCTTCTCTCTGTGGGCTAGCCAGGCCAGCAATTTTCTTGTTGCTGGTTTCCTATAGTGTGTTTTACTCTGAAGTAGCCTGCATTGTCATCTAAAATCTGTCAACCGTGTTCTCTAGCTATTTGTATATGGTGTCCAGGTCTTATGTCGGACAGTGTATGTATTCAGTCTCCTATTGAGTGAGTTTTGTTTCCAACTCTCATACCCTGTGGAGCCTGTCCCGGCTCTTGCCTGCTATTGGTGATATGAGGTGTCCCCTAATAAACGTATAACCGCTTTATATGCCTCCCAAACTGTCACTCCAGCGCTACTGAGTCCACATTATTGGCTAAGTAGGAGTCTTTTTCAACTATTGTCTGTTTTGCCAGTACTTGATATACCAGGGATCTAACCTCCAGTCCTCCCTGCGTATTGTCGTTTTGAATTTAACTAGTGCATAGTGAGGAGTGGTCAGAAATTCTTCTTGATAGGAACTGTGTAACACAGTACCTCTCTTGGTTACTGGAACCAGAAACTAGTTAGTCTTGACAAGACCGCCAATCTGTGTCATGCAAGAGTACTGCTTTTAACTGGGATGAACCTCTTTCCACAGACCCAGTGCAGTCAGTGTCCCAATCTACGAGCCACCTTTTCCCTCTGGGTAGTTCTCTTAAATCTATCAATATCTGGATGCATAGTAAAGTACAGTTTTCAACCAATAATCAAGATTGTGTCCGGTTCCTTGGAAATCCACTTTCCCATCCTCTAGGACTCTTGTCTGAAGCCCGGGGTATGTACCATGTGACCAACAGGATTTAAAGTCAATTAGTCTCGCAGTATAGCCACATAGCAGCCCTCCTGGTCTGTCCAGGTCTGTGCCATCTGCAGCAGGAGTGACTTAAGGGCCAGGATTCCCACCCCGCAGGAGCTTAAGGTAAATCCTGAGTGCATCAACATTTGTACTTGACCCTTCCAAAGATCGCAGCAGCATTTGTACTGGCACCTTCCCAAGAAGTTTCATTTGTAACCTACTAAGTGGGTGTCTTGTAGGAAGGTAAAGTCTGGGTCGTGTTGGTAGAAGAATGTCTGTACGATTCCCCTTTTGATCATGTTACTCAGACCCAATGTGAATACCTGGTGTGTCCATGAAATCAACTATGCATCTGTGCCTTGCATTGCCTCAGCATTACTCCTGTACCCTCCGACCACCAGTGTACCACCTTGTGCTGCAGGTTCAAAACTCCGCAATGCCGGAGACATCTGTCGCCCTTTTAGCAAAACCATTCACTCACAAACTTAGGACAACAATATAAATTCTTACAATCCCCGCTTCTTGGCTCTAAGGGGTGGTGGGCTGTAATACACCAAGTTATGGTAGCTACCGACTGTGGCCTATTTCACGTAGAATCCCACTCTGCTTCATCCGTCTATTCTTGTGTTTAAGCAGCACCTCCCCACTCCGTTTGCAGTGGCCGCATCCGTGTCTTATCTCCAGTGTCCACTGCAGTTTTGTTTCTCGTTCGTTTTGAGGATTTTTTCCATTGTTTCCAGGGCTCCACCGGACATCCACCTTCCAACCAGTCCCATTCCTTGGCTGGTGTACAAGAATTTTCCCTCTGCCAGGATCTTTATTTAGCCGGGATTAGCATCCTAGTGGAGGTTGCATCTTTGCAATACTGATTTCGTTATTTCAAATGATCTATGCTGGACTTGTACCTCCTGCGTGTAGTCTGGAATAGAATCAATGTGTTTTATTTTTTTTTATTTTGGGGGCCCTGTTGCCTGGCTGCTCACAGGGATACACCTCGGTCCCTGAAGTTCAGGATACCAGCGATGACTTATCTGGGTCTCGCCCCAGGCTTCGGTTGGGTTCTGGGCGCTCTGCTGCATCTCCGGCCCTTACGTGGAGTTGGCAGGCGGTTTCTGTAAGGGATCAGACCTCCGATTGTAGATGTTGGATAGCATCAGAGTGTCCTTTAATACTCTGTTCTGCCATCATTCACGTTATACAGTAGTGAGATCAAAGTGCCAGAGGACCTTATTAATAATTCGATCAAGGGTACCTTTTGAGAAGCTAGCGGCTGCACCTGCTTTTTTGAGAATAGAGGCCCTTAATTGCAAAAATTTTAAAATGTCCCGATGACCAATGTTAAATCTTTCCCTTACCGTTTGAAAGATGCTAATTGGTTCTCTGCCAAAAGATCTGCTATCCTGTAACCCCCCCCCCCCTTCCCACCTTGCCAGGCAATTGTCCTGTAGAACCTTTGGTAGTTGATCATTACCAACCAAGGGGGTATATCTACTAAACCTACCCACCCCAAGTTTTTTTCCTGATGCCTGCCGAGTTGCGCTATGCAGCAATCGGAGTCTTGAACAGTGTTCTTTTAAAATACCTTGGCTTATAACTCTTTAAGATGCCCCCATAAATCCGTGGTCCAATCAGCATCTCGTAAATTGATAGGATAGAGCTGGGACCTTGTTCATCCCTTGACCTGATTCCATAGAGGGGCCAATAGTATTGCATAGATGCGGCGAGGTAAGATAATTTAAAGTTGGAAAGCGCCAACCCGCCTCTCTCTCAGGAGGGGCAATAATATATTAGATCTTCTGGTTCTGCTATATGACCAAATGAATCTTGCTACCTCTCCCTCTCGATTAGCCTGAACCAATCCTTATGTATTTCCAAAGGATTCGTACGAAAAACATACAAAAATTTAGAAAAGATCATCATTTTAATCAAATTGCATCCACCAATAATAGACTGCGTTAAGTTATCCCATCGCCTCATGTCGTTCTAAATGTTACCAGTTATAGTAGCTAGGTTTATATCTACGATATCTTCCACCTTTGCAAAGATTCGTATTCCCAAATAAAATGCTTCCTCCACAGTCCTACTGTCAGAAGAAGTGATAAATCTATTTGTCAAGATCTGAGTTTTCCTTATTCAGGGAAAAACCTGAATGTCTCCCAAAATTTTCCGCTATGGTTTCAACCGCGAGCAATGCCCTGTCAGGGTAAGAGGTGATTATTGCCACATCAGTATATGCCAATAATTTCATATCCTGACCATGCAGAGTTATAGGAACACTATCTGGCGATAGCTCCAACCGTCTGAGAAAAGGATCTATATATAGCGCAAAAAACAGGGGAGATGAGTGGCACCCCTGCCAATTGAAAAGATCCCAGACTCTTTCCCCATTATCTGCAATAGTGCTGTAGTATTAATATACAGAACCTGTACTGCTCTAATAAAGGAGCCCCCTAGCCCATTGGCTTCCCAAATCCTCCAAAGATACCCCCTAGACACCCTATCGATAGCCTTCTCGGCGTCCAGGAAGGCCACCCTCCATAGGTTTCGTGAAGACCTCTGTGGCATCAAAAAGAGGATAAGACGCCTAACATGATCAGCCGTCCCCCCTCCCCTGAATAAAGCCATGCTGCCATACTGATACCAGATGGTGCATTACCCAATTCAATCGAGTGGCGAGGATCTTTGAATATAATTTAGTGTTTCCATTTAAGAGTGTTATAGGCCTATAGAAGCCCAAATTCATGGGATCTTTACCTTTCTTCAAAATGTATTTGAATAATCCAAATAATTCCTGGGTGATCTAGTTGACAACTGTTTTATGAAATTCTAACGGAATGCAATCAGTCCCCGTGGCCTTACCCGATTGTAGAGCTTTGAGAGCAAGATTAAGTTCCTCCTGGGAGATTTCCGACCCCAGCAGGAGGTCCCCCTCCTGGGATACCCTCCCATTCGGAGCAAATTCGAACTGATCATCCTGCATATGGAGCCCCCTATCTCCCCGCTCCTGGAGCAGTGCTCAAACAGTTTTTTTACTGCATGGCCCGATATGCTGCCACAGTCACCCCCCACCCCTCCTACAGGGGAGGCAGTCAACAGCTAGCTCTGGCCTTTGGTGCCACCTTCAGGCATCTTCATCAACTGCTCACCCCCAGGCCACCTATGTCTGTAAGCGTCAGAATAAGGCTGCATTGTCTGCCTGCAACATCAGAGACTGTGCTGGGTGTGGTGCTCCCACCGTTGGCCCACCCTGGCGATTTCCCACCAGCTCCACAGGATGTTTTTCAGCTTCCTTGTCACAGCTGCTGCACCTCACCACCCCAGGGCTGCCATTTTGTTTCTGGCTCTGCACATTCCCGTGCTGCCAGTCAGTCTTATTGAACTGCACGTTCTTGGTAAGCCCGTTGCCACCTTACTCCTCAGTTGTTATCTACCACTGTTGTGGTGCCTCATTCTCTGTAGTTACCCTGTAAGACAGAATCTTTGCCATTCTATGGCAGTCAGCGGCAAGAGCTTCAGCTTAGTAAGCCATGTTGCTTTGACACACCCCTTCTATTAGTTAATCTCCATCTGATACAGTGCCTAAACTTTCAATATTATATCTCTTACTGGGCAGGTTCTCTTCTTAATGTGTCATTTTAACTTTGTCAATTTTTCTCTATAGTGTTCTACAGTGGAAATCCAGTTGAACCTGAAGGATTTCTAAACAGCCTAAAAGTCCTCCGTCCACAAGTTTGCCACTCTAGCTGTTTATCTGCCCAATGAGCACCAACGTATGCACCTTTTAACCCAACCCCAGATTAGGTCTGTTAATATCCCACACAAATGGTAAAGTGCTCCTGGAACAAATGAATGGATAAGATTAGGCCAGTGAGTTCTGGTTTATTTGTTTGTGTGTTGGATAAGTTTTGTAAAGGCTTTAACAATGTTAGTTTGGCATGCATTATTTGATTGTTGGACAATACGGGTCCATGTTTAGTCTGTCCATCTCTTAAAGGGTCCATCATTGAACCATGTAGAGGTTCTAGTTTCTGTATCAAGGTTTTTTTCTTCTTGTGAGCGAGTACTGTATTAATCTTTAGTTTCCGTTGCAATATTTTGTTGCTTAAAACTAATCCAGAGAACTGCCATTCTTTCCACTATCTACCGGAGCTCCCTGTTCCCTTCCTACCATCTCATGGGCTGCATTGAGTCACATGACTGCTCATTTCGCCATGTGGGGCCAACCTTCTTGGGATCATTCCATCAGGTAAGTAAAATAGTTGTTACATGAAATGTGCCATATTTCCGCTTAAATAGCTCTATTTAGATGCCGGAGGATACTGCGACACCAGTATGGAAATTTTGCGGTACACATTTGCATATTTGTGGTACGTTATTTTATTTACTTTTCTTTTTTTGTTGCAGATTTATGTAGCGCGAACTCGACGCGAAGGTATTGGAGCGCTTTACATGAGCACCGGTTCCGTGACACAAGGACACATCAGAACCGTTTGCGTAGTTCAACTATCATGATGCATTTGTGCGCACATTTGGCACCCCACTTAAAACACATCATTGCACTGCTGTAGCACCTCTTCCCCCTCCCCCTCAGTGTTGTCCTGCATAGGCAGACCAAAATAACATACATACATATATATATATATATATATTGTATATATGTATGTTTTCTTTGCTGATGCAGAAAAGCGTCATGAAAAGACTGCCAAAGCCAAAAAACTAACGGCAGTACATTTTGACTTTTAGTGAATGTGCGAACTGGGCCATATTTTGACACCAGCACATTCCTGGTGAGAAACCCGACACACCAGAGGGGAAGGTAAGGCAATCAAGAAAGGAATGGAAACTACATTCTCCCCACCACAAGTATAAAATTAAGTGGTTCAAATGAAGGATGTTGCATTGCCAGGGCCACTGGAATTATGCCATTTTGTGGCTGCAGGGTTCTCTGAACAAGTATCCGTTTGCTGCATAGTCCACCATCTGCTGCATAATGTGTAGTCTTTAAAACAAAAAAAATGTTTATACCTCAAACCGATCAAAATTTACAAATAATGCAGCGACATGTTATGCCATGCAGTGGAAGGCCCTTCACAAAGGTTGACTGGTCACTTTTCTGTTTCTTGCAGTATTTGGGTGTTTTGCTTTTACCTGGGTTAATTACTTCAGTCAAGCACTTCAGATGGGCTAAATGAAATATCAACTGCCCCTATACACGGGAACATTTAGTTGCCTGTGATTGGGATCCGAGAGATTCTAAAGCAGGCAGTTCCACATTTGATTTAAAATTCAAACAAGGGTCGAGTCTGTAAGGCTCAAGACAGATCTGGTGATTAAAATGAAACTGTAAGGGTGGTACATGGTTTAATTGATGGCGCACAGAATGCTCATCTTGCAGGAAAAGAGATGCAAAGTGTCTTGCCTGGGTCACGGAAAGGAAACCAAAGCCACGAGAAAACGGTTTCTGTTTTTTAGTGCAGCTTGTTAAATGGAAATTCCGAGCCTTTTGGAATTTCGCACTTAATTAGCCATTTGCAAAATCACTTTAAGCTTGAGGGTCTGACTATTGATTGATTACTTGTAGTTAACTTTGCTGCAATATGAGTAGTTAATGTCGTAGGATCTTGCACACCTGACCCAATTCGTCCCACATAGGTCATCCTACAAACACACACTTTCAAGCAAAAATACGCGTCTGCATGTAATAGTTTTGAACAGTCAGAGTGGCAGATATTCTAATATAGCTACAGTTGATTGGTATTCTTATGTATGGAGGTGTAACATACTTTAATGTATTTACTCTTAATCTTTTTTCTGTTGACAGAACTATTTTTTGCGAACTCGTGTAGTTGTATATTTACCTTATGTCATGGTACATGCTTTAATTGTGTTCTGTGCGTCTAGACCAAGCAACCTCTTGTGTATAATAGACAGCTGTTTCCTCTTTGACACTAGTTTAATCTTTTTTTGGTATGTTATTTTCTAAAGATAGCTCATAGCATCTTAAGCCTATTAAAAACAAAAGAATCTGCAGTTCTAAATGACCCTCAAGTCTACATCTTGTCTAGTACAGGTGCAGTGTTTTTTCCCCGGTATGTGTATGACATTTATAGAGTGCATGCATAACTACAAGTTATTGGTGTGCTGCACCAAAAGGATGGAAGGTTGAGATAATGGGGCATAACATGGCACGCAGCACTTTGGAGGAGAAGTTTCTGAAGGTTTTGTGAGTGCTTTGGGGGTAGTGCATTGGAGCGATACAAGGGGGAAGTGAGATGCTCTGTGACTGGGAGTGTCTTTACTTTCTGAAGAGAAAGGTGGGGGTTGGGGGACTTGCCTAACCCGGTTTTGGATGTTGTTCCAAATTGTCTTAATCGCTTGGTTTCCAGCCATCAGTTGTTTGCTGCTTGTGAGAAGTTGACCTGCCATATGCTGTCCACTAGTTATAGGGGACACCTTGCACCAGTCCAATTCGACTCTTATGGTGATAGGTTAAAGACAACCTTTAAAGAAAGCTATCCTAGTGGTAGCTGTGGAGAGAAGCCTTCAGGCTAAGTCTTGAAGGAGTGTTAAGCTTATTGTTTTACCATAGATAACCTCTTGAATAACCAAATGAAAGAGTAGTCCACACAGGTGTATATATATAAAATATATGTATTTATTCTAAGAATAATCCCACTAGTCTCTTTATGATGCTTGAGGTAAAGATACAATTCAAACAAGCATTGATAGTTACAATAAATAGCACTGGAATCATAGGGCCCCAGGGGGGGACCAAACCATATATCAAAGTGGTATAAGAACCACGACAATTCTACAGACAATGCCTAGGGTATTTAGGTTCGCTGGCCCCTTGTGAAACCACGCAAGGTAGTGAGGAAGGGGACCCACAGGAGATGTGTGCAGTGGCTGAAGCTACTGTTGGCATCTCTATTCAAGCCTATGGAGAATGTCGCGGTTGAATTTTACAAGATTAAAAACAGTTCTAGCAGGAGTTCAAGTTCAATACTTTAGAGTTAAGCTTTTGAAGGGCCCACACCCACGAGAGTACCGAGGTACCACTGTTACCAGCCCCAGGGAAGCCGGGTGCATAGGTTGTTTTCGATGTCGGGACGCGGGCTGATTTTTCAATGGCAAAACGTGAAGAACTGCTGCTAGCAAGAAGCGTTGTCGATGTTGTGAAGATTGAAGATGTGGATCTTGAAGAGAAGGACCTGAAAGCAGAGGGGACAGGGTCTGGGTCACGGCACAGTGACCAGGGGGCT
This sequence comes from Triturus cristatus, assembly GCF_964204655.1. Taxonomy (NCBI): domain Eukaryota; kingdom Metazoa; phylum Chordata; class Amphibia; order Caudata; family Salamandridae; genus Triturus; species Triturus cristatus. Next base: position 319,997,779 of record NC_140584.1, on the reverse strand, counting down.
CAGGAGAAGGAGCCCTTCAATGTCGGGTGCTTCCAGGTGGAAGAGGTGTAGCTTGGATCGTCAGCCACGGGGTCCAGGAGGCGTCAAGGAAGGCCAGCTTCTGGAGGGCGACTGTCCCACGAAGGATGAGGGTTGCTGCGGTGTTAGTGTCCGGATTGGGTCCACTAAGCCTTGGCAACCGCAACCCACGCAAGAAACACAAAACCGCTACTGGTGCAGACCCACAAGGTCTATGCGAGGTCTCCAGCTAGGAGACTGAAGAGCAGGCCTGGAGCAACCAGGGGAACTCTTGAAAGTGAAGATTGACCTCCGCTAGGGCCCACCAGTCGAGAGACCAGGGTCCGCGAGAGGCAGCAATTTGGTGTGCGTAAAGATGCGCCCACGGGTCGCCGGAGTGGGCTAGGGCGTCTATCTTTGGCACAGATGATGCTGAGGTTGGCTCAATAATGGGCCAAAGCACAACTTCCCCACTCGTTTGGGTCTGGTGCTGTGCAAGAGGTGGGCGGTGTCCTGGGGTATTGGGGATCTCGGCACCCACGGGGTCCACGCTGCTCAGCTTTGCTGTGCACACTCACTGGCCTCTGGGATGCTTGGAAACCCACTTTAAGGTAGGAAAGAGTCTTCTATGTCCGTAGGAGCAGTGAGGTTCCAACCGGGTCACTTGCAGTGTTTCAGGTGCCTGCCAAGCAGGGGGGTAACTCCTTTACCCCAAGGGAGATCTCTTCCTTTAGCTGTGCGGCAGCAAGTCGAAGTTAAAGTCTATGAAGTTCAAGAATAATCTGAGGCTCTGGGGACCCTGTATTCACCTTTATCCAAAGATTAGGGGAGTGTCCAGATCAGAGCCTACCAATGAGAGTTAAGGCGGGAAAGGGTGGCTACATCCTCTCCCCTTTTGTGTGGTTTCCTGCCTGGGCAGGGGACAGGATGCCCCTGAACCGGTTTGAGGCGGTGTATGCAGAAGTAGGCACTGGAGAAGCCTACGTGAAAGTCTGAAAGACTTCCTATGGTGCACCCACCCAGTTCCAATCCACATAGTCTGTCTGGGGAGGTTGGAGCACCTCCCTGCAACAAGATCCCTATTGTCCAGCTGCCGTGGCTGAAGTTCTGCCCAGCAACAGGCAGCCAGAGTCGTGTGGGTGGCGGGTAGCATCCATTTTGTACTACGTGTGCACTTTTAAATTGGTGTCTAAATTCTGCCGCTTTTCCCATATTGCCCCTTTAGCAGGGGGGAATCATGCCCTCACCCCCATGGCTGGATTGGGGGTATGATTCCTACATGTTTGACACCAAACACGATATGGTTCTGTGTAGCCATTCTCAAGTTATCCTTCTATTGCGATTACTTATAATGCGGTTAAGAGTATATGGTAAGGCTGCACTACAAACAACCCAGAAATAGTTTTACGAAGGTGGCAGAGGGGCCCTACTCAGGTAGGGGTTCCCCCTCACACATCTCAGCACCCTGCCTTGTAGGATTAGCAAGGCCTGCCTTAGGGGTGACCTATGAGGATATATGTGTTTTATTGAGTGGGATACAGGATACCTATATCCCTGTAAGGGGTGCAAGCACCACCTTACCCAGACTACAGTAGTGGTCTGGTGGTGTCAGTTTGTATGGCTGTCCCAGGGGTGGCACAAGAAGTGCTGCAGCCCCTGGTAGGCCTCTGAGGGACCCATGCCCTGGGAACCTAGGGTACCATCTACAAGGGGCTGACAGGGTGTCCTCAGTATCCAATTGGTAGGTACCCAGGGTACTCACATCAGTTTAGAGAAGAAACAGATAGGCTGGGGTCCTGGATAGCAGGGCCACAGCCTGGCTAGTGTCATAAAACAGTCAAAACATCAGCAAAAAGTTGGGGGCAACTATGCAGTCGATGTCACTCTCCTACACTGCTTTTAGTGCAGTGCATGCTGCCAGGGTTTATCATACTGAAGACCGGTAAGGAGAGATCTGTGTGTGGTGTGCTATGTAAATTAAGTAGTGCTCTTTAAAGCTAATGCTGCCTTACAAAAAAGAGCCTGTGGAGTCTCGAACAGCAGGTGTAAACCTGTCAACATTGTAGAGGTACTTCTCAGAGGGTTGAGATAGAATTTTGGCACTCATTTCAGCAGGAGAGAACTAGAGATTATATAACAGCTTAGAAAGAAGCAGCTCTGACAGTGGAAGACATGCAGTGTGCATCTTTAGCGCAGGGTAGGTCTTGAAACTGAGAGAGATGTCCATGCAAAATCCAAGCTAATTAATATTGTTAGTTGATGTGCTGCAAAGCTACCCAGATACTTTGAAATTGTGTTTAATTTGTTTTAGTTTTTCCTGGGATTGAGTTTGAGCTAAAATTTAGATATGCAGGCTTTGAAATTTCATTCTGCCATGCAACAAAGTAGTTATGTATCATCTCTGTATTGATGTATTTTGGTGTCTGGCCACAAGTGTTAATGAGACTCCATGTAGTGGTTTAAAATTGTAGGAGAGTGGTTTGAAGCTTGGGCCTGAGCTCCAATCTAGAGTTGCTCATCTAGTTGAGCTTGGCTTTGTTAGCTAACTAAAGTCGTAAAGTGGCCGTGTGCTTCTCTTGAACTGGAGAGGGTGTGATTACCCAGAAGCGGAGGTTTTAGTAGGGGAGAGGGAGGGGGGGGGGGGGGGGTGGACCGACTGAAAAGTGTAACTTGAAATAACTTTTAGAGAAGAAGCGTTCCAAATGTTCAGATTTTACAGCAGCCGACACTTTACAATGGAAGACACAAGTGTAAAGAAGGATGTTCTTGCATTCCTTTAAAAAAAAAAAGTACATATGGTTACATGATAAAATTGAAGAGGCTGCAACCTCTCCAACGCGAACACTGTCCACCACTGGGTTACATACTCAAGTTCATCCTATGAGAATGTTGGAGCAGTGCAGAAGGCTTCAATCAAGGGTTCAATTAAGCCCCCCTCCAACTGGCAGTGCTATAGTTTCTTGGACATTTTCAATGACCTTCATTGATCAAGACCTAGGGAGCAGGCTAATCTTTTTTTAACTAGGCTGCAAAGTCTAGTTGTTCCTGCTCCGGCTTTTCTTGAGTTGTCGTGTATGTAGTTCTTAGTCAGCTGGGTCTCGTGCTTGTCCTTGAGGCACTGATAACACCTCTTCCTGTCAGTCCTACTACGTGGTCTCCAGGCAGAGCACAGCAGCAGCACCTTCTCCAATAGTCTTCATCTTAATGTTACACACAATTCTTGTTTCGGATCCGTTACTTTCTTTTGTGACACACAATGGACACCTCCCAAAGAAGTCATTTTGAAGAAAATTCCTCAGTAATTTAGATCTTTTGATTTCACTTGACTGAAAAGGTCTACAAACGACAAGTGGATCTTTAAAACCAAAATACAACTTGATATTTATTGAAAAATGTAAATTCAAAATCTCTCTCATGGTCCTACTCACATGAGAGGCAAAAAAAGAACTGGTTTGTGAGGCAAAACTGCCAGTTTGGTGCACTGCTTGTAGAGAAGTCTTGTGGATTTCTAAAGGGACATTTACATTTTTCTGCCTGTACAATGAAAGCCTTTCAGGCTGCATTTTCATTTTCTTATTCATACATTTTTATCTTTGAGCAAAGATGCTTAAATCCATATTTCAAATTGGTATGTAAAGTCAGTGCATTCTCCCCAAAAAGGAATGAAGCCTCTCATAAAATGTCAGACTGCTTCATCAAATCAGATGGACATTAACATCCTGTGCAGTTTTGAAATGGATTATACTTGTTAGAAGAAGTGCTCTACGGTCGGTCCAGGTGGCGTGGAATTATTCTGTTTGACTTTCTACGATGCACATACAGGACTACAAGCGAGTAACCTTTTTCTTCTTAACGGGGGAGATTGTGAATTTTGTCTTTTTTTTCTGCTAAGACTGAAAAAAAAATTTGCAGCCATCTGGCCTAACTGACCAGAAGCCGAGGAGAGTCGGTTGGTTAGCAGACCTAGATCTTATAGAACGAGAAGGGACATGATATGCAAATTGCAAACCGAGAAATGTAGCTTGCTTCATAAGCAAATTCTCATATAAGCTCTATGCATTTGTTACAGACCACCATTGGAGTTCAACAAGATGTTAAGACTAAAAGTAACTGAGCTGCCAAATATTTGAATAATCTACATGTGGCATGGCAAGTATTTAGGGAATCGAAGATGATTATATCTAGGTTATCTTACGGGAATAATGTTTAAGTCTTGGGGTAAATGTTTAGCTGCACAGTAGAGATGTAGTTGATCGGTCAAAATATAAAGGTTTTTAGCTTGTGAGTTCCTGCACATGATAAATTGTGAAATAAAGAGCAAAAGCCTGCTCTTTATCACTGAGAAGAGTGAAGCACTGTCTCACCTCTGTTTCCCTTCAAATGAGAGGAAAAGGGTTGAGGGTCGATCTGAAATATGGCCATAAACCCTGCAGGACTAAGGCTGATGGCCCCCTGCATTCACAATTGTGCTAAAGATTGTCCACTGCTGCAACTAAAGCTGATACTGTTCTGTGAATTGAATCTAAAAAAGAATACTAAAAAAAATTAGCCACTTTGACACTAGCCACATTAATCATGGAAGTGAGAGGAAGCACAGGGAAGTTCAATCTCTGTATCTCAAGTAAGGTCAAACTCTTGTTCAGCAGTGCAGGAGCCTATTCTGTTCAAGCAGTCAAACTAACTTTAGCCACGTTTCCTTGATGTCAAGATTGGGCTGAACAATGTTTGCTCCCGAGATATCTGTGAAATCATAATGGGTTTCTAGGGTATTGTCCCAAGCGGCTGCTCCAACAGGCAATGTACGATAATACAAGAAATCTCCATCTATTTCTGTGTGTTTTTAATTTGACGTGCCACCACCGTGCATCCTGTGGAAGAGTGATGTAAGGAAGCGCAGTACCTTATGTGTGGTGTGCCGAAGTATGTATGACACACATTGAACAAACTAGTTGTATGTCTTATTTCAGCTTCATTTTGGTCGGAGGTATTTTTTTTTCTATTTCTGCTTTTGTTTCAAGTATGTATCTTTTAAAATTATGGACCAGTAATTTTGGGTGCTTTTAATTTGCCACCCATTACCCCTAAAATTCCTCACCTTCGCTAATTCCCACCCATCCCTGACCACTAAAAAAGCCCTCTCCAAACTAGACTCCAGCCACCGTAAACCCTTAAAACGGTCTTCCCCTAAACTCCTCATGTCTGACTCCTAAAAGCCCCTCAACCTCTTAAATCTACATAACCCTCCCCACCATCTGAATTAATAGTAAGCCCAAAGCAAATGCAATGGAATAAAAGCAGTTTGAAACGAGCTAGGGAGCAACAGTGTACTTTCTGTGTGGTTTATCTTGCAACTTGGCATTTCTTTAAAATTAGGTTATCCACTACTAACCAGAAATGGAGACGAAATGAGGGCTGCCGGATTAAAACTGGTATAGACTTGTTATACTGGTGCATAACAGGAGGTTTGTTTTCTTGTCTTTTCCTTCTACCTTATTTTTCAGCTTGGAAATGATACAGCTGCACTTTGTACATGTTCTGCTAGCTGTTTAGATGTTGGTTACCAGGTAATGTTACTGTTGACTGCCCTATGAATGATGCAGCAGCTCTTCAGTTGGATGCATGTAATCCACTGGAGGTACCACAATGTTGGTGTAACTGACATGTTTATGAAGTTCTCGCATAGGACAGCCTGTTGCTTTTTGAAAATGTATGTGCAATTGGGAAGGTCTCTTGGCTGATTGTCAAGGTATTCTCTACATCGAGACTAGATAAAACCAGTGCCTTGACATCTATTCTGAAGTCTGCTTTTGGTAGAAAGGGCTTCAACTTGCTGAGTGGAGTCAGCTGCTGCTCGGCTTTTTTAATGTTTTTTACTGCATGTGATGTATTGCTTGCAACTGAGGTCTGTGTCGGCATGGAAGCCACTGTACCTTTTGCTGGCAATTGTGCGGTCCATAATAATCTTTAGGAGCCAGTTTTTCACCCAATTTCATTTACAGACATTAGTAGATTTAAATATCTAATCAGAATGTTGGCGAGGCAGTTCTTCCACAAATTTGTTCTAGTGGCACAGCCTGTAAAGCTTTAGATCGGATACTGTTTTTTGACCAAGCAGAACCGATTACCTATAACGCACTTACAATTTACATAATTTTTAGACCTGAGATCCTTGGTGTGGTCTTCCCCAAACTCTTGGCCTTCAACGCTACTATTTTCTAAATTTGATTTTGTTGGCTGTAGGATTCTGTGCACTTTACCACTGATTAGCAGTGGTAAAGTGCTCGTGCTTTCTCCCTGAAACATGGTAGAATTGGTCTACACCTGATTGGCACATTTAATTTACTAATACCTAGTATATTGTACTACATGGTACCTAAGGCCTGGTAATTAAATGCTACTAGTGTGCCTGCAGCACCCATTGTGCCACCCGCAAAAGTAGCGCTTTAAAACCATACTACAGGCTGCAGTGGCAGTCTTGAGACACATTTTAAACTGCCATTTTGACCTGGCAAAACCAACCTTTTGCCAGGCTTAAATTTTCCTTTAAGTCTGTCCTAAGGTAGGCTGTAAATGCCCATAGGACAGGGTTCATGATATTTAAAAAGCAGACAAGTGGGTTTACGTTTTACATTTCCTGATAGTGACAGTCTCAAATGTTGTTTTTCACTACTGTAAGGCCTACCTCTCCCATTGGATAACATTAGGTTACCGTCTAATATTTAAGTGCTAACTTTTGATTGGGAGCAGGTAGCCGTCATGTTCAGACTCCAATTAATTGCAAGTTAAAATCCTCTTTAATGATAAAAGAGGATTTTAAGTGTCAATTTCAAACATGACCATTCTAGAAAGCTCGTATTTTCCTGTCCTAGACTCACAAAGACGGTAACTGGAAGGTCTATCTACTGAACTAACAAAACTGTTATATATGTGAGGGAACGGACCACTGTATTTGTTAAGACAAGAGCCTGCACTCACCCTAAAGTGACATGCTTCATCATTGGGTTCCCTCTTACACACTGCGACCGCAAGGTACACAGTGTGGGTTACAACTCTCCCTCAGGAGAGAAGCGCAAGGTGTTTTATGTCATCCAATGTAGGCACAAGTGAGGGGCAAAGTGCATAATAAATTCAAGAAGTGAGGTAAATCTATCTCCTGGAATAGACTAAGATAACTTTTAATAGTGTCCCCAGTGGATGGATCTAAAATCAGCGAAGTGAAAATAGGGATATGGATGTTCACTATTGAACTGAGGTCAACATGTTTCTGCCTGTTAGACCGTAAGGTTCTTGGCATTATTCAGGACCAAACTCCTAGTCACTTTATTGTCATGAAAAAGCATAAAAATACCATATGTCAATTATATGGCAATGACTCGTGGTACCAGCTGCAGTCTGGTCCACCATCTGTAAGGAGATATAAGAACAGAAATCAAAACAAAACACAATTGGCCCATTGTTTACAGACCAACATCCCGGTGTTCAAACCACTTCACTGCACATGAGAGCAGCACTTTGCATGCTTAAGTAGTTATAGATAGTCTCACCAATATAGGGCTACTTGTCTACCTCCTCCTTCATGACAATCCTTTAATAGCAGGTCTCAGCAATCTGAAGTATGCAAATTATAGTGGTGCACAATTAAAACACACCGGATCCTACTAAAAACATACAATGTTCCTGCATTATGTTGTGTATGTCCCTTTACTATGATATAGATGGTAAACGGCAGCTTATGTAGGGTGCCTCCAACATCCTCAACATCTTTCTGCTGTACTGATCAGTATTTCTCAAGCATGAGTGTATATTCCTTGTCAAACCTATGTTTAACAGGCAATGGTAACTGCTAGCTAAGTGACACTGCAGTATGTTAACAAGCTAGATACAACCGTGGGAGACTCGAGTCTTGACCGAAACGCTCTCCGGGTTCTCCGTATACTCAAATATATCTGGACTATTGTATACTGAGCAGTTGTAACATGCCAATGGTGTAAATTAACGTAGCCAAATCTCAAGCCAGGAGGTGCACTATCCTATGAGTGTCAGTGTCTCACTGAAAAACCGGCACTTAAACTAACGTCAGTCGACGTAGTTCTCTCGTGTGTGTGTGCGCCTTTACTTGGAATCACGACGACGGTAAAACCCTAAGTTTCCTTACCTAATTTTGTGTATCCTGCCTCTTTCATAAAGGCCGAAAGGGGGGGGTGGAGGAATTGCTTTCAAGCCCTTGATTTTACAATGCTCCGTGACACCGGAAGTGCAAGTACCATGTCCGGGTCACGGGGTTATTGGGAAATGTAGTGCACTATCTGGCAAGTATATCTAGAGCCATTTACACAATTGAAATGAAAAAGCCATCCGCCGAATTCACTATGGGTACAGACACCTCAGAAGAAAGACTTTTGATGTAGTGATATCTACATGGTGATATTGCTAAATGAGACAATCTTCCCACACATATGATATGCATATTTCCAACAGTTAGGACACCTATGATTAATATATTTTTATATATTTTTTCTCTCTCAATGGGAATGTATTAATCCTGTGTAAATTACAATACGATGGTGATCTACTGTTGGTAATCTGATGTCTAGTATGCTGTATCTGTATTCTCATGTGTGGCACCTCAGATGTAATACTATAGATGTTACAGCGAGACCCATGGAATTTCTTTGAGTCCTGTAATATGACTCTTAGTGCAGAACTCCCATCGTTGTTCATGCCGAAAAAGGACTCTTTCTAAAGAGCCCATATTGATGTCCTATCTGGGTTTATCAATTACTACCCATGACAAATCATCTTCTGAATGAGCCATTTCAATGTAGTGTCTGGTCATGCGTGTTATACTGATTACATCTAAATGCACTACAGTGTTCTGCAATTCTGTATTTAACTTTCCGTTTGGTCATCCAAATATATTTCAATGAACATTTAATAATGTAGATCACCACACTCGTGTTACAATTGGTGTGGTTATTCAGTCTCCAGGGCGTCTCAAGGCCCATATCCAGTTGTGTGGTGTGTTGAGTAAATGGGCACACTTGGCAAGACCCACACGGGAAATTACCAATCACTGGGGAAGCTCCCTATAGTGTTGGTTGTCTCCCCTGTGTCTGTCTCACTCTTGGTCTAGTGTGTACTATCAAATCGCTAAGATTGTTGCTACGCTTCAGGGCAAACAGTGGTCTTTCCAGGGGTGAGTTGTAGCCCACACTGTGTACATTGCGGTCGCAGTGTGTAAGAGGGAACCCAATGATGAAGCACGTCACCTTAGGGTGAGTGAGGGTTCTCGTCTTAACAAATACAGTTGTCAGTTCCCTCACATTTATAACACATTTTTGTTGGTTCAGTAGATAGACCATCCGATGACCTTCTTTGTGAGTCTAGTATTGTGGAGTGGTACCGTGGATGGTAACAATTCCTCCTAAAAAGAACTCCCAATAGTGTTATTTTCCTGTCCTAACCATGTTGTGCCTCTGCTAGTGTCCTGGGGTCACATGACTGTGTTAGGGTGTGTGCATTCCTGCCAGTCAGCGAGACTAAAAGGGGACTAAGTCTGCCTGGATGGATGGGGCAGATCTGTCTCCTGCCCCACCTATACTTCAAATGGCTTGCCTCCTGCATACTCAAAGGAACCAGACACCAGTTTTGGCAACCAATACTTTTTGGTACCTTTCCAGAGGAAGGGAATAACTTTCCAGAGCCAGATTGGGGGGAGAGGGTGGGTAACCCAGGATGTCTCCCCACTTCAAAGGTTAGCACCAGGTATAAATATTGGTTCCTCAGAACTCCTTCAGTACACTCCTGGGTCTGCAGATATTACAGAAGGACTGTCTTGTCCCACAGAGAACTGCCCTACTACTTGTGGCCTGCTCTGATTTTAGATGTTCTGTAGTAGGGGATCTCTGTGTATAGTCATAATCTAGTGAATAGTCCCGCCCATGTGCGTGGACCCCGGAGCAATAAAAATAATCTGTTAAGTTGTCAAGCCATGCAGACCTGCATCTACACTTGAAAGAGTATTCAAAGAAAGATAATGCAGCCTATATCCACAGGCTACACTGTCCAGTACTTCAACTAGAAAATTCCACCAACATCCACCAACAGCACTGCCTGCCCAGCTTTTTCCACAGAGAAAAACCTGCCTCTACCAGCAAAAGCCTCTGAAATGATGGAGAGGGAGGAATGGACAGACAAGCCCCATAGGCTGCCATTATGTGGCTCAGAATAGGATACTGTGCCTTTTAAGAAAACTTTCCAGAACTTTTCCAGTATCCCAGAATGCACAGCAGGTCCCTTTTACTTTCAGTTCTTTTTTCCGGCTCCTGCTAGCAGGACCCTGGAGCATTGAGCTCTCCCTTTTCAAGGGTTTATTTGGATTTGTTCACTTTTCAAGTGCTTATTAAGTACCTTGTTGCCTTCCTTCCTTGTGTGTGCTCTGTGTTGTCCGCATGCCTGGCTTGTTTGACAAGTGCCCAGAGTGCGAGAGAAAGAAGGCCGGTCGAACCCACACAGGGTGTGCATCGTCTGCCTTCCCCAGTCCCATGTTCCAGAGGAGTGTGACATTTGCCAATCTTTCTCAGCTAGGACCCTGAGAGAAAGGATGAAGATCAGGCTCCTAGGCCTGGAGGACAGAAGGCTGAGGGAACAAGGTGGGTCAGGACGTGCTGGTTCTGCCCATGCTGAGGCCCCTGGGGGGCTCCCCAGGGGCAGGAAGCCCAGCAAACGTCCCCATTCTCCTTCGGCGTAGACTACGGTGTCTAGGGGGATGGCTGCAGTCTGTTCACCGTCTCCCCAGGGCTCTGGGGAGAAACGGCGTCGACGCTCACTGTCGAGGGAGCTGAGCAGTCCGCCATCGACGCTATCATCATCTGCGTCGACGCCGTCGACTTCTCCGTCGAGTCATCGGTGTCGAGACCAGTCCCGGCGTAGGCGCTCGCCGTCGAGGCGAAGTCGCCGTTCGCCGTCGGCAATGAGGAGAAGGTCGCCGTCTAGGGGATCCCCGACGTCGAGGACCTGTCGGAGGCGCTTGCTGTCGAGGAGGCGTTTGCTGTCGAGGAGGCGTTTGCCGTCGAGGAGGCGTTCCTTGTCCTCGTCCTCGACGCCGCAGAGAACTCCGAGACCGCAGCACCAGGTTACGCCTGCGAGGCCGGCTGATCGGCCGAAGCCAACCAGATCGCGCTCCGGAGCCGTGGACAGTCGTCATCGACATCTGGGCGACGCCGCAGGAGGCACGGAGCCAGATCCCGCACCCAATCGTCTGCCAGGGACTATTTGCTGACGCTGTCTGACTTGCCAGGGACGGGAGTATTGCCTGTCGATGATGTAGTCTCCTTCCAGGAGGTGCTACTGAGGGGTGCGGCCAAGCTAGGGATCACGGTGACTGTGCCAACACCTACGACGTCCGTGATCTTCGAGACGCTTCAAGAAGCACCTGCCTTGCCCCCTGCTGCCACTAGTGCCGGGATTGGTGGAGCCCACTACGGAGTTGTTCCTCACTCCGGCGGTGCCGAAACCAGCCCCCTCAAGGCTCCTGAAGAAGTATCGGGCGCCGGAATCTGACCCGACCTTTCTGAGGATGGACCCGAAACCGGACTCTGTCATTGTGACGGCGGCAAGGAAGCAGCATGCTACCACTCCTTCCTCGACAGTGCCGCCTGATAAGGATAGCCATTGGCTAGACTCGGCGGCAGAAAGGTCTGTGGGACGGCTTCTACCACCATGAAGGCGGCAAGTGCCGGGGCTCTGTTGGGGCGCTACGACCGTGCCCTATGGGAGTCTCACCAGCAGTACGCGGAGCTGCTGCCACGCGACAAGAAGGACTTTCTAGAGACTTTGTGTGAGGGGATGCTGGTGTCAAATCAGATTATCAGCGCAGCGGCGGATGTCTGTTAGCGGCACATGGATATTGTCATGGCATCAACAAACGGCGTCACGCTTCGCCTTGCCTCACTCAAACCGGAGGCACAACAAAAGAGTGGCCAACCTGCCTTTCTCGGGGGGGGGGGGGGGGGAACCCTGTTCGGCCAGCATGCGGACGACGAAATGGCCCGCATGAAGACTGAGGCAGAGACCCTGACGGTTGTCGGGTTAGAGAAGCCAGAGAAGAAAAAGCGCCCGTTCCAGAGACGGTTCGGGGCTGCAGGCAGAGGGCGTGGGCAGGCCTCGGGACAGCAGCAACAGCAGTTCCGGAAACCCTTCCAGAAGCGCCAGAAGGGTAGAGGAGGCCAGCAGTCCGCTACAGCGACCAAGGGCCCAGCTGGGTCTCAGCCCTGAGCGATTACTTCCCCTGCAACCGTTACCCACTCCAGTGGGGGGAAGCGTTCAATCTTTTCTGGCAGAGTGGAGAAAAATTACTCCGGACAAGTGGGTGCTGAATATTGTCTGCAATGGATACAGTCTTCGGTTCATCAGCCCGCCTCCAGCGATTCCGCCGGTAAGCTCACAGTATCAACTGCGAGAGCTCCAGGCGGAGGCAGACATCCTGTTGAGGAAAAAGGCAGTGGAAGACGTACCTCTGTCTCAAAGGGGAAGAGGTCTGTACTCTCGGTTCTTCCTGGTTCGCAAGAAGGACAAGAACGAGTTCAGGCCCATTCTGGATTTGCGGCAGGCAAACAAATGGATTTGCAGAGAAATTCCGCATGCTATCGTTGCACCAGATTTACCCTCAGCTGCAACGAGGAGACTGGCTCTGTGCCATAGACCTACAGGATGCGTACTTCCATGTGCCCATTGCACAGAAGCACAGGAAGTTCCTGCGATTCCAAGTCGGCGCCAATCATTATCAATACACAGTACTCCCATTTGGGCTAAAGTCTGCGCCCAGGACCTTCTCGAAGTGCATGGCAGTTGTAGCTGCACACCTGCGGAGGAACAAGGTGTTTGTCTACCCGTACCTGGACGATTGGTTGATCAAGGCCTTCTCCTTCTCGGAAGCACAAGCGCACTTCCAGAAGACGTGCGTTCTCTTGAACAAGCTGGGGTTGCACGTCAACATGTCCAAGTCTGTCCCGACTCCGGTCCAGTGCATACAGTACTTGTGGGGTGGGGGGGGGGGGGCCTGCATCAATACGCTGTCAGCAAGCGTGTTTCCTTCGGAGGAGAGACGGTTATCACTCCTTCGGAAGGCTCAGGCTCTTCTGACCGCTCCATCGACCGTGAGGAAGGTGTCTTCGCTGCTGGGATCGATGGCCTCATGTATCTTCTTCACGCACGGCTGCACATGAGACCACTGCAGGAGTGCTTGGAGTATCAGTGGGATCAGAGGACAGGTTCTTGGTGTCTCTGCATGCTCTTCAGTCGCTGAGGTGGTGGTGGTGGTGTTCGGCAGAGAATCTCCTCAGGGGGGTTCCCTTCCACAAGGACATTCCCACGCAGAGTATCGTGACGGATGCGTCTCTCCGCGGCTGGGGAGCGCATTCCGGAGACTTACAGATACAAAGAAAGTGGTCCCCGTTGGAGTCGACGTACCACATCAATTTCCTGCAACTCAGAGCTGTTTACTTGGCATTGAAGGCCTTCCATCGGTCCTTCCAGACCAACTCGCTGCTTGTACAGACGGACAATACAACCACGATGTATTACCTCAACAAGCAGGGGGGGGGGTCGAGATCACGCACTGTCGCAGGAGGCTCAGTCGATCTGGCACTGGCTTCTGGCCCGAGGACTGACTATTACGACCACGCATCTGCCAGGTGTGCAGAATGTTCAGGCGGATGCACTGAGCAGACTGATTCAGGAAAACCACGAATGGGTCATAAACGACGAAGTACTAGAGGACGTCTTCGCAAGGTGGGGAACTCCAGACGTAGATCTGTTCGCCACCGCCGAACACAGCAAATGCCGAGACTTCGCATCCAGGTACTACGAGCGGGGGACGCTGGAGAATGCGCTATGGATCGACTGGTCGAACGGCTTTCTGTACGCTTTTCCACCCATTCCCCTGTTCCGGCGGTGCTCATCAAGCTGTCCCAGTCCGGGGCGCGGATGATCCTGATTGCCCCGGAATGGCCCAGACAGTGGTGGTTCACGGACCTGCTTCACCGGTCTCTCCTTCCTCACATACGGCTGCCGTGCAGGCCGGACCTTCTCACGAAGTTCGGGGGGCAGTTGGTGCACCCCAACCTCTCGTCTTTGAGTTTGGCGACATGGCTCCTGAGATAGTGCAATATGGCCATTTGAATCTACCAGCAGATTGTATGGACATACTGAAGGAGGCTAAGCGACCTTCCACTAGAACGTCCTATGCTTACAAGTAGAAGAGGTGCTGCATCTGGTGCAAGTCCAAGCACTTTGACCCGACGACATGTAAGGAAGATGTCATCCTTCCGTACCTTTTGCATTTGGCGCAGTCTGGCCTTAATTTCCATTCCATTAAGGTCCATCTCGCTGCTTTGACTGCTTACAGGAAATGCCCTTCACAGACTTCCTTTTTTCAGATCCCTGGGATAAAGGATTTTTTGGAAGGCTTGAGGAAAGTGTTCCCTCCTGTCAGACTTCCCTTGCCTTCATGGGAATTGAATGTGGTGCTGTCCAAATTGATGAAGGAGCCTTTTGAACCTATTCACAAGGCTTCGTTGCAGCACCTGTGTGGATGGCGGCGTTCCTAGTGGCCATTACATCGGCCCGCAGGGTGAGTGAACTTCAGGCGTTGTTGCCTAGAACCTTATACGGTATTTCATGCTGCTAAGGTTGTTATATTTACTCACCCTAAATTTCTTCCTATATTTCATTTTCATGTCAACCAGACCATAACTTTACCTACGTTTTTTCAGAATCCTTCTTCTCCAGCGGAAAAGTCTCTACATTCCCTGGACGTTAGGAGGGTGTTGAAGTTTTATCTTGATAAGACCAAAGATATTCGTAGGTCAGACCAATTGTTTATCAATTATGGATCAGTCAGGACCGGTCTTGCTACCTCCAAACAGTCCATCTCTCGGTGGATTGTTTCCTGTATACAATTGTTACCAAAAGGCTAATAAGACCTTAGGGGGTTAACCTAAGGCTCATTCCACCAGGGGCAAAGCTGCCACGACTGTTTTGCTGCGTAATGTTCCGATTGCCGAAATCTGCAAGGCGGCCACTTGGAGGTCGGTCCATACCTTTGCTGCGCATTACTGTCTGGACACGGATGCCAGGGCAGATGCTCAGGTTGGGCAGGCTTAGCTGTGAAATTTGTTCGCACAGTAGTGGTATTATTTTGTAGTCTTCTCCACCGCCGTTTTGGTGTGGGGATGGGCTTGCCATTCTATTCACTAGATTATGACTATACACAGAGATCCCCTACTACAGAAAAAGTAGTTTCTTTTCTGTAACTCCAGTTCTGTAGTAGGGGTATCTGTTCTAGTCATAAGCGCCCGCCCTCCTCCCCGGTGGAGAGATGAATGTTAATGTAAGGAATGCTACAGGTCTGGCGTGTTATGCCTTCAAAAAGAACTGAAAGTAAAAGGGACCTGCTTTGCATTCTGGGATACTGGAGAAGTTCTGGAAAGTTTTCTTAAGTAGTAGTCAAGAAGCTTTATTTCGATATGAATATATCTTAAAAAGCAGAACAGCATTGTACAATTAAAAAGATAAGAAGGAATCTGTACATAGGAAAATATACATACAATTCATACTACTACTGATACCAATAAATTAACTAAAAACAGGCATTTAAAAAACAGATTAAACAACATACAAAAGCCTAGATGACCTAATGCGCCAAGCCCAACCTAAGAACTTGGCTAAACCACACGCAAAGAAGGGCCTTGGGTCACTTTTTAATATGCGTAGGGCTTCTAAGCAATGTCTGGTACCAAGTTCTCTACAAAGCGGTTTTAACCACCTACTCCGTGGGGCTACATAAGCAGGACATTCAAACAAAAAATGGGGGACAGACTCGGACCTCTTGTCACAAAATGGGCAAATGGAAGTTGTTTGAGATGGGACTTTCCATCGTGAAGTTAACTCGCCTACAGGGAGTAAGCCTATTCTAAATTGAAAATATAGGGCCCTGTCTTTACGATTAGAAATAACATCCAAGTAGGGTTCGCAAAAGTAAATTTCTTTAACCAGAAGAAAATCCAGAGTAGACCTGCACAAGTTAGCATTGCTGCTTCTATTACCCGCCACCCAGCTCCAGTAAATCTTTTTTAACTCGGACTTAGGGGGAGCAGTTCTATCGGACCAGGCCTCGCCAAGACCTAGGCAAACGAGGAGACGCTTAACCTCCCTCAGCCAGAAGATCTTGGACCAGCCTGTTGACCCCAACACCTCGTTAAGGCCATCCGCATAACTGGACAGTTCAGGTGTTCTCCATATACGCGCCCATAGGAGGAGAGGGCGGAGCCTAGCCTGATCACTGATTGGCCGGGTACCCATGTCCAAGAGCAATGGAAGAGTAGGGGTGCCATAAGGTAGCCCCATGAGGTCTTTATGGAATTTATTTTCAGAGCGGGACAGTTGCTCAACCTTGTGGACACCCCAAAGTTCCGCCCCATACAGAGCTGCGCTAACCCCCCTTGCCCTATATATGTCAAGGACGGTTGCAATGGGTTTCACTGGTGAGGCACGATGTTCCTTAAGCAAGGCACCCACCACCCTCTTATGGGTCAGCAACATCTTTTGATGGTGGCACTTCCAGCTCATGGAGTCGCAGAGGCGGATGCCAAGATAGTCAAATTCTGACACTCTTTCAAGGGTAACAGAGTCCAAAGATGGTGGTTTGGCCATCCTTTTCGGGGGGTTAAGGACCAAGTACTTGGTCTTCGCTGTATTAATAACTAACCCTCTCATATCACAAAAGGACTTAAAGTTGGTTAATAGATTCTGCAAACCTACCGGGGATTTAGAGATCAGGAGGGTGTCATCCGCGAATAGAAGGGTAGGTATTTTCCTACCAGCCAGGGTTGGTGCATCTGCAGGCTGTTGTAGCAGGTGCTCCACCACTCCGTTGACATACAATGAAAACAGAGTGGGGGCAAGAACACAACCCTGGCGAACCCCTCTATTAACAGGAATACAAGCTGTTTTTTGACCCTGGTCTCCCCACCTGATCTGGGCAAAATTATCCGAATGGAGGTTTATCAGCAAGCTCAGCAAATAGGGTGGAATACCCTGTTCGCTGAGTACCCTCTATAATTGGCTACGGGGAACTAGGTCAAAGGCAGTCCGCAGGTCGATGAAAGCAAGATACAGACTGCCTTTGCCCAATAGAACCACCTTCCAGTATAACATCAGAAGGCGAAAAGATTGCTCTATTGTCCCCGTGCCTGTTCTAAAACCAGCCTGGAAGTCCGAAAGAATGTCATTTTCCTCTACCCATTGCAATAACCTTGCCAAAACCACTTTTCCTGCCACTTTTTGTGAGGTGTCTAGCAGGCTGATTGGGCGATAGTTAGCTGGGTCGTTACGACATCCTTTTTTGAAAATAGGAACGACCTCAGCGCCCTTCCAAGAGGTCGGCAGGGATGCCCCTTCAAGGCTAGAATTCAATAGGGCGGAGATGAGTATTCCCCATTCCACAGGATTAATGCGTAGCAAATCTCCTGGGATCCCATCCGGGCCAGCAGCTTTATTGGGCGTAAGGGAAGTGATTGCCTTAAACACTTCCATGGGTGTAAACAAAATCTCATCGATAGGTTGAGAGTGAGCATGGAAATGGTAAAAACTCAGACTCTCAACCTGGTCCAAGGTCGTAGAATAAAGCTGTGAAAAATGGGTGACCCACGCACTCTCGGGTACATTACAGGTGATCAAAGTATCCACAGGTCGCCCTCTGTTTCTAAGAAGGTCCCAGAATCCCTTAGCGTCCTTCCTAAGACTTGCGGCCTTCAGGTCACACCAAAACTGTTCTTCTTAATCTAATTTTGCCTTTGCTAAAACCCTCCTATAGTTACCCCTTGCGGCGCGAATCAAGGCATTGTTCTTAGATCTAACTGCCCTTAGGAGTTCCCGTTTGGCCAGGCGACAAGCGACTGAAAACCACCCGGCGGGACCCTTCCAGCCCCCTCTCTTGAGAGCCATTTTCCCAACCTTAGGGACTATGAATAGATCGCCTATAGCCTTTGTGGTTTGTTCAAAAATTGCAGGTGCCTTTTGCACACTAAATGAGGGGGAATCTAGAGAGAGCATGATATTAGCCATCACGGATTGTACCTCCAACATCTTGGCCTCATTATCAATTATATTTTTCCATTTCAGGCGCCTAAGTTTTCTTAAAGGCACAGTATCCTATTCTGAGCCACGTAATGGCAGCCTATGGGGCTTGTCTGTCCATTCCTCCCTCTCTATCATTTTAGAGGCTTTTGCTGGTAGAGGCAGGTTTTTCTCTGTGGAAAAAGCTGGGCAGGCAGTGCTGTTGGTGGATGTTGGTGGAATTTTCTAGTTGAAGTACTGGACAGTGTAGCCTGTGGATATAGACTGCATAATTTGTCTTTGAATACTCTCTTAAGTGTAGATGCAGGTCTGCATGGCTTGACAACTTAGATTATTTTTATTGCTCCGGGGTCCACGCACATGGGCGGGACTATTCACTAGATTATGACTATAACAGAGATACCCCTACTACAGAACTGGAGTTACAGAAAAGAAACTACTCCATCTGCTCCCTTGATCCCAACCTACCCGAGTGAATCCAAGGGTCAGTTGACTGACCTCCTGTTCTGAGCTATAGGCCTCCTTGCACCTGACGATCTGATCTCCTGGTCTGGATCTGAACCTGGACATGTCTGAGGTCAGAAGACCTATGCTAGAGCAAGTCCCTGATCCCCAAGAGATGCCTTCCCAGGTCCTGCACCCTTGGCTGGCTTCAGAGTGCTCTTCTCTACAAGAAAAGGTGAAATGCTGAAGTTTTGAGTTCTTCGCAATCGCAAACTCGTCCATTCCCGCCAAGACTGGCACATGCGACGATCGCCATCACAAAGTTGTAGTGAACCCAATTCTTCACGCAATAGCGACCTCTGGCAGCACGAGATCTGCAGTGCGCGCTATGACAATGACAGCCTGCAGTGAACGCCAATGCAAAGCTTCATCAATGACTGTGTCCCAACTGGCTCTTCGCACTTACATGACCATCATCCTCAACGCTCTCCCTGCTCCTTGTGGCCTTCACCACCACAAACTGAACTCTTCATGCAGGACTTTCACAGGGGTGTGGAATTTAATAAAATATGTACTTGTCCATGGGGCAGGTTGCTTCATAAATCTACTTGTCCTGTAACAAAATCCACTTGCACCTTTGATGCCATGCAGTGCAACTACAAATTATGGCAGCAATCTCATTATATAGGAGCTCTCGTATAGCCCCTCTGATTATGCCACGGCTCATACCATAGTCGTGTTTGAATACTTGCAATCCCCTTATGTTGCCATGTTTCCGCAGAGCTACATACCTGGGCTGAAGCTAGTGGAAAGCAATAGTTCCAGGGTTAGAATGCCCTTTTTAGTCTGTGCAAACCTGACTTGCATGTTTTAAGGGTTTTCAACAACTGTTCTCTATCTTTACCTAATACTGAGAAATGTTGGAAATTTACTCCTGACAATGGCAGACGTAAACCTTCTTTCAGAGTTGGGGAAAAAGTGGGTGTAGGAAAAGGAAACTTGCAAACACTCAGACTTTCGCATGAGCAAATCTACACATGTACATTTGCTCATGATAAAACGCAGTTCACAAATACTTTCTAGGAGTACTATTTCTTGTTCTACTCTTGGGAATTCACGAAAGCTGTATAGCTGCACTTAGTGCAAGGGCATGTACCATGGGTGCACTTTTGAGACTTTCTTTAATAATTGGGCCCCTAATATGGTCTGCTTTTGTGTTCATTAAAATTATGTCTCTCTCGCTCTGTATCGGCTGGTTTCACTGTGAGTGACAGCATTCTGCTCTTTCACAAGGAGCATATCTGCACTCAAAGTAATTTTGTTTAGTTCCAGTAACTACTGTGGCTGTGTGTGCTTTTTGAGGCCAAAAACAATTGTTGCTTTTGCCAATGTCTTTTTTAATGGTGAGGGCCCGGAAGCTCCCACAACAATTAGGTTTTACAAAAACCGTGGCAAAACAAGTCACAGTGACTAAACAGCTGACCACCAATTTCAGACTTACTGGCTTTGCCAATGCTTGTTTATTGTTTTCCATAATCTTATTGAAACTGGTTACTCTGATTTTCCATTATGAATATTTTTGGGAAATACTAGCATGCATCAACACCTGTTACTAAATGATGCTGCAAAGAAAGGGTACCAGAAATTGTACAGTAGTCTAGCCAAATATTTTTTTTCCTGCTTTTATTTTTTTATGAACATTTTATTTTGAAAGCAAAGAATCATCAATCTTGCTTTCAAGCTTCTGCAAATATTTCCATCAAATTGGAGAGCATTCTGGGAGCATTATACGTAGCCTCATATTGCTAAACTTTTAAATCGGGTGAACACATTTTCATACTGGAACCACTGTCAGTAGTGCAGTCGGAGCTTACAACATTTACTTAGAGCGCTCATCGTAATAATAAAGGCTTTCAATGAATGTTATGGTGATTTGTAAAGCGCGCGATTACCAATAGGTGTCCTGGCGCTGTCCACAATTCCTAGATCCTTAAGCCGACTTAATTACTGAAACAACCAGGTTTTTAAAGCTTTCCTAAAATGCAGTAGATTCTCCAAACGTCTTAGGTGGAGAAGCAGTTTGTTCCAAAGCTTGGCGGCCCCGTAGGAAAAACTACGTCTTCCCCAACGGGCTTTTTTTTTATGGCTGGGACCCTAACAAGCCTGGCTTCCGCTGAACGAAGATACCGGGCAGGGACGTACCAGGTAAGATGCTTAATCAAGTATTCTGCGCCTTCTCCCTTCAAGGCCTTAAACACCAAGCACAGAGATTTGAACTGGACTCTCTTATGGATTGGCAACCAATGTAAATCACGGATGGCCTTGGATATCGGGGAGAATTTTGGAATGCCCGTAAGTAGTCTAGCAGCCGCATTCTGCAATAGCTGCAGTCTGTGCAGCAGATTTTCCTGTATATTCAGATACAAACTATTGCAATAATCGAGTCTGGAAGTTACAAGGGCGGTGACCACCGTTTGTCGATTATCAGGAGGAAGCAAAAACAGGATCTTTTTGAACATTCTTAAAATAAAACCCGTTTTGAAAGCTACTGCCTTGACCTGTAGTGCCATGGTGAGATTGTCGTCCAACACCATTCCGAGGTTTTTTACGTTGTTAACCGGGCTGGGACACGTTCCTAATTCCTGCGGCCACCAAGTAGGGGTCCAGAAACTAGGGTTGTTCCCAAACAGCATTACATCCGTTTTGTTAGAGTTTAGCCTAAGACAGTTGCTAGCCATCCAGCGAGCCCCCTCCAACATAAAGGCCTGGAAATTGTGGTCCATCCCCCACTTCACGTCCGGGGTATAGATACACGACCATCTGCGTGTCATCCGCATACGAGGTGACACTAAATCCATGACTTCTAATGATGGGAGCAAGGGAGGCTACGTAGATGTTAAAAAGTGTTGGACTTAGTGAGGACCCTTGCGGGACCCCACAAGGCAGAGAGAAGGGACGGGATGTAAAATTACCCATGGCCACTGTTTGACTCCGCTCTGAGAGAAAGGAGTTCAGCAATTCCCATGCTCTTTGCCGAATACCTCCTTTCCTCAGGCGGTCCATCAACAATCCGTGATGGACCGTGTCAAACGCGGCAGATAGGTCCAAAAGGATCAAGGCTGCTCTGCCGCCTTGGTCTACTGCTGACCTAATCTGTTCTGTGGCCGCAATCAAAGCAGATTCGGTGCTGTGTCTCTCCCTAAACCCATGCTGAGATACATCCAGCACTGAGGATTTCTTTACAAATGCTGTGAGTTGTATATTCATTGCCTTCTCCACTAGTTTAGCCGGAAGAGGGAGCCGGGAAATAGGGTGGAAATTGTTGGGATCCGCCGGATCTAAACTAGGTTTCTTCAACAGAGGAAGAATAGAAGCAGTCTTCCAAAGTTTAGGAAAGATTCCTTCTTGGAACATACCATTAAAGATAGGTGTGAGAAGGTTGGCTATCGGCACAGATGCTAATTTAGTAATCCTCAGTGGGCAGGGGTCCAGAGGGGATCCCGAGTTAGCTTTAGCTATCAGATCCAGGGTGTCTTGTACGGTGAGAGGCCAAAATTCCTCCAGGGTGACTGATGAAGTGGACCCTTCTTCTGACTCCTGCTCGCACCTGATAGAGTTGCTGAAGCTAGTAAAAATGGTATTAAGTTTAGTGGAAAAAAACAAGGCAATCTTTTCGCAGAGCTCTGTGCTAGACGAGATGGGGGCTGGTGCCACAGAGGATATCTTGGTGATAGTGGAGAACAGCTCCCTTGAGGAGTTTTTGGCTGCTAAGATCTGGGTCGCGTAATATTTCTGTTTTGCTTCTCGCAACATACATTTGTAGGATGCTAAGCTTGCCAGATATAGTCTTTTTTCCATAACGGTATAATTCTTCCTCCAATTACGCTCCAATCTCTTACAAATACATTTTTGCATTTTGAGATCGCTCGAGTACCAGGGGGCTGAAGGTACAGTCCTTTTAAAAAGAACTTGTTTAGGAGGAGCAAGGTCAGCACAGGCCTGCGTCAGCCATTTGGTATAGGCCTGTACAGCCTCATTCGGATTCCTAGGGATGGGAGTAGAAATGTTAGTCAGAGCTTTAGAAAAATTCTTTGAATCCATCCTATTCCAGGCTCTAACTTCTTTCCTATCAGTCTGGTGCTGACCGTTTGCTGTATGGGGTATAAGATTAAGATTAAAGCGAACTCCCGCATGGTCTGACCAGGCCAGGGGTATTAATGCTATGAAGGATAGCTCAGGGGTATTAGAGAGAACCCCATCCAGAGTATGTCCAGCAAGGTGCGAGGGGCCAATTACTTGCTGTACCAACTGCTGTTTCCATAAGATTTAGGAGGTGGGCCGTATCAGGCTCGTCTGCCAGCTCAAGGTAAAAATTGAAGTCTCCTAATATGATATGTGAGTTTCCCAAAAGTGCATTTTTGTACAAGGGTACCTAGCGTGGGAAAAAACGTATGTTTGGCCCCAGGGGGTCTATAAATGAGAGTGCCTCTGAATGAAAAATGACTAGTTAATCTAATATTGAATGCGAGTGCTTCGCAGGCTGGGGAAGAGAGTGCGTTAAAAGTTCCAGAATAAGTGCTATGGTAAAGAATAGCCAGGCCTCCGCCCCTCTTATTAGGTCGGTTGAGGACTTCACAATAAAAACCTGGTGGGGTGGCTTTAACTAAATCGGGGCCGGATGCATCGTCCGTCCAGGTTTCCGTGATAAACGCAATTTTTATGTCCAGATCCATCAGCAAATTAGCACATTCGATGCTGTGCTTTACAAGGGATCTTGCGTTTATCAGGATGCAGGCAACAGATTTTCCCTCTTTGATAATGGCGGTTACGGTCTCTGTGCAAGCCTTGTTAATTCCTACATTAGTAGGAGGAAACGGAAATAAACAGTTAGGACAGGTGCCAGGGGATTGAAAGAGACCTAATTCATCCGGTTGCTGGTTACATTTGCCCGTGGCCTCCCCAGGGTTTAATCGTAGCAATGTTGTTCTGGAGTACTTGAACCGTGCCGGTACCTCGGTGTGCATCCGGGCAGGGGTTTGTGCGCTAAGCGCGGCCTGGGCGCAGACGGGCTTGCCTTTGGCGCGCCTTTGGCGCGCTCGCGCCAGTGCCCCTAATGTAGGTGACCCCAACGACTAGAGCGCCAAGCAGGCAATGTCGGTTTCCTCCCAATATGGCCGACACTGAAGCGCACGGCCGTTCCACAGGGAACCTGTTCGGGTCGATGCTACGGCCAAAGGAAGCGACACCGGTAAGAGCGCCTACAGAACGCTAAGCAAGTTACTAGGTTAAAAATCAGAATGTGCAAATAAGCAATGGGGACTGTGTGCGAAATGTGTAGAGCTCCGATTTTAAAATTGAGTAAAATGGTTAAAACAAACACCTCAGCTACGTACTACTTTCAGCAGCCCGTGTAAAATGATGTGCGCGAAGTCCTACTCCCGGCTCAAGCCTCAGGAGAATGTGGACGCTGCGTGCTCGCGCCAGTGCCCCTAATGTAGGCGTCCCCAAAAGTCTGAACAGCATTAACATAGGGGCAAAAATATTACCTGAACTGCAGAAAGTGCCCTTCCCTGATTCATAATGTGGTACTGCAAACTGGCAGCCAAAGGGGTTGTGCTGCAGGGGGTTGGGCCTAAATGTCCCAAGGACAAAATACACAAACTTGTTGCCCTTTTTCGCAAACGATATGTCCTGGGCGTTGGGCTATAGGAATTCCACATCGCTGCTTTAAAGAGGTAACCTTTTTCAGGAGGACTAACCTGGTCCCTTTATCTGGCCTGTGATCAAATGCAGTCGAACTGAACTTGTGACTTTCCTCTGGTCTAGCAAGATCAGATGACTGCGAGTGGGGCTTTGTGCTTTTAGGTGCTTTGCTTACGTAAAACTTTAAAATTGTATCTCTCAGATTTTACTGATTGGAATTTTGGGCAAATTTGATCAATTTTGTATTTCTCTAAATTTTATCCTAAATTGGTGTGGGAATTTTGTTATGTTTTCACTTTTACTGTCTTTGTGCTGCAAAAACTCTTACACATTGCCTCTAAGTTAATTTTTGTGCCAAGCTACCAGAGGGTTAAGCACAGGTTAACTTAGTGACTTTTGTGGTTCACCTTGACGAGGATTGTAGTTTCTAGAGTACGGTTTTCACACCCCCCCCCTACCCTTCCCCCCCCCCCCCCCTACCCCTCCCCCCCCACCCCCCCCCCCCTCAGAACAGCGACGACTTATTCTTGCTAAAGAGCATCAGGCTAGTCGGATATCTAATGAGTCTAGTAAATTCTTTGTGTAGACCGCAAGCAGTGGAAGTAGGCTTGCCATTTTTGAGGTTCTCTCCCATACTGCAGGGTGTTCTAATGCCTGGCTGCTCACTCCTTACTCCTTTTTAGGTCTCGCTTGAGACCGCGCATGCGGGTCACTTTGTTTACTTGCAGGGGGCTTAGAGCCTACCCATTGCTTACCACTGGTTGGCTTCATCGTCACTATCTTTTCCTTCCTTCTGTTTCCTTTTCTCTGTTCCTGTATCCTTTGTTGCAATATGTTCAGTTCTTGGGCTACTTTCAAAACATGTTTTTGCAGCATTAAACATTTTCTGGATTCACATGCTCTGCATTATTCCACCATCTAGTGGTTGGATCTAGAAGACTTCTTGTTAGTCCTCTTTTTCTCTCCTTTTTAGGTCTCGCCTAAGCCAGCGCATGCGCTGCTCTGGCGAGTCTTTTAGTAAGTGGGCTTTAAAAAGCTCCCCACACGCTTTTGGTAGTGGCCTAAAGCTTGCGGTTACGTGCAGAGGCGCCATCTGGCTTTCCTCTCTCGTTAGTCATGGCTCATTAAGCGCATCGCTTGCCACTCGCCAGACGTGCCGACTTTAAAAAAAAAAAAAACTTTAACGCGAGACGCACGCACCACTCGCGTGCTTGTTTTCTTTTTGTCCAACATAGACGGCTGCGCCTTGCTTTTCTTCTGGGCAGTTTGCTGAACTGTAAGTAGCGTGCACCCTTATTTTAAACAATGCCAAATGTTGGGAGATGTGGCAACATCCATGTTGATTTCCTATCTCCACTGTATGTTAGCAGTAAGACTGCAGCTGCAGGTCTGATGCGCTCCTCCTGAAGCCGAGCACATGCACAGCCACGGAACAGAGAGCGCGCGTTAACCAGAGTTTGCATTTACTTCAACAGTCGCTGCAAGACCAAAGCCTCGAACTGTGGGGGGGCGCTTTCAATTCAGTGGTTGCGTTTGAACGAGTACTATCAGTACAATCGTTAGATGCCAACACTCATACAATGATGTACATGTTTAGTGAAGCTTTGAACACTCAATTGTTTACAGACCCCATTTGTTTTCACCGCCTCGTCTACTTGCCAAGTAAAACACAGGGCTTCTACATGGAGACAAACCCCGCTCATCCCATTGGTCCTGTAACTCGAAGCTCTGCCACACTTGTCCACCAGGCGCCTATTAGAAGTCGCACTTCGTACTGTTGCCAGCCGCTGCTGAGCCTGGTGGCGTAGGGAGCTCATGGACTGCTGGGAGTTCTCGTTGAGTGATGTCATCGCATTCTTCTTAAAGCTGAAGGGTGCATATGATCACTGATCTGCTGTCAAGCTCTCTGGATTCTTACACCAACAATGTTATTATGCAGTTTTATGTAAAGTGTACTAATAGAGTGATTTACATGAGCTTCAAAATACATTACACCAGGTCAGATATATATTTTTTAAACATACGTGGAGATTATGTGATTTGCTCAAAATCACTAGGTGATGAGCAGAAGCTAGGACTCAAACCTGGTTCTCCAGTTTCTAAGTCGGCAGCTCTCTTGCCCAACATTGTTCTGCCTGCAAAATAAACATGCAGTGCTTGCTTTCATCTGCAAAGTTTAATTCTATGCTCTATTTTAAAAGCCTCTGTATATTGTGTACAATGAATTGCGCAGATCAAGAATTTTCAAACCACAACCAAGCCATTTATCAATCTGCATTTGTCGTACCACAATGCATGATGGAAGTTTGAGCTATTGGCATATTATTATTTGCAAAGCCAATAGATTAAACTTTCAGTTATGCGAGACCTATTGCATTGAAAATACTTGTAATGTCATGCACCCCGTGACAAGTTTGCATGCACCATTTCTTAAGCTATTAAAACTTGCTAGCACTATGGTGTAATATGTTAGAATGTTCTTTAGGTATTTATGTGATGTCATGGAACAGCGAGTTTGAGTTGTTTGGAACATAACAGCTTGTTTTGCCAGCAACTGTGAGTGGGCTTTTTTGTGGTTGTTTTCCTCCCACCTGCTTCCCTTCCTCTGTGTTGCCATCTACCTGCTCCGACTGTGTTACCTTACACCCGACAAAACCAGCATTGGCATAGCCAATAGGTCTTGTCTTTGGGACCTTATAAGTGTTTAGCCATGCAACAGTTGATGTTGTTGCACCAAGGATATTGTTCTGCACAACTAAACACTTATAAGGTCTCAATGCGAGACCTATTGGCTATGCCAATGCTTTTTTTGTCTTTAATTCTGGATGTCATCTGTAGCCACTTGGTGCTATGTCCATCCTCCTCTGGCGGCAGGCTTACTCCCAAAAGCCTCTATGTGGCCACCATCTTCAAATTATTTTTCCAGTGTTGGGTCTGGAAGCAATAGCTGAAGCTCTACGGATGCTGACGGGAATAAGGGGTGAAAACCGGAGGACACAAAGTCACCAAAAGTTGCTTAACGTTTACCAAACCTTTTAACTTTAACACATAAGTAGTCAACCACGCGGTAGAAGAATGCATTGAAGGGGTGCGAAAACCACAAAGGTAAATTAGTACTCCCTTTTAGGTTCTACCTCTGAGTGCCACTGAAAATGTGCAGAATTAAAAGCCATTTGGTCTGCTACCTCTGCCTACTGTAAGACCACGACCCAAAGTTGAATGGATCTAAGACCTTGAGAGAGAGGTAGTCATAAACGCCAGACAGAGGAAGGGGAGCCTGTCGCTAAGGGACCTCAGCCTATTGAGTGATGAGCAAAATGTCAAAGGCAGAAACCTCTAATGTTGTGTTGGAAGAGGTCTGCAAAGTTGGTCAAAACAGCAGACTAGGAAACCCGAGGATGGAAAACCTCAAACATCAGGTAACGGTGAAAAAGCCTTCTGTACCTGAGCTGAAGACTACTTTGGGCTTGAAGCCACATAGGACTGCCTCAGTACCGAAGCACGCGGCGACCAAAGGAAAGTTGAAATGCAAAGCAGAACCCCGTAGGTCTCGATGGAGAGATACTGTTGCCCCTTGGAGAACCCTTCTATGTTAAAAGGCGATCGAGAGGAGGAGAGAGCCAAGGAAAGCTCAGCAGAGCTGCCGGAACTGAAGAAAAGGGCACCGAAGCCGGCCTTAGAAATCAAGAAACAGAAAAGCCGGTTCAAGGCCGAAATGGCAGTGTTACGTCAGAAGGATAAAGATTTGAAGTCGTCCACCAAGGAATTAAAAATCCCCTTGAGTCCACCAGAGGAAGAGAGCAGTAAGGAAGCAGAGCGTGGGGAGCTCAAGCCACCAGCTGGTTCAGAGCAACAAAAAGAGGAGCATGAGATGTATCTTTGAGAATGACGCAGTAAACATGGGGTTCTTCAAGGATGCCGATGGGGGCAACTAACTGCACCAGGACCTTGAAACAGACTAACCGGAAGAGGCTGTCGAAACATACCCCCTTGGGACCGTCGCCACCTGACATCATGCTGTACAACGCTGTAGTGAAGAGGGCGGCGGAGTAGTGGGGGCACAGTCGGAGGAAGGGAGGAGACCGGCTTGTTTCCTCATAGACACTCCTACCATCTCAGAGCAAAAACCAATACCTCCCCATGCTGCCAACCATTCTAGATCAAGGTAGGAAAGCCTTTATAGATCTAGCATCCTGCAAGGTAATAACACAGAGGATAAAGAAGAAATACAAACATTCCTCAAAAGATCCTTTCTACATTAAGGTCAATGCAGTGGCGGATTACATCATTGTGGCCACAGCAAGAAAGAGGATGAAATGAATGTCCACCATCCACAGGACCTCTGTAAGAAAAGGAACAAAAGAAAGAGTAAAGATGATTGGCCAAAAAGTCGAAAAGGTGGGCCACAACACACTGGAGGATCACAATCTCAAAAACGCTCCTAAAATGCTTGGAGGAGTTTCGAGAACTCCTGAAACACCTCCCTAAACCGTATCAAAAGAGGGGTGCTTCACTGGTAGAAGAATGCGAAGACCACACATGCGTGAAATCGGATTTGGACATGACGGATATAGCAGGTAGACCACAGGTAACTGGAAATTGTGTGAGGGGGCATGCCTAGTTTCTGGTTCCTGGATTTAGAAATGAGGTTTAGGTGAACATTATAAGCACACCCTCTCAAGGGACAGCCTGTTTGGATGTGCTGTGGACAACACACTATTGCAAATTAAGAAGGATAATGGCACTGCAAAGGCCATGGGGGTATTGCAGTTCTGTGGACAGCTAAGGAAGGCAACACCACTGGTGAGAAGACCCACACAGCTTCCAAGGCACAATGAGCCGGCAGCTGGAAGGATGGCTGAAACAACACCAAAGTGTTCAGTAGCAGTGGCAGTTCCCCGCACAACAGCGATAGCCCTTTCAGGGCAGGGCCAGATGAAGGGGACAGCCTTTCAGAGGAGGCGGCACCATCCTCAATTGTCTGCTTACTATATACCCCACCATGTAACACTAGTTGTGGTGCAGGTTGAAGACCAGGAGTGTAGGGGGTTGGGGGATGAGGGTTCACAAAAGCCAAATAGATCCTAAACATCACCCAAAATGATTAGTGCATGGAACTGGTAAAGACACTACCAAGAGTCAAACCAAAGAGAATACTACATCAAGAGAAGGAGAGGGGCTGCCTGCAAAGCAAAGTTCACGAACTTCTGCAAAAGAGTGCTGTAAAGAGGGTTCCCCTGTGTCCTCAGCAGAAGTCAATTCAGGAAACTACTTGGCATACTTCCTTGTCCCAGAACCGGACAAGACCCTAAGACCAATCACGGAACTTCGCTACCTAAACAAATTCATAAAGACACAAGCTTAAAATGACTACACAGCAAGAGGTCGCCACTCTACTACGGAAAGGGGACTATTTGGCAATCTGAGACCTAAAGGATGCTTTTCTATGCATCCCGATGAACAGCAAACACAAAGTGTAGCCGGTTCATAGTTGACAAGCCACTAACAATTCTGTGTGTTCCATTCGGGATCAAATTGGCACCCAGACTTTTCACAAAATGGCTAGCATCAGTGGCTCCCTACATAGGACGAAAAGGAATTAATGTCTACTGGACTTAGGGTACTGGCTAATAAAGGCAAGCTCAAAAGCACAGAGCAAGAAGGACACCTGGAAAGCATACGCATCACACGAATGGAAACTAAAGGATAAAGTGCTCCTAAAGGTCTTCCACAAATGGGGCACTACAGAGATTGACTAATTTGAAACACTAGAAAAAGCAAAATTTTTAGACTTTGCCTCGAGACACACACTGCCTCTCCCAGTGGAATAACGTGTCAACTGATTGATCAAGGAGATTTGTGTACACATTTCTACCAATTTCCCTCATACCTTTAGAGATAAGCAAGCGTTAACAGTCCCAGATGACAATGAAATATGGTTCTCAAAACTGGTGTAGAAGGTGCAGGGAAATAAATTGTATAGACAGAAACTTCTCTGTATTTCTAGACAGTAGACCATGCCTCCTTGCATAGAAAACCTGAATCTAGCTGTCTGTCTCCTTAGGGCATAGAGTTTGGACACTTGAAACTCTCAGACCGTAGGAAGATATAATGCCGAGCACGAGAAAATGCAACATGGCGAAATGGCACAGATGCGTCTTGTGGTGCAGACATGGGGCAGCTTCTCAGCAGAATTGAGGACACTACAGTCATCGGTTACCTCACCCACCTGCTAAACAAAAAACTGACATACACTTCGTTAAAGGTTCACCTGGTGGCAATAGTAGCCTATAGACAAAATGCTATAGGATGGAATTTCTCTACAATGCCTATGAGGGCAAACCCACGTTTTCTCCCAAAAATCATATCAAAATTCCACGTGAACCAAGCTATCCAGTTACCAGGTTTCTTCCAACATCCAAAATCAAAAGCAGAGAGAATGCTGAATATGCTAGCTGTGCGCAAGGCTGTGATGTACTTCCAAAGCAAGTCACAGGAGAGCACAAAGGGAAGTCTGTTCTAAATATCATTTGCAAACCCCAACAAGGGCTCACCGGTAACTAACTGGACCATGTCCTTGCGGATAGTAAAAACAAACTGTGCTAACAAAGGATGTGAATACGCCTAGAAGAGAAACCCAGAGCACACTACACACAAAAATAAATCCACTCTGGTCTTTCTAGCAAACCTGCCCAAAAACATGTCATAAGCCACCTACCTGGATCCCATATGATTCTAATGGGGCGACAACGCTGGTTCCTGAATCTTCCAGGGACTTGCCTTCTGTTTAAAGGAGGAGACACTGCTTTGATGGCAAATCCCAGGGGGAAGGAGGTTGGGATGAAGAGAGCATTTAGAGTCAAAGATGCTGTGGCTAGTCTACTCAACAGCAGGCATTCACACCAGTCTCATGAATGGTACTGGAAGATATGGTACCTATAAACAAGCAAATAATATGGCTTAAGTCTAGTATTCACTCTTATGGTATCGCCTCATGAAAGCTTTTCAAATACCAACCAACCTTTAGTTTTGTTTTTATTTTCATTTAGATTGTCCGTAGAGGCTCCTTTTCTCAAAACTGTAGTGAGAAGGATTTCAGCACCAAACTCTCAAGCAAATTTGGATAGGGGTAGTTTCACCCAAGTCCTCTCTGGTAGAACCCTGCCAACACTATGTACAAGTTGAAGAAAAAACACTGGCTACCTTTGTTTGTAGCACAATATTGCAACTGAGCTCCGTGCATAGTAAAATCCAGTCTGTTAATGCGTCTCTCCTTTTCTTGTTCCTTTTTCCATATTGATGCGAGACTGCGGGACGTTCTTTGCATTGAAGTCGAATCGGGAGGATCAAGGTGGATGGCAAGACCGAGTCCTAGAAGCTGGGAAACAGGTAAGTGGCAGGCGAAGAAGCTAAGCGGAGGGGAGGTGTGTGGATGTTCTTTAAATTAGACTGCTGTAGAACACTCATAAAGGTCGGTCACATTTTAATTGTTTGTAACAAGGAACCGGTTCACAAAATTAATTTGCTGAGGCTGTCTTTTAGAAGGTTTTTCAGAATGTTCACAAAGGTTGAGTTTCAATTAATTATAGCAAGGAACAGGTGCGGATGATTAAATTGAGGGCCGTCTTCCGGAAGATTGATGTTGAGGTCATCTACGCTGTTTGCTTGATGCTTATTCTGGTGGATTCGCTGGATGTTTCCCTGACGCCTGACACTTGACCTTGCTTAAGCATGGTAAAACATTTGTAAAAGCTATTAAGCCTTTTCAAACAAACCATGGAACACCAGCTGCAGCTATTACCAACAGCATATAGTATGGTCAAAAGTCAGGGTACAAGGCTTTTGTACATTCATGAGTGTTGGGAGGAATTATGAGTCATGCTGGTAAATTGTGATAGTCGAGAGAGGTGAGCTGACACAACCTGTATGGCAGCCACATGGTTATCAATCCACCCCTCTGTAAAATGCTATTGTGTTTACATTCATTTAGACAAGGAGGCATAGGTGGGGACAGAGTACTGAAGCATCCTTTTGCAAGCTGATTCTCAGTTAACCCCCCCGCTCCCCCCCCGAGTAACTCAGAAAACTGCTGCAGAACGAATGCACGGCATCTGAATCCAGAAAAGGATTTATGCTGCAAACTGAAATGGTTACTTTCCAGGAGTAGTTTTAAAGCTTGAAGAATTTTCTGGTTTCACATGCAGCCCTCCACCTCCCCAGGAAATTGGGTAAGACAAGGAGGGAGGGATGCCACAAAACCAAATTGTAAAAGGGAAACCAGTGAATACAGAAGAAGTTGCCAAAGAGGGGGGAGAATTTGAAGATGGCAACCATGCACAGACTTCTGGGGTGCACGTCTGACGTCGCAGGAGGAAGGACATAGCAACGAATGACTACAGAGGACACCCGGGGAGGAGTAAAGGAGAGAGAAATGAGAACTAGGAAGAAGCTTCCAGACTCGACCACTAAATGGCAGAATAATGCACAGCATGTGAATCTAGAAAATACTTCAAGGTGCAAAACTACTCTGTCTGGTAAGGAAGAAGCTTCCAGACTCGACCACTAAATGGCAGAATAATGCACCGCATGTGAATCTAGAAAATACTTCAAGGTGCAAAACTACTCTGTCTGGTAAGTAACCATTTTGGTTTTATTCAGGCTTGGAGTATGGTTGAACTTAAGGAGTGGGTTCTTTTAATGACCAACAGCATAGGAGTACCAAACATTAATATCTTGATCGGTGTTGTATGGACGGCCTGATTTCCGCACAGTGGCTAAGATAATGTGTGGGGGCACAAACATAACCAAGTTCCATTCCCACCTTGATCAGGTGGTGTGATACTGGCCAAATTACATCTACATTCAAATCATGGAAAAGTTGGGAG
This sequence comes from Triturus cristatus, assembly GCF_964204655.1. NCBI lineage: Eukaryota > Metazoa > Chordata > Amphibia > Caudata > Salamandridae > Triturus > Triturus cristatus. The sequence continues at coordinate 319,964,612 of NC_140584.1, read as the reverse complement.
CCTGGTGAATGCTAGTCCCTAATGATCTATTTATCTGGCAGTTACTTGTGTTTACTTAATTTGGCTTAAAGAAATATGCATTATATCAGTGACCATAGAACAACATCCAATGGATGGAAGTTGATGGGAAGAAAAATAAAATAGCAAATCTGACTCGCCTGTGCAAGCTGTTGGCTTTGTCAATGTTTTTAGCCGTGCTGCACAGCATCCTTAACTTTTGAATTATCCCCAGGCGTCGGACTGGATCTGGTAATTTTTCGTGTGCAGTACCCTGACTGCTGGTAGGTGGCGTTGCCTGACTTCAATTGGCCAGGTCCGCACCAAAAGTGACGTGTGGTGCCTACATAGGCGCCACCCCCACATGCTTACAGGTTCTTTTCTTTCTGCGCCTATCAGCGCAGATCTGGAGAGAGCTACCCCTAGTTAACATTTGAACTCTTTAAAAAAAATTGTAAACTTTTTTTTTCCCTAGTTTTTAAATTTTTTTTTATTTAAGATTTACTGGTGTGGCAGGGATGGCCACTAGGAAAACCGGCATCAAGCCCTGCGGCCACTATCACGGACACATGTCGGTGACTGACCACCATCAAGATCTTAATAGAGTGGTCCCTCAAGCTCCTTGCCACTCCTCTGATTTGGATGGGAGAGGTATCGTTGGAAAGGGGATCTATATCTCTTACCGACGAATCCCCTTCCATCCCAGCTTGGGAATCTCCACAGGAGAGCGATTCCCCAAGCAGGGATCCACCCACTAGGCTGAAGGGATGGGGAGTGGCCCTTAGGCAAGGGCTTGATTCCCCCCCTTCCTAAATACTCATCTACAGCAGTCTTTCTGTTCCCCGGGGGGGGTGGATGGGGATACTTACCCCTGAACTGCCCACCCCCCCGAAAGCCCACTAGACACCAAAGATTTTTTTATCTTTTAAATGAAGCATCAGTCTTTCTGCCCTCCCCTTTGCGGGGGCGAATGGGGTAATTACCCCCAATTTGGCCGCTGGCGGGAGGCAGAAACCCCACTAGATGATAGGGAAATCATTTTCTTTTTTTTTCTTTCTTAAATAGAGGTCTGGTCTGCTGACTAGCCCTAGCCATGCCCCCCACTGCAACTGAATAGAGCATCAGTCTTTCTGCCCCCCGGGGACAAATGGGGAATTAACCCTTTTCTTTGCTGCCGGGGGTGGCGAGGGAGGGGCAGAAATCCCACTGGATACCAGGGATTTTATTTCAAAAGAAATATTGGGGCGGGGCTGGCCTCCGTGGGCATGCCCATGGCCATGCCCCAACAAAGTAGATAGTATCAATTACCCCCCCCCCCCCAAAGTCCCCCCCTACCTTCCTTCCCGTGGACAAAGCCCACTAGACACTAGATTCATGTAATTTTTTGGGGGAGGGTGTGGGGGGGGAGACAGGCCCCTGTTGGCATGGGACCATGCGCCACCCCACCCTTAATAGACTTGCTGCCCCACCTCAGAGTGAATAGTGTATTCAGCATACCAGGCAGTTCTGAAAACTAGACATCTGGGAGCGTCCTGGGTGGTGTGCTTCTCATGCATCTCACACAATTTCTTACCCACAAATAGTGAAGAATATTAATAATAAAGACTTATAAAGCACGTGGTTTCTTCAACTGAAGTGTCCAAGCGCTATGGTTTCACTTCTAAAGACCAGATCAGGTGTTATGTTAAAATAATTTATGTGGGTGTCAACCCAAGGGTGTCTTGGCTCTAGCTGCAACTGAGAACAAGGAGAACCTGGAAGAGAGGGGCTAGAGTGTAAAAAGCCATGTTTTAAGCTCCTTTTTGTATGAGTACAGAGTGAGCAGAGCTGAAATGTGAGTGGGGAATTTGTTCCAAAGTTTAGAGGTGGAGATAGTGAATGAATACATACTTGTATAGCGCATGGCTACCCGAGGGCATCCCAGCGCTTCCTGTGACCTCTTCTCACTAACTACTACTTACGGGAAGAGAAAAGTCTTCAACTGCCTCCTAAATCCAAGATAGTACTGCTCCAGACGAATATGGTGTGGGAGCCGGTTCCACAGCATTGCAGCATGAAAAGGAAACCGGCGCCCCCCCCATCCTTGCCCGTTTAATCAAAGGAACCACAAGAAGTAGTTTGCTGGATCTAAGAGTTCTATCAGTCCAATATAGCTGTACCATGGGCTCAATCATAGGGGGACCGGCACCTCCAAGTGACTTGTGAACAATACACATGGACTTGAACCTAATTCTCTCCAGAATTGGGAGCCAATGCAGCTGCCTAATGGATAACCTAGCCGAGCTGCGTTTAGGGACATTCGTTAGGAGGCGAGCTGCACAATTTTGAACGATCTGAAGAATCTGTGTCGTTTTTAACGGCGCTCCCAAATAGATTGCATTTGCGTAGTCCAGCCGTGAAAGTAGTAAAGCTCCTACCTCACCAATTGAACCTACGGGCTCTAGGAACCTTCACGAACTTGGTACCAGATGAGCTAGCCTGTCAGCTGGGGACATGCCACTCAGAGTGCTTAAGAAAAGCATGGCCAGAGTTGTACAGTGCTTTGAAGGCAGTACAGAGAGCCTTGAACTTAATCCAGCTTCTCACTCTGAGCCAAAGCAGACGTCTAATAACCTTGGAGACTGATTTAAATTTGGGAATTCCTAGTAAGAGTCTAGCTGAGCTGTTCTGCACCATTTTCAGTCCCCTCCCCCATGTATATAGATTTAAAGCCCATTGCAGTAATCTAATATGGGGAGTATTAAGGCCATGATCACTGTCTTTCTTGTATGTTATGAGATAAATTGGAGGATTTTTTTGATTACCCAGAGAAGTAAAAGCAAGCGTAGACTGTAGCACTGACTTGTTGGTCAAAGGAAAGATTTGTATCAATAATGGTACCCAGATTTTTAGGTCGAGCCTGTGCAAGGCATGCTGTATTAGAGTATGGACTTGAATCCTCGCCCACTTTCCACCGATATTTGTCATTGGCGGTTGCCATTGTCCTTCGTAAATGCTGACTTCTGATTTTTTAATAGGCTTGTTAGTTCCTCCTTGTCTTCATTTGTAACCTCCCATAAGGACTGGCCCTTTTACTTCAGTTGTTACACGGTACGTCTTATTTGGTCTGTAAGCACTATTTTCTTTAATGAGTTTCTCCTACTGCAGACACCACGTGCTTTCCTGCAATATTCGGGCAGTCACGTTCCAAGCAATAGGTCTCGCTTTTACATGAGTTTGAGCTGTTGGTATTGTAAATCACAATGCATTTTATTTGTGTTAATTATCAAAACCGATAATTAAAAGGCATTGTCATTTACAATGCCAATAGCTTAAACTCTCGCAAATGCGAGACCTATTGCATATGCTTGTTGGCCTTAGTCATTAGCATGTTGAAGGGAGGGGGAGGTCCTAGTTCTTCTGGCCACCACATGGGGAGAGTGATTCCCAAACAGTACAACCTCTGTCTTATTAGAATTTAGTGATTGCTCATCCAAGTGCTGTAGTGTAGTTCCTATATCCAAGTGCTGTAGTGTAGTTCCTATATCCCCGATAGGCTCTGCGCATTGGAATAATATACACTATAGTTTGGACATAGGACTGAGGTCCGTATGTCTCTATCGAGTACGTTAAACTTAATTAGTGTGGGACAGCTAACTCAGGGGTCACTAGAAAACTTCTCAAATAAACCAGAAGGGATTCGTTTCTGACAACCGCATAAACATGACAACTTTGTTTCCCTTCGAATCGGAACAATCTCAGAATCGTAGAAACAATAGATAAGTTTCACTCAGTCAATCGTGCATGCTTCGTTTCTACAGAGTTACGCATAAATAGACTGGCTTTTCAATAAAAAGGGTTTATTGAACAGTCTTATTTCTTGTGCAAGAGATATGAACTGCTACAATTGTAAGACAGAATGGGAAGTATAATACGTACAGCGTTAGCAGTAAGATAAAATAATACTGTAATAGCATGGTTTGTAACTATGACAGATATTCATAAAAATATTCAGCTCCAGAAAACTCCACTCAATGAATGAAGGGGACCGCACACAGCAAGGTTTCTCGATGTGTATAATTTATTCCATAATTCGAGAAAAGCAGCAGTAACAGGACGCGTTTCGGCGTTCGCGCCTTTTTCGACTGAGTTACGAAGTGCAGTTTGTTTGAGCAATATTATATCCGGTTCATGAATTCTAGTTCCGGTTCACTAAATCATAAACAGAGTAAAAAGACTTTGCATTAATTTTCAATCTATGTTTACATTAAAACATTAGTTTTTTTACTCTTTGTGATTAAAGTTCATCAATAAAAATAATTATAAACATGAGAACCTGAAAAGAAATAGTAATAAATGAGTTCATCGACAGGCCGGCATGATCGAGATTTTTGCTCTGTATGAGCCAAGTCATTCAGCAGTGATTTCTAATTAAATTAGAACAGAATTCAGCCCTGTATGGGCAGGCAACATTCACTTGGTTAAAAATCCTTCAAATAAGTATAAGTATACGAAACTGCATTCAATTGAAGCCCTATATGAGCAATTTCAAACATTAACATCATAATAGAAACAATTTTTGATGACGATTCTAGCAGCAATTGAAGTTAGCCTATACATCACAAAACCCCAGATATCTAGAGTGTCTCAACGCTGTCCTAGGTGGCATGACATTTCTTCCTCTGTGTTTAGACCAAAAGGTGTAGTGGTTTGGAGATCAATAATAAACCGAGATTCTAATCTTCTCAGTTTAAGTTCCCGGTTTCCCATGCGGTCACTAGCTGGGACATGGTCCAGACAGAAGAATGACAATAAATTTCTGTCACTATTGTGATATTCGGCGAAATGTCTCGCCACCGGGTATGAAGGATCTTGTTTTTCGATAGCTCTTGCATGCTCTAGGATACGTTTTTTTGTTGGGTGGATCGTGCTACCAATATATTGCTTGGGGCAAGGACATGTCAGGCAATAAACGCAGAATGGCGTATTGCAGGTTAACAGTTTGGTAATCAATCGGGGTTTCTTTGTTCCAGGAACATTATACGATGATACCTTTTTGCTATGCCTGCACGCCTTGCACTTCAGACAGGGAAAGAAGCCAGTAACTTTACCGATACGTTGAACATAGGGAATGGGTTCATAGTGGCTTTGTACCAGTTTATCTTTTAAGGATCTACACCTCCTGAAGGACTGAGGTCCGTATGTCTCTATTGAGTACGTTAAACTTAATTATTTGTGTGTGACAGCTAACTCAGGGGTCACTAGAAAACTTCTCGAATAAACAAGAAGGGATTAGTTTCTGACAACCGCATAAACATGACAACTTTGTTTCCCTTAATCGGAACAATCTCAGAATCGTAGAAACAAAAGATAACAGTTTCACTCAATCGTGCATGCTTCATTTCTACAGAGTTACACATAAATAGACTGGCTTTTCAATAAAAAGGGTTTATTGAACAGTCTTATTTCTTGTGCAAGAGATATGAACTGCTACAATCGTAAGACAGAATGGGAAGTATAATACGTACAGCGTTGGCAGTAAGAAAATAATACTGCAATAGCATGGTTTGTAACTATGACAGATATTCATAAAAATATATACATAAATATCACAGGCTAAAATGTTAATGCTCATCTGATGCTTCTAGCTAGTTCTACCCCAGTGTACCTAACCTAAGTCTAGTACGAGGTAAGAAGTAGGTGCTGTTTGTCTATAGTCTAGTTTAGCTATAGTTGCCAAGATTTGCCAAAAGTCCCTCTAGGTTCTAGTCCGCTCCATAACTTAGAATGAGTGAGGTTAAAATCTCTTTCCGAGTCTCGATCTCGAACACCCCGCAAGGGGAGTCAAACACTGGAGCTGGATTCTCTGTGAGGAGGATGACAGCGTCTGGTCAGGCGGGGACTTCCTTCCGAACTTGCTGTGGCGAGCCGCGTCGTGCAAGTAGGCAACCGAACCGTGGTTTGCCATGGTAAGTGAAGGTATATTTATACCTTGACGGTGTTTAGGAATGCCAGTATTGATGTAAAAGTCGGGCAGAAGAACGTCATGAATGAACCCCTAAGGAATAGATGTTCATGCAAAATAAATGAGTTCTTGGAGAAATCGATATCCAAGCAAGGGGAAGTCCTAAAGGCTTGAGAGTCTGGTTTTCCAAGAACTCGTGACGTAGATGAACGGATGTAGGTGGCCATGCCTGTATTTGGTTAGCATGGATAATGCCTAAATAAGGGTAGGATTTCTGTGCCTAAATATGGGCAATGCGAATTGTGCCTATATAAGGACATAAATGGGGAAACCTATATATGGTATCTAAATCGACACACAACACCCACTCCACTTTCCTATGAACGACATTACTAAATTCTAAAACTGCTAAACATATCTAAAATATAGCTACAAATGGATGGCTAAGAACATGTTTAAAAATACATTGCAAAATGCATAAAAACTGTTGCCATGCATAAAAATGTATTGGTGCTGTACATTTTTAAAGCAATGTTTCATTCTAAGCATATATGTACATTGAATTCTAAAAGAATGAACATGCATATATATATTATGAAATGGCTCAAATACAGAAGAAAAAAGGCCGAAACCATTTCATGTCAAGTTACATAAATCAATTGTTTTTGACATTGTGACATATTGTCTCTCAAAGTGTATCAAAGAACTCTATTCTCTATGAATAGTTCTACTGTAAGCAGATTACTGAGTCATAAAAAGAAATTCAAATTTGGTAAAAAATTGATCCTAGGAAAAACTTCCAAGTTTAGTCTTTGTTTTGAAAAATGAAGTCCAAATTCAGTCTTCCTGGTACACTGTGTGCTGGATCAAGTCAGTGTATGTGGATGGAGGAAACATGAAATCTTCTAATCCTGTATACAAAAAGTTGTCTATCGTAGGTGAAAGTTGGATTACCTCGTTTAGAAGACTAACCGCACATGGATGAGAACCATCGCTGTCAGCATTGGTCGCATCAGCAATGTTCGTATTGGATGTTACCTGCATGCCTGTTTCCTCTCGTACCTCAGCAGTAACAATTTGCGTCTGTGAGATCTCAATGAATGCAGTCATCTGGATCGGTAGCCACTGGGGACACCACACAGCATGGGCCGTTACCGGGTCCAGCAGAGTATCGATATCGGCATGACTGATGGGAGTGTTAGACAGATGTCTAGCACACATTCTTCACCGCAAAGCAGGTAGTATAGAACAGGTAAGATGCAATCTTGCCAGATTGGTCTGAATGACAGAAATCATGTGGTATTTAATTATCGTAGACGAGGTAAGCCTAAAATTTGGACGACACGCTCATGACACTTCATCTCCAGTAGAGCTCTCTTTATGGTGCTTGGAGTGACGCTGGTGATTTGGCTTGCCATGTCGGAGCAGTAGGAGCAAAAATAGGATCCCTGCAACGAGTCCAAAAAGTTGTGGCAGTCCGCCAAACACAGAGTGCACGAAGTTGGGAATTATTCCGAGGACTGCTTGAAAAGGTGCTAACGGTCCTGAACACACGGTCTTAAATACATGTACAATACCGCTCGTATCGGACATGTTTAAGATACGTTCCAACATTTCTGAGAAATGTATAGGGCAGTTTGTATTCAAAAGGGCTTGTACCGCTAAAACACTTCACGCCCCCCACTCCAACATCTATGTGTGTAAGGTAAATCCCAAGATGTCTTGATGTATTCTTTACCTAACCTTTAATATTTGCCTGCTGGTATATGTTTTAGGCAATATTGAAAATGCAAAGTTGTAACAGGCAGAGTAATGATCCACTGAGTAGCTGGTTTTTCTGCCACCGTGAATGGTAACTTTTCCAGTTTTTCAATGCTCAGCACCGTATAGTCTGCTCCCCTTTGTGCCAGTTTGATCTGTTTATCAGTGAGATTGAATTCTGAAAACCGTGACGTAGTGTTGATTAAACGCAAGGCACATAGCCTGAACGCAAGTTTTGTAGCGTCCAGCCTAATGGCATTATAGAACGTAATTGAGACTGACCATGTTGCAGCATGACCAAGTCTTGTTCCATGATGTCTATGGCAGAAGACACAATGCTGTCCAATTAATATATCCTGGATGACAGTCGTTAACCCATTGTCTACTACAGAGATTTCTCTAAATTAATACAATCAATTTCTCGTATTCGTTCTGCAGTCTCTGCTTGGGTAATCTTCAATATTTCATTATAAGCAGCGTAGATACCGGCATATATGAAACATTTTTGGCGCGGTTTTCTTGGTCCTAGCAAGAATTCCCGAAGGTCTGCGCCTTCTTTAAGTAAAGATAAGTGTTGCTTTACATCCTGCAGTGTTGCTTTCTGTAGCCAATCAAGGCAGTGTTTCCCTACACTGTATGTTGTTACTACCCCTGGATGCTGTCTTTGAACATAGCGTGGGTCTTGCCTATTGATGGTGAAACCCTGTTTTTTGTTCAGGAATCTATCTTGACAGTGGTTTGTGTCTGTGGGCCAGAGCAACCGTTTTTTCCATTCTGGATCTGATCTGTTGTGATGCAAAATATTATGTACGTCAACCTCCCCCCGTGTAGTGCTATTACTTGCCGGTATAGGTATAGTCGGTGTGTTCATGTCTTTGATCTTAGGTTACCCAAGGCAAGACGTTTGTTGGACAGTGTCATTCAAAAACATAATTTGCTCAGGGATGATACAGGCTCTAAACAAAGCTTCTACCCCCTACACTTGCCAATCTTTTGTACCCCGGACAGATTTTGTCTCCATATTGTTTTTCCAAAAGTCAAAACCCTGTCTAGACAGTTGAGCAATAAAGGCTGCAGAATAAATCTTTTTCGTATTGGTTAACATGTGTTCGAGGCATATGAGCTGCAGATCACACACTTGGGATAAGATCGCCATCTGGTGTTGGGCTCTGATGATTGCAGGTTGTTGTTGTCTTCGGAAGAAGCCTTTTGGTCACGAGATAGGTGACTCCTCCTCTGGACAACCGTGCGCATGGGCATCCACTCCATCCTCAGATTGTTTTTTTTCTGCCATTGGGTTCGGAGGAACTTTTCCACTCCGGCTGAAAACTTCTGAAAATCCAGCTTTCGAAGCGAAAAACCTTTACAACTCGACGTCTAAATTCAATCGGACCGGTTCCGGACACGGCTCATGGAAAGGACACCTTTTAAAAAATGCCCCCAATGTGGGGCAAAGTTCCCCCACAGTGACCACCAAGAGGTCTGCAAACTGTGCCTCTCGCCGGAACATAACGAATCCAGCTGTCCAGCCTGCGCCGCATTCCGATTCAAGAAAACCATCCAGGACCGAAGAGCTCGACGCCATATCATGGCCAGACCGGCTCCAGAACCAGAGGCCATATTTGCTCAGGATGTCCCGGAAGTAGATTCCGAAGAACTCAATATGATATCCGAAGCGGACGATTCCGTTGACCTCATCACTCCGGGGCAACGAGTGAGTACTAGTGCCCCTACCTCAACCCCCCCCCCAAAAAGGCATTGGTCAAGACTCCGCCAGCTGGCCCCAGTCGCGACCGAAAACAGTCTTCAGAAGCCTCGAGCTCGGCTCCGAAGAAATATAAGCCTACAGGTGGCTCGGGCTTGAGCAAACCACATGCTATAGTACCCACAGTACCATCGGCACCGAAGACTCAAGACCTCTCGGCACCGAAGCAGGCTCCGAAACCATCGAGACCTATTGATAAACCGGCATCTAAAGCTATCAAGCTCAAAGATTCCCTCTCGACACCGAAATCCCCGCCGGCACCGAAATGTTCTTCGGCACCGAAACCATCATCGGTACCGAAACAACTGTTTAAAGTCCAAAAAGACTCTACCGATCATCCAAAACATAGATCTGAACCGAAAAAATCGGCACCAAAGCCACTTTCGGACATTGAAGAACTTTTTCACCCTGATCCCACGCAAAAAAGGATTTAGATCAATCCAAAAACTGGACATGTCACCGCTGTGCCATACAAGAAAAGGAAGCTGGACACACCTTCTCCAGCTCCCATAAAAAAGGACTCCGCCACCTCACCCATTCGTCCTTCCTCTCCTATATCACCTCTCACCCCACCCCCCCTGCCTCCACCTCCTTCTCTACCATCTCCTTCACATACACCACCTCCACAGGATGATTATGATGGCTTAGGGGGAGGGGGTGATCCGGATGACCCTAATCCTTTCACACTCCCGGATACGGCACCCTTAGATGACTGGGCTTACCCGTTACCTGATATTCCTGATCCCACTACATACCCCTACAAACCTTCCCCTCCAGATGACCACCTAGGGTTTGGGCAGCTGATAAACAGGGCGGCACTTTTCCATGGCGTCACCATGCATTCAGATACACCTGAAGAAGACTTTCTTCTAGACACATTCGAACAGTCTCAAAAATCAGTTCAAATCTTGCCCATGATTAAGGGAGTCATAAAACACGCCACAGAGGATTTTAAGGACCCTGTCAGAGCTAGGGTTCTTAACCCCCGAATTGAAAAAAAATATAGACCTGCCCCACAAGATCCCGCTTACATTAAAGCACAGCTCCCTCTAGACTCTTTAGTAGTTTCAAACACAAGAAAGTGGGCTAACTCCCAAACAGGAGACACACCGCCTCCAGACAGAGTCTAAGCTATTAGAGGCCTCGGGCAAAAGAGTTGCAGCAGAAGCTGCTAACCATTGGCGTATTGCCACCACACAAGCCCTATTAGCCCGATATGATAGGGCTCATTATGATCAGTTAGAAGATCTTTTACAACACCTACCAGATCAGTACAAATCCCAGGCCAATGACCTCATCCAAGAGGGGAAACTCGTATCTAACGCATCAATCAAATAAGCACTAGACGCCGCGGACACTGCTTCTAGGGCGGTCAACACAAGCATACTTCTTAGACGCCATGCATGGCTACATATTTTTGGCTTTAAGCTGGAAGTACAAACAACAATACTTGGTCAACCATTCAACCAAGAGCAACTATTTGGGCCCGCAGTAGATACTGCACTTAAGAAGATGAAAAAAGATAACGAGACTGCTAAATCAATGGGGCATTACAGTCTCCACAACCACGAGGCTCCTTTCGACGCTCCTTCTATAGGGGAGCCTCCAAAAATATTGGGACAGACACCTCTTCCACTTTCAAAACCTCCGCGCAAACATCCCCCAACAGAGGATATTTTAGAGGAGAATATAGGGGAAACAACACCAAGGGCCGAGGTCGGGGCAATACCAACACCCGCACCTCTCCAGCCACTAAACAGTGACTTGCCTCCACTCCCCCCAGACCATTCCACTCCGGTCGGGGGAAGATTCCAACAGTTCCTACTTGTCTGGAATTCCATTACAACAGACAAGTGGGTAAGACCAATTATCCAGTTTGGTTACTGCCTCGAACTCACAAACACCCCCCCACACATACCACCCAAACACCGTCCGATGTCACCACACCATCTTACACTCCTCAAACAGGAAATTCGGTCCTTGCTTCAAAAACACGCAATAGAACCAGTTCCACTCCAACATCAGGGTACAGGAGTATATTCTCTATACTTCCTAATCCCCAAAAAGGATGAGACGTTAAGACCCATACTCTACCTCAGACTCCTAAATCAGTACATACACTCAGATCACTTCCATATGATCACTCTTCAACAAGTGCTCCCACTACTTCAACAAAACGATTTCCTTGCCACATTAGACCTCAAGGACGCATACTTTCACATCCCCATGCATCCTGCTCACAGGAAGTACCTAAGATTTGTGGTAGACGGACAGCACTATCAGTTTACGGTCTTCCCATTCGGAGTAACAACTGCACCCAGGGTATTCACCAAATGCCTAGCAGTAGTGGCGGCGCACCTCAGGAGACAACAAATACATGTCTTCCCGTATCTCGACGATTGGCTCATAAAAGCCAATACTTTCGACAAATGCGTTCTCCACACTCACCGCACTATTCAAACCTTACACAACTTGGGATTTACCATCAACTATCCCAAATCTCACCTGCAACCCTCCCACATACATCAATATCTGGGAGCCACCATAAATACTTCCAAGGCCATAGCTTATCCCAGCACAGCCAGGATAGCCAACATACAAAACCTCATCTTAAAATTTCAAACTCGACACTCTCTTCCAGCAAGAGTGTTTATGCAACTATTGGGCATGATGGCATCATGCATCTCCGTTGTGCCTCACGCATGACTTCAAATGCGTCCCTTGCAAGAATGTCTAGCACAACAGTGGAACCAGGCTCACGGACAACTTACCGATCTGGTGTTGGTGGACAGTCGCTCACTTCGCTCACTGAAATGGTGGAACATCATCAACCTGTCCAAAGGGCGACCGTTCTTAGAGCCTTTTCCACAAATAGTGCTGACAACCGACACATCTCACAGGGTGGGGAGCCCATCTCCTACAACACACCACTCAGGGCAAATGGACCACTCAACAAAAACTGCTCCATATCAATCACCTAGAACTTCTAGCGGTGTTCCTAGCACTGAAATCTTTTCAAGTACATCTAAGAAACAAAACTGTCCTCATCCGCACAGACAACATGACTACCATGTATTACATACAAAAACAGGGGGGGACACATTCTCCAACTGTCCCAACTCGCACAGAACATTTGGAAATGGGCAATTCCCCAAAACATCTACCTGCTAGCGGAACACCTACCAGGGGTTCACAACCAGATTGCCGATCTCCTAAGTCGACAGACACAACAAATCCACAAATGGGAATTACACTCCAAAGTCCTACTCCCATTCTTCCAAAAACGGGGCCAACCAGACATAGACCTGTTCGCCACACACAAACGCAAAATGCCCAAACTTCGCTGCCAGGTTTCCACAGTCGAAGGGCAATGCAATATGGATGAACTGGTCAGGCAGATTTGCGTAAGCTTTTCCGCCTCTCCCACTCATTCCATTTGTAGTACGCAAGCTCAAACAACAGTCTCTAAAACTGATTCTAGTAGCTCCCACTTGGGCACGTCAACCCTGGTTCACGACACTTCTGGAACTCTCGCTAGTTCCACATTAAAAACTGCGCCTTTCCCCGGCCTTATTAACCCAGAACCATGGAGAAATCAGACACCCAGATCCACAGCAACTGAACTTGGCGATCCGGCTCCTGAAGTCTTAGAGTTCGGTTACCTCAATCTCCCACCAGACTGTATGAATATCATAAAAGAAGCTAGAAGACCTACTACTAGGGCATGTTATGCTGCAAAATGGAAAAGATTTGCCATTTACTGCACTAACAATAATATACGTCCACTGGATGCTTCCATCCAAAACATTATTTGCTATTTACTACACTTGCAAAGATGCAATTTAGCGTATTCCTCCATACGTCTACACCTAGCAGCGCTAGCAGCCTACTTACAAAATCGACAACACTTGTCACTATTTAAGGTACCAGCGATCAGAGCCTTCATGGAAGGTCTTAAAAGAATTATTCCTCCCAGATTACCACCTTCTCCAGTGTGGAATCTAAATATTGTTCTAACAAGGCTCATGGGCCCTCCATTTAAACCTATGCATAAATGCGAACTGCAATTCCTTACATGGAAAGTGGCTTTCCTTATTGCAATCACATCCCTGCGAAGGGTAAGTGAGATACAGGCTTTAACTATTGAAGAACCATTCCTACAACTACATCGTAACAAAGTGGTTCTTAGGACAAACCCAAAATTCCTACCAAAAGTCATTTCCCCTTTCCATCTTAACCAATCAGTCGAGCTGCCAGTCTTCTTCCCTAATCCAGACTCAATAGCTGAGAGAGCCCTTCATACCTTAGATGTTAAAAGAGCCTTGCTTTATTACATCGACAGAACCAAACCTTTTCGCAAAACCAATCAACTGTTTGTTGCTTTCTCTCCACCACATAAAGGCAACCCCATTTCAAAATCGGGTATAGCCAAGTGGATAGTTAAATGTATCCAAATATGTTACCAAAAAGCTAAACGCACTCTTACAGTTCCCCCTAGAGCGCACTCCACACGTAAAATAGGGGCTTCCATGGCATTCTTAGGGAACATTCACTTAGAAGATATTTGCAAAGCAGCCACATCGTCTACCACACACACCTTCACTAAACATTACTGTGTTGATGTGCAATCCAAACAACAAGCTTCCGTAGGCCAAGCTGTCCTAAAAACTCTATTCCAAACTGCTGCAGCAGATACTGGTGACCACCGCTAGGGGAGACACTGCTATATACTCTATCTTAAGTGTGTGATCTGCAGCTCATATGCCTCAAACGGAATATGCTACTTACCAGTATGCATCTGTTCTTGGCATGTAGAGCTGCAGAGCCACACACGCCCACCCACCTCCCCGGGACCTGTATCTGTTCCAGTATTGTCTTAATTAGACATTACACATGAACATGCTTTCTCTTTATTCTTATACACTCCATCATTTCCCATCATGGCGAAAAACAATCTGAGGATGGAGTGGATGCCCATGCGCACTGTTGTCCAGAGGAGGAGTCACCTATTTCGTGCCAAAAGGCTTCTTCCGAAGACAACAACCTGCAATCATCCGAGCCCAACACCAGATGGCGATCTTATACTAAGTGTGTGGCTCTGCAGCTCTACATGCCAAGAACAGATGCATACTGGTAAGTAGCATATTCCTTTTCGTTCCTGTCTTGTTCATATTCTTAAAATAAAACTATTCTGGATTTGATAAGTTGAACCTTGAAAAATATAGAAATTTAATTGCAAATGTTTTTGAGCTACCCTTTGGAGGTTTAGGACAATGTTCCCATTGGTTATACATAAATACATTTCTAGGTGATGCAGTTTTATGCAAGAAATAATGACCATAATGGGTATAACAATACATTTGTTCATAGTCTGATGAACCCTCCAAATATTCATGATTTGTGAATACTGCAGACATTTCTACATCAGACATTGTGTTATTAACAGTCTCGAAGTCCCAATCATCAGAAAAGGTACTTGAGGTAATAAAGTCACTTAATGAAATTTTAAATAAGTGTGCAGTCTTCAAATGTTCCGACGGGCCAAAAATGTCATATTCAGTTCTGTCCCAAACTATACCATCTGGTATAGAAACGGCTGTGATGTTCACTGCTGACAAGACTCTGGCTTCACGATGGGATGATTTGTGTGACTGTAGAAGTAAGTTCACTCTTGTACTTGCTGTGTCCATTTGAATATATCTTCCATTTATCAGCATACCCAGAGTTACCAGAGCTAACCAAAGTAGAAAGAAGAATATTCCCAAAACAATCCATAGTTGAATCCATGGTGAAACCAGATGAGTCTTTTTCAGGAGATGAATAAAGTCTGTTGCTTGTTCTTTGAAAGTTCTTTGTGCTGGCATCGTTTCAGGTTCGCTGGGATCCTCCGAAAATGTATCAAAGTTAATGAAATAGCCAGAGGCAGTTCTGTCAATGGTTAGAATTGCATTAGGATTCTTTAAAATCGCTGGAACCAGTTGATCACTTGTTACTTCGTTGTAGACCGGTGTATCAGGCCGAACTGTTATTTGGGTCTCAAGAGGGATGAGTTCCATAGCTTTGTTGCTTAGTCCTTCATTTCTTACTGTAGAATCTTCAAAGGTGATGAGTCTCTCAGTTTGAACCTCTTGGAAAGTAGCTAGTGGAGTGCGTCTGCTACATTGTCTGAGTCCACTTGGCCTACTGCTTAGTATTGGCCACATAGTGTGGTTTGATCAGGTCGATGGACACAAATCTTTTCCCTTTTTACCAGCAATGGGTGGCAGTAGTACTGTTCTCAATCCGTGGATTGCTAGGACAGGTACTGGTTGTCTGTAAGAAGGCCCAAATTCCTTCTTGTCTGTGATTTTTTTTCTCTGACTAGATCACCAAGCTTTGGGATCCAGACAGGCCATGCTGGGACGGTTGGTTTTTCCCCAGTGGTGGTTAGCTTCAGGAACATGTTGCTTTGTTTCGATCTTAGTTCATTTTTGTCCTGTAAAACAGCCAAACGATCTTTGATATCAAATTGTTTGTTTGTTTTACACCACTGTGCCTTTCATGTCAAGGTCCGGAATCCACATTCTAGTTCCAAATAGGACTTCATATGGAGTGACACCCCCCCTAGAGAACTTTTTGGCAAATTGTTTAATGAGCGTTGGACCCCATAAAGATGTTTGACCCACCCATCACCCAAACCTAACACTCTAGCTGTTATAGACTGCTTTATGTCCCGGTTTATTCTTTCCACAACAGAATTTCCATCAGGATGGAATGGAGAAGAATACCGCAATGCTATGCCCAAACTGACCATGGCTTCTTTGTAAGCTCGAGAGCTAAACGCAGGACCCTGGTCAGAATGTAGTGTGCCAATTGCGTATGTGCAGATAAAGACTTGCAAATCTTTTATAACCGTTCGAGCGTCAGCCGAGCGCTGAGGCCACATCCAAAGGAACCTTTAACACTAATCCACTGCAACCATGATATATTTATAGTTACCATCCCTTCGTAAGGGACCGCAGTGGTCCAGGTAAACACATGCTAATGGTTTATCTGAAAATAACAGGGGCGTCTGCGCGGGACGTTTCACAGTAGAGACTTTCATCTTCTGGCATATTTCGCAGTCCAAAACAGAATTCCTGGTCTGTTTCCTAATGCCTGGCCACCAGTATCTGTTTTAATAACGATACTGTGGCGGAAACACCTGCATGGGCAGAGGCGATCCCTTCATGTGCTGCTAGGATTAGTCCTAATCTAAGTTCCATGTTTGCTCGAATCCCTGGAGTGGGGGATAGGGTAATACCAAACGGAACATTGTTCGCATCAATTATATATGAGTATTTGAGAGGAAACCTTTTAGGTAACGCTGCACCCCTGCCTTTGCTTGAAGCATTGACAGCCAGTATTATTTCACTGTCTAGTTTTGTTTTTGAACGAGTGATTGCAGCTACGGAAGCCATTTGCACAGCCCCTTTCGCGGCTTTATCAGCCAATGAATTCCCTTCAACGTGAACGCCTTCATGTTGATAACTCGGCGTGTGTCACGTGAGTGTTTTGTAGTCCATTTCGCAACTGAACTACTTGTTCCCAAAGGATTTAATGCTTCATTGTGCCACCTTTTGCATCTTTGAAACCATTTTGAAGCCAATTCTGTAAATATTAATTGTATGATTGAACACAATAAAAAGAATCGCGCACACAGTGTGGGGAACTCGCGATCCGTATTTTCGAATGCTTGTAGTTCAGCTCCCTGAGCTGTACAATCTCCTAGAGATTGCGTTTTTGTGACCATTGGTCTAAATTTGCCATCGAGCATACGACCTTTAACGATCGCGCATGCTGCACTATAAGCTTGCTTACCTCCCCCGTAGCGGGTTGTGCAGATCCGTCAGTATAAATTTTATAAATTCGTACTGGCAAGAGGGAGAATTTCAGTAGGCAGAGGAAATTTGTGTTCGTATTGCAGGAATGCTTGTGTTTTTAAATGAGGATCAAAAACCTATTAAACATCAGTTGCAGCAAGAGAATTAACCCATTGTATCCATCTTGGATGTAAAGCTTTTGCATTCGGAATACTCGCTTTGTAACTGCCTCTAAGGCTGGTACAGGGACTATGACCGTAATACGTTTCCCCTGTGCTAGGGCTCTCTCTTTTGCTACAGCAGTATGAACTGCTGTCAGAATTTTTTCTGTCGATGTAAATTTCATTTCTGCTTGCGTATACAAATGTGATTTGTATGCAATTGGAACTTTTTCACCTTCGTTAAAAGTTAAGTAGGTGAATCCGCATTGACCCGGAATGATTCGGATCACTAATTTGCCTACGTTTATGCGTGTTTGTGTTTTGTTGCTAACATGTCAGCTTGAAGTGACCGCTGGATATCTGTGTTCCTGTGTCCAATGTGTGATTTTAAAATCAGGTTTGATTAATTCGTAGAGGTTTAACCCTTTCTGCGTAGTTTAGAATGTATGTTCTTCCAAAATTTAGGAAACCTAGAATCGACTACGTTTTTCATTGATTTTGGAGGTTGGAGCAGCGCACACTTTTCTAAAGTTGGCTGCCAGGCTTTTGCCTTCACTTGATAGTTCATATCTTAGGAAAAGGACGTTGAGATGGGCAATCCTTGATTATTTTTTTTTTAATTGAATGTATAACCTTCAGAGGTAAAGCCCAGTATAGTGGTATTCACCCTGTTCAAGTGCCTGTTCAAGTCATCGTCTGTCAGATGGATCTCATCGACATATGACAATGCCGCCTCATCATAAATTTGTAGTAACTCTGTTACCCTTGCTGAGAATAACCCTGGACTATTCTTGAATCCCTGAGGGAGACGACAGAATTGACGCTGGGTCCCCATTATTGAGAAAGCTGTCAAAGACCTACATTCAGGTGCTATGTTTTGACAAAAGAAACCGTTAGAAATATCTAATGTGGATTTATATTTTTTTTACGCACAATGTTATTCATTAATGCTGTACTAAGTGCATTTTGCACTGCAAATGTTTTACAACAAGAGTTTAAGTGTCTGTAATCCCAAACTAGACATTATGTATTGTCTGGTTTGGAAACAGGAAACAAAGGATTGTTCATTAATGAGGTTCATGTTTCAATCACCCCTTGGTATTCAAGTTGATCTAAGGTCTCCCTGACCTGTTTTTTAGCTTCTTGCTTAATTGGATACGGCCTTTGTGCAGTTGGTTGGTTTTTTTAACTGGATCTTATGGTGAGGTGAGTCCTCATCATCCTACATGATTTTTGTATAATGCTGGGGCTTGGGCCACTGCCCATTTCCTGGCGTAAGTAGGTTTTAAATGTACTGGAACATTGTTAGAGAAGGCTGGCATAATGATGTCTTTGCCATGTGGGCCCTCTCTGACAAATTCTGGTGGCCATTCCCGTTCTGCTAGAAGTATATCATAACCCTTTGAAAGTCACTACCAAAAGAGTGCTTTCACTTTTCTTGGTATGTCTCCCTCCATCCGGAGTGTTATTTCATATAACCTTTGTGGAGAACTAACCCTGGTGTCTGCAGTCTCAACTTGAATGTCTTTATTCAGGTCCACTGTCTCCAGAAGTCCCTTCAGGTTCTGGCAAGCTATTGATACTTTTGCTGCACTGTCCAACATTGTCTGAGCCCATTCTCCGTTCTTGAGTTGTGTTCTCAGAATTCTCCGATGTCTAATCTTCAGACCTGCTACTTTCTTCTTGGAGAATTGAGGTTTTGGTTTGTTTTTCTGAACGTGTTGATCATTTTTGGACTTCACGCGATGTTCTTTTTGATCTGACCGTCCTCTTCTTTCGGATGTCTGTGATGATATCTGAAAGGTACGAGAGCAACGTGTGTCAGTATCTTCACACCTGTCAGGTTTTCTCAAATTATCCCTATTCCTGAGGTTATACCTCCCTTCAGAGGGCTCCTTTTGAGGAGACCTACCTCGGGATTGAGAATCTTTTTCTCTTTTGAGTGTTTATTTTCCCACTTCTTTTTAGAAGAGGTAGGATTGTTTTTAGTAAAGGCCTTTTCAGGACTTTCAGACAGTTGTGGTTTAACCGGTTTCCCTTCCAAAGTGTCTCAGCTTAATTCTTTATAGGATTTTTCAATTATTCTGGCTAGTTCTTGTGGTTCTGTTACATCAAATTCCCTTAATTTCTGGTGGTTTGCCACTGATCCAGCTTCTCCTTTAATATTAGATAATATCATTGTTGAGACCTGGTCGAAATTTTTCAGTAACTTCATACCTAAATTCAGAGCAGGCTCTGCCCCGTATTGTTTTGAATTTGTTTCAGAACATCAGGTATTCCCGCCATAGACGGAACACCATGTGTTTTAGTGTAGATAGCAGCAAAGACTCTGCCCCAAGTGGTGCAGTCTTCCAGATGTGGCGTTATCCCCATTGGTAAACAGATTGTTAGAATTCTTTGTTTCTCATAAGGGCTGATATTAGGAAATACCGCTTCGATTTGAGTAATTTTTTTAGCTGTCCAGAACGGAATCTGTTCACGTTTTGTGGGCATTTTACCCATGACTGCATATAAAGTCTGTAGTGTGATTTTTAACGCAGTCACCTGGTGAGCGGGTTGTCTCGGAATGGCTATTGTTGGTTGGACTATGAAAGTCTGCATGACATATTGAATCAATTGTCTATGTATTTTGATTAACTCCTTGAGTTGAGCAAGTAATTCGACATCGGACATTGCTTCAATGACAGGATGAGGTGTGTAGCCGGCTAAAATCGGCCACTACCTAGTGGACCGAGCCGGGTAATGTGATTGTAATGTTTTAGGGCGCCTTTAAACCAGAGATCATGCTCCTGGTATGTGAGTGGAATTTCAATATCCTCGAAAGGAATATATTCCTCAGGTGGTTTATCTTCTTTGGAGAAGTGAAACGTTGTAGTTACTGGATTTGATTCTGGAAATGCTATCCATGAGTAGAATACCTCTGTCTGGTGAGATTCGTGTGCCTCTATCACAAAACCTGCTCTATCACCTCTTGGTGTTAGGCCATGTTTTATAGGTTTTAGAGTGATGGCTCTCCTTAAATTTGGAGCGATGATTTTTGCATTTTCATCAGTTTCATTAAAATCTGTATAATCAAAAGCTGCTGGGGGGGGGGCACAGCTCCACCGGTTCCGGTGTTATTGTCCCCGTTTAAGGACATTGTTTAATGAAAATTGCAGAGCAAGTTTCAAGGGAACAAAGAAGGTGCACAATGTTTTGGAACACTGTATCCTTCAACGTTTAACAACCCAAACCGCTAATACATAGCACTTGTGTCCTACTCAGCTATGGCGGATATTATCCCTACCCACTCCATACGTCTTATGGAGTATTAGGAGTCAGGGTCTCTGAGGAAAGCAGATAGTCTGCACGCTACTTGGAATCAGAGTAAACGATCTGGCTTTAATCTCCTCTTTTATTTCAGATAGACTTCAATCTGTAGTTCTGTCAATTTGAATTCTCCCCTTTCTCTCTCCCTTGCAGGGTCCCACAGGGTTCCTCCATTAGCCCAACCCTTTTTAATATTTATGTGACAGAGTTGGCTTCACTAGTCAAATCCTATGGCTTCTCCGTTACCTCCTATGCTGATGACACACAAATTGTTGTATCAGATTTTAACACAGGCACTGGGGTAGCTGCTCATTTTCACAACTGTATGCTAGCAATTAGCACTGTTTTGTGTCGATTTAGATACCGTATATAGGTTTCCCGATTTTATGTCCTTGTATAGGCACAATTCGCACTGCCCATATTTAGGCATAGAAATCCTACCCTTATGTAGGCATTATCCATGCTAACCAAATACAGGCATGGCCACCTACATCCGTTAATCTACGTCACAATGAGTTCTTGGAAAACCAGACTCTTAAGCCTTTAGGACTTCCCCTTGCTTGGATATTGATTTCTCCAAGAACTCATTTATTACGCATGAGCATCTATTCCTTAGGGGTTTATTCATGACATTCTTATACCTGACTTTTACGTCAATACTGGCGTTCCTAAACACCTTCAAGGTATAAATATACCTTCACTTACCATGGCAAACCACGGTTCGGCTGCCTACTAGCATGACGTGGCTCGCCACGGCAAGTTCAGAAGGAAGTCAAGTCCCCGCCTGACGCACTGACCAGACATCGAAAACTGCAGACTGGTCCAAAAGGTGAGTGTTGCGGCCCACCTTTGTCCAGGGTGACTCTAATTCCCCTCTTGCTTTATTTAAGGCGTTCCATGCTATGATCAGACCTGAATGCAAATTGAGGCTTATCTAGGAAGTGGGTTTCTAAATGATACTTTTAAACAAAGTTCATCACCCCGTTTCACCATTTTATTAGGGAGAGGGAGGCTAGCTAAGGAATCAGATGGATTTTTCAAGAGCGGAAGAATAGATGTGGTTTTCCAATTAGCTCTGATGCCTTCCCACTAAACATAAAATTAAATATATTAGCCAGGTTGGGAGCCAATTTGAGTCCTGAGGTACTACACGGATCTAAAAAGCCAGGTTTTTAGCCTCTTTCGGAAAGCTGGCTTTGTTTTTCCTGTCTAAGTGAGAGAGGAAGAGAGTTCCACATCTTGGTGGCCAGAAAGCTAAAGCCACATCCTCCAATGTGAGCTCCTTTAATGCTGGCAATACAGGCCAATGAGGCCCAGCAGATCTCAATTCTCTTCTTTCAGTATAAGATGTAACTAAAAGATGCAGATACCTACGGCCTTTGCTATTGAGGATTCTATGACACCAGCAGGTAGATTAGATGGATACCATTTCTTTCAAGGGATGCCAGTGCATCTTTGTAAGAGCAGGGCTAAAGGGGAGCGTCTGGACTGGTTAAGCAGCCGCCATGCTGCCGCGTTCTGCACGTGGTGAAGTCTCCCAAGCCGTGACTGAGACCCTCCAGTTACAGAGCATCGCAGGAATCCAGTCTGGACATGCTCAGATACTGGACCACAGTCTTCCTGGTTGCCTCTGGCAGAAAAACAAGATCCCCCAGCCCCCCCCTCCCCCAGCCCCCACCCCCCCCCAAGGTTTTAAGGATCGCGAAGCATTGTCCCGCTAAGCTACTGATTTGGCTGTCAAACTATAATGTTGAGTCAAACCAGATACCTAGTTTAGCCACTTTAGATTTCGGTACAGGTAGTAGGCCAAGGGAATCTGGCCACCAGGCCGATCACCAAATCGAAGGCAGCTTGGCAATGATGCGTACTTCAGTCTTCCCAGTATTTAGCTTGAGACAGCTAAGGCTCATCTACTTATCGACCTTCATCAGGAAAGATTGAAGTAGAACTGCTGTATTGGCTGCATCCTGAGGAAGTGAGTATCATTGGTGTATGACATGATGTTAAAGCTGTAACACTCTGATATCAGCCAGGAGGTGCATATACAGATTGAATAGCTTCAAGCTCCGAGAAGAGCCCTGGGGCACCCCCTGTTGCAGTGAAAGAACATTTAGAAGAAAAAAATTGGGGACCACCTGAAAGGTGTGTGTAGGACCGGGGGTCACCAGGCCCCATGGGGGTAGCGTGGCGCGAGCAGGTAGGCATCCAAGGGCTTACGTGTAAAGTGACCATACAGCACACACATCCACTGAGATAGGAAACGCCCGCAATAATTGACACCACACAGTAGTTTGGATAAAACCTATCAGTTTTATCTAGATCAACCTTGGGATCAAGAGCAGTGCGTTAGAAATAAATTTGGCAGGTCATTAACACATCGAAACCTGGCCTGAAATCAAAGCGCAGCCCATAGCAAATCCATAGCGCTTTAAATATGGCAGTTTAACATAGCGCTGCACATAGCAATTCAATAGCGCTTGAAAACATTACATTCCAGCCTAGGGCTACACATAGCACATCAATAGTGCTTCAAATAGAGCATTTCAACATAGCGCTGCACACAGCAAGGCAATAGCGCTTTAAAACATGGCATTTAGGCATAGCGCTGCACACAGCAATTCAATAGCGCTTTAAAACATGGCATTGAGCATAGCGCTGCACATAGCAAGGCAATAGCGCTTTAAAACATGGCATCTAGGTATAGCACTGCACATAGCCAATCAATAGCGCTCCCCACCCTGACATCTGAACTTAGCACTTCAAATATGGCAATACATTAAGGCCTGAAACGTGGCATCACATAGGCACCTTAACCAGGGCTGGTCCTTGAAGCACTACCTAGTGACTCCCTGGAGCATTAACCTCGCATGCTCGGGGAGCATCAAACCTTGCAAGTTCTGGGTCAGACCTCGAAGCTCTTAGGCTTGAGGCCACTCTTCAGCCCAGTCGCTCCTGGGGATATCCTCTGATCCCCACCAGATCCCTCCAGTCAGGTCCCTCGTTAAGGGGCCGTGGCCCAGTCCATTCGCACTCTGTGGCCGGGGGGCTTAGCAGCTCCGTGATCGATTTCCCCGGGGGAGGGGCGTGCTTCGGGCCTCGTGGGCCTCCCCGGCAATTACCTGACTCTTTGGCCTGACGTGGGCCCTTGCGAGGGTTCTCCGGTCTCCTTCGGCTCGGGGCGGGGGAAGCAGGCCCTCCTTGAGTCCTCCTGGCGATGTCCGGGTCGAGGGGGATGGTGCGGGGCTCCCGGTCGGGCCAGACGTGGCCGGGGAGCTCCGCGGTGTTCACAGGCGATTCCGGTGATCTTCCGGCAGGCTTCAGAGGTCCGCCCGCAGCTGCCAATGACAGCGCGGTCTGCGGGGGCGCGGCCCAATTGACCAATGGCACAGCGACGGGGGCGGCGTTTGGCAGCCCGCCGCCGTCAGGTGACGCAGGCCTCAGCTTCAGGCCTGACGAGGCCTTCGCTGTGTTCCGGCGACCTTCTCTGCCCTCCGATGGCAGCGACGGTGTACCGGGCTTCCCTGCGGGCCCCGGTGATCATGGGGACAATCTTTCTCCTTTCCACGGCGGCAATATGCGGGGTGGGCACCCGCTTAGTTACACAGCCTGCAGAGCGCCGCCATTACGTGGGGTGGGCACCCGCTGTCAAGACGCAATACCCAGGCGCTAGAAACACGGGGTGGGCTCCCGCTGTTTCAAGTCAGCAAAAGGACCACGATAACGTGGGGTTTTCAAAGAAACCAGTTCTCCTCTCAGCGCTATGAGGGCCGTGGCTATAGCGCTTCCCAGGCGCTAGGTAGCAGGCAGCAGGGATTGCCACACTCACCAGCAGAGCACAGTCCATTCCAAAGTAGCGCCCACCGGATATAGGCTCTCCTTCCACGGGCAGCTTGTATATAGCGCTCTCTCTCCGCAGGGACTGCAGTCAGGGTCCCACGAGGCACTTGCTGGTTCCTGCGCCCTGGGTTGAGGGTTTCTTGAGGGGGGGAGTTGAGTTGGTGGCTGAAGGCGGACTAATTAGTCTCTGCCGGTCGTCCCTGGGTTCTCCTCCTTCTGGGCCAGATCAGTGGGTTAGTTCAGGATCCCTCACTCAGCTCAAAAGGCAGCACCTAAGCCCTGTCACTTCCAGCGGCATAGGTCCCTGACTAAGCCCTACCGCCTAAAACTCCAGTGTAGGTTTCTCCAGGTCTGCGTTGCCCCAACTATAGCTTTCCCTCGCCCTGTGGACAGTAGAGGGGGGTAGGTAGGCTCAGGGCCCAGCACACAGGCCCATGTGGCGGTAACCCCTGGCAGCAGGTCCCCTCTCTCTCCGGTCCACCCTCTGACTGACTGCATGGCAACCCAGCTCCTCCCTTTAGACGCCCCTCACCCCACCTTCCAGACAGTGCCAGAAGCTTCCAGAAGCGTCTGGGGAAACTGGCTCTAACTGGCCTAGGGGGAGGGGTAGAGCACCCTGGGTGCCAGGCTTCCCTCCAAAAGCTGGGGCTGTTGGGAAATAACGCCTAGACTGTCAACCCAGCTCAGTCAAATGGCGCAACCACACAGCTATGGCATCCATTTTAAGTTACATGTTTAAAATGGGGAAACTCAGTCTGCGTACACCATCACACAGCTTCAATCTTCGCATTTATTTAACAGGCGATTTCCCTTAAAAGCGAAAAATTTCAGGGTAAAAGGGCCAAGTCCAACAGTGTGGCTCTGTAAGGAGGTAATAATCAAAGGGAATGGATCACTTGTAGCTGGCACCAGGGTTCGGATAGTTGTTTCCGATATTGGTAAAAAACCCTCATTCACGTAAGATAGTTCGTGGGCGGTATATCTTGGTTCTCCGCCTTGATATTTAGATACGTGACAGCATCATCATAGGGTTTTTCCCATGCTTCCTCCAACCCGGAGGGAACTACTGGCCGTTCCAGTAGTGATCAGGGAAAAAAAGGGGAATACAAAAAAGGTGAGAAGTGCTCAGGTGTTGTGATTGGTTAAAAGGTTCCTCTAGCTACCTATATTCAATTTTATTCCATTAGGTGCAGGGAAAAAGGATAAAAAACAGCCAGTTGCAGAAAGGACAAGTAATGTATCCGCTGCAGTTTTAGTCTGAGTGGTCGGTCGACATGTTTCAGCCCCTAAAGTGCCCAGAAGGGTCGGGGGGCTTTCTTCAGGACCTCAGGTGAAGTGGGATTGGATAGTATCCAATATCAGGTGGAAGTTCCAATGTTAATTACATGGACTTCTGAAGGGTTAATACCTATGTATAGGGGGGAAGGAGGAGAGGTAGACCGAAGCGTCCTGGGTTAGTATAAGGAGGACAAAGTTGTTAAATGGTCTAGCTGAAATCGCAATACATAAGCAAATATAAATGGCAAATCTTTAGATACATATTGGTACACATCTTTAACCAGCAAGTGGAGATTCGAACCGTCTCTATTATAGACAGGTGAGTTACGAAAAAAATAAAATGTGGTTGAAATTAAGATTTAAAAGTTAGCACAGATAGTATTAGGAACGCGGGTATAAAACAGATTGTTCTGTTGTGAAATTAGTGATTAATGGGGTTTGTTTATTCTTACAAATGATGCCCTTAGGTAATGGTCATGTTTCACCCAGGTCGTCGCTAAGCGTAAGTTAGTGCAACTGTGGTTGAATAACGAGGTCGAGGGTGAGAGCTGCCTCAGTTGAATAGAGCTCTTAGTCAATGTTACACGATGCGAGGCAGGAAAAAAAAAAAAATATATATATATATATATATATAATATATATATACATACATACATACACCCTGGGTCGTGTTAGTCAGAAACATTAAGTTGATGCAGACATTGAACAACAAATAGATAGCGAGGCACATAGGAAAGTTGCTGCTCATACGCTACGGTACGTGGCGTGTGCAAAGTAAATACCTTGGGGGTTCCGAATTCAGAACTCCGTGGGGCGAAACAGGCAGCGATATTACTGTTAAAGAAAGAAAACAAATACAAACAATGTAGAGCATGTCATGGTGCTCAGTAACGTTACGTGTCTTCTGTGGCGTTCCTCGTACCGCGGCTCTGGTGCAGTCACGACTTGTGCTGGCACTGATTTCCTGTTTGCGTGACGTGCCCGGGAGGCGGGATTTAAGTACTGGGTTAAGTGCCGTGGAGGATAGACTGTTCGTGTGTGGTAGTGTCAAGAAACTTTATTGAGCTGGTGGATGTCGTTGGAAACCACGAGTATCAAAAAATTGAAATACTTAAAGCAGAGTCAATGCCAGAAAGTATATTTCAAGTACAGGTGATCGTAGTAAATGTGTGGCTAAATAAGGCAGTGTTGGTATTGAATAAATGAGAGAGTACGCATGTATAGTCTTCTGACATATTGGTGCCTCGAGATGCAGATAGCTCCTGGTTGACATGTGAAGGAGAGGATATGTATGTTCGTATTCTGACCTCCCGATTCTTTAGAGACCTCCTGTTCAGATAGGGAAGATGGGGTGTTTGTGTGTATTTACAAACGGGTACACTTCTATACGCTCAGCCAAGGGATGTCGTTCAATCCTTGTAGGTTGGTCTTCAAACTATGGACCCATCTTTGTTCCTTCTCAAAAAGTAACTTTTCTGCGTTGGATGTTCTAGAGGCGAGGGTTTCGAGTATTAGCCATTTGAGATCGTTCACTGTGTGTGGGTGGTCAATGTAATGACTACTCATTTTCGTTGTTCCTCGTCTGCGCTTAACATTGCTTCTATGCTCGCAGATTCTCTGTTTGATTTTGCGGCAGGTCATCCCAATATATCGGAGATTACACGGGCAAGTAATCATGTAAATGGCATGAGTCGTATTAGTTTGTATGTTGTCTCATTGACCAGGTCATTTGTGGTGATAGTTCTATGGTTTTGACAGTTTCTGTAAGATGGCATACAGAACAGTTACCACATGGGAAATGGCCAGTCACTTGAGGTAGGGTCCACAGGGTATTCTGGGTCAGACTCGGTCTAGGATCTGATGGGTGTGTATGTACCAGAATGTCTTTGTAATTCCTTGTTCGTCTGTTAGCGAACATCGGTTTGGGCCAGTTCAGGGAGCCTTAAGTGAGAATGCGCCAGTTTTTGTTGATAATCTTCTTGACTGAATTAGTGACAATGCTGTATGTGGTGACACAGGTCAGTTTGTCAACTGTAGTAGTTTTTGAAGTCGTCTCTAGAAGACTCTCCCTTGGCTGGTTTCTTGCTCTTTTCTGGCATTTCTTAATTAATTTCTCAGGGTAGTCTCTTTTACTGAGTTTGATGCTAAGATCTTGTGCTTGCGTTTTGTACTCGCTGAGTTCGCTACAGTTCCTTTTGAGTCGAAGGAACTGGCTATAGGGCAAGTTCTCTCGCAGGGGGCGCGGATGGAAACTGTTGAATGACAAACTGTTCTTGGCCGTCGGTTTGAAGTAAGTTTTTGTCTTGATGACATCATTTTCTACATAAATAGTGAAGTCCAAAAAGTCAAGCTGTTCCTTGTCTGCATTGTAAGTAAACTTGAGACAGGGGTCTTGGGTATTAATCCAATCATGGAATTCTTGTAGCTTTTCTGTTGTACAGTCCCAGAACATGATGACATCATCTATATATCTTTTCCAAAAAAGAATTTTAGAGGAATGGGTTCTTATTTTGTATGAAGGTGTTCTCAAAATTGCTCACATAAAGACCCGCCACACTGGGAGCAAAGGTACTTCCCATGGAAGTACCGTGGCATTGTTGGTAGAGGGTACCTTCATTTTTCAAAAAAGTTTTCGGTTAGAGCCAGCTTCAGTTTTAGAGTTCCAAGTGACGCCTCTCCTTCTTCCTCAGACCAAACATATGGCGTAATCCCCCCTTTGGGGAACACCCACTCCCTCTCTTCCATCCTTTTGCTCAGAACTGCCAAGGCTGGATTAATCCCTACCAAACAGCACCACCACAACTAGGACCCTTCATGGGACCCTTTACTCAACAGCCTTTTTTAGGGAGAGGCCGATCCAATCAGAGAGGAAGGAGAGGCGTCACTTGGACAGACCAAGAGAGGCAAATACTAACCAGGAGCATGTCCAACATGACCAAAGAAAAACCAAGCACGAGCACGACTCATTGATATTCAACCTCTCTGATATCACCCTCTCGGAAGAACAAAAATCGGTACTTAACAAAGGCCTAGACTTCGTACCTACTCCACCTTTAGATATCTTTAAACTACAAAGCGAAGTGGCACAATTCTGTAGAACTCTAAAACTGAAGGCCTTCTTCCAAGACAAAGAAGACAATACAAACACAGGAGATACCTCTCTGAGACCCAAATCGACGTTCTGTCCTACAAACCACCAAATCCCGGTAGAGATTCAGGCCTTCGAACAAGCCATTATGAAGGAAATTAATGAGCTTGGTGAGTCAGTTAAAAAACCGTACATGAACACTACAACCATAGAAAAGAAAGCCCTAGAAGAACTCAAATCCCATCGTAACATCGTCATCAAACCTGCTGATAAAGGTGGAGGCATAGTGATTCTAAACAAAGAACTACAATGCACAATGTCTTGAGTTGCTGTCTGACAACAAGTTTTACAAAGCAATAATTGTTGATCCGACAACAAGATTACAGAGAACTGTCAACCTTATGGTTGAAGAAGCTGAGACCAACATCTGGATCTCCAAGAATGAAGCCTCTTTCCTACGTACCCCTCTCCCACGAACACCGTACTTCTATTCTCTTCCCAAAGTGCACAAAGCAAGGCAACCGCCACCAGGACGCCCCATAGTCTCTGGGATCGGTTCGGTTCTTGAACCTCTTTCTCAATTCGCCGATCAGTTTTTAAGACCTATGGTACAACGTACACCTACGTACCTCAAAGACACTCGATCTCCTCAACCTCTTGGAAGACCAAAGCTTTTCAAGTGAGACAATGCTCCTTGTAGGACTCGATATTGAGAGTTTATACACGAGCCTACCACAACAAGCCACACTCAACACCCTCGAAAATCTACTCTTTGAACACGATTGGCCATATCACACACCTAGGCATTTTGTTCTAGAATGTTGCAGAATGGCTCTAACCGAAAACTTTTTTGAATATGAAGGTACCCTCTACCAACAATGCCACGGTACTTCCATGGGAAGTACCTTCGCTCCCAGTGTGGCGGGTCTTTATGTGAGCAATTTCGAGAACACCTTCATACAAACTGATAAGAACCCATTCCTCTCTAAAATTCTTTTTTGGAAAAGATATATAGATGTCATCATGTTCTGGGACGGTACAACAGAAAATCTACAAGAATTCCATGATTGGATTAATACCCAAGACCCCTGTCTCAAGTTTACTTACAATGCAGACAAGGAACAGCTTGACTTTTTGGACCTCACTATTTATGTAGAAAGCGATGTCATCAAGACAAAAACTTACTTCAAACCGACGGCCAAGAACAGTTTACTGTCATTCAACAGTTTCCATCCGCGCCCCCTGCAAGAGAACTTGCCCTATAGCCAGTTCCTTTGACTCAAAAGGAACTGTAGCGAACTCAGCGAGTACAAAACGCAAGCACAAGATCTTAGCATCAAACTCAGTAAAAGAGACTACCCTGAGAAAATAATTAGGAAATGCCAGAAAAGAGCAAGAAACCAGCCAAGGGAGAGTCTTCTAGAGACGACTTCAAAAACTACTACAGTTGACAAACTGACCTGTGTCACCACATACAGCATTGTCACTAATTCAGTCAAGAAGATTATCAACAAAAACTGGCGCATTCTCACTTCAGGCACCCTGAACTGGCCCAAACCGATGTTCGCTAACAGACGAACAAGGAATTACAAAGACATTCTGGTACATACACGCCCATCAGATCCTAGACCGAGTCTGACCCAGAATACCCTGTGGACCCTACCTCCAGTGACTGGCCATTTCCCATGTGGTAACTGTTCTGTATGCCATCTTACAGAAACTGTCAAAACCATAGAACTATCACCACAAATGACCTGGTCAATGAGACAACATACAAACTGTAATACGACTCATGCCATTTACATGATTACTTGCCCGTGTAATCTCCGATATATTGGGATGACCTGCCGCAAAATCAAACAGAGAATCTGCGAGCATAGAAGCAGTGTTAAGTGCAGACGAGGAACAACGAAAATGAGTAGTCATTACATTGACCACCCACACGCAGTGAACGATCTCAAATGGCTAATACTCGAAACCCTCGCCTCTAGAACATCCAACGCAGAAAAATTACTTTTTGAGAAGGAACAAAGATGGGTCCATCGTTTGAAGACCAACCTACAAGGATTGAACGACATCCCTTGGCTGAGCGTATAGAAGTGTACCCGTTTGTAAATACACACAAACACCCCATCTTCCCTATCTGAACAGGAGGTCTCTAAAGAATCGGGAGGTCAGAATACGAACATACATATCTTCTCCTTCACATGTCAACCAGGAGCTATCTGCATCTCGAGGCACCAATATGTCAGAAGACTATACATGCGTACTCTTTCTCATTTATTCAATACCAACACTGCCTTATTTAGCCACACATTTACTACGATCACCTGTACTTGAAATATACTTTCTGGCATTGACGCTTGCTTTAAGTATTTCAATTTTTTGATACTCGTGGTTTCCAACGACATCCACCAGCTCAATAAAGTTTCTTGACACTACCACACACGAACAGTCTTTCCTCCACGGCACTTAACCCAGTACTTAAATCCCGCCTCCCGGGCACGTCACGCAAACAGGAAATCAGTGCCAGCACAAGTCGTGACTGCACCAGAGCCGCGGTACGAGGAACGCCACAGAAGACACGTAACGTTACTGAGCACCATGACATGCTCTACATTGTTTGTATTTGTTTTCTTTCTTTAACAGTAATATCGCTGCCTGTTTCGCCCCACGGAGTTCTGAATTCGGAACCCCCAAGGTATTTACTTTGCACACGCCACGTACCGTAGTGTATGAGCAGCAACTTTCCTATGTGCCTCGCTATCTATTTGTTGTTCAATGTCTGCATCAACTTAATGTTTCTGACTAACACGACCCAGGGTACATATATATATCTTTTTTTTTTCCTGCCTCGCATCGTGTAACATTGATTAAGAGCTCTATTCAACCGAGGCAGCTCTCACCCTCGACCTCGTTATTCAACCACAGTTGCACTAACTTACGCTTAACGACGACCTGGGTGAAACATGACCATTACCTAAGGGCATCATTTGTAAGAATTAACAAACCCCATTAATCACTAATTTCACAACAGAACAATCTGTTTTATACCCACGTTCCTAATACTATCTGTGCTAACTTTTAAATCGTAATTTCAACCACATTTTATTTTTTTCGTAACTCACCTGTCTATAATAGAGACGGTTCGAATCTCCACTTGCTGGTTAAAGATGTGTACCAATATGTATCTAAAGATTTGCCATTTATATTTGCTTATGTATTGCGATTTCAGCTAGACCATTTAACAACTTTGTCCTCCTTATACTAACCCAGGACGCTTCTGTCTACCTCTCCTCCTTCCCCCCCCTATACATAGGTATTAACCCTTCAGAAGTCCATGTAATTAACACTGGAACTTCCACCTGATATTGGATACTATCCAATCCCACTTCACCTGAGGTCCTGAAGAAAGCCCCCCGACCCTTCTGGGCACTTTAGGGGCTGAAACATGTCGACCGACCACTCAGACTAAAACTGCAGCGGATACATTACTTGTCCTTTCTGCAACTAGCTGTTTTTTATCCTTTTTCCCTGCACCTAATGGAATAAAATTGAATATAGGTAGCTAGAGGAACCTTTTAACCAATCACAACACCTGAGCACTTCTCACCTTTTTTGTATTCCCCTTTTTTTTCCCTGATCACTACTGGAACGGCCAGTGGTTCCCTCCGGGTTGGAGGAAGCATGGGAAAACCCCTATGATGATGCTGTCGCGTATCTAAATATCAAGGCGGAGAACCAAGATATACCGCCCACGAACTATCTTACGTGAATGAGGGTTTTTTACCAATATCGGAAACTACTATCCGAACCCTGGTGCCAGCTACAAGTGATCCATTCCCTTTTATTATTACTAATTTGCTGGAAGCCGAATGGATCACAGCCTCTTCTATTTCCCTCCCCTTGATTGATATATCTGTAAGGAGGTAGCCAACCACAGCAGTGCTTTGCCACCAATTCCACCGCGCGACAGCCGTTCAAGAAGGATGTGGGACACTGTTAAAGGCTGTGTTGAGGTCCAGCAAGAGCAATGCTGTAGTGTCTCCTCAATGCCCAGCAAACCTCAAAAGTTAACTAAAACACACTTTTCCCTTACATTTCTTTGAGCAAAACTGGAATCTGTGGGTGACCCACATTTTCTACCACACAGCATTCACCCAGGTCTCTTATGAAAATGGTACCTCACTTGTGTGAGTGGGCCAAGAGACCTTGACACAAAAGGCCCTGAAGTGATTTGTGGAGAGATCAGCAATAAGGGTAGCTGCAGGATTTGGGGCCGTACTCGGCTGCCACCCATAAAAACCTACCAACCATGGACCTTTCTGAAAAGTAGACAACCAGGGGATTTTAGGGTGGTGTGCCTTGCGTGAATCCCATGAGGTTTTCTTACCCACAATGCCCTGCAAACCTCATACTGTGCCTGAAATCACGTTTTCCTTACTTTTCTGTGATGGAAACTTCTGAAGTCCACAAAATTCCTACCATCCAACATTCCCCCCACTTGTGCTGATGAAAACGCAGAAATATGAGACTTGTCTGGTGTAGACAAGCAGAAAACACAAACTACTTGAGCAGAAGTTACCTGAAGAAATGGGAAAAGATTTGGGGGAATTGGCAGGGTTATAGAGGGTTTGAGGGGAGGGGGTTGGAGCGGAAATGTTGCCTTTATATGTGGAGTACTTCTCCATTATCAACACCTGAAAAGTAACTCAATGTAACCATGACATGTGTCCAATTACATTCTGTAACGCAGTTTGAACACGCTGCAATAAAAAGAAATGTAAAAAAAAATAGATATTTCATTTGACACCTGACTAGGTTTACACACTTCTGATGATTCAGGGTACTCCAGAAGTGAGTCTTTTGACCAGAATAAAACCTAACAAAATATAGGATTATTATGAGGACTATAAAAATGTGTCCTGAAGAAGTCCCATTGTTCACGGGACAAAACGCGTTGGCTGTGTTTCTTTCACATTATGAGATGAAATAAAAGAAATAAAAAAGCAGGAACTCCGACGTAGCCAAAGTGATATTCTTGAAGTATTGACAGACTCTTTTGGACTTCATATTTGAATGAGCTAGCATTTTTTCTTTTTAAACTAATTTAAGTGTGGCGATACTACTTGCATAGTGCCTCTCTTGTACTTCAGAATGTTTCGAGGGATTTGTTCTGACCGTCGCAAGTATAGCATTCATGGCTGTGTGGGTCTTAGATTAAACCTGAATCCTCTCAAACTACTGCACGTACTGGAATACCTTGTGCAACTGAAATTAAGGTTCCACATTTAACTTACTGTTCCAGTTTGCTTCTATTATAGTTTGACTTATTAATACGATAAACGCATACATAATCATTATGTACTTATTGTTAATAAACTGCTCTATCCATCAAAAACAGCCAATTCAGTTTCTTTTGTTTCTCAAACTAGAGGCTCCAATTCTTAATATTAAAAGTTCTACTCCCAAACTGGTAATCGTATTCAAAAAGCTGCTTATAAGAACTTCCCCACAAGGCTGTCGTTTTGCAACGTTGTTGGATAAAGGCAGACCCGCCTGCATTGTCTGAAACCTGCACTTTTCCACTCGGCCTTTACAGATATGACACTGTGCTTAGTAAAAATTACCGAAGACCAACATGCAAATGTGTTTGCAGTGCAGCTCATCTCTAGGACAGAAATGTGTATCATTTTCAAGGAAAGATATGGCTTTCTCTCTTGGCGATATAGATTCGTCTTACGTTAATACTGTCCCATTGCATAGAATAGCTTCCTGTGTTCAGTAATTCATCAGAATTTGTTCTTTCTGTTCTGGATAAGGGACGCACCCCTTTTGTCAGTTTTACAACGTTAGTGTGATCCTCACGCCTGGGCTGACTCGTCTACTCTGAACCCTGATACTCTTCTTTCTAGTTTAATCAGTAATGGGATGTGCTTGTTGATAATTGGTATTAATTTGCCCTGGATTGTAGTCTAGATCGCTTGTGGGATTTTACTCTGCCCAAGTGTGGGAAAGAGGCCTTTTTTAAACTTTGTGTACTCCTACAGTTTTTCGTCCTGTAAGAACCTGCGACAGGAAATCTGTTTGAAAAGAGGGTGTGTGTGTGTGTATGTGTGTGTGTGTGTGTGTGTATGTATATATATATATATATATACATACACACACGCATGTACTTTTAAATCGTAGTTTATGTTGGGGCCGAAATTATACTGTCTCCCTTGCATTGTTCACGTTTTAGGGTTTTTTGTTGTCCTTTTGCGATTCCCACTGAAGAAAATGCTGCAATTGACTGGAGAACGAAACGGATCACAAGCTCCACAAAAACAACTAACGAATCCTATTTTAAAAGCCAAATTGTTCTTCAGTTCAGTTTCTTTGCCCTTCAGCTTGATCGGTGTAGACCTTTCTACAGTTAAAGTTTCAGGCTCTAAAAATGTTGCAATAGCCTTAGATGAAAATAAAAGTACAGCTATTATATACTTTAGGTCAATTTATGTAAGAGTGGTACGGCCTCGACTAGAAGCCGGATTCTCCGTGTTTTTAACGTTAGAATAAAAAGCTCGAGGCCCCAGCTATGTCTTCATCGGGCGAAGACAGCGGTTCACACGGAAAGGTCTGGCAAGTTCAACTGTTCTGATGTCAGTTCCTGCAATGTTGTCACTATGGGTGTTGTCCGTTACATTCCTTTCATAATGCTAGTCCTTAATGACACCTCGTTGCTTGGAGACTATGAAAGCAGCAGTAGCAACACACCATGGAACCGTCACATCTCAAGAGCCACTGCAAGTGGTGTGAATGAGTCATCGCTTTGACCTTCTGGTATTTTAAACGTGAAGGATTTGTGCAGCAATTGTTTTTTTTTTTTCTCTCAAATTTATTTTAAACACCGTAGCACAATTTGATATGAGTTGTAACTCTTGCTGTGTTCATTTTCAATGGTTTGCCTGCCATATCGTGTGGTTTTTAGCAGTCTGTTAAGTGTCGAGCAACACCTTAAGGAATCTCCTTTCGGCCTGTGTGGATGGACAAAAGCTGGTGAAGAAGAGTTGTCCTGCACATAAGGGTGAGCCTAAGAGAGGGTGTGAACCCCTATACTTGTTAAATGCAACATGTTCAACCTACATTAATTACATGAAAGGGAAAGAGGCTTTTAAAAGGTGCTTACTAAGTGTGACTGGTATGCCCAGATGCGAGTCCCGTGCTCAATGTACCACTGGAATCAAGCTATACCTGGCTGAAGAGCCCATAATAAGGGCGAAACCGGTCCTAGGTTGCATGTGTTCCGGTTCAGGGAGGATCTGGCTTGGAATTTTGGGTTAACTTTTCCGATTGGTGCAGGGTCAAGACTGATTTGCATATGGCTGCGTCTAAACAGGTGGCATGGTGGGCAACAACAATGGTTTGGGATGCGACCAGAGCTATTACGAGTGGCTGAGATTAATTTAACCATTCCATATATCACCTTGTTGCAGTTGACGCACTCGATGTGCAAAGCATAACCTGTGAGTAGCATCTCTGAGCTGCATGTACCACATTTCCCAGCGAATTTACTCCACACTCTAGATGGCAGGGCCACAGTCTTGAAAATAGCGTATAGATTTTCTTCTTTCCTATTTTAGTATCTGGAATAGGAAGTTTTGACCCTTCATTTAAGAGCACTTTGTCAAATGGTTCACTATTGAAGTCCTAATGTGTGGCCTAAGCAAAAAGTAGCAGATCACTTTAAACGTAACCAAGAGAAACACTTTGCAACAAGAGACGAATATAAGAGCTGAGAGTACTAGAGAGGAGGAAAGTTATGGTTAGTATTTCAAAAGAAACTGCAACATATGTATATTAAGAGCCCTAAGAAAAATGGACTGCCAAATTGACTCTCTACATATGTAAACAATTTTTAGTTGGCCACCTCCTAGAACAGTGACCCACTTACTGCAAATCATAAGGAACTTTTGTACCTTCCGAACATTAGGTTGGGAGCATAAAGTTTGAGACACCATTATCCTTCAAACTATATCTAAGCTTGGACCAGATTCCTTGGAGAAGATGGGCAGGACATGAGGGTTGGGACAAGAATGAATTTTAGTTTTTAATGAAAATTAGCAGTACAGTAGGTCTATTTCTCATATATCCTATCAATCACAAGGACTTTATTTTCGATCACTGTGGATCATAAAAATACCCCATATAATTACACACAGTATGTGTAAAACATCTCATTATGAATAACTATTTACAATCCATATACAATCACAATAAAATGAATCAGTCAAAATGCATCAGTGTATGTGCAAAAAAAGGGAGTTCACTATAACAATAGCAGTAAATAAAATGACTAGTTATTTACAATTTCAAAACTTCATCAAGGTGTATTTGGGGAGAGAATGGAGCAGGTTTAAAACTAGACTCCTATTAAAAGCAAAACATAGAATGATTAAAAGACCTTCACAGCCTATTTCCAGTACAGCAATATAAGTTGACCAAAATACATATTCAAGTGCTATGTACTTGTACGATGAACCAGGACCCCCAATAGAAACTTTACGGTGCCATAGTAATTTGTACACCCTAAGTCCAAGATCCTAGAAACTGGCAGGGGAGTACTTGGTGCGCCTGACCCACACAGCCATTAAAAACCTCGATATGCAGAATACAATCATACGTGTTGTCAGTCTTCAATATTCTGTATGCCTCCTTATATCTCCGAACTCCCAAATTTCTGCAAAAGGGGTCCATCCATTTCAAATGTGATCAGGAGTACAAAGGACAAAAACATAAAACATGTTCAGGTGACTCGGAAACCCCTAGGCAACAGGGACAGTAGTCTTCGCGCTCTCCTGTTTTACACCAGTTACTTTTAAAGTGATTTAGGGGTAGGCAGCCGTACCTAAACTGTAGGTATAATTTCCTCGCTAATGGGGGTTCGATTTCATCCAGTGTAGGCTCAAATAACAGGGTCTGTTTAAAATTCATAAAATCATTTGAAAGTAATAGATTACAATTCATTATCAAATCTGTTTCAATAAAACCCAATACACTTTAAGACAATGCTTATTAATCTGAGAGAGAGAATTGCTGGTTCTCGCCAATAAGCAACCAATCCTAGCTTAACTAGCAAATTCTTAACCACAAGCATCCAGAGTATCTTAACCACACAAGATGCTATCAGCTCACAAAGTCCAACCCTTTAAGGGGTGAGTGCCTTAGTGTTCCATAATCGATGCGAAAACATAAGTGACTGCAATCTAATTTTATGCAAAATCCTCTTTTGACCAAGATCTAAATAGAGAGGGATCAACGGAGTAGACAACGGAAGTTTAACTTGGGATCTTAGAAATTTCTGCTCAGTGACTGAGAGGTTATTACCAATAGAACAACCCCAACGCTCAGCACCATATAAAGTCGCACCTAGGGCTTTAGTATTGTAAATTTACAATGCTGGAGCAAGTTTCTAGAGCTAGTTCTCTTATGGATTTTCAGTATACTTGCCGTTTGTGATTAGGCCCCATAACTAAATAAAGCGTAGTTAACTCTGATTCACCAATCATTTACGTTAAATCTGAAAGTTCTTTCTTGGCTATGTTTTATCCTTTTTGTTGGATACCGCTTCTGAAGAGAATTGGCATTAGCAGCAGTCCTGTAGGCTTTAGAGAAGCAACAAGAATCCTGCTGTTACCCAAATCATGACTCTTCTGACTTCCCGATGAGTCATGCTGGTATGTATACGCAACCTGCTAACCAGTCCCTTGGGCTCTTTTTAAAATCCACATAGTATGTATGACATTGCTACATGCCACGTCTGGCCCTCTCCTTCAAGCCCTACGCGTAACATCAAAGTTAATATACTCCTAGATCGCACCTCAGCCAACAGTTGGCTGCGCACAACAAAAGGAGTAACTACTTGTTCGAACATCAAGACAGTTATCTTTCAGCCTTGCGAGGGGTAGCAAAGGACTATACTATACTAAACTATACTACGCTGAACAATGTAATTTTTGCTGCCATTCACGGCACAGTGAGAGCTCGAGTATTCCTGCAAGCCTTTCTGCTGATCTTTTGTCAAGAGGTGATTTTAACTATTTGCTGACACCTTCCTGGTGCAGATTTTTCTCCTTTTTGGTACAAAACGTCAGCTCAGCATTTCATTACATTGCCTTTCAGTTGCTGACCATGTTGCCCTTGACAACCCTGAAGACAAACTTGTGGCTTCTCTTGAAGTAACCAATGCTCTGCGGCTCAATTGAGGGAATTTTTTTCGAACACAGGAGCCTTGTGATTAATTTGCTTCAGACTTTCCAGTCATGGTTTCAACTATATTTTCACAAAATATTTCAAGATCTAATCAAAAAGTGGAGACTACTTTGGTTCTTGCACTTTGGCTAAGTGTTTACAATTTTTTTTAAATGTCTTTTTCAAAGGCAACAACTCTCCCTCGTTTTGGCTTGTTCTGAAATTACTGTGATTTGTGATATTAAGATGTCAATTGCTGAATTTAATGAACACAGATTAGGTTTACTTCGTAGACTCCTGGCATGCCTTCATGCTCACCCCAGTCTGAAGAGGACCAAAGGATTACAGGATATTGATTGGAGAACGTTCCATTGCCAGAACCCCAGCTCCAGTCGGAAAGCTGATCCGATTGTTTTTCATCATGGTATTGCTATAGTGGCATTAATTTGGACCCTCAATTGGGTGATGGCTGGTCAAGGTTATAACAAATGGTCAAGCTCTGTCTCTCAAGCTCAATTTGGTGATCCATACTGTTCTCGGGCTTAGATTCTCATTGAACCGGTTAAAGCAAACGTAATACAGAAACGTTAGAATTCATCAGTGCAGACTTGTCCAATATCTTTTGTTGTGTCTGATGCGTTTAGCCATGTGTAATACTTTTAACACACTTCTAATTAACAGGAAAACTTGCAAATGGCTTTATAAGAGATTTTTTGAGGTCCTTTTTTGGTGTATTCCCCTAGGGGTTTGGACGGGCTTGTGGAATAGAAGTACGGATTAAACTACCTTTTTGATAGAATAAAACCCAGAGTGACACATAGGGTCAATTCCTTCTGCCCTGTCATGGGGTTCTCGGATTCTGTGCCGCCTGGAAAGATGTCCGATTCAGTGGCCTCACCTTGCCCACAGACTCTTCATTGCTTAGCTGGAAAGCCCTAGAGATTCGCAAACTTCAGACCGGCAAAATATTTTTTTTATATATAAATCAGACCTCTTGATATATATATATATATATTTTGTCCATCAAATCATTGCTAGAAACCAAACTATACAACAAAACTTACGTTGCGCTTTTTATTTTTTTATTATTTTTTTAGATCTTGCACACATTGTGAAACCTTATACTTTTCGAGATTGGTCAGAACCCAGTCTGCTTATCGTTCATATCCTGCCTAAAAAGATTTCCAGTGCAACTCCACTCACCCGAATAGCTCAACCTCGCTATTAATCCATTATGAGTTCCAGTAACTCCCCCCTAAACTGTGGTTGATTATAGATGAATACTCACTGAATGAAAACCAGCAAATTTTGAACTCTTCTGAACAGCCACTATTGTATAATCGTGCTGCCCGTTCACTAAAAGATGTCCCCTCATGAACCTTTAGCGTGTTCTACATTTACATACTTTTGTAAAGCTCACAGCTACCCAAAAAGATGACACTGTACTAGACTTCAACCACCATCTCTATTTGGTGATGCACGCTGTCCATAAATAGATTTGCATGTAAACTAGAACTACATTATTTCATGTTTATAATTTGGTCTTCATGTGACTTAATTCAGCACTGTGAGTTCTGCCGAATCGACTGAATACCGAAAACCATCAAGATGCTACAGAATCCTGACTACATCATAAGAAAAACTTGAGTGCTCAGGGAGGTGTTACACTGACGGTGGGAATTTCAACTGGTACAATGTACTCACCACTGTAAACTGGGGAGGGTAAGTTTTGTGTTTGGGCATGATGAAAACCCCTGGGCAGGATTCATCGGACCATGAGCACTATAACCAAAGCTCAACCTCCTTTTCGTCTGGTACTGGCGCTGCAGTTGTATAACTGGGCCAGTGCATACAGGACTACCAGTCGCAGATTGGCTCCACACCGGCTAAGCAAGGGGCTAAGCAAGGGGGAGACCTTGCAATGCCTGCTTGATGGGCAGGTGCAGGTCTTCCCCCATCCAGAGCAGCATGCCCCTTCTGACCAACGCCTACAGTTGGGCCTGCATGTGCTGTCAGGCTAAAATGGACAAATGGTACTGTGTGATGGAAAAGATGCTGAAGAGGGGCTGCAACCTGTTCGGTAGGGGAAGAAGCATTCAACAGTCTGATTCCCCCCCCCCCCCCCCCTCCCCAACTACGGACACTAAGTAACCTAGAACCCATGGGTGAGTACCAGAAACTTTGCACTAATGGTAGAATTGAGAACTGTCTCAGACCAGCCCAGGCTGTCACCCAGGAACTGCTGGAATATTGCTTGAATACAGAGTAATGGCTGATGCCCTGTGCTAAGTATGTACTGTATTATTGTCTGTGAATAGTAAAGCACTTATTCTTTTAAGTCAGTATACTAATTGGACATTAAGGCATTCTTTTCATTGAGGTGGTTCGTTGAGTTCTTAGTGTGTAACCCCACATCACCTCTTTGAGTATGCTTTGGACCACTAAAACCGGATGATAGGCCTGGTCCAAGAAAACAATGAGGGAAAAGTGAGGTAATTAAGGTGTGGTCACGTATCAGGTTGGGTCTCAAACAGCTGGAAAATGGTGGAGTAGGGGATGGTGGGAGTAGGCTGATGAGCTGTGCCTTTTTTTTTATTATTGGGGGAATGCAATTGATGCAGAATGTCTATACTCTTCAGACCAGTGCATGCTGAAGTTCCTTTTCCAGGCAGAGATTGATGTAGTCTCTGATGTGTACAGGAAGAGCATTCCATATCTTTGGTGTGGTTCCCGAGACTGAATGTTCGATTTGGATGGATGTCTTTATAGATATAGGTCCATTGTGAGCAGGGCTCGGTTTCTTGGTTTTGTGGTCAACACTGGCTGCTGTAGCACTCCACCCCCCCCCCCCCCCCCCCTATACTTTAAGCCATGTGCACAGACGCCAGCTCTCTGCTAAAACAAACATTGACGAAGCCAATAAATCTAGCATAGGTGAAAATTATTGGGTTTTCCAAGGCATATTTTATATTGAAAACAAGATAGGCTTCCATGTGTAGGGTTTCTTTGAGATGAGCTAGGTAAGACTTTGGTAGGTTTGCCAGTACCACATTATCGTGGTTTATATGTAAGATGAGTAATGCTAGGATGCCTAAATTAAGGCATTCATTTTTTTTTTATTTTTTTTTTTGTAGTTGGGGTTTCAGATCACTGACAATTTTTAATTGGAGTCTGTTTTTTCTGGCCATGTTTTACTTTACTGTGTTGTAAAACACTCCCCCACTCTAAGCCCAGTGTCTTAGCACATTGTATCGAGGACTAAAATAAATAACTCATAGATTTTTTTTCTTCCTGCCTAAAACTGTGGAATAAACTCTTGTGAGAACCGGATATTGACAAATCTTTATTGGCAAGCTAGAACTCTCAGGTAAAAAGCACTTTCAGATGAATAATTTTAACCGCAAATTCCGCGCCTTTCTAATTTCCCCAGGCGAGCTCCGGAAAACCTTTTCAGTTATTGCTCACACTTACTATATGGTAACACCACGAGACTCACAGATGGCATCATCTCATCTCATGGATGTCCATTCATGTTTCTTTTGCTCGCCCTCTGAGGATCCGGAGCTCCACTCCTGAACTTTTGTCAGTGTTTTACTGACCTCTAAAAAAAATTATTTTTCAATTCTGGTACAGAGTAGGTCTCTGCCTTAATACTACAGGCTTTTAATCTGTGCGGCACCTACAGGAAGCTGATGTTTCTTGTGTACCCACAGGATTTCCACCTTTGGTGTAATGGATCTAAAAATTATTCAGTCATAATAAAAATACTCATTGATGCATCTGATGGCCAAGACAGAGTGGGAGGCGGAGCTGTTTGTCGCAGAGCATAAGAAATGAGGCCAGGCACACTCCAAATTTGCCGCCTGCTCCAAGTTGTGGTCCTGATCACTGTCCTGTAAATGCAAGACTAAACCAAAACATGCCTTGAAACAAGCACTGCACCAATTGTCAGACTCCGAACCACGTCCATCCAACTGTAGCTGATTTTCCCAAATTCCCTGGTCAATCTTCAACTCCATAGCAGGTAGGGGCCTTCGAGGAGGGTGTGCTAGAACTATTTGGGGTGATTCTGGCTCCCCTTGGTGCACTGTCAGGCCCCATGGGTCCTTATCAAACTCCCACCACTGGGAGCTGCCGCTGTACTGACTGCATTATCAGTTAGTTCTGATAAATCTCCCCATTGCTATGTGCCGTAGACTTTCTCCAGGGATCCCACCTATTGACACATCATTCTACACCTGAGACCCTTGTAGTTCAGCTTGTGTCCAGCAAGGTGAACTAGAGTGCCTTCTTTGCTGCCCCACTTAACAGCAAATCCAAGTGCATTGAAGCACTTAAGTGCATTTTCTCTTTTACCAATTTGTTGGGGTGGGGGGGGGGGGTCACAATGTGCCAAGAAGTTCTGAGACTGATGGTAACAGGGCCTTCATGGTATATCTATGATGGTCAATCACCTAGCAGGGTTCCTAAATTTCAGAGTAGAAGAGCTCAGCTGGCGTCCTCTAGACAACCACAAGTGGCATCTACATCAAGAGGTAGTTTAAGGTGTCTTTGCCAAGTGGGGAGTCCCCTGGATATATCTTTTGACCCCTTCTGAGAACACTTAGTGTCACGCCTTTTGCACCCTAGGGTTACTTCCTCTAGGTTCTTTGGAAGACTTGTTTAGCCTTTGGTGGGACTCTGATCTCCTGTAAGCATTTCATCCTCTGCAGCTTCTTCCTCGAGGAAAGTAAGATGAGTCTGGCCTCAGCTCCCGGGTTAGACACATAGAGTTTGGCACTCTAAAACACTGAACTTGTGTGTATTAACTGGTCTATCTTTACTTCTTTGGCAGAACCTGCAGTCCCAGCAACAGGGCAGTGCTTAATTGAAATCTACAAAACCTACACCTCAATGCATAGAGATTGAGCGGACCCAGCTATGTGGTTTTGAATTGTCTGCATAGGCGGTGGGATCACCAGCCA
This sequence comes from Triturus cristatus, assembly GCF_964204655.1. Classification (NCBI taxonomy): domain Eukaryota; kingdom Metazoa; phylum Chordata; class Amphibia; order Caudata; family Salamandridae; genus Triturus; species Triturus cristatus. The sequence continues at coordinate 319,920,437 of NC_140584.1, read as the reverse complement.
CCTACCAAGAAGATCATTTTTGGCTATTGGGTAAAGTTTGAGGCCTGGTGTAAGGCCTGTCATGTTGCTCTGCTTCAGGCAACACTTTCCATTCTACTTATACTAACTCATTGTCTCTGCAAGGCCTTGTACATCTTAAAGGTTATTTGCCGGCCCTCTCTGCCTTTCTACATCTACCCCCTCAAATGAAGTCCCCATGTATGATGCTTTTTGGGGGTCGGGGGAGGGGCGTACATAGGTTTTCTCCTGTGCCTTTTCTTAGGACCTTAGGTTCTTACTTTCTGATGTGCATGCCCTATGAGCCTATACGCAGATCTTTGATGTTTCTGGCCCTTATGACTTTTTCTCATTGTGATCACCTCCGCATGCTGCATGAGTTCACTGCAGGTGCTCTTGGTATATCTAAACATGCTGTCCTCTTCTCTGACAAGTTGGTACCCAGACTCTGGCATTCTTTCTGCCAATGTGGTGTTGCCCTTCCATGTGAGGCATGCCATCATGTGCCTGCTATCTTTGCTGCATCCCATCCCTCCAAGAAGAGAGGGAGGCATCAGCAACTGGACTTTGAAGGCCCTTCGTCTTTTTTAAATAGAACTAAGAATCACCCAGTGGACGACCAACTCTTTGTTTGATTCATCTGCACAAAGAAGGTAAGGGAATGGAAGTTGAGAAGGAAAGCTTGTCCAGATGGATAGTCCTTTCTATATAGATTTGCTATGCTTTAACCATGAAGGATCCCCTGAGGGCCTTTGGGCTGATTCCACCAGAGCCAAAGCCACCACTGCATTTGTGTTACGTTTGCTCCTGTACTTGACATCTGACGGGCTGCTATGAAGGCACCCATCCACACCTTCAACCAACATTACTGCATTCACACTCTGGTCTGCAGGGAACGCTGTATTGGTCCCTCGTACCTGCAGGACTTAATGGTATAAAGTCTGCTCTTCTAAGCCTTCATTTCTGACTGGGACCTGCCTAAGGATCTATTCCAAAGCTGAGGAATTATCAGTTAGAAGAATCCACCAGAACAACAACTTACCTCTCCTCAGTAACGCTCATTTAGGTGGATAATTCAACCGCACGTTCATAACCACCGTCCCTGGTATCCATTTTGAGTAGAAGGCTTCTAAGTGTTAATAAGGTTCTATGTTGGATTCCGCACATTATCACAGTTGTCAGTGCTTCACTAGGGTTTCTGTGTGTATATGGCTCTGCCTGTCGCATCTATAGGTAGCAAGAGGCCACCGGAGAGTCCACTGGCACTCCTTATCCATGCATGGGAGAAATTGCTAAAACGATTTCAGCAATCAATCTGGCGCCTGAGGAAGTTAAAAAGTTGAATAATGTGCTGTAAATTATCATCTAGAAATACCATTATGACAACTAATAAACTTGTTCTTTCACACAGCAAAAGTGATTGTGGCAGTGCACCTTCCTGACAGGCCACAGAAACTAGAAGGGGCAGAAGTGTACTATACAAATAATAACATAATAGAAGTATCTAATCATCCTACCTACTTAACAGCGAGGTAATCTAAAGGTAACAAGTCTGTATGAGAGATTCAAGAAATTTGTTTTCACAGATGTGCGATCTTTCCTTGTGGTACTTCCCAAGTGAGTGTCTCTAGATAAAGGTTACTACCTCCAGGTCGGCTACCTTGAGCACTACCTCAGGCGATGGTGAGATATGATGGATGAACCATCAAGTCTTACCAGACATCCAAAAACTATTTTTTGTAATCATATCTAGAGTACCCACTATATAAAGAGTATAATTAGGCGGTACTCCACGATATTCTTAAAGAATATCTGGATCCCTGCTTATTTCCAGTTTCAATTTATTAAGAACTCCTGGGACTTGAGTCTGCCAATGTGGTATTTACCTACCTTGGCATCGTTAGGTTACTAATGATGAAACAGACACAACAAGTTGTGGGTGAGGTGTCCTATCTAAATAACCCTATGCACCTGCTAGGTGAAAGAGGATACCATCAAAGGGTTCTGCTTTAAATTGACGTAGGCATTATTTGTATATTTGAGGAATATTTCAATGCCATTACTTTGACTGCAAGTACATTGAAAAGGTATGTTTTTAATATACATTTTTGACTGCTGTTTTGTTTCCACCACTCTGACTGCACAACTAAGCTAACTTTACAAATTAGAGTAATATTTATTTCGTTACTATTTAATTAACTAACATTAACACACTTGTAATGCTATCCCTGAATTAAATTGAATTGCAGTTTAACTAACTTTAACGTACCCCCTAATTTTAATAAAATCACTATACCTTGCCTAACCGTAATACAGTGCTTAAACCATTCCCCTCATTTATTTTAATATGAATACAAAGTAAGCTTAACTAAACCTTAATTCTACCATAACCATTAATTTAATATACATTAGAATAACGAACCTTACTGCTTAATTGTAATTTATTTATTGTAATTGTTTCAGTTAAATAAATTCCAATGATAACCCTTTACTTACTTATATTAAATACCAATAGAAACTTTAATTTACCCCTTAAAGCCTACCTTCACTCTATGCCTAAATTGCATTAAATTCAATGCATAATTAACCCCCAGCCTTGTTTAATTTATCACAAATACAGTAACTATTAACCTGTAATTAACTTTAATTAAAGTAAACTAAATTTGACAAATAAACCTAGTGCTTATTTAATTTGAATACAATCAAAGTAAGTTAACCCCTTTAAAATGAATTACTTAGAAATTAAATTAAACCAGAATTGTACTTGTCAAAGTCAATTCAACGGTTTCCTCTGTAGTGCTATGTTAACGTGGCATTGAAATAGCGACCCATCAATGCAAAGCATCAAAGTAGTGGATTCACTGTGTCCGTTAGATAAAGTTTAGTTTACAATAATAGTTTGGTTGTTTTAATATAGTTCCAATGGCAATAATTGCAAAGAAATCTGGAGAACCCACTGCAGTGTTCTAAAAGTGTAGGGCACTGAACAACCATCGTAGTTGTAAAGGCACCCTGCCTAGGACACCTTCTTTTTCAAGCTTCTTTTGCAGTATGTGGGGAACTAATTTGCAAACTCGGATGAGTGTGCTTTCTAGACTGTCTGCAAAAAAACCATCTGTGGTCCTAGTATATCCCAGTGATTTCCTCACTCTAACCATGATGATAGCAAATCTATCACCCTGTAATGTTGGATTGTCAAAGTTATTTCTATCTTTACACCTTTCATTCGCTGACCCTTCTTTCAGATGGGTTATTAGTCTGACAGATGTCTCACCTGCTGAATATACCCAGGCCCCTAGACTAGATCCAGATACTTTTCCATAGCTGTACTGTGCTGGTGGGGGCTGGCTGCAATCTGGTGCCTGCAGCAACGCCACAGTGATATCACAAGAGCCTTAAAGTGCACACCCCGGTGCACTTCTCTTTTGCCGAGCCCTTCGGCATGGGTCCAGAGCTTCCCTCCTTGATATTTTTTGTTTGGCCATTTCACCGTGATTTTCTCAGAAAATATTCTCTTTCAAATGTTTTAGGTAGAGTGGTGCTGACCCCGGTGATATCTGTTTCTGGAGCCTTGTTTGTGTCATGACTCAAGATCTTGTGAACGTGCCGCAGCATTAAACCGAAAGCCATAGAAGAACACAAGGTCAAACCTTTTCTGTCCCACGGCAAAAGTGAGGTTCTGTGCTGTTCACGGTTTCCTTCTATATCTCACCCCTCCCCTTTCTCTGAAGAGAAACATGGGAATCATAAGAAATAGATTACATATGAAGGGCGTTTCCCTAGATGCTGGTTGAGGACTAAAGGCAAGTCTCCACCACCCCATTGGAGTGGTCCTTGGAGCCAGAGCTTCTGGAAACAACTCCGTCTGATGGACTGCCTCCAAAAGCATTTCTGGTAACAGCTTCAGTGTCCTTTTCAGTTCCACCGCCACCAATGCCTTTAATGGCACAAATATGGGTTACCTAGAATTCCTGGTGCTGGGGGCTTATTCATGTCTTTTCCTCCATGCGATGATTGAGATGTTCCTATATGCATTGGTCCCCTTCGGTGCACTTCTGGACCACCTCGGGCAATTTGGGGGCATTTCTGGCAGGTCCTCCTTTGATGAAGACCACTCTTTTTGTGCCACTAGGAGCACTTTCGGCCTTAGCTTGATGTACTCCAGCACCATCAGGCCCTCCCTCAGAGCCACCATCAGCTAAATTGGTGTTAATGCTCCTCCAATAACAGCCGGCACCAAAGTCAGCTGTGATCCAGAATCGAGTCCCAGACGATTCTGGAGGATGACAGGTTTGGAGTAATGTGCCTTTTCCTGCCTGCAATACTGTCAGACCCTGAATGATATAATTGAATCCAAATCTGATCCCTTGAAAATGTTAGAAGGGGTGTAATCTTACACCAGTGACAGCAGCAAGTCAACCAGCTTGCTACCTCCCCTTTCCTTCAATACTGCAGACTACATTTCAATGCAGAATGTCATTGAATTTGACCCTTTGCCTGACATAGACTCCTTTCTTTGTTTTCCGTAGGGAGGTGGCTGATGTTACACTTTCCTCTTTCTCCGGTAGAATCAAAATCTAACATTCTCATTGAAGTCCTATAAACTGTCTCTTCCTCAGCAGAATCACTATTGCACTTTTAATGAGGCACTGGTGCACCCAATAAGGGACACGTGAGAAACACCCACATCAGCCCAGGAGTAAGCCTCCAGGCTGGCATCAGAAGATCAATCTTTCTGAACATTGCACAGTTCCCGGTACATTCTGTGGGTGTTGGTGTCATCTTATGATGAACAAAACCCCAGAGCTTTCCCGATTCACCCTCCTGATAGGGAGATCAAATGTTAGGGGCTGTGGGAAACTGATCTTACCAGTAGGCGCCTGGCTTTTAGCTCACCTAATGCAGCCTGTCTCCTGGTGAGCTGTACCCAGACACTATCAGACATGACAGTCAAGGTTGACCTAAATTTCCCAGACCACCTTATGAAGACTTCAGAGAGGTAGTCTATGATGTCCATGATGCTTCAAGACACATGATTATGGCTGGGCAGGATGCCACAGATTCAGTGGCATCTCAAAGGGATTTCATTTTCTGCATAACTCACCCCCCACCAGCCAGGAGCAATGGTATTGACTGTCAAATTCAACAGCCCTTCATTTCTAACACCATCTTGAAAAGCTGCTTTAGCTTTCCCTGAAAGAAGCATGTGTGGCTTGTGGGAGGATGAGTGTTCTTTTCTACAGACCTAGAAGGCTTTTCTGTGGGTCCTGTGGACCATAGAAAGGGGTATTCCTTACCCTTCCAACACTACCCTCAGCAGAACCCTCCCACTGAGTCTCTTCATTCTAAAGATCCTCTCCTTTATGCTGCAGCAGGAGGTGACAGCCCTGGGGATTGGGTGGGGGTGCTGCTCTTGATATTCCTCTGTTTTGAAGAAGGACCGATGTCTTCATCCGATCCTAGACCTTAGCATCTTGATGCCCTCTGGCTCAGGTTTTTCTGCCATTGGAAGCAGAATACCTTACGGTGTTCTTCAACTTGCATGATGCATACTTCCATGGACTAATTCTGCCGTCGCACAGGAGGTACCTGTGCTTCATTGGATCTACTCTATACTAGTTTGCGGTCCTCCTGTTAGGACTCACATTGGCACTTCGAGTCTTCACCAAGTTAGTTGCAGATAGTGTTGCATCACTTGCAGGCAACAGCATCCCTGCTGTTCATCTTGAGCTCTTCCATCAATGTGCCCAAGTCCTACCTAGACTCCTCTCAGCACTTCCTGATCATAGGGGTACTACTGGACAAAACATTGCTTCAAGCTCTTTTTCCTCCACAGAGGATCGGAGACATTCAGGATATGATTCTGATGTTTGAGGGAATTCAGATTCCAGTTCTCATGGTTCTCTGCCTGCTAAGTCTGCTTGCTTCCTGCGTCGTCCTGGTCATGCACCGTTCTTGACACATGAGGGCTCTCCAGGCAGTGGTTTGAGTATGGGGGAGATCTGGTGGACACCATTGAGATTTCTCTGGATCCTCGGGCCAACATGACATGGTGATGGTTAGAAGAGCACCTGTCCCAAGGGATGTCTTATGTCCCCTGCTCAGTCTTTGTCTCGGGTGGACCGTCCCTCACAGTCTGAAGGGCAGATCCTGCACCCCAATCTCCAGAGCTGCCATCTTCATTTCTGGAAAGTGAGGTGGAATACGTAAGCTTCAGCCAGATGGCACCGGAGGGGTTTGGTGTGATTCTTTCAGCTAGTCATTCCTCCATGAAGACAGTCTATTCTGGAAGGTGGAATAGAGTTGTGAGGTTCAATGTTTCATGGTGTTGCTGGCCCAGGAGGCTTGCGCAATGGGCAAGGTTGAGGGCTACACTGAAAACTTGCCAGTGTTTCTCTGCCTTACAGACCAACTATCCGTGTTTAGACACCCAATATTTATGATCTTTTTGAAAGGCAGAGCAAATATGTTCTGCCTCAATGAAATCCTAACCTTGTTGTTGGATTGCTTATGGTCGCTCTTTTTGAGCATCTCAATGGGTGTCAGTTGAGTTTAATGTTAAAAATGTTTTTTCTTATGTTCATTACCGCGGTAGGGTGTGTCAGTGTGTTGTAAGAATTGAGCGTCTGTCTCTTCAGACAAGTTGGTCCTCTATACTAAAGTGACTTCCCTTCCCAAAGTGATGACTCCTCTCCATTTGAGGCAATCCTATACCCTTACCACCTTTTACCCTCCACCCCATCCAACCAAGAAGCAGGAGAGGAAGGGGTGGGAGCACACTGCTTCACCTCCCAGCACCGTTCATGGTACATGCTTACTTGAATATTTACTGGAGTATTCCACCAAAGTTGGTGTAGGTTAGTGCTGTAAACCTCTAGATACGTGTGACTGGATATCACCCGTCATCAGAGATAAAAAAGAATTTAATCCTGGGTTGCTGGGCAGGCTGCCACAAGCCTTTCAGGTCTCAGTACCTCTCACAGGTGCAAGAAGCAGGAGAGACGAGACCACCTGGACCCCTGAAGGCCAGACATTTTTTTACATTAACTACACCTTGGAGATAAGAAAGGATGACCACTTCTTTGTGGGTTATACAGGGAGCAAGAGAGGCAAGCCCGCACAAATGAGGGCTTTATCCTATTGGATAATACTGTGTATATAGATATGCCATGCTAATGCTGAGGAGGTACTGCTGGTGGGAATCCAGGGCTATTCCACTAGGGCAAGGTCTTCCACCTCAGCACTGGCTATGTTGTTCCCTTGGCGGAAGTATTGGTTAAAGGTTTATGTCTTGGACTCCTATTGGTTCTTAGGGTTATCATTGGCCCATGTAACCTGATCACAAGAAAGGGTTTAGGGCATTCATCCGGGTCATCCAGGTTAAGTTTCAGGTAAAGGGTGCTGCCTGTTTGGGCCTGGAAAGGGCCAGGGCTAGAAAATCTGCACATCTATCTATAAAACTCCGTCAGCAGCCACCGTTTTTCACAAATCTGTATATATTGCTACTCCATAAAGAGTATCCTAATTACACACCCATTAAATAAATTCACATAGTAACCAGTTCCACTACTGAACCATTTACATAGCATAATTAGCAACAAAACCACACAACACAGCCTATCAAAAACAACACAATAACTGTAAGACCACTATCCAAACAATTGACAAACACAATGGCACTTGCCAGGACGCAAATAAAAATCAAAGAAAGTCCCAGATTTATAATCACTGGGTTCCTTAAATGCATCTTCCCCATTAAACCTTCCATACCTCTTAAAGCCATCAGATAATTTAGTAGCTGTAACACCAAAGAAAACCGCACACACTACTGAAACCCAACATTTATCTAACCCAACACCCTTCCTTTCACCTCTACCCCACGCTGCAACTACACTGCCCCCAAGCCACCCACATCTATATCCCCTATGCCCCTGTTCCTCCTCCCATACTGGATAACACATCCCCGTCAAAACAGTATCAACATCAAGACGAAACACCTAAAATGCTTACTCTTCAGTGTAAGACCCATAAACAAAAATCACTTCAACATTTTTTTTAATCTACTTCCAGACACCACATAAGATTTCACCTTCATTACAAAAACATTGGTCCGCAAAGAATGTGCACCCAGATTCCACCCCACTTAACTTTCACATCATGATCAAGAAATTTGTTTTGGCAAAATTGGATGAGGCCTGGCAATTATCCATGAAAGAATCACTAAAAATAACACAATCCGTATTTGTAAAGTGCACTAATCAGCACGGGGCTATCGAGGCACTGCAGGGGGGTGGAAGCTTTTCAAACATCCATGTCTTTGTGCCGCTCCTGAATTCGGCAAGGGAGGAGTAGGCTCGATGGTTGATGAGAAGGTCGTTCCAGGCCTTGGCAGTGAGGTGGGAGAAGACTCCTCCTCTGACTCGAGTACGATAAATCCGGGGGGACGGTGGCGAGTGCCAGGGAGGCAGACTGTAGGTGTCTGGCGGGGCGTGGAAAGTTAAGTGGTTGTTCAGGTATTTGGTTCCAGTGCTGGGAGGGCTTTTTAGTCCTGCATGAGCAGTTTGAAGTGGCATCTCTTCTTGATAAGGAGCCAGTGGGGGAACGGGGTGATGTGGGCTCGGCTGGCAGTTCGAGGAGGACTGCTACTGCGTTCTGGATGGTTCTGAGGTGCTTGAGGAGAGTGGTGGTTCTGGCATAGAGGGTATTCGAGTAGTCCAGTCAACTAGTGATGAGGGCTTGCGAGACTGGTTTCCTGGTGCCTGTTAGGATCCATCTGAAGATCTTACGGAGCATTCAGAGGGTGTTGAAGAAGGTGGCAGCAACTGAGTTGACCTGATGTCTCATGAAGAGGTCACTGTCGAGGGTGAGGTTGTGGGCATGGGTGCTGGTCAGAATCCAAACGCCTGTAAATTACAACACTTCAAAGACAACAAAATCTATGCAAACAATGGAACAAAAAGCTAGAGCTTCACTAACTCAAATCCCATCTTTAAAGAGCCAAAATAAATATGCAACCTCAAGACATGCACACTTTCTACAACTGGATCTTCACCCACTGTTCTGGACAACCAGTTACTAATACAGACAACATCCAGAGTTGACCACAAAAAGAATACCATGTGGATTAATGACTATATCAAAAAAATAACAAGCATTGGCATAGCCAATAGGTCTTGCTTTTGGGACCTTGTAAGTATTTAGTTATGCAGCCCAATATATTTGGTGCAACAACATCAACTGTTGCATGGCTAAACACTTATAAGGTTCCAAAGGCGAGACCTATTGGCTATGCCAATGCTTGGATGCAAGGCGGAGGGGAGAAGGGTGCAAGGCAGAGGGGAGAAGGGTGCAAGGCAGAGGGGAGAATGGTGTAAGGTAGAAAGGGGTGCAAGGGGGAGAAGGGTGCAAGGCGGAGGGCGAGAAGGGGTTCAAGGGGGAGGGCGAGAAGGGTGCAAGGTAGAGTGGGAAAAGGGTGCAAGGCAGAGAGGCGAAGGGTGCAAGGCAGAGGGGAGAATAATGCAAGGTAGAAAAGGGTGCAAGGCGGAGAAGGGGGTGGGGGAGAAGGGTGCAAGGCAGAGGGGGAGAAGGGTAGGGTGCAAGGCAGAGGGGGAGACTCGGTGTCTAGTCACTCTGGACATTGAGTCTCTACACTAACATTCCACAGAATGACACAGTTGATGTAATTCGGGAGATCCTGGTGGACCATGACCTCGGGGGAGCCAACGCTGATTTTATTGTTAGTTGTGTTAACCTGATTTTGAAAAACAATATTTTTCTGTTTAAAGATGAATACTTTAAACAGCTGAAAGGGACCAGCATGGGGGCTACCTGTGCTCCAAGCCTGGCCTGTTTATACGTTGGCCAATTTGAAAACAAGCATATTTACAACGAGGTGGCCCCTTTTTTCGAAAATGTAGCGGGCTGGTACCGCTACATTGACGATATTTTCTTCATTTGGGAAGGCACCATTGAGAACCTGGAATTGTTTTTGGACTGGCTGAATCTTGGAGACACCAACCTAAGATTTACGTCTCATTACAGCAGGACTAAAGTTAATTTTTTGGACATCACTATAAAAGATGCTAATGGAGCTTTGGAAGTTGAGTTGTTTACTAAGCCCATGGCGAAAAACACTCTACTCCATTTTTCGAGTTTTCACCCCAAATCCAAAGGGATAGTATCCCGTTCAGCCAGTTCCTCCGTCTCCGGAGGACCTGCTCTGATTTACAAGACTTTTACAAGCATGCTGATGCCTTAAAATGCAAATTTAGAGATAGGGGGTATCCAAAAAAACTCTTGACTCCTTCCCTTAAGCGTGCTAGGTTTTATGACCGAGTTGCTTTGGTCAATAAACCGATAGCCAAGAAGGAATTACCTAACAAAGTGGTGTTTGTCAGCAAATTCTGTAATTTGAGCAATCAAATTAAGAACATTGTTAATAGAAATTGGCATATTCTTAATCATGAAGAAGAGGTGAAATTGGAAAGACCACTGTATGCATTTAAGAAAAACAATAATCTAAGAGATATGTTGGTGCATACATACCGTGAAGAAAAATGTGAGAGCCAGAGAACAATTGGAAATTACCCAGCAACTGGTAATTACAGATGTGGAACTTGTAATATCTGCCCCCAGTGCCTACAAACTAAAGAGATCACACACAATGGTTGCACAATGAGAGCCAGTACTCTTAACTGCAGGAGTAAAAATGTGATTTACTTTCTCAGATGCCCTTGTGGTTTAGGCTATGTGGGGGAAACGGGGAGAGAACTACGAGTCAGGCTACAAGAGCACAGATCAGCAATTAAAACAAAAAAAGTGACTGCGCCCCTTGTCACACATTTTCTCGAGTCTGGACATGGAGAAAATGACTTCATGTGGTTTATTTTGGAAAAGGTTAGAGTAGATAGGAGAGGTGGCAATATTACCAACAAGCGGAAAGCACGTGAACAATGGTACATTTCTAAACACTGTACATTAGGGGTTGAATTCGAGAGAAGAATGGGAAAATTTGTTAGTGGTTAGATGAGGAGGACTAGTATCTATCTTGTGCTTTTTCGCTGTAAGGCTCACTTCCCTGTTGAAGTGGTCATCTAACCGTCTCTTAAGGGTGTGATCTTTTCCCTACCTCTGAAGGAACACTCTATTAGGGGTCAAGAGCAGTGTTTTGGCTAGGGGAGTGCCTTCTGCCATTAATTTGGGTTCCCTTAAGCTAAAATGTATCTTTGAGTCTTAATAATAACAATTAAAGGCAGGGGCTGACCATTTTACTGTAACCACCTTTGATCCCTTGATGGTTTACCTGTCTTTTCAGAAATTACACGGCATTTTGATGCTATGTCCTTTCATTTATTTCACTTTATTGCCTGTTGTATTTCTTGGGTCTTCCGCCTGTTTAAAATGGCGGCTGTTTCTCGAAGGTGTTTGTGTGTGATACCTGCTCTATTATACGCAAGAGGGATGGGGCTAGCGGTGTATTTTCCACTTGATTACACAGTTAAAGTATTTAGGAATATTAGTAAAGATGTAAGGTTTATTGAGAAAAGATCCTTCTCGATATTTTACATTGGCTATCTTTTCGATATAGTTTCAATTACTTTTTGCGTGAGCAAATATGGCCTTAAACTAATATCTGTGATAGTGACTGTTGTCAATAGGTACAATCAGATTCCGCACCGCATTAGGTGTAACTGTACTCATCGCACTCTTCCAAGATGGCGCGCCCATTTGCGGGCGTCTGGATATTATTTACATCCAGTTGGTATTACCCCGGAAGAGGTGTGTTTAATCCCTATTGCCGACGCAATTAAGGACTCGGTATTTAAATTTTCCGTCCTTCGTGAATTAAGCTTATTCGACTAAGAAGACCTTACCGTGTGTACCGTAACAAGCCTAATTGAGGTGGGTCCTGACTACAGATGGCTATGGGCTGGATGGGGGATAGGTGGTTCGCTGTTTGTAAAGAAAAAATGGCTTATCTAAATATTTTTGAATTTTCCTACAGTGCGTAATTTGGCACCTATCCTAACTCTGGGACATCTGTTTGCCCACACCCCACGAAGGCACGGTAATCCATTATTGAGATAGTGTTTAAGGTAACTCTTCGAACCAGACATCCGGTTCTTATCTTATTTTATCCAATTTGGAAGCTTGTTAGGCACTATTAGGAGGGGTTCTGATTAATTGCAATACAGTTGCGCCCTACCACTGAGCATTATGTTGTTGTAATGACCAATAGTACCAAGTGGTAGATAAGTGTGACTTGAAGGTTTCTAGTATCGAACCAGATACCTTGGTCCTACTTCGTTTACTGGATAGATTTTGGGATCGTAACGATAAAATGGTGATGTCCGGATGTTTTGCAATCGGTCTAAGGAGACATATCACTAAATTTAAGACGGGTGTGTCTTTAAGATATGATATCGATCCTGCAACTAGGGGTTCTGATCAACTGCCGGAGGGTTTATTCGTACTATCATTCACGAGGTTGGTGTAGGGACTGATAGCTTGATTGCGAGACGGGTTTGTCCTTTTGTTGAGGACAGGGTTGCTGAATGGACAGGTATCGTTAGTGGCCATTCTATTATCTGCAACACTTCTAGTGTATCCCGTTTCTTTCAAATAATTCTTTGGTGTAGTCGAAATCCATTTCCACACCTCTGAGTGATTGTAATTTCGGTATCCAGGAGGAACCGAAAATATATATCGTCTTTGAAAGATCATTGAGAAAATGTACAAACTTACTCACTTTGTTTATAGGTCTCTTGAATTTCTCTCCTTGGAAAAACGAATAAAGACTGCATCCAGATAGAGGAAATAGTGTCCTGAGGTCCATTTAGACCCGGAGTCGATGAAATTAAGGTACATGGAATAGTATCTAACTTTTAGATAGTATAAACGATTCATTATTCCTATCTAGGCACCAAATAAATACATTTGGTATTTCATTTTCTATCTAAATAGGTACCATATAATTGTGAAGAAGTTTCCTGAATATGTATAAAAATTAAATTAACAGAAGCTTTGACAGGATCCATATGGACACAGCCTATTAAAGAACAAATGTGAGTTCTATACTGGATTGATACGTGTAAGAAGTAATGCGAAGAGGATAGTAATTGGTCCCGTAGCAGGATTAGGGACTATCCTTTCTCTGTCAAACATAAGTAGGAGTGCAGATACTATAATATAGCACTTGTAATAAACTTAGCAAGATTTTTTTCACTATGATCTTATATGGTATAGCCCTATCACAGGCTTAATAGATATACTTGAATGATAGCTTATTTATTTTGTATCAAGTGGGTTCCTACCAACATACCTTATTGGTTGTAAAATAAGGAAGCCTAGAGTGGTGCTGATGTATGGTTGTCTGATTATTAGTTGTAGGATGAAGGTTGTGGACAGTTTTAATGTGCCATAAAGAGAGAAGAAATAAATTTGGGAATTGATTAAAATGATGTTATATGTTTTTTTCAGATTATTTTGTTTTAGGATAACTGTTATTGGGATTCTATTGTGTATTTCCTGAAGAAGGTGTTGGCTGTGAACTATTGCCCACCGAAACGCGTCGATGCTCTTAAAAGAGGAAACCACCTAAAATCTATGATTACTGGTTTGTGTGACACACATTCGAAAGTGGTATCATTCAGGGTCGCAATTGATAAATCTTTGATTTGGTGATTTCCTTATGTCAATAGGATTATTTTTTCCTTTTTACTTTGTTCCCAATTTTATGTCCTGTGGTGTATATTAATGTGTATGTCTTTCTTTATATTATTAAAAATATACTGATTGTTTTTAAGCAACATTTTATGATCATTTGTATACTGATATGCTGTCACTGTCTTTGCTTCATTAATAGCTACGTGACTTTGTACATCGTTGAATTTGTACACTATTTTATGAATTGTTAAAAAATGTTCCTGATTTATTTCTTCTGTTTTTATTATGCTCATGCTGTCCATCCTCATCCCCTTGGTGTGAAAGTTGTGTTGATTTAAATGCTTTGGTGACAAGGAGGCTTTATTCTTTTGACTAAGGGGGAGAAGGGTGCAAGGCGGAGAAGGGTGTAAGGTGGAGGGGGAGAAGGGGAGAAGGGTGCAAGGCAGAGCATGAGGATCGTCTAGCAGCACCAGGCCTGTCATCAGTTTTTACGGACCCCTATACAAACAACTACTGCTTAGGCGTGATGTGTATTAAAAGAAAATCCCTTTTTAACAAATCAGTATGGCGCATTCCTATCGAGCGGAATCTGTCCATGTTGCCTGTTCAACTTGCCAAGACCGGCATGAAGAAACTTCAGGAAGCACTGGCTCCTTAGGAGAAGGAGAAATCATTGCGCGTTCGCGCTCCTTCTCAGTCTGACAAAACAAATCGCGAACGACTCCTGTGTGAGGCATACGTCCTATTTTCACCTTCAGGTCGAACCGTTGCCTCCGATTAATTCTTTGAGAGTGGGATAGTTTGAGGTGACAGGATTCCTATGGCTCCCACCTGTTTAGTTCAACAGTCAAGGCGCTGTTAGTGACACACAGCAAGTCGCCCATAACCGACCTCGGTTTCACGTCAGTTCAGTAAATCAACCCACTCCTGCCCCCACCCAATCTTCGTTCAGTTTTTAAATTAATCTCCACCAAATTTTCACACTGGCTTGTCATCACAGACTTGTGCACGCCTTGAATTTCCCTTCATTCAGAAAGGGGGGGGGGAAGCACAGCGAGATGAAGGGGGAGGAGGCTGGAGGGAAGGAGCGGCCCAGGCTGACAGAGAAAGCGAGCCCAGGAAGGACGTGAACCACTGGCTGGAGGAGAAGGGAGTGACCCCCCCGGCAGGCTCCTCAGTTGTTAGAGCATTCTCTACTGGAAATTAAATCTAGGCAGGCCAGCGAAAGGGGTGGAATAAAAGGTATGTGGGAGATTTGGAAGTAAAGGTGAGCTTGCGAGGTCAATGGGGAGGGACAGGAGAAAACCAAAAATAGGAAGTGGAGAAGGGCAGGTATGGAAGAAAAATGACAAGAGGGAATCCGAGGCAGAGTCCCAGCTCCAGAAATTTAAATGGAGTTTCCTTTTGGGCAAGGAACGGATCGTTGTTCCACTTTTCGTCTGAGATTATTCAGACAAGTTGCTTGATAGAGGGACAACGGGGGAAGTACATCAGTGCTGTAAAGAGCTATAAGCGAGGAACACTTCCTTGCATATAGCTGGGAAGTTTTGAGCACACAAAAGTCAGCAGTTCCATGGGGACCGAGTATGAGAGAACAGTGGGTGAGACCTAAAAAGCTGATGAGAAGGGAGGGGGGTAGTGCAAGCAGAGGTGACGAGAAGGGCGGGGGGAGAAGGGAGTGCAAGCAGAAGAGCCTGAATAAAGCTGCCGAGGAGGGAGTGCGAGCAATGAGATAAGAAAGGGCAGATGGCGGCTGCGCGCGTTCACGCGCACATACACGCAAGCTTTAGGCCAGGAATTGGGTTGTGGGTAGAACTTTTGAAAAGCCCCTTACTAAAGTCTAGGCTCGACCTAAAAATTACTCAAAATACTAAAACGTAGCTCAGCATGCATCCCCCCGCCGTAATACAAACTCAACCTGGTATTCCACTGGGCCTATAATACCTTATATTCCTCACCTTAGAATATCCCCAGGCGTCAGGCTGGATCCGGAAAGATTTTTCGTCAGCAATACCCTAGCGCGTTGCTAGGCGCCGTCTGCGTCCGTCGTCGGCGTCTGGATCGCCGGGAAGACGTCGTCGGAGTACTTAGATGCCGCCCTCGCGCGCTGACGTCAGTTCTTCTTTTTTCCCCCCCAGTAAGCGCCGATCCGGGAAGAAGCATACCCTTTAGTCATTTTTTGACTACACTTTTTGAACTCTTTTGGTTAATTCTCGACTCGATTCTGGTGCCTGGATCCCAGTCAGCGCCGGCCGACCTCACGACCCCTCCGCCAGCGCCGACTCTGGTACCACCACCTGCGCCGCCTTCGGACGGCGCCATTCCCCAGTTTAGTCCTGGTCCGGGCCGGGCCGGGCGTCTGAGCGGTGCCGTCTTGCGCCGCATCCGACGCCGATGGGTGGCAATTTCATCTTCCGCCCGGCTCCGTTCATTCTTCCTGTCTACCAGGAATCTGATGACTGTGACGACTGGGAGGGGTCTGAGGACTCTCTGACCCGGTAGGGTCAGTTATCGCAGGACTGGGCAGACAAGCTGGGGGATGCCAGTGGTCTGGATACCTCCCCTGACACAGGCTTCATCCCTCCTCCGACCGTGGCTTCGGAGGAAGGTGCTGCATTCTCTGTGGTGCTGCGCAAGGCGGTCGATGCCCTTGGGCTGGAGCTACCTGCTGTGGCCGTGAGGACTAACCTCCTCACTGAAGTGCTCCAACCGTCAGCAAGCTCCTCGGAGCCTCTGCTGCAGTTTAATGAAGTACTGATTGATGTTCTCAAGGGCACCTGGTCCAAGCCCTCCACAGTACCTCCTGTGGACCTGAACGTACCCTGGCGCCACCGCCCTGCACCGGGCGACCCCAGTTTTCTGTCCATGCACCCCACACCCGAGAGCCTGGTCATCCAGGCCTCTACTTCCCAGACCTCCTTCCCGTCCGCTCCCCCGGATCGGGAATCCAAGAGACTGGAACAGTTTGGTAAAAAGCTGTTCTCCCTTAGTTTGGGATTGTGTTCTATTAACACCGCTTGTCTCTTTGACCGTTACTCCCACTCCCTGTGGGATACAGTGGAGGACGTGCCCGGAGGAGGCCCGGACATGGCTCGCCCAGGCTCTTGCCGAGGGGCAGGATGCAGCACAGCATGCTAATCGATGTGGACTGGACACTACGGACTCGCTAGGCCGGGCAATGTCGACCATGGGAGCACTTCGCCACCATGCCTGGTTGCGGTTCATGAGTTTTTCTGGGGATGTCCAGAGCACCCTCATGGACATGCCCTTCAATGGCAGTCGCCTTTTTGGTGACAAAGCGGATAGTGCGCTGGAGCGCTTAAGGGACTCCAGGGCTACGGCCAAGTCCTTGGGCCTCTCGGCCCCGTGCCCGCAAGCTTCCGCTTTTCGCCCCTTTCGTGGCCAAGGAAGGGGCGCCCCCTCACATCCGCCTAGCCACAGGCCGCAGAACCAACCTCCACGTGGACGTGGATTCCGCTGAGGCGGTACAGGGGGACAACGTGCCGGCCCGTCCACATCCAACCGGCAGCATCCGCCTCAAAGCCCTCCTAGTCCATGCTTTCAGGCCCCTTCCACGCGAGTGGGAGGCAGAGTTCGCCACCGCCTGCTCCACTGGCGTTCCATTACGTCGGACAGGTGGGTGCTGCAAATCGTCCGAAGGGGCTACTCCCTCCCCTTCGAGGCGACCCCTCCAGCCATGCCAGCGCAGTACCACTGCATGTCGGGGGTCACTTGAACCTTCTGCAGGAGGAAGTTACGGCCCTCTTGGCCAAAGGGGCCATCGAGCACGTTCCTGGTCCAGAAGTAGGTCGTGGTTGTTATTCCCAGTACTTTCTTGTTCCCAAGAAGGGCAAAGGGGGCCTACGCCCTATCTTGGACCTCAGGAGCATCAACGTTTTCCTCCGGAAGGAGAGGTTCAAGATGCTCACCTTAGCTCAGGTTCTGGCTGCCCGAGACCCTGGAGACTGGATTGTAGCGTTGGACTTGCAGGACACTTATTTCCACATCCCCGTCCTGCCAACCCACCGGCGTTACCTGCCGTTCACGGTGGGCCAGGATCATTTTCAGTTTACCGTGCTCCGCTTCGGCCTCACCGGTGCCCCTCGGGTGTTCACGAAAGTGATAGCGTTGGTCGCAGCTCATCTGCGCAGATTGGGGGTTCCAGTCTTCCCCTATATCGACGACTGGTTGTTGAAGGCGGGCTCGCCCCAGGCAGTCGTCTCCCACCTCCAGACTACGGCCGACCTCCGTCTCCCACCTCCAGACTACGGCCGACCTCCTGCATTTGCTGGGGTTCTCCATCAACGTGCCGAAGTCGCATCGGAGTCCCTCCCAGAAGCTCCTCTTCATCGGAGCGGTTCTGGACTCGGCGCAGTTCCGGGCCTATACCCCGGAACAGCAGGTCCGGGATATTCAGGCTCTGATTCCCATATTCCGGCCTCTATCCTGGGTTTCGGTCAGGTTGGTGCTGCGGCTTCTGGGTCTGATGACCTGCTGCATCCTGTTGGTGCATCACGCCAGATGGTGAATGCGGGCTCTGCAGTGGGACCTGAAGTTTCAGTGGGCCAGGCATCGGGGCAACCTGTCCGACCATGTCCTGATCTCGGAGGGTACTGCAAAAGAGTTGCAGTGGTGGCTCACGGACCGCGATTGGGTCAGTGGCAGATCCCTACCCCAACCGGAGCACATAGTAGTGACGGATGCGCCCCTCCTGGACTGGGGGGGCCATATGGGAGAGGCGGAGATCAGAGGCTTCTGTTCTCCGGTGGAGTCCCGGCTCCATATCAACCTTCTGGAGCTGAGGGCGATCCGACTTACACTGATGGTATTCCTTCCCTCTGTCCGGGGAAGTGTAGTGCAGGTGTTCACGGACAACACCCCCGCCATGTGGTATTGCAACAAACAGGGCGTGGTGGGGTCGTGGACCCTTTGTCAGGCTCTGCGCCTCTGGACATTGCTGGAACATCAGGGCATCACCCTGGTGGTTCAACATCTGGCGGGCTCTCTGAATGCCAGAGCAGATGAACTCAGCTGCCGCTGCATGATGGATCACGAATGGCGTCTGAACTCGGACGTGGCGCAAGGCCTCTTTCGGCAGTGGGGAGAGTCTTGGTTAGATCTATTCGCCACCGAAGAGAATGCGCAATGTCAGCAGTTCTGCACGTAGTCGTTTCCAAGGCGGCACTCTCCCGGGGACACCTTTCGTCGCGAGTGGAGTTGCGGTCTATTGTACGCCTTTCCGCCTATACCACTTCTGCCCAGAGTGCTGAAGAAGATCAGGCGCGACCGGGCCCAAGTCATCTTGATGGCTCCGGATTGGGCAAGAAGGTACTGGTATCCCGAGCTACTCAGTCTGTCGATCGACCCCTCGTCACAGCAGCAGGGGACGGTCCTCCACCCGAACCTGTCCAGTCTCCACCTCAATGCGTGGAGATTGAGCGGCGACAGTTGATGCCATTTGACTTGCCTCCTGAAGTCTGTAATGTGATTCTGGCAGCCAGGCGTCCCTCCACAAAATCGGTATACGCCTGCAGGTGGTACAAATTTGTGGCATGGTGCACTGCAAAGGCTGTGGATCCCCTTTCCGCCCCTCTTTCTGAGCTTCTCCTCTTTCTTCTTTCCATGGCCCAGCAGGGCTCTGCCTGGGGCACTCTTAAAGGTTATCTTTCAGCTTACGGCTTCCTGATCAGCCTTCTCTTTTCAATCCCCCTGTTTCTTGCTTCTTTAAGGGCATTACTCACTTGTTTTCTCCTGTCCCTTTCGTAATGCCTCAGTAGGATTTGAACCTAGTATTGACCTATCTGATGTGCGCTCCCTTTGAGCCACTTCACAATTGTCCCCTTCGTCTTCTGACTCTTAAGACTGCTTTCCTGGTGGCCATCACCTCTGCTAGAAGGATGAGTGAGCTCCAGGCTCTCTTCTAAACCTCCTTTCTGTCCATCCAGACAAAGTTGTTCTCAAAACTCGCCCTTCCTTTCTTCCTAAGGTGGTGACTGCCTTTCACATAGGGCAGTCTGTTACGCTGCCCACCTTCTTTCCGCCTCCGCATCCCTCGAAAGAGGAGGAGAGGCTCCACCGTCTGGACCCAAAACGGGCGCTGTCCTTCTATCTGGACCGCACCAAGCAGTTCCGGATGGACGACCAACTCTTTGTCGGCTACGTGGGTGCTAAGAAGGGGTGGGCGGTACACAAACGAACCATCTCTCGGTGGGTCGTTTTGTGTATCAAGACTTGTTACTCATTAGCTAAAAAGGAACCTCCTGTAGGGCTGAGGGCCCATTCCACTCGGGCCACAGCGGCGCCCACTGCCCTAGGCCGGGGAGTCCCCTTGCAAGACATTTGCCAGGCAGCAACGTGGGCCTCGCTGCACATGTTCGCCAAACACTATTGCCTGGACAGCCAAGTCTGGAGAGACTGCTTCTTTGGCCGTTCTGTTCTCCAGGACTTTCTGGTTTGATCTTGGTTCGCAGACCCACCACCGGGGTTGGTATTGCTGGGGTATCTATTCTAAAGTGAGGAATCTAACTAACGTGTTTCTTTCAGATGAACAAGTTACTTACCTTCGGTAATGATATATCTGTAAGAAACATTAGTTAGTTAGATTCCTCACCGACCCACCCATCCTCCCCTTTCTGCGAACCGATATCTAGGGTTGAGGTCATCCCTTTCAGGGCCCTAGAATTTTTGGGCAACAGTGTCGGTCTCTTGCATGGCTCTGCGTTCCTGGCGCGGAAAGCTATGTACAAGAACTGACGTCAGCGCGCGAGGGCGGCGTCTAAGTACTTCGTCATCCCGGCGATCACGACGCCGACGACGGACGCGGAGCCGCAGACGATGCCTAGCGACGTGCAAGGGTATTGCTAACAAAATCTTTCCGGATCCAGCCTGACACCTGGGGATATTCTAAGGTGAGGAATCTAACTAACTAATGTTTCTTACAGATATATCGTTACCGAAGGTAAGTAACTTGTTCGTTTATCTGTTATCTACTGTTTATTGATTTGTTTTAGAATGATTGTGGGAAGTTTGAAACTATTAGGGATAACTTTTACTGGTATGTTTGTCACAGAGAGAGGCATTGAACTTCCATAAACCAGCTCCCTTTCGCGCAACACTTACCTAGACACTGCTTTGATTCAACTCCTTTCATTCACTACATGGGGTCTCAACTCACTAAATAAGCGAGGGGCTGTATGGAGAGCACCCTGAGAATCTAATCCGGACTTTATTTGCCTGCAGGACACCCACCAGCTACTTAAAGACTAGGGAATAATTAAACACTTGGCATACCACATGTGCTACCATTCCTCAGCCACTACTAAACAAAAAAGGGGTGGCAATATATTTAAAATGGGCCCTCCCTATAGTGATTTCACACACTTACGCAGACAATTAAGGTAGATATTTGATTCTGGACTGTGTAGGCGCCAAACTGCACAGGAGACCTTTCTTATAGGCTTTTTAGGACAGCTGGCTGGGTCAAAATTTAAGCACAGGAGCATTTCTTTAACAAGCATTGGCATAGCCCATATGTCTTGCCTTTGGGACCTTATAAGTTGTTGTTCTTTCTACATCATTAGTGTGGGGCCCCATTTCCCTCTGTTATTTAAAGTTAAATTGCAATATTATGGTGGAGTTCAGTGAAATATACATTACTATCACTAATTTGAACAGATATTGCTTCCATGCGGAGGGAGCATACAAAACACAGCTGCTTCCTCCAAGCAGGGGCAATGCCGGCTCCCGCATCATGCAGGGAGCCAGCTGGGGCCGTGTGGGCCTGGGGCTCCCCCAGCAATGCCCAACCGGTGGTTTGAGGGTGTCCCTTGTAGGCAATGGGGCACCCACCTGTGGCCCGGGGGATGATGACCCCTCTCCTTTTTAGTTAAATTCAGTTCCAGGGGATGTGGTCCATGTAGCCTAATGAGGCTCGGGTATGGGCGCCGTGCGCTGACCTTCCCTTAAATTATGTTGCGTGCAACATAAATGGGAAACACCATTATGCTTTAGTCAACAATGTGACTAAATGAATTTATAGATGCAAACGTAAAGGCTTTCCGGGCCTCTCTCTTGTATACGTTGAATAAACGAACGCTCTGCGTGTTGAGCTCCGCAGAGCAGAGAGCGCGTGCCCCATGCCTGAAATTGCATTGTTTCTCAATGACAGGGGCTGGATGGGGCCTGCGCTATAATTGGCTGGGGTGATTTGTAATCAACAGCTACATAAATGGTAATTCAAAACTTGTCCCTACATCGGCAGCCACACAATGTCCCTCCCACCACATAGCGGGAAGCAGCGCTTTGCTGAAAGCTGAGGCAGGACACAGAAATAGGAAATGGCGGCCTGCGGCTCTCGGTGATTGACAGTTAATTCATGCTCGTCATCTGTGACATCAGCGCTTCCTGGAAATTATGAGGCGTCACTCACGCTGCACTCCACTTCAAAAGTAGAGACGTCTTCAACCGAAGTGACAAAGTCCCAGGTCATGCTTTCACGGTGCCCCGTTCATGCTTCCGCACTAGCATAGGGTGGAGTGTGAGAGGTAGAGAATGGGGGAAGAGTGTGAGAGTGAGTGTAAGACTGTGTGTGTGTGTGTTTGTGTGACAGTTTGTGTGAGTGTGTGTGTGTGTGTGTGTTTGGAAGGGGGCAGCAGCATGACAGGAGGAGGACAACGGCCTCCACACAGATATTGGCAGATTAGGATGACCTTATCAGCTCCGCAATTACAGTAACACTGCCATGTCTTGTTCCAAGTCGTCAACAAAAGAGCAATCCAACAGTATCCAATGCAGACTATACAAAGTCCCTTAAACTAACTGAGTGCCATAACTTAAAAATACTAACAAATAACTATAACTCAATGTAAGTGCAGAAGTAGATCGCTCCCTGAACATTTTTAGTATGGTAACATCATCGTCCTCACCACCTAATTATTTCGAAGTGTAACAAACATTTTTAGGCACACTAACCGCTGAAGATATACATTTCCACACAGTAATTGCCTTTCCCACGATCTTTGTGGAGTCACCTGTGCTAGAGGTTTATATTTAACTGCAGATAAATCAGGAGACCTTATATTGCTGTGGCTAGCTGTCGTCAAATAACATTTATAGGATACTGAAAAAAATATGTAGAAAATATTGCTGGTATTCCCTTGGTTGACAGGCTGGATACATTGTAACAGGAAGGGTAAAACAAGCACGCTAGTGGTGCGCGCGCGCCACAGCGAGACATCTGTTTTGAATTATCGCGCATGCGTCTGGGCACGATAATTCAAAACGGATGGTGCCTGTGCGGGTAACTGCAAGCAATAGGCCGTAGGCAGAGCAAAGGCGGGACATGCACCCGCCTTTGCCCAATTGTGTGCTGTCTTTCTTAGAAAGACGCACGCAAGGGCCAGTAGCCTCTGACCAAAAACAAACCACACGCATGAGCGTGTGGTCAGATTTTGAAGCCCCCTTACAAAAAGTCTTGCAGAGCAGCACATGCACGCAGGATCAGCCGAAACCTAAAAAGCTGAAAAAGATAATTGAAGATCTTGGCATATGTGGTGCCTGGAGAGAACTCCATGTAGAAGACTAAGCCTTTTATTCACGTCCACCGAACCCACACCTGAATTGATTACATCCTACTGAGTAATCCTTTACTAGAACTCACTCGAGCTAAGGAAACCAGCACTATTTTGGTCTTCACCAATGCGGCGGTCAGCATCCAGCTGGCCTTGGGTCCAGGAAGCCTCCAAGAGATTGAAGACTGCACCCATCCCTACGCAGACACCCTGTCACCAAACATGACATGGGCTAACGAATAAAGGAATACTTCAAATAAAGCGAGGGGATGGAGGTTGATGTCCCGGGTGTGTGGGATGCATATAAGGCAGTAATGTGAGGGCATTTTCTAGCAGCGGCCACGGCTGGAGCACAGCTCCGCAAGCTTGAGTTAAAGAGGCTGGAAGATGAGATTAGAGGGCTTGAGCATGCATGACTGGAGCATCCTTCCTGTCATGTCACTCGGACTCTCACAGCAGCCAGGGGCCAGCTGCAAATGCACTACACGAATAAGGCACAGCTCTACACTTCACCTCAAAAATAGGTCCATAGTAACCAGGAATAAAGTGGGCACTTTGTTTGCCCGGCTCCTGAGAGGCAAACGAGGAAGAAGAGTAAGTGTGTGATATAATGGATACATCAGGAGCTTGACTACTAGATAATGTAAAGAAGGCCAACTAGTTTCGCACTCTTAATTAAAACCATTACAGGGTAACCTCTCTACCTCCTGGAGCTTGGGAAACCTTCTTCAGAGCAACTTCACTGCCTAGATTAATGTATACCCAATGTGAGTTGCTGTAGGGACAGATCCTGCCGGAGAAGGTTCATCTTGCCATCAAAACCCTCCAATCCAACAAGTCACCGGTTTAATTTTACAAAATGTATTAATCCCAAAATGTACTGCCCTGTTTAAACCCTGTGCTAACGTGGGAGCCATAACTCTGACAATGGGAGAAGCCACGGTAACAGTCACCCCAAAGCCTGGCAGAGATCCTAGGCATTGTGCCTCCTATTGGCCTATCACCTTGCTAAAGGGGAAGTAGCAATACGCTTACTCAACAAGTCCTTGGAACTATATTTGTTTCGGAAACCTCCATCAGAGCACTCGGAAATAAAAACCTCAACCCAGTAAACTGTGCCTGTATCAAATGGCCCATTCTTAAGAAAAATATTTAAAAGAGCAGTCCATATTCAACATTCAAAATATACTGAAGAAAGTGACTGGGCAAACTAACAGTCCAACTTCAGGTTAGGCAGAGGCACAGAGTCTGCCATCATATCTATTTGAGATGACCGTAAACTCAGTGGACAAGAACAAAGTAGCTGGCTCCTTGCTTCTTGATTCATCAGCAGCATTTGACACTGTCCACCACCACACACCACTACAAAAACTCCATCTCAGAATACGTGAACATGCTCTAAAATATATTGCTTCTTACCTCAGAAAGACAAAATGTGTTGCGTATCATCTTTCACATCAGGTCTTCACACACAACACTTGGCGTTCTTCAGGAGTCCATCATATCTCCTCATTCATCATCTACCTAGCTCCTGTACCAGACCTAGTTAAATCATTTAACCTCTACTGTTATAACTATACAGGTGACACACAAATCATTCTAAAGAGGGATGGCCCGGAAGACCTCTACAACTCAAAATGTGAGTTTACATAAAAGTAATGGATGGAATGCTTTAATCTCAGCCACTGGTAAATATTCAGGGCTGCATTTAAATCCATTTCTGTTTTGCATACCATGTGTTGGAAACCGGGCAACTGGGTTAGCAGTCACCAGGTTCCCAGCACAGTGGTAGCTTGGCTCGAGCGGTTGGGGGGCAGGCACCGTGTTAAGCGTATGTCACACCCTCACAATAACCATGCGTTCATCCGTTCCAAAAACACTACACCGTAAAAATTATGGAAGACAAGTTGAAAATATATATGTCTTTATCTTATTTTCTCTTGGTTGCAGGTTTCATAACATAAATACAATACAATAGGATTTTCCTTTAAAAGAGCAGGTCAAATAAACAATGCTACTTTGGAATTTCAATAAATAGGTTCAGGTCCTCATTAAGCAAAGAATAAATAGTTGTGCAATAAATACAGACGGCAAATAAATACAGTCAGACAATAAATACAGTGCAGGAATAAATTAGTGGAAGACAATAAATAAAGCACCCTCAGTAAATAAGGAAAAGCAATCACTGACCGTATGGATCAGATCACTTTCATGAGGTAACTTGGTCTTACTTTGCCCATATACAGCTTGTGGTCATTTGGATGGCATGGGGGTGTCCCACCTAGATTGGTCAAGGCTGGGGCCTAAGCTGAGGCAGAACCAGGGTAACCTAAATATCTGGCCCTCCAAACTACACAGCCCCTCACAGATGTCACTGCACCAGTCTTCGTTCACCCCTGGCACTCCCAGGCTGGTTCTAACACCCCTCTAGCCCCTAGAATGGTCTTCGCCCCCTCTACCACTTACTGCCCTTTTCACGATGATCGGCTCCGCTCGGCGCCGCGTCGATGTTGCTGGGCGGCCTCGTCTCGATGTCGCTGGGCGGTCTCGACTCGATGTCGCCTTCCGGCGTCGCAGGGACACGGCCTCCCCGCTTCCGGGTGTCTCCGGAGTGCGATCTCCACTCCCGACCTCCGTCGGCTCCCTCACCTCGACCTCGGGTGAATCTCCACTCGACCTCCGGCGCCTCTCCACGACCTCCGTCGGCGCCCTCACCTCGACCTCGGGTGAATCTCCACTCGACCTCCGGCGCCTCTCCACTCGACCTCCGGCGCCTCTCCACGACCTCCGTCGGCGCCCTCAACTCGACCTCGGGTGAATCTCTACTCGACCTCCGGCGCCTCTCCACGACCTCCGTCGGCGCCCTCACCTCGACCTCGGGTGAATCTCCACTCGACCTCCGGCGCCTCTCCACGACCTCCATCGGCGCCCTCACTCGACCTCTGGCGGCTCCGGGTACGACGTCTGCTTTCTGTCAGCGCTGCTTCTCTACCTCAGGCCCCAGGTCTCCAGGCTTCTCGACGTCAGGACTCCAGGAGGACACCACTGAACAGGTCAGGAACTTGCTGTTCTTCCTCTTTAAGGCCTGTTTCAAATGTTCAGTTCCGTAAGATGGTCCTTCTGGTCTTGGTCCCACACAGGGCTTTAGGCTGGGCTTGGTCAGTAGGGACTAGCATCAAGGGTGGGTTTCTGGACCCCACTCCAAGCACTGGTTTCCACCCCTGCTGCCTTACTCCGACCTCCTTCTATATCTGTCCTCTCTCTTCTCCAGTCAGTTGCCAACTGCCCCTCTGAGATGGCCTCCCAACATTCTAAACTGCCTCCCTCTGTCACAGGGTTCTAGAATGTTACAGAAGGTTCAGGAAACCTCCAGTGGGTTCTGGTGATGTCACAGGTGACAATGGGTGGCCACCATTTTGTGTCTCAGGCCCTCAGACAGAAGTTCCAGGGGTAGGGAAAATGGCTCCCTGACCCTGCATCAACACTAAAAAGTCTGGTGGTTCCCAAAAAGGAAAAATTATAACAGGGTTTGAGGCAAAAGTGGGACAAAATAAATAATGATGAGGAGGGACCACCCAAAGGGCTGACCGGTCTAACACCATGCCACTTCAGTTTGAACCTTGCCAGATGCATATCAACCTTGACCCTACTCAGAGAGGACCTGGCCTGGCATTTCGGGGTGGACGGCTCCTATTTGACCTGGTACACAACCAACTCAAGACCGGTAACACCCTTATTAGGGCTCATATGTCGGGTATACCTTGGTTCCGATCGTGTTAAGGGGCCCATATCTGGGCATACCTGTCACATTTAGGATTAGTTATAAACAAAGGGTAGACCCAAAACAGTCACTGGGACCTGGGTATCAAACAGTATAATAGGGAGCGGTCCCAGTGAAACAAAATAACACTGATGCTTTGGAAAGAAAATGGTTCAATGTTATTTAATCACATTGAACAGTGGTAAGTACTGGTTAGTCAGTATATAATTCTAAACACTTTGCACAAGTGACCCACAGCAGTGGGGGAAAGGGGGAGGTAAAAGTGCATTAAGTGAGGGTCATAAAGGTGAAAGAAAAAGATGGTGACATTGTCATAATTACTAAATTAATTACAATAAAAATGGCTTGTGTAAGCCACAAAGAGTAATGGTCTGTGTAACATTGCCATAACAAGAAAAATATATCGCAGATACAAATCACTGTTGATAATGGTTGGCATAGAACGACAACACAGTCGATGTTTCGACCCCACATAGAGTGTAGACTGTTAAATTCCTTACGGCGGGGTCTTCCTCAGGACTAGAATATAGGGGCCCCATGAGACACCCTTGACTGTGGGTGTTGGAGTAGGAATGGGGCCCGTAGGCTCCCCTTGGGTGAGAGTGGAGGGATGGCACCTTCTATAGATAAAGTTGAGTGGCCAGTTCAAGTCCAAGACCATATTAACCAATTAGCATGGAGCGAATGGTTCACTTGCTCCGTTTTAGTCAACTCAGATCTCACTTGATAGTCTGTCTCCGTGAAAGGACATTTAGGATTAGGCCAGAGTTCTCAGATTGGCCGGTACAACTAGCTACACTCTATAACCACTTCTGTACATCTCAGAATGACATTCAGTTATGAGATGATAGTAGAAAATCCCATTCTGGCTGATCCCTCACCATTACTCTCTGCAACAATGCCTCAGATGGACCAAAAGCTGCAACTAAAAGATCAGGTTGAACAAACCACTATAGTAGCTAGCTACGTAGACTATGATCATACAAATTCCATAAAGGGACCTGCAGAGCTGTTCAAAGCTTCCGGCATTACTAAAAACCATACACTGCTGTGCGAAAGTAGCAGCCGACATTGCTCGCGGGTGGGGGGGTGGGTGCGAGGGGTCACGGAGCGGGGGATCGCGGGGAAATTTAAAAAAATAAAATTTAATTAAACTTACCTTTCTGCCGGGTCCTGCATCATCTTCGCTCCTGCTCTCCTGCCTCCGAACGGAAGTAGGCAGCCAGGCTCCCTCTGCTAGACCAATCACACAGCTGCAAGCAGCGTTGTGATTGGTCGGGACGTTGCCCAGCCAGGGGCTAATGGGGTGGCCATGTTCTCAATGCAGGCAAACCACTCCTCCCCTGCCCTGCTCAAAGATCCGAGCAGACCCGCCCGCAATGCGCAAAGGAATCCTAAAATGGTAATAACTTTTAGTTATTACCATTTTATGTTTTGGCTTTATCGCACTGCGAGAAAGCAGTGGGGTGACGTTCTGCCCTAGTGGAGGAGCCGCCCCTACGGCGATGAGTCCCATAATCTAATAACCCGCCCCTCAGTGGTCATTGCACACAGCAGGGAAACACTGCCTCCACAGAATAAAATAAAAAAAAAAACAGCTCCCTTCCAACCGAACACCCTATATGGTAGAGCTTGCTGTCCATGTAGGGAAGTGCTTCAGGGCCACAGTTAAGTATTATGTGCTATATAAATGCTGCATAACAGAAAAAGACTTGAGCTCAAAACTACCTATGCATAGCACGTCAAATATTTTGTTGCATAGTTATCTGTTAGGTGGAATTGTGTTGCTGTCGCCGGAGCAGGAAAAGTATCTGCATTTTTTTTTTTTACTGGGCACTAATCGAGGCCATCGATACTTTTCAATCCGTGGAGGGAAGCGAAAGAAAATGGAGGTTGTTAAATTATCCTTCTCGCCAGGGACATCGTGAGAGATTTTTCCACCAGGTGGCGACTTCGTCATGTTTATGAACTGTGTTGCGCACAACAGGTTATTCCTTTGAACTCGAGCTTGTATAATAGTATTATCTCTTCAGTGCCATTCTAAAGATTTTCGGGTCCTGGGCAAGACAGATTTTTGGTACTCCTAATCCAAATGACTTTTATTTTTTTGGGTTGCTATTTTCAGCTAATTCAAGCCCTTATGATGCTAAACTGTACGGAATTATATGTTCAACGTTCAAAAAGGCAGCACGCCGTCTTTTATCCAGACAAATAATAGCAAAAGAACCCTTGCAAAAGCACTGATAACGTACTTTATTTTCAGTCTGGTCCTGGAGACCGCTTAAACCTTGTTTTAGCTTCATGTAAAAAAAAAAAAAGTACATTAACAAAAATACATAAGTAGGCTGCGGGTCAGCCTTATTCCTCCATTGGTGGGCTTCGGGTCATCCTTTTTCTTCCATTGGTCTTTTCACTCTTCCACTTAACACAGCTCACAGTATGGATGGAGCCCACTTCGCCTCTGGCTCTCTTCTACTGTAATAAAGTTTTGCTTTATCATATGTGCTCCTCGTCTGATCTCCGGTGCACAGCCACCTAAAAATAAGTGCTCTTCAATTCCAGGGCTAATAGGGTGATGATGCTTTACATGGTAATGCTAGGTACGGCTTTTTTCTTCCCATTCTTTATTTTGTTCCCATTATTAAGTCATGCTTGAATGTTCCTTGTAGATTATCCTTAAACTAATAGAATCCTGTTTTCCTGTGCTGTGCCTCAACACTTAGAGTATTTTGTTACCCGGTTTAAATACACCTGATGCCTAGGAAGAACTAGTACTCTTCTATTAAAATGATACACAACTCAAAGTGTCTGGCCAACAAGATGGCTGGCTAACAGCTTTCCTCGCCAGCTCAGCCAGCTCGTTTCTTAGTCCAGCTATTATCCCGTACTCATCTCGTCATACGACCACGGGATCCACGAGCAGACTGTCAGGGCTTGCCTGAGAACGGGCTGCAAGACAAGTGGAGCCCACATTAACCTCTTTTGGGAGCCGATAGCATAATTGAACCAAAGGCCCGGTGGGCACCCTCAAAACAGCAGAAAGGAAGGAGAGCACCAGGAGTTGGGCACGGCCGCCGATGCTGCTAATGTCGAGCCCCGGGGGAACTAGGTCGTAGACCAGTCTTCCCCCCCCCCCCCCCCGGGGTTCTTCACGCAATTAGGCCCGAAGGACATGCTGGGGAGGGGGTCAATGGGGATTGGACAAGGGGTGTGTTTAGGGTGAATATAAAGGTGCAAGAGGGGAGGCGTCCGCCTCTTCCTGCACCTGACATCAAGAGTTCAGTCAAAGTTAGTGAAAGTAAAGTTAGTGCAGCCAGTGAGGGCTGAGGGCTGGAGACCATGGACAGGGGACTGCCCCCCTCATCGTGGGATGCAGAAGCAGCACTAAAGCAGGACCCGGGAGCAGAGTGGGAAGGGGCAAGTGGGTTGAGGAGACAGCAGCAAGGGAGAGGAACAGGCACAGCCGTGATGGCAGAGAGACCCAGGGGTGCTGGGGACCCCTCAGGTTGGAGCAGCCTGTGGGGGGGGCACAAACCGGCAGCTGAGGCCTGTAGAAGTGGGGTGGCACCATAACAGCCTCGAGATGCTGGCTGGAAGCAGCAGGGGGGTCCGCAGCGGCTTTCCCTCCAACAAGGGATTGGGCGTCAGCGACAGAAAAATGCAGTGGTGTGAATGGAAATAATGGGAAGTATCAGAAGGGAACGAGCGGTGCATGAGGTGATGTGCGCACATACAGAGGATGAGGCTGAGATGCTGTTGGATTATGGGGACGAAAGTGAGGAGTTGAAAGAAGGTGAAGTACGTGCCGAAGATTACGTGAGTGCGAGGGTTTCTGGGGCGTTGGAGAAGGCAACCAGAAAGGTTGGTGTTTTGCAGGAGGCAAGTGCGGCCAAGGACAAGATGAAGACAACAGGCCCGAAGAAGGCAGTCAACCTGGTTTATCAGGTGAGGGTGACTGGTGTGCAGCATGGGAAGGGGGGCTGAAGGCCGTTGAGAAAAAAGCTTGCTGGTCAGTGGGTGTGGGAGATGGGTCAGTTAGAGACTCGGCGGTCCACTTAGGTGCAGCCATTACAAAATAATGGGGTGACCCATACTAGTCCATGGACCAGGGTAATGCTCGTTATAGATAACAATGGTCCTAGACTAATTTCCTTAGGAAGGTATTCATTAAGTCAGAATCTATGAACATGGTACACATAGAACTCCATTCGACTCGGAGTACAGCGCTGATCACCGGGACTGCGCCACGAAGGCTTGCTGAGATGCTTTAATCTACCAGTGTTACGATTCATTCGACACTGCTGCCCTGAATTCTGCACATTGAATTCTCCATACCTATCCTATTTCACCGCTACAATTATGCGCACCACCACTTGAGGGACTGTAATCTTGAATTCACCTTGATATAGGTTGTTCCCCTCCCCCCCCCCCCTCCTCCTCCCCGTCCTGAGGAAGACCCGCCTGCAGAGGATACAAACCACCCTCTAAGCGCCAGGGTCGAAACGTCGACAATTTCGCCCAGTGGGCCTGAACCCTA
Source organism: Triturus cristatus (assembly GCF_964204655.1). NCBI lineage: Eukaryota > Metazoa > Chordata > Amphibia > Caudata > Salamandridae > Triturus > Triturus cristatus. Next base: position 319,888,888 of record NC_140584.1, on the reverse strand, counting down.
CTTCACTCCATCCCTGCCACTTTACAGATAATTATACTCTGTACAACATCAAGAACCAGAAAAGTACTTTCTAATCCATGAGAGACAGGCCTGAATGTAAAACTAGTGCTACTATAAACCACGACCAGTTTACTAAGAACATTATTATGTGTAATAGATTGTTTTAACTACTCTGATTTCCCTCCCTATACATCTGTTCCATTTTCACGAGCACAATCTTTCTTCCACACACCCCCGGAGCAACCCTCTTTTCTGTTTGGAAACGTTCTCTATAGTGATGTGTGATAAGAACTGTGAGATTAAACAGTCACTATTCAAGCTATCTATGGTGCTTGTGTGTCATTTTGAGGATATACTTAATTGAATTGAGAAACTATTAGGGTCCACTTAGGTGCAGCAGCGGCTCCTGCAGTTGGCGCAAAGTACAGCGGGGCGAAGCTTTTAATTGGGGTGAGTGTCCAGATGGACAAGGTAGAAGGGAGTGAAGGGAAGGAGGACAAAGGTGAGGGCAAACACCACAAGAAGTTGCCATACATGGGCCTGGCAATGCCATTGGGGTCACATCTTTCTGACCAAAGTAAAAATAGGATACGGAAGCCCGAATATCTCTGTGTTCAAGTTGCTCCATAGTAAGATTCAGGTGAAGGAAGGATCAAAAGAAGAGGAGTGGGAGCTGATGAGGAGACCAAGGGTTCCCATTAATATGGAGAACTGGACCTCCGCTTTCCAAATATTTGCCAGCATTTACAGCGAGAAACATTGAGACAGGGCAATCGCCTTATTGAAGTATATGGATATTATATGGAATGCGCAGATTCACCTCGGTGGTTTCGCATGTTTGAGCTACGATGAGGTGTTTAGGGCTAGAATCAGCATCAACTCTGACAAACCATGGGGGGAGGTAGATCAGGAATTGTGGATGTCATCTACGCAATCCTTGGCGTCCATCCATACGGCTAGCGGCCTACCAGTGATGTACCGGTCTTTTCCAGCACATCCCTCCCAGTCAGGGGCGGGAGGGTCTAGTTTTGGGGCAGGAGGTGCAGGTTTGCCACCAAAGCAAGGGGGAACCACCACAGGGATATGCTGGAATTTCAACGGGTTTCTGTTCCAGGCACCCTTGCAAGTTTAAACATGAATGCTCCAAATGCCGGGGATGACACCTGCTCATGCAGTGCTTTACAGTTTTTACCCCAGCTGAGCAGTGGAGGGCCACCAAAGGCAGAGGGCAGTCTGGGCCTAAGGGCTCCTATCCCAGTTTGGATTGAGGCCGCGGGCCTGTGGCTCTCGATTTCCCTGGCAGAGAGGCGGCCTTGAGAATACAGTGGGGTTTCATGGAGGGCTTTTGAGTGGGCTATCAAGATCCCAGAGAACGAAGGTGGGCAGATAACTTAGTCAGCCAGAGAATAGCCAGAAGTAGTAGCGGCAAAATTGGGTAAAGATGTCGAAGAAGGGACGATAGCGGGCCCATTTGCAAATTGGCAGATGGAGGACCTGATCGTATCACTTCTAGGGGTGGTACCGAAGAAAGAGCCAGCGGAATACAGGATGATCCACCATCCATCCTGGCAGAAAGGGAGGTCAGTAAATGATTTCAATGCGGAGGAGGACTCCAGGGTGCTATACGCCTCTGTGGATGATGCAGTCCATCTGGTGAGGTTGTGTGGGCAGGGAGCGGAAGTGGCAAAATGTGATGTAAAATCAGCCTTCCGCTTGCTGTCTATATATTCTGGTAATTTCTCTCTGCTGGAGATGCAGTTTGGGGGCGCCATCTTTGTGAACAAAGTCCTGCCTATGGGTTGCATGATTTCTTGTGCACTCTCTGAGATGTTCAGCACTTTCCTGCAGTGGGTCTTCGTGAGGAGCAGTGGTCACCGGGAAGTATCCTATTACCTGGATGACTTTCTGTTCATATGGGAGGGAACTTCAGGAGCGTGTGGAAGGGCGCTGCATTAATTTCAGGAATTGGAGCAGACATTTGGGGTCCCTCTAGCACCGTAAATAACAGCTGGGCCCAGCTGCAGGCTGGCTTTTCTGGGCATTGAATTGGACTCGGTCCAATGGGTGGCGAGTCTGCCAAGTGAAAAAGTGACGGACCTACAGTCTTTTCTGCTGTGGGTGATAGGGTCGAAGAAGATTGATCTGATAACAGTATAATGATGGGTTTTCTGAATTTTGCTTGTCGGGTAGTATGAGCCGGGAGAACCTTCTGTCAGCGCCTCGGCATAGCCATGTCTGGGGCAGTGCTACCACACCACAGGGTCAGGACCTTGATGGGAGTCAGGGCAGATTTGAAGGTTTGGCAGACGTTCCTGGCAGATTTCAATGGGGTATTCTTGGATTTTGTGGAAAACACCATTTGGCAGGTCCAAATCTTTCCGGATGCAGCAGGGGCAACTGGTTTTGGACTGTTTTGGGACAGACGTTGGTGTGTAGAGCAATGACCGGTGCATTGGAAGAAGCAGTGACATAGCATAGCATTACTGGAGTTTTTTCACTTCTGGTGGCATTTGCAGTGTGGGGTACTGAACTTCAGAAAAGTGAAACTTCAGAAAAGAACATGACTGTGGTGGAACTGGTGAACAGGCAGAAAGCAAGGGACTTGAGGGTCTTGCGGCTTTTGCGAAGGTTCATGCTGAAATTATTGAGGCTGAATGTGGTTTTTCATGCAAAATAAGTCCCAGAGGCAAGTAATGACATTGCAGATGCTTTGTCTCATTTGCAGTGTTGACGATTTCGAGGACTGGAGCGTGGAGTGGACGTATACAAGACAGAGCAGCTGGACGATATCTGGGCCTGGGGGGAGTGAGAGTGATAGACCTGGTCGAAAAATCTTTGGCGGAATCCACAAGGCAGAGTTACAGGCTGACCTGGTCTGAATTTGGAGGTTTCATGGGACAGACTGTAGCTGCAGGCAGCATGACAAAACGGGACACTGAGCAGGGAGTGATGCATTTTGTTCTAAGTTGTATTGACAAGGGTTTGTCACAGACGACAATTGCAGGAAAGCTGGCAGGGATATCATTCTATAGCAAACTATCTAGGTTTCGATCCCGCTAAAGATGAGATTCTGAGTAGGATGTTAAAAGGTTGTGGGTGTGAACGAGGGGGTGGAGGGGACGGAGCCCAGAGGGAGGCCATAACGTTTGAATTGCTGCAAGATTTGTTGGGGGTGTTGCCGGTTTGTTGTTATGATATGTTTGAGGTATCGGTATTCAGGTTATGTATGATTTGGATGTTTTTTGGGGCCTTCCGGGTCTCGGAGTTGTTGGGAACAGTACAATAGGCAGGAAGAATGTATGAGGAGGTGAGACGGGATCAGGGCTGATTGTGGATTTGGTTCGGTCATTCTTAGACAGATCAGGCTTGTAGGGGTAGATGGGTTTGGTTGAATGAGAGCGGCTGCAGTGGTGCGTGCCCGGTACAAGAATGGTGGGACTACTTAGCGAGGCCAGGACGGCCTTTAAGAGGTATGTTTTACCATGCATCAGGAGACCGGCTAACGGCTTTCCAGCTGCTGGCTGGACTACGCATGGCTTTAAAGCATGTAGGGAGGGACCCTGCACGGTACGGAACACATTCTTTCCGCATTGGCGCATCCACAGCGGCAGCGCATCTAGGTTGGTCATGGGACAGAATCTGCCAGATTCATAGATGGAGGTCTAGGTGCTGCGAGAGATATGTGCACAATTAGGGGAGTGGTAGAACAAAAGGGCAGGGACAAGAAAACTTGCACAGGGAGGAGAGGGCTTGTTCAGTTTGTACACTAAATTTATTCTTTTGTGTCGCAGGTTGTGTGAGCGGCCTACGAACCAAGATGGTTACATGGATTGTGGGACATTCTTTCGTGCATTGGGCAGCAAAATACGCAGATCAGGTTTATGGTCATAACCTGGGTCTGAGGAGCAGCCATCATGAAGTGTGTTGGTGGGGTAAAGGAGGGATGCGATGGAGGGCTTTATTTCCGAGGTTGACGACGATGGTGTCACAAAGAGGCTGCCTCGACATTTTGCTTCTACACCTGGGTGAAAATGATCTCATACGACTATCAGGACTGCTATTCTGCAGCACTTGCTGCGAGATTTAGAGGCAATCAAGCACAACTTAGCTGGAACATGCCTAGTATGGACCTAGTTTGTGTTGCACAAAATATGGAAAGGGGCTGTTAAGCACACAGCCGTGGAGAAAGCCCGTAGAAAGTTGAATAGGGCAATGAGGGTGTTGTGTCAGGCGAGAAACATTTAGGTGATCGCTCGTGTGGGGGCTAAAACTGGAAGAGACCTTATTTATAGGGTCGATCGGGTGCACCTTTCGCAATTCGAGAATGCCTACTACATGAGGGAGGTGCAAGATGTGATTAGTAGGTTGTGGAATGAATCCATCTGGTGCCGTAGGAGTGACAAAGCGGGGCAAAAGGTGCACAGGAGAGGGGGGGCAGATAACCAACCTACGGCGGTTCTCTGGTTGGCAGTACTTTGGAGGGGTGGTGAGTTACATATGGGCGCATTCACCCCACAGGTGGGGAAACAGGTGACTGATGGCGGGATGCAAAAGAGTGACAGCAGGAAATTCAAGAGAGGATGTTGGAGTAAAAGTGAAGCGGAGAGTGGGGAGATGGAGGAGGCCGCAGAGTGAAAGGAGAGGAGCGCAACAGGTGTGATGGTTTGAGGATGGATGGGTGAATGAGGGTGATGATGGAAACTGTTATAGTTATATTGATGTTTTGGTTAATAATGTTAACTGTTACAACCTTGTCCTAATAAAATGGCCTTTTACGCTTCAAGTAACAGCGTGGAGTGTAGTTATTGCGCGATGTCGGGCCCCGGCAGAAGTAGGGTCGCTGAAGAGTCTTACCCTGTGGTTCTTCACGCAATTAGGCTGGAAGGACATGCTGGGGAGGGGATCAAAGGGTTGGGCAAGGGGTGGGTTTAGGGTGAGAATAAAGGTGCAGGAGGGGAGGCGTCAGCCTCTTCCTGCACCTGGCATCACTGGGGAGGGTTTAGTCAAAGTTAGTCCACCCACCCACAAGTCATAGGGGAGGGGTTTCTGGTGATGTTAGCGTGCTAGTTTAGGACAGGTTGTGGACGTTTGGGGCATTAGAAGTACTTTGGAGGGGTGGTGAGTCACATCCGGGTGCATCAACCCCTCGGGGGGGAAATAGGTGACTGATTGTGGGGTGCAGGATGCAAGAGTGACAGCCGGAAATTCAAGAACGGATGTTGGAGTAAAAGTGAAGCGGAGAGTGGGGAGATGGAGGAGGCCGCAGAGTGAAAGGCGAGGAGCGCAACAGGTGTGATGGTTTGAGGATGGATGGGGTGAATGAGGGGGATGATGATCGAAAATGTTATAGTTCTATTGATGTTTTGGTTAATAATGTTAACCGTTACAACCATGTCCTAATAAAATGGCATTTTACACTTCAAATAACAGCGTGGAGTATAGTTATTGCGCACTGGTGAGACCTCGACTCTGCAGCTGGCCGAGATGTGGTTGCTCCCGCACACCTCCCTAGAACTAACCTTGAGATGTTGAACACCGGACCCAGATGGGGGTTTGTGGTGAGGAGCTGTGGAACCAGCAGAGCCCGTCCCCATGGTATGCCTACCTGGAGTTCATGCAGCAGAGGGGAGACAACAGGAGTGATCCGAAGCGCCAACATCCTCCCAGCCCATAGATCGTACTCACTGGGCGGAAATAGACATGGCCTGAGTCACAGGGAGCTGTGTGCAGGCAGGGTAGAAGGCAAAGCACCGGCAGTGTTGTTGAAGTGCAGCAGGACCTATCTCTCTAAATGAAAAGACCAGAGGCAGGAGCCCTCATGCCAAGGTCAGATGCCACCAGGCAGTAGACAGGTACCGGGCAGGAAGTGCGGATACACCTTCAACACACTGGCATTGGTGGGGTGTCAACCTCACCATTTCCCTGAAAATGTGACAGAACCCTGGATTTCTCCCCGTTCCCAAAACAGGTGTAATAGACATCAAGGGTGCGGCGGCAAAGGCATTACATCGCGTAGGAGTTCGCTAAGGTGGTACACTTCCTCTGATTCAAAATTAGTATCCTCGTATTTTACGGAAAGCGGATTGGCCATATACTTCTGCCTCACTTAGAGATGGGAAGAGGAGAAGCCTCTCTTTTATATATAACCCTCACCCACTCTAGTAGTGGCATGCTTCATCATGTGGTTCACCCTGACTCCTAAAGGTCAGGGTGGGCTCAACTGTATTCCAGGGAGCACTTTAAAGACAATTAGTTATGGTTTTTTTGTGTTTTTTTTTTTTACATCTACGATAAAGAGCCCTCGCTCACCCCCAGGTATCCCTTTATTAGTAGGGCGAGTAGGGAAGTTAAAAACAATGGGAAAGGGCAATAAGGATGTTTTGGTCCTATGACCCTATTCTATCAACGCCAACATGTTTCTGCCCTATCCATTGTCCCATTGGGTCCGGGGCATTTGTCAGTGCGATACCAGAGAAGAGATCCCCCAGTAGTGTCACCTTGTGATTGTTATCAAAGCAAATGTGTGGTGCTAAAGAATTTATGTGGCAAACAAATTAACAAAAAAAAGTAAAAATACTTGCTGTGTTTGTGGATTTTCCCCCAGCTGTGACCAAGAATTACTTGTCATGGAGCAGTGAGGGCGGGCCCTGTAGTGACACTTACTCCAAGGGTCCCAGCCCACCGATGAACCTATGCGACCAAACCGCTCCCAAGGCTGGTCCTCCCACAACAACTCTCAGAGGGTATTGCAAAGACATGCCGCCCTTGCCTCGCTGTTGCTCGTAGATGCCGGCTCCCTGCACTTAACCCACATTGGTAGGATAAAGACCCCAGACAATTGAAACAAGGCCAAATGGACCGGTACACCAAAGTGAAAGGTCAACTGACTGGCCCAGAAGAGGAGGTGGCCAATATGCCCACCACTGTGGAACTCCTGCAGGCTATAAACACGTCAAGAGAAACCCTGGAAGGGATCATAGGAGAGGTCCGCTCTGTAATCACCATACTCTGCCAAGATCTTTCTAATGTCACAGAAAGAGTAACCCAGGCGGAAAGTAAACTATCAGAAGTCGAAAATGTGACGACTACCCTCAAATGAAGTCACTGAACTGCGAATTACCTTGAAGGACGTTGCCTGACCATGCCGAAAATCTATGCTTCATCGGTTTCTCAGAGGGGGCTGAGGACATTAATATGGTGTATTTCCTGGAAAGCTGGCTGAGAGACTCCCTCCCCGTGGCACAGTTTTCCTCAAGCTTTGTGACAGAGCGAGCCCACAGAGCCCTGAACACCAAGCCACCAATGGAAGCACCCCTGTGCCCTGTCATTGCCCAATTCCTCAACTACCAAGACTGAGATTTGATACTGCAAAAAGTGTGGTGACTGGGAGGAATCCGGTATCCACAAACTCAATTCATGGCATTCCCTGATTACTCCGAAGAGGTACAAAAGCGGACTTTCAACCAGTTGAAGTAAAGCTTTGGGCAATGAACATTCAATACATGTTGCACTTCCCTGCAAAGCCCAGAGTCATATTTGGTGGTAAGGTCATTTTCTTTCATATGCCAGAGGAGGCTTGGACCTAGATAGAGGAACGCCCGCCCCCATGACTGGACAGTTAGGAGAAGGAGCAATAACCTTCCAATAAGACTCCAGACTCGAAGTACTGCCTCTCATCAGACACAGAAGGATGAACGACCAAGTGGATGAAAAAGAAAGCACAAGACAAGATCTGGAGAGACTGATCTAGCAGACCAAGAACATTCCCCGGACTCTCAAATAGCCCACCCTCTACAAGTGGCTATAGCCAATCTAGTAGCGGATTCCTTGACCCGGGGTCAGGATCCCAGTCAGGAAAACTCCCTCATTTAGGGTAGAAAAATCATGGATTGACCCAAACAGAACATATGTGGCTGTTAAGGGAATGTGGAGATGGAGATATATATCTGGTCAGCGTATATACTCTCCCACGGCTTCAGAGGCAAACGTTAGACAAAGTAGATAAGATACTACTAGAAGCATATTCCCTTCGACATATAATCGGAGGTGACTTTAATGACATAGTAAACCCCCATCTGGACCATACTAGTCTGACTTCGGGGATGTGGGGGGAAACACTACTTGTAGGGTTTGTGGCTACACTGGGGCTGTCAGATTTGTGGCGCCGCTCCTATCCAACTGACCATACTTACTGTTACTTCTTGGGTGCCCACAGGGTCTTCCCCAAAATAGACTACATTTGTACCACAACAGGGAGTTAGAAGAGATAGAGAAGGCTGAATACCTGACCAGGGCCAGGGCAATTAGAATAGACACAGGACTGTACTTCAAGGAAAACAAAGACTCGGTGCCATCGGCCATCATGCTTTGGGAGGCCGAAAAAGCAGTGCTGAGAGAAAGGGCACAAAACATTATGGCACACAGAAAGGAGGTAGGAGAAATTGAATCGATATAGGCAAAACTGGTGGAGATGGAGGAACAACCTCTGGCAACTATGGACCCCTCTGCGCTATGCACCATTGCAATACTTTGCAAAGAATATTAGGCAATAACTTACTATGAGGCCAAAACTTTGATACTGGCCACAAACGCCACCTGTATGATGCAAGCGATAAAGCAGACCCACTGTTTTCGTTGCTGGGCAGGAGTGAGGCATAGGCGCGATGAATGCATACCATATTGGGAGAGAATGACAACCACTATACAACTGCCAGGGAGATTGAAAATTAGATTGCCCGATATTATACAAAATTATTTAAAGCCCACCCACTGGCTGATACTCCCCAGATAAAAGACTATCTTGACAGTGTGCAGGTTCCAACCTTGACTGCTGAAGATCGCCCATCCCTAGAGGAAGACATTACACTCATAGGTACCAATGGCCACAAGCAACTTTAAAACACGAAAAACCCCAGGACCAAATGAAACACTGGCATAGCTCTTTAATTGAAATGCTGGGATATTGAGCAAGGTTAAATTATTTTCAAAGGCGAGGAAAGGTGGCATTCTCCCCACAAGCCTGGAAAGCCCACGACAAAGGGTAGCTCCTATTGCCCAATCTCTCTCGTGAACATCGAGACCAAACTTCTGGCCGCGATACTCGCCAAGTTACTCCTACCAGTCATTACCACCCTAATCCATAATGATCAATTGGGCTTCATGCCAAGGAGGTCAACCTGGTACAATCTCCGCAGGCTCTATAACTGGTTAGAGAAGACACAACACAGGGTCGACCCTCATATGTTCCTGTCCCTCGATGCCAAGAAGGCATTTGTTGTCGTTCATTGGTCCTTCCTGAAACAGGCCCTTGTGAGATATGGTGAAAGGGGGTAGGAGCGCCCTTACCCCATAGCATCTTGGTAGTTGTAGTTCAGTTTTTCACACATAGTTCATATTAATGTTCAGCTAATGCCGTCTTTTGAAATCGTATCTCTAGACACTAGTGTTTAGGGATTCCTCTCATCAGTAGAGAAAATGTATGGGTTACTGGACATGCTGCCAATTTTCTCAGGTATAATCCCACTCCTAGCGTGAAGGCATTCCAAAGCTCGTCAGCTGGGGGCTGCTCACAAGAGACTTTTATCAGTGAAAGGGGTTAAGAGCGCACTGCTTGCAGGCAACAGCGCCATTACCCCATAGCATCTTAGTAGTTGTAGTTTAGTTTTCACACAAAGTTCATATTATTTTTCAGCTGTTTTAATCATGCTTACTTAAAATTGCAAAGATCACTCTCCATGCTCATGTACCATGTTGTGGTGCCCAGCTGAAAGAGCATAGAGCATTGTCTAGTAATATGCAACCTTAGTACTTGCATGTTACTCTGAGAGATCGGTAGTAGGACAGCAGAGGGTGGAAAAACAGGCATACTGTTTACTCCCTTGTGGGGAACATGATTCAGTATTTAGTCTCCTTGAGACTTCATAATGTGCTAACGCTTTTGTGTCATGCGTTTCATATTTCACTTATCAATGTACATTGTGACCCCACTTAATAGTTGCTCTCAATCATCCCTTGGTAAAAATGCTTATATATGCACTGCAGCCCGGTCAGACCCTGTAAATAATGCATGCTAATTAGTATCCCATAAGGGGGTCACCATGCGTGGTGTGCTTACCACCATAACTATCAAGTGGACCATGGTGGAAGGAATAAAAAGAAGGGTCTTAATGACGTAATCCCCTGGACTAGCCTATCCAGCTGAACAGATCTTGCGTGAATCTAGCCTACAGGCATGGTGAGTGGAGGTGTTTGAGATGCACGGGACCCAGGTGTGCATACCAATCTACCATGACATTACAGCTGATCCCTTGGGGTCATGGGGGTCTCCACACTTCCCTGCGGCTCGTGCCAGCACTGAACGGATCGGGCACACCCGTCTTGCAACCACCTCCCCCACCCCACCCACCCCACCCCCCTGGTTCGAGCTCTCTTGAGTGTTGTCAGTTACCTTCTCACACTCAGAACGGATCTCTGCTTTTGGACTTGAGCCCATGTGCCTCTCGCCAATCCCTCGATGCTTCTTAGCGGTACATCTGTCTGACTCCAATTCTGAACTGTTCTCACACGGGCATTATGAGCCACCTCTCGACCGACAGGTTCACTGATACGTTGACACCACCCTCCGCACTTTTTACCTAGTGCGAGGCCCGATCACTCGGAGAGAACCTCTGGTTTTGGACTTGAGCCCATGTGCCTCTTGCTTTCCAATGCTTTTAAGCAGTACATCTGCTAGATTCCAGTTTTGAACCATTCTCACGTGGGCATTATGAGCCAACTCTCGTCCGACTGGTTCACCGGTACTTTGACACCACCCTCGGTGCAAGGCCCAACCACTTAGAGAGGACCACAGGTCCCACAATGCCAGGTGCCACGTTTCTGGCGCGTGCGTCATCGGACGCCCGCACCGATGTGATGCTTCTAGGACGAAACCGGTACATACGTCATCTGACGCGCGCACTGCCATATATTTAGGATGATACGGGCAGCGACCCGCCACTCTCTTCAGACATCTCGCTAGGTAGCGCACCAGAACTACCAGGTAAGCTATACTCCCTCATGTACTGGTACTTTGATTACCGTGTTCTATCCGGGTTTTTCACTTAGCGCGCACCCGCCCCCAGGCACCCCGCTACAGAGACGTTGGGAGACGATAACGTTATGTTACCCCATCACGTCCGCCTCCGACTATGCTCACCCGCTATACACCCCCTGAATGTGTCTAATGCAAAAAGAACAATTGATGGACAGAATGCAGAACAATGTCATACATTTACCCCAGTACAGAGATCAGGGCCTAAATCTATCGTTTTTGTGCACACCATTCCAGATCCTTGTGACTGGGGGTGAAAGACCTCTGACCTCGTGTCTAGGTCCTACTCTCTCTGCAGCAGCTCCGTGGTGCGTTGCTCCGCCGCTAACCTCCCCTGGTAGGTGTTCGAGGCTGCTCCACTCTGCTCTACTCTGTGCCCGGCTCCGCTTGTCGTTCCCTTTCCCTGATTTCCCTGCCTCTCTCTTCTGTGACTGTACCTTGCCCGTTTTTAAGTCTTGCTAGAGCCAGCGCATGCGCTGCTCTGGCGAGAAATTTAGTAGCTGGTTTAAAAGTGCTACCCAGGCCAGCCACCAGCTTGCTATTACGCGCACAAGCGCAGCTGCCATTTGGCTTCTTTCAGCACGCGCGTGAATGTCCTCCCCTACCCCGTCCCTTCTCCCACTACCTCCTCGTCAGCTTAATGCTAATCGCGGCACCCGCGCTTTACTTTAAACATTAAAAGTGAAGCGCGGGTACCGCGATCTGAAAAATTCCTAGCATTGCTTCCCTCTCCGAGTAGTTTTACGGTGTCTTCGATCATGCTCCACATGTGGTAAAAAGAAAAAAAAAATCACAAAGCCTGCACTCACCTGCGACTGTGTGAGTCTGTTAACAGCCAAGCTGTGCACTTATCTGTTTGTCTCTGTGAAGACATGTAACGTTGAGAGTAGTATGGTTGCCTTTACTGAGGTGTTACACCTCTCCTGAAATCAGTCTCTGTGCAAAATCAGGGTAAGAGGGTGATTTTAACAGGCAGATAGAGCACCCTGCCATTTCATAAATTGTATTTTTATTTTGAAAAACATCTTGTGTCTGCTAGCTTTCGATATGTGAATTTCGATGATACAGTGCACCAATTCGGCACCTAAAGGAATTAAACATTTTCTTGTGTGTGATCCTTTGGGTTAAACAGGACACAGAATAAGACTCTCATCCAGTGGCTGAATTACACAGCTTGTAACCAGGAAACCGGTGTTCAATCTAGGCTTTCCTGCTTGAACAAATTACTTTGCCGTTCTGCCTTTTCCTTGTTTTTGTAGCCATCCCGCCCTGTTGGTTATCAGGGGCCGGGCGCATACTGCTGTATGAACCCGCAGCAGATTGGGAAAAGACCTGTCAGTTATTTGCATTTATTTATGGTTTTTTTAATATAGCGCAAATTCGATCCGTAAGTATTGGAGCGCTTTACATTTTTGGTAGGCGCACGGAGATTAATTTATTCATGACGCCTGGGTGGGCGGAGTCAAGGCTGCTCTTGTTACCTCCGTGACTCTGGTTGCCGCTCCTGCTTGTGTATTGCTTCTCGCCCTTGCCCTGCTGATTTTCAGGGACGGCTGCTCGGTCTTCACAAGGGTCGGGCGAACTTTGACTCCGCTGCCTGACCTGGAACAGATCTGTTAGGCGTTTGTATTTATTTTTTTGTTTTTTTTATTATCACAAACTCAATCCGTAGGTATTGGAGCACTTTACATGTATACCGCATCCATTATAGAAGGACACATTCATGTTTGGTAGGTACGTGGATATTAAGTTATTAATAACCGGCGGAGCCAACAGGGGCGGTGCGTCCATTAGGGCGCTTGGGTGTTGCCCCACAAATTAGCGGCACTCGAGTTTACTGGTAACAACTAACAAGCGTTGCCGTCACCGTCACGTCACTCTGTCTCTCACTCACATGATTTATTTAAATGAAATCCCAGGCCACCTGAGGCACTGGCAGTCGGCTCAGAAGGGGGCGGGACAGCAGGAGTTTAGTACAAAAGTCTGATGACTGGTGATGAGTCATCATGACATCAGGTGCCGGTCGGCGGAGCGCACAACAAGAGTGCGCATGTTCTGTTTAGGGCATAAGAATTTTGCGACCAGCCCTGAACATGCGCACACTAGGCTGCTCATTAGAAGAGCGAGGGCTGTTCCAAGCCGCTCTTCTAATGAGCAGCCTAGTGCGCATGTTCGGGCTGGCTGCAAATTCTTTTAATCCCTAAACAGAACATGCGCACTACTACTGCTCAAGCCAATCCAGACGCTGCTCCAGCAGTGTCTGGATTGGCTGAGACGCAGGCGGTACCAGGAGCGAGGGTGACGTCGGAGCCTCTTCGTCGAAGTCGAGGCAGACACACCTCGTGTTCACTGCTACTCCGGCCACGGCTGCTCGTTCTCCTCCTCTATGTCCCCGAAGTGATCCTCCACCTCTCCTGGCGGCCGCTGCAGGAGGCAAAGGGAGCAGTGCAGAGTGCCTTGTACCTTCGGCATTGAAGGAGCCGCGCCTTCCCCTGCATGGGCATGGTGGAGTCAGAGGTAATGGGTAGCATTGACAGCCCTGAGGCGGTCTCCCAGAGATTCCGGTAGTGTGTGCATCGTGCATCAAATCACTTAATTAGCAACGGCACTGTGTCTGGAAGCCGGGCCCCCTGCAGGCACCTGGTTTAGTTTAGTCCGACCTACTAGACGACGAGTCACGAGTGAGTGAGTTACTATAGGTATTGGTTAATGTTTTTTTGTTCTTGTATTGTTAGTTGCTGTATATACGCAATAATATGTTCATGCGAGTGGCGGTACTCTAGTGTGCAGTGCACTGCAGTCATGGCCGTAGTGCAGTGCACAGGACTCAAGTGGCATAGATTATAGATATCCTCTCTAAAGCCATCAGCCAGCCGCCGGTAGCTCTTGAAGTCGCATTCCCACTATAAACATTAACAGTCTTTGAAGTGCAGAGTGATTCTATTACAGGACCGGAGGCTTCGTATTATGCTTCTCTTTCTATTTATTGCTACTCACAGCAGCCAATGAAAACTTTTCTTATGTAAAACAAACTACATTTCCCATGATGCATATACCACATCACTTCCTGCAGGGCCCCATAGGAGCCAGTAACACCGGAACTAGTCCTCTTTCTTTGCTGCTCACGCAGACAGTTAAGTTGAGAGCTCCGATTTTACATTGATTGTACTATGGCTTTTGTGTACTGGTGATGCAATGTTATTGTGATAACAGTTTCGTGGTGCAGCGGTAGCATTGGCGAGAGCGCCCTGGGCTTATGTAACCCTCGGGTTGAACGGTCCGATTAACGCGCGGTGATTCCCGCTGTGTGCGGAGTGATCTTGGGGGCATTGCGGACGCTTGTGGTCCGTGGCGCGAATGCGCGCATACTTGAATACTTGGTCAGTTTAAACGCGGCGCTCGTCTGCTCTGATTACCCCGATCAGCGCGTAAGCACTTCCTTCGTTCAGGATCAGCACACGGTACCGCCCCACCTTCGGTGGGCTCAATTTTATGCTTTATGTGGCGCTGAGGCTCCCCTGATATGCCGATGACGCCGGGAGCCTGTTAGTGTTGCTTTCGATCATGTTCCCACGTGCGTAGCCCAATTGGGCTGTTTTGGTAGGATTTGGGCTACGCACGTCGAAACAACCCGGTTTGATGTTGTTAGTTTCACTTTTAGGCATTTAGGCTGTGTTTTCCTTCGGAGAGCACTGCTTACGCATGGCTGGCTGCAAAAACGACCTGGGCCTGGAGGGAGCACACCTCCTTGGATCTTATTCTTGCTCTTTGGCTCCACTACGCCCTGGGGGCTGTAATAATTGGTCTACAGCTGCTGCTGAGGAGCTAGGTACCGGTGCTGTTGTGCTGTGGGTTGGCTCCCCCTTTGGATTATCCCTCCTTGCTGTTGCCTTATGAGAAAATACATTTACAAGTTTGGTTCCACTATGGATAATTGGGTGCATTACGAGGAGGATGATACCTTGTATGAAGAGGAGGTAGGGAGACCTGCCATTGAGGATAATACTGTTGAGGCCCTGGACGCTTCTGTGCAGGAGTCGGTCAACAAGGCCCTGGAAAAGACAGTTCCGGGAACTGTGCAGCAAGCTTTGGCGACTGCTTTAAAGCCTATTACTAAGCAGCTGGAGAAATTTGCGAAGAAGCATGGCTTCAATACCCAATCGGAGGGGACGTCAGGAGAACCCTGGGCTAAGTCTTGGCCGCATTCCGATTCTTATGAGTCACTTCCGCACCCGGCTAGGGAACGTGAGAGGGTACAGGATACTGACTCGGAGTCTACTGCCACCTCTTCTGACACCCCTGATGACTCCCCTCCTAAGCAGAAGTCTCGGAAGGTTAAAAATGTGGAGACTTCTTTGCCGGCTCCCACGCCCTTTACATTCAACCCCTCGGACATCGTTCACCCCAGATCCTCGGACTGGTTGCCTGCCCCGGAGGTGGCTGCGTATTTACACGAGAACTTGTGCAAGTGCTTTGATAAGGAGGTGCGCAACAGGCTGCGGTCCGAATGTCCCAGACCGGATCTCTCGGACAAGGTGGCGGAAACGCCGGACATTGATCCAAGTATGCTTACATTCCTTAAAAAGTTCGCCAAAGACGCCAAGAAGGGGATAGATCGCGCATAGCGAGGGTGCCAAGATAAGCTCCTGGACGTGGTCGGGCCCCTAGCGAAAATATTGGAGATGGCTCTGGAAGCACAGGAATCGGGGAGCATGATTGATTCCCATGTGCTGGCAGGCTGGACCCAACGGGCTATCTGCCTGCTCGGGAATGCCAACTGAGCGATTTCAACGGAGCACAGGAAGTCAATATTGATGCGCATGGACTCTAATCTTAGAGTTGGCTGCGGCGGAACCTGGGCCGTTGGCGGACTGCAACCTTTTTGGTGACCGATTCGTCAAGGACGTTGCAAAATACGTGGGCACGTTCACGACCCTGGACAAGGCTCAGGCTGGGATCAAACGCGTTTTCCACGCCAGTGTTTTCAACCGGGCCGGACGAGGTCGGGGACGCTTGTTTGGCCGTCCACATTCCCAAGGTCTTCAGCGAGGAGATTTCGGTGGAGACTGGGACTCCACCCGCGGTGGCACCTTCTACCCTACCAGGCAGCACTTCAACAAGCGGCGCTTTAACAAGGGATCCTATCTGGGAGGATTCCAAGCCACCGAGTCTTCAGGTGAGCGCTCCAGATTTATTTCCTCTTCCCTTGGGGCATTTCTATCACAATTGGGTTTAGATCTCACAAGACGCCTGGGTGTTACAGACAGTTCAGGGGTTCCACCTAGAGTTTTTTCAGACTCCCTGTCAGGTACATCGTCCCAGACAGCTTTCTTTTTCCCAACTAGAGTGCGATTTTATAGATTCAGAAATAGAAGGGTTGCTGGGAAACGCGCGATAGCTCCTTGCAACGAGGGCCCTTGCGGTTTCTGCAGCAATATTTTTCTGGTGCAGAAGAAAGGCGGTGGTTACAGGTTGGTACTCAATTTGAAAGATTTCAACCACTTTCTGACCTACAAGCACTTCAAGATGGAGGGCATCCATCTGCTGGCAGACTTACTAAAGCAAGGGGACTGGTTGGTCCGGCTGGACCTGAAGGACGCCTATCTGTCCGTACCCATATATCGCCCATTCCTTCAATTTCAATGGCGGAACCGATGGTACAAATATTTGGTCCTTCCTTTTGGACTTTCCTCAGCACCGTGGTGCTTCACCAAGGTTCTGAAACCGGTCGTTGCTTACCTCAGAGAGCAAGGGGTTCGCATGATTGTCTATTTGGATGACATGCACATCATGGCACACTCTCAGGAGTTAGTAGCGCTCCACTTGCGCATGACCACTCATATTTTGCAGAACCTGGGGTTTGTGATCAACGAACCGAAATCGGTCTTGTCTCCCACACAGCGGATAGATTTTCTGGGGTTCGTCATAAACTCGCAGACAGCCCAACTCAGTCTCCCAAATTCCAAACTTCGGGATATAAAGAAAGAGCTTTGCTCGTTCCTGACCAAACAGATGGTCTCGCTCAGGGGGATTGCCCGGATAGTGGGACTCCTTGCATCGTCCATTCAAGCGATATTTCCGGGTCCCCTGCACTACAGGGCCCTTCAGCGACTCAGAATTCAGCACTTGCAAATGGGCCTTTCCTACACGGACGTAGTCCCTCTTTCCCAAGAAGTGAGGGAGGAGATGCAATGGTGGTTAGCCCACGTCGAGGCATGGAACGGCAGAGCAATTTTTGGCTCTCTCCCAGAGGTAGTCATAGAATCCGACGCCAGCCGTTGGGGAGCGCGCTGCGGAAATATTTCCACAGGGGGACGTTGGTCCCTAGGGGAGTTAGATCTTCATATAAATTGTCTAGAGCTCTTAGCAGGTTCGTTTGCGATCCGGACGCTGGCTCCCAAACGGATCTCATGTTGCATCCTTCTTCGGATGGACAACATATCGGCGGTACGGTACATCAACAAATTAGGGGGCACGAGGTCCTCCATGTTGGTGGAGATAGCGAAAGCCTTTTGGCATTATTGCCTGAACCACCAGATCTCGGTGATAGCGGAATACATTCCGGGTCAGTCCAATGTGGTGGCGGACTGGAATTCACGCCACCTCAAGGACTACAGCGACTGGCAGCTTCTCCCACGAGTGGTCCTGTGGCTGCAGGAGATTTGGGGGATTTGCGAGATAGACCTGTTTGCCTCCAGACTGAACCGTCAGATGACGAGATTCTTCAGTTGGAGGCCGGACCCTCTGGCGACGGATGCCTTTGCGCAAGAGTGGACTCAGAAATGTAACTATGCGTTCCCACCATTCATCCTCATTCCGCGCGTATTCACTCAAGTGATGCGCCAGAAAGCGGAAGTGATATTAGTGGCTCCCTTGTGGAAGTCGCAGCCTTGGTTCCCATTGTTGCTAGAGGCGAGTTGCGACTTCCCCAGGAGGATCCCATGGTCCTCGACGATGCTCCAGGGCCCTCAGGGGGAGAGACACCCGATGGTCCTATCGGGGCACCTGTCCCTGATGGCCTGGAGACTTTCAGGCAGCGTTGGCAAATGCCAGGATTTTCGGACCAGGCTGCGAGCTTTATCAATCAAGCGTGGGCCCCCTCTACCAGGAAGCGGTATGCTTCAGCCTGGGGAGGCTGGGTTCGTTGGTGCATGGGACAACATGTGGATCCCGTGGGGGCAGGATTACCCTGTATTGTAAATTTTCTGTCAGAAAAGGCGGCGGAGGGTTTGGCGTATCGCTCGGTTAATAACTTCCGTTCTGCCATTTGGGCAGGCCACTCTCAGATTGAGGGCAAACCTGTCGGAATGCATCCTTTAATTTGTAAACTCCTAAAGGGTATCAGAGTAGCTAATCCACCCAAACCGAAGTATTCTTCATTGTGGGATGTCTCACTGGTTCTGTCTCTGTTTAATAACTGGCCGGACAACAACAGGTTGTCCAGGAAACAATTGTCGGCAAAACTGGCCATGTTGCTTTGCTTAGCGGCTTGCAGACGTTCTTCGGATGTTAAAGCACTGGATATTACAGGTAGAGTATTTACTCCGGAGGGAGTTTCGTTTTCTTTTACGTCTAGGACTAAAACAATGTCACGTAGTGTGGATTATCATGCTTTTCCCGATAATGCTAAACTTTGTGTGGTTCAATGCCTCAAGGCTTATGAAGAATGTACCAGGTCTATTAAGCCTGATGGTGTGGCACAATTGTTAATAGCTCTGCAAAAACCGTACAAACCTGTGACTGCGGCTACCATAGCCAGATGGCTCAAAGATGTTATGCAAGAAGCAGGGGTGGATACCCAAGTGTTTGGTGCACATTCTGTTCGAGGCGCCATGGCCTCTAAGACTTTCATGCTGGGTTCTACTGTACAAGATATTATGCATTCTGCAGACTGGTCGTCTGAATCAACGTTTAAGCAGTTTTATTAAAAACCGGTGGGTGATATATCCTCTGTTGTTTTTAATCAGCGTTAAACTAGCATAATACGAAGCCTCCGGTCCTGTAATACAATAAAAAATCAGCTAGCATTTGCGCCAAGAATTTTCAATTCTATTAAGGACACGGAGGCGAGGATTATCCCACCCGGTTAAATTACTGTAATGTAATTTTTTGCCCACCCGTTGTATATATTCTGATTATACAGAAGTTACGGGTTGTTTTATCTCTGTTTTTTCAGGATCTGACAAGAAGATGGATTAATCCGGTGTGCAGATTGACGTTCTTCCCAGCTGGTCTGGTGTTCTTCCACGTTGGAAGCTGTTGTTGAACTTTAATACTTATTGGACTTTTGTTCGGAGCAAAGAAAGAGGACTAGTTCCGGTGTTACTGGCTCTTATGGGGCCCTGCAGGAAGTGATGTGGTATATGCATCATGGGAAATGTAGTTTGTTTTACATAAGAAAAGTTTTCATTGGCTGCTGTGAGTAGCAATAAATAGAAAGAGAAGCATAATCCTCGCCTCCGTGTCCTTAATAGAATTGAAAATTCTTGGCGCGAATGCTAGCTAATTTTTTATTCTCTGGCAGAGTTACTCTGTACTTCAAAGAGTGTTAATGTTTATATAGCGCCGGAAATACAAACATACTGGTCTGGTGCAGTCTGCCGACAGCTAGGCCCGCCCTGCTGGATCCTGGCTGGCTCGCAGCTATATGCTTCAGAGGTGCGTGGTAGGGCCTAGCTAGGCCCTACCACGCACCTCTGAAGCACACGTAGCAGCAGTCAGGGACCCTCTGGAAGGAAAGCAGTGCCTCGAAAAATAAGTATGTATAATGTAGTTCTGCATGAGTTTATTTGAATTTTTACCGTGACTGCAGGTTGAGGAGGAAAACGGTATAAATATGTTTATCATGGCTTAGCACGGGATCCAAGCAGCGAATGCTTTCTGTCGTTGGTGCCCAGATGGGTGCCCAGATGGTCGCTCAGATGCCGGACAGAATGATTGCATCTGTTAATAACACTGTCACTTTCTCCAGGCACGGAAATTCAAGTGCTACGCTGCGCACCCTGAAGGAGTAAAATTGTTTTTTAAAAGGCTTTTGCTGGGAGGCTTTGTTTTAATGGTGTACATAATGGGTGGATTATACCGTGCTTCCTGCGTTACTACAGAAGCGTTATCCAGGCAATATAAAATGCTGCCTCATTGCTTTACAGCAGTAAAGATGTCTCGTGCAAAACAGGAGCACCACGCGCGAAAGGTAGGGGTGAAGGAGCAGGACTTGAGCTGGAATGGGCAGTAGATAAAGATGGATTAAACACACCCATTTGACGAGCGGCAATAGTAAGGTCGAGTGCAAAAGCTGATAATGGAAAAAAGTGGAGGTGCCTTTAGTTCAATTGGAAAGGAAAGACCGAATTGCAGTGATAAGCGGAGTGTGTGTTAAGGAGCCCTCGGGGATGAATGCTGGCCGAGCACGAAACTTCAGCAAAGTCGCATTTGTAGCCTTCATGGTGTCAGGCTCCAGCGGGGCGGCCTATCTGTCTGCACCAGAGTTTAGCTCAGCTAGTCGTGACTACCTAAGCCCTGCCACGCACCTCGCTTCAGAAACATCAATTTGAGTGACTGTCTGCCACAGTCCAGTCTGCACTCACTGAAGAGACAAAGTTGGGAGGTGCACTTAGGAGAGCGGAGCTCTGCCTGACCAGTGACTGGCTATACTCGTCTAGAAAATGCATTTCTATTTTCTAGTGAAAGCCAACATGTCAAAGAATTACCCCAAAATATTCCCTTTGACTACAATTAAAACACTAATCATGCATTCATTTAATCGTTTTTGTTACTTTATTCTTCAGTGAGTCTGGCCATTACGGCCATGACTGCAGTGCACACAAGTTGCGCACACACCCCCTCCAAATGTTTCTCTCCCTCCCCCTCACAGTTTCTCTCTCTGTGCCTCTCCCCTTACCTCTCCATGGCTATCTGTTACCCTCTCTCTCGCGTGTCTCTAATAGAACGTGCATTTTGGGACAGTCTGACTTCTGCTTCTGCTTGTATTGTGCTAATTTGTCAGCTTTGAGTTAACATGTTCTAACTTCTAGCAGACACCAGCTTGCCTTCTACCATTGCCAGCATCTTTCATGCCACAACATAGTTTCCAATGAAAAAGCTGGCATGTGTTTTGTTGACTACACAGAAGGCCTCCACCTTGGGGCCTTAAACCGAACAAGTAAAGAAAAAAAAAACATTTCTCTCTATATGAAATGTTATTTTTCTGAAGCTAGGCCCTGCCACTCACCTCTGAAAATCATACACGCTGCGTGCCAGCAGTTCCTAGCTTCAGAGACTGAACATTTGTAGATAGAAATGTTTCTGAAACTAGGCCCTGCGGGCACCCAGCGTGTATGCTTCTCAGAGAGAGGTGCACAGAGAGTTTTCCAGCTCTATTCTGCAGTCTCGCCCTGATGACCTCCATAAACATTATTTTTTTAATAGTTTTTTTGACATTTCTTTTTAATGTGAGAGACTAGTCTATTTCAGACATTTTGCAGAAAAAAAGGTGCTTAGTAATGTTTAATGTAATAACTGCACTTTCACAATTGCTTTATTACCTTCTTGCTTTCTCAAATTTGCTTGAAAATGCACCATTTGCCTATTCTTTTTTCAAAGTTTTCTCAGAGGGATCCCCCCCTCCCCACCCCCCACCCTCCTTAGGTTGTTTGAGCTCACTCGCTACGCTAGCTCGCCGAGGTCCACTCAGACACTAATTTTACGCCTCACCACTTTCAAATGTCACCAGCCACCACTGGGAGCCAAGGCTGGTCTCTTTACCTCTGTGACTCCGGTTGCTGCTCCCGCCTCGTGTATAGCTTGTTTTCCTAGTTATCTGGCGAATACAAAAGCGGGCTTTGCTGTCTTTCTGTTTAAAGGCTACACATAAGGGGCTCAACTGATCGAATTGTAACCAGTTGTCCAACACAATACCGGCAGAAGGGCTCAGTGAGACTTACACTTGTAAGGGGCAGAGGTTACACTCCCCGCAAGTCTGGCTCAGCCTTCATTCTTCCGAGGTGGATCAATTGAATACCATTGATTGGGTAGTAGTTATATCTGTTAACCGTGCGTAGAAATGGAGCAAATTTAATACGGAGAGCTATTTGAAAAGTATAATTTTTTTCTAATGTGCCAGATGAATGTGTCTTTATGTTCTTGGCATTTATTAGAATCTTGTAGTGTGTACATCAGGCGGGTCATGTGTCTTTGGAAAGCTAGCACCTTTTTGTGATATTGTAGTTGCATGATAGTTTTCCTTTTCCTTTCCGGGTGTTGGTCCTTGCCAGCAGTCATCACCTACTGCCAAAGACCTGCTTTTTAAAATGTATATCACCTGCCCACCTCCTTCCCCTTCCTCTACCCCCCTCACTATCGCCCTCTCTCCCTTTCGTTTCTCCCTTCCAGCCTCTCTTCCCCCATTCTCTCTTGGTCCCCCATTTCTCTCTATGCCCCCATTTCTCTCTCCCTGGGCCCCCTTTCTCTCTCTCTCCTTGGACCCCCTTTCTCTCTCCCATTTTCCCGTGACCCATAGCTTTGGCTGCAGGTGAGTTGGCACAACTCCTGTCAGAGAAGTGTCTCAATCTTGCTCTAGATTAGGTGGCACATGCCCCTGCTGGGACCATGGTCAGGCGTTTGTCTGTTACACAGTAAACCACGTCTCTGTTAAACTGTATTTTGAGAGTATTTTTAGTTATTGTGTTTATTTACTGTACCAAATGAATCATGGTGGAACCGGGAATCTTATGCCAGAGCATCCCGGGAATCCAAAAAGTAAAACTGAAAAAACACATTTTTGGGAAAAATCGCGTGATGTTGCAGAAATCGCTTCATCTCTTAGTGGTGTTTAATGTAGGTTCATGTACAAACCCCAGCCATCACATAAGGTCTCTGGAATGCCTCAGACCTGGCAGAGTCTCTTGATGCCCATGAGCAACAGTAAAGAGCATGTTCACCGCTGTAGAGAGTGACCACTTCACCATTCATCCCTTTGTGCCTTTAAACAGAGATGAATACTTCACCTTTCACCACTTTGCATCTGCAAACAAAGCTGACCACTTCACCAGCTGAACAACATTTGCACAAGCGTCGCTGACACCCCCTACTACCGATTTTATTTTTAATGTGATGCCCCAATCACTTCAAGTACATTTGTTGTGATCGATAGCCCATGTCACCTGCTATACATTCAATCGTACATTTTTAGATCCTTTTTTGTATTATTATTCATCCATACACACTCCTTTACGTTAAAATAGCCATAGCTTTACTGTACAGTTGCAAGAATAGCCTATAATATGGTATTGTGTGTACTTTGTTAAATAATCACTCCACTGCAAACAAAAAACATTGATCAAAAACCCTGCCATTTACAATACGAGTAGCTCCAACTCCAACAAATGTGAAACCTATTGCATTGCAAATGCTTGTTATTTCTGTATCCTGCTTATTTCGCCTATCTTTTTTTTGTGGTTGTGCCCTCTGTGACTGTACCACGCCCGTCTTTTAATTTCTGTTTTCTGCTTATCTCGCCTTATCTGTTTTTACTGTACTTGTGCCCTGCTCTGTTTTTCATCCTGTTTTCCTGCCGCTACTGCCCCTGCGGCCCCTCCCCCCTGACGGCCCCCACTCCCGCCTCCCAACTGCACGTCCCTCCCCCTTCCCCGTTTAATGGCGGCTGCTGCGCAGTCACGCCGCTGGGGCAAGGAGGGTGGAGGCGTCAGTGGTAGATGGTTGAAGATCCAGGGTCCCTGACCACGACCAGCGCCAGGGACCCTGGATCTTCAACCATCCACCACTGACTCCTCCACCCTCCTTGCACTCAACTCCAGTCAGAACAACAATTGCCAGCATGCCACACCGAACACGACCCACGGCCAGTTCTCCTGCTACAACTGACGCCACTCCTTCACCACCATCCAGATTGCCAACACCACCGACGCCCTAATATACATCTTCCTCAACGTGCACTCCGTGCACCGACACGCCGTGGAAATCTGGAACCTCCTGGACTCTCTCTTGCTCCGTCACCTCAGCCTCCGACATCGCCACTGCCATCCCGGATGGAGACTAGATCCAGAGAAAAGACCGCCTCAACCACTCGGGAGGAAGCATCGCCGTCATGTACAAAAAATACCTCCGCCTCATCACCTCCAGCAAGAACGTCCCCACCGCAGAACACCTGCACTTCGAGGTCCAGAACAGCCCCAACTCCACACTACGCAGCACCCTCGCCCACAGACCCACCAGGCCCGAGGACCCTTCGCCGACACCATCACCGACCTCATCGCACCCCATGCCATAGCCACCACGGACTACACACTCATCGGAGACCTGAACTTCCACCTCGACAACCTGAGCAACCACAACTCCACCACCCTCCGCGGCAACCTTGCCAACATCGGACTGAAACAACTCATCACCACACTGACCCACAAGGCAGGACACACTCTAGACCCTATCTTTGCTGGAGGTATCAGCGTTCATTTCAGCCACACCATGTAACCCCCTTGGACCGACCACTGCGTTCTCTTCCTCGTCAACAAACCCAAGCCACCCAAATCTGCTCCATACCCTCCGTGAAGAAACTGGAGCAGAGTCACCGAGGAACAACTCCACTCCACTCCACCCTCAGTGGCAACACTCCTACCGCTGCAACCAACGCTAACCTTGCCGCAATGGAATTCCACACTTGGATCGCCAACTGCGCAGACAAACTCGCCCCACTACACAACTCTGACAAGCAACGCCCTAGGAAAGCCGCCTAGTTCACCACCGATCTCCAAGAGGCCAGACGCACCTGCAGAAGAACTGGAGAAACAGCAAAGCACCGGAAAACTACACCACCTACAAGGACGCTATGACAGAATACCATCAACGCATCAGAACCACCAAAAGAACCTTCATACACAACAGAATCGTCGCCAACTCCAGCAACTCCAAGGAACTCTTCAGCCTCATCCAGGAATTCACCAAACCCGCAGCGAAGCCACAGACATCACCCCCTCCCAGCACCTATGCGACAGAGTCGAATCCTTACTTCCACCTGAAGATAAAAAACCTCTCACCATTTCAACTACCTCATGCTCGACCCCACAGTCAGCCCACCCTCCAGCAACCCCAGCTAACCCACCATCTTAACCTGGACACCAAACACGACCGAAGAGACCATCACGACCATGAAAGGCTTCCACTCCAGGGCCCCCACGGACCCCTGCCCACCTCACATATACCACAGTCGCCATCGCACCCATATTACAACGCACCATCAACACCACCTTCAAGACCAGCTCCTTCCCCGATGCCTGGAAATGCGCAGAAGTCAGGCCCCTGCTCAAGAAGTTGACAGTGGACCCGACTGCCTAAAAAAATAAGGACCCATCTCGCTCCTCCCCTTTGCGGCAAAAGTCACTGAGAAGATAGTCAACGCAGAACTAACAGGGTACATAGAAGACAGCGCCATCCTCGACCCCTCACATTCGGGCTTCCGAAGCAACCACAGCCCGAGACCGCCCTACTCGCAGCCACCGACGACGACATCTTTCTCCATGACCGCACCGCAGCCCTAGTTCTATTTGACCTGTAAGCAGCCTTCAACACAGTCCCCCACCTCACACTCGCAGCCAGACTACATGACGCCGGCATACATGGCACCGCCCTCGACTGGATCTGATCCGTTCCTCGCCGGCAGAAGCCAAAGGATCAGACTGCCACCCTTCCTCTCCCAGCCCATGGAAATCAACTGCGGAGTCCCACAGGGTTCATCACTCAGCCCCACACTCTACATGGCTCCCCTCGCCGCCATCGTACAACAGCACGGCCTCAGCATAGTCTCCTACGCCGACAACACCCAGCTCATCCTCTTCAAAAACCCCACCACCACCAGACTCAAATTTCTGGAAGGAATGCAGGACGTCACTGCCTGGATGAGCAACAGCTGCCTGAAACTCAACTCAGAGAAGACAGAAGTCCTCATCCTCGGAACCACCCCATTTGCATTGAACGACACCTGGTGGCCCACCGCCCTCGGTACCCCCCTCCCCTGCGGACCATGCCCAAAACCTCACCATCTTCCTTGACTCCACCCTCTCCATGAACAGATAAATCAATGCCGCCACCTCCACCTTCTTCCACATCCTCCGCAAGACCTTCAAATGGATACCCCTGAGGCAAGGAAGACGGTCACCCACGTACTCATCACCAACTGGCTGGATTACGGAAACTCCCACTGCCCCGGCATCAACAAGCCTCTACTCCGCAAGCTCCAGATGATACAGAACACCGCCGCCAGACTCGTCCTCTGTATCCCTCGACACTAACACATTAACCAACACCTGCGCAAGCTCCACCGCTCCCCGTTGAGAAAAGAATCACCTTCAAGATACTCATCCACGCCTACAAATGCCTACACCACACCAGACCCCAATACCTCAACGACAGAATCACCCTCCACGTACCCAAAAGAAACCTACGTTCTGCCAACCTCCTCGCCGAAACCCCACGCATCCGCAGAGCCAGAACAGGAGGAAGATCATTCTGCTACATCGCGGCCAAGACCTGGCATGAGCTCCGCATTGACATCAGATGCGCCCCTTCTCTGAACCCCTTCAGGAAGGCTCTGAAGACCTGGCTCTTCGACTGATATGGAACTGCTGACCCCACCCCTCCCCCATTGCCTTGAGACACTCACAGGTGAGTAGTGCGCTTGAAATTCCCCATATTGATTGATTGTTTGCATTGTCCAGCATTCCGTCCATCAATTTTTTTTTTTTGCATATGTCATCCTAAGTGGGAAGGGTATGCCCAGACGTGGGTCCCATGCTCACTACACCACTGGATTCAAGCTAGCCTGGCTGATGAAGGGTGATGCCCTGAAACCGGCCCCAAGATGCTTGTTTCTGGTCCAGTGAGGACCAGGCTTGACAGTTCAGGCTAGACTGTTCCCATAAGGAACAGGGTAAAGACTGATTTGCATATGGCTAGGTCCAAACTGGGGTGGTGTGGTGAGGAACAGAATGATGGATTAAAACCCTTGTGACTGGGAGTGAATGTTTGCATTGTCCAGCATTCCGTCCATCAATTGTTTCTTTTGCCTATGTCGCCCTAAGTGGAAAGGGTATGCCCACTTAGGGTCCGGTGCTCACTACACCATAAGAAACCGGGTCAAGACTGATTTGCATATGGTTGGGTCCAAACTGGGGTGGGGTGGTGTGCAAAATAATGATGGATTAAACCCAGAGCCTAGTGACTGGGGGTGAATGTTTGCATTGTCCAGCATTCAGTCCATCAATTGCTTCTTTTGCTGACTGTGTCTACAGCCCACACAGTGGGGGCCCACACTGTAGGCATCCTGACCGTGCTCCCCTTGTTGGTTCTCCCCGTGCCCCAATTTGGCTTTTGGACACTTTGCAGCATCCTCTGGCTCCTGCAACAACCCCCACACCCACATGGCAAAGCGGGCCTCTTCAATTTACAGGAGGCACTGCATGCGGTTATGCCTCATGTCCCACATTAGGCTTTAGTATGAAGCACACCGCATATGGAGACCCCGATGGCAGCAGGGTATTTTTTTTCTTTATTCCTTCCACCATGGTCCACTTGATAGTATTGGTGGTAAGCACACCACACATGGTGACCCCCTTATGGGATACTAAATAGCATTCATTATTTACCGGGTCTGACTGGGCTGCAGTGCATATATAAGCATTTTCACCAAAGGATGATTGAGAGCAACTATGAAGATTACGTGTACCCCCAGAGGTGGCGGTCACAATGTACATTGATAAGTGAAATAAGAGACTCATGACACAAAAGCGTTCGCACATAATGAAATCTCAAGGAGACTAAATACTGAATCATGTCCCCCACAAGGGAGTAAACAGAAATGCTGTTTTTTTCCACCCTCGGCTGTCCTACCACCGCTCTCTGTTTGCATATTACTAGACACAATGCTCTATGCTCTTTCAGCTGGGCACCACGACATGGTACATGAGCATGGAGAGTGATCTTCACAATTTTGCACCATAGGTAAGCATGATTAATACATGGTAAAATAGAGCACACGTTGTACTATGTTTCTTAACTATTGAAGATGGTCACACCACATTAACATGATCATTTTTTCACAGTTAACAAATCCCTCTGAAGGGAAGAGGGTCGTTGAACAATTGACCGCCTTGTTCCAGTAGTGGCCAGTATATTCTTTCTTACTCTTATCACATATGCAGAGTGACTTTTCATTTTGGGTCCTGACGAATGCCTTCGGATCCCTACTACTGGGTCCTGACTAATGCCTTCGGATCCCTACTACTGGCAGAAACATGTTGACCTTATAAACTAGGGTATATCTGCTGAATCCCTAGCCCTCTTGCATTTTAATCATGTCCTTGTGACACCACCTAATAAAATTTCAGTGGATCCAAAGAGACATTTTAAAATCACTTATTTACTTTCTCTGCACTCTGCCCCTCATTCATCTGTATTCTCTTACGCTCATCTTTTGAGAAAACACCAATCAATCAATGCATTTGTAAAGCGCACTACATACCCGTGAGGGTCTCTAGGCGCTAGGGGGGGGAAGCCGCTACTGTTCGAAGAGCCAGGTCTTGAGAAGTCTTTTGAAGGTCAGAAGGTCTTCGGTCTGCCGTAGGTGGATGGGGAGGGTGTTCCATGTCTTGGCGGCGAGGTGGGAGAATGATCTGCCACCGGCGGTCACTCTTCGGATGCGGGGGACAGTGGCAAGGACGAGGTCTGCGGAGCTCGCGGGTGGGGGTGTAGAGGCTGAGTCGGCTGTTGAGATACGCTGGTCCAGTGTTGTGGAGTGCCTTGTGTGCGTGGGTGAGGAGTTTGAAGGTTATCCTCTTGTTGACAGGGAGCCAGTGCAGGTCTCTCAGGTGGGGTGTGATGTAGCTGTGGCGAGGGATGTCGAGGATCAGGTGTGCGGAGGCGTTCTGGATGCGTTGGAGCCGTTTCAGGAGTTTGACCGGGGCGCCAGCGTAGAGTGCGTTCCCGCAGTCCAGTCTACTGCTGACGAGGGCCTGGGTGACCGTCCTTCTTGTTTCGATGGGGATCCACTTGAAGATCCTGCGAAGCATGCAGAGGGTGTTGGAGGAGGAGACAGCATTGACCTGCTTCGTCATGGAGAGAGTAGAGTCGAGGATGACCCCTAGGTTGTGTGCGTGGTCGGTGGGTGTTCCTAGTGCAGTCTGCCACCAGGAGTCGTCCCAGACCGAGGGGGTGGATCCAAGGGTGAGGACCTTCATCTTGTTCGAGTTCAGCTTCAGTCGGCTGTTCTTCATCCAGTCGGCGACGGCCTTCATTCCTTCGTGGAGGTTGGTTTTGGTGGTGTGGGGATCCTTGGTGAGGGAGAGGATCAGCTGGGTGTCGTCGGCGTAGGAGATGATGTTAAGGTCATGCCGTTGTGTGACGTGGGCGAGCGGTGCCATGTAGACGTTGAACAACGTTGGGCTGAGTGATGAGCCTTGGGGTACGCCACAGATGATCCCGGTGGCTTCGGAGCGGAAGGGGGGGAGGCGGACGCTCTGTGTTCTGCCGGAGAGGAAGGAGGAGGTCCAGTCCAGGGTCTTCTCTTGGATTCCGGTGTCGGAGAGGCGCGTTCGTAGTGTGCGCTGGCAGACCATGTCAAAGTTGGCTGACAGGTCCAGGAGGATGAGGGCGGCAGTTTCTCCGTTGTCTAGCAGGGTCCTGATGTCATCGGTGGCGGCGATGAGGGCAGTTTCTGTGCTGTGGTTGCTGCGGAACCCGGACTGGGACGGGTCCAGGATGCTGTTCTCCTCGAGGAAGCTGGTCAGTTGTTTGTTGACTGCCTTTTCGATGACCTTTGCCGGGAACGGGAGCGGAGAGATGGGTCGGAAGTTCTTGAGGTCCTTGGGGTCCGCCTTGGGCTTCTTGAGTAAGGCGTTGATCTCTGCGTGCTTCCAGCTCTTCGGGAAGGTTGCGGTCTCGAAGGAGATGTTGATGGTTTTCTGGAGATGGGGTGCGATGGTGCTGCTGGATTTGTTGAATATGTGGTGTGGGCAGGGGTCTTCCGGTGATCCGGAGTGGACGGTGTTCATGATCTTGATGGTGTCGTCGTCATTGATGTTGGTCCAGGTGAGCAGGTGGTTGGTGCGTGTGGTGGTCGTGGGAGTGGGGGTCTCCGTGGTTGCCGGGGTGGTGATGGCGTTGAAGCTGTTGTGGATGTCCGCGATCTTGCGATGGAAGAAGGTGGCCAGCGAGTCGCACAGGTCTTGTGAGGGTGGGATGTCGTTGGGGTTGGAGAGTTCCTTCACAATGTTGAAGAGCTCTATGTGTTGTGTGCATTGTTGTCTAGGCGGTCTTTGAAGGAGGTCCTTTTGGCGGATCTGATGCGGTGGTGGTGTCTGCGGGTGGCGTTCTTGTGGGCTGTGTAGCTTTCCAGAGTTAATTTATGGATCAAGTTTTTTTTCGAGTTTTCGGCAGGTTCGTCTGGAGGTCTTCGGTGAACCAGCTGGCTTTCTTGCTGGTGTGGGTGTTGGAGGGCTTCTTGAGCGGGTCGAGGGTGTTCCTTCCCTCGGGGAGTCGTTGCCCACACTACGGTGTGAGGAGGGAAACTATATGATGAAGCATGCCACCTAACGATGAGTGAGGGTTCTTGTTCTGAATGGAATTTCTCCCTCCTTCTCCCTTTACAGTACTCAGACTCTATTTTTCTTTCTCTTCTTCTCTTTGACACGCAGCCAGACAGACATTTGTGTGTGTAGGAATTCTCTCGAGGGATCAGTACCCTCTGGCTTACACAGATCCCCCTTTTTGATCCCAAGTGGGTTTATGATGCTGTGAAAACATTTACACTAAATTGTGCTGTTGTAACCTTTCAACAACTATGTATCCACTCCTATGTTAATATAGTTTATCATGCTTTGTTAGGCACCATGTGTTGTTTGCGGAACACTTGTATAAAAAAAAAAAAATATAAAACAAAATTATATGCAACCGGTCAATTTTTTTTTTAGATGGAAATTTTTACCAGCATATAGCAGTCACATTGAGGCGACTGCATGTTTCTTTTTTTCTTTTATTTTGGTGGCATATGCTTGGAATACATAACATAAGAGCAACCATCAATCCTCCTAACCAAGGACATACATAGGTGGCTTTGCTAGTGCTTGATTCACAAGAAACTAGATTTTTTTTTATCTGGTAAAAACAGTATTTTCCTTGGCATTAAGGGGGATATGTATAAGAACTGCTGTTAACTAACGCTTACACTAGTTAGCAGCAGTTTCTTAACGCGGCCTATCACAAAAAACAATCGACCTGTTTGCGATGTATTTACAATACATCGCTACTTGGCGATAGTTCCAGGTAGCTGTGGTGAAAACTGCTGTTAACACTAGCGTGAAGGCTAGACAAATTCTGGCGTGAGCGGGCGAAAAATGACAAAAGGCCAATTTACGGGCAAACAACTCATGTTAGTCATTCCAACATGAGTTTTTTGGCCTCTAGAGGCCACAAAAAGCCTATAAGTCCACCACCAATGAAAAATAGGGAGCAAAACCAATGGAATGCAGATTGGAGCAGCCAGGGCCAAGTGCAGCACAGATCAGCAACTCCCCCAATCTACCCAACAGCCATGATGGCCAGCCAGAGTCCCAGGGGTAGAGGAATTCCAGGGCTACAATCATGAAAAGAGGCACATCGCTGGGCAAAACCAGTGATGCACCATTTATCATTGCGCACTCCTTGCAATACCATGGCATCCAAAACCTTGAAAGCGCGGACAGTCCCCAGGGCCCAAAGGCCTGCGTTTGTGCCCCGGAGTGGGATGCGGGGATGCTGTGTAGTTGCTGGCACATGGTGGTAAACATTGAGGTGATGGCGATCACCCTTACCTGGTGGTGAAGTCTGCCAGGTCGCATAGAGACACGTTGCTGACCTGTGTGAGAAGACCACCTGGTGCCCCTTGGAGCTGTGAACAGTAGAGGCGCTCCTGCGCACCAACATTGGGAGGTCTGCATCGCATATCACGTGCCACCACTACACCGGGGTGCACAGAAGAGATAACCAATGGAGGGCCACACCTCTCTGCATCACAGGCTGGAGGATGTTGCGCTGGAACAACGCTGTGGAGGGTGAGGCCCCTGAGCTGCGCTGAACTTGTGTGGCGGGAGCGCTGCAACTTCATGCCTAAGGGGGCCCTGTTGCATCACCTGCATCCGGAGGTTCCCCAGTGAACTTGGTGTCGACTTCTGTACCCTGGCTTGTGAAATCCTGCCTGGCTGAGGCTCCTGCTGGCTGAGTCACAAATTTGGAGAGAGAGCAGTGGATTGTGCCATGATGTCAATGTCCAGGTGAGGAGAAGGTAGGACGTGTAGAGGAGGAGGCACGGGGGGTCGAGTCGGACCCAGGCCTAGCACCTGTGGGTGACAAAGCCCCAGTGGCAGCTCATTCGCGTTGCCCCACTGCTTTCAAGGAAACATAACATGCTGATAACTTACTGATGCACTCATGCTATGTTTCCTTTGCGGGCGGGAGGGTGGGTGGGGCTGCACTACCCAGGGAGCACGGCATGGGCGGAGTGGTATGCCCTCTCAAGTGTGCAATGACTGGTCGGCCCATTCAGGTCGCCCAAAGCAGTTATGCGCACATCCCTGTTCGCAATGAAGGCTGCATTACAGCCTGCATGTAGAACTGCCCACCCCTCCAGCCACTGGCTGAATGCCTTGGCACGGCGCATTGCAGTGTTTTGATTGTCTTAGGGTAGGGAGCCTGGCTGCCTGCTTCCTGTTCCCGGAAGCAGACTCAGGAGAGCAGGAACTCAGAAGACGTGGGAACCGGCCTCGAGGTAAGAGAAAAAATATATATATATATATACAGTCCATCCTCCCCTCCCCCCCGCTCTGTCCAGGGTCCTTTCCTGCATTTCTTGCCTCCCAGCTGTCCAGTCCCCCATGCAGCACTACATAATGGCACCCGCTGTGCAGCCATGCGCAGTGGGCGTACCACTGTTGCGCCAAAGGCAAGCCCGTCTGCGTCCGTCCACCCCTGGACTGTGCCCAGCTCCAAGGACCCTTGCTCTCAGACACTCCACCGCTACGACACCAGCACCCTCCTTGCCATCAACCCTGGACGCCATACCGCCTGCCATCTAGCAACACTGTGGAATTCTCTTGCACCCTACACTGTTGAAACTGCAAACGCACCTTCTGTGACATCAGTACACCAGCGCCTCCTACCGCCCAGCTGAACAGCGCTGCCGACCAGCTCAACTGCATCCTCCTCAACGTGTGGTCCCTCCACAAGCATGCAACAGAAATCTGGGACCTCCTCTACGCCACCTCTTCAGACATCGCCTTCTTCACGGAAACCTGGAACAACCTCTGCTCTGCTCTGGACTGGACATCGCCATCACCATCCACGACGGCTACAAATTCACTCACACAGACCACCCCGAGCCAGGGGGTGGCCTTGCTATTGTCTGGAAAAGGCACACTCCGACTGACCATGCACACTTATGACCCAATGGTGACCATGGCACACCTCCACTTCCAGATCCGTACCAACCCCAACACCACCCTCCGTGGCACCCTCATCTACAGGCTCCCTGGGCCATGAACCCCTATTTACCTACGCCATTGTAGACCTCATCGCACCCCAGGCTCTCCCATCCACCGACTACATCCTACTCAGAGAACTTAAGTTCCACCTGGACAAACCTAGTGACCAGACACCACCCCCCTCCTGGGGAAACTCACAAACATCAGACTCAACCAGCTAGTCATCACACCAACCCACATAGCCTGGCACACACTCGAACCTGACTTTTCCACCAGCGGGAACTGCAACTACAGCCACACTAATATATATATATCCCCAACAAAACACTGTTGTCCCCTTGAAAGAAGCCCACGCAACAGGAAGGTAGGTTCTTTGCGTTTAATATCAAGTAAGCTGCAGCCTCGAAGTTGAAATCTTCCACCTATTATCAGAGTCTCATTGCCGACGCATTTCGTGCGCATCTCGCACTGCTTCATAGGCAGACTTGTAGCAACAACACCGAGCACATCACCAGCACCTGGAAAATCTTGTGACGCTCGCCCCAGTGGGCGGGGACAGTCGAGCTGCCTGCTGGTCTTTGTGGTGCCGGGCAAGTATTATTCTAGTGAATTGTCTGTGCGCTGCCACCATTCATAAATATAAATGCAAGTGGATCGGTGAATAGTCCCACACATCAGATGCAGCACCGTATGACTTACTTCACGCTCCTCCCTGCTCCTATATGCTGACATCGTTTGGCGCCAACAAAGATCCGTGAAAAACGGCGGGGCCTCTTTCGCGGCAGGACTGGCCGCTACAAATCCAACAAAAAACTGTTGACTCGCAAGATTGCCCGGACTTCACTGGCTCTGCTGTGGCACTTTATTTTGGTTTCCAAGGTGTTGAAAGGTCTGGGCCTGCTGCGGATATCCTGAAGAGATGAGGCGATTGTGAAGTTATTAACCTCATGCTGGACAGTGTGCACTGTCACTGCTGCCCCCCGCCGCAAGGAATCCTGGTCTCTGGGGCTGAAGCGGTTAGGGAACCCGAGGAGGGGCTTATTGTTTTGGAACTTACAAGCAGGAAAATGTGGTTTGAAATTACAGGCTGATGGGCTCCTGGAGCTGGGAGCCTGCTTCAGTCTATCAGTTTGGCAGAATATTTTGCAACGCAGCGTGCTGAGCAGGGGAAGCCCATTAATGGCTGTATTGTTTAAAGAAATATGGAGTTGACAGCTTTAAGTCTTATCATGAACTGTTGGTGTTTATTTCAGAGACTACTGATCCCACAATGCTATTTTGACACCACGTGAAGCCGCACCTGTTGGCAATAAAAGGTACTAGTGAAATACATCAGAAGTCTGTTGCCGTTTATCATGCTGCCACCCATGCCTGTGATCAAGGACGTACAGAAAGTCTGAACTGTTGGTGTTTATTTCAGAGACTACTGATCCCACAATGCTATTTTGACACCACGTGAAGCCGCACCTGTTGGCAATAAAAGGTACTAGTGAAATACATCAGAAGTCTGTTGCCGTTTATCATGCTGCCACCCATGCCTGTGATCAAGGACGTACAGAAAGTCTGAAACGCGTAAGGCAAGTTTGATTGACCCGTGCATCAGCTAACTGCGCTGCTGCCTTAATTACGGAGGTTGCTGATGGAGAGTGCGTCCTAAAGCTTTGGCACTTGTGAACCCTAATAAATTACACGGCAAGCCTGCCGTGGGGACTGCACCACCGCGGACGAAAGCGGGCTGATGGGCTCCTGGAGCTGGGAGCCTGCTTCAGTCTATCAGTTTGGCAGAATATTTTGCAACGCAGCGTGCTGAGCAGGGGAAGCCCATTAATGGCTGTATTTTTTCAAGAAATATGGAGTTGACAGCTTTAAGTCTTATCATGAACTGTTGGTGTTTATTTCAGAGACTACTGATCCCACAATGCTATTTTGACACCACGTGAAGCCGCACCTGTTGGCAATAAAAGGTACTAGTGAAATACATCAGAAGTCTGTTGCCGTTTATCATGCTGCCACCCATGCCTGTGATCAAGGACGTACAGAAAGTCTGAAACGCGTAAGGCAAGTTTGATTGACCCGTGCATCAGCTATCTGCGCTGCTGCCTTAATTACGGAGGTTGCTGATGGAGAGTGCGTCCTAAAGCTTTGGCACTTGTGAACCCTAATAAATTACACGGCAAGCCTGCCGTGGGGACTGCACCACCGCGGACAAAAGCGGGCTGATGGGCTCCTGGAGCTGGGAACCTGCTTCAGTCTATCAGTTTGGCAGAATATTTTGCAACGCAGCGTGCTGAGCAGGGGAAGCCCATTAATGGCTGTATTGTTTAAAGAAATATGGAGTTGACAGCTTTAAGTCTTATCATGAACTGTTGGTGTTTATTTCAGAGACTACAGATCCCACAATGCTATTTTGACACCACGTGAAGCCGCACCTGTTGGCAATAAAAGGTACTAGTGAAATACATCAGAAGTCTGTTGCCGTTTATCATGCTGCCACCCATGCCTGTGATCAAGGACGTACAGAAAGTCTGAAACGCGTAAGGCAAGTTTGATTGACCCGTGCATCAGCTAACTGCGCTGCTGCCTTAATTACGGAGGTTGCTGATGGAGAGTGCGTCCTAAAGCTTTGGCACTTGTGAACCCTAATAAATTACACGGCAAGCCTGCCGTGGGGACTGCACCACCGCGGACTAAAGCGGGCTGATGGGCTCGTGGAGCTGGGAGCCTGCTTCAGTCTATCAGTTTGGCAGAATATTTTGCAACGCAGCGTGCTGAGCAGGGGAAGCCCATTAATGGCTGTATTGTTTAAAGAAATATGGAGTTGACAGCTTTAAGTCTTATCATGAACTGTTGGTGTTTATTTCAGAGACTACTGATCCCACAATGCTATTTTGACACCACGTGAAGCCGCACCTGTTGGCAATAAAAGGTACTAGTGAAATACATCAGAAGTCTGTTGCCGTTTATCATGCTGCCACCCATGCCTGTGATCAAGGACGTACAGAAAGTCTGAAACGCGTAAGGCAAGTTTGATTGACCCGTGCATCAGCTAACTGCGCTGCTGCCTTAATTACGGAGGTTGCTGATGGAGAGTGCGTCCTAAAGCTTTGGCACTTGTGAACCCTAATATACAATATATTTTTTTTTTTCATGCAAAGGACACCCGCACTCTGGAACTTTATAAGTTATTTCAAATTTTATTAACAGAGCCCAGTCTGTCACACCAAAGCGTTTCGGCCGAACCGAAATGGTAGGTGGCACTACTTTTTGCAACTGTTTTAGGCCACTTCCTGTGCATCCTACATTCCCATAGGTTTCTGGGATTTGTAGTTCAATAGTATTACAAAAACAGAACACCTTGTGACAGTATCGTTTTGAAAACAGTAAACACAATAATCTTTCATTTCACTAATACCGGTGTTATTTTGGGTGTGATTCACTAATAGCTGGTCACATTTAAGCATGATTGTAGTTTTTAATCGATTAAATTAATAAAGTATTAGTAACGATGTCTATTTGCATCGCAATCTTGATATTACAATGTATAGTATATTGTTAGTGGGTTGTTTCTCATTAATGCATAGTGGTCCAGGTCTCATAAGATGGAATGGAAAGTAGGGGTAAAGTACCCGTGATAGTTCTATTCCGTTATAGTTCTTATACTCAATGGAAACGATAACATTTAGATAGGGATCTTAATAGTTTAAAGGATCAAGTCTCTTTTACCAATACCACAGTTCTCAGATCATATGTTCTTTCATCAGCTTTTCCCAAGAATCGTTCTTTGAAGATTTTTCGGAGTTTTCCTCTTCTTCTTCTTATCATTATCCATGAGAATAGTATTGTATTCTTTCATAGGTGAACGTAAAGTTCTTCATCAGCGTTCATCCCTCTCGGGCTCTTTGTTCGAAGCCTAATGATATATTTAGATTCAAGTTGTCGAAGTTTCTTTTTACGGTCGCCTATATATAGGCTAGCCTTCGCCACTGCAATCCTTCAGCTAAACAGACCCGTAAATCGGTGCGAAGATTTTCTTTATTTAATACCCTTCGTGTCCGCCATGAGGCGTTTCGGCCTTCAGGAGGCCTTGATCACATGAAGCTTGTGGAAGAAAGTGCAAAATTTAAAGTGCTACGTGCGTGCAATCGTAATTGACATAGAGCACAGGACAAATAGACATAGAGGAAACATTCGTGAGTACTAGGCAAGTGCCTACGTTCAGAAATGCTAACACTATTGACACAAATTATAAACTATACATAATAAACATTGCTTCACGAATATTAGGCACATTTGAAAATTATAATAAACTTCAAGGAATTTTTTAAATATCATAAAAATACCTGAAACTTTCAATTATTGCTTAAAACGTAATTAAAATGTGGTAAAACCCAAGTGGGTGATGACACATCGTAATAAGCAAAAGGGAAAACTAATCAATAATTGTTGCACATGATTAGGCTAAAAACTTCTCAATAAAACCAATCGGGACAAATATTCATAAATGCATAGAATAGAGTGTCAATTTATTCATACATGTATAGAATACAAAAGGCAATCAAAAATAAGCATAACAACTTTACATGATAAAGTTTCTATTTACAGAATTGCCACTGACCGAATAAATAGCCTAAAGTGCTAGTTCAAGAACGAACAACATATATAAATATATATAGATATAAAGAGAGAGGGAGAGAGAGAGAAGATTCTGTCAAGTGGATACATTTGTTGCAAGATCATTTGTACAATGGCAGTAGTGCGTTAGGACCACAGTGCCATGGGATACACTAGAAAACTACAGAAGGGCTCAAGATTCTTTCCAACACCAGTGCCTGACTCCCTAAGAAGTTCTTAATGGTGAATTATTCAAGCACCATCAACAGTTCACTCTTTGTAACAACCTATGTAACAACATGAACATATAGTTAATATGTGCATGCGTGGTTGTGCCTGTTTCTTGTGCTTTCTGCAATATGTGTGTCCATGTGCTGGGAAGCCCTACACTACATCTCTACCTTGCCTCCAATCCTCATTCACAGCACCCATTTTTTTTCAAGACAGGGTAATCTACAAACAATGTGTTTTCCATCACTCACCTGTAGGATACCCAGGAAGCTTAGCTCATCCAGAACATGTGCTATATAAAATTATTTATATGAAGTAACTTTTTACTCCACAATCAGGAAAGTGAATTAATCCTTACAAGAGGTGTGGAGAGTGCGGCACAAAAACTTATATAACACAATACAATGTAATTGTAAGGAGAGGAATGTCCACCGCATGATGTATGGTATGTACCCCTGCCAGGAGTGGCCCAACCTCATGTGATTTTGGCAGTCTAACATTTTACTAGCCCATTTAACACACTAATCCGTCATACGTGCTTCAGTTCTGCCTATGGTAATGCCACGGTCTAAAACCTATTCTGTGACCTCGTGTCAACATGGACTGCTTTCCATGTTCTATGTTGTAGACCTGAAGCGGTTGTTGCTTCATACTAAGTTTTGTCAATTAATAGCCCTGAACAGACCTTTTTCTATGTTGTTAGTGATGGAGAGGAGTGCAGCTACCGGCCCTATTCATATAAAGTTCCACTGCACAAAACACCCGGACCCTTGGGCTGACTTTCAGTGTTTGTTTTGCTTGCATGTCTAAATCGTGTAAGTGTAGCACACATATGATTGCTAGACAGTATTGTTGCTGGGACTAACGGTATCCATTTTGGATTGCCACTGGTTTAGAATGGCACAATATAGAGGGTGAATACACCTGTCATAGAGGGTGGAAGTGTGTTCCCTGCATTCCTGTGGCTGTATGATGGGGACCCAGACACTGAAGGGAAGGAGAATTATGACAGGACTACCTTTAGAAATTCTCTGCATACCTTTTAGGTTGAGATTGCTGATTAGATATTGCTATGCAATACCATTTAGTAAATGGTTGAGAAATGGGGTGAGCAAGCTGATTCTGTTAAGGGTGAGAAGGTTTCTAGGCTGGGCCTTTCCTTTCGTCTGTCTGATTAGTGCTTCAGGAAGGCTCACAATCGATAGGTGCAGAGTCCACACTTCAATATGCCTCTGTTTTGGACACTCCAGCTTGCAGCTAATGTCATCACTACTGATGTAAGAACCAGCTCCTCGCAGATAGGCTGTGTCTGTGCTATAGCTAGATAATGATACTTGAAAGGGAACCAGTCCAAATGGAATCGATGACCCTAGACAGTAGATCCACATCTGTTGTCTGAAAAAGAGATAAAAAAGTGAAGCCCAAACCACCCTACTGGAGTACAGTTAAAAATTCTCCTTGACCAAGAAAGGGATTGCTCTCAAGTGTATTTGAAGTGATATGAATTCTGGGATTTCCCAGATCTGCAGGGATTGGATTTCTAACCCGCAAGTACAAGGACTTAGTTCAATATACTATGCTGAGGAATAAAAACTATTTGGACTGTAGCCCTGTCACTAACCCACCAAACAGTCCTGTGTGGGAAGTGTTGCCAGGTTACTTATCAGCCCTGTTACAGGGACAAAGTGGTAATCCAAATATCCTTTAGTTATTGAACACCACAATGAAGCATAGTACTAGGAGCAACAAAGATTTGTCCGCGCAACACATCGCAAATCATCTCTAGTTCTTTTTCGACCCTTTTGTTGAGATATGGAAACTAAACTCTGTCACTAAGAGCTCTTTTGGGGGTAACTATTCCTCGATGTCCCTCATGGGCGATGTCGATCCATTGTCGTAGACTTTTGGGAATCACAATTTATGTACCTCGCAGAAAGAGGCCTTCTTGAGTCACTGAAATTTAATTTCTTACACTTTTGAACTTAAAGTACTCACTGACATCAGTGAGTGATCTAGAGTGCTGGCCCCACGAATGAGGAGCAATAATGTCTTTTAACTTTAACATGACACTATCTTGGCAGTGGCAATTTTTTTACAAAGACATGGCATCTGGTGTGCACAATTTCACAGTAAAATTGATGTAGGCCTCCATTGTCTTAGATGGTATACCAGGACACTGCAATGGCACTCTTGAAAAATAATCAACAGGATTCTGACCTTTCCCTGGGCAAATTGTATAGGTGTATTCTTAAAAACCTCAAACCCCAATGTTCAATTTGAGGAGGCATTTTAGCTTTGGGTTGCCTAATATCGTCAACAGTGTTTGATGATCAGTCACTACTGTGAAGGCTTTCTGTACAAGAACAAGTGGCAATATTCACGAGCCCGAACCACTGCCAAACTTTCTTTCTCAGGTTGCGAGTCAGCACGTTCTGTTGGTGATAGGCTCATGCTGCGTATGCCACAATATTTCTCTGCATACATAGAAAAAACTAGCTGACCATTTGGGTGCTGCCCCTAGTATGACAGACTAGAATCAAAACACTTTGATCCAATGATTTAATCATTTCGTTTTTTGTAAGACACTATTTTTGTTTTGTTCACAAAAAGTACTTCAACGAAAGACAAAGGGCACCACTTCACAATTTATACTATTTACAAAAACACACATGAGTGAAACACATCACATAAAACATAAATCAATTAAGCACGAATTAACATTTACAATATTACATAAATAAACATTTACCAGACCTACACCATCAAAAGACATTAACTAATATACATTTATAAACAGCTACCAGTCATGGGCTGAAAACAGCAAGGGGGGCCCAAATGATGTTAGCTTGGGGCACCCCCATCCAACGGGGATTTTTTTTTCTTTGCAACGAAATATAACCTAATCTCATCAGTTGCTAATTCGCAATGAAGAAAGAACAGAGTATAGGGCAGCTATTGGTGCGAGCAGATTGTACTCTAGCCCCCAAAAAACAAGATCTCCGCACTCAATGGAATTTAAAGCCGATTGAGGGTCACCACAAATGTGGGAATTGTGTGTCTTGTGACACCACGAGTGAGGGCTCTGTGTTTGAGCACAACACCATTAGGGGACACACAAAGTTTTCACAAATTGTAAATCTAAAAAGTCATATATGGAATCACATGTCCATGTGGGAAATTATATATTGGTAAAACCAACCAGGAGATTCGCCAGCGAATTGGTCAACATAGATCGCAAATTCGCACAAAAGTCATGACTGCACCACTTGTAAGCCATTTTTTATTGGAAAACCATAGTGACGGATACTAAATGGACGATCCTTTTTGCCGTTAAACAAACCCCAATAGGTGGTATCATAGAAGAAATCCTCCTTCAGAAAGAGGCGTACCTCATTTTGAAATTTAACAGTGTGCTCACAGGGTTAAATGAGATGTCTGAAATCTCATGTGTATAACTTCCAATGTAAATGAATTCCCCAGCAGGCCAACTTGTTTTTCCACCAAAATTGACATTTAGGAGTTACGCAGCTACACTACAAAGACCATGATCCCTTGCGCCCAGTATTAAGCAAAATTAAAGTCGCGTTGGCCATCCATGGACAACCTCGAAACACGTGTCCAGGGATGGCCAACGCGACTTTAATTTTGCTTAATACTCTGGCAGAGGCGCACTCGCTGATGCTAACTTCATGGACCATAATGCTTTGGGGTAACACGCTGGTAGGATGAGCAGTGTGCGACCAATTGGATTTGTGTTAATATTCAGGCTCCCTTGAGCCGGTGGGGCTGACGAGCTCATGGTTACGCACCTGAGTGCCACGAGCGGTACTGGACCTGAGAACAATTTTTGGCAGCCTACGCAGCAACCCTACACACATGCCTATTCCCTGCTGACGAGAGGTAATAACCTCGAAACACGTGTCCAGGGATGGCCAACGTTACTTTAATTTTGCTTAATACTCTGGCAGAGGCGCACTCGCTGATGCTGACTTCATGGACCATAATGCTTTGGGGTAACACGCTGGTAGGACGAGCAGTGTGCGACCAATTGGATTTGTATTAATATTCAGGCTCCCTTGAGCCGGTGGGGCTGACGAGCTCATGGTTACGCACCTGAGTGCCACGAGCGGTACTGGACCTGAGAACAATTTTTGGCAGCCTACGCAGCAACCCTACACACATGCCTATTCCCTGCTGACGAGAGGTAATAACCTCGAAACACGTGTCCAGGGATGGCCAACGCGACTTTAATTTTGCTTAATACTCTGGCAGAGGCGCACTCGCTGATGCTGACTTCATGGACCATAATGCTTTGGGGTAACACGCTGGTAGAACGAGCAGTGTGCGACCAATTGGATTTGTGTTAATATTTCAAAAATACTTTTCATCTTTTTCGATCAGCAGCACGCACGGCATCCACGTGTTATGTAAACATTGTCCCGAACGGGCTTGACAAAGGAGGCTTTAATAGTGGTTTTCACTTGTAGGTTTCCATGGGCGTTAAACTCGTTTCACAACCAACTTTTTAATACCAGGACACTTTGAAAACCATTGAACCTTCAGAGCACTTCTACAGGTAATTAGGGGAGAGATCGGCTGATGTATTCTTTAAAAAAAAAAATAGGACCTTAAGACCAATAGTCTAAGTCAGTCATTGTTTGTGTTGATTTTATAGGAATCCAGTCACAGCCCTGAAGAGAGGCCCTTTGACCAATAAGGGCCCCGAAACGTGTTGGCATCAAAGATCCTCAACAG
This sequence comes from Triturus cristatus, assembly GCF_964204655.1. Taxonomy (NCBI): domain Eukaryota; kingdom Metazoa; phylum Chordata; class Amphibia; order Caudata; family Salamandridae; genus Triturus; species Triturus cristatus. Next base: position 319,845,682 of record NC_140584.1, on the reverse strand, counting down.
AGGACCAAGTTATAGAAATAATTAGCAACTGATGAGATTAGGTTATATTTCGTTGCTAAGAACTAAAAATTCCTGTTGGATGAGTGTGCCCCAAGCTGACATCATTTGGGCCCCCCTTGCTATTTCAGGCCATAACTGGTAGTTGTTTATAAATGTATATTTGTTAATGTCTTTTGATGGCGTAGGTCTGGTAAATGTTGATTTGTGCTTAATTTTCTTTTTTTTTTTTCTTTTTTTTTTTAAAAAACCTTTATTACAATTTCAAAAAGATACAAGTATGGGCCTACAACCAACAGGCCGGCCGCTAAACGCAGTGTAAACCTAGGCACGACTTAACATGCACATCAATGAAGCAGCAAAAGTGCTAATTATCGCAGTCAGCCACAGCCGCAGTCCCTAAACAAACAGGAAAGGTTTCATATTTTTGAAAAACAGAAAACATCAAACTCACAAGGCAGAGGAGGTTAATGGCAGAAACATGTGCTCCTCGTATCGAGGGAGTAAACCAACCCGGGTAGACAGAGGGGGGGGAGGGGGGCAAGGCAGAAGCGACAAAGTCGCATGTCGCAGGAGCATACAGGAATGCGGGGGCTAGGGAGACAGAGCGGCGTCCATCTCACGCGTCTGGGGCGGGGCGCAAATACCTCCACGATAGGAGTTCCAGGGACCCCACACCTTAATCCACTTCCCAGGCTTGCCTCTCGCCACATACACCGTTTTCTCTCTAAACATACACCAGTCCATGTGTTCCGTCCACTCGGAGACCGTTGGCGGCCTCTGGGAGCCCCACAGTTGTGCGATGTCACGCTTCGCTATCATATAGCCTAGAGTCACCCATTGCGTCTGCGTCACATTGTAATCAGTCGGCTCCCAGACATTCAGCAAGCATCTACGTGCCTCCGGCAACAAGGCAACATGCGTGACTTCTTCTAACACCGCATGCACTCTGCACCAAAACCGAGTCACCTCCGGACACTCCCACAAGATATGGAGAAAAGTCCCCAGTAGCCCACAGCCTCGCTTACACAAACCATCCACCGAATACCCCATACGCAGCAAGCCAGGCCCCGTGACGTACACTCTATGCAGTATCTTAAGCTGGACGAACCGCAATCGGGCCGGGATAGCCACCTCTTTCGGGGAGGCCACCGCTGACACCCAATCCTCGTCGTCCAGTTCTATACCGTCTGCAATCCATGTCTCCCGCAATGAGGCCAGCAAACCCATTCGATCATTGATAAGCTTTTTATAAATCAACGAAATGGTGCTATCCGGTACATAGCCGTCCAATACTCTGTCTTCCAACGGGGAATGCTCCGGAATAGCCGCCACGTCTGAAAAAACGGAACACAAGGCATGATGAACTTGAACATACCGATAGTATTCCCTATCATTCAACTGGTATTCCGTTTTCAGCGTGTCGAACGTCTTAAATTTCCCTTTCGTCCAGAGATCCCCTACCGTGCTGATACCAATCGTATCCCACTTCTCGAAGCCTTTCGTAGTATACAGACAACCCAAACGCTGGGACGCGTACAATGGCGTAGCCCGAGTCAAGCGATCCCTCCACCCCATCGCCGCATTTGCTGCATGCCACACCTGCACCGCGACCCGCGTCGGGCCCGTCAACCGCGCATCAAGGGACCCCGAGTATAGTGCTCGATTATAGTCTCCGCCTGGCAGTAGCAATTTGTCCATCTCAAAAGCCGGGTTCAAAGCAGGGCCATTCATCCCGTGATTGACGGCAGCCAACTGGGAGGCCCAGTAATATCGCTTAATGTCAGGGAGGGCGACCCCCCCGTCATACCACGGTAGGGTCAGTTTAGCAAAAGCAATCCGCGGCCGCCCATCCCAAAACAATCGACGCTGGAGACACTCCACCTCCCGAAAATAACGGGCCGGCACTACGTCCATAGTATTCTGCAGGGCGTACAAAAAGCGTGGTAGCGACATCATTTTGAACAATGCTGCCCGGCCGAGCGGCGAGAGCGGCAGCCGCCGCCAACACGCCACATCCGCCCTTAGGCGCTGAAGGGGGGGGGAGAAGATTCCGTTCATACCGGGCCACCGGATCCAGGGTTATAAAGATACCCAAATACGTGAACCCCGACTCTGCAATCTGGATAGGGCACCCCTGCGGAAGGGGGGGGGCCTCCCCGGAGAGAACGTATACACAAGACTTAGCCCAGTTAATTACCAATCCGGAGTTGCGACCAAAGGAGCTCAACACATCCACCAATACAATGAGCGATTTACGCGGAGATGCAAGATACAAGAGGATATCGTCCGCATATAGGGAAACACGATCCTCGTATTCCGTCGTCCATCTAAGGCCACGTATCGAGGGGTGCCACCGCAACCATTCCGTAAGGGGCTCCAAGCAAAGCGCAAAGAGAAGAGGCGACAGTGGACATCCCTGTCGGGTGCCCCTACCCAAAACAAAGGGAGCCGACACCCGTCCGTTGACCACTACCTGTGCCAGTGGGTTGTCATAAAGCAATTTCACCCAACCGATAAACCCCGGGCCAAACCCAAACTTCGCCAACGCCGCCCAGATGTATGGCCATTCCAAGGTGTCGACCGCCATGGTAGCGTCCAAGGACGCCAAGATGGCCGGCTCACGAATGAATGGGGTGCGAGCAAGGACGCCATGCAGTCGCCGCAGGTTCAAAGCGGTATTGCGATGGGGTATAAAACCGGATTGATCCTGATGAATCAGGTCGCTCACAACCCGGATCAGACGATTGGCCAGTACCTTGGCGAGGATTTTGAGCTCCGCGTTTAACAAAGAGATAGGCCTGTAAGAAGTACACCGATCCCGCGGCTTCCCTTCCTTATGGATAACAACAATAGTAGCAAGACGTTGGTCAGAAGGGAGGGAGCCCGCCGCCTGAGCCTCAAGGAACATGTCCCGGAGATACGGGGCAATCGCATCTGGGCGCAGCTTATACAATTCGATGGGAAGTCCATTAGGACCCATGGCCTTACCCGAGGCAATGGAGCGAATGGCCAAAGCAATCTCATCTGGCGATAGGGCCGCATCCATCAATACTTTATCCTCATCAGATAGGGAAGGCAGAGTAATATCTCGAAGCAGCAGTCGAGAGTCTTCCTCCGATCGCTCTGAGACCGGAGAGTAGACCCCGTGAAAATACTCCGCAAAGCAATCAACAATGTCACCGGGGTCCGTCACACGCACACCATCCACCCTTGTGCTTAATTTTTTATGTGATTTATTTCAATCATGTGTGTTTTTGTAAATAGTATAAATTGTGAAATGGTGCCCTTTGTCTTTCGTTGAAGTACTTTTTGTGAACAAAACAAAAATCGTCCCTTACAAAAAACGAAATGATTAAATAATTGGATCAAAGTATTAAGTGTTTTGATTCTAGTCTGTCATACTAAGGACAGCCCCCAAATGGTCAGCTAGTTTTTTCTATGTATGCATTGTAATTGACCCTTTCTAGCTGAGCAATATAGGGTCTACCCCGTGTGGTGTATTGTTACAATATTTCTCTGAGCATTCGTCTGTCCCCTGTGCTGTGCTAGGATGGCATGTAACTCAACAGGGATAGCATTAACTACACCCTCAGCTTACTTTGGGATCAAAGTAAGCCATTTCAGAGGCACTGGCCTCACCAAGGGAAGTAGCAATCAGGGTGGGATTTCAGTTGGTACAACTTAAAATACTACATTGAGCCTACTTTGTTTGTACTACACTGTTGAAAATAAGTTGGGTGCCAAATGATGCATGCCGTAAAAACTGTGCTCAGAAAGGTACCTTCTTTCATATTATTTGAGGGTGTCCCATCAAAAAGTGTTATTAAGATGCAATCGTTAACTGCACGAATGCCCTATGGGACACGGCCATCCCGCTTACTGCCAAATGGTGCCTACTGAACATTGGGAGGATTCAGACATCAATCAGATGGGACGGACCTGGACACCCTAGGCCTTGCAGTGGCTTAAAGCAATATAGCCCGATGCTGGGGAGTGGAAATAGTGCCTAGCCTGAGGGATTGGGAAAAAAGTATGGATATGAACATGATAGCTAAAAAACACAGTTTACAAGAAAAGGGGGTTTCCAAACAAATGGAAAACTATGGGGCAAATCGAATGACTATTGTGGTGGTTTGTGTACCCCCCTACATTTGATAATGGGCCCGAACCCCTACCTGATTGTTTTTTCCCTAACTTGATGGGTTTGGATGGGTGGATCTAGAGTGGGTGATCTTTGAGTACACAATCACTGAATAACTATAGTGGTATATATATTGCAGGTTTATGGGTGCCACACAGGAAAATAACACAAGTTTAAAATTGTAATTGATAATATCTGCGTAACGGTGCTACCAGGGTGAGGAGAAACCACCAAACTCCTCAAAGATTTGCGACCTAGGTCAACAAATGCATTCAAAATTTCTTGACAAATCCCCAGCACACGTCAGAACAGTAAATTTCATAGATTGTAAATAGAATGCAAAAGAGTAAGCATAAAATATCTGTCATATGTAAGTTTTCTTGTTGTTTTAATCCAGTGTATCTTCAGGCTGAAAGAATCTCCTTGGGACATAAACAGCCGACACGTGTTTTGTCGCAAAAGGGACAGTATCCCGTGACTTTTTCAAGGCTGCGATAGACAAATACACCAATGTATCCCCTTACAACATCGGGAGAACATAGTCTAAAACATTTTACAATTTACAAGACAAAGGTCTGAGAGGCCAGCATATATAGATATGAAATTAAGCCATATACTAAGTCAAAGAAGATCTGATTTGGGACTAAAACGCCCAGAGTAGAGATGGAGAATACCGTAAACGATAGAAAGAAATGTGACCAAACGTGATAAGTGATAAGTATGAGTAAAGATCTGTAATTGATCCGAAAGCATCTGTATTGACTGGAAGACACCATACCCGGTGAAACACTACAGCTATGAGTGTCCACAAAGTATTGAATAATGCTGGTGAAGAAAATATCTGTAAAATCACGCATGCAGAAGTGTCGATTGCAAAAAGTATCATTCAAAACAATGTGCATATGTGCACTATGTGTGTCCCATATTGTCATTAAAAAGTTAGATGGATATCAATATATACCTCCGTCCTTTTTGAAAGAAGATTCTGTGAATAGAAATATGAATACTCTATCAGAAAATGAATAAAGAGGACGATAAGCAAAACCTCAGTGATATGGTGCCAAACCAAAAGAACCAGGTACCTACATAAATCGTCGTTGTAATTCCGTCCCACGAGTGATAAGAAATCAGCTCAATTTGAGTTTTATAATGTTCTGAGGGTCCGGAAAGCATGAGTAACGCAGTTAAATTATCTGGGAAAGAAAACACCAGGCTATATAACTAGTGCGTGATGTTATTCATAAGCGTTTCAAAACGAAATTAGAAAGCCAATAAGAGGCGAGTTAAAGTAAACACACAAAGTTAAAACAGATGCGACCATTCCGTAACCTGCAATTTCATCTAAGTATATCCTGGATTAATGTGCAGTTACCAGTCTCTAAGGCTAATGTTTTGGAAGGCCAAAACTCCAAGTACAATCCAAATAAGCGCATTGACAATCAGCAGATACCACAGTGAAAGGGTAAGTAACCTCTCAGATATTATGTGCTACACGCTAAAAACACACAAGCGTCCACGACTGAGAAATTAAAAAAGGGAGCTCCTATAGAACTTAAATTGAGCTGATTTCTTATCCCTCGTGGGACGGAATTACAACCACTATTTATGTGTAGGTACCTAGTTCTTTTGGTTTGTCTATTGCAGCCTTGAAAAAGTCGCGGGATACTGCGACGAAACACGTGTCGGCTGTTTATGTCCCAAGGAGATTCTTTCAGCCTGAAGATACACTGGATTAAAAAAACAAGAAAACTTACATATCACTGAGATATTTTGTGCTTACTCTTTCGCATTCTATTTACAATCTATGAAATTTACTGTTCTGACGTGTGTTGGGGATTTGTCAAGAGATCTTTGAGTACACAAGCTAATTCGAGTACCATCTTACTCTATAATGGCGACACTATTGTGGTGGGTCTATGTTGTATTGAGCTGATAAAAGAGAATTTATTTAAAAAAATAAGCCATTGCAATGGCATTCTCAATAGCTTGCTTGTTTTTTTTTTTTAAACTGCTTGTGACCAATGAAAAGAAACATTCTTTTTCATCAGTTCACTGACCTTAGTAAAATCTCTTATGTATCTAGAACAGTAACTGGCCATTCCAAGAAATGATTGTAACATAGAAATGTCCTATGGGGGACTGGTAGTTGACAACGCTTGCACTTTAGCTGGATCAGGTTTCATACCCCCCACGGAAAATGCATGGCCAAAGAATTTGAAGCTTTTCTTGTGGTATTTACATTTGTTAGGATTTAAAATTAAATCTGCATCATCCAGCAAACAACTTGTATAAGAGCTCTGTCATGCTCTTTCTGTGTGTCTCCAAATACTAATATTTCATCGCTATAGTTAAATGCAATAACTACAGGCTGTATGACACATCGAATGACGTCTTGGAAAAGTTCTACTGCAGAGGATACGCCAAAACTCAATCACTTGTAGCGAAACAGACCAGTATGCGTAGAAAAGGTTGTAATGTACCTGGATTTTTCTTCCAGCTCCAATTGGTGATATCCTTTATTTAAGTCGAGTTGAGAGAAGAACTTTGAACCATTCAGTTGAGTGATCATATCAGCAATGTGTGGTCAGCTCCTTCGATGTCTCTTTAGGCACTACTACAATGGGAGAAACTCATGGCATTGGACCAATGGAGCTTTCAAGGAGGTCATGTTTAAGCAATTAATCGTTTCCTTTTCTCTTGCAAGTGAAATGCAATTATTCTGTGTCTTTGTTCAACAGGACGAACATCCTCATATGTAACATTACTTTCATTGTTTTTAGTTTTTCTAACCTATTCAATAATGAAGGAAATTAACTTTTCAATTTCATGATGAGTGTTCATATTGTAGTTTACTGATATCAGTCCCATATCAGCAGCAGAGTTAAAACTCAGCTAACAGGCACTTGAGGCTGTTTCTTGAAGTACATGAATAGGTGCTTGTACCATAGTTTTCTTATGTTTCATTGTAGCTACAAGCAAACCTTGAAGGGTATTGAGGCAGCCCATGTTTATACTTTAATCTTTGACTTCCTAGGTTGAGGTAAAAGCGATGACTCTTGATACTTCTCCTCAGGTATGATATTCATCAACGTACCGCTGTCAATTATGAATGTTATTGAACACCTATTTATTGTAGAGTAATTTTTGGGCAATATTTGAATGTTTGTGGTACCTTTTCGTGTCAATTTTTCTCCACTTTTAATTTTTCCTCACATCTGACAAGTCCCACATGTGCATATCTTTCTGAAGTAAACATCGACATTGCACAATTGTCATTGTCACTTTCACGAGAAACTGCTACTGAGGAACTCTTCATCAATGATTTAGATAGCGATTGACTTCGTTTGGTGTTGATTTGCATCAGTTGGTGTGACCTCTTGGCCTCGCCGTGGCATGTTGAAATTTGCGGAGGTAGCGCTTGGTCGGCCATTTCGTCTTCACGCTGTGACACGCTTTTCTCTTTGCCTTGCAAGTCTTCATGAAATTGTTTGCTTTACCACAGCCGATGCATATTTTTCCGATTGCAGGACATTTGCCTTCATGTGGAAATTACAGTGCACATCTGTGAGATGTTCTATTCTTCTGTGGACACATCACCTTTTGTCCTTCAGCCTTATACTTTAGCTTGCTCTTCATGTGCATGACTGATGAACTATGGGCACCTCCTGTCTCCATATCAGTCACTTAACGATCAGCACGCTCTTCAGCACAAGCAGACTTGGGGACTTCTTCTAAGCTTCAGCATTGTCGTAGGAAGGAATATGACAGACATCCACCGGTTACTCTGAGGCGGGTAGCTTTCTCATCATTAAACTAATTGAATCTACAGTGCTTCACTAGAATGTCCAGTCTCTCAACAAACTCATCAATGGTTTCACCTGGTCTCTGGTGTTCTTGACCTAATCCACATTTGGCACTGGATTAAATTTAAAATTCAAGGGAATAAATACTTTATGATCTTTTTATCATCTGTTTCATCTATTGCATCTATAAAATCATCAAAGATCTCTATCCATGCAGTCCATCTAGTGCCAATATTGTGTTTCTTCATAGTATCAAATGCAGATGGCGGTTTTAATAATGCAGCAGCTGTATATACATTGGTGGACAGTAGTGGTCTCTCAGGTGTTTCTGGTGGAGCTCGATCAAGCAGAGCTTCTCTAGCGCCTTGTTACGTGCTTGCTTCGTGGTCAGCTTTGATGACTTTTGGAGCTTGGATTTTGCCCTGGCTCTCCATTAGAGTTCCTTTTCTTAGAGCTATCTAAAGAGTTGTTCTAGGCCCCTATGCAGCAGACTTGGCTGTGCACCATTTTGTCTGGGGACTGCTCCTCCGGCACAACCCCTGACCCCTTTTCTGGGGCCATTGTACAGCACGTCGTTGCACGATGAGTTGTTAATGGTTTTGGTAAGTAGATGAACCTTATATACTACTAGTCAATGAAAGCAGATAGCGTTATGATATTTTGTCGGCTTTGTGCTTAAATGTTTCTTCACAACCACATGGCAAACATGCATTTCAATTTAATCTGTAATGAACTATTATTGTGCGCTGCTTTCATCAGCTGATTGCATCTGCCTTTAGCATTCTTACTGTGTTCAGTGTGTGGCATTAATTTGCGTAATGAAGCAGTACTTTTAATTTGCGGCCGTTTCATTCAGTTGATGGACACCAACATCTATACTTTCAATGTTGCTTTCTTCATCTTCAAGGGTGTTCATAGGCTGGCATTGTGTTAAGACTCTACCAGTGCCAGCATTGATTTTGCACTTCTACTGCAGTACGTCACACTCACAAGCACTTTGCTGGACCATGGCAAACTCTCTGGAAGAGCGCTTTCAGTGTATGAGTTTTGTATCCTCGGCAGTTGTAGCGTCTTACCAGCCCTGGTACTCGCCAATAACCAAGCCACACACAGAGAGTAATTTTACAAGTCTTTTTTCTGCTGCGTGTAAGTCAGAAATCAACATTCTAAAGCTGTCTCCAACTCATTCCTCTAACGCTTGCGTCACAGGCCTAAGGCGTACGATGGGAACCAAAAAAGTTCTAGTGTTTCTTTAATTACACTACAACATGCACCATGGAGCAAGGGTGCCTGAGTTGGTGCTAGGCTGCCAAAAGGGTGCCAGTGCAAGGGAAAGGACAGGAATATGCTCTATTGCCTTAAATAAGGCACATTCCTGCCCTTTCCCTGTCATGCAGTGCAGCATAGCAAGGTGACTTGCTGCGCTGCACTGCTTGACTTCCTCGTAAAAGAGGCCCTGAATCTTTGGCCCTTATGGAGCAGAAGTAAGATTGTGGCTGGAGAAACGTATGGAGTGCCAACACCAACCAACCCTACAATTAAAGTGAAGATACATCCAACAATTAAAACGTAAAAACAAGTAGTGGAAATGTAAGCAAGAAATTGTGCAAGCCGGGGGGCAGAGCTTGCCCGAGACCGAGATGGCTGCTTGAGCCTCGAGCTCCTCAGCACCGATAAGAAATCCTGCATTTATCCGTACACCCACCACTTCAAAACAATCAACGGATCGTTATTTGCACATCGGAACGCTACCGCACCGCGAAAACCCAACCAGACCTCTCTTGACCCCTTAATTCCAAAGATAAGGCGACGCATTGCGGGCGGAATACTGGGCCACTAATCCCCGTACTGGAGTAGAGAGTGGGGCGGATCTACGTCCTTCTACGTGCGGCGAGAGGCGGCTGACTCACACCGGTCCTTCGCGCCCCGGGAGCCTGGCTCTCACACAGACCTGCGCGGACCTGCCGAGACGCTGTCGGAGCTGAGGAACGCTGAGGGCAGCTACACAGGTCAGCAACAACAGCGCCAGTGCGGGCGTTATGTGGCCCTGCGAGGGAGACCGAGTGGAGCCCCCCCCGGCGTGCTGAGAGCGACCGGAGCCGGGATACGCGACAAGGCTGTGGATGACTGCAGAGGTGCCGGGCAGCAGGGACACCTGGAAATAAGTGCACCGGGAGGACACTGAAGGAGCGCAGCACCGGGTGCACGCACAGAGAGCTGCAGCTGTGAGGGGCTGCCATTTTGTATGCAGACAGGAATGACACGAGCACCAGACAGCAAAGGGGCATAAAGCGGGTGCGTGCATTGGGGCCTAACGGTGTGCTGCGAGAATCAATGCTGGCAGCGGGGAGCTGATCTATGCTGCGCTGGAGGGCACCATCCCGTTGCTATCTGTCCCCAGAGACGCAGCCCGGCAGTGAGGGTTCGGCAATGGTGCAGTGACCTCTGAAAAGGGGGCACACAACCGAGGCTGCATTACTCCTAAGGATAACTTCCTGCCTGGCTGTTTTAAGATCAACTACTCAAAATATCCATAGAGTGGAGCAGGCCGCACATGGCGCAGCGCTGGGAGGCACCTGTAAGACAGAACATGGAGTCCTAGTAAGTGCTTGGAGGCGGCGTTACTCGGTGGAACGGATACTGGTGATGCGGTAGCACGACAGATAGGGGCACCACAAACGACTGAAGGCTCTCCTCACAGTTGTAATACTTTATTGTGCTGTTGCAGGGTGCCACTTTCCTGGTACCGGATTGAGACGACATAGACCGCCGCCTAAGTAGAGATCCACGGCCCGGCCTCTATCCACTCATCACCAGAGAGGAAGTAAATGACGGTCCCTGAATAACTGTTCCACCTAGGAGAAGACAATGGGCAGAACTGACAGGACGCAGTCCAAGCTTTCCTTTGAGCAAAAACGTTCTAAGTCACATGACTCCGCGTCAGAGGACGATAATAGGCCTACAACCCCTATGGAGGACGACCCGGACATCTAGAACATGCTGCTGTCAATGGAAAAGGGATTGCAGAGTGGCATCTCCTCCCTGGGCACGAAAATAGACGCCCTCTTATCCCGGATGGATATAATGGGGGAAAGGCTGGACAAACATGCAGAGAGGTTAGATATGTCCGAACGACGGCTCACGGAGGTGGAGGAGGCACAGACCACACTGGACTCGGACCACAAACAACTTGGGAGGATTATGCGGGTCCTGCAGGACAAAGCTGAGGACTTGGAAGCCCGCTTGAGACTCTGCAATCTACGAATCACAGGCCTGCCGGAAACGACACAAACTGTCAACATGGAACACTTCGTAGAGAAGCTATTGGTGGCCCTTCTGGGAGCATAGGTGTTCTCAAATATGTTTGTAGTGGAGAGAGCGCACTGTTCCTTAGGGCCCTGACCCCAGCCGGGAGCCCCGCCATGCCCAATTATATCAAAACTGTTAAATTATCGGGACAGAGACGCTGCTCTGCGTACGGAGAGGGACAAACAAACGCTGACATATGAAGGGTCGACCATTTCACTCTATCCGGATTTCACCGCCAGGGTACAGGAGGCACGTCGACAATACGTACCTATGAAAAAGCAGCTGCGCGAGTTAGGACTGGACTATGCAATGCTGTACCCGGCCAAGCTACGGGTGAACAAACAAGGGCGCTCTCACATCTTTACAGACCCGAAGGCTCTGCAGAAGGCACTTAAAGACTGGATCAGGTAACAACGAAAGAGCCCGGAAGGGCAACTACGGGATGAGGCGGCTGGAGGATCGCTTGATGAACAGGACTGAGACTCGCTTGGTTGCACACGGCTGATAAGTATTATGAGGGTTGAGGGTGGGGTGGGGGGAAGGGAAACGTGTCAGGACTGTATATATTGTTCTGTTGGGGCGGTCAGTTATAGGGATTCCTATATATAAATCTAAGCAGTGGCTAACCACTAATGTCTATTATACTGATGTTGGAAGGCAATCCAGGAACTCTATTTTAGCCACAGTACCAGCCAGAGGGGGCGACCATTGGGATGCACGACACTAGCACGGGAAAAGCGCTTGGTAGCGGTGTGGTGTCCTGGCATGCATAGCTGCGAAACGCTATATAATGGGGGTTGTGACGCTAAAAGTCGGTGTGTGGGAGTCGGGACAGGGCACAGCTGGTGCTAGGCTTATATCTGTATACAGAGCGACCTCTGCCCATAAGTGACAAACACTACCACTGTTAACTGAGGTTGGGGAGAGAGGGGGGAGGAGTGGGTGGTCCCTATAAGGGATGCTGCGTGACCGAGTTGTGGGTGGTCTGCTGTGGGTGGGGTGGGGGGAGGGGAGGGCAGGGAAGGGACAATGTTGTTTTTGAGGTTGGAGAGGCCAGCCAAATTGTTGTATGATGCACGTTACCACTACCAGCTACAGGACTCAGGACTCAATAGGAAGCTCGAAAGACAGGATGGCAACTACTAGCGGGTCTACTGCTCCGAGACCTATAGATTCCCTAAGGGCGCTGACGTGGAATGTGAGGGGCCTAAACGACCACCGCAAACTTCGCAAAGTTTTGAACTATCTAACTAGACATAATATCGATGTTGCCTTATTACAGGAGACGCATCTTCCACTGCACAGCCCAATGATGCGCTCCAGGAGCCTGGTAGGCAATGTCAACGCTGCAGGGTTCACTACCCATGCAAGAGGGGTAATGACATGGGCTAACCCCAGATCTGACTACACGTTGCAACAGCTGACGGCGGACTCGGGCGGTCGGTTTGTGATCTCCAAATGCCAGGGTAAGGGGTTGGATTTGCTTATAGTTAATGTCTATGGCCCCAACTATGATTGCCCGGAGTTCTTTGCCACATTAGCAAACCCGTTGAGTGGGTGCGGGGCGACACAAATACTTTGGGGTTGGAGATTTCAACCTGGTTAGGAACCCGGAACTGGACAGTTCAGGGGGCCCTTTAAGGAGGCCGGCGACGGCGGTCAGAGCTATAGAGAGTCATGATTAGCGAGGACCTCTCTGATGTATGGAGGGAGCTGCATCCACAGGATGGCGGTTACACACACTATTCTGCTTACTATAACTTACACACACGCATTGACTACTGGCTGGCGTTGACGCCCCTCTTGTCTCAGATTCGCACTTGTCAGGTTTTGCAACGCACTCTGTCAGATCACTCCCCACTCTTGCTGGTCTTGCCCACCCCTAAGTAAACAATCCCACCATTCACATGGCGCTTCCCACTTTACTCGTTGTTGGACCCTCTCTTCAAAGAAGCGATGGCAGAAGCTATAGAAACGTTTTTTGCTACTATTATAGGATCAGTGGACAGTTTTCAGATGGTATAGGAAGCTTTCAATGTATACATTAGGGGGGTGGCCATGATTAAACACTCGGGGATTCTTCGCTCCATACGACAGAGATTGTCCACCATGGAGCACAAACTGGGAGAATTGGAGACGTGTCAGGCGTCCGAGGAAGAAGGGGAGATCACAGACCCAATGAAGGAATTATTAGCCGAGTATCAGGATGCGGTGGATAGTGAAGTGAAACATCTGGGTAAATACGCCACAGCGCGAGCGTACGGAGAGGGAGAAAGGCCGGGATCTATATTGGCCCATATGTTGAAAGCCAAACGCAGTAACACTTTAATTACCAGAATCGGATTGGAAGAGGGTGACCTGCTAACGGAAGAAGACATCGCGAACAGGTTTAAACAATACTATTCGGACCTGTATGCCTCACGCTCGTCTGATATGGATGGGGAAATACTAGATTATTTGGAACACATTAAGTTACCCTTCCTATCAAACACACACAGAGAGTTCCTTATCCTCCCCGTTGAAAAAGACGAGATACTGGAGGCACTGGCGGGAATGAGGGCGAACAGCACCCCAGGGACAGACGGCCTAACTGTGAACTTCTATAAGACCTTCATAGACCTACTGCTCCCTCATATTTCAGCGCTATTTGATGATTTGTATGTAGCAGGACAGATGCCACCATCGATGTGGGAAGCAATTTTAGTAGCTATCCTCAAACCAGGTAAGCTCCCGGAGGAATGTGGATCTTACCGACCCCTTTCTTTGTTGAACGTAGACACCAAGTTGTTTGCAAAGATTTTAGCTTATCGCCTGGCCCTATTGACTCCAGAACTCGTGGCCCCAGAACAGGCCTGATTTGTGCCTGATAGAAACCTCACTTATAACCTGCGTACTGTATTCGGTACTATGCAACATGTTTGGCAAGACACGAAAGCAATCGCGGACTTCTCGGATATGGAGAAGGCTTTCGACTCGGTAGAGTGGCCCTTTATGCGACACGTGCTGACTAGAATGGGACTTGGCCCCACCTTCTTGCAAATGATTGGGGTACTATACAACGCTGCCTCAGCACGTATTCGGCTGGGGAATCTAGTTACTGGCGCCATTTCCATCTACAGAGGAACCCAGCAGGGTTGCCCCTTGTCACCGACGCTATACGCACTAATTGCTGAGTCATTGGCATGTGCGCTGAGGGAATATTACGGCCACAGAGGTGTCAGATTCCCGAACTACGAAATTGTGGTATCATCGTACGCGGACGATACCTTGCTGTACTTGAGGGGCCCCGAAAACAATCTTTCCCCGGTCCTCAGGGAGGTGGTACACTTCGGAGCACTCTCTGGGTTAAAGGTCAACTGGACCAAATTCATAGCCTTTCCGCTCACCCTGGCCACTGCACAATTCGAGATGGAGTACCCATTGCATACCGACTCGGAAATTGTTTTTCGTGAGAACTACGGGACAGCTGTAGCAAAACTAGAGGATGACATCGAAACTTGGATTGGATTGCCGCTGTCATTAATTGGCAGGGTCTTCATCATGAAGATGGTAGTACTGCCCAGGTTCCTTTTCTTGTTCGTAAATATACCGATAGTGCTGCCGCGCTCCTTCTTTGTCTGACTAAATAAATTATTGAAAAGGTTGGCCTGGGTGGGTAAACAGGCAAGGATACAATGGCGAGTGCTCACTCTACCATACCACCTGGGGGGACTGGGTGCATCCGATCTTGAGCTATATTATAGAGCTGCGCAGGCTGCACCAGCACACAGTTGGATGCACGGCACAACAAACATACCATACCTTAGACTAGAATGACTCTTTGCTGACCCGCTCCACCTCCTGGCTGTTCTTTTCACGCCAGCAGATTGCATAACCGGAATACTGTACTCTCTCAACTCGACACGGCATGCCTGGCACTGCTTGCTTCACTTGCAAGCGGGGGCTCTATTATACTCCCCGGCAATGCCAATAGATTGGGTGGTCTGGCTGGCCCCCTGCAGTGATACAGGGGTCCTACGAGCGATACAAGCGCTGGGTAAACATAAAGCAGGAGACCTTTTTGTAGAAGGTGTTGCCAAAACATGGGACGAAGCCACGGCCAATACAGAAGCACCCACTTTACTGTCACGCTTTCAGTTCCACAAGGTACGCAGAGCGCTGCAACAACAACTAGGGGACGACTTGAACAAACCCCCTGAGGTACAAGAACTATCGTATCTTATCAAAACTAAAACTCCCTGTAAACTCGTCTCCAACATATACAAACTGGCAATGTCCCACAGAGCTAATCAGTACACTAGGGCTATGCTGGCCTGGCAACGCGACCTGGACATGACAGTAGATGATGACATGTGGTCTTATTGCTGCAACAACACGAAACGCATATCACTGCACGGCAAGCACAGACTGCTACACTTCAAATATATTAATAGAGTGTACTACACGCCAGAGAGATTGCACAGATATGGATTGAGGGAGGACGCAGCCTGTGACAGATGATGCTCCCCGAGGGCAGACTTCATACATTTAGCGTTGGGTTGTCCGGGTGTTTTTCAGTACTGGGAAAAGGTATTCTGTGAGATAAGCACTATAGTAGAGTTGGAGGTTGCTCACGACCCGGCAGTGGCGCTGCTGGGCTATTCCAAAAAACTACCGAAGGCAGCGTGCAGGCTGGTGGACTTAGGCCTTCTGATGGCAAAATGCAGAGTGGCAATGTGGAGAGGTGTGGCTCACTGGTTAGAGGCGGCAGACCCGTAAGCAGAGATTCGGCCCGGGACCAGGGTTCAATTCCCGATGCGGCAGGGTCGTGGACCAGGGTCAAAAGACGGACTCGATAATTCTCGCCTCGGTTCCTACTCTAACCAGGAACACACTCGGCAACTCTGGGCATTAAGCTTGCCTCATCTCTACAACGGCCCCCCACAGACACCGGGGATGCCTGGTTTCACCTTGGAGATACCCAGAAAGGGACCATCTCACAGGGAAAGCCAGGACGGGTTCCCCAGCGGTCTTCAGCGCCGGGACACCTCCTTGTGAGGTAGCTGTTCGCGCTCTACAAAATGCTGTATTATTGTATTATGTGCTGGTTGAGGGGCCCCTTGCCTACAGTGACACAGTGGGCTCACGATGTCCTTTATTGTTGCACACAATCAGAAAACTTCAGTGAACTACTCCCCCGCCACCCCCCCCCCCCACGGAGCAGACCACAGAACTTCTGGGTGCTATACACTACATACCTGAAAGGTAAAGGAGAGGGCCCAACTGTAGAGACAACGACAGGAGCAGAAGTAGGAGCTAATACCCCAGTACAATAGAGGACAGAGCTACTTTACGAACTAGGATGCACACTACACACAGGCACAACTACTGAACTCCGACTAATAGATGAGGCTGGCAAATAGGGTGGAACTTAGTGGCCATAGGCGACGACCGATGGGAGGGAATAGAGACGGATGGGTACCCGGACAAGAGTCTCATTGTCGAGCTTATACGCAAGTAGTATGAGTCCTGATAGTGGCAGGTTGGGCTGACACCTCTTTTTTGGTTTGATATAAAAATTTGAGATTCGTCTAGGATTACTGTAGCGCAGCAGACACACTCTGTATACTAATGAGAATTGCAACGCTTAAGAACAACGCTGCTGGGCAGAGGAGGAGCTAGATGGCGGGTTGAAGTCGCCACAGAGCACAGCCGTAGGAAGGTTCTCCCCGCACCTACGATTGAATGGAGATAAGCGCCTACGCTAAAGCAGTTTTCGGACAATAGGAACATTAACTTGCATTAACTTGCTGAAATCAAAAGGAATTTCGGAATAAGGAATAAGGAACACGAATGTGGCGGCCTCTTACGGCTAAATTTGGGCGCTTACTGTGGGCGTCTCGGCTGCCTTCCTGGAGACTGGTCGGCCGGTCGGTGTTCGACTGGTCGGGTCTGCTTCTCACAGTGACTCCACTAGTGGCTCTGGTGCCTGACGCCGAGAGAGGGATGGCACCACCAAAAACTGCCCCGAAGAGCACCCGCGCCGGTAAGAGTGTTGTTGCACGGGAAGCAGGCATGTCTGACGGCGGGAGCGCAGCCGAGAAAACTAGCATGGTCATCGGCAAGCCGCTATTGCGCTTACTGCAGTCAGGGAGAGCTGCAGAGCTTCTTGCCGGCAATTTGGAAAAGGGCGATATAGCTGGCAATAAAATAGCGGAAGTTCTCCTCGCCGCGATTCCAGACTGCAACAGTATTTCAACTGATACTGCTACTGCTGACACGGCCTCAGTTGTGGTCGCAACTGTAAATAGTAGTAATACAGACATAGGAGAAGGGAGTGGAGAATGAGTGCCCTCAGCCCCCATGTTAACTCAGCCAGAATGCACGCTTGAGGTATGCGCTAGCCCACCTAAAACACTTAATACATCTGATGTATCTAATCAATTAAGTCAATTAAATCCGGGATATTATCCTGCGGCCACGTTGAGAGTTGATGAAGTGGCGGAATTAGGCGAAAAAGTCTGTGATGCCATATATGGCATCTTGGTGGAAGAAGGTGAAGGTGAAGAGTTGGGCTCATTTGATGATATTGAAGAACCAACTGAGCTTTCCACACAGGCTTCTACTGATATAGCAACATTATCTACAATTAGGAAAGGGAAAGCTAAAAATAAAACAAAAACAAAAAACCCACTTGCTGGGCAGAGCGTGATATCTCCACGGGGAAAAACGATTTGAGATAATAGCCCTCTACGGAAGTGGTTGCAAGCAAAGGGAGGGGTCAAGACTATGGCATTACGGATTACAAGCAACAGCCCTACTGAGAGTAATCCAATGAAAGCTCACCCGGGGTCTATAGCAGGGGCTAGCTCTAAGTCGGGGTCCCCGGATGGGATGCAACCTGTACTTTCAGCTTCTAGAGCTGCTTATGCTGCAGAGGCTATTCATGTCACCCAGGTGATGGACCAACTAAGGGATGGAGCAACAGGTAGCCAAGAAGCCATGACACCATCACTTTGTCTGATACTACAGTCTTTGAATGAGCAAAGACAAGAAGCTCAACAGCATTACATGCAGGTCCGAGAAGACAATAATAGAATGCAACAGTCTCTACAGGAGATGGCAGATAAACTCGGAGGGGGGTGGGGGGGTAAGCCAAGATATTTCAGAGTTGCAACAGAGGGTCGCGGACACTGAAGAACTATCCGCACTTACAGATGTTCTTGCTAAGAAGCATGAGGTTCAGATCTCAGGCATACAGAATAAGCTGAAGGACATGGAAAATCATCAGCACCGACAATCTTAGGCTTTTTGGTATTCCAGAAGGCGTGGAAGGGGCGGACCCGAGGGCCTACATGGTTCAATTACTCCAGAAGGCGTTTCCGATCTCTCCGATTGGGATTCTTAGTTGCAAAGGGTTCATAGATTACCATTAGTCCAGAGGAACAAGGGCGGTCAATACCCTCGCCCATTTTTGATTTATCTCGGAAATATTTTGATAAGACTGGCAGTCACATTGAAAGCCTGACCTAACTCTCCAATAACAGTTGAAACAGTTACTTTCTTTGTAAGATCAGACCTAAGTAAGGCTACAATGGATAGGCGGAAGCTGCGTCAATTTATAGATCCGATAAAAGCCCTAGGTGCTCAGGCCTTCTTGCAAGAACCTGCACGCCTAAAAGTTCTTAAAGGTGGCGTACTTATTTTTTTACTGAAGAAAAGGAAATTGGACAGGCAGTGGTCAAGTGGCAAGCAGAAGATGCGGAGAAGATGTAGAATAAGGGCTTACAATGTTTATGGACATGGACTGAAAGCCTAATTGGTGGGCGGGGTTGTGCCTAATCTAGTGGGTTATATTTGGGGTGTAATTTTGCTAAATTGTTCTTCTTGCCTTTTCCCTTCTCTTAATTGCATTTTTGAGCCCTGCTTACCTTGTCTTTCTTGTTTTTTTTTTTCTTCTTTTCTCTTCACTTTATCAGCGATAGGCTAAGCTAAGTGCTACCTCAAAAATCGCTGATGTAAAACGAGGGGGTGTGGGTTGACTACCATGGCTGTTGCTCTGTAGGGCTGCCCAGTCAGCGGCAGCTGGTAAAAGGGGGGGGGGGGGTCCTCTTCTATGGGACAGGGTCGAGGGTGGGTACTGGGGTCTTGTCTGGGATGGAAGGCCTAAGGGTGGGAAAATGGGGCAAAAAAAGTCATCACAAGGGTACTGCTGGTCTAGGGTAAATGGAAGGTTCCTGGTTTTCCTTTTTTGGATCAGAAGGCGATATACTAAAAATTACTATTTTTTAGTAGAAATTGGAGGTGGCAAAGGGGACTTATTTGAAAGGCAGAAATTCTACCATGAATCTCGTTAAATGTATGGCCTGGAATGTGACTGGTCTCAATAGCGCAACTAAGAGACAGCTAGTCCGCGAAGAGCTACTAATGTATCCGTCTCAACTGTTTTTTTTTAACAGAAACTCACCTTGCTTACAAAGATCGAAACATGTTTAAGCACTTAGGGTATGATACTATTACTTGTACTACTCAATCAGTATCTATAAAAGGAGTGGCCATTTTAAAAGATAAGAGGTTCAACTGCAGAGTGATTAAAACTCAATCTGATCAATGGGGCACTGGGCACTGGCTCAGTTTGAGTTGAGTGGTAAAAACTTTGTGGCCTGTGTAGTATATGGTCCTAATGTGAACGATTCTGCTATTTTTGAATATCTCAATTTAGAATTGTTAAACTGGGAGGGTGAAAGACTGATTATGTAGGACTTCAATTGTGTCATAGATTATGGTATAGACTCCACCGGAAAATGCCTTAAACTTAGAACGCGGAAGACCCGTGCTGCGATATCCCAAATGGCAAGGCTTCAGTCTGTAAAGGATGCATGGAGACACATAAACCCAACATTACCGGGCTATACATTCTACTTGGCCCCCCACAAGTCTTATTCTAGGATAGACATGGCCTGGGTCTCAGATGGTCTAATTACAACATCCGATATGGAAATATGGCCTCGGGTTACCTCAGACCATAACCCTATTATTTTATCTTTTCGGGTTGAAGCTGAGAAGTCAGGCCATTCTCTTTTCCTAGGTATCTGCTGACAGACAGCGAGTACTTTGTTAATATGGCTCAACAACTTGAGGAATATTTTTAGAGTAAATACAGGGACAGCATCCCCATTCATTGTTTGGGATACAATGAAAGCTTATGCCCGTGGTATTACACAAAAATACATTCTATTGCAGAACAAAAAGCGTAAAAATGAAATGGAGACACTGGTGAACACTCTGCGTAACATTGAGAAACAGCATGTGGAGGCAGTAAAGAAAGATCAGATGATTCAAGATACCTTGCTTCTGTCGTTAATAGATGCAAGAATATTAGTGAAGATGTTTCTCAGGGATAAAATTGCGGCTAGTTATAGCAAACATCGCTTAGAACAATATGAATATGGGGAACAGATAGGACAGAGGCGAAGGCTAAAACCAGGATAAGAGCTATTAAGGGCGCAGATGGGCTTCTGCATACTGAACCTTCAGCCATTTTAGAACAATTTTTGCTGTTCTATCAACAGCTTCATTCACTCACGTGGGCACCTAACCGAGATGAGATACTACGCTATATTGATGAAAGTTGTCTTCCAGTAGCAGATGCCAAGGAAGCTGCTATACTAGATGAGACAGTCTCGGTAGAAGAAGTGGAGTTGGCGTTATCAGCATTGCCAACGGGGAAGGTGGCTGGAGATGACTCGCTGCCGCTAGAATTTTATAAATCTCTCAAAAAGACTTTGCTTTTGCCCCTTAGCAGGGTAATACAATTTGTGGCTATTAGCAGGCAGGTACCGGAGTCATGGAACACGACACAAATTGTGTTTTTTTTTAAAAAAGAGCAAACCACCAACAGAATGAGGATCATACCGGCCAATTTCTCTTATCAATACGGACGCCAAGATATTTTCAAAGGTCTTGGCGACCCGCTTGGCTCTGCTTATGCCGGGATTAGTTTCTGAAAGACAGCATGGATTTATCATGGGTAGGGATATTACTGCCCATGTTAATATGGCTATTGGAGCATTTGATTTCGTGGATAAAAAAAGATTGATTTTGGCATGATTCTATTAGACGCCGAAAAGGCTTTTGACCGGGTCAGGTGGATTTTTTTATCGGCCGTATTGGTAAAGGTTGATCTTGGATTGCAGTTTCGGTCCTGGTTACAGGCTTTATATTGTAATCCTCAGGCTAAGCTGTCTTATATGGGATCCCGATCTATACCATTTCGGATTTTGTGTGGGACTAGGCAGGGTTGTCCCCCTGTCCCCATTACTGTTTGCTCTATACATAGAGCCATTTTTACGCACTCTACAATCCTGCATGCATATTAAGCAGCTGGAATCTGAGATTTCCAAACTTAAAGTCACGACATATGCTGATGATATCGTAGTCAACCAATCCAGGCGAGGCCGTGATAAGCATCAAGGAAGAAGCAGAGAAATTTGGTAATGCTTCAGGATACAAATTGAATGCTAATATGACTCAAGTGCTCACTACGGTTGGGATTCAAAACTCTATCATTGGGGCTTGCATTTCTGTGACCTACCTGGGGGTAAAGATAACAGCTAAAGTCAATCAGATCATCGACTTAAATTACGCACCACTTCTAAATGAGACTATTAAACTGCTCAAAAATTGTCACAGGCTCCCTATAGGGCTGCTAGGTAGATTGTGGTACTGTAAAAATCTGAACCATGTAGGTGGCATGGTCCCACCATGCCAAGTTTGGTATCAGCAAACCGCAAATGAGCAACGCGGTATGTATGAGTGTTTTCATCATGTTCCACTGATGCATTCACCGTGTATACGATACTATCCATGGGTTCCATTTTACAGTAGAAGCCATTTTTGTGGTTGCCCTCACATAGGCTGCGCACTAAGGCCATGCCTAGGCTTAAAGGACACGTACACCTTCGGTGACTTCTCTCTGACCTGTGCAAGCCGACTCCGCTGCCCGAGGTCAATCCTGTCCGGCCGGTTCCTTTCTCGCGGCCTAATGTGATTTGCATCAGGGCTCGACCCATCATAAAGCCCCTGTTCGCACACGATCCCTGACTAAGCTGTTTTCACACCTGACTCTGTTTCCTACTTTATGGCTTGTTTTACGAGCAGGAGGTGCCCGTGTTTATTGGGGTCTGCTGATATCTGATGAGGGATCTGAGCCTTGCTGGGTAAATAATTGTGGGCTGGCTGAGCTGAAATGTGGGATGGTCATCATGACTCTGCCTTTTCGTTTGTAATGAATACATATGAATGACCATACGGTAAAACGAGGAATGTGTGCCTGAAGCATGATATTTTGTATATAAGGAGAAGACTGGTTTTGTAACGGGAGCAGTCTCCTGAGAACATACATCGTGTTGTACTTCTCGGATATCTGTGATTGGTCTGCAGCCAATAAAGACGTTCTTTGAATTCACCTAGAAGATTCTGTGTTTCTGTGGGTCTGAAACAGGAAGAATCCGAAGTCTTAGGGTGTGTTCCCCTGCACCGCTGGGTTCTAAAAACCCGGTACTTCAGTTGGCGCCCAACGTCGGACGATTTCAGTGGTACCGGTCCAAGCCAGAGGTTCGTGAGGAGCTTCGTGTGGAAATTCTGGAGGAAGGCCGCCACTTCATCGACCCCTGCATGTCGACGTGGTCCGAAAGTCTTTTCTGCGAGGTTCTCCGCGTCCCGACGGCTACTAAGGACTGCTGCCCTGATTAATCGCCCTGTTTTGGACCCTTGACGATTTGGTAGAGCGAAACAATTGAGAGAGTCTTCTGGTGAAGTCATCGATACCTCAGTTAAGTATAAGTGGAGCGTCTCCCAGTTTGTTTGGTATCCTTCGGGATTTTGGTATCCTTCGGGATCGCTTTGATTTGGGTCTTGCAAGTGCCAAAGCCAGAGGACTCGTGTATTCACAAGACTATCGTATTCGATAATCCTTTGAAGTTTGAAACTAGACTAGTGAGCAAAGATGCCTGGTTCTAGTATATTTGGAAATTTGTTTTGTTTTGGTTGTAAAAGGGACTCCCGATTGGAGGATTCGTGTCCGGTTCCTCCAATTGGAACTCCAACTTATGAGCTTTATGTGAAACATGGCGTGGGCCCCATTACGTATAATGAAGTATGGGTCCGATACACTAGAAAGGATGGTGTTTTAAAATGGCCCCAAAATGGTAGTTTCGACACAGAGATTCTAGATAATTTAGAAGTTAAATTGTTCAAGAAGAAAGCCCGGCCGGCAATGTTTGATTCCTTCCGCCTATGGCGAAAGGAAGCCAAACAAAAAGAAATTAAATTAGCAAAGAAACATAAAAGAGAGAGAGGTATGTCGATCATGCAAGCAGATTTGCAGTTTAAGGATAATGAAGAGGACCGAATGGATGAGCAGTTGCATAGGCAACGCAAACTAGTCATTGATAAATGTTACCCAGTGTTGCCACCCCTTCAACAAGAAGAGTCAAAAGAGAAAGAGAAAGATTCCCTAATGTCCCATTTGCTAAGTTCGCCACCCCCCCCAGCGCCTCCACAGCCCGTCAATGTGCAGCCTCCAGCTAATGTGCAGCAAGCTTTCCCGCAGCCGCCAGCTCCTCCCCAGCCAGCTCCTGTCCCGGTAGCACAGCCTTCCCAAGGGCCGCCGATTTTGCTACCTACCACTTCTGCGCCCCTTGCGACTTTTCCAAGCACATCAGCTGCCTCTCTTGGTGCCCTACCTACTGCTACCCCTGTATCTGTATCTGCACCCATTTTTCTTGCCTCAACTTCTCCTTCTGCACGACAGCGAATAGCTAGTGCAGTCACTAGCCTTATATCACCCCTCTTTGGGTCGTCTACTACGACCCCTGGTCCACAGCGTAAGCAGTTACGTAGTCAAATACCTGGTCCTAGGGAGAAAGAAGAACTGGAACGCATGGCACGTAGATGGATTGTTTATCCTTCTAGATATGATGTAGAGTCTGTTGTTAATGTTTTTCATCAGTGGGAAGCGCCACAACAGCGGTACGTTTTTGAGAAAATGTGTGAAATTCTATGTGAGGAATTGGAAGATATTGATATAGACTCCAGTCCGCAAGAGTTGTGTAAGTGCGATTTGAATTTGGAAAAGGTACGATTGTGGGTTCTGATGTTGAGAAAGCAGTTGCGACACTGCTGTCTTTCAGGAATGGGGATTGTCCGCAATCGTTGTTTGGACAGGAATTCCCTGAAGGGAAACAAGTAAAAGCGTGACAATATCCGATGCGTGAGGTTCCTCCAGTTTGGAGACCTGGTGATGCGAATGCTAATCCACCTGTTCTGGCACATTTTCAGCGTGTTTGGGTACATGTTCCCTGGAAACGATCTGAAGTTTTAGCCCTTAAACAGACATTGCCTGACCCCCGTAAGAACCCTGCAGGATATTATAAGGAGTTATCACAGACTGCAGAATCGTGTGTCATGAACCTGGCAGACATAGATATGTTGTTCGGAAATGGTGTTCCGCAGCCTTTGTGGGGATTGATTCGCAATGCAGATCATGCTGCAGAATTAGGTGACACATGGGCTAATATCATTAATGTGGACAATGGACAAGTCGGTGGTGCCAACCCTGATCCCGTGGTAGCAGAACTCCCTGGTAGAATAATTAATTATATGAAAACTTTAATGCCCGCGATACGTGTAAATTGGGATAAATTATCCGCGTGCAAACAGAAGAAAGATGAAACAGTGTCCGATTTCTTCACGAGGTTTGAAGAAACATTTGTCGACCACAGTGGTCAGGACATGAGTACAGAAGGTGGCCAACGGTTATTTGTCGATAAATTTGTGCATAATTTGCTTCCAGAGTTGTGTAAGAAATTAAAAGATTCGGAGAGTTCTTGGGCAGTTTCCTCTTCAGCACAAATACTGGCTACTGCACAGTATTATGAAAATAGGGATAAAGATGAGAAGGATAGAACAGATAAGAAAACGAAAGAGTTGAAAACAAAGGTTCTTTTACAGCAGGCTTATCCGCCACGTGCAGGTCAGAATAATTATAGGCAAACACAGGGTATCTATCAGCAACCCCAACAGTTTCAGAATAATCAGCAAATGTATGGGTATTATCAACCACATGTCCCTATCGGTCCCAATCAATGTTCGTATTGCAAGGAGGAGGGTCACTTTAAAAATAATTGTCTCAGATTGTTACAACGCACGAATAATGCTTATGACACAAGAGGTAGAGGTGCCAAGCAAAAAACACAAGTAACTCTACCCCTATGCTTAAAAAGTACTACGTATCATATTTTTATTAAATCCCCAAAGGGTATGGCACTCAAGGAAAAGAAAGAGGGTGTTGTGACGAAATAACAAAAGAAAGATAAAGAAACAATACAAGTGCAGCAAAATATAAAGATGATCACAATAAATAGAAAAAAGTTTCCTTTTTATTTAGAAACATATTATCATGAGCATTAGATTGCTTGCTTATGTATTTTTTATATCAAAATCAATAATACATAGGACATACACAAAGTTATTCACAAAACAAAAAAATATAATGCAAAAATAAGCCACAAAAAACAGGTTCCCAGGCAGGGGGGGGAAAAAAAAGGGAAAATATGAAAAAGGGGGACGATTTTCAATCAGAGGACAAACACTCAACTTCAAACAGCTCACATTCAAACATCATTCCAAAAAATCATTCAACATAGGCCAAACAGCCATTAAAGGGCCCATTCCCAGAGAGGTGATCACAGGGAAGTCTAGCAATAGGACAAGATGGTAACAGTGAGCTAGAAATCAAGCTGTATGGAGAGTCTCAAGGGCGGGAATTACAGGCCCAAAGAAAAACGCCGACGCGCGTTTCGGTGAAACACACTCCAAACCAGGAGTACCACCTTCCTCAGGGCGTAGCAGACAAACCCCCACACACAGGCTGGGACCTATAAGGATAAGAAAAAGAATAATGATAACAAATAGAAAAGTTTTGTAAAAACAGAATGATATATATTTTTTAAAATAGACAAACAAGTCCACAGACTGAGTGCCATAATCCCTAAGGGGGAAACACATTGCTATTTGGTAATAAATTCTCAATAAAATTTTAGAAATTATAGTTCTGAGGATAACAAAAACATCGAAATTATCAGGATGTAGAATAGTTTAAACCTAGGAAAATAGAAAAAGACAAATGAAGACAAAAATAAGAAAAAATTCTGAGAACAGACCAAAAGAATAGATAGAGAACCCCATTTAGGGACTTTTATAGGCCATCCATCATAGGACACAAAGAACAACCAATCTAGAGTCAAAACGGATTTAAAAAGAAGGCTAAACAAGAGGCTGCAGACAACAATATAAATGAATATATTTACCTGTGTATGTGAAAAGTGATAATCAAAGAAGAAAGATGCAGATCTATGCAAAATGAAGAAACCCTTTGGTATCGCTCTCTAGAACGGGATAAAAAAGGAGAAAAAAGAAACGTATGTATGAAGACATGAAACTAAAAGGTAAAAGAAATGGTGAAGCAAGAGTGAAAGTAGAAGAATAATAAAAACCAGCAATTAGAAAATATCATAATCAAGTAATAGAGATTGCAATCCTGTTTTCAAAAAAGGGACCCAAAATCGTCTCGCTGGTGAATCGGTAGAAATGAAATAATGGCAAAAAACAAGCTATAAAACGGGGTTACCTAGATTAAAGAGCCGTCGACCGTGTATCGGTGAAACCATTCATGTATTTTGGGAACACACCGATCCGCCAGCAAAACTCTTGTGATTGTTTCATACACACTCGGGTCGGGGAAGTCTCCACAAGAGATGAAGACGGAGTCTAGAAAAAACCACGACATCGTAGGCAAGAAAAATGGTCAGGTTGTAACGGTCATGTAACAGAAAATAGAACATATAGACTAAAAATGCATTGCTCACTATCAAGTCAGAAAGCTGAGAGAGCAAAAAGCTGCAAGGGTGTGGATAAGAGCCGGTGAAAAGAAATACGCTCACCTGGATTCAGACGGGTCTTTCTTAGATGAAATAAAGGCTATCAAATGCGTAAACGGATAAGTCGGGATTTCTTTAGGTATAAACAATCCAACACTAGGGTAGCTGAAAAGCAAAAAAATATATAAGAATAAACTAAAAGGTGGTAATTAGAGCGATAGTCTTAAGGTATAGGTATACGCTCAACGAAATTGAACAAAGGCGTAATGAGCGCAGATACGAACAGTTTACCTGAAAGGGATACAATGTCAGCGTACTCGATAAAGGCGGTCCGGTCGGCAAAAGCTTTTCGCGGGAAAAGATCGCATAGCAGCGGGTTCTATTGGAAAGCGAATATTTAAGCCCCTCGAGTCAAAATCATTCTCTGCTGAAAAGCCAATCAACCGGCGAGTTGCAAAAAAACGTCAACCAACTAGCTTGGTCGAGATGAACAGGCTAACCAATCAACGAGGCTAAACACGAGCCAACGTAATTGCCCTAGAACAAACAAACGCCAACACGGAATCCAAGGTAAAGGATGTTCAAAACAAAAAAGAAAATGAAAAAATGTGAAAACGGGAAAAGTGGCGCATAGATACTAAAATAGAAAAGCATGCAACACGAGTACATGAGGAGTATTCAAAGTAAGATTAATAAACATAAAGAGGAGACTGAAAGATAACAAATAAGAAAACAGACTAATGTATACACATAAGGAGAAATATGTGTATTGCAAAATAATCTCATATGTTCGATTCTCAAATTATGGCATTCTCCCATGGTAGGGACTCGTTAAGTCCTCTGGTCTTAGTGTCAAGAACAAAAATCCAAAAGACCTCACGTTTTTTACGTAGGTCTTCTGGATTCGTGCCCTTTTGGGCTTGAACTCTTTCCAGAATTGTCCATCGTAGATCTTCCTCCGTGTGCTTCTTCTCTGCCCAATGTCCTACTAGAGGGGCTGAGTGTTTAAGGCGTCTAATACAGGACTTATGTTCACCAATGCGCACTCTGACCTCTCTCGAGGTTTCGCCAACGTAAGTCAATGGACAAGGGCATTGGATTGCATAGACGCAGTTTGATGTTCGGCAGTTGGTGATACCTTCGAGACTAGCGGTGAAGCCATTCGTGTGAAAAGAGGTGCCTACAATCGCATTGGCACAGGCGTGGCAAGTGCCGCATTTGTGGTTTCCTCTTACAGGGGTGGTTCCCTCAATAGATCGTTGTAGCCATGTTGCCTGGTTAGGAGTCTTAGCTCTAATCAGATGATTTCTAAGATTCTTGTTCCTCCGAAAGGCAAAGACCGGTTTGGGTATGGCTGCTGATTGTTCACCCAGATTTAGGAGATGCCATTCCGAATTTATGATCTGTCTGATCCTATTATTGAATGTAGAGTGTTTGGTAACACAAACAAGTTTATCCATAGGTTCCTGGTTTTTATTCTGGAACATAGAGTCCCTGTTATAGAAACGAGCCCGTTTCATGGCGTTCCTGACTAGTCTATCTATCTATATATCATTCTGTTTTTACAAAACTTTTCTATTTGTTATCATTATTCTTTTTCTTATCCTTATAGGTCCCAGCCTGTGTGTGGGGGTTTGTCTGCTACGCCCTGAGGAAGGTGGTACTCCTGGTTTGGAGTGTGTTTCACCGAAACGCGCGTCGGCGTTTTTCTTTGGGCCTGTAATTCCCGCCCTTGAGACTCTCCATACAGCTTGATTTCTAGCTCACTGTTACCATCTTGTCCTATTGCTAGACTTCCCTGTGATCACCTCTCTGGGAATGGGCCCTTTAATGGCTGTTTGGCCTATGTTGAATGATTTTTTGGAATGATGTTTGAATGTGAGCTGTTTGAAGTTGAGTGTTTGTCCTCTGATTGAAAATCGTCCCCCTTTTTCATATTTTCCCTTTTTTTTCCCCCCCCTGCCTGGGAACCTGTTTTTTGTGGCTTATTTTTGCATTATATTTTTTTGTTTTGTGAATAACTTTGTGTATGTCCTATGTATTATTGATTTTGATATAAAAAATACATAAGCAAGCAATCTAATGCTCATGATAATATGTTTCTAAATAAAAAGGAAACTTTTTTCTATTTATTGTGATCATCTTTATATTTTGCTGCACTTGTATTGTTTCTTTATCTTTCTTTTGTTATTTCGT
Organism: Triturus cristatus; assembly: GCF_964204655.1. NCBI lineage: Eukaryota > Metazoa > Chordata > Amphibia > Caudata > Salamandridae > Triturus > Triturus cristatus. Next base: position 319,816,313 of record NC_140584.1, on the reverse strand, counting down.
CACAACACCCTCTTTCTTTTCCTTGAGTGCCATACCCTTTGGGGATTTAATAAAAATATGATACGTAGTACTTTTTAAGCATAGGGGTAGAGTTACTTGTGTTTTTTGCTTGGCTGTTTATTCCCCCATATCTCTACCCATATTGTGCTGTTTGGGGGTGCCCCTTGTTCTTTGGACAAGAGGTAGAGGTGGCCAGCAAGCCCCAAGAGGTAGAGGGCGTGGAAATGTTCCCCAGAACGCGCGTCCTCTTCCGCCTCAAAATACGATGAATAGTTTTGATCAGCAAGCCAATGCGACCGGCAAGACAGCGCAGTACTATAATAATGACTACTATGCAGAAGATGATAATACGGAAGGGGATGATTACTAGGACAGCCGTAGACAGAGAGAGGGAGTTGTTGCAGTGCCAGTGGACCAGAGCGGACCGTATGTTAAGGTGACTACAGCGGGTATAACAGAGCCCTTTCTGCTGGACACTGGTGCTGCAAAGAGTTCTATTATGCGCTCCAAACTCCCTGGCGTGCCTTTGTCTGGCGAAATGAATGTTTCCGTAGGTTTTTCTGGCGCCCCGGTTAGGAACCCGATCTCAAGTCCTATGGCCCTTTCTGTTGGACCTTGTGAGCTGAAAGCACCCCTCATCCTAACGACAGGATGTAATGAAAACTTGTTAGGATTAGACCTGTTGAAGAGATTACATGCAACATTATATTGTTCTCCCTCAGGAGTACAACTTACGCTGGGTAAGGAAGTAATTTCTCCCATGTATTTGTCAAAGAATGAATTGCCAGCCGAATTGACGTCTCTTCCTGATGCCCTTTGGGCCACTGGCCCTAACGATGTGGGCCTTTTGGAAATACCGCCTTACGTTGTCACTTTAAAAGCCAATGTTAAATTGCCCCGCATTCCCCAGTACAAGATCTCTAAGGAAGGTGAAAAAGCCTTGTTAGCAATTATCTATGATTTAATTGAGAAGGATGTCATTGAAGAGACAAGAGGCAACGTTTGCAATAGTCCGGTTCTGCCTGTTTTGAAACGTACTGACCATTCGCAGCCACCTGTTTACAGATTTGTGATCGATCTTAGAGAGGTCAATAAGGTTGTTGTGCCACAGTTTCCAGTGGTCCCTGATATAACCGCCTTGTTGACTATGATCCCAGCTTCCGCTGCTTGGTTCTCAGTAATTGATTTGAAGAATGCTTTCTTTAGTATCCCGATTGCAGAGGAGAGCAGAGATATTTTTGGCTTTTGTTTAGGAGGTCGAAGCTTCCGTTTTAAACGTGCTCCACAGGGCTACTGTGAAAGCCCATCAATATACAGTCAGGCTTTAAAAGCACAGCTTGATGCCCTTGTTTTACCTAAGGGTGCCACCCTTATCCAGTATGTTGACGATTTACTAATCGCCGCAGATACTGAGGAGATTTGTAAGCAAGCTACATCATCATTGTTGCGTCATTTGTCTACCTTCCATCACAAAGTGTCTCTTTCTAAGCTGCAATATTGTCGACAAGAGGTGACCTATTTAGGTCATCTCTTCTCGAAGGAGGGAAGGAAGCTGACCCCAGAAAGAATCCAAGCCATTGCACAATTAAGCGTGCCAAAGACAAAGAGAGAAGTGCGTGCTTTCCTGGGCATCACTTCATATTGCAGGCACTGGATCCTGAGTTTTTCTTTATTGGCAAAACCATTGCTAGCATTAACATATAAATATATACCAAATCCTGTCCCATGGTCTGAAGAGTGTCAGAAAAGTTTTGTGGAATTACGAGAGGCATTATGTTCAGCTCCTGTGTTGGGTACCCCCGACTATAGTAAGCCTTTTACCCTGTATGTTTATGAAAGAGACGGTTGTGCATTGTCAGTACTGACACAGCCTTTTGGAGACAGACCGCGCCCATGCGCGTATTTTTCATCGACTTTGGACCCTGTAGTGAGGGCATTGCCAAGTTGTTTAAGAGCTACAGCGGCAGCAGCTGCGTCTATTCGACAGTCTGCTGGACTAGTGATGAATAACACATTGATTGTAATGGTTCCTCATGTAGTGGACACATTGTTAAATAGGACCAAGACACAGCATTTAACTAATGCTCGATTGTCAAGTTACGAGTTGACGCTGCTAGCGAGTCATGTACACATAAAGAGGTGCAATACGTTGAATCCAGCCACATTACTGCCAATTTCAGCAGACACAGATGAGGTTGAACAGCATCATTGTCTGTTCAGAACAGAAGAAGAAACAAAAGGGAGAGTGGATCTTAAAGATACTCCCCTGGTTGAATGTGATGGTACCTTGTGGGTGGATGGTTCATGATTCAAGCTTCCGAATGGTGATACGACTGCTGCGTATGCTGTCACGACTCTGCACACGATTGTTGAAACTGCACGCATACCACATAATTCGGCTCAAGCAGCAGAATTAATTGCACTCACAAGAGCATGCGTGTTGTCGAAAGGAATGAAAGTGAACATATATACTGACAGTCAGTACGCGTTTGGTGTGGCCCATAGTTTTGGGCGTTTGTGGAAAGAATGTGGGTTCCTGACTTCGCATGGAGCTAAGATTCAGAATGGTGAGTTAGTGAATGATCTCCTTGAGTCGCTGACCTTGCCATTACAAGTTGCGATTGTGAAATGCAGCGCACACAAGAAGGTTACCGATGATGTTGGCCGTGGTAATGCATTTGCTGATGAGATCGCGAAAGAAACCGCAAAAGATGTGACAACCCGAATATATGTTGCAGGCCCCGCAAGATGGGTTGGTGATGTTGGAATGTGTGAAGACACGATAGAGAGTGTGAAGTCCCTTCAAGCTGAAGCCACAGAAAAAGAATTAAGTGTGTGGAAAGAGAGTAAGGGTAAATTAGATGAAAACGGTTGTTGGATTGATTTGTCAGAACACCGACGTTGGTTGTTACCTGATGCGTATGTGCTTCCAGTGGTTACGATGGCGCATGGAATGGCACATCTCAGTGTGAAAGGTATTTGTAAGTTGTTGGCTCCAGTATGGCAGAATGCTGGAATCCCTAAATGTGCAGAGAATGTAGTCAAAAATTGCATGGTATCTCTGAAATACAATCCTGGTAGGGGAACCCCAACTCCACCTGGTCATTTTGCGCCTCCATCATATCCTTTTGAAGTTCTGCAACTAGACTTCATCCACATGGAAAGGTGCAACAATTTGAAATATGTACTGGTTGTTGTTTGTGCCTTTTCAAAATGGATAGAAGCATATCCCCTAAAAGACAATACTGCCTTATCCACAGCTAAAGCCCTAGTTAAAGAATTTTTTCCTAGGTTCGGAATGCCAAGGATGGTATGGAGTGATAACGGGAGTGAATTTGTAGGCCGAGTGATGAAGAATGTGTGTGAGGGACTAGGCATTAAGCAAAAGTTTCACGCTGCAAATCACCCCCAATCAGCTGGATTAGTAGAGTGCTACAATGGCACCTTGAAGCTTAAATTGGCCAAAATTCAGGCGAGCTCCGGCCTTAAATGGCCTGACGCTCTGCCCTTAGCACTCCTGTCAACAAGAATGACTGTACATAGTGTCCGGCCAATGTATGGGGAGTGCCAAGGCCGACAAAGTTCAGTGAAATTGAATATCCAGTACTGCTTGATTACCTGTATGAATTGACGGCTAAATTGCGTGTCTTACACCAACAGGTTCACGATACCCTGCCCCAGGCCTCTGAAGCTCCAGGGCACCTTATTAATCCTGGAACGTGGGTCCTAGTTAAAAATTTTCAACGTGTAAAGAATGATGAGCCCCGTTGGATCGGCCCCTACCTAGTACTGCTACCAACAAGATCGGCAGTTCGAGTGAAAGGGAAAAAGAATTGGATACACGGCATACACTGTAAAAGGATCCCTTTGCCCCTACCGTATGATCGGTGGGTCCAGGAGGGGATCGCTGACTCCGAGGCTGAGACTGTGCCTCGTTTTGTGCCATTTAGTGATGCACGTGTAAAGGGGACAAATACAGAGCGAGAAAGTGACGACATTCTGCAAGAAGCTATATCGCCATTGTTAGAAATGAGGGTCTCTAGTTGGCAATGGCTGGCCACTGTCCAAGTAGGGACCCTTCTTCCTAAGTCAGAGTAAGCAGCCTACACCCTTTGACAACCCCTGCTCAACCCTGTGGTAACGTAGCACGAGCAGCTAGGCTTATCTCAGAGGCAGTGTGTGAAGCATTTATGACCATACACAGTAATATAATGAGGAACACTACAAATGGACACCACTCAAGTAGTTATGAAAACTAGGTATTTTTATATAGACTTAATCACAAGACCAATAACAGTAAAAATCCACAATACTATAAAAATATAATTACTTTAGAAATGCTGCAAGGAAAAATAGTTCAGGATGCACAAAATTATGTTTAGTTCAAGGCAGGGGTCTCTGCGACCCTTTTACTCACAAAGTATCTGGTTCCTGGAGCAAAGCAACAAAAATGTCGCTAAGGAGTTGTAGCGAGAAATTTCCTCACGCTAACCAGCGATGCGTTGAATCCTTACCGCGAGGGAGGATGATGCGCTGGGTTGCGGGCAGGACAAAGCGACAAACTTCCTCACGCTAAGCCGGTGATGCGATGAAATCCTTGCCGCGAAGGGAGGATGATGCACCGAGCCTGTTGCGTGTGCGATCTTGCTGCGTTGACAAAGATGGCGCTCCGCGAGGGAGCGACGATCCGGATTCGATGCGGGGAAAATGGCGAACGCTCGGCGTCCGCGCTGCGATGATCCTGTTGCGATGATTTCAGATAGCGGGCGTTTTCAGGCCCGCAGACGGGTGCTGCGACGATCTTCGGATAGCGGGCGTTTTCAGGCCCGCAGACAGGTGCTGCGACGATCTTCGGATAGCGGGCGTTTTCAGGCCTGCTGACAAGTGATGCGATCTTCTTCGGATTAGCGAGCGCTCTGCGACAGCGGAGCGACGATTTTTCTCACGCTCACCAGCTGCGGCGGCTCGCTAACGGAGGTTAGCGACGATTTTCAGCGCTCTCTTCTCAGCAGTAGAACTAGAGGCCCTGGAACACACAGGAGCCTCACCTGCAGATAGTAATCCTCGCTGGGAGGAAACAGGAGGCTGATGGTGGAGTCTGATGTGCCTGAGACTCCAGCAGGAGGCTAGCTCGCTTCTAGCCCTTGGGTAATTGCTGTAACAAAAATAAAAGTCCAAACAAAGTTCCTTTCCTCTTCTTGAAGTCCAGTAGTAACAGCTGCAGGCCAGTCCCAGAAACAGCACACCAGCACAAGGACAGTCCTTCTCCTGCAAATTCTTGTAGCCACACGGACAGAGGGGGGTCCCAAGTCTCTGAACCCAGCCAGAACCAGTTCTGCCCAGCCCTGGAGCACTTTGTTGATCAGGCTGCATCCTTCCTTTCAGAAAGAGGGGGTCTGCCTCAGACGCACAGTGGGAGGTGGAGCCAGCATTCACCTTGCCAGGCACAGTCCTATTCAAGTGCAGGAGCTACCCCTCCCCTCACACCAAGGCAGGCCGCTCTATTCAACCCGGGTCTGACTCAGCCTGCCCTGTCCCTCCAAAACCAGACAGCCAATACACATCATAGCAGAGCAAACTGGAAGGCTTAGGCAAGAAAGTACCTATACTCTAAAAGTGGTAGTTTCAAACACAGGATATAAAAATAACCTTCACTAAAAGATGTATCTTAATATCCTGAGCTCAGGCATACTAGATTCGTTTTTCTACCATGTTCTGTGGGTCAGTTAGGACTATAGAATGTAATAGCCCAGACCTCCCATTCTGGCCTATGGAGAACAGGTAGCCTTACAGTAGAGAAAAACGAAATGGGGTGTAATTCACTACTAGGACATGCTACATACATCAGGGCATGTCCTACCTTACGCATACAATGCGCCCTATCATAAGGGGCGCTTACAGGATGCCAAGGGAAGGTTTTAGGGGCTGGGAAGTGGGTGCACTTCACAGCCAAGATGGCAGTTCTGGACTGCACGCAGACACTGCAGTGGCAGGTCTGAGACCCACTTTACAAGCTGCTTCTGTGGGTGGCACAAACCAGTGCTGCAGGCCCACCAGCAGCATTCGGTTTACCAGCCCTGGGCACACACAGGCCACGCTACTAGGGACTAACAGGTAAACCAAATAAGCCAATCGTGGGTGTACCAATTCATATGTCATGTTTACAAAGGGAGCATTCGCGCCGTGGCACTGAATGGCAGTGGCACAGCGCCCAGAGCATCTATAACCAGCAAAAACAGAGGAGATACAGCGAAAAAATGGAAGGGAGACTCACGCCAATGGTGCCAGGTCTAACACACGTCCCCTCCAGCTGAAATGTGGGGAGAACTACCCATTCCATGGGAGGTTCTCATCACTAAGGCGGAAAAATCTGGACAGACCATCAGCGTTGGCGTGTTCTGTACCAGGGCGGTGTTCCACCGTAAAGTCCATACCCTGTAGGGAAATGGACCACCTTAACAACTTGGGATTCTCACCCCTCATTTGCATCAACCACCTGAGGGGCCTGTGGTTGGTCTGAACCCGGAAGTGAGTCCCAAAAAGGTATGGTCTCAGCTTCTTCAGCGCCCAGACCACAGCAAATGCCTCTCGCTCAATCGCACTCCACCTCTGTTCCCGTGGAAGTAACCTCCTACTGATGAAGGCTACAGGTTGGTCTAGTCCCTCCTCATTCATCTGTGACAGAACAGCCCCCACCCCATGCTCTGAAGCGTCTGTCTGGACAATAAATTCCTTAGCAAAGTTGGGCGCCTGGAGTACAGGTGCTGTACACATGGCAGTCTTGAGGGCATCGAAAGCTTTCTGACAGGTGTCAGTCCAGTTCACAATCTTTGGCTGCTTCTTGGAAGTCAGCTCAGTCAAGGGGGCAACAATGTTGCCATACCCCTTGACAAACCTCCTGTAATAACCCGTGAGTCCTAAAAAGGCCCTCACCTGGGTCTGGGTCCTTGGGGGCTCCCAAGCCAGGATGGTTTCAATCTTGGGCTGTAGGGGGGCCACCTGGCCACTCCCTACTTGGTGACCTAAGTACACCACAGAACCCTGCCCAATCTGGCACTTTCTGGCCTTGATTGTGAGGCCTGCTCTGCGCAGTGCCATCAACACTTCCCAGAGGTGGTGTAAGTGGTCTTCCCATGAGGAACTAAAGACCGCAATGTCATCCAGGTAGGCGGCACTGAAATCCTCCAGTCCAGCCAACACCTGGTTGACCAACCTCTGAAAGGTGGCAGGGGCATTCTTCATTCCAAAGGGCATCACACGGAACTGGTAGTGCCCATCTGGGGTGGAGAATGCTGACCTCTCCTTGGCCCCATCAGTTAGGGCGATCTGCCAGTACCCAGACGTCAGATCAAACGTACTGAGGTACCGGGCAGCCCCTAACCGATCTATGAGCTCATCAGATCTGGGGATGGGGTGCGCGTCGGTCCTCGTGAGAATTGAGACCTCGGTAGTCCACACAGAACCTAAGTTCTGGAGTCTCACCAGGCGCTGCAGCCTTTGGTACCAAGACCACGGGGCTGGACCAAGGGCTGCTAGAGGACTCAATCACCCCCAGGGCAAACATTTTGGAGACCTCCTCCTTAATGCAGGCCCTCACCCTGTCAGTCACTCTGTAAGCCTTGTGCTTGACAGGAGGACTGTCCCCTGTGTCAACCTCATGGACGCACCAATCAGTGACCCCAGGTACCAGGGAAAACAAATCTGGGAATTGCCCCAACAGCTGGTGGCAATCTCTCTGCTGTTCTGGGGTCAGTGTGGTGGAGAGGACCACACCCTCCTCTGACCCATCCTTCTCTCCTGCACACAGGAGGTCAGGAAGAGGCTCACTCTCCTCCTCCATCCCTGCATCTGTGGCAAGAAGCATGCCCACTTCAGACCTCGCAAAGTGGGGCTTTAGGCGATTCACATGCAGGACCCGCAGGGGGTTCCTGGGAGACTTAAAGTCCACCAAATAGGTAACTTGACTTTTTCGCTCCACCACCTCAAATGGACCGGTCCACTTATCTTGGAGCGCACAGGGCTCCACTGGGGCCAGTACCCAAACCTTTTGACCAGGTTGAAACTCGACCAGAGTGGCATTCTGGTCGTGCCAACGTTTCATCTCCTCCTGGCTGGCTTCCAGATTTGCCTCAGCAATGTTTCTGAAACACCGAGTTTGGTTCCTGAAGGCCAGGATGTAGCTAAACACATCCTGGGGAGGTTTCCTGGGAGATTGCTCCCAGCCTTCCTTAACCAAACTCAGAGGCCCTCTTACCGGATGGCCATAGAGCAGTTCAAAGGGGCTGAACCCTAAGGACTTCTGTGGCACTTCACGGTATGCAAACAACAGGCATGGCAAGAGGACGTCCCACTTACGCCTCAGGGGCTCCTCTAGGCCCATGGTCATGCCCTTCAAGGTCCGGTTGAATCTCTCAACCAGACCGTTACCCTGGGGGTGGTAAGGAGTGGTGAACTTGTAAGTCACCCCACACTCCTTCCACAGAGACTTCATATACTGGGAGATGAAGTTGGTCCCCCTGTCGCTCACCACCTCTCTGGGGAACCCCACACGGGAGAAGATCCCCATCAGTGCACGTCCCACCACGGGGGCCGTCACTGTCCTGAGCGGGATGGCTTCAGGGTACCGGGTGGCATGGTCCACCAAGACCAGGATGTACCTGTTGCCCATGGCTGTCTTGGGGTCCAGAGGCCCCACAATGTCAATGCCCACTCGCTCGAATGGGGTACTAACAACTGGGAAGGGTTGGAGTGGGGCTTTGATCTTCCCCCCACTCTTCCCACTTGCCTGGCAAGTCTCACAGGTCCTACAATACGTATCTGAACTCTTGCGCATCTGGGGCCAATAAAAGTGGGTGACCAGCCTTTCAAAGGTCTTGGTCTGCCCCAGATGTCCTGCCAATGGAATGTCATGAGCCAACCCCAGTAGGAAGGTTCTGAAGCACTCGGGTACCACCAGCACACGGGCTGACCCCGGCTCAGCAACCTTAGGCTCGCTATACAGGAGACTGTTCTCCCAATAAATCAGATGTGAACCGGACATATCACCTGCTGCCTGGGCTGCAGCCTGTTGCCGCATACCCTCAAGAGAGGGGCAAGTTCTCTGCTGTTCACAAAACTCCTCCCTGGTGGGCCCCCCTCCTGCTGCCACTGGGTCAGCTCAGGCAGGTCCCCCAGGTCGGTACTCTGCTCCCCGGTAGGCTCCAGGGCATCCCCCTCAGGGTCTGCTCCCTCCTGGGCCGTGGGAACCAAGGGGGCTGGTTTCCCGCGCCCCCTGCCCTCTCCCTCTAAGGCAGGGACCTGGGCCATATTCTCAGGCTCCAGGTCTTTCTTAACACTCTCTTTGGCTGCCATGGACCGAGTGGTAGCACATGCCCACTCAGGCAGTCCCAACATTTGCAAGTGAGCTCTCCTCTCCACTGTAGCCCACGGTGAGTTCTCTAAATCATTGCCCAACAGACAGTCCACAGGCATGGCGGGCCTCACAGCCACCTGAAGAGTTCCTGAGACCCCCCCCCCCCCCCACTCAAAGGGAACCTGAGCCACCTCACATTGGCTCTCTGTGTTGTCTGCAGACACTACTGGGTAGAATGCGTGGGGCACAACCTGCTCTTTGGACACCAACCGGGAGCTGACAGAAGTTACACTGGCTCCTGTGTCCCTCAGAGCCTCCACTCTATGGCCATTGATGGTTACCCACTGCCTGTATTTTTTAGTGTTATCAGGCAGTGCAGGCTTAGGAACCATTTCAAAGTCTCCTAGTGAGACAAGGGTCAACTCTACAGGATCCCACCCACCTGGGGCACCCATCTCCTCCTCCCCCAGGGCTACACTAGCAAGCTGGCGGGGCGGTGCACGGGGTGGTGCAGGAGTATCCTTTTGGGGACACTGGGGGTCAAAGTATCTGTGGCCTACCTGGCCACACTTAAAACAAGTAGGGGGCCTCCTTGGAACAGGATTACCTGTTGGAGGCACTGGCTTCTTATCTGGGGGAGGCTGGGATACCACTGCCTGGTTCCCTGGGGAATTATCTTGGGGCCCTCGGTGGAACTCCCTTGGTTTACCCCTGTCCCCCCCACCTCTCTGCTGTGAGGAAATATGAATTTTGTGATCAGTTATGTCCCCTATCGTAGACCCCAACGGCTCCATGTATATGCTATACGTATATGTATGTTCCCTCTTGCTCCAGTTTTGAAGACGCAAATATATGTGCGTCCACCGCCAACATGTCCTCTTTCAGATCCACCATGAATGGGTCAGATATTCCTTTCCTAAGTATGAAAGGCCACCGACGTTATGTGGTTCACTTTCCACATTTTACAGATTCAGGCGAGTAGGCCCGAATTCTGTCATCAAGCCTTTTCCTGTCTTCTGCCTCTGAAAGCTCCAGTCTGAGCCTGCATCTGTGACCATGAACTTTGTCTTACTCCCTGCGCGGCTAACGGTGCCTGATCCAGCCCGTAGCTTGCCAAAAAACTGTATTTCACCTTCAAGATTATCTCCTCCGCCCCTCATCCGACGCATTCCTGTCTAGCAGTTTAGGTAAACATTCCTCCAGCTACCGTGCAAGGGGCCAGGCCTCGCTGTCCTCATGCAAGTAATTCATAGCCCTGTTACCATGGAATATTCCTACCCCCTCGCATCTAGTGTAGACACTTAGACGCTTGTACACGCACTAGTCAGTATAGTCAGTATAGAATAAGATTCTATCCTAAGAGACCTCTCTTTTTGGATAACACAGTTCTTTAAACATAGGATATTAGATATGATTTGGGATTAGGTTGACATAACCCCAGACTTTTGTCTCCACATGTAGAGCTAAATGTCAAGTCCCTTTCTCCCTCTAGTTGCACGTCAATCACACGTCATGCGGCTGCGCACGCATCTCTGCCAAATATTTCTGCTGACATTGCAGGATTCTCTTATGGATCCACCCATTTATGACATCATGTATGATGACGTTGTCTAGTTACGCCTATTCTAGTTACGCATGCATAGTTTATTTTTCTTATCAGTTGATACGCCTACTGCATCTGTTTTACTGTAATGCCTTTTCTATAAAAATGATTACCTGTCAATAATATATGCCCTTCCTTCCTGAACTTTCGTGGTGATGGAACAGAACGCAAACAATTCGAATTGTGTTCCTTTGTATAGGAATAAAGCCTTTTTAAACCTCTAATACCACGGATTCTGCCTCTCATTTTACTGAGTTATTTTTAATAGACTTTACCGCATAAAAAATAGTACCGGTAACGAAATATTTACCACAGCTGGGGACCCTGCCCACCTTTGGCGAAGTCTCCCACTGGACCCTTGCGAACCCGGGTGCTCACCCAGCGGTCCGCCTCCTCAGCAAGCTTCCTAGGGTTAGTCAGCTTGCAATCTATCAGATGCTGGCGTAGCTCAGGAAAACAGTTACTAGAAAAATGCTCCCATGCAATCAAGTCATACAGTTGCTCAAAAGTTTCTACTTTGCTGCCTTTTACCCAGCGCTCCATTGCTCTGCCAAAAAAAGACACATATTCAACCCACGTGGTACCCTCTATCTTCTTGCAGGTTCTAAATCTCTGCCTGTACATTTCAGGGGTCAAACCATAGCGGGTAATCAAAGCTTCCTTCATGTGGGCATAAATCATCCTACTTTCTGGGGGTAGGTCCAACAAGGTATCCCTCCCCTCACTCACAAAGCGTCCCCACAACCCCGCTCCCCAATCCTTCTCAGGGACCCGGTGGGAAACCATAGCTAATTCATAAGCGGCAAACCATTGCCCAATATCCTCACTTTTATGGAAATCCTTAATAACATCTTTAGGGATATATACTCTACTCTCAGTATGTACTACTGGTATGCTGCCACCAGAGGGGGAGATCTCAATACTCTTGGCCTTAATCTCCAACTCCCTCAAAATTCTCTCATGTTCAAATTTCATCTTCATTATCTCAACTTCCAACTTCTTATTCTCTAGGTCTTTCTGACCATCCAGTTTAAGCTTGGCCATCTCCATATTATGCCGCCTATCTCTCTCCCTGTCCTCCATCTCTTCTGGAGTCAGGCCCTTTGAGGACACACTAGTGCCCGGGCTGGAAACTGCTTTATCCCCTACCAAATCTACAATTTCTTCCTGTTGCTCTCCTGCATTCTCTCCCCCTCCACAGGTTCTTCCATATTCCTAGGGGCATCCCTGGCTTCTAACCAGGCCTTCAGCGCCTTGTAATACTCTTCCCTTTTAGTGAGACCTGTGATAGGGACTGTGAAGCGTTTGCAAAAATATTTGAGCTGCTTGGCATTGTAGGTGTCTAATTTCTCTTCTTCCCAGGAGAGATCCCCAGAGGCATTGGATCTGGGCTTGCCCATTGTGGCAATAACTGGCAATAACGATCAAAAATAGAATCAAAAAATCTCAACAACGTACGTGGTTATGTTATGGTCTGCACTCACTAGTAGTGTACACTATAATTACTGTATGCAATCATAAATGCAAGTCCAGATCCTCCCCGCTGACCACCAATGTTAGAAATGGGGGTCTCTAGTTGGCAATGGCTGGCCACTGTCCAAGTAGGGACCCTTCTTCCTAAGTCAGAGTGAGCAGCCTACACCCTTTGACAACCCCTGCTCAACCCTGTGGTAACGTAGCACGAGCAGCTAGGCTTATCTCAGAGGCAGTGTGTGAAGCATTTATGACCATACACAGTAATATAATGAGGAACACTACAAATGGACACCACTCAAGTAGTTATGAAAAATAGGTATTTTTATATAGACTTAATCACAAGACCAATAACAGTAAAAATCCACAATACTATAAAAATATAATTACTTTAGAAATGCTGCAAGGAAAAATAGTTCAGGATGCACAAAATGATGTTTAGTTCAAGGCAGGGGTCTCTGCGACCCTTTTACTCACAAAGTATCTGGTTCCTGGAGCAAAGCAACAAAAATGTCGCTAAGGAGTTGTAGCGAGAAATTTCCTCACGCTAACCGGCGATGCGTTGAATCCTTACCGCGAGGGAGGATGATGCGCTGGGTTGCGGGCAGGACAAAGCGACAAACTTCCTCACGCTAAGCCGGTGATGCGATGAAATCCTTGCCGCGAAGGGAGGATGATGCACCGAGCCTGTTGCGTGTGCGATCTTGCTGCGTTGACAAAGATGGCGCTCCGCGAGGGAGCGACGATCCGGATTCGATGCGGGGAAAATGGCGAACGCTCGGCGTCCGCGCTGCGATGATCCTGTTGCGAGGATTTCAGATAGCGGGCGTTTTCAGGCCCGCAGACGGGTGCTGCGACAATCTTCGGATAGCGGGCGTTTTCAGGCCCGCAGACAGGTGCTGCGACGATCTTCGGATAGCGGGCGTTTTCAGGCCCGCTGACAAGTGATGCGATCTTCTTCGGATTAGCGAGCGCTCTGCGACAGCGGAGCGACGATTTTTCTCACGCTCACCAGCTGCGGCGGCTCGCTAACGGAGGTTAGCGACGATTTTCAGCGCTCTCTTCTCAGCAGTAGAACTAGAGGCCCTGGAACACACAGGAGCCTCACCTGCAGATAGTAATCCTCGCTGGGAGGAAACAGGAGGCTGATGGTGGAGTCTGATGTGCCTGAGACTCCAGCAGGAGGCTAGCTCGCTTCTAGCCCTTGGGTAATTGCTGTAACAAAAATGAAAGTCCAAACAAAGTTCCTTTCCTCTTCTTGAAGTCCAGTAGTAACAGCTGCAGGCCAGTCCCAGAAACAGCACACCAGCACAAGGACAGTCCTTCTCCTGCAGATTCTTGTAGCCACACGGACAGAGGTTCTTCTTGTTATCCAGGAGCAATACAAATTGTAGGGGTTGGTGCACAAATATTTATACCCCCAAAGTCTTTGTTCTTAGGGGTCCCAAGTCTCTGAACCCAGCCAGAACCAGTTCTGCCCAGCCCTGGAGCACTTTGTTGATCAGGCTGCATCCTTCCTTTCCGAAAGAGGGGGTCTGCCTCAGACGCACAGTGGGAGGTGGAGCCAGCATTCACCTTGCCAGGCACAGTCCTATTCAAGTGCAAGAGCTACCCCTCCCCTCACACCAAGGCAGGTCGCTCTATTCAACCCGGGTCTGACTCAGCCTGCCCTGTCCCTCCAAAACCAGACAGCCAATACACATCATAGCAGAGCAAACTGGAAGGCTTAGGCAAGAAAGTACCTATACTCTAAAAGTGGTAGTTTCAAACACAGGATATAAAAATAACCTTCACTAAAAGATGTATCTTAATATCCTGAGCTCAGGCATACTAGATTCGTTTTTCTACCATGTTCTGTGGGTCAGTTAGGACTATAGAATGTAATAGCCCAGACCTCCCATTCTGGCCTATGGAGAACTGGTAGCCTTACAGTAGTGAAAAACGAAATGGGGTGTAATTCACTACTAGGACATGCTACATACATCAGGGCATGTCCTACCTTACGCATACAATGCACCCTATCATAAGGGGGGCTTACAGGATGCCAAGGGAAGGTTTTAGGGGCTGGGAAGTGGGTGCACTTCACAGCCAAGATGGCAGTTCTGGACTGCACGCAGACACTGCAGTGGCAGGTCTGAGACACACTTTACAAGCTGCTTCTGTGGGTGGCACAAACCAGTGCTGCAGGCCCACCAGCAGCATTCAGTTTACCAGCCCTGGGCACACACAGGCCACGCTACTAGGGACTAACAGGTAAACCAAATAAGCCAATCATGGGTGTACCAATTCATATGTCATCTTTACAAAGGGAGCATTCGCGCCGTGGCACTGAATGGCAGTGGCACAGCGCCCAGAGCATCTATAACCAGCAAAAACAGAGGAGATACAGCGAAAAAATGGAAGGGAGACTCACGCCAATGGTGCCAGGTCTAACAGCCATCAATTCTATTGAATACCACAGAGCCTGAACTCTTGTTTCAAGACCAGACAGTGTCTGGCAGAAATAGGTATAATTTGAGGCCAAGAACTATGGACAAAAGTGCAGCTCTCATCTGAGAAACTTTTTGACTTTTTGTTTTTCGAACCACCATCCGGGTTCATCAATACTGGATAGTTGGTGAATGTATGTCACAGTCTCCCAAAACCATATAGGGTCTATTTGTCTTGAACAGGTAGCAAATTCATTGGGACTAGTATCCTTTAAGTTAGAATATTCAAATAATGCATCTGAGAATGCATATGAGAAAATGTTGAGCAAGCTAGGATACAGCATGAGACCTGTTTCTTATGAACAGTCAGAAAATGGGCATACTGAATGGGACTGAAAGTCTTTATCTGTTGTCACAACCTGTATTTTTGTGTGACTTATTCCTAGTTTCTTCAATCCATCTACATTCATGATGAAGTGGTGCCCAGAAAAGTCCAAGCGGATATATTTTTATGCACATTTCTGTGATTTGCGTAGGGAAGCATATACAACAGTTCCTGACTGCCAGAACCCCGTTTAGAAGGCCACGGAGCAAGCAGGAACTACTGAGCCCAACTGTGGGGGTTGAGGCATTTTACCCCTGATGTCGTGGTGTCCTGGGGCCCGACTTACTATGGATCCTGAGAAACTGGGCCAAGTATCACTTCAGCACTTGACATTCAAATGGTAGCACGGGTCAAGCAGTTCAAGGCTTCTCATGGGGCAGATAGACATGGCTCAAATTGCATTCAGCAGCAGCAATAAATAAATGATTGTCCAGGCAAATACTTGCTTTTATGAAAAAAGGATTATTTATATTTGAACACAAAGTAAAATACGGTATTCATAAACCATACAAAAAGTAACCTGAGGTCGGGGCTCTAGTGTCTTATAGGCAGGTTCCAAAGTCCCGCTCCCCTCCTGCTAGAGATAGTGGTTATTCCCCATTCACTATAGATGACATTCAGGTTAAGCCCCAATAGTAGTCCAAGTCTCAGGAGTACCACTCTGACTCTTTATTAAAGTCAAGTGTTACAGCACCGAAGCGCTGTATGCCAGGCAAGTTCCCACACAGTCGCCGACCCGAATGTCAGTCTTACTTGCATCAGCAGTATCTGAACGACCAGAGTGTCTGAGCGCTTTTAGAGGCTGTCTCCGGTAAGTCCTTCACACACTACCGTGGTCTCCTCCTCCTGACTATGGTCATGACCAGATCACACTCCTAGCATTCTCCCCACGCCACTCATGGTATACGGGGTCAGCTTCTTCACTCTGTAAGTGGGCTATGACCCGATCGGCACAGCAGCAATCTTCACAGCTGCCCCACTTGGCATACCGGGGTCGCCGACTTCACTCCACACACAGGCTACAACCTGATTGGCACAGCAGCAATCTTCAATGTGACCACACATGCCTTATGGGGGTTGCTGATTTCGCTTCGCACATTTGGCTATGGCACAATCGGCATGGCTGCAACCTTCATGGTGGTCCCACCTGGCATACGGGATCGCCAACTTAAAACCTGCACATGGGCCATGACCCGAATGGTGCAGCCCTCCTATGGCATACGTAGGTTGCTGTTTTTTTTCCTGCACACGAGTGATGACCTGACCGGTGCAGCAGCCGTCTCCTCACACCTCGCTAAAGGGATCCAGTCATCACAATGCCCCACTGGACCTCAAGCCCTCCAACGCTCGCTTCTTCCTCAAAGGGCACACAGGCCTTGGCAAGCAGGCAGTCACTGTGCTCCAGGTGATGTTCCCTCACCTAGCGGAGAGACTGGCAGGCCTTGGCCCCCAGTCCTGGTCACAGGCAGAAGTTTTGCAGAGCTTCTCCTCGCACAGCCAGACTGGCTGTTTGAAATTTGACAATTTTGGGGGTCTTAAGTACCCTTCTCATAGTCCATTCCCAGACACCAAATGTGATTTAGATTCTGGAGTCTTTAATGTTTATGTTGGGGGTCTGTTTACTTTTGAATTTCTTTTTCCTCTACCCTGCCCTTCTTCTAGAAAGCTGTCTGTCACAGCAAGAACGACTCCAAATCTAAGATCCCACAACACCCGTCATGGGAATGACCTGAGGTTCACACCTGGATGTCAGTCACAGTGATATGTGTACCAAAAGCTTACCCCAGGGCCTCAGCCCTACTTTTTACCTTTCTCTTATTTCTCCCATTGACTTCCTGAGATGTGCTCTGGCCCCTTTCTAGTAACCTCTCTCAGAATTAAAGAGCACCCTTTGAAGTGTACCAAAGAGCCTGGCTCGTCCATCCTCCAGTGTCACCAAGCTCAGAGGAATGCAACAATCCACAAATCTAACTGGGAGATTCCTGTGCCTCCTCGTGATCTCCCTGTTAGCCCTGCATCTCCCAAAATGGAACCCAGAATCTTTCATGTATTGTGTCATTCACAGGTATACACACACACATCTAGCACATGTATACTACACACATGCATTCCACAGCATTACATCTTTCACATATTGTGCCAGTCATGGGCACACATACACCTAGCAAGTGCATATAACATACACATCCTGCACAGCATGGTATCATCCCAGTATTGGGCCATTCACAGGCACACATTCATCCAGCACGTGTATAACACACATGCACTGCTCAGCACTGTACTCTGGAGCAATGTAGACCAAGGGTGAGTTAAGAACACAGCAGTGAAATTTTAAATATGTTAGTCTGTAGGCCTCACTCCAGTGACCTAAATGAAAAGGCTGTTCACTCCTAGTGATCACTAAACAGTATCCTGCTACCACCGAGCTCGTGCAGCCAAAATTGTGGCAAAGACACAAGCCTTTCACCACTATGAGGGTCGCACTATGGGTACCCCTCCTGGTCCAAAAAGACTGCAATCCTTGAGACAGGTCTATGTCATGGCACACACACATGATTCATTTTCTCCCATTATAACAAAAATCAGCATCATGGATCCAGACATCATTACAGTTGGGGCACTCTGGACAGGAATACACATCCATCACCACACAAGGGACTTTTTCGGCCCAACACTGATATAGAATTACAATTTGGGGCACATACTTCTTTCACAGGGTGCATCAATGAAATGTGAAACCATAGAGTAACTGTACAATTGTTAAACTCCTTAGATCACCTCTCCCTAATACTTGCCTTTTTATGGCTAAGGCATATTAGATACAAAAGGCAAACGATGTTTCAATTGCAATAATGAGTGCCCCTCGATTTGTTTTAGATTTGGCTTTATGAAAGCTGCTTTCAAGATTCATAAGCACTTCAACTCCCCGTCAGGGGTAGCAAGCTCTATATAAATGCAAACCTTTTCCCCTCTTCTATCCTTCCACTATCCTTCTCAATCCAAATACCTGACTAACAAATCCAGAACTCAAATCACTTTCATATTTCACTATACTAATTCACCACTAATCCTATATGGGTTCCGAAGTAGCGTGCTACTCAATGAAAAAGCGCTTCAACACCCCATCAAGGGTAGCAAACGCTGTATAGATGCAAACCTTTTTCCCTCTTCTATCCCTCCACTATCATTCTCAATCCAAATAACTGACTGACATATTCGCCACTCAAATCACTTTCATATTTCACTATACAAATTCACCAGTAATCCTTTATAGGTCCCGGAGTAGTGTGCTACTTGCTGTCAAAGCGATTTGACGCCTTGTCCAGGGTAGTAAGCACTATATAAATTCAATACAATACAATAAGCCGAACCTTATTGCAAGAAATACGAAATGTGGCACCCTGACAAATATTGCTGGCGTTGCACTTGGCTTAGTGAGAGAGGTATAGGGACAAAAGTTTAACTTCTTCTCAGTGTTTTGTATATGGCATCTTTTGTTCTCCTTGTCCAGGGACTAAATTCGGTTTTGATGGCATATCAAAGCCTTTGCCTGAATACAGTAATAAATCTGGAGTTAAAAGATTTATGGTCTGCCTTTATGGTATGTCTTTGGTAAGCTCTCTGCTATTTCAAACTTAGAATTGGCAGGGGATCAAAAGTTGTTTATGTTGGGGCGCTCACCAGTTATTCCTCCCACCTATCTGGCTTATACTTTTTTTCTGTCTCGCTAGCAAGACTGGTTATGGCACAACTTTGGCTCTCTAGTGAGTCTCCCGATCCATGAATCTGGTGGTGTGGATTCCTGGGCATAAGTAGACTGGAGATGGTATTAATTGAAAATGATTCTCGCAGAAGAAAGCTCATTCGGATTTGGGACCCCGTCCGGGGCTGGCTGACAAGGTAAACAACGTTTACCCCGAAACTTTTTCCCCGCTTGGAATCACAACGCGGTTGTTACAACGACAGTGTTGTGATTCCGCATACCATTACTCCGCAAGTCGGAAGAACGACTTGCAGAAGGGGGGGAGGTTTTGGATTTAAAATCAAACCCCTTCCCTAGTGTCCGCACACACTGGAGTTGGAATAGTAAATTATACTATTCCAACATCCAGCGCCCCCCCCCTCCGCAAGTCGTCGTTCCGACTTGCGGAGTAATGGTATGCGGAATCACAACGCGGTCGTTGTAACGACCGTGTTGTGATTCCAAGCGGGGAAAAAAAGGCGGCGGAATAACGTCGTACATTCGGCTGACAAATGTAAATGCTCAACAGGACATGCCTGCTTAGGCATATTCTCCTTTTCTTCTTCCTTTCTTGTCTCGGAGCTCCCCTTCACCTACTTATGATTATTTTCTGCATAAATGCTTCTTCTTCTTCTTTTTTTTTATTTCTAGGAGGAAAATATATCATAAGTGGTTTAAAGTTTTAGCCCTTTATATCTTGGTCCTGAGGAGGTCTGATGTTATGGCCAAAACGCATTGACCCCTCTTCATGTGAGGTTCTACACAGCATTTGAATAGATTGCACTGATGTGATTTGCACCTATAAGGACTAGCTGGTAAAGTGTTAAAAGACCGGCATGTGGACTGTGTGGACCACTCAATTTTTTGTGTACCAACAAGTAATGCTGTTTTGAACATTGCAAAGAAAATATGGTATAACTAGAATCAGAAAAGTTCCTGTGTTCACCATATTCCATCTAAACCAGGATTTGTGTGTGAGCACATGCACTTAACTTTCTCATCGTTTTGTCTTTAAAGAATATTATATGCACTTTTAACTTCACAAATCTTTGTGAACCTTTCCTCTGTGTTGAATGCATGTTGCTTCAGTTCCCACATATGACATTTGTATATAACTTTTCGAAGGTAACCAATTTTAAATTAGAACATGCATAAATAATTCATTTGTAAACAGCTATACATTTTCATGGAAGAACATAGAATGTATCATACATTATGCCCACGATATTAAAGACAGAATTTTTTTTTTTTTGTTGGGCCGGTCAAACCGTCATGTGCACTTAGATTAGTGCAAATCACTCCTCCCCTGCTCTGGCATCACAGAGCCAAGCCCCACTCCAACTCCCGCATAGAAAAATGAAGTGATAATGACGTCCTATTATTATAATTTCAATTTTTGCACTGCTGAAATAGCTGGTGGAGACGCTTCTTTGCCTTAGCGGAGGAGCCGGCACTGGTCTAACGTGACCAGATGACTCTCAGTACATTATTTTGATTTAAACTTTAAAAATTCATAGCTCCGGTTATTGTATTTCTGAATATTATCTATTTTCCTAACTCTGTGTGGAGTATTTGTGTGGTATTTTCATTGTGTTACTGTGTGAGTATGTTGCACAAATTCTTTACACATTGCCTTTTTAGACAAGTCTGACTGCTCTGTTCCGAGCTACCAGAGGGTGAGCACAGGTTATGTTTTAGTGTGTATCTAGCTTACCCTGACTAGAGTGGTGCTTCCTGCCTGGACAGGGAGAATCCTCTGCCAACCAAAAACCCCATTTCTAACACCTGGTATACAAGACAATCCTCAAAAGTTCATGAAGAATTGCAAACTGTATTTGCATGTTGTAATCCTAATTGGGTTGATGCAACCAACTTCTTTGTATTGTTATGGTAGGTGGAACTAAGGATTGGTTATTATGAAAATCCAATTGGGCATGACAATCAACTGTTGACGTAGCTTCTCATGTTGCTGCTAGTAGATGTGCTCATTTTAATGCTGTTATTGAAGTATGCGTAGTCAATACAAATTGACCAAGATTAATAATTGCAAACAGAACAAACGAGAAACTTCCGCTGATTATCTTGATTGTTTGAAAATGTATTTCAACTTTGTTCTGGTAATGTAGATGCTACTGACAATGCTCAAAAAGGTGTTAGGGATACATTTGTTCAGGTATTGCCTCTTACAGTGCAACAGAAGTTGTGAACCATCTGCAGAGGGTGGCAGAAAAAAGGTCTTTCTGAGCTGGTTAACCCCTTGCATGCCCGCCCCTTTCCCCGCCCAGTGCCGCGCCTTCCATTAGCGGGCGGAGTTCATGACGAGCTGGACTCGTCATGGGCACAGCGCCACCGCAGCCCATGACGAGTCCAGCTCGTCATGGGCACTGAAGGGGTTAATTTTGCAAATCATTGAATTGCAGGAAAGACCAATTCTGTTCCGCCTAGTGGTTTCTCATGTTTCAATTGGGGGCAGTTCAGTCACTGGAAACTTGATTGCACTAACCTACGTAAGGGTTCACATGAACACCCAGGGCAATGTGAAATGTTCCACAAACTGATACCCTTACCGTTAAGAAATCACAAAAGGAGTTAACTGTTTGAGTCTACTTTAATCCCAGCAAATCAGAAAGGGTGATACATATGATGTCTCATTTATGGACAGTCCACCTAATGCTATATTGATACTAGTTCTATTAAGTCTGCACTTAAAGGCTATGAATTCTCCTCCTTACCTCTCTCGGGTAAAAGTATGAGGTTGACAAAAGCCATTGTTTATCAAGTTTTCCCTCTGCCCAAGTGGCCAAATGTATTGCTGTTACTATGCACCTATATATTAGCAGCTCAGATAATGTAAGGATCTTCAAACTATGCTTTTAGGGCTGCTCATTACTTTGGGTCCTCTGAATAAAATCAGGATTCATCCCCTCTGCTAGAGTCCCTATTAAAAATGGGACTACCTTCTAAAATTGCTATTGTTAAATATGCTGCCCATCAGTCTGCATAAGACGAAGTGTCTAGAGGAAATGCTCTATCTGATCAAGCTGCTAGAAAGGCTGCTATGAAGCATGACTTATGAAGATTCTATATGTCTCTCTTGTTACAGAACCTCTCATGCACTATTTGAAAGATCTTGACTTATTACAATAATATACCTTTGAAGTAAGAAAAAGTGTTTGGTTAAAATAGGACAGTAAAATGGACTCCAAGTGAGTGTGGAGGCACAAGCAAGGGAGATTGGCTGTCCCAAAATGCTAATTCCAAACTCTGACTGAACTACGGTGTCACCTATGTAAGCAAAGACCGCATTATCCATCCCAAAAGTACTCACTGATTTGATTCTCCCTTTCCCTCCACAGTATTGCCATACTTATGCCTCATGCCAATCCCACAATATTGGGAAGGATGTCACAACCACCCCGCATGCAATGGGGGGGGGGGTGGTGGTCTTTCATCCAACTTCAATTTAATTTCATACAAATTGACTCATGTTGCTCTTATGTTTATATTCTGGTTTCAGCATGCATGTTCTCTGGATGAATAGAAGCATACTATGTGCCCGAGCCAATGCTATCACTGTAGACAAGAAACTGCTAAAAGATTAATTCCTAGGTTTAGGATCCTCCTGTGCATATGGAGTGGCAAGGGTACTCACTTTCTCTCTTCAGTGGCCCAAACATTATGTAAGAACTAAGGAAACAAACAACAGTATCACTGTGCTTACCACCCGAAGTCATCTGGGAGTACAGAGAGGTTCAATGGCGCTTTAAAGAACAAGATGGATAAGAATTATAATGAATCTGGTCTTACATGGCCCAATGCTCTGTCTTTTAGCACTCTTGTCATTTCGTGCCACTCTTAACTAAAAAATAGGTTAAGTTAAGTCCGGACAAAAGAGTTATCAGTCAACCTATGGTGTTCCCATCCATCCCTCTAATGTCTGCAGCCATACTTAAGTAAACTTGAATAATGTTCTGATTCTGCACCATTGCAACAAATGGTTCGCAGTCTAAACTTCTTCCATTGTGATGTCCAAGCTCCACTGCCCACATGTCCGACGATCTGCAACCTGGTGACTGGGTCCATATAAAGATTTATTAGTGGAAGTTGGCACACCAATCCCACTAGCAAGGCTCCTATCTAGTGCTGCCAAGGACAGCTTGCCAGGATACACACTTCTCCATGCAAGCAGACCACCGAATGAAAAAACTCCTAGGGTGCTGATCAAACCACCCCTGCAGCTAATTCGTTTAGCAATGCAGGTTTTGTACCTTCTGTAAGAACTGCTGATGCTTTGGATGATCACTCTACCTTTGCTTCATGCTCGGAAGTGGTCCTGTTGCTGCTGCATTGTCGTTCAGGTCTCCTGCTGCCCATAGCTACGGCCTATGACCATTGTGATGGGAGGCCTCCCAGCTACCTGATTCTTCTTTGGGTCTGGCTGACCTTCTTTGCCATACAGATCTCATCACACTTGGACAGACTGATCAAGTAGGACCCTGGATTCAGAGAGCTCCCTCCCCCAGACACTCCTGTGAGCTCCAGATGAAAACTGTCACTATGTGATTGCTGAAGATGATCAGGGCTGTGACTGTGTGTTGCTGAATGGCCTGTTTGGGACTGCATCTGCTGAACTGTTGAATGGCCCGTGCAGAGCTGCCTCTGCTGAATTGCTGATGGCCCTTGTGGGGCTGTATCTTTCAAGGTGCTGGAGACCTTTATGGGGCTATTTCTGTGGAAGTGCTGAATGCCCTTGTAGGGGCAATCCTTCCTGTCTAGTTGGCCTCAATGAGGCTCAAACTGCCTATCGTAGGGACCCCTTGGACTGCACCATATCTAGACTGCCAATTTTCAGATGACAGTGAAGAGAAGGCTGAGTGGTTGCATTGCTGAGTGCAATCATGCTTCGAGCGCTGAAGAGTCGACACTGATGGGGTATGGGGAGCTGCTGCTCTACTGAGAGTGCGGGCATAACATTGGAACTCCAGACTGTGCTGAAACAATCCTTAGAGGACTTACTCCTTTTGTGACATGGTGCAACTGCAGAGCCTGGAGTCTGAGCACACATAGGCATTTGTGTGTGTTTGAAATTGCATTTGAGTCTTACTCATGCTTCTCCTTAAATACCCCTAGAGAGAAGGAGCCCAGAGCCAGGGCAGCGAGGCTGGGAAAGTGTGTGGGGGGGGGGGGGGATTGGGGTGGGTGCTTCGTCTGCCGACACCACCCCAGAACACTAATTAGTTGCTGATAATTGTAGTGAGTAATATTGAGTGCTACTGTGATTAAAGAACAATAGCCTTGCGCCACCTGTGCATCACTTTTTGTGGCGCAACGGCGGCGCAACCTGCTGCCCCATATTTACAAGGGCGCGTAAAGCCACCCTGCGTGTTTTTTCGTGTCCTTATAAATATGGCCCATTTACACAGAACACTTTGCGTGAAAGGGGCGTGCCATGGGTGTTGCTGTGGGTGTTCCCACACAACACCCATGGAACAAGACACATTTCCAGATTTACAAGAAATCATAAACCTGGAAAGGCATCAGAATGCTACGAGGCACAATGAGGAGAAGTGTTTTCATTTCTCCTCGTTTTTTTCCTCTTTCTATTCTATGCGTCGGCGCATGGCAGCTATTGTGCGCCAGAGCAGGGGAGAGCAACAGGAACCTTTAAATCATGGTAGATATGAGTCATCACTTTGCTTCGGATTTAGCGCGGCGCAGCCAAATGGCTTGCTGCACCACACCGCCTTAATTCATTGTAAAGAAGTCCCTTACTTTCTTGCAAAGATAAACACAACCGCATTCTTTATATTTTCACACAATGTGGAGCAGCAAGGGAACTTGCTTCACTGCGTTGTGTGAAAGGGAGTATTCAGAGATGTTCCATATGTACAAAGATAGGTAGCATTTCTACTCTATCCCCGCGCTGGGGCACTGTGTGCTGCCTAGCGCAAACACAGGCCCCCTTGCACCACAGTGATGTGTCATTATTGATTCTTAGAAGTGTTACTCCGTGCACCATTGTATCCGGAACTCTAGAGTTGGACCAACAGTCGGTTTGGTGCATGCAAAACATATTCATGACCTTTTATCCTGCATGCAAAAGGGAGGGAGGGGGTAGCCAGCGATGCAACTCCTGTGTTTGGATGCTTCTATCTGCAGTGAGCAGGGCATAAAAGTCATGGAGATGTTTGACGTGTGGCGGGTGCAACATCCTGTAAGTGTAACGTGATTATTACGGGGTGTGTGACAGCTTTAATTCTATCGCCGTGAGGAATGTCTTCCAGTCTGGGGGGGTTTAGGGATTTTAGACTGACTTGGCACAGTGCCACGTGATATTTCGATTTCGGCAACCAGGGCTTTGCGGGAGGCAGCAAGCCACAGCTGAATCGAAGGGGCTAAGTGGGATTTCCGGGACACAGCCAGTCTCCGCTTGGCTAATACAAGCGCTGAGTCTATACATGTGTCGAGGGCTTTCTGTTCAGCAGTGCACCGCGTGATGCCCAGTAAAAAGTGTAATTCCTGTGGGGTTTTTCTCGTGCCTGTGATCTCTGCGAGTCTGTCTGCTACTGATTGCCAGTGTGGTTGTAACTGTGAGCATTACCACACCCTGTGATAGAATGTGGCGTTCGTACCTTGGCATCTAGGGCAGACGTCTTGAGTGCCGGGACACATTTGCCCCAGTCTGTGAGGGGTGAGATATGTGTGATGAAGATCATTAAATTGCGTGTACTTGAGTCTGCCATTTGTCGAAGCAAGCTTCAGGCCCCCCAAACATTGCTCCTATTGTTTATCAGAACAGAATCCCAGTAATTTCTCAGTTCTGACAGAGGTGTTGTGTTGTCTAGTCGTAAAGAGGTGTATAGCATTGTGATAGCCCGTCTGCCTGTGCCGTGGGTGAGCAGGGTTTGGAATGTTCTGGATGTCTCTGTCTTTGTTGTGTGTTTTTTTCCATATCTTGTGTAGTTGGCGCATAAGAGATGCATATAGTAGAAAGGAACCTGGGGGTATCCCATAATCATCCACCAAATTCTCAAACTTGCAAAGGATCAAGGGCCATGTGTAGAAAGCAAAATTGCGATCGCAAACGCCGAAATTCGCCGAATTTCGGCGTTTGCGATTGCAATTTTGCTAAGTGGTATGTAGGAAGGCAAATCTGCATGCAAATAAGGAATCGCTAAATTTGCGATTCCTTATTTTGCAATTGCATTTAAGGAATCGCAAATTTTGCGATTCCTTAAATGCAATGTAAGAAGCACCAAAACTACAGGTTGGTGGTAATTTGCGATTTCTTTCACAAATGCATATTTTTGCATTTTTCAAAGTGGCATGTGGTGCACACACATGTCCTTAGGGCATGTATGTGTGCCACATGTGCACCCATGCTCATTTCAGGGGTGCAACAGGGTGTCCTTTTGACACCCTGGCACACTTGAAATTGCATTCTCAATTTGCGATTCTCTAATTGAGAATCGCAAATTGAGAATGTCTTCCCATTCATTCCTATGGGCCTCTAGACCCATAGGAATGAATGGGGAGGTATTCCTTAATTTCGCAATTAAGGAATATGTAGGATTCGCAAAATTATTTGCTAATCCTACCTACATTCCGTTTTGCAATTCTCTAATTGCGATTCCCTAAAAATTGCAATTAGAGAATCGCAAAACACGTTCTACCTACATATGGCCCCAAGTCAGAAATCTGGCGCCCCCACGTGGTAAAGCCAGTCCTAGTCCAGTCCTCTGTTGATGGCCCTAGTGTGAGTGTAGCGCAGCCTGGGATTATACAAAGGGGTAGGTCTGGAGCTTAACGGGGAGGGGGACGTTTTCTGGTCAGGTAGCATAACCAGCAGGCTCGGCGTCATTAAGATTTTCCCTACACATTTTGGGAGTACAGTTGCAGTTCCCCGTAACCACTCCAATACGATTTGTCGAGGGTACCCTGTCGCCCACCATCCCAATTCCACTATATTGCAGCCGTTTAGCCAATGCATCGGCCATTGCAACTGTGCAGCCGCGTAGTGTAATTCACACTTTGGGGCTCTGAGTCCCCCTTCTGTAAGTGAGTGGTACTCCTGCTCGATGCTTGCCCCATACAAGAGAGAGGAATAAGGTTCTATGGTCGCGGAATAGCTTTTGGGGTTGTGTGCAAGGAAGGGTCATAAAAAAAATAAAGGCATCTAGGCAGTAGTATCATTTTGGATATAGCTACTTGGCCCATTGGGGAGACCACGATGTCTGTCCAAAACGATAGGGAGGAGCGGGTGCCTGCTAGTACCTTGACCAGGTTACCCTTTATTAGGTCTGGTGTCAAATGTTGACTCTGCACCCCAAGATATTTTAAAGTGTCACAGGACCAGGGGAGCGGTGTGTTAGGTAGATCCGCGGTAAGTACTGTCGGGTCCACGCACATATAAAACAGTGCGTCGTCGGTGTATAACAAGTCTATGTGCCACTGGTTATCTGCTTCGAAGCCCTAGCCACATACATGGGAGTGTAATGCACAGGCTAGGGGCTCCATAGCCGATGCAAAGATAATTGGTGATAAGGGGCACCCCTAACGGGTGCCTCGTCCAATACCAAATGGGTCTGAAATGATGTGACCCATTTTGCCTCAGAGCACTGACCTTTGATTCTGCATGCTGCACTTTGCACTCGGAGGCCCAGAGGACCACAATGCCCAGGACGCAACGCGGCAGGGGCCGCGTCAGTTCCTTTAGCGCAAGCCGGCGCTAAAAGGCAGGTCCAGGCTCTCACAGTGCGGGGCACGCGCGGTTGTGCCCGGGCCAAGGGCCCATCAGTGACTGACAGAGGCTGGTCTGGGCAACCCCTCTGACTTGTGGAAGCCAGCATGGGTAAGCGCAAAACAACTTGTTCAATTGACTTGCCAAACACTAAAGCTAAAATCCCCCGCAACTGTGCTTCTATAATGTCCTATTTAACCAGCGCTGTTAGGGCAATCACTACGGAGATCCACAATGTAGAAGCCCAGTTGGGGATGGGTGATGTGAACGAGGTTGTCAATATTCCCCCATTGGTAGCCCCTTGCACTTCAGGAACTGATCTTGTTACGGATATCATAGCGGGGGCCCAAGACTCTATTCAAGGGAAAGAAACTATGCCGCACTCAAGCCAGGAACATTCCTTGGGGATTGCTAACAACACACCCGCGATCCCTCCAACGGAACAGTTTTTAACACCCATGAGGAAAAAAAGAAAGGAGCTAAGGGAGGAACCAACAGAAAAGTTTTTGCCCCCCAGGGGGTGCCTGGTAGTCACTTAAATGTCAGAGAAATGCAAACCTCTCATTCTGGAGCTGCATCCACGGATAATTCTATGGATATTATTCTGACCCATATTAACACTTTATTTGAGACACTGAGAGTGGAACTAATAAATTGTATGAAATATGGGGTAGATGGAATTATGAAGAAATTGTTATATCTTGAGAACAAATGGGCGGGGGCAGGCCGTCTGAACGCAATTCTAAAAGAGAAAAAAGAGAATGACAAGGGTGGAAATGGCCAGTGTGAATCATCCTAGAGGAATAGCAATATAAATATGGGTAGGAGCTTTGTCGCAGTAGAAGAATGTGCTAGTACTTCTGGTCTTGGCCCCCGGAAACCTATTGAGCTCCCTCAGGAAATCAGAAGAGATTCCAATCAGTTGGTTAATATAGAATCCCATAGGAGAGTCAATACTAAATCGATGGTTAACTTGTCCAAATCGAATGGCTCGGTGAGCCAAGTTAGGCTCCATTTGCCTGCGGAAGCCACACCATTAGTTGTGGTTCTCACTGGGGTACCCTACCTTAAGGTAAATACCAGGAAAACTACAGATTAAATCCGTAAATATAAGTTTGGGTGCTCGAGACACTCTGAGGGAGGTTTAATGGCATCACTCCATATCATAATGGCCAGACGCGTTGATTGGGTTGGCCACTGTCCTAAAAATATTGAGGGAGATTGTGTTGTGGTCAATTTTGACAAGAAGGATATAGCAGGTGGGCTCTTTGGGGATAAACAGCATGGTGATAATGGGAGAATTAGAGAGTTTCCACTGGGGGTGTTTTATCCACCAAACAGTTTATCGGCACCTTTAGGGCCATACCCAAGCGGGAATAGACATAGATTGGTTAACAGACCCACGTTCATCGAGGATCGCCGCCTAGTTAGCGGGACCCCTACAATCCCTTTTAGCTCGTGGGGTACCAAGGGAGTTGACCCGGTTACCAGTGGTGTGGAAACCTCAAACAGATTTGAATCACTAACCCAGTAAGATGATAATGACTGACTAACCATTGTTCCCCTTCCCCAGGTGCAGGAGGAGGATACACAGAGGGAGCTGATAATAGATTTGCCCCAACCACTTATGTCATATGAATTTGGATTAGTAAAAATACTTAGCTGGAATATTGCTGGGTTAAGAAACAAAATGGAGGATGTTAATTGGATTACTTTCTAAGAGATTATGATATTGTTGGGCTTCAGGAATCATGGGAAATGGATAGTACACTATTGTTAGACGGCTTTACCTCTTACTATGGACCTGCTAGACCATCTTTTATGGGAAGAAAGGGTGTTTGATCACCTTGATCGCTTTAAGGGTTACTGGGAGTCATCGTAAACTAGAAACAGGATTAGCAAATTGTTTAGTTGTTGAAATTATACCTGTAACTTCAATCAAAGTTTTAATTGTTAATTTTTATAATTCATTTGATAGAAATACAGTCACTGAACACTTGTTTAGCCTTAAAACCTACTTAGAGGGTTATAAGGAGAATCACCCTACATCTCATTCGGTTGTTATTTTAGGGGATTTAAGTATACATTTATGTTATAAGAGTTGTTGTGTCTCTTATAGTTTAGGGCCTGATAGGTTCTCAGAGATACATTTTGAACACACATCACAAGGTGAATTTCTGGAGCCAACCATAGCATATCTGGGTCTTTCTTATCCAACTAATCTATGTGATATGGATGTTATTCCTTCCTTTAAAGGAAGGGGAAACCATACGACCAATGACTATATTTTTAGAAACACTGTCCTTGAACTATATGTTAAAGACTATACTGGCATATGGTCACAATTTAGTGACCACAATCCCATACATTTGAAATTGGTGGGGGGGTGTATTAGCCTTAATTCGGAAGACAATAAATGGGCGCCCACAGCAGTAATAAAGAATGCAGATCAGGGCCGTAGACTGATATGGTGCATGGTTATCCCAGAAGATTTCTGTAATGAATTAGTTAACAAAGTAGGGCCAGAAATTGAGCTGTGCTGCGACAGTGGGACTAGTCAAAATGGGGTTTTAACTGCCTATGGTAAAATTTGTAGACAGGTAGCAAAAGACCTCTCGTATACCCGTAAGGAATACGCAAATAGAGGAGAGAGGTGGTTTGACCATAGATGTTCAGTGGCGCAACAAAAATGAATGGCGGCTCTAAACAACAGACCACTAAATAAGATTATGATTGCTGCCTGCAGGAAAGAGTATATATTGACAACAAATACCCGTAAATCGGAGATTAAAAATTATGCTTTTAATGAACTAATGTCAACAGACGTGATAAAGAACAGTGCCAAATTCTGGAATGTTGTAAACAGACCATTCTTTTCTGATAATAAGGGCAGTTTACTGGAGTGTAACATTCCTTAAGAGGATTGGTTCAATCATTTTAAGGTCATATATGGGGACCAGGGTGATATCGAACCCATGAGTCCCACCTATGTGGGTAGGAAATATTCCTTAACTTTTCCAGATAAGGAAATAGTGCTGGCCATAGCCCAAATGTCAAGAAACAAAGCCCCCGCGCCGAACGGGGTTCCTGACGACCTTTATATAACCAATATACCCCTCTGGTCTAAATTGCTGGCCAATGTTTTTAATAAAGCCTGTGAAGTTGGCATACCACAATCCTGGTCACAATCAGTAATAGTCCCGGTTTTTAAAAAGGGGAATAGAAGTGACCCGCGTGGCTATAGGCCAATTTCTTTGATAGACTCAGCCGTGAAGGTTTTAGGCAGAGTGGTTTTGGTCAAACTTAAAGAGTGGCTGAATGACGCTAACATTCTCTCAAATCTTCAGTATGGATTTAGGAAATGGAGAGGTACTACGGACCAGTGCCTAAATTTGCTTCTATTATCTGGGAAATATACGATCACGAAGAAGGGCACGCTCCATTTGGCCTTTATGAATCTTTCATCGGCTTTCGACGATTCTTTTTGGCGGATCTGCATCAAGATTTTAGAGCCACAATGAGATTCGACCAAAAAGGCAACCTAACACGTAGCATCCGTATTATTAAAGGAGTGAGACAGGGTTGCATTTTAGCGCCACATTTATTCACCCTATATATTAATAACCTTGAATCAGTTTTAGCGGGTGCTAGTTTGGACATTCCCCGTATAGGAGAGCGATTAATTCCGGCTCTCCTATATACGGATGACGCTGCTTTATTAGCCAGAATGGCCTACAGCATCTTTTAACAACCTTTGCCACTTTTATGAAGTCTTTGGACTTAGATGTTAATTTCTGTAAGTCCCACATTATGATCATGGGGGTTACGCCGAAGAAATGTAAGATCCATTATTGTGAAGGGAATGAACTAACACCAAAAGAAACGTAATGGCCAGATCAACTATTGCAGTCCTAGATTTTGCCCGCAGATTGGGATTGAAATCTATACATGCTATGTTAAATATCTACAGGACTAAATGCATCGCTATTGCTAGTTATGGTTCTGATCTCTGGGGATACAGGGATGCCGGGGATGTCCAAATAGTGGAAAATACATTTCTAAGAAATTTGCTATCCATGCCGCCCTCGACATCTACCTATATCATACACCAAGAAATGGGTATAGGCTTTATATCAGACATGATAGGAATGGCTCCTCTACTTAAATGTATAGGTATTTGGACAAACCCGGAGTTTGAGATGAACCGCGAAATCATTCGTGATTGTTTAACTCTTGATTTAGCTAGTAGTATCCCGTGGTTAAATTATGTAAAAAAGATTGCCTCTTATTTGGGGAGACCTGAGCTATTTAGCTCCCGGAGAAACTCCTAAAGGCGGACATGCTCTGGGTTAAAAACACGTACGTACAGATATCACAAATTGATAGAGAGTCCATGGAATTAAGGAAACCTCTTGTGCGGGCACACCAGTTGTTATGTACATCACAGACGATTGAGCCATATTTAACTATAGTGACAAATCAGCACCATCATTTTCTTCTGGTGCGATTCAGATTAAATCAATTACATTTGCTCCTTGCTGAACCTATGGGATGGAAAAAGCTGGAGGATTTGAAACTATGTACTTGCGATAATTTTTCCATTCAGGACTCAATGCACTTTGTATTATTTTGGGACCACTTTTTGCACATATGAAACCGGTTCATATTACCCATTTTAAAAGGCAAAGGCTTTACCCAGGCTAGACCGGCTTTTATATATTTACAAATGTTGAACAACGTTTGGGAAATTTTTAACATAGCTAGCTTTTTAACCGCAGCTGTCAGATTAAGGAGAAGAGGAAGAATTGTTAACAATGAGCATCCCTTTTGGAAATCTCATGATTTTTTTTTAATGTGTATATTGATGAATTAGATCTTGCCATTGGTGTTCTGTGATGAATGTGATTTTGTAATATTCTTATAAATATTTTTACTGTGTTTTCTGTAGTATGCTTTTATGGTTTTAATTAACCGAATTTGACTGACTGACTCATGCCATTGGCGAGTTGTAGAGGAGAGAGATCAACTTTAAAAGGTGTTAACCTATGCCAAATGCTGTGAAAAGGGCAGTGAGGTATCCCCAACCCAAAGTATCGAACGCCTTCTCAATTCAATTAAGCTTTATTCGGTACAAATTAATTACCATAAAAGCACACGGGACAGACTTAAAAAAAAAAAAAAAATACAAAGGGCAAGTTACAGTAAACATTGACAATACATTAAGAATCACAATAAATTAAATAAAAACTGATTAAAATGTTAAAACACAATTACACACACTGTTAAAAACACATACTTTTCCTGGAATTGATGCATTTGTTTAAAAAAGTTGCAGTGTAAAAACAAATGTCCGCAGATTGCAAGTTAAATATTAATTTCATTGCATGCTCAACTGTACGTATTCCATATTTTAAAAACATTGGTTTAAGGAAAGCAATACGAAAATTAGAGTACAGTTTACAGAACAAGATAAAGTGCAGTGTGCTTTGTGTTGAAGTCCCATCGCATCTACAAGGCCCAAATGGATGTTTATTTGCTGTCGGATGGACCACCAAATGGTGTACCATTCCAAATCTGAGTCTTGTTAACACAAATTTATGCGAGGGCCTTGTGACCAAGGTTAGATAGACAGGAAATCCTTCAGTTGATAGATACCTATTATAAAACACAACAGTTGACAGAGTTCCGGCAGCAACTGCCCTCTTTCTCTCTGCAAAATCCAGAAAAGCCCTTTTCAACTCAGTTTTGGGGATCAATAGAACTACTTTGGGATCTTTTACAATATTCAGGTTAAAAATATCTGGAAAACATACAATAATGTATTTGATCCAGGGTATTGCTACAAATTTGTCTAATCGCAAACAGTCCTGGATTATAGACCTAGTAAAGGACTTCTCATCCTTCAGCCAGATAGACCGCCAGATCATCAAAGGCCTAAGGGATAAAAAGTCGAGTAGGTAGTTGACAGATAATTCCTGGTGACTCAGAACGTTAGAGTCCGAGGTGGGCAAGCATAAAAGTTTTTTAAGAAAAAGATTTTCTTCCAGCTGCAAATTATGGGCACAGCAGTAGCCCCAAATTCCTGCCCCATATAGTGCAATAGTTACACATCTGGCCTGGTAAATTTTAAGCATGTCCCCGGTCCTACGGTCCCCAATTTTGGCGGCAAATCTAAAGATGCCGTGGGCATTTCTAGCCATTTTATTGCGTATATTATTAAATTCATAAATACACTTCTTATCACAAGAAAAGGTAATACCTAGGTAGCAAAATGTATCCACCTGTTGCACCTTTACATTATCAATAAAGTATCCTTTAATAGTATGTTTTGAATTCTTTGAACCACAGATCATGGTGTGCGTTTTTCCTTTGTTAATAACTAGTTTCTTATCTTTAATAAAGGACGCAAAACTATCCATCAACCGCTGCAGTCCCACGGAAGTTCTAGATAACAAAACAGCGTCATCGGCGTATAATAACACCGGCACTGAAACACCGTTGATTATGGGAGCATCTGCGTTAACTTCCTTTAAAATAGCATCAATTCCATTAATAAATAAAATAAATAAAAGAGGAGCTAAAACACAACCCTGTCTTATACCACGTTTGACGCTAAAGTTTGGGGTACATTCTCCCTTAATCCCGAAACGCACACAGGTTTGTAATTTCTCGTACATCCTGGCAAGAAAGAATATTATACCCTCTGGTGCTCCCATTTTCAACAAGGTTGGCCACAAAATCGAGTGGTCCACCATGTCGAAAGCGCTACTTAAGTCTGCGAAGCATAGGTACATAAGGCCTGGTTTTGCATCAGTGTACTTCCCGATCAACAATTCTAAATTAACACATTGATCAAGCATACCCCTGCCTTTCCTAAATCCGTACTGGCTGTCAGCCAGAATGCAATCCTGTTCCACCCATTCCTCCAGTCTTACGAGCATAACTCTACTCATAACCTTTATAGAGGAGTCCAATAGAGAGACAGGACGATAATTCTTTGCATCAGACCTGCTTCCTTTTTTATAAATTGGGACAATAATAGACTCCCCCCAGGTTACAGGGGACTCAGTACAAACAGCAGCATTAAAAAAGGCGGCCAACAGGGGTCCCCAGACTTCAGGTGCAGCTTTATAAACGTCAATCGGGACCCCATCAGGGCATTGGGCTTTCCCGCCCTTACTCGCCCGGATGCCACTTTCGACCTCCCTAACAGAGATATCAAGTGGCAAAATAGGCCAATTTGATGAAAAAGCATCAGTAATTTTACCAGAGTCAAAAATAATCGAAAAGTGGGTAATCCACCCTTCGCTAGGGACATTTGCTGTTAACTCGGGTACATTGGCCTCTTTAAGAAATGGTGAGTTAACCGTCGCCCAAAACCGTGTGCAGTTAGATACGCCTTCTCAATGTCTAAAGAGGCAATCCAGGCCGAGCTGTCCATCGTGCATGCCCACTCTAGAAGCATGAATAGCTAACGCAGGTTGAGACAAGTGTTTCTACCAGGTATGAATCAGTTTGGATCTGGGTGCACCAGTAAGTGGTTTATTTCACTTAGCCCGCTTGCTAGGACTCTGGTGAGATCTTTGTAATCAGAATTCAAAATGGATAACAGACGATAGGAACCTAGTTGTAGCGGGTCTCTGGCCCGGCTTGGGTAATACCACAAGTACAGCTTCATGGAGTGAGGAAGGGAGTATACAGTTCTTGTATGCCTCCTGGTATGCGCTGTGTAACTGAGGTGCCAATTGCGTGTGAAATGTTGTGTAAAATTCTAGAGGCCACCTGTCAGCGCTGGGGGTCTTACCCGTTGCCAATTGCTTGATAGCATCTACAATTTCAGTTTCTGATATGGAGGCATCTGATACTGCACGTTGTGATTTTTAGGAGTAGCACGTTCCGAAGGAACTGCAAAATCTGTGTTGTGTCCGTCCCAGGAGGTGGCTCATTTAGGGAAGCATAATAGGTGCGAAAGTCCGTGTTGATTTCACCCTGTGAGTTTACTAGATGTCCCTACTTCATTTATAGCTGTGATCATGTGTTGTGGTGAAACTGATGGGAGGAGCCATGACAGTAAATGGCCGACCTTGACTCCCTCCGCATGTCTCCTGGCCATGTATTCCCTATGATCCAGTTTGCCATGCTGGTCCAACACTAATTTGTGTTGCAATCGAGCTTGGGCCAAAGAAGCTGCGGCCAGCGGGGTAATGAGGAGTGCTTGCTCGTGGGTGCAGATCTCTTATTCTAGTGTATTTAGCGCCTGTGTGAGTGTCATGCCTGTGCCCTATACTGTCTTAATCATGTGCCTGCGCAACACTACCTTAAGTGCATCCCATTCTTTCTCTGCTCTGGATGCAGTGCCCTCATTGTCCTTATAGTAGTTTGCTATTGACTGTTGATAAGGAGGTGTGGAACGTCGTGGAGCGTCTTGTGTGGTAAGCGCCAGGTAGGGATCTTGGATCTACCGCTACCCCATGTTAATTGAATCTGCAGGGGGCAATGATCTGATAGAGTGCACCCAAGATATTTTGCACGGGTTACCCTAGTGAGAGCATCACTGGAACAATATGTAGGTCATGTAGTCCCAAGTAATATGAGTATTCCCTCTCTAATGGGTGTAGGTTATACCAAGCCTCTTGCGCTTGAAGGTTAGTAGCCCACGTCTGTAAGTGCTGTGCAAGAGAGACTGAGTGTGCACCTGTAATTGGGGGAGTGAACGGTCCATGTCTATGTCAGGGGTAGAGTTGAAGTCACCCCCTCAGTATGACGGGGCTGAAGGGAATTGGAGTAGTGCCAGGGAGAGCGATTGCAGGAATGAGGGCTGACCTGCATTAGGTGCGTACAAAGAAACCAGTGGTAGCGGTTGCCCATCCAACAGCCCCTCCAGTATCACATAACGGCCCTCAAAGTCCACGCGGCTGTGTACAATTTCTAGCAGTGTCCCTGGTGCCACCCAAATCACTGCACCTCTAGCATATCCCAAGTATGTAGTCCCTACCAATGGTACCCCTCCACCTTCTGCGCATTGAAGTCAGCGAATGTGCTATGAGATGAGTCTCCTGCAATAGGGCTATTGTTAATTTTCATCTCCTCTATTGATACACCTGGTATTGTTTAGTGTAACCTGCTAAACCCTGGACATTCCAGGTCAATAATAGTGTGGGTGGTGTTTGCAGACCTGAAGACATGTGCTTGGGTGTGGTTGCTGTTTCCCAAATAAGGGTAACGGTGGCCCCATTGTCTTACGCAAGTTGCCCCCCTTTGCAGGAATTAGTGCCCTGCAAATGATGACCATTAATCCCTTCATTGCATTGCAAACAATAAAAAACAATCAACATCATTTCCTAACACCCAGTCCCTGGCCAATGTGCCAACGGGCAGCCAGCCATCAGCACTTGGTCCATGGCCGGACTGGGAACAGAAGCCAGCCCTGGCAATTCCGCTCAAACGGCCCTGGGAGAGGGGGGAGCCTGGCCCTGTGGGTGCTACTGAGAAGCGTCGGCCCTTCGGTGCTAGTGTCAAGCACCGTTGGTGCTTTTGTTACAGGGGGCCGATATTGCTGTACTGCTGTAAAACAGGCCCCAGTATCAAAAAGGACCCACACCCTTCTGACCCACCAGGAAAACGCCTGGTGCTCGCTACGGCCAGCCCGGCCCTGACTTCTCAGTGTGCAACACCGTGGGTCTGAAAGCAGCCAGCATAGATTGTGAGGCATCCACCCGGTCTTTCAATTTCTTGTGGTCCTCTCAGAGGAGTCCCATATCGATGTATGGGTAGTCCAGCTTGGGGCCCAGTGTGGATATTATATTGAGGACTGCCACCAGTGGTTCATCAAACCTGAAGAAGTGGTCCGATTGGGTGTCCGATAGCACCTCGTCTTCCCAAATTTCTGGTGCAGCCTGTGGATACATCTGGTGGGTTCTGAGAATTGTCCGACTTCGGCTTCCTCATCTTCGTAGGGGTGTGTGTGAGTGATATGCAACTGACCCTGTCGGATGGGGAAGTGCACCACCTGAGGGTAGTCTCACAGTCTGTCCATCCCAATCTGAAGGGTGGCCAGGAGTGTCATCTGCTCAGTGTGGTCTTGCGCCCCACACAGTTTAGGTCTCACTCTGCAGCACCTCTCCATCGGTGAATCGGCAGGACCCCTCTTCAGATCCCCCGCAGGGGTATTACAGTGACTTTCTTGCCCTCCCCGGGCAGAGTTCAGAGTGGCAGTCTTCTCAAGAGAGAGGCCGCCATGATTGCTATTGTGAACGGAGCAGGTGACAGGCGGGCGGTGCCTGGACAGGGACCCTCCCAGGTGTGGACAGGGCCAGCTGAAGTCCATCGCACCAAGGGAGCAGCCCTGTGTTTGCCTCCGGACAGGAAATGTCTAGTTGCTTTAATGTGATGCGGGGGGCCTCGTGTATTTACAGCGCCTCGCCCCAGGCCCAAAGGAGGCAGGGCCGCTCCTCGCCCAGAGGTGGGGAGGCACTCTCCAACCCCATGCATTGGAAGCCGCTTCAGTACAAGAAGACAGGTGCGCAGGCAAAGACAAGTACCATCCGTTGTCTTTTAGGTCTCTTCCAGCAACGGTCATGGACCAGACAGGGTCCGCCAGCCCCCGGCCTCGAATCGGGCAGCATCGTCCCCGCTTGGACTACACTGCTGGTCGATACTCCATGTGCGGCACTCCAGCACACATTAGCCAGTCCATCAGGGTGTCCGCCAGCTTCAGAGACACCTGTCCAGGTACCTGCTTGTGGACGCCTCTCCGTATATAGGTGACAAATGCGGCCCAGCCGGCCTCTTCAGGAATCATTGTCGCGGGACTGGTGCATGGAGCTAATGCTTGTCTCCGGGCCCGAGGCTTGAGGCTATCGGCCCAGCTCCGTCCCTGTGTGCCCCGCTCGGTCGCAGTGTGGGGGTCACCCACTGCGGTTAAAGGGAGCACCTGGGTCAGTGCTAACCTCACATTTCATCAGTAGCTGTCTGGGCCAAGCTCAGAGCTTACTCTCGAGCGTCTGCCATGTTTGCCGTCTTTGCCATGCCTCCTTGCCGAGGATTGTTTTTGCACAGGAAGGCACACCTTCCTGCACAAATTCAATCCTTAGAGGCATTTTCCTCTTTCTGTGTATGCTGCACAATGCAGCACACATGGAAAGAGGAGGTGACAAGCAGTGCTTAATTTGAGCCGGTGCATTCTGGTGCTCAGCACCGGCACCTAATCTTCAGCGCCGGGGCTTATAGCACCAATTAAGGACACGCTCATTTAGAAGGCACAATGGTTTCCCGCCCCCGAATCACAGGATGTTGAAACACGTCGAGACTCGGACATAGTTTCCCAGCTTTGAAATCGGCAGCTCTAGTCATTAGGCCAAGTCCTCTCCTGAGTAATGAGTGGTGGGGCTCTAGTCAGGAGGCAGTTTGCACCAGCGCATTTCTCCTGTTAACGCTGCCTCCTAAGGAGATTCCCAGCACTTTTTATTTTACAAATTAACCACTGGTGACAAGGAGAAATAAAGATATTTCTCCATGTTACACCTCTGTCAGGTAGGCACACTTTTTTGGCACATACCCAGGTGTACAAGTCTTTATAAATCTGGTTTTGTGTCAAAATATATGGGTAAATGCATGGCAATGGCCATGCTCCGCCCATGTAACACCTACTCAATGCAAAGTAAGAAAAGGCAGTGCTATGCACTGCATTACGTTACTTTGTATTTATTAAACTGCACAAAGCCACTCCAATTGTCTTTACGTGGCTTCGTAAATGACAAAACTTATTTTGCGCTGGGTTATGCCTCAAAAGTGATGAAACCCCAAAACAAAATCATAATAAATCTGAGCCTCAATTATAGAGTCCTTTGGTTGATAGTTGAGTTCTGAGCTCAGGCAGCCCTACACTACCTCCCTGAGAAGCCTATGACTACATGCCCATGCTACCCCAAGAGTCAAATGTGGAATGGGTTTTACTTGGCCCGATTTGCACATCCAGAGTAGGACTGGCCTCACTCGGGATTCCTCAGGCAAATTACCTTAACCCCCAAGGTTGAGGTCAGTTGCCCTGCCTGCCTATAACAAATAATAATCCACATTTGTAAAGCGCGAACAATCACCCGTAAGGGTCTCTAGGCGCTGGGGGTCGTCGGGAAGATTAAGCAAGCTATTGCCCAGAGTCACATGGTGCTGGGCTGACCTGCCACCGGCGCCGGGGATCGAACCGTGGCCCTGGCCGCGGCGCCACACCTCTTCCTCTAATGGTGGAGTTTGTCAATAATGAGAAAATGGGATGGAAATCTGATTGTGTTTCTAAAGAATGTTTTGAGCCTGATATATGCTTGGAAGTGAATTGCTTAATAATTATTGATGTGTCCCAAATTGCATTAATAAATAGTGCAAGAGGGAGGAGCTATTAGCATAAACCATTGCCTTAGCATAACTGTAACAACTGAAACTATATTTTCTTGGTCGAGACTAGAAAGTTTTGCTTAGATTGCACAGCTGAGCAAGTCTATATTCCCCTGGCACCCCTTTATTTCCTGTCTTTTACAAAGCCATACGATTCCCACTGAAAGCATTTTTGTAAAATACTCTATATTTGTTACTTTTTTTTCCTTGGCTGTACTCACTTTTATACGGTTGCCATGGGACCTCCTTACCAATCGATTCTGTGATTTACAGGCATAATTTTCTTTTCTCAATAAACATTTTAAGACTAGAGTTGGCCTCAGTGTTGAGTTTACTTCAACACCATGTGTGATTAGGGTCTTGAATGCATCAGGCCCAACATTACCAGTCCTTGCTGTAAAACAGGCCCCCAGTAGCAAAACCGACCCCCACCCTTCCGACCCACCGGGAAAACGCTGCGCCTGGTGCCCGCTACTGCCAGCCCGGCCCTGACTCGGTCACTTTACCACTCTGAAGAGATGATTTCAAGAATGGGCACATATCCCGGCACTTCCAGCTCTGCCAGGCAGGGCACTCCCTCTATTTCTTTATTACCAGAAAGCCGTTGCTCTGTTTTGGACTTTGGACCACTTGACAAACTTGGAAGCGAACAAACGTTTTGAATGTTTGCGCTGCACGAGATCATTCTTGCCGCCTATAAGATTTCATGACGGGCATGACGTCTGAGGACATTTGCTTTCAAATCAAGTCAAATGTATTGTCTTCTCGGATAATGTCCATAGACAAACAGAACAAACATAAAACACCTCCAAATAACAAAGTTCATTTGATTTACATACATTAAAACATTAGACAGATTAAACACATACAGTTTCCTAACATAAATTGCTTACATAATTGACATTCTCAAGATTATGGTGCAGAATTTTGGCTTAAAATTTCTTTAGGGCAATGAAAATAATTGTTAATAAGATAAAAACATAATTCAATATAGATATATTATTAAATATTGTGTCATACCGTGACCATATCAAAGACAACCATACTAAAATGTTAAAACTTTGTAAACAAAAACAGACAGACTTAATAAAAAACAAAAGGAAAAATAATATCACCAAATTAATTGTCATAGTTGAAACGTATGACAGAAGTCATGTTGGAGAAGAGGGGCTGGTGCATATGTTATATTCACTGAAAATGCCAGAAAATCTTATGCTCTTAACGGTTCCCACCTATTTTCAGTATTTCCCTAAGAAAATATTTTATTTCTTATCGGCCAAATCGATTTCAGAAAAGTTGTACCTGAGAATATTGTCGGGTGACACGTATTACTTCAGCAACCAAAAAAATCATAGATTTTTTCGGTTGTTGAAGTAATACGTGTCACCCGACAGAACCATTGTCTTCTCTATATACGATTGCCCAGGTTCTGAGGTATACTGGGTTACCCCATTGCTACTAAACTTGTAACTGAGAATACAACACTTTGCCTAGTGTCAAATGTGCATATCCGCAGGGCTGTGTTGTGATGTTGAACACCCATGGATCTATGAAGGGGAACAATCCATCGTTTTCTCTGTCTTAGTTAGACTGTAAAAAAAAATACTGTTTCACTGTTTCTATAGCATCTTTGGAAGCAGGACACTTATTTGTTTGCGATGAAGAGGAACTTGAGTAAGAGTTGAATTTGACAAATGGCAGAATCCCCAACCTGATTTTAATGGAACGCAACCTGGTCCATGGGGGTTAAAATAATCAAGAAGGCTTCAAAACAGGGAGCAATTTTAATCTCCAGGTACTGATTTGTCAA
Organism: Triturus cristatus; assembly: GCF_964204655.1. Classification (NCBI taxonomy): domain Eukaryota; kingdom Metazoa; phylum Chordata; class Amphibia; order Caudata; family Salamandridae; genus Triturus; species Triturus cristatus. The sequence continues at coordinate 319,774,389 of NC_140584.1, read as the reverse complement.
GGACCCTAATGTGGGTAAACTAAGTAATTTCCCCCGCTCACATTCCCAATAGGATTGCTTGACAACTCTACCTGAAGAGGAATTAATTGTTCCAGTATTGTTCCACAATTTGCCTATTCCCAGGCCCATTAGGGATATTTAAACATAGCTTAGCCATGGTAAGGACATCGCCTCTGTGCTAGCCATGGTGTGTGGAAGACAAGTACTGTATGGTTCCAGTTCATCTGCAGAACAGATCGGTAGCTAATACATAATGGGATTCAACTTGATTAAAGCACATTGGTTTGAGTTCAAGAGCCATTCTTAGTGGAACCAATGGTGTAATTTTTGTCAGTCTTAACATAGTCCTCACAAATGCATTTGGAGCAGTGTAATTGTGAACCCACTCTGAGATATTGTAGAAGTGAATCATAATCATGCGTATTCAGCACTTAAATATATTCTGTGTGATTAATGTTACTAAGGAAAATGGAGTATTGCATATTTAAAGTATTCCACGTGAAGATTTTTTTTTGATATCCAAATTTTATTGAATTTCAACACACAAACAAATCAGCAAAATCACGGGTAGTAGATATTCAGTTACATCATCAAAGTCTATATGACCGCGGTTCTGCACCCCGTGGGGCGTACAACCATCGAAAGAGTTAGAGTATCATTTGCTTTCTTCGACAGCGCCCATCCATTTACCCCACGTCCTCCGGTATTTCTTGGGGCATACGCGTGCCGAGTATAGAGCTTTCTCTTGAATCGCGCACCAGTCCACTCCCTTGCGCCACTTTCCCAGGGTTAGTGGATCGGGACAAATCCATGCTGCCGCTATGTCGCGCTTGGCAACTAACATAGCTGTGTTAAAGAAGGTCTTGTCGTTCCGGGACCCGTCTAGCCCATCTGTTATCCCCAGTAGTGAGTGCCGTGGAGCATGAGGAACTGTCCACCCCAAGACCTCCGTAAGTTCCTCTTCAATGGCTCCCCAAAAATTTGCAAGCCGGGATAGGTCCAGACCACGTGGAAAAAATCTGCTGGGGCCTGGCCGCACCTAGCGCAACACACGTCCGAGCATAAGGGGCCCCATCCAGTCTCTCCATTGGTCCTTCAGTTTATCCAAGGAGGTGGGAGTATTGTTAATTAAGGTGCGGTATATATGGGAAATGCCCCCCCTGCCCAAGTCCCCCAATAACGTCTGGGCCTCCGTGGGGCTGTATTCCAGGAGCTGAGTGTCCTCTGTGATGTGTGTGTGTGGAGGACATGTCTTAACTGTAAATATTTGTAGAATTGGGATGGGTGTAGGGAATACCAGTTGTGCATATCTTGGAAGGAAAGCATGTGGCCCACTGCCCAGACGTCCCCAAGCTGTGTTATACCTATGAGGTCCCAGGATCTGAACCCGGGCAGACCACTCACCTCCCGGAGCCAAGCCCCATGCCATAGGGGGGTGCATTGGGTCAATTTGCCGGTCCAGCCGGTATGGCGCATTGAAGCCCGCCAAGCCAGGAAAACCGAACGCGTCACGTCTGGCAGCCGGATCAGGACGGGTCCCCCGTACAACATGGCTTGTACATAAGAAAATCCCAGTTCACCCAACTCCAGCTGGTAGGCCGGGTCAGACCATCCCCCGTTGAACCAATTGTGGACCACCAGCAAACGTGTGGGTATATAGTAGAGGTACAGGTGCGTCATGCTCATGCCCCTGTCAAAGGAAGGAATCCTGCATGTGGAGAGAGCCAGATGCGGTCTCCCGCCGCCCCATAAAAATTGGGTAAGTAAGCCTTCCAAATCCTTAAACCAGGATCTGGGGAAACAGAATGGGGTGTTCTGGAGGACGCAGAGGAACCTAGGGAGGATCAGCATTTTAAACAAGGCGACCCGGCCTAGAGGGTTCAAGGGCAGTGTCTTCCATTTCTGAAGGTCTTCTTTGGCCTTTTTGACCAGTGGGGTCACATTGAGGGACCAGCCCAGTTCCGGGAGCAGCGTAATCCATATTCCCAGATATTTAAAGGAATTGTGTCGGATCGGAATATTGGACTGCCAATCGTAACAATCCCTTGACAGGTGAAGAGGGACCAGTACTGATTTCCCAGGGTTCAGCCTAAGACCTGACGCTTGCCCAAATGCCTGCAACAACTGGAGACAGTGCGATCCCGAGGAAGCGGGCTCGGCCAGAAAGAGCAGGACGTTGTCCGCATAAAGCGCAATCTTGTCCGTGTCAGCGTTCGGCCACCTCCTTCCTTTAACACGGACGTCAGCCCGCACCAGGGCACATAGGGGTTCCATTGCCAGAGCAAACAGGGGTGAAAGGGGACAACCCTGCCACGTGCCCCTAGCAATGGGAAAGGCCTCGGACAGGACACCGTTCACCAGCACCCGTGCCCGCGGCTGCGCATACAGCACCCGGACCAAAGCCCGGAACTGGGGCTCGAATCCCATCTCCGTCAACACGTCTTGGAGATACGCCCATTCCACCGAATCAAAAGCTTTTTCGAAATCTATAAGGAGGAGGGCCAAATAAGGGGTGAGTACGTGTTGGTGGGCCAGAGCCAGTTGCACCCTCCGGAGGCAATGCAGACATAAAACCACATTGGTCCGGGTGGACCAACGTGGGTAGGTGTGGCTTTAGCCGTTGGGCCAGGATGGTGGCATAAAGTTTGATCTATGTATTGAGGAGGGATATGAGCCGGTAATCTGCGCAGTGATGGGAGGGGGGCTGGGATTTTGGAAGGACTACAATAGTGGCAATGTCTGTCTCCGGCGGGAAGGAGCCCTGATCAAGGCCCTCCTGAAAAAGGCCAGCCAAGTGGGGCACTAGTGTGTCGCGGTAAGCCATGTAGTATTCTTGGGGAAGACCATCTGGTCCTGGAGTCTTACCAGGGAACATAAGAGAAATGGCTTCCTCAATTTCTAACTTAGAGATGGAGCGGTCCAGGTCTTTCTGAGCTGCCGTCTCCAACCGAGGGAGACTGACGCGACTCCTTCCGAGGAGACCACAGAGCGATGATTCGAGAGTTTGTGCAGCATACAGGCGCCAATAGTAGCTAGCAAACATGTGTGCCATCGCTAATGGGGCGTTGCATACAGTTCCCTGGTCGTCCACCACTTCAGGAATTATACGGTTTGCCCTGGGAAACGTGGCCAGCCTGTGCAAAATCGTGCCATTTTTGTTCCCCCAGCCATAAATTGTTGCCACCGAGGACCTCCATAGGAGCTTGGCCGCTTCTAGAGATAGTTGTCTAATTTCGGACCGGATAAGGACTAGTTGTCGGCTTTGGGCGGCGTCGTCGAGCAGGGAAGGGGATTGTTCCAAACGAAGCGCCTGCACTTCTTTCGCAGTGATTTCCCGATGTTGCTCTTGCCTCTGCTTCTTGAGTTGCCCCTTCGCGAAGCCCCGAATGGTTGCCTTCCCAGCCTCCCATAGGGTCCCCGGGGAGGATACGGAGCCCTCGTTGGTGAGGAAATATTGTTCGAGCTCCTTCCCTACCGTCTTCTTGAAGTCTTTATCTTGGAGGAACCATGCATTCATCCTCCATGTTTTGCGGGCTGCGGCGGGAGGAGTCCCTGTACTGAGGAGCACCGGGGAGTGGTCTGAAATTCCCCTGGGTAGGATACGAGTGTCTACAATTGTTGAGCAGTCAGCTGCAGGAAGAAAGATAATGTCTATGCGCGCCTGCTTGTGGTGGGCTGCAGAGGTGTGAGTAAAGTGGGTGGCCCGTGGGTGCCACGTGCACCACACATCACAGAGGCCCAATGACTCGGACCAAGACCTCAATTGTTTTGCTTGTGTGATGCGGACAGCGGAGGGAGGGCCTGTTGTGTCTAGTGCTGGGCTGGAGACCGCATTGAAATCACCGCCCACAACCATGATGCCTGGGGAAGAGTGGCGAGGAGGGCGGAGGTCTGTGTCAGTGTAGGGGTAAGCATAGAGGGAGGTGAATATATGGACACAAGATGGAACGTGGAGCCGGCCAGAGAGCCACATACCGAAACATACGTGCCTTGAGGATCGTGGATCACCCAGGACAGAACGAAGGGTAGGTTGCATCTCATGAGGATGGCCACCCCTCGGGAACCCCTGGAGAAGCCGGAGTGCCATACTCTGTCGTACCCGTACCGGGCAAGAAAGGGGCAGCAGTTAGCCAGAAGATGAATCTCTTGGAGAAGAAGGATGTCAATGTGGAGGCGTTGCGCATAGCGCAGGACCAAGTTGCACTTCAACCTGTCCAGGAGACCGTTAACATTCCAGGACAGAACGCGGAGAGAAGCCCCGGTCATGGTGTCATCAGTCATGGTGGGTGGTGTCTGGGACGAGGCTGTGCCGCCACATTGGGTGGTGTGGGTGCGAGCAGGGGCTGATATGTGTGCGGTTGGTTGCGCACGTTAAGAGATAAGTCTTTGCAGATGAGGCATATACCTGTCCGTGGGAGCTGAAGCAACAGAACAAATGAAAGAACAACAACTGGGGAGAACCCCCCCCCCCCCCAAACCACCCTCCATCCCCCTCCCCCACCCTACACTTCAAGAACGGAAGCATCTGTCGGCCCCCCATTTAACTAAACCAAACTAAAACGCATGGATCGGTAGCGTGGAGGACCCCTCCAGAAGAACGGAGAAGCAGTGCATCGGCATAAAGCAATGTACATTAGTACATTAACATAGAAGTCCTTCAGAATCTGATGACCCCCCCCCGTTAAAAGCCCCGTACCCCATTGGCGGTCATTCGTCCAAAGCTGAACACTTGGCTGCTAGAGAGTGGGAGTGCGGGAAAGGTCCGAGTCCACCTGGGCCTGTGGTAGGGACGATCCCAGTAAGTTTTCAGCGGATTGGGGCCTGCTGTGCGGCGGAGAGCCTGATCGACTGGAGGAGTCACTGCGGTCGGGAGCCGCCACACTGAGGGATCTGGATGTCGAAGCATGTGATAGGCGTCCCTTACGAGACCTTGTGCGATGCGGGCGTCCCGACGATTCCGGCCCCACCGGCTGTGACTCAGTGTGATCTGATGTGCCTTCGTGTCGGGGGCGGAGGGGATGTTCCTCTGTCAGCCATGTCCATGCCGCCAGGGGAGAGTCGAAGAATTGTGTGTCACTCTGAAAAATGACTCGAAGGCGCGCCAGAAATTGGAGTTGATGTTGCAGGCCTAGGGTGCGCAACTTCTTCTTGACCTCTGTGTAGGAGCGCCGAAGGTCTTGGACTTCCCTGGTATAGTCTGGGAATATCATAATGACATGGTTTTGGAACCTGAGGGGACCTTTCGCCCTGGCCGCCTGTAAGATGGCGTCACGATCTTTGAAGTTGCGGACTTTCAGAATGATGGGGCGGGGTGGGGCACCTGGATGAGGCTTGGGCGCCAGGGACCTGTGGGCCGTCTCCACAACAAACCATGTCGACAGGGCATCTTCCGGCATCCATGACTTGAACCAATATTCAACGAAGGTGGCCGTTGGTCCCGCTTCCGCTCCCTCAGGAAACCCCACCAGACGGAGGTTATTGCGACGTGCGCGGTTCTCAGCATCTTCGGCACGCCTGTGAAGCTCCCCGGTACGAGCACGAAGTTGGGCCACCTGATCTTTAAGTTGGGATATGTCGTCCTCGGCCGTGGAGATGCGGGATTCATCCTCTGCCAATCGCGCGGTGGTATTACGAAGGTCCTGTCTGAGGAGGGACACATCCATCTTGATTTCTCCAATCTCCCCCTCGACGGACGCCTGAGAAACACTGATAGCCAGGAGGATGGTGGCCAGATCCGTGTCCTGCGGGGGGGGGAGGTCCCCCCGCCACTTTCCCCGGGAGGCTCCGACTCGGAAGTAGTAAACTGGTCCATTTTGGTCTGTGTGTAGGCCGGTGTAGGCTTGGGGCCCCTGTCCCTCCCCATGGCCAGGAGCAGGTCCCAATGTCACTGTGGCCGCAAGAGACTGGGGGGGGATGAAAGTTTGAAGTGGAGGAGGAGGCCGGGGACCCGCAGATGCGTGGGAAGTCCACGAGCGACTCGAGGGCCTCGCCAGATGGAAGTGTTCCGGTGTCCACCCAGGATCCCCCGGGTGACCAGCTGGCCCAGGAGTCACCTGCTCAACAGTCAGCCAGGGGACGCCCCCTCCGTTAAAATAGCAGACTGCATTCAGATCTCAGGGAGCCAGTGAGAGGAGGGCACTGCAGCTTATCCAGCCGCCGCAACCCTGGGCAGTCTCATATTGGGGGGGGTTTCCCCGGGCCGTGCCCCACTCACACCGCTGCCGATGACCTGCCCCACACGTAGGGGGACGAAGGCTAGGAGTCGAGCCCTAGGAGGTAGGCCACAGAAAAGGGAAAGGCTCCGGCCCCTCCTGTGCAACAGGCCTCATTCCAGTCCTCAGAGCCCCAAAATCAGCGTTGGGAGGGCGCAGAATGCCACACTGCGCCTGACCCGGGGGGCATGCGATATCACACGTGCCGCTGCCCTACCCACCGGAGGATAGGGCCACCCGTAGTCTCAGGAGGATGATCGCTGGCGCAGTCAGCTTTCAGGGCCAGCCTCACCCCCACAGCGAGCCGCGACATGTGCACCCCCGCTCCTCACCCAACGGGAGTGGCGGGAATCGCCAGGGCCCACCAGGTCCAGAGGCTGCCACCTCGCAGCGAGTTATTGGTGCTAGGCCCGCAGTTCCAGGCCCAGAGGGGGAGGGGGGGCACGCGTCCCACGCGCGTGCTGCTGCCTGGGCTGACAGCCGATCCCCACCGCACCCCAGGGGTCGAAAATGCCTGCAGTCCCAGCTGGAGATCTGTGCACCACTCCAGGCCACCCGCGGAGACGCGCGGCAGAGCCAGCAGCGGGGGAGGATGGAGAGAGCACCGCGCCGGACCGCGAGGGGGGAAGCGTTCTGCTGCCCGAGCCGACAGCCGACCCCAGCCCCACTCACTGCCAGAGATCGTAGCTGCTGCCTGCAGTCTGGGGCCAGCCCGCGATCGGGATCTGCAGGCGCCCCGCACCTCTCCTCACGCCAGCCGAGACGCCAGCCGATCACCAGGGATGCCGGATATGCGGCTTGCCGATGCCACCACTAGCTCCGCTGGCGGTCGGACCCCCGGAGCTCCTCAGGGTCACTTCTGCTCCCCAAACGCTGGTACTGCCACCAAGGTCAGGGTGTCGGCAGCGTCCCGACCGCCACCGCTTACAGGGCTCCGCCGCAGGTCCCCACCGCCTCCACGGGCTCCGCACCGAAATGCCGGACCCAGGAGGATGATGCCACCGTGTCAGGGACTCCCCAGATGCAGGTAGGACACGCGGATGGTTGCCGATATGGACCGGATTCAAGGCGGATGACGGAGGGGTCCGGAGCACTCTTAGAGTGCGACCGCCATCTTGACGCCTCAGGCCACGCCCCCTCCACGTGAAGATTAATGAGAATTATAGTTGTGTGCATGAAACATGACTTATAAAGGTCCATGTAATGTTTATCTGCTAATGTGACAGGAGAAGTTAATATTTAAAATGTGTCTCGTTGTGAGGTTAATAAAATAGAACGTGTATGTGCAGACTAATGTTTAAAAAGATATACATGTAACAAAGATAATTTCCTTGCAGGTGCAGATGGAATGACATCTTCATAATTCTCTTCAATTTATTAATGTATTAAGAAGCTGCATTTATTATTTATGTAAAAATGTGCACATATTCTGTAAACCTGTGCACTGCTAAACTGACATAAGATTGAGCCTTGAGAAAGCATTCAGTTCAAGCTCACGTTTAAAATCTAGCATGTCATTCATATTTAAACTTAAACTTCAACGTAGAATGTATGCATTTGTATTTTTATTTCCATTGCAGGTGTGGACAAAGCCTCATTAGTTAGCATAGAAGGGTTTTGTTTTTGTTAGATAGCAAGGTATGAGAAGACAAGATTTGGCAAGGAGAAATGCGGTAATGAGCAAGGAGGCGAGACGAGTTCTCATGGAGGAGGAAAAGAATGATCAAGGACAAATGAAGTTGCAAGGTATCGGTGTGAGAAAGGTGGTGCAAATATCCAGTTGTGCTGGAATCATGGAAAAGTACTAGTGAAAGTCTTGTGAGATTGTCTACCTTGAATACAATTGATATTTTATGCAGTAACTTAGTGAGGGTCAGGGGAGACATCCTAGGACTTCACGTGGAGCAGATCTATGCGTCTGCTTGTGTGGCTTTATACTTTGTGACCTATGGTTGGAGTGTCTTCGACTGAAGACTCTTACAGCTGACGCATTTCTAATTTCACCTTTATTCAATGCTTCTCAGTTTAGGGTTGTCCCTTTAAGGTAGTGTAGGGAGAGATAGTTTGCTCAATTTTTCCATTGAGAATCATTTGATGCTGTTTAATACTCAATACTTTTTCCTAATTATTTGCATTGTCTTTATAAAGTTAGTTGTCTGCTTTGTGTTAAATAGGGTGAATCTCTCTTTAGGAGATTCAGACTTATTTTGTTCAATCTGTATTTCTATATGATAATGTTCAGGCTGGTCTATATGAATTTGTTTCTAAATTTCTAATGAAATTAAACGAATCCCAGATTAACTTGTCGAGTGGATTATTGTGTGACCAAATTGGTTACACTGTATTGATTTTCAAATGTGATTGTTTTCTCCCTCTCAACTCTCAAGCTGCTTGCAGGACCATTGGATTAGAGATAAATGTTTAAGTGGGCCCAAGCTCTCGCACATTTTCAACCACCCCCATTGGTTCTACATTTCTGTTTCCCCAGAGTTGGGAATCGTAGAATGCACCAGCCAGAGCCTGTGCCCTCCAAATCTAGAGTTGAGAACAAGGACAAGGGGCACCCTACTCACTAGGAACCAGGGTAAGTCATATGTAACAGAAACAATGGTTCCAGCGGAAAGTTAAGCTAATCTATAATGATAATAGTATGCACAATCGCAATCAAAAATGGGTTATTGTGTTGTCAGAAAGAAAGAAGACCTTGTAGACTTTTGCTTGTATTAACATTGATTCTTTTATAAAAATTATGAGATTCAGACTGATGTATACAGAAAACAATGGTGCTTTTGTGTCCCCAAGTGAAATGGAACCATAAAAGAGAAAGTGAAAAAAATGTGTGACGAGTACAGCTTGGTTTCCACGATTTTTCAAGGCGACCATAAGTAACTTTGTAGTACTCTCAGCTACTGTATACAATAATCAGGGCTGTTGAAGTGGTTCGCTTTAAATTACAGTCGACGACGTTCCAACCCTGTGTGCGTTATAGGGTCTCCTCACGACCAAGGGATATGGGGACATCTGATAGAGGTTATGCAGCCACATGAAATAGTGAAATGTGTGAAACACCGGTACAGTGAAAAAGGAAGAAGAAATACTCACACGGGAACCCAGTAGAGTGCCCCGTACGAAAGACAGAGTGATAGGTTGACAACCTGGCAGACGACCAGAGCAGATTGATCTTCGGCACATTGTCGACTCATCTAAATGAGTAATACTTACACCATGGTACAATTGGTCCCTCGGCCCACCCTGAATTATTGAAGCATCTGCTCCACCAAAACATCACACCGTGGTTGTCCTCCGCATCTGCCATTCATCGCGATTCAGCAACACATGAACATACAGGTTGTCAGCCTATCACTCTGTCTTTCATACGGGGCACCCTACTGGGTTTCCGTGTGAGTATTTCTTCTTCCTTTTTCACTGTACCGCTGTCTCACACATTTCACTGATTATTGTATACAGTAGCTGGGATTACTACAAAGTTACTTATGGTCGCCTTTAAAAATTGTGGAAACCAAGCTGTACTCATCACACATTTTTTCCACTTTCTGTTTTATGATTCCATTTCACCTGGGGACACAAAAGCACAATTTTTTTCTGTTTTCTGTATATGTCAGTCTGAATCTCGTAATTTTTATAAATGAATCAATGTTAATACAAGCAAAAGTGTACAATGTCTTCTTTCTTTTTGACATCACAATAACCCATTTTTGATTGCGATTGTGCATACCATTATCATTATAGATTAGCTTAACTTTCCGCTGGAACCATTGTTTCTGTTAAATACTCCAAATCTAGAGAGCAGGGCAGACTGGGCGGAAGGTTGACTTCTCAAAACATCTGGTTATGGCGGCTGCTGCTCTATGTTTAAACAACAAAGAAATCTTAGTAACTTAGGGCCTCATTTATGAGGAAGTCACATAGTGCAGTGCAGCAAGTCACCTTGCAGCGTGATAGAAAAAGGGCCGGAATGGGCTGTATTTAAGGCAATATGGTGCATTTTTGGAATTTCCCTTGTGCTGGAACCCATTTGGCAGCCTAGCAACAATATAGACACCCTGGTGCAAGCGTGCCTGTGTTGCATGCAGGATTGGTTTTGTGCAGGACCGGGCACCTTCTTGCACAAAAACAATCCTGGGAGGCATATTCCTCTTTCTATATGTGGTGCAGAATGCACCACACATAAAAAGAGGAAGAAACAAGGAGAAATAGAGATATTTCTCCTCGTTATGCCTCCCTTGGTAAGGCAAAAGATATTGGTGCATCCCATGGTTTACAAGTTGGTGTAAACCTGGGGATGGATCAATATCCATGGGCGTTGCGTGGGAACACCCACCGAATTGCCCATAGAATGCCTTTCCTGGGCAGAGTAGTGAAACGCAGCAATTTGCACTATGTGGCGTTACTCCAGATTTTATGAGCCACTCTGAGCAACGCAAACTGGTCAAGATGTGACCCTAAATATATTGTAATGTTGCACTGAGTACCTGTAGGGATCTTCTATCTTTTTTTTAAGGATGAAGCATATATATATTTTATCCATATATTGTTTTTATGTATAGCACTTATTGTTATTCAGTAGATTCTTTCCTCGAGAGAATTTTGTCTTGTATATATTGTTTTACTTGACATTCATGGTTTTATGCAAAAAACAAATAAAGTGATCTGTTGATAATGCTGATAACTTTGCATTGCTTCAAAAATATGTCTTAAGGTTAGTGTCGCTCTTGCGCCACATTGTTTGGTGCAATAGCGAAGCAAACTGCTCCTACATGGACCCCTTGGTTTGTTCAGCTGCTGTAGCTTGATAAGTGAATTTCCACGTAATCGAATTCAGACACTCTAAGTTTGTTCCGTTCAGCCGCCCAATCCCTTTAAAATGCTTATGAGATTTAATAGACATACATTTAGTTTTGTTTGACTTCACCAGTAGACCATGGATTGAGCAGAACAAATTATACCTTTCTAGAAGTGTATTAATCCCTTTCTGAGGTTTTGATACCAAAAGGGTATTGTCAGCAAACAAGAGTTGCCGTGGTTTTAAAACTGCCCAAGAAAGGTGAGTCGTTTTTACATTCAGACAAAAAGTTAACACACACATTGATGTATTAGTGAAAGAGCAATGGCGACAAGGACACAACCTTGCCTCACACCTTTCTCAATGGGTAGAGGGTCGGCAAACTCACAATTAAGCACCAGCATATATGGAGAAAATTACCATCATGTGAATGGATAATTAATTCCAGCAGTGGTAAAGGTAACGCCATTTTCTATCAATTCTCCCAGAGTGTTTCACCAGGGACTGTGTCAAGGCAGCCTCCAGGTCAACAAATGCTAAATAGAGGCTGTCTTTATTATATTCACTGTTTTCCATCTAAGCATCAAAAATCTAAAACCCTGATCAATCGTGGTGGTCTTTGTTCGAAATCCAGCTTGGAACTGGGATAATATGTTAATATCGGTAACCTAAGAAGTCAGTTACTCCAGAACCTATTTACAAAAAAAGTTTGTACGTTATCTATTATGCTTATTGGGCGATACCTAGCTGGTGTGGATCATGGCCCCTTTTTGAAGATAGGCAGAAACTCTGCCCCCTTCTAAGATGTAGGAATTTGTGCCCCAGCTGTAATAGAATTAGTAATTGTATTAATGTATGAGGATTCAACAATATGTTTGGTTCTAAACAAAGAGCCCAGACTTTTATCTAGGCCTCGTGCCTCTCCTAGCTTCAGGGTATTATTGCTGTGGAGGGTATCATTCATGGAAAAGGATAGTGAGGGAAAGGTTTTTTGATCAATTGAGATAGTGTCCTCACTAGGGTGTTTTGGGACAATTGCTGGCTTGAGGTTCTCTCTGTCCTCCAACGTGGTCAGCTTGTTCAACTTGGCCTGGTCATTATCTCTAAGGTGATACAATGTTTGATAATGATTTATCCACTCTTCGGGTAGAATATTAACTTCAGGTCAGGTTTGCCTGATCACAACCTCCATGGCCCGTAATGAGCCAGAACTCGAAGGCTGACTAGTTTCTAGTCCGGGCTGCTTCTAGAAGATCTTCCCAAAGGGATGTCTCCCATGCAGTTTTCATCTTACTTAATGTTTCCCTATAAGCAGTCTAAGCTAGGCACAGCTCTGGTTGCTTACTATTTTATTTTTAATTGCTCGAACCAGGTGGGATTTTGCAGATCTACATGTGTCATTAAACCGGGGGCATTTGTAAGGTTGTTTTCCCTGGAACGTAGTACGACTTTTGTAAAAAATTGAGTTTTCAAGTCCTTGATGCATTTTCAATGAATGGACATATGAGTTAAATAAGCTGAATCATATTTGCTCAGTGAAACTATTTTTGGGAGAAGATAGCTATCAAGATTATTCATGGTGTTGTCATTTTTAATAATGGTGCCCCATTTGATGTTTCTTACATTATTAGAGATCGTCCATTCACTGCTTCCTGTCTCTTGTGGTGTGATTTGGGGATTGCCTAGATTCCCCATACGTTGTAACAGCAAGGGGTAATGATCACTTTCTTTCCTATCTATCACCTCCATGATGATCAGATTTACCCAGGAGTAAAAATCAAGAACAATATAATCAATGTTGCATTTTCCCTTGATAAGGTTGGTTTTCTAGAGAGGTCAAGAACAGTGTGTCCATTGCACACATGCAGGCCGTGGCTTAAGATGACCTCAGTTATTAGTAAGGCTGATTTATTAAGATGGCTTCTGGAAAAGCCATTAACACTGGTATTCCCAACATTTCATACTCTTCTCCAGCTACATCCCTCATAAAAACAGAGAGTTCAAAGTAGGTGTAAACATCCCCACCCATTATGATTGTTGAAACTTTGTCTACTTTTCTAGAAATTCTGAAAGGTTATTCATAGTAGCTGAATCAGTCGATGCTGGTAAACGTCTGTTATAGACATTTAATGTCACTAGATTCCTGCCCTTGTCAATAAGCAATTCCAGGCATAGTATATCAGGGGCATTTCCTTTCAGTTGTTTAATGCCACAATTGCTAGCAATGCTTATCCAGGTAGCTAGACCCCCTGATGGTCTACCTGCCTTTGAAAGCATGGCTGTATTGAAAAAATACCTGAATCTTGCCCTGTGAGACGGTTCCATTTCCCAGGTTTCCTGCAGCAAAATGACATTGGCCGAGTCAAGAAACTCACACCAAACAGTTAACCTTAGTTTTCAGCCCTGCAATATTCCATGGAAGTATCACCATCTTATTTTCTAGGACAATTATCTGTCCCTGAGCTCCAAAAGGGTGAGCACTTGCTTTCATATTCTGATTCATCACACTCACAAAAATACCTCAAGTTCTGAGATAAGAGCAAGGTCCTTTGAGCATCAAGTCAATGTTTAAAGTGTTCCCAGGTATCTAACTATAGTCATTGTGCATATACAACGGGACAGAATCAGGGCCATATTGGCCATTCTACCACCCTTACATTAACTCAATCAACTGCAGGTTGGTAGGTTGCCTTCAGAACAAGATGAGTTGTCAGGATCCAACCACGCTCCTATGACCCCACAAATCAAGGCCTCCTGCAGTGTGAGGATGATTTTAACATTTTGCCAGGGCTGATTTTGGTTTCAGGTGCAACTCTGGACAGGTTATACTAAGACTCTAGCTTTTAAGAGGTCCCTTGACAGGCACATGTCTCCAAGTCATGGAGAGGTGCTAGAGTCAGGGATGCAGCATGAATGCAGATAAGTACAGATAAACACTTTCACAGCGTGTAACATCCTAGTGCACATATCGGGCACAGACAGCAGTGGTGTACCTATCTCTGTTTAGAGTGTAATCATCCTCCAAAGTCAGTTCCCCATTCCAGCCCCAGAAAAATCTGTCAGGGTTGATGACCTCTTGTATCCATCTGATATTTGCCATGCGGTTGATGCTTTCCATTGCAGTAATCCATGGACGACCAAAGGTCACAGGTAAGTTGCCAATGCTAAGATCTAAGGATAAATTCTTCATAGAACAAGTTGCATATACATCCCATTAGAATGAATATAACATTGATATGGAACAAGTGATATAGGTATATTATTTGATGCAAATGATACAGATTAGAGTTAGTATCTTCAGAGAGCAAGTGATGTATGCCTATTATTAGGATGCACATATGAGTAGAAAAGCAGATGGAATGTGGCCTGGGCAAAGGTGCATATCAATTAAACAACAAAAGAGTGACAAGGGATAAGGGAGCAAAAAGGCACGGGCAAAAACCAAAAAGATGTGTTAAAAGAACCCTCACTCACCAACCTAGTTGGTGACATGCTTCATCATCGGGTTCCCACCAGAGAGGCCGAGTGCCTCTCTGGTGTGCTGCGACGCCTGTGTTACAGCGGAGCTGGTTTCTGATTGTGAAAGGGAGTGAAATTAAAAGGTAAATGATTTTAACCAATAACAAATTTAATCTTGGCAAATCAAAGACCAATAAAAACGTGAGTTGGACAAGATCTGGCTTGTTAGGTTAACCAGAGCTTGACCAATTTATAAGGTCAACATGTTTCTGCTTATTGTGCCCAGTTGGCTAAGCTTTCATCAGGACCACAGGGGTCTCCACGGCGGTATGCACACGCTAAGGCGCACCCTAACCTGTGGAGATCAAATGGTAAAACTCACGGTTTTACCGAGAAGCCTCCTATTTATCCGGGGCTAAGAATGTCTGAAAAAGAAAATAAGACAGACAAACCACATATAAAGACACAAAGAGAGACAAAACATTGTTGATTGCATTTCATCTTTTTAACGTGCTTGTGTGAACAAAACTTTTTGTAAAACCGTGCTGTCGAGTGAGAGTGGGTGTCCGAATAGCGAAAATAGCTAACGACGCCCAAACACGAGTGATTGTTCGTCGTTATGAATGGACTTATGGAAATGTCAGACTATTTCCACAAGACTCTAAACACTAATTGTGCCTGCGATTGATTACATCAAGTGGTGTCAGAGCTACTGACAAAGTGCAATCGCGGTGGCTATTTAGCCGTAGTGTATGCCGAACATTTAGCGAACTTGTGAGGTGGTAGGCATGCTAAAAACAAGCGTCTGAGGTGTTTGCCAGGCGCCGTTGCTCCAGAGCATGTCTAACATTTAAAATTAATTGTAAAAACAGCTGCATGGATAGACCAGTTGGACCTCTTACTTATGTTCTTGGTGTTACTAGCATCATGGGTCCGGAGACGGTGTAATTATTTGGCAGAGGTCGCATTTTTAGCCTGTTGAATAAAGCTCGCTAGTTCAAAACCTCCCCATTACGACGGGGGAACCAATAGGAACACGAACACAAACTTCTGAATGACACGCCTCTTCGGACTGCATCACACGCATACGCACGTAAATACAAAT
Organism: Triturus cristatus; assembly: GCF_964204655.1. Taxonomy (NCBI): domain Eukaryota; kingdom Metazoa; phylum Chordata; class Amphibia; order Caudata; family Salamandridae; genus Triturus; species Triturus cristatus. The sequence continues at coordinate 319,758,809 of NC_140584.1, read as the reverse complement.
CACGTGACGGGAACCACGGAGTATTTACTTCCGCGTTCCCCATTCACTCACTAATATCCGGGCCGAGGAGGACAGATCGAGGTTGATCGCGGGAGTGTGCGAGCATGGAAGTAAGTTGGCGAACCACTTTTTGACACAGCACTAGGTTCCTTTCAACTTATCTTTCTTAAACAGATCAAAACAGTTATGATTTGTCTTTTATTTCGACAGATACTATAGCTCACTACCCCCCTCCCGGACCCATGATGCTAGTAACACCAAGAACATAAGTAAGAGGTCCAACTGGTCTATCCATGCAGCTGTTTTTACAATTAATTTTAAATGTTAGACATGCTCTGGAGCAACGGCGCCTGGCAAACACCTCAGACGCTTGTTTTTAGCATGCCTACCACCTCACGAGTTCGCTAAATGTTCGGCATACACTACGGCTAAATAGCCACCGCGATTGCACTTTGTCAGTAGCTCTGACACCACTTGATGTAATCAATCGCAGGCACAATTAGTGTTTAGAGTCTTGTGGAAATAGTCTGACATTTCCATAAGTCCATTCATAACGGCGAACAATCACTCGTGTTTGGGCGTCGTTAGCTATTTTCGCTATTCGGACACCCACTCTCGCTCGACAGCACGGTTTTACAAAAAGTTTTGTTCACACAAGCACGTTAAAAAGATGAAATGCAATCAACAATGTTTTGTCTCTCTTTGTGTCTTTATATGTGGTTTGTCTGTCTTATTTTCTTTTTCAGACATTCTTAGCCCCGGATAAATAGGAGGCTTCTCGGTAAAACCGTGAGTTTTACCATTTGATCTCCACAGGTTAGGGTGCGCCTTAGCGTGTGCATACCGCCGTGGAGACCCCTGTGGTCCTGGTGAAAGCTTAGCCAACTGGGCACAATAAGCAGAAACATGTCGACCTTATAAATTGGTCAAGCTCTGGTTAACCTAACAAGCCAGATCTTGTCCAACTCACGTTTTTATTGGTCTTTGATTTGCCAAGATTAAATTTGTTATTGGTTAAAATCATTTACCTTTTAATTTCACTCCCTTTCACAATCAGAAACCAGCTCCGCTGTAACACAGGCGTCGCAGCACACCAGAGAGGCACTCGGCCTCTCTGGTGGGAACCCGATGATGAAGCATGTCACCAACTAGGTTGGTGAGTGAGGGTTCTTTTAACAAATCTTTTTGGTTTTTGCTCGTGCCTTTTTGCTCCCTTATCCCTTGTCACTCTTTTGTTGTTTAATTGATTGAATCAGGGGGAACAAGAGTGATAGTCCCTCACCCTCTTTTTGTTCTTGAGATATTTTGCAGCGCACAGCTGCGAGGGTTAACTCCCTTTCTTTTGCCTTATTTTAGCGACTCTTCACACAGCAGCATGGATAATCTTGGCCTCTCTTACTCAAATGAGGAGGTGGATGCCTTATTGGCAGACCCCTCACTCTTTTCTGACCCCTCGATCGCTCAAACAATTTCACAAACCACTGAGTGGGATAAATTGAGCGAACAGAAAAGAGGGCGGATACGTACCATTCTCCATGGCACGATCCTCACTGAATACCTCAGAAACAATATAGCACCCAAAGGTCTGCTGGTTACCAATGCCCCTCGCATTTTTCTAGATGACGCCCAATTTAGAAAGGAATGGGCACAGATCGCCTGGCACTGTACCAGGGATTGGTTGGTGCTTATCATAAAAACAGCGTTAAGGCTCTCGGAGGCTATTATGGTTGAGATCCAGTTAACGGAAACTCACTTTAGGACCACCTTAACTGGCTACAAGAAACGGCTCGACGAACTGAATAAAGAAATGAATGAATATAAGGATTCCCTCACGCAATCTAAAGCCCAGAAATTCCAAAAGGATCTGTCAAGATGGTCGTATACTAGGGCTTATCCTTACACCAGCCCAGACTACACCCCGCCTTCGAGGAATGACTACAATACTGATAGTTCATTTGATGGTTCCACAGCAAGCGATTCCAGTGGCGATAGCTACAAGGCACGCCAACGGGGAAGAGGAAGGAACAGACGACAATATAACAACCAGACCTGGCATCCTTTCCAACAATCACCTTTCCAACCCCCACCATTCCACCCTATGATGGGTTGGAACCCTGGTTTTTTACCACATCCCCAGTACCAACAGAACCAATATCGCCCCCCTTTTTTAGAGAGGGGCAGGAGAGGCCGCGGACGGAGAAGAGGACCCACCCAAGTCCACTGGCAACAGGACGAAACAGTGGGGGACAACACACGGAGCAAGGCACCACGAGCAGGCCCCAGCAATCAAAGAGTTTGATCACGAACCTTTCTTCTGTGATACTTACATCTGATGAGACCTCGGTCTTGGAAAAGGGGTTAGGTTTTGTACCTACGGCCCGTTTTGATCGCTTCAAACTCAAATGCGAACTTTCAAATTTTTTCAGGAAACTGAAGCTCAAGAGTTTCTTTGAAAAGCAGCCTCTGGATAATACTCAGCCGCAATCGAGCGACACAGGGTTTAAGGTAAAATCTACTTTCACCCCGCCTCATTATGCTATTCCACCTGAGATCACAGCATTTGAACAGGCAGTATCCAATGATATTGAAGCCTTTATGGAACCAAATTGCTTCAAGAACATGAGGGCTTGCAAGCCAACACGAACATCGTGATAAAATCAGCAGACAAAGGTGGTGGAGTAGTAATACAAGACACCACTGCCTATGACATGGAATGCAGACGCCTCCTCAATGACCCTATCAGTTACACCCCCCTAGTCGCGGATCCCACCCATGAACTCCGGAGCACAATTCAACAATTGGTCGAAAACGCAGAACTCCAGGGTTTTATCACTAAACAAGAAGCAACTTACCTCACAACCAGTGAGGGTATCATCCCTTACTTCTATACCCTCCCAAAAACTCACAAGAACAGAGTACCCCCTCCTGAACGTCCCATAGTTTCTGGAATTGGTTCACTGTTGGAACCCCTGTCACGTTACTGTGATTTTTTCTTGAAACCGCTCATCCAGGCTACTAGTACCTACCTCAAGGACACGAAAAGTCTATTGGCTCTTCTCCAGGAGATCACTCTCCCAGATGGAGTCGTTTTTCTAGTGACCATGGACATTGAGAGCCTCTATACCTGCATTCCCCAGGACGACACCATCGATGTAATCAGGAGCACTCTTGAGTCTAGCTCTTGGAACTATACAACTCCGCGTGAATTTGTGATCGCATGTGCCACACTTGCATTAAAAAGAAATTTCTTTGAATACAAGGGCAATCTGTTCTTACAGTCAACAGGCACATCGATGGGCAGCACTTTTGCGCCTTCGGTAGCTGGGCTGTATGTATTCGATTTTGAATGTAAATTCATTTTAGCTCCACACAACCCTTTTTCGTCCAATATTTTCTTTTGGAAAAGATATATTGACGACGTCTTGATCATCTGGCAGGGCTCTGAGGAATCCCTCCTCGATTTCTACAACTGGGTGAACGCATGTAATCCTCACCTCAAGTTCACACATACTCATAACAAAGATGAGATGATTTTCTTGGATGTGGTAATCACCAGGGTAGGCGACACTCTTCAAACCAAAACTCACCACAAACCGACGGCAAAAAACAACCTGCTACATTTCACTAGTTACCACCCTCGCCCACTGAGGGAAAACCTGCCATTTGGTCAATACCTTCGGCTCCGTCGGAATTGCAGTGATGTTTCAACATACAAAAAACAAGCCAATGAACTTACTGCTAAATTGAAAGATCGCGGTTACCCTGATAAAATACTCTCAAAGAGTAACAAACGAGCACGTAACCAAAACAGAGAAGCTCTTCTGGAAGTTTATGAGAAAGAGGATCAGGACACCATACCTCTCACTTGCGTCACGACTTACAACGCAGCATCCAACGCAGTAAGCAAGTCCATCAAGAAGCATTGGAATATCCTGACAAGCAATAAACATGACTGGGAGAAACCCTTGTTTTCTTATAAAAAAGCAAGGAGCCTTAAGGACTCCTTGGTGCATACCCGTCCGAAAGTTCAGGATAAAAACCAAGAACAGTCTATCGTCAGTACGTGGGGTCTTCCTCCCATTGTTGGCCACTATCCTTGTGGCTCATGCAGTGTCTGCCATCTGACATCCCCCTCGAAATATCTAACACTTGAACAAGGTAAACAATGGATGCAGAGAATGCACACCAATTGCAATTCCACCGATGTGGTTTACTTGATCACTTGTCCATGCGGACTGAGATACGTCGGCATGACGAGTAGGAAAATAAAACAGCGCATCTGCGAACATCGCAGCACCATCCGATGTCGCAAACTGAGTACAAAACTGGCGGAACATTTTTTGCTGTTAAATCACACAACAAATGACATGAAATGGACAATCATTGAAAAACTGAAGCCTGGAGCAAATACCCAACAGTTGCTATTTGAGAAAGAACAACGTTGGGTTTACCGTTTATCCACTCATCTTAAAGGTCTGAATGACAATATCCCATGGGGTTCCATATTGAAACATTGACTTGCTGACCCAACCTAACCAGTTTGGCGATAACACCTTAGTAGCCTCCGTGCAGTTCCTTTTCCGTAAACAGCCTTTGATTTTCCAAATTTTCTCGTCAATCCCAAGTATCATGTTGACATAAACTGTCTTTGATTTGAGACTCCCCATAAACAGTCTTATTATTGGGTATATGCCAACCCTTATAAACTGACAACATCAGGGTGAAATAGTCTACTAATTGAGATTCGCCGCAGACAGTGAATTATTGGGCAAAGGTCGTACTTGGCATTATCAGCAAGTGAAATTATCATGTTCACATAGACTGTCTTTGATTGAGACTCCCCATAAACAGTTTTATTATTTGGCACATGCAAACCCTTACAAACTGACAACATCAGGGTGAAATAGTCTACTAATTGAGATTCGCCGGAGACGGTGTAATTATTTGGCAGAGGTCGTACTTGGCATTTTTAGCCTGTTGAATAAAGCTCGCTAGTTCAAAACCTCCCCATTACGACGGGGGAACCAATAGGAACATGAACACAAACTTCCGAATGACACGCCTCTTCGGACTGCATCACACGCATACGCACGTAAATACAAATCACGTGACGGGAACCACGGAGTATTTACTTCCCCATTCACTCACTAATATCCGGGCCGAGGAGGACAGATCGAGGTTGATCGCGGGAGTGTGCGAGCATGGAAGTAAGTTGGCGAACCACTTTTTGACACAGCACTAGGTTCCTTTCAACTTATCTTTCTTAAACAGATCAAAACAGTTATGATTTGTCTTTTATTTCGACAGATACTATAGCTCACTACCCCCCTCCCGGACCCATGATGCTAGTAACACCAAGAACATAAGTAAGAGATCCAACTGGTCTATCCATGCAGCTGTTTTTACAATTAATTTTAAATGTTAGACATGCTCTGGAGCAACGGCGCCTGGCAAACACCTCAGACGCTTGTTTTTAGCATGCCTACCACCTCACGAGTTTGCTAAATGTTCGGCATACACTACGGCTAAATAGCCACCGCGATTGCACTTTGTCAGTAGCTCTGACACCACTTGATGTAATCAATCGCAGGCACAATTAGTGTTTAGAGTCTTGTGGAAATAGTCTGACATTTCCATAAGTCCATTCATAACGACGAACAATCACTCGTGTTTGGGCGTCGTTAGCTATTTTCGCTATTCGGACACCCACTCTCGCTCGACAGCACGGTTTTACAAAAAGTTTTGTTCACACAAGCACGTTAAAAAGATGAAATGTAATCAACAATGTTTTGTCTCTCTTTGTGTCTTTATATGTGGTTTGTCTGTCTTATTTTCTTTTTCAGACATTCTTAGCCCCGGATAAATAGGAGGCTTCTCGGTAAAACCGTGAGTTTTACCATTTGATCTCCACAGGTTAGGGTGCGCCTTAGCGTGTGCATACCGCCGTGGAGACCCCTGTGGTCCTGATGAAAGCTTAGCCAACTGGGCACAATAAGCAGAAACATGTCGACCTTATAAATTGGTCAAGCTCTGGTTAACCTAACAAGCCAGATCTTGTCCAACTCACGTTTTTATTGGTCTTTGATTTGCCAAGATTAAATTTGTTTTTGGTTAAAATCATTTACCTTTTAATTTCACTCCCTTTCACAATCAGAAACCAGCTCCGCTGTAACACAGGCGTCGCAGCACACCAGAGAGGCACTCGGCCTCTCTGGTGGGAACCCGATGATGAAGCATATCACCAACTAGGTTGGTGAGTGAGGGTTCTTTTAACAAATCTTTTTGGTTTTTGCCCGTGCCTTTTTGCTCCCTTATCCCTTGTCACTCTTTTGTTGTTTAATTGATTGAATCAGGGGGAACAAGAGTGATAGTCCCTCACCCTCTTTTTGTTCTTGAGACAAAGGTGCATATCGCCTAACTGATTGAATGCAGCGTGTGATGGGCAATGTGCTTATTGGAACCCCTTGAATAAAGATGAGCTGTGCCAGCTTGATCATGCCTTGACATCATCTGTCACTCACATTACAGCCAGAGCTGCTGACTTTGGAACTGTGTACCCAGGTTCGAGAGCCGGCTTTGACTCAACATCCTGTGATTTGGGCAAATAATGTAATCTCCACATGCCCAAAATATTAATCTGACCTTATGTAATGTAACTACTGCTTATGTAAAACACTCCAATGCCCTTGGTCCTAGTTTGTGCTATAGCAAACTTCAACAAAAAAAACTGCAAAAAAATATATATATACATAATAAATAAGAATGCCCATTTAACTTCCCAAAAGACGTCGGGCAACTTTGGCAGTGTGTCTTTCAGAACTGGTTCCTGCTTCTGGCTCAGACTGAATCATAATAGAATGCTCCTAATTTGATGTGAAAAAATGTGTATTGAACATTACACTATAATTTGCTTAGTTGCAACGCCTCGTTGTTTTAGCTCTATTGTTATTGGGCTAAACAAGGAGTATGCCTCCAGCTTTCTTTTAAAGACGTTTTTTGGGATCACCTTTTCGATCGAAACCTAGTTGCCAAAGACTTCTCGGGGACATTCTGAAAGCTGACCTTGGAATGCAGTCCGCCCATTGCTTATCATTGCCTTTGTGGTTTGGAACTCACATTTGCTTGTTTTTTTTGTGCTGGCTTTATTTGTTTTAGGCTGTTCAGCATGTCTTTGTACCTCCCGTGGAGCTTATCCTATTTACCACCTCTCTGATTCACTCGTTGTATTCTTTCATGAGTGTTCATTTTTTGTAAACTTGCCTTATCTAAGTCTTATTCTTATCTTGTAACAGTTGCTGTGCATTAATAGACAGAGTTCAAATGTCAGGCTCTGTACTCCGGGGGGCTTGGTGTTTACTTTTCTTTCTCTTACTTCAAAGTGGGAGGATTTATGTGATAATCTGAGGATGTGAAAGGAAAGTCTTTTTCCTTCCAGCACACTGCAAAATTTCAATGTCTGCAAACAACCTGTGCAAATATTTCAGAATATATCAGAACACAGAAAGCACAAATGAAGCAATTTTTTGTAATTCTGAAGTGTGGGGGAAACAAATATTTTAATAGGATTAAAACAAATCAACAACTAGGTGATGCCATTTCCCACATATTATTGTTTGTGTGCTGTATGGTTTTATCATTAAAACAGTATGTCTGTGCAAATGTATTGGCAATTTCAATAGAAAATGTGTTGTCTGTAATGGCAGTGCGCTACCACACCATGCACACTCCACTCTAGTGCACTCTATGACACTCTAAGTCCCACCACTCTACGCTACTCCACTCTACGACACTCCAGTCTACACCACTATAAGCCACTTTATGCCACTCTAAACCACTCTACTTTACTCCAGTCTACACCACTCCACGCCACACCACTCTGCGACACTCCACTTTAGAACAGACCAAGACACTCCACTCTTCACCACTCTACTCCACTCAACGTTACTCCATATATACCACTCTACTTTACGACACTCCAATCTATGACAATGTAGGCCACTCTGCGACATTCTATGCCACTTTTCGCCACTCCACTACACTCCACATCACTCTACTTCACTCTGTGACATTCCACTCTATGACCCTTTACTCCATTCTACACTGTGCTATGCTACACCACTACAGTCTACTCCACTACACCACTTCACTCTGCACAACTCCACTTTACAACACTTTACTCCACTCTACAACACTTTGGTCCATTCTACACTATGCCACTCTGTGACACTCCACTCTTTGCCCCCCGCTCTACATTATTCAACTCTATGACACTCCACTTTACTCTGCTCTATTCCACTCAATGCCACTCTATGCCACTTAACTCTAGGCCACTGTACTCCACGGTATGCCACTCCACTCTACACCACTCCACTCCATTCCACACCACTCCACTCTACGACACTCCACTCTGACACTACACTCCACTACACTCTATGCCACTCTAGGATACTCCACTCCATGTCACTTTACCCCACTCTACGACACTCCACTCCACAACACTTTACTCAACTTTATGCTATACCACTTCATTATATTCTGCCATACGGCATTTTACCCTGCTTTACGTCCCCCACTCAATTCCCTGTCACTCTATGCCCCTCCACTCTGCACCCCTTCACTCTGTGCCTCTCCACTCGACACGCCACTGTATGGCAATCTGTGACACTGCACTCTACGACACACTACTCCACTCTATACTCCTCCACTCTACGACACTCTTCTCCACTCTACGACCATCCACTGTATGCCCCTACACTCTAAGCCACTCCACACCATTCCACTGTAGTCCACTCCACTCTTCTCAACACCACTCTACACAACTCAATGATGTCATTTGAGATGTCATCAGTGATGTCATAAATGATGTAATAGAACATGTCATGAGTGATGTCACACATGACGACATTATAAGTGAAGGGCTGGTGCATAGGTTATAGTTAGCGCTGCTTACTATAACTGGTGAATTTCTGTTGTTTTTTTTGGTCAAATTCTTTTTATTGCATTTTCCAAGAATCAACAAACAGGCAATTATACAACTTGTAGGGTTCAACCTAGTCTTGCTACAAGCCGAGAGCATTAGATAGCTAGAAATATAACACATCTTCTCCCCAAGTTCTCGGCATAGCTTCTACTAGAATCAGGTGCTACTTTCCCCCCTTAAAAGTTACATATGTCACAAAGCGACCCCATGTCACACAAAGCACCCTTGTAAATATAGACGTGAGTCCACAAAATCAATAAAAATAAAAAAGGAAACTAACAAACATTTCTGTGGTACTTAATAGCTGCAATGATCGTGGAAGAGAGTGAAGCACACTCTATACAATCAAGGAGAAGGTCAGAAGAGCTCACCCCCCTGACGTGGGGGGGCAGGGAGACCCATGCGGGCAAGGAGGGGCCCGCTCCCTGGGACCCGCCTCTCCCCGGTGAGGGGGCATCATGGAGCCCAGCCGCTCTAGGTTTGAAAGAGATGTAGGGTCCGCAGTCTAGGGCCGCAGGCACAAAGAGGTATATCCTCTGAGAAGAACCCCACCAATGGGCTCTACAGATAATCAAACCCTTTATGGGAATTCGTCATAATATCAGCCATCTGTTCCAGGGCCAGTGCCCGCCACAGCTACTCGTGCCATTGAGTCAGGGAGGAGCCTCCGTTTTCTTCCAGGCTGCAGCCACTGTAATTTTGGCCACCCCCAGACAGAACCACATGATGGAACAATCATCCACGGTTTAGTGCTTCAAGTTGGGGTTGCATAGCTCAAGTAGGATGTTCCCTGGAGAATCAGAGATTGGGTAGCCTAAAATCTGTCTGATTTGGGATAGGATCTCCTTCCAGAAGGGCTGGATTGCAGGACCGTCCTACCAAATGTGGCGGAAATCCCCCAATAGCCCATAACCCTGCCAACACTGATCTGAATTGTTCAGAAAAAGGGTATGTAGCTTTTGGGGGTAGTGATTCCAGTCGTATATGATCTTGTAGTGGGCATCCCTTAGAAACATAGAGCGATTGTATTTGGTGATGTCATTATATAGGGAATACCATTGTTTGTCTGTAATAGGAGTCTGTAGGTTGGTCTCCCAGAAAGCTATATGGCACGGGTGTTGAGAGGGGCTCTTCGACAAGAGGAGGGAGTTCAAAAAGGAGATGCACCCCTTAGCTGTACCGCCTGCCTGCACAAATCTCTCTATGGGAAGCAGGTCTCTAGTAGCCTCCATGTGCATCTTAGGCTGTTGAACCCAGTGCCTCAATTGGAAGTAATGAAATTCCTCTGTGGGAGGGAGATGAAATGAGGAGACACAGCTCTAGAGAGAGCTCAGCTCTCCCCGCAGAAACATGTCTGAGAGTATTAGACAGCCACCCTCCATCCATTTATCAAAGGGGCCCTCCAGTAGTGCAGGGGGGAAGGCAGGATTAAAATGAAGAGGGGTGTAGGGGGATGGAAAAGTAGCCAATGACAATAATTTGGTGACAGTATTCTAGACTTTAAGAGTAGTAGCTGTAGGAATGCTAAGATAGGCCTTCCTTGGTCGCTCCTGTTTCGGTTTCTAAGGAAGGTCCCATATAGTTCTCCCCGTCACCAGCCTATCCATTTGGAGCCAGTGTTTATCTGAGGCCCTGACGGACCATTCAGACAGGACACGGAGCTGAGCTGCGCTGTAGTAAAGGAGGAAATCTGGAAGGGCCAACCGCTTTGGTCAGTAAACAGTGGGATGAACAAGCCCTGCAGCCCTGCCAAAACAATTTCGTCAACATTACCTTTAATTCGACGAGCAACTCTATGTCAACCACAATCGGCAGGCCCTGGAAAAGATAGAGAAGCTGGGGCAGGACGTTCATCTTAACTGCATTTATGCAGCCTATCCAAGTGATGTAAGCAGAGCTCCACTCTTTGAAGTCAGACTTAAGTTGACGTATCAAAGGGGGAATATTTGCCCTGGTTTGCTGGATGGGGGGTAATTTTAATGCCTAAGTAAGTGATTACTTTGTGAACACATCTAAAAGGTGATGTCGTCGTGATGATGGACAGCACTTCCTCCGGCAAGGACAAATTATGTAAAAAGGATTTTGGGAGGTAAACTCTAAAACCTGCCACTTCCTCAAATCTACCAAGTTCAGCTTGTATGGCAGGCAGGGACGTGTGTGATGGGATCGGTGAAGGGCAGGAGGACATCGTCTGCAAACAGAGAAATTTTTTGTTTGTCCGGGCCAAGTTATATCCTGTGGATGTCTGGATTCATCCTGATGCATGCTGCTAGGGGTTCTATGCATAGTGCAAAAAGCATGGGCGATAGAGGGCCCCCCTGCCATGTGCCCCTTGAAAGATTAAAGAAATCTGAGGCTATTCAATTAACTAGAACTCGGGACCTGGGATAGTAGTAGTTAGCTTTCACCATGCCCAAGAAGATGTCTCTAAAAAACTAGCCAGGATCTTAGAATATAATTTGGCGTCTGAGTTTAAAAGAGCAATTGGCCTATATGAGGTGCACTGTTGGGGACTTTTTCCTGCTTTAAGGAGCCGAGTGATTAACTCCTCCTCCATCGACTGGGATACCTTCTGAGAAGAAGCTATTTCATTGAAAAGATCTGTTAGGTGAGGAGTCAGTTCCGCTGCAAATGCCTTATAAAACTGGGCGCTGAACCCATCGGGGCCCAGAGCCTTCTGAAGTTTAAGAGCATCTGTGGCCCTCTGTACCTCATTCTGTGTGATGGGCTGGCTAAGCATTTCATTGATGGCAGGTGGCACCTGGGGGATCTCTAGCGACTCCAAATATTGAGATTGGGCTCCCTCATATAGGGAGTTGGACATATAAAGGATGAGAGGATGTAGCCTTACGGCTAGAGCAGTCAACCTCGAAGCCGGGGAACTGGGTTCGATTCTCGGCAACGACGCTCAACATCCTGTGATTCTGGGCAAATCAGGTAATCTCCCCGTGCCTAACAAAAATGAATATGTCACCTGTAATGAAACTGGAGCTCATGTAAATCGCTCTGATACCTGATATCTTTGGGTCTAGTTCGCACTTTATAAAAATCTAAAAAAATAAAAATAAAGAGACTTGTAAAATTCACGGAAGGATTCTGCTTTCCCCTCCTCACTATGGTGCGCTACACCCCGGTCATCATCTATCTGCTTAATGTATTCCTTTTCGTGCTTGTAACGGAAGGGTCGTGCTAATAACGTGCCAATTTTGTTGCTACCGTCATATCCCCTTGCTTGGAAGCGAAGGAGAGACTTTCCTGCTCTGTTGGTGTAAATAGCCTGAAGTTTCCCTCTTAGTGCTGTGACTTTCCTTTGGGTCTTGACAGATGGGGCGTCTTTATTTGACCTCTCTGTGCTTTGCAAATCCCTCTCTAGGATCAAACGTTCCTCGTTACGCTGCTTTTGCAAAGTGGTGGAGAGGGCAATACATTTGCCTCGTATGACTGCTTTAACAGCATCCAAGTTATTTAAGAAGGACGTGTCTTTAGGGTTATTATCAGTGATGAATTCCTTGATTGATTGCCTCAACTCGTCATGGAGAAGTTGATCCCTGCTAAGCATGTTAGGGAAGTACCATCGCCTAAATTTAGAACGAGGTGCAGGCCAGTTAATCCTTATTTCTAGGGGAGCATGGTCTGACAGGAAAATCAGGTGCAGGAGTGCAGCTGTGACCGCCTGACAAAGCACCTGACTAATGAATATGTGTTCTATCCTAGAGTGTGATCGTTGAGAGTGAAAGAAAAAAGAATAATCTCGGGTCGTGAGGTTGAGGGATCTCCAAATGTCTACCAGTCCCAATTGTTGCAAAGCAGATATGAGCACCTTGGTAAAGACTCCAGCCGCAGATCTGTGTGTATGGGTGGTATCCACCGCAGGGTCCCATGTTTAAATACCCCAATAATAATATGTCCCCTGTAGCAAACCCCCCCCAGTGTCAACAGAAAGGTAAGGTGAAAGTCAGACTGACCCCAATTAGGTGCATAGACTGTGGCAATGGTGCATGGGAGACTCATCAGGACCCACTTAACCAGGAAAAATCTCCCAGACTTGTCTGTTTTCGTGTCGTGGGGTAGGAAGTGAACCGAGGAGTGGAAAAGGAGAGCGACCCCATTTTGCTTAGTGGGGGCCGAGGAACAAAAGATCAGTGGGTAAGACTTGTGCCGGAGACGCATGTCCTTGCCCTTATTCAACTGGGTTTCCTGGAGCACCACCACCCCTGCCCCATGGTCCCCCAAACATTTCCAAAGGCGCTGTCTCTTGTTGGGGGAGTTAAGCCTCGTGACATTCCAAGACATACAGTTAAAGGCTATTAGGGCTAATAAGGTGGTTCCCTATCCATTGTCGCTGATGTCTCTCATTTTCCAGCCCCGCCTCCACCCCAGCGCCCCCGCCCCTCTCCCACCCAGATTGTGGAAATGTGTCATAAGCACCACGGAGAACACCAAAAGATAAAACGAGGATAATCAAACTTACAAATGCTAACATCCTAAAGTGAAAAGGAGACCCCAATTTGAGGACTCCAAGGGCATGCCCAAGACCACACCTGGTACCCCACCAATATGAATCCCCAGACACCAGTCATCAAGTAATTATCTTCGTCCGGCCTGAAGCAGGTTAAGATCCCGGGAATGTAAGACTGAGGACCCCAGTACAACCCACCCCAACCCCAATCACCCAAGCGAGAGAACCCAACCACACACAAAGAGCCCCACCCGAGACACCTTCCCTTCTAATTCCCCGTCCCACAGGCCTAAGTCATCTGGCCAGAGGGTTCTCTGAGAATCAGAGGCTTTCAGAGTTTCGACGATTTGCCAACCTTCTTGGTCATCTGCCAGGGTCTTGGTGTGCGCTGTTACAAAACGGCCGATCCAGGCGTTTCCCATCAGCGGTCGAGGACTGCTGCAGCATGGACACCTCCAGGGCGAGCAGCGCTGCTGCTCCCTCCAAATCCGAGAAGTGCTTCTATTCAAAATGGAAGGTAATACCAAAGGGATAGGTCCATCTGTACTTGATTTGGTGGTCCCGTAGAGCCACAGTCAGTGTTCTGAACTGCTTCCGCGAGCCAAAGTAGCTTTGGCCACATCCTGAAACAATGAGCATGTCGCCTTCTGGAAGGTAATAGAGTCTCTGCTTCTGGCTTTCCACAGAACGAGCTCCTTAACTTTGAATGAGCTGAATTTGGCTAGAATGTCTCTTGGGCGCTTGTTATCGCCCGGTGAATGCTGGTCCACCCTGTGAACTCGCTCCAGGCCGACCTCAGGACAGTCATGCCCTAGAATATTGGTGAAGAGGCCAACCACGAGCGCCTCCAAGTCTGGCCCTTCGCTGTCCTCTTCCAGGCCCTTTCTCTTATATTGTCTCTGCGGGAGCAATTCTCTTAATTCTTACACTTCAGTAAGGCAGCATGCAGCTGGTCAATCATGCGACCTGACCTCTCTTCCAACAGTTTCAGCCTCCCCTCCAGCTCCTGGCATTCTGACTCTAAGTCAAAAGTACGGGCGTCCACTGAACCAACCTCTGACCGGAAGGCGTTGAAGGAGGCACTAATATCAGCCTTGATTTCCACTCTAAGCTTATTCTTAAATTCATGTAGCATCTCAAGGAGGTCCTCTCTGGTGAGCGCAATAGTACCTTCTATGTGGGTGACCACCTCCTTCCCCACCCAAGACTCGGTGGGAGCGAAATAGCTGCAGACTCTTTGGTGGCATAAGGACCAGGAGCTCTGTCACTGCAATGTTTCCCCTGGACCGTACAAGGGCAGAGCCAGTGCGTCCGACCAGAAGCAGAAGTTAGCCGCTTCCCTCTCACCGGGTTGAGGGATAAAAAAGTAGATTTCCCGTATATAAGGAGTATCGGACCTATATTATGTTAGCATGATGCATCTATACGTACGCTCCCTGTTTCATATATATGCTTTTGCTTGGAGGAAACTCGTTTATTTCCTCCCTGTATATCTATTGCTAAACGAGTAGGCCAAGAACCATACAGGCGCCATCTTCTGATCATATGCTCAAGCACGGGCCGTGATCACGTGTTGATCACGTGCAGTTGTCAGGCCCAAGTTCATCTGAGTTACTGGTAGCAGCTGAAGAAAGGCGGTTTACTTGACTGTTCTAAGACTCAAGGTTGCATCTGGCTTTGGGGGCGATAAGCGCGTTCCTGGAGGCGCCGTGTCTACCCTCCCAGGCACCAAGACGAAAGGGAGTCACCCCTCCTGACCTCATCAGCAATAGATAGTCAAGCCTTTGTACTGGTCTAATGTGTGCCATATATGGTCCTTTCCTGGAGCTCGAGGGCCAACTGGTGTTTTTCCTTTTACAGTGATTGTATGTGTTGAACCGAAAAGTATATAACCTCATGTTTGAATACGAGCCAACAGTCTTCTCGGCGCACCTGATGGGTGAGGTTCGGAGAGGCTCCTCTATAGAGTATTTTGTTTAATAAACAATTGGACCGTCTTCACTGCCAACTGATTGATTATTTGGTAATGGTATTGGGACTATTGGTAGGCATAGTCCTTTAGTTTATTTTTATGGTACATCAGGGTGTTAGACCTGGCACCTTGGCGTGGGTCTCCCTTCCATTTTTTGCTGTTGCCTCATGTGTTTTTGCCTGTGTTAGATGCTTTGGGCACTGTGCCACTGCTGTCCAGTGCCAAAGTGCAAGTGCTCCCTATTGTAAATGGATGTATGAATTAGTGATTCCATGATTGGCTGGTTTGGTTTACCTGTCAGACCCTAGTACAGTGCACCAGGAGTGCCCAGGGCTGGTAATCCAAATGCTGCTGGCGGGCTTGCAGCACTGGTTGTGCCATCCACAGAAGCAGCCTGTAAAAGTGTGTCTAAGGCTTTCCATTGCAGAGCCTGTGTGCAGTCTGGTACTGCCATGCTGACTGGGCAAGTGCACCCACTTGCCAGTCCCTAAACCTTCCCTTTTCTTCATATCAGACAGCCCTATGGTAGGCCGAAGGGCAGGGTGCATTGTAAGTATAAGGTAGGACATGCCCTGGTGTGTGTGGCATGTCCTAATAGTGAATTACAGCCATTTTTGTTTTTCACTATTGCAGTGCTACCTGTTCTCCATAGGCCAGAATGGGCAGTTTGATTATTACATATTGTAATCCTAACTGACTCCGGGAGCATGGTAGAAATTCGAGTTTAGCATGCCTGAACTCAGAATGATAAAATACATCTTTTAGTGAAGTTGGTTTTAACATTCTGTGTTTGAAACTACCACTTTTAGTAAGTAGGTATTTTCTTGTCTAACCATCCAAACCTGCCTCTGCTAGGTTGTGTATTCCTTGTCTGGAGTTTGAGTGACAGGGGCTAAGGAAATTCCAGGAGACAGGGTGAGTCAGCACAGGGCTGAATAGAGAGATCTCCATGTAGATGGGTGGGAGGAGTTGCACCTGGGACCTGAATAGGGCTGTGCCTTCCCTCCACAATGCTGGCTCCACCTCCTGTGGTGCGTCTGATGTCTCTGCCCTGCACTGTGAAAGGAAAGAAGGAGTCATGTCAACAGAGTGCTCCAGGACTGACCAGAACTGGTTTGGACTAGGCAAAGGCCCCTCTGCCTTCAGAGAACAAAGAGAAACTGGGTATAAATATTGGGACCCAAACCCAAGAACTTTAGATCACTTTGGGAAACAAGAAGAAACCTTTACTGAGGAGTGGAACCAGAAGAAACTGAGGAGAGACTATCCCTAAGCTGAAGTGCTGCTTGGGGGATTGGCCTGCAGTGGTTGCCTGACTGCCAAAGAAAGGAGAAAGGAACTTTGTCTGTACTTTATTCAACTTGTGAAGGATCTCCAAGGGCTTGAGAAAAGAGCTTGCCTCATGCTGAAGTCGCAGGGACAACAGACTTCAACCACCATCTGCCTAGAGATCTTTGGAAGTGCCTCCAGCTGTATTGGGGCCTTCTGAGGAACTGCGTGTCGCAAGGAGCTGGAAGCGCGACTCACGAAGAAGAAGCGTGTCGCCACCGCAGCTGCTGCCGTCGCATCACTGATCAAGGGTGTCACCGCTATAGCTGTCGCATCGCATCGTAAAGAAACGTCTCACATCATCGAAGAAGCATGTTGCCGCCGCAGCCGCTGTCGTCGCATCACTGAGCAAGGATGTCGCCGCTGCAGCTGTCGCATCGAGCCGAAGGATCTCGCATCACCGGAGAAGTGTGCCACCGCCGCAGCCGCTGTCGTCGCATTACTGAACAAGGGTGTCGCCGCTGCAGCTGTCGCATGGAGACGAAGCGTCTCCAACCACCGGAGAAGCGTACCACCGCTGTCGTTGCATCACTGAACAAGGGTGTCGCCGCTGCAGCTGTCGTGCAGACATCTCGCATCATCAGAGACGCGTGTCGCAGGGCCTGGCGCGGCTCAGAAGAATCGTTGAGTCGCCGCACGGCCGTCAGGCGTGCACGCATCATGTCGCAGCCAGAATAAGACATCCTCTTTTTTTATTGCACCGGATCTTCATCGCATCACGGCGTTGCGGGCCACATTGCCGCGGAAGCCCAGTAAGAAACCGATGCATCACCTTCCCTACAACACTTTCGTTGTATAGCATTACGCATCCAAAGGTACATTGACTCAAAGTGTCACATTTTGACATCTAAAGAGAACTAAGCTAATTCTACAATTTTAAGTACAGTATTGTGGATTTTTGTCGTTTATAGTCTTGTGTTAAATCTATATAGCGAATAATTATTTTTGATATAAAACTTGTGGGGTGTCCATCTGTAGTGTTGTCACTTGATTACTGTATGTGTTCACAAATGCTTTACACACTGCCTCTCAGATAAGCCTGTCTGCTCGTGCCAAGCTACCAAAGGGGTGAGTGTACCCCCTTACCCCTATTTGTCCCTATTTGTCAAAGGTACCTACCTCTGCCAACTAGAGACCCCCAAATCTAACACCGGGTGTTTGGGAATCTATGTGAAGAACTCTCGCAGGGCATTCCCATCAGACCCAGAGCCCAATCATCGCGTTGCAGCCAGTACTCCCCGAGGAGGGCGCTTCAATCGGGTATTTTTGTCCCCCTGAATCACAGCCATGCGGCACGGATCTCATTCAGCTCCCAGCAGGGGCCACCTGCACCCGCTCAGTCAACCAGCCTGGCAGTTCAACTTGTTGCAGGCCGGTCAGGCGCCATCTGAGGGTCAGTCATCAGGGATTGTGATCAGGTGGGCTTCCTCGACTCCCAGCCGCATTGCATCGCTTCAGGGGGCCAGAGGGACTCTCCAGGTGGGCCCACCTCTCACCTGCACTACAGGGAGCCCCACCTGTGCAGCACGAGGACCTTCACCACGCTCACTGTGAGCCGGGGGCCCCCCCACACCACCTCTCAGTCCGCAAGGTTCCGATCCCTCGTTGCAGGATCCCAACGCTCCTTAGGGCCAGTCCCGTGCTGCGGGACCCCGCGCACGGGCCCGGTGGCCTCCACGGTTGCAAACAACGTTCCGTGCTCGGGTCGTTCACCACTCGAGGTGCGTGGCCGCATTCTTGCCTGCTCTGGAACAACACTGCACTCGCCGGTTTTCTCATACTATCTGGTGTCTGGAAGGGTTCATGTGCCTCTGGACCTGAAAACGAGTGGCATCCCAGGTCCCTGGTGCATCTGGCAGCTAGTAATGGTGGGGCTAGGCATGGAGCCGAGCAAGATAACATCCTCACGGCCATAATGGCAGGCCACGCCCCTTGAATTTCTAAGTTTTTTTTTAGTTCAGAACATTAATGTTCATACTGACAAATTCACCTAACTATAACTTTAATTAACCTTTGTTTTTTTCAGTGAAATTCTAAGGTTTTGTTGGACAACAAGTGATATTTTTATTAAACCTATCCATAATATTACTTTACCCTTTGTTAGTTTCAGTGAATTTCTAGGTTTTTTTTGTTGAAGGAAATTAATTATTTTCGTGAGTGAATGTATGGTAGAATGATTATATAATATATGTTGTGTTCTCACATCATTTTGGTAAAATAATGTTTTTTTATTGTAACAAAACAGGATATGGTTCACAGTTTGCAAAATCTTTGTATAAAGTGTGTATTAAACAGATAAACATGCAATAGAAATTGTTTATTTGCTCAGTTATTGTAACTCTGATATCAAGATACATCACCAGCAATCTATTTTTGAGGAGGCATTACTCTTGCAATGATGGCTGTGCGTGGCATGGTGTGTAGAGGCACTGGCCTCCGTGCCGAGACCTCTTTCGGTGCATAGTAGGATGTGGGGAGGGACTGGGCGCTTCTTTCAGACCTCTCTCTCAGATGACAGGTGTGCATACTATGGTGTGTGGAGGGACTGGCCTCTCTGCTGAGACCCTTCTCTGTAATGATAGGTGAGCATGGTAGGGTGTGAGAAGGGACTAGGTCTCCTTTCAGACCTCTTTCTCAGATGAAGGGTGTGCATAGTACGGTGTGGGGAGGAACTGGCCTCTCTGGTAAGATTGCTCTCTGAAACGATGGGTGTGAGTAGTAATGTGTGGAGAGGGACTGGGCTCTTCTTTCAGAGCTCTCTTAGTTGACGTATGTGTGTAGTAGGGTGTTTCGGGAGGGACTGCCCTATCCTGTCAGATCTCTCTCTTAGATGACAGGTGTGCATAGTAGGGCATGTGGAGGCACTGGCCTCTCTGTAGAGATCTCGCTCTGTAATGATAGGTTTGTGTAGTAGGCTGTGGGGAGGTAATCGCCTCTCCTTTCAGACCTCAATCTCAGATGATAGGTGTGCATAGTAGAGTTTTTGGATGTACCTTAACTCTACTCACAACTCTTCTCAAACCAATGACCATAAATAGCAGAGTCTGATAAACACCATCTCCAGTAAGACCCCTTCATACAGTAACAAGTGTGCATAGCAGAGTTTATCCAAACATCACCTACCCCTTCCTATTTTTCATGATCCCACCAGTGTCTCACAAGATCATAACTTTAAAAAAAAAAGATTTAACCTTCTAATTAACACAGTACTTATCTTTTATACACTTCCTCTAAAAAAAAAAGGACCACAATATGAATTCCTACTAATTATGGGGCCGATTACGATGTTGTACGGAAAGCCTCCGCCCGACACCAACTCGGAATCGGGACTGACCATCTAACAGTCGGCGTGTTCGCCCGCCTGATTACGATGCGACCGAACACTGTGCGGTCGGAGTCCCATTGTTTCCTATGGGAGCCCATCTTCTGCCCGATAACTGCCCATAATACAGGCTCCTATGGGGAAATGGGGGGGGGTGCGGAAACCCTGCACCCTGTTGCAGGCACCCCACTATGCCTGCCACATAGTGCAGGGTTTTACAGGGGTGTCCCTTAGGTAGCCCCTCAGCCTCCAACAGGAGGCCTCAGGATGAAGGGGGCTCTGCTAGGGGCTCCTAAAGTCATTTTCCGACAGCCTTTTCGTGACGGACAGGCCGACTCGGGCAAGCTGTTGGAAATCGACATTGTAATCACTAGGTCGGAAACGCTTTCTATAGAGGTGTACGACATGGTTCCGGCTGACATGAATACTCCGAGAGCCAGTCAGAATCGATTCAGAATGACCGCACGGTTTACATTCCGACCAGGAACATTGTAATCGGTCGGGCGGATTGTAAACTGACCAAGTCGGTCTGAAGGGTTCCGACACGTTTGAGGAGAATCCGACTGTCGGTCCGACATGGTAATCGTCCCCAATGTGTATTGAGAACTCATCTACTCCTTTTTACTACTCACAATCCCATGAGAGTCTAGTGAGATTGTATAAATTAGTTAAAAATAATTTACATTTCACAGTAGTTATCCCTCAGACACCTCCTCTCTAAATCTGGAGGGACAGCATGGCTTTCTGCTGCCCCATATATAGATATTTACTTAATTTCCATAACACCTCCAATTTTTCACAGTAAACAATGATGGTGGCCAATTCATTTCGAGCATCCTAACAGCATGCCATTCAGAGCACTCACGGGACTCCTGTGAAAGCGTGAAGGCTCATGGGAAAAACAGGCCTCTTGATCAATCACAGGGCTCCATTTTTGATTTTGCGCTCTTGTGATAGGCTCACAAGACTCTTGCAAGCCAACTGACAAAATATGCAATAACCTTTTACCCTCAATATCTCAAAAATCACTGAGCGGATTTTCACCAAAGCACAATCTGTGGACCAAAATCTCGCTTCCTGCTAAATTTGGTGTAATTCCATTCGGCAATTTTTGCTGTGGCCATGCCTAAAGAAGTCTAAGGAAAATGCAGGGGGATTTTTAGATTTGGGACCTCCTTTTTTCTTAGCCCCCGCTTCTTGGATCTTCCTGAAACTTTCCATGCACAAACTAGTAAAAAAGTAGCACCCTTTTGAAAGGTTTTGTGGAGATTCGTCAAACAGGGCCAAAGTTATTAACAACACAGAAAACACGACCTACACTAGATAATATGTATATACATATATACACACACACACACACATACACACACACATTAACAATGCTTACCATGTGTAGTGAAGGCACAAAAACTTACCAGCGTGGTGAAGGCATGCATGGTAAAGGAATTGCATGGTAAAGATGTTGTGAGGTTCAACAGGGCCCGTGAACAAACGCCTCCATTTTGTAAGATACGTTTAAACTTGACATCTTTTTAGACTGTGACATTTTACATGCTTTGCATGTACATGATAACGTAGTTAGAAAGTCCTGCTTGCAGCACATTTATTCATAAGCATTATCTCATAACAAATGTACACTGTGTGCAAGGCTAAGGAATACTGATCATATTGCCCATGTCTTGATTGTCCAGTTGGAGACAGCATGATTTGGAAAACCAAACAATTACATCAGCATTGCACCTCTGACACTGCGCATTGAACCGAGCTTTGATTATATAAACTGCCCCTGAGCTAAGTTCCTCAGGCAGCACTTCTACAGATTATGCTGGAACGCTTGCCTATTACATAGATGCAGCCCTAATGACTCTAATCTCTATCCTGTAAAGGATTGCGGCGTGTTCTACACCAGACTGGCTCCCTGATACATCTTACGCAAGTATAGGATGTTGGGTTGTTCCAAGCTATCTGCCAGAAGGTACTATCACTACGCTCTCAATAGTGTAGGTAGGATTAGGTCAATCAATCAATTAATCAATCAATCATGTAACTTGTAAAGCGCACTACATACCCGGGTGGGTTTCAAGGCTCTAGGGGGGAGGGGGGGGAGATGTTACTGGTCGAAGAGCCAGGTCTTGAGTTGTCTCCTGAAGGTCAGCATGTCTTCGGTTTGACGTAGGTGGAGGGGGAGAGTGTTCCAGGTCTTGGCGGCGCGATGGGAGAAGGATCTGCCTCCGGAAGTAGTTCACCGGATGCGTGGGACCGTGGCCACGGCGTGGTCAGCGGAGCGCAGTTTCCCGTTGGGTACGTAGAAGGAGAGTCGACTGTTGAGATAGGCTGGGCCGGTTTTGTGGAGTGCTTTGTGTGCATGGATCAGGAGCTTGAAGGAGATTTTTTTGTCGACGGGGAGCCAGTGCAGGTTCCTTAGGTGGGGGGTGATGTGGTCGCGGCGCGGGACGTCGAGGATCAGGCGTGCAGAGGCATTCTGGATTTTCTGTAGTCTGCTGATGAGCTTGGACGAGGTTACGGCGTAGAGGGCGTTTCTATAGTCGAGCCTGCTGCTGACCAGGGCCTGGGTGACAGTTTTCCTCGTGTTTGTCGGGATCCATCTGAAAATCTTGTGGAGCATGCGGAGGGTGTTGAAACAGGTGGAGGAGACTGCGTTGATTTGTTTGGTCATGGAGAGTTTCGAGTCGAGGATGACTCCCAGGTTGCGTGCATGGTCGGTGGGGGCCGGGGGGCCCCAGTGACGTGGGCCACCAAGAGTTGTCCCATGCGGAGGGGTTGGACCCGAGGGTGAGGATTTCTGTCTTGTCTGTGTTCAATTTGAGGCAGCTGTCCTCCATCCAGTCGGCGACGGCCTTCATTCCCTGGTGGAGGTTGGATTTGGCGGTGAGGGGGTCCTTGGTGAGGGAGAGGATCAGCTGAGTGTCGTCGGCTTAGGAGATTATGTTGAGGTCGTGTTGTCGGGCGATGCGTGCTAGTGGTGCCATGTAGACGTTGAACAGCGTCGGGCTGAGGGAGGATCCCTGTGGGATGCCGCAGATGATCTTGAAGGCCTCGGAGCGGAACGGGGGGAGGCGGACTCTCTGAGTTCTGACGGAGAGGAAGGAGGTGGTCCAGTCCAGGGCTTTGTTTCGGATCCCTGCGTCGTGGAGGCGTGTGCGTAGTGTGCGGTGGCAGATGGTGTCGAAGGAGGCGGAGAGGTCTAGGAGGATGAGGGTCGCCGTCTCGCCATTGTCTAGCAGGATCCTGATGTCGTCTGTGGCGGTGATGAGGGCGATCTCGGTGCTGTGGTTGCTGCGGAATCCTGATTGTGATGGGTCTAGGATGTTGTTGTCTTCGAGGTGTCGTGTGAGCTGGTTGTTTACTATCTTCTCGATGACCTTAGCTGGGAACGGGAGCAAGGAGATGGGCCGGAAGTTTTTGAGGTCGCTCAGGTCTGCTTTGGGTTTCTTCAGTAGGGCGTTGATCTCTGCGTGCTTCCAGTTCTCAGGGAAGGTGGCGGTCTCGAAGGAGAGGTTGATGATTTTGTGCAGGTAGGGTGCGATGGACTTGCTGGCTCTGTTGAAGATGTGGTGTGGGAGGGGGTCTGAAGGGGAACCGGAGTGGGTAGATCCCATGGTCTTGATTGTGTCCTCGATGCTCACGTTAGCCCAGGTTGTCAGGGTTTCGTGGGGGGTGGGGTGCGGTGGGTTAGGTTCGGTGTGGTCGGCAGGGGTTGTCCGGGGTCTGAAGCTGTCGTGGATGTCGGTGATTTTCCGGTGAAAGAAGGTGGTGAGTGAGTCGCACAGGGCTTGTGATGGTGGGATGTCGTTGGAGCTGGGGTTGGAGAGTTCCTTCACGATGGTGAAGAGCTCCTTGCTGTTGTGCGCGTTGTTGTCAAGGCGGTCTGTGAAGGAGGTCCTTTTGGCGGTCCTGATGAGGTGGTGGTGGTTGCGGATGGCGTCTTTGTAGGCAGTGTTGCTGTCTGGCGTCTTGTTCCTGTTCCGTGTGTTTTCCAGTTTCCGGCAGGTGCGTTTGGAGTCGAGGAGTTCCGGGGTGAACCAGCTGACTCTTCTGCTGGTGCCTCTGTTGGTGGGGTTTTTCAGCGGCGCGATGGTGTTGGCGCAGTCATTCATCCAGTGTTCGAGGGAGAGCGCACCATCATCCGGGTTGGTGGGGTTCGGCGGAGGGTTGAGTGCGAGGCTTGTCTGGAGTTGTTCTTCAGTGATTTTGCCCCAGTGGCGGCGGGGGGTCTGTAGGGTGCGGTGGGGTGTGAGTGGTTTTCGGAAGGAGAAATGGATGCAGTGGTGGTCGATCCAGGTGAGTTCGGAGACGTGGCTGAAGGTGACGTGGGGGCTTGAGGAGAAGATTGCGTCAAGTGTGTGGCCGGCGATGTGGGTCGGCGTTGTGATGAGCTGTTTGAGTCCGAGGTTGGCGAGATTGTCGATCAGGGTGGAGGAGTTGCTGTCGTTGTTGTTTTCCAGGTGATAGTTCAGGTCTCCGAGGAGGATCTAGTTGGTGGAGGTCAGTGCGTGTGAGCTGATGAGGTCGGCGATGGAGTCGCAGAATTGAGCCCTGGGTCCTGGTGGTCTGTAGACGAGGGTGACTCTTAGGGTGGTCTTGGGGTCCGTGTGGATATGGAAGTGCATGTGTTCGGCGGTGCTGAGGGTGTCGTTGGTGTTTGTAGAGATCTTGATGGTGTTTTTGTGAACGATGGCGATACCTCCTCCGGCTCTATTTACGCGGTCTCTGCGGGTGATCTTGTACCCGTCTGGGATGGCTATGGCGATGTCAGGCACGGAGGTATCGTTCATCCAGGTTTCGGTCAGGAAGGCGACATCCGGAGATGTAGGGTCGAGTAGGTCCCAGAGTTCGACGGCGTGTTTGTGTGCGGAGCGAGTGTTGATCCGGATGCATCTGAGCTGGTTGGTTTCCGTTGTGGTGGGTGTCTTGGCGCTTTCGTTGCAGGAGAAGTTGCAGTTCCGGCAGGTGAAGGGGCCGTGGGTGCGCCTCGGGGCGACATTGCTGCAGGTGTGGGTTCTTCCTGGGTTGAGAGCGATGAGGGTCTTGGCGTCTTGGCGGAGGCGGTGCTCCTCGTGGCTGGCGTGGGGGCCAGGGGTTCTGGCGCTGGGCGCGGTCCAGGCGCGGACGGGCGCAGATGGGCTTAACTTAGGTGCGCCTTCGGCGCGCCGCGGCCGCTCAGCGCCCGCCTTATATGGGGAGGTGGGGAGGGAGGAGCAGCTGGGAGGCGGGAGGCGAGGGACGGGAGTGGCGAATGGGTGCGGAGGGGGCGGGTCTGCAGGGGAGGCAGCGGCAGGGACGGGGACAGGAGACCGGAGAGGTGGTACAGAAGGTAAACGGGGCACAAAACGGGGTCACAGGCACAAATTAAGCACGTGTACGGCGAGGTGGTACAGAAATAAAAAGGGGGCACAAAACAGGGTCACAGGCACAAATTAAGCACGCGAATGGTGAGGCGGTACAGAAATAAAAGGGGGCACAGAAGCGGAGCGGCGAGCGAGGAGCAGGGGGCACAGACAGTCACAGGCACAAAATCAGGGTCACAGTGGCAAAAAGCAAAGGAACAGCACAAGGGAAATGGCACAGAGCAGAGCGGCGAGTGGGGGGCAGGGGGCACGGGCAGTTACAGGCACAAATCAGGGTCACAGAGGCAAAAAGGCAAAGAGACAGCACAAGGGAAATGAAACGAACCTAAGGCCACCACTGGCCACCAGGGATGAGGCGCAGGTGGAAGCCTGTGGGTGGTGGAGTGCCTCGACTTCTCCGGTGGCAGCGGCGACAGTGGGGGTGCAGGCGGAGCTGCAGCGGGGGGGAGTGACCTACCAGAATGTCAAGGGTCGCTCTCCTCACCGCGCAGCGTCCGCCATATATGGGGAGGTGGGGAGGGAGCAGCAGCTGGGAGGCGGGAGGCGAGGGACGGGACTGGCGAATGGGCGTGGAGGGGGCAGGGCCGGAGGGGAGGCAGTGGCAGGGACGGGGGACAGGAGACCAGCAAGGTGGTACAGAAGATAAACGGGGCACAAAACAGGGTCACAGGCACAAATTAAGCACGCGGACGACGAGGTGGTACAGAAATAAAAAGGGGGCACAAAACAGGGTCACAGGCACAAATTAAGCACGCGTATGGCGAGGTGGTACAGAAATAAAAAGGGGGCACAGAAGCGGAGCGGCGAGCGAGGGGCAGGGGGCACAGACAGTCACAGGCACAGAATCAGGGTCACAGCGGCAAAAAGCAAAGGAACAGCACAAGGGAAATGGCACAGAGCAGAGCGGCGAGCGGGGGACAGGGTGCACGGGCAGTTACACACACAAATCAGGGTCACAGAGGCAAAAAGGCAAAGAGACCGCACAAGGGAAATGAAACGAACCTAAGGCCACCACTGGACACCAGGGATGAGGCGCAGGTGGAAGCCTGCGGGTGGTGGACGGCTTTGACTTCTCTGGCGGCAGCGGGGGTGCAGGCGGAGCTGCAGTGGGGAGGGGGAGCGACCTACCAGAAGGTCAAGGTAAGAGTATCAGGATGATATATTCCCACATATTCATATAATCACTGTAACATCATAATGGTTGAACTGTTCCTCTTTTTCACTATTCTTGTACTGCTGGTAACAATGCTTACTTTCCTGTTGCTAATAATTGCAGCTCATGTTTCTTTTAAAAGAGAATACAATTGTTTAAATAAATGTTTGAAACACCAATTTGTATATTTCTTGTGTCTCCCTTTGGGCATGCCTAAGTAACATTGAAAGGGTAGATCTGTTTCCATGATTTCCTTGGTGGAATTAGAGTGGTCATGTTCTGAGATTGAAGATACCATCCGGTACCCTGTAAGGTTAGGGGTCTAGATGGCGCATTGTGAGTTAGCTAGAAATTGGGCCAACGTACTCTGATGATATGTGCAATGTTCTAGGTCAGGTACTGATTAAATGGGTCTCCTGAGTAGTTCTTACATGTACCCAAAGACCCTAGTCACCTTATACGGAGACACAGTCGCCTCAATAATTTTAAGTAAAATAAAAGAGGAAGCAACAGCTCTGGCAGTATGCCAGTGACTTGCGCAGGTGCAGTTAGTACAGACCAAGAGCGTGAACTACCAAAGATTATTGCTGAAACCTATACATCCAAAGGGCAAGATAATTTGGAGCCATACCCAATAAACTATAACTTAAGGGTAATTCTCGAAACAGGCACCAGAGTATTCTAAAAACGCTGGGATAAACAATACAATAGAGAGAAACATAAAGTCACAGGGTGGATCTCCCAAGTCAGAGTTTAGTGAAAGCGCTATAATCTTGGTAACCTTGAAACACTTAAACACCCTGTTAGGTATCAGTCTACTGATACACATCCTTCTCAGTCCTTTCAGGACACATCTGAAAAAAACTCCGAGAGAGAGGGACGATCAGAGCACGGATCCCAAGAGTACAAGAAACCGAGAAAGGGCTCTCAAGGCTCATCTTGAATCATCATAAAAAAGGAAGAGAAACTACCACAAAAAAAGCCTCAATTCAAAAAGAAGAAGGCGGCAACTATTTCTATTAAATATGCCACAGATATTGAGGATGCTGCTTCAGATTAAGGAGTGGGCACTGAGACTGCTAGACTGCAAGGCAGAGGTCACAATAGTTTGACATACTCTTCAAGAGTTTCTTGTGGCGAGATCAACTCATTATTTTATTCAGGTGGAAACACCAGATCAGTGGGTCAGCTCTCTAAATAGATTTCTTTATTTGGCGATCTAAGTTGAGGGTGATATACCTCATACCATTGAAGACATTTTGGGGAAAATGTAACACATACATATGACATTCTCTTGGCTTAAAGGGATTGCCCACTAGAGTGTGTTAGAAGATCCCACAAGCCCTTGCACCAGCCCTGACATTATACCTCAACAATGTAGGTTGGGATCAAGATTCACCTTGTCACATCATACCTATATGGTCAACCCCGCAAGTGCAACCACAGCCCTATTAAGCGTTAAGCAAAACACCCGTTAGAGAAATTCTAACATAACTAGACTATCAAGGCAAAATTGAGCCTTGTATCTCACCAATGAACAATCCTTTGTTTCCAGTAGCACAACCAGATCATTCATACTGCTTAGACTACATACATTTAAACAGTTATACACGCACATTTGCAGTGCAAAATTCACACAGTGCAGCTTTGATAAACAACAATATGCACAAAAAATACAAAACATTGGACATTTAAAATGGCATTTTCTGCCAAAACATAGCACCTAACAACAAGGCTTCAACTGAATTCACCACATTAGGGTCACAAAAGCGATTTTATAGACTTCCTCAGGGGTACAAGAACAGCCCTGGTTTGTTCTCTGCCCCAGTAGCATCAATTTTACAAAAAATTGATTA
The DNA here is from genome assembly GCF_964204655.1 of Triturus cristatus. Classification (NCBI taxonomy): domain Eukaryota; kingdom Metazoa; phylum Chordata; class Amphibia; order Caudata; family Salamandridae; genus Triturus; species Triturus cristatus. The sequence goes on along the minus strand of NC_140584.1, from coordinate 319,730,369 downwards.
AGAAGCATTGTTTTATGTCGATGACATATATCTTAGGGATGATGACTTAAACACCCATCTAGCCAGAGTAGACTGCATTCTTGTGGGATTTTGTTAACATGGCAACAAATTCACCTTTCTAAAAACAAAAACTGCCAATATCAATGTCCTGTTTTTGGGATTTGGCTTATCAAATGAAGGCAAAACTTAGAACCACATTTCCTAGAAAAATTTGCACTCTTACAGCCACTGAATACAATAAAAAAGCTACAGTTACTTTTAGGCTTTCTCAACCTTGGTAGAACATGCATACCAGACTATGTATAACGGGCGAATCCATTTTATGAACTAATACGTCCAGACTTCTAAAGCACACATTGGACACCGGAACATGCACAGATTCTGAGAACACTGCACAGACATGCTTGCATTCAAGCATTTAAACACATGTGAACACCACATATTTGATGAGCCACATAATTGCAGGAGCCACAGCCTACACATACGTCACTTTCAATGAAGGTGATACTGTACCAATTGCATATAAATCACATTTATACATGAATGCTGAAATTAGTTTTGCACCTACAGAAAAAATACTGACTGTAGTTCAGATGGCTGTTATAAAGAAAATACCTTTGGCTCAGGGAAAACGTATAGTTGTGGTTATACCCATTCCAGCTTTAGAATCTGTTTCAAAAGCTAGCTTTCATAATACAAAAGCCTTACATTCTAGATTTACACAATGGGCTACCTCCTTAACAGCAACTGATGTAGGCTATGTCTTTGACCCCACACTACAAACACAAGAATTTCTATAATATGAACCAGAATGTCCTGTGCCCAGTAATGTTTGGCCTCATGGTTTGTATGACTTCATTGTCTCTACTGGTGGTTCAGGCCAGCCCGCAGTTGGAACTAATCAGGGATACTCTGCTGCTTGCGTAGCGGTGCTTGGAGTGAGGAGGAATGGAGAATTACATCCTCAAAAAATGTTTACACAATCTCTAGGGGATTGTACTGCTCAGCTGGCTGAAATCAAAGCTCTAATTTGGGCATTAGAATATACAGATTCTGAGTTCCCCACACTTGTAGTGTGTGATTTGTATTATTGTGCCTAATTTTTCAATGAGCACCTACACTAATGGCGCTTGAATGGATTCAGAGACTCAAAAGAAAACGCTATCAAGCATAAGTTGCTTTGGGGAAAGGTGGCACATCTAAAAGAGTGTTTGCCATGGGCTCACTAATTCATACATTTAGTCATCATCATCATCAATGTTTTGTAATGCACATTGCTGGGAATTCAATGGCTGATAAAACCACAAAAGCAGCGGTTCAGACTGCTGTAGTAACCGCATTTACTCATTCTCATATGAGAGTGGATAGAGACATGATAGTAGCTGTCAATTCTTCATGCACTGGCACACCATTACCTAAAAGATATCCAGCAAAAATACTTGCTGAGTGCCCAAGACATACCTTTTGCTCCTATTCCTACAGTAGGGGATCGAGTGATCCCAAATTCAGACCGCAGGCTAGGATTAATCATAGCTGCTCATAAGGGTTTCGTTTCTGCCCATGCTCCTCTAAATTCACACTATTGGCAGTGGATTCACGTTCTAGATTGTGGTCATGTGGTAAATATTTCATTACCGGTACTATTTTTTATGCGGTAAAGTCTAGTAAGAATAACTCAGTAAAAATAAGAGGCAGAATCCGTGGTATTAGAGGTTCTGAAAGTCTTTATTCCTCTACAAAGGAATTACAGTTCGAACTGTAGGCTTCAAATTCCATCACCACGAAGGTTCAGGAAGGGAAGGCAATACATTATTGACAAGTAATAATATTTATATGAAAAGTATTACATTAAGACAGATGCAAGAGGCGTAACAGCTGATAATACAGATAATGATACACATACGTAATGAAAAAAGGCGTAAACATAGGCGTAACTAAAAACGTCATTAAACATGATGTCACAAGTGGGTGGATCCATAAGAGAATCCTGCAATGTCAGCAGAAATATTTGGCAGAGATGCGCGCACAGCCGCATGACGTGTGATTGACGTGCAACTAGAGGGTGAAGGGGACTTGACATTTAGCTCTACATGTGGAGACAGAAGTCTGAGGGGTCATGTCAACCTAATCCCAAATCATATCTAATATCTTATGTTTAAAGAACTGTATTATCCAAAGGAAAGGTCTCTCGGACGGAATCTATTCTATACTGACTGTTCGTGCGTGTACAAGCGTCTAAGTGTCTACATGAGATGCGAGGGGGCAGGAATCTTCCATGGTAACAGGGGCTATGAATTACTTGCATGAGGACAGTGAGGCCTGGCCCTTTGCACGGTAGCTGGAAGAATGTTTACCTAAACTACTAGACAGGAATGCATCGGATGAGGAGCGGAGCAGATAATCTTGAAGGTGAAATACAGTTTTTGGCAGGCAACAGGCTGGATCAGGCACCGTTAGCCGCGCAGGGAGTAGGACAAAGTTCATGGATACAGATGCAGGCTCGGACTGGAGCTTTCAGAGGCAGAAGGCAGGAAAAGGCTTGATGGCAGAATTCAGGGCCTACTCGCCTGAATCTGTAAAATGTGGAAAGTGAACCACATAAAGTCGGTGGCCTTTCATACTTAGGAATGGAATATCTGACCCATTCATGGCGGATCTGAAAGAGGACATGTTGACGGTGGACGCACATGTATTTGCGTCTTCATAACTGGAACTGGAGGGAACATACATGTACTTATAGCATGCACATGGAGCCGTTGGGGTCTACGATAGGGGACATAACTGATCACAAAATTCATATTTCCTCATTCCCTCCTTGTCCTCTACGGACCCTCAGGAGATATCGATCTTCATCAATCCATCGATCTGTTCATATAGCATCATTTGTTCTTCTTTCTTCTTCCGGGATCTTGAACGAAAACTTGGATGCGGGATACACGATGTGGCACACAGACCACAAATCGCTGGCCCACATTGTAGACATAAGCAGCAACTGAATAGTATGAGAAAGCCAATACCTAGGAAGGATAGGATCCTCCATCCCCTGGCTGACAACACGCTCCAGAACCAACCGGACCATGTCCAGGTGCCTGGACTCTGGTGTATCTGGCTTATAATCTTATGAAGGCGAGTTATGGCTTTATATACTGACGGCGAATTTTCTGGTATGAAAACACAGCAACTTGATCCGATGACCCTACAAGCTCCGCCCCTATCGGCCAGGATGACGTCAAGGACAAGACGATTTTGAAGCACAACAATCCGCATCGCAGACTGCTCCTCTGTTAAGTTGCCTAGGGCGGAAGTAGTCTCGTTCACTACTGCTTCAAGGGTTCTAGTTAATCTACGTATCAGCTTACTATTAGTGACTGTACCTATATAGGGAAAGAAACCTTTATTGAAATCTGTGTATTGCTCCCATGCCGTTTCAGTGTAATCGACAATCGGGAGATCTCTCTGCTGTCTATTGTGTACTAAATGGGTATTTCTGTGATAGTCAGGAGGGGCTAGGAAGACAGGTGGCAGAAGGAATGCTATGTAACAGATACCATCCCAATCTAGAGGTAGACGTATATATGCGGTCTGGCCACATATGAAGTAGGAATGACGGGAAGCTCTAAATGTAGACTTGCCTTGATCACTGAATTTTATTACAGTGGTGCATTTACTATGGCCCATGTGTATGGAACCATTCTTTCTTACACATAATTCCCCTTTAACTGGGAATACTGACATAGCGGACAAGATTGGCGTAGCTTCGGATTCAACATTCAGAATCATGAGGTTAAGTGTAAAATTACCTAATCCATATACTTCATTTTCTAGATCAGTTCCTGTTCTTTTGGGAAGTCCCTCCTTGTTAGGGTAGCAGACTTTAAGCAAAACTAGGTTCAGGTTTCCCCATACCCAGTTGTCTTGATAAACTACTGAATTTGAATCTAGGGAATTAATCAAACTAAACCATGCTCCACAGGAGCCATTGTGTGTGAACGGATACGGAAAGAGGGGCAAAACTCCCTTATAGTTCTGATAGGGAGGGAGTCGGCCACATATCCAACAATTTGTAGCATTGCTGGTCTGATGGGAATGATGTAACATACTAATAAAAGTGTTGTTGCGCAGCGCAAATCTATAGGACAACTCATGCGAAGGTAATTCGCTAAAAGAATGTTCAGCAGTAACATTGTAAGCATGCTTAGAAATAGGGTAATACATATGTAGCAATACACTAGAAATGATGATCAGAAGACTTAGAAAAAACAAAATTAATAATGTCACTATGCAATGACTACGAAGTGATTTACAGTACGCATGTTTTCTAAGCTGTATCTGTCTATTTTTCTCTCTATTACGGTCTAGAGGATACATGTCAGAGACAAATTCAACCGATTCACCTTGGAGAGGACTTAAACAATCAAATTGTCTGACTTGCTAGACCTTAGTTTCAGTTTATAGAGTTCGTGTTTTGTCTGTTCAACCAAGGGGAGCTTTGAATCTGTCTGTGAGGGGATGCAGGGCTGAGTGTTCACATCGGACGGTAGTCCATAGAATTTCTTAATATGACTCGAGTGCAACCACCCTTTACGTCCCTCAACCTTCACGGCTGTCCTTGTTGTCAGCAAGACGAGTTTGGGCGACTTCCACCTGGGCTCCAACTGGGTCTTCCGGTCGAAATTCCTCACAAGAACCAGATCCCCTGGAACCACGTCATGGGGCTTCACCTCAGTGTTATCGGGAAAAGCTGCAGCTACCTGTGAACGACAAGATTGTAGTGCAGACATCAAGGAAGCCAGGTAATCTGTCAGCATATTACAGTCAACATCAGTGATTTTGCGAGGTATGGGCGTCCCCCACATATTTGGTGGTCTACCGAAGATCACCTCGTACGGGGATAGCCCTGTTCGAGAATGTGCTACCATTCTCATGTAAAAGAGCGCAACTGGTAAGGCTACTATCCAGTCGACACCTTTTTCTCTACATATTTTGGACAATCTAATTTTCAGAGTTTGATTATGGCGTTCCACGAGACCTGCTGCCTCGGGATGTCGGACACAGTGGAATTTCCATTGGTAACCTAACAGAAGTGAAACGTGTTTCATTAGTTCGGATGAGAATGGTTGGCCGTTATCTGAGTACACGACACGTGGCAAACCATACCGTGGGAAGAATTCTCGAACTAGCTGTTTGGCAGTAGTCGGGGCAGTGTAATCTGAAACCGGGTAGGCTTCTGTCCAACGGGAAAGAGCACAGACAACTACGAGAACATATTTGAATCCTCGACATCGTTCCATCTGGATATAATCCATCTGGAGGACTTCAAAAGCATGATCGGGAGGTTGAAATCCACCCTGCTCTACGGGGATGCTTTTACCTGGATTAAACTGACAACATATCATACAGGTACGTACTTTCTGTTTGGCTGCTGCTCGCAAGTGTTTGTTGAACCAAATGTGTTGAATGCTGTCTAGCATAGCTTTTTCTCCTAGGTGCGCTGGACTATGTATTGTGTTAATGATGACTTGAACCATGGAGTCGGGAAGAAACCATATAGATTTTTCCTTCGTCATCCATCCTTGATCCGTTTGGATCCCTCCTAATTCAGTCCATTTCTTTATTTCTTCTGGTGTAGCATGTGTCTGTATGTCAATTACATCGAGGGCGGGATCCTTAACTGTCATGCAATGTGTTGGTGTCGGAACTATTGTCTTTGTCGTGTCAGTTGTATGAGTCTGGTTCTGAGCAGTCTGTTTAGCTGTTCTGTCAGCTAGGTCGTTACCCTGAGAAATGATATCGGTAACTTTTGTATGGGCTTTGCATTTCATAATCGATATTGCAGTAGGTAGATGAATCGCGTCTAATAGGGCTTGAATGAGGGGTCCGTGTTGGATGTGGGCACCGTGAGAAGTTAAATAACCTCTCTCTCGCCACAGTACGCCGAAGTCATGGACGACTCCGAATGCATAACGTGAATCTGTGTATATGTTGACTTTCTTATTTTTGGCTTGAATACAGGCTTGTGTCAGAGCGATGAGCTCTGCTGCTTGAGCTGACAAAGTGTTAATACAATTTGTTTCAATGACTTCAGTGTCTGTTGTGACTGCGTAAGCGGCCACTAACTCTCCTGTACTTGGTCTCATACATGAACCATCTACATACAATGTCAGGTCCGAATCTGATAAAGGGATATCTGTCAAGTCTTGTCTGGGTTTCGTCGTGATAGTAATGACTTCAATACAATCATGTGCTAATGGATCTGTTCCGTTTACTGGCAAAAGTGTGGCAGGATTTAACGTATTACAACGTCTGATTTCTATATGTGGCTGAAACAATGTTAATTCATAACCGGTGAGTCTTGCTATAGTCAAGTGTTGTGTTTGTGTGCGGTTCAAGAGAACCTCTACTGCGTGTGGTACTTGTACTGTCAATTGATGTCCTAACACTATGGCATCGCTTTGTCTGATTGCTAAAGCTGTTGCTGTCACCGATTTCAGGCACGCAGGAAGAGCCTGAGCTACTGGATCTAATGTACTAGAGAAATAAGCACATGGTTTGTGTGATCCTGCTTGTTCCTGAATGAGTACTGACAAGGCAGTACCTTCGCGTTCTGTAACAAAGAGTGTAAACTGTTTACTGTAACATGGTGCTGCTAAAACAGGTGCTTGGCATAAAGCTTTCTTTAAGCTTTCAAAGGCATGTGTATGTTCTTGAGTCCAAGGGAGGACAGTCGATGTGGCTGCCTCCTGTGTTGTCAACTGGATGACAACACATCCAGATTAGCAATTAACTGGATGCGATCAGGTGTAAGCTGTCTTCCCTCCTTGGACAGCGAGTGCCCAAGGTAAACAACTTGCTGGACACAGAATTGCAGCTTAGAAGGGGACACCTTGTGCCCCTTGTCGGCCAGAAATTTCAAAACCGTCAGTGACGCTGTTTCACATTCAGGTTCGCTTCGGGCGGTGATCAGCAGATCATCGACATATTGAAGCAAGGCAGTGTTAACTGGCATGTGGATACTGTCAAGTTCTCGTTTCAGTGCTTGACTATAGATGCTGGGGCTTTCTGTGAATCCTTGAGGAGCGCGTGTGAATTTAAAACTTCGTCCATTCAAACTGAATCCGAACAGATATTGACTTTCCGGATCTATTGGGACGCTAAAGAAGGCATTCTTGAGATCAATTACAGTAAAGAACGTTGCTTCTGAGTCAATAGCTGTTAGTAATGAAGAGATATCTGGGACCACAGGGTATTGTGGTACAATACATTTATTTAATTCGCGCAGATCAATAACTAATCGATATACTGGTGGTGCTTTTGGATCCGTTCTTTTAAGAATCGGAATTATCGGGGAATTACATACATTGGAGTCGGTTTCCACAACCACTCCTTGTGCAATGAGCTCGTCAATGATTTGCAGCAAAGCTACAACAGCATCTGGTGGTAACTTGTATTGTCGCATTCGTGGTAGTACCACTCCTGTTTTTAGTGTGACTCGATATGGTGTAATGTTCATGCAACCAACATCAGTGGGGCCTTGTGCCCATAGATGTGTAGGTAAATTCTGCAGCCGGTGATCCATGTCTCTGGACACGTAGTGACCTTTGAAGTCACGTAAAAATAATCGTACTCCTTCCGGAGAACAACATATTATAGCTCCTAGAGCTTTCAATGTTTTTATACCTAACAAGTTTTCTGGACATGATTTAGTAAGCAATAAATCTGTAGTACGTGTCAATGGACCAACCGTAAGTGGAAGGGGTTGCGTAACTTCATTAATGATAGGCTTTCCTGAGAATCCAAGGGAAATATTCTGTGAGCCTGAGAGGGGTGCCCCTGGAACTTCACTGCGTCGTATAGTTGTTCTGCTTGCCCCTGTATCAAGTAAAAACTTTCTGTCTTCCCCTAATAGTTCACTATGTACATAAGGTCCCTCTTGATCTACAGGAACCTCGATAAGGGGTAAGCCATCTTCCCTCTCTAGGCTATTTCATGTGTATCGCTGATAATCGGGATAGTCATTTTGTGCATACTGGTACATCTGTTGTGTCGTTGCTTGTGTTGCAGCAATAGGCTGTGCTTGTGGTGGTGCTACGGTCTGTTGTGGAGCTGTCTGTTGCGGAGCTGGCCTAGATTGTGCATGCTGAGGGATTTGTTGTTGATTCTGATCCTGTCTAGGTGGACGTGGTCTTTCCTGTGTTCTACCCGTGGCGATATTATGTTTCAGAACTGGACAATCGTGTATATAATGACCTTGTTGTTTACAATAGTTGCATGTCCCTTTCGCCGGACCTGTGGAATCACCCTTTTTATGACCATCAGCTGGAACTGACTGGGCAACAAGCATTTTCATTTTCGTATCTTTCATACGTCTTTGTTCATGTTCTTGTTCTTCTCTAATTCTATTGTGGTGATATTGTAACATCTGTAACATCTGTGACGGGGTGTTACCTTGCCAGGTACTCTCAAATTTCAATACTCTATTCTTAACTTGCGGCAGGGAATTTTCAACTAATTTTGTCACAAACAGATGTGGATATGACTCGCTACTTGCTTTTATGCCACTATTAATACCAAAACATTTTTCAAATCGGGAATAGAAATCACTAGTGTCTTCATCTTGCTTTTGTTTACAGGCTGAGATTGCACCCCAGTCTTCTTTTTTCGTAGTTAATAAACGTGGCAGTACCTGTACTAGTAATCCTGGTAGTGCTGTAGTCTTTTCCCCAAGCCCTGATCCTGCAGCTCGGGCCTTTTCTTCGTTTTCTAATGCTGTCCAATCTATCTTTTGGTCTCCCACCTCCCATTCCTTTTCTTTGAGTTTCTCGTAAACACCGGCAGGCATTAACACTTTTAATATTTTCATAATGTCGGGGTAGGTATACTCTCCCATGAGTAACATGTCTTTTATCTCACGGTGGAAACCTGCTGGATCCTTGTCATGGCTGGGTACTACTTTCTTCATTTCTAATAATTCAATTTTAGTTATAGGCGTGTACACAAATACGCGTGTAAAGTTATTATCTTCACCTCTGATTGGATGTACTTCGCGTAAGGGATTCTGTCTATCTATGTGATACATTTTTCTTCCCATAGTGGGAATTGGAACGTGTTCTGGGCATACGAAAACTATATACTGGTTTCGAAATTCTAGAATTTCTTTAATTAAATCAGTACCTGACCCTCTCCATTTATTCGTGAGTAATTCTGTCAATATGTCAGGTAGGGGTCCAGGATCGGAGTGTTGGCTTTTATATAATATAAGGAGGTGTTGAATCATGTATATACTAGCTAAACGCTGTTCGTATGGGGCAAGATTTAGAAACGTGTGTGCTAGTGCATCATCACTGTATTTGCTGGGACTGTCAGCCCATTGTACTGCTGACCTGGCTAATTCTTGTTCATCCATGGAATCGAGCATATGGTACCCCCTTCGGTCTCGGAGTAATTTATCAGCGGCTTGGAATAGGTGTTCAGGGGACCTTGTATTTAACATAGGGGTTTGAAAATGTCTGTTACATTCTGGACGTATCGGACGTATCGGATCATTAAAGCATCTGGTATTATTAAAAGATCTTCCTTTACCTACATAAGCCATCGTTTCTAATTGTCCTGTAGGCATTTCGTCCTCATCTCCCTCTGATTCATGTTGATCTGACTCTAATCTTTCTGTATGTATTCGTTCTACTTCTTTGCGAATCTTACGGCACATAACTGCTATACATGTCTGTTTATCATGTTTCCCTTCTGATATATTCTGGCCCCATCTGGTAAGTACTTGCATTTCCTCCTGATCTACCCCAGGCCTATCTCTGTTTCTGATCACACAGTTTATGAAGAAGCGTAACAGTTGTCTCTGTACATCCACTTTCTGGTATTCCATGGCTTCGTCAATACTTTCAGGGCCTCGCCCTGATTGAACAAAGTGATATATATTGTCTAGATGTGTCACCATTCCTGGTAGCGTCGCTAAATACCTTGAGGCTCGTCGTATACGTAGTGATGACAGCAGCATACCGTCCCGTCTACCGGGCACAGGATCATATCTACAATCCACTAGATGCTCTTTAAACATGTCGGAAGTTGCTAGTTGGGGTGTACGTTCGTATGCTAAATCTCTAAGGGATAATTTATTTCCTCGGGGTGGCGTGGCAAAAATTTCTGTCGTACCTCCTGTCGCACCGTCTGAGGTGCTAGGCACGAAAGGATTTGTCGGATGTAAGATAGAAACTGTAGAGGTAGGAAAAGTGGTAGAAACAGATGGACCTGTGGGAATGTGTGTAGGAGTTTGTTGTTGCGGGGATACAGACGGATGGTCTTGGCGTTGAGCACCATCGGTGGGCTGCGTGTGGCGGAGCATTAGCATATTCAGGAGCTACATCATCTAAATAGGAAGAAAGGAAAATATCCTTTGCTGTTTTGGGATGTGCTTTTATCGGGAGTAATGGAGGTGTCAAGTTTTTCGGTATTTCCGGGGTGGCCTGAGGTAACCCTTCGGCCAAAAGAGGATACATACCATTCATAAGAGTGTTTCGTTGTCTGTCTACTTGTTCTGCTTTTACTCGGGTACCTTCCTCAATTAATACATTTTCTTGGGTTTTATTCGAATTCTCCCTACCTTTCTCTTCCTGTCTGAGCGCTTTTTCTGTACGTCTATATGATTCTTTACGCCATAATTCAATGGCATCTTTCTGTGACTGTCTGGCTTTCTTTTTCCATAATTCTTCTTCTACTCTCATGATGCAATCTGCATCCCAGGTCCCAGCTGCGGGCCACCTCTGACTTTCTGGCAAATCCTTGGTGTAGTCCACCCATAAATCAAGAAATAACACGGCATCTAGGCCATGCTTATGATACATAAAGTATCCTGGAGTGTCCCTAGGTGGAATGGGAACAGCTTCTTCGAGTACCCCTTTTCTGGTTTTGATCTGTCTTAATTTTGAAAAGAGCGGCATTTTTAGACCTTATTACTTGAACACACTCAATACAATAAACACAATAATGAACAATCATTCACACCACAATATGTAGAACGTATTAAAACATTTAACATTTAACAGTTTTGACGAACGATGATAACTAATAGAAAACTAGTTACTGACATAATACTGACACTAGATAATACTGAATTATATGTAAGACATACTAGATATACTGCTAAACAGTACAGATACACTGCTGAAACAGTGCAGACCGGATTTGTGTACCCAAACCCGTCTTGACCGTCACAACCTAATGTGCACGTCTAAATGCCTCCCCCGCAACGGTAATCACATGGTAGCGCGGAACGGAAGGCCTCGGAACTGAACTGGACTGGACCGGACTGGACTGGACTCGACTGGACTCGGAACTTCGGAACCTGGTGGGCCTCTGTATACCTCGGATCTTGCTCTCTCAGCTAGGCTCTGGTCGGGATACTTCGCACTTCTCACCGCCTCGTCTGGGTGTTGATCGCAGCCTCAGTCACCCCCGCTTGGCCGGAGGTAGATACAGGAAATCCTGCAGGTACGCGTTTTTGTCCGTTCAGCTGTGGCAGGAGACCGGGCCTGCAACGCACCTCCGGCGCGTGAGATGAGAAAGTGTCCCTGTTCGGGCGCCAATTTATGTGGTAAATATTTCATTACCGGTACTATTTTTTATGCGGTAAAGTCTAGTAAGAATAACTCAGTAAAAATAAGAGGCAGAAACCGTGGTATTAGAGGTTCTGAAAGTCTTTATTCCTCTACAAAGGAATTACAGTTCGAACTGTAGGCTTCAAATTCCATCACCACGAAGGTTCAGGAAGGGAAGGCAATACATTATTGACAAGTAATAATATTTATATGAAAAGTATTACATTAAGACAGATGCAAGAGGCGTAACAGCTGATAATACAGATAATGATACACATACGTAATGAAAAAAGGCGTAAACATAGGCGTAACTAAAAACGTCATTAAACATGATGTCACAAGTGGGTGGATCCATAAGAGAATCCTGCAATGTCAGCAGAAATATTTGGCAGAGATGCGCGCACAGCCGCATGACGTGTGATTGACGTGCAACTAGAGGGTGAAGGGGACTTGACATTTAGCTCTACATGTGGAGACAGAAGTCTGAGGGGTCATGTCAACCTAATCCCAAATCATATCTAATATCTTATGTTTAAAGAACTGTATTATCCAAAGGAAAGGTCTCTCGGACGGAATCTATTCTATACTGACTGTTAGTGCGTGTACAAGCGTCTAAGTGTCTACATGAGATGCGAGGGGGCAGGAATCTTCCATGGTAACAGGGGCTATGAATTACTTGCATGAGGACAGTGAGGCCTGGCCCTTTGCACGGTAGCTGGAAGAATGTTTACCTAAACTACTAGACAGGAATGCATCGGATGAGGAGCGGAGCAGATAATCTTGAAGGTGAAATACAGTTTTTGGCAGGCAACAGGCTGGATCAGGCACCGTTAGCCGCGCAGGGAGTAGGACAAAGTTCATGGATACAGATGCAGGCTCGGACTGGAGCTTTCAGAGGCAGAAGGCAGGAAAAGGCTTGATGGCAGAATTCAGGGCCTACTCGCCTGAATCTGTAAAATGTGGAAAGTGAACCACATAAAGTCGGTGGCCTTTCATACTTAGGAATGGAATATCTGACCCATTCATGGCGGATCTGAAAGAGGACATGTTGACGGTGGACGCACATGTATTTGCGTCTTCATAACTGGAACTGGAGGGAACATACATGTACTTATAGCATGCACATGGAGCCGTTGGGGTCTACGATAGGGGACATAACTGATCACAAAATTCATATTTCCTCAGTCACAGCAATCGACTGACACTCAAACTGTTAAAAAAAGATCTGCAAATCTTTTCAGGTCATATGCAGCAGCTGCATTCCCCTCGGACCAGGGACCAGCATTTCCCTCTACAGTGTACCAGGGATACCATGGGCACCCTGAGTGTGGCTGTGCATTATTCCTCCCCCACCATACTGAGGGAAATTCAGTAGAGGAGAGAATAAGCTGTGACTTAAATCAGTCTTTTGAAGTACTGGGAATTTTAAGCCCAGCGGTGCAGGGGAACACACCCTATGACTTCGGGTTCTTCCTGTTTCAGACCTACAGAAACACAGAGTCTTCTGGGTGAAGTCAGAGATCAGTTTATTGGCTGCAGACCAATTACAGGTATCCAAGAAGTACAACAGTGTGTATGTTCTTAGGAGACTGCTTAAGATTACAGAAACGGGCTTCTCCTTAAATACAAAATATCCTGCTTCAGGCACACATTCCTTGTTTTATGATATGGCCATATACATGTATACATTACAAAACGAAAAAGCAGAGTCATGATGACCATCCCACATTCCAGTTAAGCCAGCCCACAATTATTTACCCAGCAAGGCTCAGATTCCACCTCAGATATCAACAGGCCCCAATAAACACGAGCATCTCCTGTTTGGAAAACAAGCCATAAAGCAGGAACAGTCAGGTGCGAAAGAGATTAGCTGGAGGCTTGTGTGGGATGAAAAGGCTTTATGGTGTGTCAAACCCTGATGCTAATCACAGGTGGCCAGGGGACGGGGAGCTCGTGAGACCGGACTGACCTGGGGCAGCGGAGCCAAGCTACCCAGGTCACAGAGAAGTCAAAGGAAGGCACATGTGCTCTAAAGGCCCGTATTTGCTTCATGATATGTAGCCTATGTGAGGGCAACCATAAGATGGCCACTGCTCTAAGATGGAACCCACGGAGTCAATGTATAATAACGTATACACAGTGCATTCATAGCTAAAACGTTACACAAAGCACTTGTACATACCGCATTGACCATTCGCGGTTCGCTAATACCGGGATAGAGAGGGGTAGGGCCCTGCCTCCTACGCGGTCCCAAATTGCAAAGTACGACAGACCCTCCTTTTGCCCTTACATAGGCAATAACTATACTCATTTCAATCCGAGTCTAGGTCAATATTCATGAAGTCATGGAGATGTTGCTGTAGCATCATCCTATTACTTAGCTCGTCTCTCGATACAGGTTTCCTTACACATAATGTAGCACAGAGGCCACATATCGCAGGAGCACACTGTATGCACAGACAGAACAGGAAAAGGATGGCTAAGATCATTCCAATGACCATCAGAACTTTCCAACCCCAGGCAGATATCAGTTCCCAGAACCACCCCACCAGTGACCAATCTCCTTTATCCACGTGTATGGACTCAGATATTTTATGCAGTTTGGAGATGGCTTGATAAACTGTTGGAGCGTTATCTGGTATGAAAATGCAACAACTAGATTGGATAACCTTACATACCCCACCGCGGTCTGCAAGTATAACGTCTAGAACCATGCGGTTCTGCAAAGTCATGAGGCGATCCGCTTGGAGCTCAGCTGTTAAATTACCAAGGGCACCAGCCGTAACATTAATGATGGATTCAACCACACGAGTCAGTTGTCTCAGGTTCCTACTATTGACCATAGGTCCCCAAAACGGCAGGAAACCCAAAAAGAAATCTCCCGCTTCCTGACCGGCAGTATCCTCCTTACTAATCACGCCTCTCACAACTCTGGTCTTGTGATAGTCAGAGGCAGCAGTAAATGTTGGCGGTAGCAGATTTGCAATATAGCATGTGCCCGAGAAATCAGGGGGCAACCATGTATATGCTCGGTCATTGCAGACAAAATATGTGCCCTTGGCAGCCAAAAACGCTGGGGAAAACTGTGACGGAAAGGTGTACGTTTCAGTACAGTCACTTCTCCCCAGTTGAGCTCTTGGATTCTGACCATTACCTTGTAAACAGAACCGACCTATGTGCGGTACGACCCAGTTTGGGGATGAGATTTTTCGCTGTCTTTCACCCAGACTAATACTATACCCCGTCGCGTTCCACCCTACATAAGCTCTCAATTTTTCCTTGGGAATAGATGAGTATGCATCGATATCTCGGCTCATATCGGCAACTCCTTTCATTAAAGCTTTATTATTGGTGCTAGGTCTGATGGAACGCGGTTGTCGAGGGGAGTACGCATCTAGAGCGAAGAGAAACATGGTCTGGAATGCCCATGACGACCCATTGTAACTAAACTGCAGCACTAGATAGGGAATACCCTTATTAATGGTATGTGGCATTAAACCACACACCCAACAATTGGTTGTATTCATAACTAGTTGGTGCTGGTGCAGGAGCTGAATAAACGAGTTGTTTACAAACTCTGATCGTCTAGCTTGTTCATGTTCAGGCAGAGGGTGGAAAGAGTGTGAGGAGACAGTAGGAGGAGGTATAGGCTGTACAGTGGGTGCAATGGGCTCTTGAGAGGAGAAGAATACAAATCCTACAGTAAACACTACCATACTACATAATATAAACAAACATAAAAATACAAAACGTTTGCTCTTCATTATTTTACATATTCTTGCTTTAAAGTTAATTTCCTCAGCGAGTCTCTCCATCTTGAAAAACTCCATCCTCTAATCATGCCGCTCGCGGCGGGTGAGTATCTTCTGCTAAGGAGTACGCCTGTCGGTCCAGGGAACGCCCTAGACCAACCAGAACCGTTGACCTAACGTCTTCGGCCTGTACCCCAAAGTCTTTGCACCGCGACCCTGCGGCTGAACCCGGATGGTGGTTCGAAAAACAAAAATCAAGAAAGTCCTTCAGATGGGAGAGCTATGGTATCAAAAACAAAAGGGTAAGAAAAAAGAATATTTATTTGTCCATAGGCCTTGGTCTTAGATTGTAGTGGAAACGGCCAGGTACTGTCTGATCTTGAAACAAGAGTTCAGGCTCTGTGGTGTCCAATCGAATTGACGGTGGCACAGCTTCTTGCAAAATATCGTCACTCTGTTGTGCTGAAGTTGTGCCTTTTATGCGTGCATCACTGAACGGCACAAAACGAGGTACAGTGTCTGTTTCAGAGTCAGCGATACCCTCCTGGACCCACTGGTCATACGGCAGAGGCAAAGGGATCCTTTTGACGTGGGCGCCGTGGATCCAGTTCTTCTTCCCCTTTACTCGAACAGCTGATCTTGTAGACAGAAGTACGAGATGAGGGCCGATCCAACGAGGCTCATCGTTGCTTTTGCGCTGGAAATTTTTCACCAGAACCCACGTGCCAGGGTCGATAGGGTGTCCTGGAGCCTCAGAGGCCTGGGGGAGAGTATCATGCACCTGTTGGTGTAAAACACGCAATTTAGCCGTCAATTCATACAAGTAATCAAGCAGTACTGGATGTTCGATTTCGCTGAATTTCGTCGGTCTTGGCACACCCCATACATTGGCCGGGCGGCCAAAAATTGTTTCATATGGGCTAAGTCCCACTCGCGAGTGTACGGTCATTCTGGTGGACAGGAGTGCTAGAGGCAGAGCGTCAGGCCATTTAAGACCGGGGCTCGCCTGGATTTTGGCCAGCTTGAGTTTTAGAGTGCCATTGTAGCGTTCTACTAATCCAGCTGATTGGGGGTGATTTGCAGCGTGGAACTTCTGCTTGATCCCTAATCCCTCACACACATTCTTCATCACTTGGCCCACAAATTCACTCCCATTATCACCACACCATTCTTGGCATTCCAAACCTAGGGAAAAATTCCTTCACGAGGGCTTTGGCTGTGGATAGAGCAGTGTTGTCTTTTAGGGGATAGGCCTCTATCCATTTTGAAAAAGCGCAGACAACCACCAACACATATTTCAGGTTGTTGCACCTTTCCATGTGGATAAAATCTAGCTGCAAAACTTCAAATGGATATGATGGAGGCGCAAAATGACCAGCTGGAGTTGGGGTTCCCCTACCAGGGTTGTATTTCAAGCATACCATACAATTCTTGACCACATTCTCTGCACACTTGGGAATTCCAGCATTCTGCCATACTGGAGCCAACAACTTACAGATTCCTTTCATACTGATATGTGCCATTCCATGTGCCATAGTAACCACTGGAAGCACATATGCATCAGGTAACAACCATCGCCTATGTTCTGACAAATCGACCCAACAACCATTCTCATCCAACTTACCCGTACTTTCTCTCCACTTGCTCAACTCTTTCTCTGTGGCTTCAGCTTGAAGGGACTTTACACTCTCTATCGTGTTTTCACACATTCCAACATCACCAACCCATCTTGCAGGGCCTGCAACATACTTTCGAGTCTTCACATCTTTTGCTGTTTCTTTCGCGACTTCATCAGCAAACGCATTACCACGACCAACATCATCAGTGATTTTCTTGTGCGCACTGCATTTCATAATCGCAACTTGCAACGGTAGGGTCAGCGACTCAAGGAGATCATTCACCAACTAGCCATTCTGAATCTTAGCTCCATGCGAAGTCAGGAACCCACGTTCTTTCCACAATCGCCCAAAACTATGAGCCACGCCAAAGGCGTACTGGCTATCCGTATATATGTTCACTTTCATTCCTTCAGACAACACGCATGCTCTTGTAAGGGCAATCAATTCTGCTGCTTGAGCCGAATTTTGTGGCACACGTGCAGTTTCCACAATCGTGTGCAAAGTCGTGATAGCATATGCAGCAGTCGTATCACCATTTGGAAGCTTAAAACACGAACCATCCACCCATAAAGTACCATCACACTCAGTCAGTTGAGTATCTTTAAGATCTACTCTCCCTTTAGTCTCTTCTTCGGTTCTGAACAGACAATCATGTTGCTCAATCTCATCTAGGTCTGCTGGAATTGGTAATAGTGTAGCTGGATTCAACGTGTTGCATCTCTTTATGTGTATATGATTTGCTAACAGTGTCAGCTCATATCCAGATAATCGCGCACTAGTTAAGTGCTGTGTCTTGGTCCTGTTTAACAATGTGTTCACAGCATGTGGAACCATAACAATCAATGTATTATCCATTACTAGGCCAGCAGACTGTCGAATAGACATAGCTGCGGCGGCTGTAGCTCTCAAACAACTTGGCAATGCCCTCGCAACCGGGTCCAAGGTTGACGAAAAATATGCGCATGGACGCGGTTTGTCGCCAAAAGGCTGTGTTAACACTGATAATGCGCAACCATCTTTCTCATGAACATACAATGTAAAAGGCTTGCTGTAGTCAGGGGTACCCAACACAGGAGCTGAACACAATGCATTGTGCAATTCCAAAAAACTTTTCTGACACTCTTCAGACCATGGAATAGGATTCGGTGTGTCTTTGCATGTTAATGCTAACAAAGGTTTTGCCAGCAAGGAAAAATTGGGAATCCAATGCCTACAGTATGAAGTAATGCCCAAGAAAGCACGCACTTCTCTCTGTGTTCTTGGCACACTCAACTGTGTAATGGCTTGAATTCTTTCTGGGGTCAGTTTCCTTCCCTCCTACGATAAGAGATGACCTAAGTAGGTCACTTCTTGTCGACAATATTGCAGCTTTGAGAGAGACACTTTGTGATGGAAGGCAGACAAATGACGCAACAATGACAATGTAGCTTCTTTGCAAATCTTTTCAGTATCCGCGGCGATTAGTAAATCGTCAACATACTGAATAAGGATAGCGCCACTGGGTAAAACCAGTGCATCAAGCTGCGCTTTTAAAGCCTGACTGTATATTGATGGACTTTCACAGTAGCCCTGGGGAGCGCGTTTAAAGCGAAAGCTTCAACCTCCTAAACTAAAGCTAAAAATGTCTCTGCTCTCCTCTGCAATTGGGATGCTAAAGAAGGCATTCTTCAGATCGATCACTGAGAACCATGGAGCGGAGGCTGGAATCATGGTTAACAAGGCAGTTATATCAGGGACAACTGGAAACTGTGGCACAACAATCTTATTAACCTCTCTAAGATCAATCACAAATCTGTAAACAGGTGGCTGTGAAGGGTCCGTTCGTTTTAAGACAGGTAAAACAGGACTATTGCAAACGTTGCCTCTTGTCTCTTCAATTACACCCTTTTTAACCAAATCGCTGACAATTGCTAACAAAGCTTTCTGACCTTCATTGGAGATCTTGTACTGGGGAATGCGTGGCAATCTGACATTGGCTTTTACAGTGACCACATATGGCGGTATTTCCAGGAGACCCACATCATTGGGACCAGTAGCCCAAAGGACATCCGGAAGGGACGACAATTCAGGTGGCATTGCATTTTTAGACAAGTACATTGGGGAAATCACTTTCTTACCTAATGTAAGTTGTACTCCTGTGGGAGAACAATATAACGTTGCATGCAATCTTTTCAGCAAATCCAATCCTAGCAAATTTTCACCACAACCTGTCGTTAGGATGAGGGGTGCTTTTAACTCGCAAGGTCCAACAGAAAGTGACATAGGACTAGAAATCGGGTTCCTAACTGGGGCGCCAGAAAAACCTACTGAGACATTCATCTCGCCAGACAAAGGCGCGCCAGGGAGTCTTGAATGCATGATTGAACTCTTTGCAGCACCAGTATCCAGCAGAAAAGGCTCCGTTACATTTGCTGTAGTTACTTTAAAAAAAGGTCCGCTCTGATCCACTGGCACTGAAACAACTCCCTCTCTCTGTCTACGGCTGTCCTAGTAATCGTTATCTTCTACATTGTCATCTTCTGCATAATAATCATTATTGTAGTACTGAGCTGTATTACCAGTCGCGTTGGCTTGCTGATCAAAGCTATTTATGGTATTTTGAGGCGGAAGAGGACGCGTGTTCTGGGGAACATTTCCACGCCCTCTGCCTCTAAGAGCTTGCTGACCACCTCTACCTCTTGCGCCATACGCATTACTGTTACGCTGCATTAATTTAGGGCAACTATATTTAAAATGACCTTCCTCTTTGCAATATGAACATTGGTTGGGACCTACAGGGATTCGTGGTTGATAATACCCATTTATTTGCTGATTACTCTGAAACTGTTGGGGCCGCTGATAGATACCTTGTGTTTGCCTATAATTATTCTGTCCTCCACGTGGCGGATAAGAGGACCTTTGTTTTCAGTTCTTTCGTTTTCATATCTGTTCTATCTTTCTCGTCTTTATCTCTATTTTCATAATACTGTGCAGTAGCCAGTATTTGTGCTGAAGAGGAAACAGCCCAGGAACTTTCTGAGTCTTTTAATTTTTTACACAACTCGGGAAGTAGATTCTGCACAAATTTATCAACAAATAACCGTTGGCCACCTTCAGTGCTCATGTCTTGACCACTGTGGTCGATAAATGTTTCTTCAAACCTGGTAAAGAAATCTGACACTGTCTCATCTTTCTTCTGCTTACCTGCGGATAGGTTATCCCAATTTACGCGCATCGCAGGCATTATAGTTTTCATGTAGGTAATAATTCGACCAGGGAGTTCTGCTACCAAAGGATCAGGTTTCGCGCCACCAACTTGTCCAGCATCTGCAGCAATGATACCCAATTCTGCAGCGTGATCTACATTACGAATGGATCCCCATAAAGGCTGTGGAACCACATTCCCAAACAGCATATCTATGTCAGCCAGATTCATTACACATGATTCTGCAGTTTGTGATAACTCCTTATAATAACCTGTGGGGTTTTTACGGGGGTCAGGCAATGTCTGTTTAAGCACTAAGACCTCCGAACGCTTCCAAGGGACATGCACCCAAACACGCTGAAAATGTGCTGGAGCAGCAACAATACCTTGAGCGGCATTAGCCGCAGCGGCTTCCTTCCATACCGGAGGGACTTCTCTCATAGGTTATTGTCGCGCTTTTCCCTTCTTCCCCACAGGGAATTCCTGTTCGAACAATGATTGCTGACAATCATAATTTCTGAAGGACAGTAAAATCGCAGCTGCTTTATCTACATTGGGGCCCACAATTATACCTGTTTCAAAATCAAATCGCACTCAACACAATTCCTGCGGGTTCGGGTTTGCACCATTATCCTCCAATTCCTCACAGAGGAATTCACACATCTTATCAAAGACATACCTCTGTTTTGGGGCATCCCATTGGTGAAAAACGTTAACAACTGATTCCACATCATAGAGTGAAGGGAAACCAATCCACCTACGCGCCAGATGATCTAACACCTCTTTCTCGTCGGGACCAGGCAGCTGACTGCGCAATTGCTTACGCTGTAAGCCAGGAGTCGCACTGGATGACCCAAAGAGAGGCGACATTAAACTAGTAACTACATCAGCTAGTCGTTGTCGAGCTGAAGGAGAAGTTGAGGCGAAAACAGGGGGATAGACAGAGGGAAGAAAAACGGATTCTGATACAGGTACCTGGGTAGTGTAAGAAGGAGCGCCAGGGGAAGCCGCTGCCGTGCTAGACAAAGTGGCAGGAAGCGCGGGGGTAACGGGTAACAAAACTGGCGGCCCTTGAGAGGGCTGCACTACAGGGATAGGAGCCAGCTGAGGAGGAGCTGGCGGCTGTGGGAAGGATTGCGGCATATTTACTGGAGGCTGCACATTTACAAGCTGTGGAGGTGCTGTGGCATTTTGCGCATATGGGGGTGGCGAACTTAGCAAATGGGACATTAGGGAATCTTTCTCTTTCTCTTTTGTCTCATCTTGCGCAAGGGGTGACAAAACAGGGTAACATTTATCAATCCCTGGTTTGCGCTGTCTGTGCAATTGCTCATTCATTTGCTCCTCCTCATTATCTTTAAATTGCACAGCTGCTTGCATCACAGACATACCTCTTTCTCGCTTATTCCTTTTCGCTAGCTTAATTTCCTTCTGTTTGGCTTCCTTTCGCCATAGGCGGAAAGAATCAAACATCGCCGGCCGGGTTTTCTTTTTAAACAATTTCACTTCCAAATTATCTAAGATATCTGTATCGAAACTACCATTTTGGGGCCATTTTAAAACACCGTCCTTTCTGGTATATCGGATCCATACTTCATTATATGCAATGGGGCCCACGCCATGTTTTACATAAAGCTCATAAGTTGGAGTTCCAACTGGAGGAACCGGACATGAATCCTCTAACTGAAAATCCCTTCCACAACTCAAACAAAACAATCTTCCAAATACACTAGCACCAGGCATCTTTGCTCACTAGTCTAGTTCCAAACTTCAAAGGATTATCGATTACGATAGTCTCGTGAATACACGAGTCCTCTGGCTTTGGCGTTTGCAAACTCCAAATCAAAATGATCCAGAAGGATACCAAAAATCCCTAAGGATACCAAACAAACTGGGAGACGCTCCACTTATACTTAACTGAATATCGATGATCGATGGCCTCACCAGAAGACTCTCTCGATTGGTTCGCTCTACCAAAAATCGTCAAGGGTCGCCAACTGAAGTACTGGGAATTTTAAGCCCAGCGGTGCAGGGGAACACACCCTATGACTTCGGGTTCTTCCGGTTTCAGACCTACAGAAACACAGAGTCTTCTGGGTGAAGTCAGAGATCAGTTTATTGGCTGCAGACCAATTAAAGGTATCCAAGAAGTACAACAGCGTGTATGTTCTTAGGAGACTGCTTAAAATTACAGAAACGGGCTTCTCCTTAAATACAAAATATCCTGCTTCAGGCACACGTTCCTTGTTTTATGATATGGCCATATACATGTATACATTACAAAACGAAAAGGCAGAGTCATGATGACCATCCCACATTCCAGTTAAGCCAGCCCACAATTATTTACCCAGCAAGGCTCAGATCCCACCTCAGATATCAACAGGCCCCAATAAACACGAGCATCTCCTGTTTGGAAAACAAGCCATAAAGCAGGAACAGTCAGGTGCAAAAGAGATTAGCTGGAGGCTCGTGTGGGATGAAAAGGCTTTATGGTGTGTCAAACCCTGATGCTAATCACAGGTGGCCAGGGGACGGGGAGCTCGTGAGACCGGACTGACCTGGGGCAGCGGAGCCAAGCTGCCCAGGTCACAGAGAAGTCAAAGGAAGGCACATGTGCTCTAAAGGCCCGTATTTGCTTCATGATATGTAGCCTATGTGAGGGCAACCATAAGATGGCCACCGCTCTAAGATGGAAACCACGGAGTCAATGTATAATAACGTATACACAGTGCATTCATAGCTAAAACGTTACACAAAGCACTTGTACATACCGCATTGACCATTCGCGGTTCGCTAATACCGGGATAGACAGGGGTAGGGCCCTGCCTCCTACGCGGTCCCAAATTGCAAAGTACGACACTTTAACAGCTAGAGTATTAGTTTCAGGTCATAGTTGGATCCGACACTTATATGAAGTCCACAGAGCTTTAAATAATCTGCCTAAAAGATTCTTGGGCGTCCACACTCCCTGTGAAGTCCTGCTTGGCATCCAGATGTACATTCCAGACCTTGATAATTCTGCATAGTGGTAGCGGACATGCCTTTTGACATCAATGAATGGTTTGCTGTCTTACAAGAACTCCAAGACCTCCAAGATCAGTGCTCCACTGAAAACACTAAACGTTATGCCACTGAAGAAGCAGAGGTGCAATCAATGACTCCTGTCTAGATTCCAAAGGCTTGGGATCTAGTTCGAAAAATGATTACTGAAAAAAAGGAATTTAGTGCATCATACAGAGCACCTGTTGCAGTCCTTGGCATGTCAGGTACCAGAACTGGGATTTTGCCTCTGCGTGCTAGTTGCACAAATAAACAATATGTTTCAATTGAGAACGTCAAACCACACCATGTGGCCAGTCCTACACAGTAGACCACAAGGGCTCCTGGGTAATTCCCTGCCTCCTCTCACTGCCATACAGGAAAATCGACTGCAAGTTTGAAATAATAAAGAAATTACTACTACCCCACAGGGGATATAAGATACTGATGTGTTACTACTTCCTGTTACAGCTGCTAATACGGTAACCACACCGTATGAGAACTTACAGTCTTCGACTGCTATGCCTGACAACAAAGTTGTTTATTATGATCCACCTTCGGAGGTGCATACTAGTTCCAATATGCCTCATGAGGTCTCTGTTTTTTTCACAGGCTACTTCTGGATACTTGGCGGATGTTGCTGACTTTTGCTCAGATTTGTCAGACATGCCATGGGACAGGTGCATTTATTTTTGGGCTAAAACAGACATAACTCATTCGACCTTGGATATATATTTGGGTTGCCCTTTCACAGACTCCCACCCTTCCTCTCCGTCCCCATGAAAATCACCTGCGTAGTCCCACAGGGTTCATCCCTGAACCCCACCCTCTTCAACATCTACATGGCCCCCCTCGCAGCCATCGTCCAACAACACGGCCTCAACATCATATCCTACGCCGACAACACCCAGCTTATCCTCTCCCTCATCAAAGACCCCACCATTGCCAAACTCAACTTCCAGAAAGGAATGCAAGACTTCACAGTCTGGATGACCAACAGCTGCCTGAAGCTCAACGCCGAGAAGACAGAAGTCCTTATCCTCGGTACCACCCCTTCTGCATGGGAAAGCACCTGGTGGCCGACTGGCCTTGGAAGCCCACCTACCCCCTCAGACCACGCCAAGAACCTCTGCATCGTACTCGACTCATCACTCACCATGAACCGACAGGTCAACACCGTCACCTCCAGCTGCTTCAACATCCTCTGCATCCTCTGCAAGACCTTCAAGTGGATCCCCCCTGAGTCAAGGAAGACAGTCACCCACGCACTCATCACCAGCAGACTGGACTGTGGAAACGCACTCTATGCCGCCATCAACAAGTCCCTACACTGCAAACTCCAGACAATACAGAACACCGCCGCCAAACTCGTCCTCGGCATCCCCCAACACGAACACATCAGTCAACACCTACAAAGTCTCCACTGGCTCCCTGTGGAGATAAGAGTCACTTTCAAAATCCTCACTCACGCCTACAAATGCCTACACAACAACGGACCCATATATCTCAACAACAGAATCAACTTTCACGTACCCAAAAGAAACCTCCAATCTTCCAACCTCGCACTGGCTGAAACCCCGCGCATCCACTGAGCCAGAGCAGGCAGAATATCCTTCTCTCACATTGCAGCCAAGACCTGGAATGAGCTACAGGCAGACATCAGACGCGCCCCCTCCCTGAACACCTTCATGAAGACCCTCAAGACCTGGCTCTTCAGCTAAACAGATCTGCAGACCCCCCTCAGCGCCTTGAGACCCTCACGGGTGATTAGCACGCTTACAATTCCCTGATTGATTGAGCTTTTCCTTTCATTTGAGATTGGATTTGTCATACTTTTCTTTTTGCTCCTTAATGCTGCTGAACTGGTAGCCAAGATGTTGGAGCCTCATTCTTCATCACATAAAGTGTGAAGAGACCTGTCCCTTGTGAACATTTCTGCATTTTACGTCCCTTATCAAATTGTTTGGGATAAGGTCATATTTGATATTTTTGGTCTAACAGAAACATTGCAGATTCCTTATGTATTTAGGAGAAGCATGGATGATGTTATCACTCCTGGCAGTTTGTCTGATGATTGGAATGTCAATACTGTGAAATCTATGCTTTCTGAACTAGAATATTACACTATATTTGACACTGAAGACATGTAAATGCAGTTAATGAATACTTGTCTCTCCTTTCTGATGACATGGATTTACAAGAGTTCTTGTTAGGTCCTAGATCATCACATCATAAACGCTTTCAATACGCCATATACAACAAACTTTGGAAATTTTCCCAGCAGGAGGCTTCTGAACCTATTTGAGAGATTAACAGGGCTAATTTGGAAAAGGCTTTGGCTGTGATTGATAATGGCACAACCACATTGTCAACTAAGATTTATTCTCTGAATAACAATGTGTCCTCAGCATTCGATATCATACAAAGTGACATGTCCCTCCTCCAACATGGGCAAAGTCAGCTTAGATCAATTATGCAATTAAGTTGGAAGCTGCAGATTTTAAAATCTAATTGCGTGCCCTGGAAATACCTGAACACGACTGGCTTATTTTTGCAATATAATGTAACATGCTCACAGAAAATAATGGCAAAAAAGACACAACTTATAGAATGTTAAGCATAGAGCATTCAATGAAATTGCCCTTCACAGTCTCTAAGACACCATCTGCTGTAAGGTTAACCCACAGATTTATCTCACTGCCAATTTCTATGTTTAATTTTACATCTTGTTTGAAACATTGTCAAGTAGGTAGATATGAGGCGTTAGGGGAGAGATCTGTACATGAGACATGGATCTTGCCATTCAATTGCATGTGTAAATGAATGTGAAACTTTGTTTGACCATTCTTTAGTCAGTGAAGAGGTCAGACTTCATGGTGCAGTAACACGTCCATGGCCAAATTGTCATGTTTTCTGAAAGGTCCCCAGCTGCTTTGATTCAGCCGACATTCAGACTGCTTTCAAATGGAAGGTATTTGGTTCTGAACAACAATGTTTGTTGTGGGATGAAACTGGGAGTACCATATGTGGTTACTGTTTCCAGGGTTGTGACTTGTTGTAATAATGTGTTATTTCCACCTGCACGTACAGTCAGAGAAGTGACAGTATAGCCTTCAATAGATATTTTGAACGTGAACTTTGATAAGATGAGTAGGCTGAAAGCCTTATTGTTTCAAAGGGACGACGTGTTAACGTCTGCTAGAGAAACGCTTGATCTCTAAAAAGCAAGGTCTTCCTCTGAAACACAATCTCCACTATGCACAAACCTCCCTAAACATTTTGTTGAACTTGGGAACCCCATATTTAATGCTTCAAATATGGGGAGGAGTACATTTTTTTAAAGCGATTGGGACTGGCTTGGTCAGCCCGTTTCAGATTGTATTTGGACTTATTCCATCCTTTATACACTCTTTGGTTTCCAGCGTATTTGGAGACATACTACAGGTGTTATTCCTGATTGTTGGGAGTTTGGTCAAATTTTTGTTGCTCTGCGATGGATGTTCCACCTCGAGGCCAAATGGTGATGGAACTACCACATGTCTTTCTGTGTTGTGAACTCATGATACAGTACTTTACAGTGTCTTTACTTAAGGAAATAAAGGACAACTGGTCTTTGTCCGTTCAACCTTTATGGTTATACTGCTTAAAACCTGTGTTCTGCTATCTGTTGTGCAGTTTTAAGTGTGCACTGGATATATGTCTTGGTATGCAACCGGATCAATCTGCAGATGCCTCCTCTCAGGGCTCATCTATAGTGTTGTCCTATAAGACTACTGTTGCTATAGGCTGTGTACTATGAGCCTTTTCCTAAGGCTTTGACTCCTGGAGTCTTGGATCATGACTCCTCCTCTCCGGTCTCACTTCTGGCTGGCATACCATCAACAGTTTTTGATTGGTCTGGATATGACCATGTTTGTTCTTTGGAACATGCAGTTCAGGCCACAATGGAACATCATCTGCAATAGCTGGCTCCTTTATGGATCCTACTGTCTCTCCGAACATGGGAAACCTTTTCGAAACCTCCTCAATTTTAATGTAGCTTTTTAAAATGTAAATAGATTTGTATTCATTTTATTAATTGCGTGGCTTCATTGGTATTTTAATACATTTTGGTTTTCATTCACTTTAATATTATTAAAATACATTATAATATCAATTCTATAATTTTAGGCTTAAATATATCTAAGGTTTAATTTTAGGATATGCCTTAAGTTTGCTTTGAAGTAAGAGTCTCCCTCGGGCAAAGGAGTGGATGTTGTGGGGTTCAATAGGGCCTGTGAACAAAAGCCTTTTTTATGTAATACGTGTTTAAACTTGACATCTTTTTAGATGGTAACTTTGTACATGCTTTGCACGAACATGATAACGTACTTAGAAAGTCCTGCTTGCAGCACATTTCTCGGTAAGCATTTTATCATGACACTTGTACATTCTGTCCAAGGCTAAGGAACAATGAGCATGTTGCCTTTGTCTTGATTGTCCAGTTGGAGACAGCTCTGAATCAGAAAGACAATCAATCACATCAGCATTGCACCTCTGACACAGTGCAAATTGCACCGGCCTTTGATTATATAAACTGACTTTCAGCTAAGTTCCTAAGAGGAGCACTTCTACGCATTATCCTAGAATGCTTGCATGTTACAGAGATGCAGCCCGTCTGACTCTAATCTCTATCCTACAAAGGACGGTGCCCTGTTCTACACCAGACTGGCTTCACAAAGGTGCCGCAAACCCTAAATGAGATTTACCTAGCCATGCAAGGCTAACTTGCATGGTCCTTGACAAATCTAGAATAACGCAAGCCCGCACAAATTGCTGCCTTGCGTTTCTCTGTGGCAAGGATGCATGCCATACATTTTGACACATTCCCAGATTTATCAACACTGGTAGACCGGGGAATGTGTCAGAATTGTACACCTCCTCAAAAAAGGCGCAGCAAGGAGAAATATTTGTATTTGTCCTTCTTGTTTTCTCTTTTTGAGTATGCTACATATTTTTAGGATTTTTAGGATTTTTTTTGTGCATGAAGGTCTCTTTTCCTGCACAAAAATAATCCTGCCTACAATGTAGGCACTCTTGCACCATGGTGCAATGGTACCTGCGTTAGCACAAGGCAGTAGTTTGTGCACCAGTGCAATCAGAGAGCAGGTATGCACTGTATAATGTTAAATACTGCACATTCCTGTCCTCTCCCTTTCATGCAGTACGGCAAAGTTGCTTGCTGTGTTGCATTGTGTGAAATATTGATAGTTATGGGCCTGTTAATGTTTGGTGTACAGTTAGGGACAAGGTTGTAGCTAGGGTAAGGTCTAGGATCTAGGTTTGAGTTAGACACAAGTGTACAGATTAGATTTTGAATCAGTCTTACGTTTAGGATCAGAGTTAATTGAACTCTGTAAGGATGATATCCCGTTAATACTGGATCGTTGGGCACATAAATTGGGTATGACAAATGTGTTGGTGGAGGACTCCATTCATATGGCCAATGCTATCCTATTGACAGGCAGATCACACACCCAGCATTATATGGTTATATTCGATCTATATCATACTCCGGAAAAACTTTTTAAATGGGGTGCAACATCTGGGACGGCCTGTAAGAGATGCTTACTTGAAGCAGCTGAAGCATGTCATATGTTTTTTCATTGTCCATGTCTTTCGTTAATAATTATTGAAATACAAACATTTATGTCTAAAATTTTTGATAGCAATATTATATTAACTGCAGAATTGGTACTTATAGGGATCTCATCTGACAATATGGATGTTGACAGGAAAAAGCTGATCTTTATTTGTATGTCTCTTTTTCGTGCCTGTATTACTCAGGATTGGATAAACCCAGATCCTCCGCTATTTTATACATGGAGGGCACGTCTTCTGGCAAAATACAATTTGGAACATGCTATCTATGCGGTAAAAAGTTGTAAAAAAAGACTGCAGGGTGAAAAAATATGGGCCCCGGTATTGCAATGGATTCAGGGAGAAATGGCTGTCTAAAAAAAAACAAAAAAACAATTTTTTCTGGTGATTGTTCTATGCTCCTCTGGACAATGCATTATATTGATATATGTTCTGATTATTTTTTATATTCAAATTAACTGTATTCTGTTTCTGATTTGCTTGCAATAAAACTAATAAAATCTTAAAAAAAAAAAAAAAAGGATCAGAGTTCGAGTGAAAGTTAGTGTTAGGGTTTGGTTTCGGGTTTGAGAATTCTCATTGCGACGATTCCACCCCGTTTGCAGAGACTCCCCCACAACTGCAGGGCCTTCACCACAATGAGGAATGCCCTTTCTAAGTTAGGCCCTAAGACTTTTTCACTGGAGTCAGAATACAGCCGTAATTATGTACTTGCTGTATTTAATTGTCATTGCCTAATATTGTATGTGTACATGTACGCTGTGTTTTTACCTTGAGCTGGGTATACAGGAGATGTGCAATATTGTGTACTTGGTCTGGGTAGTGGTGGAAGGGCTGTAGTGATGTTGTGGAGTGATGTAAAGATGTAACTTTGACATGCATATTAGGAGAGTCTGACTTCCTGTAGATTGAGAACATCTGTCCTGTCCGGATGTACAGTTAGAGTGCTACTTTTGGATTCCAGCAATAAGTTACTTTTCTTCAAGCAACTGTTTGAGCCTCTTTATCTGCCTTTTGGACCATCTGCATTTGTACCAGCTTCTGGTGTCCTTTTCCTGCAGAAGGTGGGTATTGCCGCTTGCAGTAAAGATCCTTTGCATTCTGGGCCCTCATTGCTTTTGCCCTCCTCATGCACATCACTTGTTTCTCTGTGTTTCCAGTCGGTCTGTGTCTGCCTTTGTGCTGCATCAGTTTGACACTGCCTGTTCTTCACTTGTAAGGTCTGGAGTTAGCAAAACCTTTAGATTTTACCAAAGTTATATGTGTAATAAATATACTTGTAGAGACTTTCAGCTAGGCCTCTTCATTCATTGCTCTGTTATTGTGGCATTTATATTTTTATTCCTCCCACTATAGCATGCAGCATGGGGCAATGGTACAGTTCATTTTAGCCATTGCCAATGTTTGTCATTCTTGTTTTCTTTAAGGTGGCACTTTACTTTATCTCTTCTTTGGGTCAAACTGATTGTGTTAGCTTCTCATCCAGCCTTTACAAGTGATTCTAGCTCAATTTGTGTTTGCCATACTTTCTGGTGTGTTTTTTGGTATGGCCTTTCAGACAGTTTCGTAGTCTTGCCAGACTACTGTTTTTCCAAAAGATCATACACAAGATACATAAATAAAGGGGTTTTTGGTCAGAGGGCTTCACCATTGATCTGTTAAATTGTCTTCCATGTTTTGCTTCTGCCCCAATACACCACCCTGCATGGGGCAATGGGTCAAGCCATTTTACTAAATGGCTCCATTCACTTTGAGTGGCTGCACAAAGCATGTGCACATTGCTCACATCAGCCTAAAACGAGATCTTTTGTATTCAGTGACAAAGCTGTGTTAAGTTGTGCCTTATTTTTTTTTCAAATAACTTGAAGTAATGGCTGTTTACTTAGCCTGCACCTCGAGCTCCCAGCTAGATGGTGATTTATTTTCTATTTCTTTTTTAAGTTATTATGAAAAAGAGAATTATTATTTGGAGTTGATGGAAGTCCACCACAAGAATTTATGTCACTATTCTTGCTAGGACCAGGAAAGGTTTCAGTACATTAAACCTGAGATCTGCCCCTAGTTGTTATGGCACTGAGCAGACATGCTTAACTTAAGAATCGGTGTCAGCCGTTTAGAAATACCAAACATTTAAAAAGTCAAAAACATAACACAATGACAATCCCACTTCAATTTATTAAAATAGAGAATATGTTAATAAACAAAATTACACCAAAACTACAAAAATACCATCAAAGGATCCAGAGCTATGAAATTAAAAAGTATTAAATAAAAATAGTGCCAAAAAGTTCAAAGTGCCAACCACGGGTAACTGGCCACTCTTTCCTTGGACAAGGGTGTAGTTTAAGGCCAGCTGTAATGGTGAACGGGTTGGATACACAGAACAGATTTGTCCCGGTCAGAAAGTTATCTCTACACTAAGAACATTTCAAGAAGGTAGATTTCTCAGAGGGGCTAGGCTGCAGGCTGGTTCCAAAGACAGGCTTGGTGAAGGTGGGTTGATGAAGGATGAAGTCTTGGGGAGGTCGTCGATGAATATGGGAAATGCTCTGCCAGAAAAAGTCCAGAGTTTGCGTATAGAAAGTTGTTGATGTGGATTGGATGCTGCTTGGCGTTGGAACTGCTGAAGTCTTCTATCTTCGGTTTCTAACTCTGGACTTAGACTCATTTCTGGAAGCTGGATTTCCTCAGTGGGGCAAGGCTGCAGGCTGTAGCTGAAGAAGGTTTGACATTGTCAGATGCTGAAACAGTTTTGCTGATGAGGAGAAGAATGTAGCGGGAGCTGCAGAGAAGCTTTTTTGTCCCTGTAGCTTAACATGAGATCAGCCAATTGGCCCTTTGATTCCACTTCTTTGTCTTCGTTACAAGTGGGAGCAGGTCCAGGTCTTATGGTTCTCCCAACAGCAGATACTTCTTATGTCTTCCACAGACCCAGTAGTGTTCTAACCAAGGTGCCCAGGGGTGCCACAATTATGCCTGGCACTAGCCTGTGGGTAGGGATGACTTTTGGTCCCTACCTAACCAACATGGAAAAAGTTCAGAGGAGTAACCCTACCCACATCCCTGTTTGCCCTATTGCAAACAATCCCACAATGCCTTTCTCTGTCTACAATGAAGATGGCCGAATCTTTCTTTCCTTGTGTAGAGCTCCTGTGCCCACCTTTGAGATGTGGCCACGGAAATGAGCAACTCTTCAACATTGGTTCCTGAAATCCGGTCCTGGGGGCAGCGCCGCTCCCACTGGGATTGGTGCCTGTCTGGCTAGTGGGAGAAAGGAGGGAGACATGTCCAGGAGTTAGCTACATCTGCCTGTGATAGTTAAGGCACCTTGGAAGATAATTGAGTTCCTTGCCACTGCCCAGATGCTCACCCTGTCAGATGAAAAGAACACTTCCCCACACCCAAGGCCTTTCTCTCAGCTCTGGGAGCAGGATCACACTTCATCAAGTAGCTAATCAGTTCCTAGTTGACAGTTGGAAGCTCATGCATATGGGATTCTATAAGCTTCAGGCATTCACAAGGTCATTTTTTAAAAGTACCTTTTGTAAAAATTTTGGTAAAAATCTGACTTAACCAATTAATTGGATTTGTAATCAATCTTTTAAAAACAGCAAGAACAGACTTTTTAGCAAGATCCTGGCGCAGAAATAATTTTGTTTTAATGTTAACTACCAGTGCATTCCTGTGGAACAGCTAACCCTGCTACAGTGAAAATAGCCTATGGTGCCTTGTCATTGTAACAACATGTTTTCCATTAAGATTTTGCATGCCCAGCTTTTAAATACCATGCACATTTCCTTATTGAGAATTAAGGCTTACCTTGGGGGTGACTTATTCTTATTTAAAAGGAGAGTTTAGGCCTGATGAAAGATTTTTTTATTGACCGGTAAAATTTGCAGTTTAAGCCTGCACAGCTAAGTTACTAGTGGCAAACCTGCAGTCATGTTTTGCCTTCCACTTCAGTGGTGAAAAAATGTGTGCTGCAATCCACTAGTGACATTTAACTTACAGGCCTTGGGTACACTTTGTACCATGTACTAGGGACTTATGTATAAGTTAAATATACCAATTAAGAGTATAGCTAATTTCAACATGTTTTGGGGTCAGAACACATGCACTGGGGCCTGGTTAGCAGAGTCCCAGTGCATCAGTACAAAAAGAATGGAGGTGATCTTGCAAAAAGAAGCATTTTTTACACGTATAAAGTAAGTAAATTTTAACTTGGTGAGATTGGAATGTTTGCTTAAGTGGTGATTTATTCATGTCTCCGCTTCAATTGATTATCATAATAACGAGAATAAAGTGCATGGCATAACTGCAATGCTTGCTATTTGAACGACATCACTAGTAATATATTTAATGCAGTCAGGGGAATGGATTTCCCAGGATTACACTGGAGGTTTGCAGCAAACACTTCCTGGGTCTATTGCTGCTTCTTCAGGTGACCTTTGTCCCAGTATAAGACTTGTAATTTGATTTATGTGAGTGTACATTATAATATCGGTTACACTACAGGAAATGCCTTAAGTATTCTTCACAGGGAAAGTACAAATAAGCCTATCAAAGATTATTGTATGCAGTAAATAAGGTTGGATGTGATTTTACCAATTGTGATTTATTTTTTAGCACACACACTGCACGTGAGGTCAGAAATCACGGAACCTGAGCCTGCTGCCTTGGTAGGTGGTAAATGAGGTGTTGGAGATTGTGTGCCACTCTCCTTTCTCCTTTTCACTGTGCTTTCTGTGAACAGGTTGGTGCTTACTAGCAAGGCTGGCTTTAGGGCAGTGCGACTGGTGCAACCACACTGGGCGCTGACCTGTGGAGGGGGCGCCGACCTCATGGGGGCCGCTGTGTTTAGCAATAGCTTATGATTGGAGAGCTGAGGGGCCCTTTTGCTGAGTGGTAGTGAGAGAATCCGAGTAGGCGGTCATGAGGTGTGGGGGTGACAAAAATGATTGTCACACAGGGTGTCACCAGCGCTAAAGCTGGCCCTGCTTACTAGTCCTACCTGAGACCACAGAACCCATTTGGGTGTGCTACCGCACCTTTCAGTTGTGGTTCTGCATGTGAACTCTGTCCTGTACCGCTGTCGCCTGCCTGCTTTTTCTGTACAGCTATTTACTGCCTGCTCTTAGCTGTAACTGGTTTCTGTTTGCTTCATTGAACACCTGCCACTCCACCAGCCCAATAGCAGGGTCTGAAAGGCTTTGTAAGCTTCATTTCTCTAACGAAGAATAGACCTTTCTATTTCAAGAGGGTATACCTCTTGTCTGAGGGCACCCTGAGTACATGCACCAGGCTACCCCTGACACAAACCACCCCAAGTACATACTCCAACCTACCCCATGGCAAAACCCACCACACGTGCATGCACCAGGCTACATCATGACAAAGACCACCCCAAATACGTGCACCAGGCTACCTCATGGCAAAGAAGGCCACCCCAAGCATGTGTACAAGACTACCTCCTGAAACATACCATCCAAGTATGTGCACCAGACTTCCTCATGGCAAAGACCATTCTACATGCATCAGGCTACCTCCTGACACAGACCACATCAAGTACTTGCATCAGAATACCACAGGGAAAAGACCACCCCAAGCATGTGCACAATGCTACCTCCTGACACAGACCTCTCCAAATACGTGCACCAGGCTACCTCATGGCAAAGACCACCCAAGTACATGCATCAGGCTACTACCTCCTGATACATCTACACAAATACATGCACCAGGCTACCTGATGGCAAAGACAACCCTAAGCATAAGCACAAGGCTACACCCTGACACGTTCCACCCCAATTACATGCACCAGTGTAACTCATGGCAAAGACCACCCTAAGCACATGCTCCAGGTTACCGCATGGTACAGACCACCCCAAGTACTTGCGACACGCACCTCATAGCAGAGACCACCCAAATCCCATGAAGGAGGCTACTTGCTGACACAGACCATTCAACGTATGTGCACCAGGCTTCATCATGGCAAAGACATGCACAAGGCTACCTCATGGCAAAGACCACCCCTGCTGCATATACTAGGCCTTCTTATGGCAAAGACGTCTCCATGCACCGAACCAGGCCTCCCATTGCAAAGTTCTCCTAAGGATTTTGTACGGGGCTACCTCATGGCAAAGACCACCTCTGCTGCTTATAATAGGCCTTCTCATTGCAAAGACCTCTTCACGTACCAAACCTGGCCTCCCATTGCAAAGTTACCCCAAGGAGTTCGTACCAGGCCACCCAATGGCAAAGATCGCCCAGGTGTCATTACCAGGCCACCTCAGGGAAAAATCCTCTTCAGATGCCCTTATCAGGCCACCTTATGTCAAAGACCGCTCTAGGTGCCCACAGAATTTCACCTAATGTCAAAGGCCACCAAAGGTGCCTCTTAGAAATGGGGTCTCTAGTTGGTATTTGATATACACCATGTCCAAGTAGGTACCTTCACTCTAGTTAGGGTAAGTAAGTTGCACAGCTAAGATAACCACTGCTCACCTCCTTGGTATTTGGGAACGAGCAGTCAGGCTTATCTCAGTGGCAATGTGTAAAGATTTTGTACACGCACGCACACACACACACACACACACACACACCTCTCTACAAAAGGACTCCACACCAGGTTATAAAAATATCCAATATATATCTCAGTATACAAGACAAAAACAATAAAAATCCAAAGTGCACAAGTAAAGATAATATTTTTGCTAGAATAGACATAAAAATGCAGTTCCTTAAGTCGACAGCGCCAGCCAGGTATATTGTGGCATCGTGAACAACACCAATCCAACAGTTCAGTGATACGGCGTCAGACAGACCCGCAAAAAAGTACCTGTGGAAGTCAAGAGGCATTGGAGACCCTGCGATGAAATTCGAAGATGAGGCATTGCTGGCGTCGCGGTTCAGAAAGTCTGGCAGAAGACTTCAAGGCCTAGGAGTCACACGCGCTGGGGATCGGGCTCTATGCGTCAAGGTCAGGAGTGCTGCCATCGGCGAGGCGGGGGCTGCGATGTTATTGTAGTGGATGCGTTGTGCTCATCACGAGCGGTGACCAAAGCTTCAGTGCAGGCAGCGGTGCGGTGTAGGTGCTTAGTGCTGTCGTCGACATACCTGGGGCTGTGATGTAAGATGGGGTGATGCGTCATGCTCTTCATGAGCGGTGCCCTCAGCCAGTGCGGGCTACAGTGCCGGAGACGAGGTCAGAGTCGAGGAACGGAGTCGATGGTGCTGTTGTCAGTACACCAGTGGCTGCGATGTCGTCGAGGCAATGTGTCATGCTTTTCACGAGTGGTGCTCTCGACTTCAGTGCAGGCAACGGCGTTGATGGTCTGAGGTGATGTCATTGGTGAGGTCAGGGCTTTGATGTCGTCCTGGTCAATGCGCTGTGCTCATCACTAGTGGTGGCAGTGGCTTTGGTGCAGACAACAGCGTCGTGGATGGAGTCAGATTTGCTTTTCTGGAGGTTACAGCACAACCACTCAGTTCCAAGGGCCCGGGACTGGTTTTGCCACCCCTTGGTAATGCAGGACGCACAGCAGAAGAGTCCCAGTGCTGGTAACAAGATTTAGATGAAGTCTTTCATATCCCAGAAACTTACAACAGGAGTCAAGCTCAAATCAAGCCCTTGGAGAAACTTGAAAAGCAGGATTTAGAAAGCAAAGTCCAGTCCTTTCACATCCCAAGACAGGAGCAGCAGGCCAACATAGCAAAGCAAACAGCAAAGTAGTAGTCCCTCCTGACAGCAACACAACTCTTCTTTCTGGCAGAATGTCCCCAATCCAGGAGTGTTCTGATTTGAGAGTGTCAGAGGTCCAATACTTATTTCTGCTTTTGAAGTAGACATACTTCTAAGGAAAGTCTTTGTAGTGCACAAGACCCTGCCTTTTTCTGTCCTGGCTCCAGACACAGTACAGGGGGGTGGAGACAGTTTTGTGTGAGGACAGGCACAGTTCTCTTCAGGTGTCAGTGACAACTTCTTACATCACTCTAGCTCAGGAAGGCTAATCAGCCTGGTGATGGCCCATCAGGATAAGCACGGCATGCTTCAGCTCCCCCTGTGTGACTGTCTAGAGTGTATGCACAAGAGCCCAAATGTCATCCTAACCCAGATGTGGATTCTACAGACAGGCAAAGGCATAGAATGGATAAGCAAGAAAATGCCCAGTTCTAATGGTGTCATTTTCAAAAACGCAATTTAAAAACTAACTCCACAAAAATATGTATTTTTCAATTTTGAGTTCAGAGATCCCAAACTCCATATCTCTATCTGCTCCCGATGGGAAATTACACTTAAAAGATATTTTAGGTCAATCCCCATGTTACCCTATGGGAGAGATAGGCCTTGCAATAATGAAATACAAATTTAGCAGTATTTGACTATTAGGACATGTAAAACACACCAGTACATGTGCTAACTTTTAAATACACTGCACCCTGACAATGGGTCTACCTTGGGCCTAGTTTAGGGGTGATGTATCTGTAATGAAAGGGAAGGTTTGGGCATGGCAAGAGGGTGCACTTGCAAGACCAAAATGGAAACTTGAAAACTGCACACACAGACACTGCAGTGATATGCCTGAGAGACGTTAACAGGGCTACTCATGTGGGTGGCACAATCAGTGCTACACCCATTAGTAGCATTTAATTTTCAGGCCTTGGGCAAACATGGTGCACTTTACTAGGTACTTATAAGCAAATTAAATATTTCAATTATGGACAAACCCTTTACCATTACCTTTTACATAGGGAGTACTTGCACTTTAGCACTGGACAGCAGTGGTTAAGTGACCAGAGTTATAAAACCAGCAAAAACAAAATGCAGAAAAATACGGGAGGAAGGCAACAACGTTTGGGGATAACCCTACACAAAGAGCCAGGTCCAGCACAACTCCCCTCCAGCCTAAAGCCAGGGTAGACAAATCAATACCTTGATGGGCTTCCCTGCTCAGGGCGACAGAACATGGACCCTGGCCCACAACTGCAGGGGCACGTTCCATTTCTACGCCTCTATGAACCCAGTTGGATCCCTCTGTCTATGCTCTCAGGGCCCTCTAAATTAGATCATGGGGAATCCTTCTCCTCACCTGTGAGCCTCATCTGTGCAGCACCTAACCTTACGTTGCTCACAGATGCATCCCAGTAGGCAGACCGTATCACCATGGCCTACAAAGTGATGTGGCCCATTCCACCCCTTGTGTTTGACTGCTGTCCCCAAACCAGGATATCTCTGTCCATAAGGACAACAACCAGCAGAGGCCACTGACGTCTGTCAGTGCCAAGAGCCAGGCCCCTGGCCATCCAGGGGTCTCTGACCTCTATGGTTTCTCAAAGTGGGAGGCAGTAGTCCCAGGCACTTTGCCCCCTTTTTCCACTTTATCTCCCACCAGCTCAGGGGTGTCATCCTGAGACTGGTCACTCAGCCCAGAGGCTGTACCCTGAAGCTGAACAGGAGACAGGAGTATGCTTTTCCCACACCCAGTTTCTCCCTCTGAGGCCCGTACCTTCTGCTTGGGGACGTTACCCCCAGACAACTGAACTGTTAGGGCACCTGTGGTGGCTGCCCCACCCAGTTCCCCTGACACCTGGGGTAACTCATTTCCCAGAACGCAGTCTATGGGCATCTGGGGACTAACTATGACTTTCCTCTGGGTCACCTCCGCACCCGACTCTAAGGATATCAGGGCCATAGGACGGAAGAAGGGCTGGAGTAATCCCACACATCACCTTCTGTAGAAGCTAGCCTTTCCACCATCATAGTGTGGCTAGCCCCGGTGTCTCTCATTGCAGTGACCATGATCCCATTCACTCCCACCTGGTGGGTGTGACGACTACCACCCTCCGGGATCACTAACTCACCCTCTGAGTCAACCTGCCAACTAAGGGAGATCATGACATGGTCTTCAACCTGCCCATGGGGTCTACTTTCCCCTAAGGCCCCATTGGCCACCCCGTAGTGGTAGCACCAGTAACTGGTTTCTTTGGACAGACATGTTCCCTTGGCTTGTGTCGTGACTGGAAACACACAAGGGAAGACGTGTGGTGCCGCGGCCAGGGCGACTGGCACTGGAATCTGGGGCTCACGGTTCGATCCCCGGCACTGGCGGCAGGTCAGCCCAGCACCATGTGACTCTGGACAATAGCTTGCTTAATCTTCCCGACGGCCCCCAGCGCAGGGATGCCTTCGGGTAGCTGTTCGCACTTTACAAATACTGGATTTACATTTCTTTTTACATTTACAAAAGCAGCTGGGTTGGAAATGGGGTGCCTTGGGCCACTGCCCACCAGAACCTCCCCCCTGTTTCTCAGAAGGGGCATGGAATCCCTTTCCTTCCCCCATACCCTGGGACCTGTCTGTGTCTCCCTTGACCTCACCCTGACTCTGCTGGGGGGAGCCTGAACTACCCTTCTTGGCTGGTTCTCCCACATACAACTTTTTTTGGACCCTGATGCTGAGCCAACCGTACACCTCCTTTGCAAGCTTCCTGGTGTCAGTAAGATTGCCATCAATCAAGTGCTGGCCCAGCTTTGGAAAACAATTACTAGACAAGTGCTCCCATGCAATCAAGTTGTACAGCCCCTGACAGTCTGTTTCCTCGCTGCCCTTCATCCAACCATTCAGTGCTCTACAGAAGAAATTAGAATACTCAACCCAGGTTTGTGAAGCAAGTTTAGAACTTGCGCTAAACTTCACTTTGTAACTCCCTGGAGTAAGACCATACCTCCTGACCAAGGCTTGATTCATAGCGGGGAACCTCATCTGATCCTCTATTACTACGGCCAACAAGGTGTCCCTGCCCCTCCACAGTGAAGCGATTCCACAGACCTTTGTGATAGTATTACTTCATTATTTTATGATTTTCAAACTTGTTAGCATTGTCTAGGCATTGGTTGCACCTCATTAGTAACAGTTTAACACCCAAATATAACAATAGCAACAAATATGTGTGTGTGAATGACTGTATGGGTGAATGAGTAAATGTGAGAGTGGCTATATGAGTGATAATGTGCTTGTGTCAGTGACTGTATAGGTGAGTGAGTAAATGTGTTAGTCTACATATGAGTAAGTGAGTGGGCGTGTGAGTAACTGTATCGGTAAGTGAGTGCCTGTATGGGTGAGTGAGTAAATGTGTGGGTAGCTGCAGGGGTGATGGTGCAGTGTGTGAATGGCTGTATGAATGATTGAGAGGGCGTGTAAATATCGGTATGACTGGATGTGTGAGTGGCTATATTGGTGAGTGAGTATGTGTATGAGTGACTGTATGGATGAGCTACTGGTTGTGTGAGTGGCTGTATGAGTGAGTGGATCTGTGAGTGGCTCTACGGATGAGTGATTGGTTGTGTGAATACTTGTATGGGTCTGTGCATGGGTATGTGAGTGGTTGTGTGGAATTGGGAGAGGTGTATGAGAGGATCTATGGGGTGCCAGTGGGGTGTGTGGGTGGTTCTGTGAAGGATGTCATGAGTGGTGACGTGAAGGATGTCATGAGTGGTGACATTTGAGATGTCATCAGTGAAGTCATAAATGATTTCATTGAACATGTCGTGAGTGACATCGGTTGTGGGGTCATAAGCAGTGCGTGGCGTGGTGCAAGTTATAGTTAGTGCTGCTAACTATAACTGGTGAACTTCTGTGTTTGTTTTCATTCAAAACGTTTTATTCTTTTTATTTTATGTATTCATCCCGTAAGAGACCTGCAGAAATCGAAGCAAATTTTTGCCAATTTTTTTATTTGTTTGACTTTGGTTTGGGTGGTGGGGTCATAGGGCCTACGGAGTCAGTGTATGCCTTCCCTGCCCCTTTACATCATTTTTTTACATGTTCAGGACAGGGCTAAGCCCTGAGTCCTATCATGGCTGCCAGCAACATTTTACTGATGTTGCTGGCAGCCAATCGGAGCATGCACTCCCACTGGAGTATGACTCCCGCAGGAGTGAGTTGTCCAAAGGCATAAAGCTCCCTGCGTCAATCAGAACGCTCCATTTTTAAACTGGCGCTCCCGTCGTGAGAGTCTCTTGAGCCTCTCATAGACCCAACCATGTAGATATACAAATATTTTTATGCTTAATTTCTCAAAAACTACTGAACGGATTTACAACAAATAAAAGAATCTGCGGCCCTAGATCTAACATCCTGCCAAATTTGGTGTATACCCTTTCAGCAGTTTTTGCTGTAGCCCTGCCTTAAGAGCTGCTGGTCCATCAAAGGCTCAATGGTTCAGTCGAAGAGCCAAGTCTTGAGGTCCTTCCTGAATTGAGGCAGTGACAGTGATTGCCTAAGGTGGAGAGGCAGAGTGTTCCAGGTCTTTGCAGCAAGGTAGGAGAAGGATCTTCCTCTGGCTGTGGCCTGGCAGATATGTGGGATGGTGGCCAGGGCCAGTTGGGCTGAGCGGAGGTCTCTGGTGGGTACATGGAATGCGAGGCGGTGGTTGAGGTATGCAGGTCCCGCGTCATGTAGGGCTTTGTAGGCTTGTGTGAGGAGCTTGAAGGTGATTCTTTTGTTGACTGGGAGCCAGTAGATGTCTCTTAGGTGACCAATGATGTGACTGCGGCGGGAATGTTGAGGATGAGTCTGGTGGAGGCATTCTTAATGTTCTTCAGTTTCTTGAGGAGTTTCTGGGTGATGCCAGCATAGAGTGCATTGCCATAGTCGATTCTGCTACTGATAAATGCGTTGGTGATCGTCTTTCTGGACTCTGTGCAGATCAACTTGAAGATCTTTCAGAGCAGGCATTGCGTGGGGAAGCAGGATGATGAAACGGCATTGATCTGGTGGCTCTTGGTGAGCGAGCAGTCCAGGATGATGCCGTGGTTCTTCGCATGGTCTGTCGGTTTTTGGGGGGGGGGTCAGGCCAAGGCGAAAGGTGTATAGCCCATGATGAGGACTTCTGGTCTTTATGACATATTAAATTACATCGCCATGACAACACGGAGGACATCTCAAATGACATCATTCATGACATCACTGTTAACACCATGGTCAAACGAAGCATAGAGTTACTGTGTGAATACACTTAGGTGCATAGCACGGAAATAGTGTACCACTTGGAGGCAGTTTTGGTTATGCATATTGAAAGTTATGCAGCGCACTGTTTGTAAATCTTGAAAGTTCAGGGTGCAAGAATTCCTCCATCTTAAAAAAGGTAAAGGTTGAGTACACCTGTTGTGGGTTGCAGAGGTGTGTTTCAAGGTAGGTTGTAGTAGGTTTCAAAAAATGTGTGAGAAAGGTAAATGCCTATTTTGACAATAGATTATCCACCAGTGGATATCTGGGTATTTGTCCATCTTAAATAGTTTAAATACAGTCCTATAGACAAGGTATCAAGTATGTTTATAAAGAGTGGATGTTTATTTCCAGAACTTCGCTGAAGAATTTGTGATTGTTGCATAATGTAGAATATAGTAGTGCCTCACTGGTGTTCTAAGCTTGACACTAAGGACATCTCAGGAAAGTGTATACTGGATTTTATCAATCTACTGTGTATTATCCATAGGGCCAGTAAAAAGTGTCTTTACAGTGGCAAATGAGTGCATGCCAACCTCTTGACTTAAAATTTTGGATGATGTGAAGTGTTGAAGAGAACAATCTCAGTAAGGTGAATTGAAAATTGGCTACAGGTGTAGCATGTTGAATTACTTCAAGTCCACAAAACGTATAGGACGCTGTAACAATTACTTTATGATGTCATCAGTGAAGTCACCATTATGTAATTTGAGGTGACGTAATTTAACGTTAAGATTGGTGTAATATGTGAGGTGATAAGCAGTGCATAGCGGGGGCACAAGTTATAGTTAGCCCAGTAAACTAGAACTGGTGAATTTTGGTTGCTTTTTGGCTTTCAAACGTTGATTTTTGTGTTATTTCAACCCTTGACTATAATGTCACGTAAATCTTTGTTTCCTTCAGTTGATTTCTCAGGTGTTATTAACTGTAAGTTAAGATTTTAATTTATTTCCATACAAACTATAACATAATGTTAACCTTTAGTATTTTTTAGTGACTTTATGTTTTTTTAATTATATTTGGCCAAGTCCCCCTTTCAGAACGACTTTCAGGCGTGTGCAGTGGTAGAACCCAAACACCGCGGGTGGCCAGCCCACAGCTGTGCAAGGTCTCTGTCCGTGTGAAGTTTAGGGTTGGCCACATGACCTAGCCTCTCACCTCTGGCCAGGTCCCATGCCCAACCACGCTGTGGCTGACCAACCTCCCCATCCCGCTTCAGCCGTATCAGATGGGGAGTTTCCGTAGGAGGGGTACGCCACAGGGCTGCGGCCACCTTCACAGCAGGCAGCTAACCCCCTAGCTTCTACTGTGAGCAGTGGGAAGTTGGCTGCAGTGTCTGGGCCCTACTCCCAAAGCCCCATGGTAGGGTTAGGCTACAGGCAGCGTCGGATTGGTAACGGGGGCACTCGGGCAGTGCCCGAGGGGCCGGTATCCAAACTCCAGCTGTAGGCTGCTTGTTTTAGCAACCTGGGGGGGCGATTTGGGCGGTTTCTGCTTTGTTCAATGCGCCAGCGGCCCAGTGGGTGACTGAGTGGCCTTTCTGGATGTAGATGGGCGTCCATTACCTCCCTTTTATCACCAGCAGAGGTGTAACTCCCTTTCTCTCCTTGGGCCGACCCATTAATGTATGCATATTGAGGTGGGGACGGGGGCCTGAGCAGAAGTGGCCTCACTTGTTCTCCGGTGTGTTTCACCAGTGTAAACAAATCCGTGCATTTTTTAACCCCCACCCCCCCCCCCCTTTTTTAAATAAAATTTCGCCGAAGCAGTGTTTTGCGGAAAGGCAATATGCAAACGTGGGCCACTTTTTTTTAGCGTGCCCGGGCTGATTTTTAATCCCAATCCAACCCTGGCTGCAGGGCCAAGATTCTGGCCATGCTCTATTCTCAACGAACAGCAGGCGGCCAAACCCTGCAGACTGCCAACCCACATTTCATTTATTAGTTGGAAATAAAACCTCTGGGTGACGGAATACAGGTACTCTAGCTTCAACCCCACAGTACAGCGGTACCATACAAGCTTCTCCAACAACCTGCCACCGGCACTGGAGAATCACATACTGACAGGCTTCTTGCAAAAATATATTACTCACAAAGTACATTTTTCCATTCTGTTCGTATGGACTTTGTCATTAAATATATTTTTGCAAGAAGCTCACGAGTGTGTGGTTCTCCAGTGCCGGTGGGTAGTTGTTGTTGGGTCATTGAATAGTTTACAGGTTCCATACACTCGTTTATCGCACTGCCATCACCAGGGCCTGAAGGAGGATTTTATGTCAGGTCAGATTTTGAGTGAAATATGGTGCTATGCCTGTAAATGTCATGTAAGTACTGTCCTGCTTCATATTTATGGGCATCAGACCACAGTTTTAGTTTCTTTATTTGGACTACAAGGTTAATTTCTTCTGTGGAGTAG
This sequence comes from Triturus cristatus, assembly GCF_964204655.1. Lineage (NCBI taxonomy): Eukaryota > Metazoa > Chordata > Amphibia > Caudata > Salamandridae > Triturus > Triturus cristatus. The sequence continues at coordinate 319,686,111 of NC_140584.1, read as the reverse complement.
TGAGAAGGTGTTGCTTTACTCCTTTGTCTTTAACTTGATATGTCCTGGGGAGGCCAATTGGCATATATGTATGGCTAAACATATAAACACTATCTTGTGATGAATATTCACAAAATAAAATATCTATAAAAGACACGTTGTTATTTAAGAAGAAAGGAGTAAAGAAACGCCTCACTGCTCCACACAAGAAAGGGACCTCGTCGTGCAAACAGGGACACTAAAATAATGGTGTTATGCCTGTAAATGTAATGCAAGGAGTCCATCAATGAAAGAAGATGGTATTTACGAACTGCTCTACAATGACCTACAATAAAAAGATGGAGCCTTGACAAACAGTGTGATGTATGAATGCTTCATTGTAGGGGGTACGGCAACCCCAGCTAATACCATGTAAAAGTGATTATACAAATTCAAAATAAAAAATAAAAAAGATAACAGCGTCGGGTGGTTTTCCAGCTTTGAATAGTAACGACTCCTTTTAGTGGCCCCGTGACAACGGATCAAAATAATATTGATTTGATTGTAAAGAAAATGACAATCAAGTTTTCTTAAATTGTTTCCAAAACATAGAAAAAATGAATCAACTCAAAGAAACGAAAATTTTATTTTTGTTCATAATTATTAATTGTTAATGTATCGTTTTGTGTAATAAAATTGGTTTATTAAAATTGTTGGTTAGTAGAATTAAACACGTATTAGGAAGTGACTGGACGTTGGCACACCCTTTAGCGGCGGCCGTCTATATAGTCCTGTGGACACACCCCTGACAGTGCACTCTCAGGACACACCCCTGAACGCTACCTGGCAGTGCACTCTAAGGACACACCTGCGACAAAGGCCTGGCAGTGCACTCTCAGGACACACCCCTGAACGCTACCTGGCAGTGCACTCTCAGGACACACCCTCGACCACTGCCTGGCAGTGCCCACTCAGGACACACCCCTGAACGCTACCTGGCAGTGCACTCTCAGGACACACCCTCGACCACTGCCTGGCAGTGCACTCTCAGGACACACCCCTGAACGCTACCTGGCAGTGCACTCTAAGGACACACCTGCGACAAAGGCCTGGCAGTGCACTCTCAGGACACACCCCTGAACGCTACCTGGCAGTGCACTCTCAGGACACACCCTCGACCACTGCCTGGCAGTGCCCACTCAGGACACACCCCTGAACGCTACCTGGCAGTGCACTCTAAGGACACACCTGCGACAAAGGCCTGGCAGTGCACTCTCAGGACACACCCCTGGGCCTGAACGCTACCTGGCAGTGCACTCTAAGGACACACCTGCGACAAAGGCCTGGCAGTGCACTCTCAGGACACACCCCTGAACGCTACCTGGCAGTGCACTCTCAGGACACACCCTCGACCACTGCCTGGCAGTGCCCACTCAGGACACACCCCTGAACGCTACCTGGCAGTGCACTCTAAGGACACACCTGCGACAAAGGCCTGGCAGTGCACTCTCAGGACACACCCCTGGGCCTGAACGCTACCTGGCAGTGCACTCTAAGGACACACCTGCGACAAAGGCCTGGCAGTGCACTCTCAGGACACACCCCTGAACGCTACCTGGCAGTGCACTCTCAGGACACACCCTCGACCACTGCCTGGCAGTGCCCACTCAGGACACACCCCTGAACGCTACCTGGCAGTGCACTCTCAGGACACACCCTCGACCACTGCCTGGCAGTGCCCACTCAGGACACACCCCTGAACGCTACCTGGCAGTGCACTCTAAGGACACACCTGCGACAAAGGCCTGGCAGTGCACTCTCAGGACACACCCCTGAACGCTACCTGGCAGTGCACTCTCAGGACACACCTTCGACAACGGCCTGGCAGTGCCCACTCAGGACACACCCCTGAACGCTACCTGGCAGTGTACTCTCAGGACACACCCTCGACCACTGCCTGGCAGTGCACTCTGAGGACACACCCTCGACCACTGCCTGGCAGTGCACTCTGAGGACACACCCTCACTTTCGACCACTGCCTGGCAGTGCACTCTGAGGACACACCCTCGACCACTGCCTGGCAGTGCACTCTGAGGACACACCCTCACTTTCGACCACTGCCTGGCAGTGCACTCTCAGGACACACCCTTACCACTGCCTGGCAGTGCACTCTGAGGACTCACCCTGACCACTGCCTGGCAAGGCACTCTGAGGACACACCCTGACCACTGCCTGGCAGTGCACTCTGAGGATTCACCCTGACCACTGCCTGGGCACTCTCAGGACACCCCATGATCACTGCCTGGCAGTGCACTCTGAGGACTCACCCTGACCACTGCCTGGCAGTGCACTCTCAAAACACACCCTCGCCCACTGCCTGGCAGTGCACTCTTAGGACACACCCTCGACCACTGCCTGGCAGTGCACTCTCAGGACACACCCCTGGACACTGCCTGGCAGTGCACTCTGCCGCCTGTGGCCGCGCGCTTCTGCTGTTGTTTTTGCCCCGGGCTAACAATAGCTTCGCGGCTCCCAGTGATTCATTCCGTCGAACAGAAAGGCCACATCTGCACTCCAGGCAGAGACGGATGCACCGCTGTTTCCATTTCAGGTTCTGGTCTATTTATGTATTTCCCTTTCTGCTTCTTAACCCGCGAGCTCTAAACACATCCACCCCCTCGACACCACCGCTTCACTTCCACTGCTCGCCGCACGACAGCAAAAGGGACACTCCCATTCCCTACTGGAATCCCGGCAGAAAGCATTTTTTATAAGACATAATGACTTCACTTAAACAAACAAAAACACATACTTTTACGATAGAACAGTCACTCCTGGGGTGGAGTGTAAAACTGGCGGTCTGAAATAGCCTTTGTGCTCTTGAAAGGAGCAGCGAGCTTAGAGCTGCATCCGAATTTAAATTTAAAATTGACAAGATCGTAACCAAGGTCGGATTCGTACCAAAAAGTGTCCCAGGCACCCAAAAACGAGTGGCTTACGTTTGTGCTTCGCACCTTTCATGAAACATTGCTGGATTAGTACCGGGGTTACTTTGGGGTAAATTAAGCTTTTTGAAGGTTTGAGGGCAAGTACCATTTTCCAAGACTGGAAACATCATAGTTCCATTGCAGATCCCCCACAGGTCTTCTAACACATATGTTCCGGACGACCAATACATCTCCTCTCCCTCTGGTCCTTGAATCTGGTGCTCACTCTTGGACCCCCAAGCCTTTGCTCACCTTTGATCTCCAAATCCCTTGCTCGCAATCAGGTCATAAAAACTCCTGGACATCCTTGGGGGATCCTCACTTGCCAACAGGCCCAGCTCTAGCAATTTGTATTTGGGTGGGCCAAGGGTGTATTCAGGTGGGCCACTGCGGACCCAATTTGTCGCCTCTAAGGTAGACTACAAGCCCTATATTAGCAGGGCCGGACTGGGACCCCAAACCGGCCCTGGCAAAGTGCTCGGCCGGCCCCCGGGGCTTGGGGGTGCCGCCGAGCTCCTTGCCAGGGCCGGTTTTCGGCCGATTTTGTTACAGGACCGATTTTGCAGCTATGCTGCAAAAACGGCCCTGTAACAAAAACGGCCCCCAGGGGCCCAAAACCGGCCCCCACTCGTGCGGCGCACCGGGGGATTGCCCGGTGCCCGCTACGGCCAGTCCGGCCCTGTATATTAGATCATATCTACTTGCTAACAGTCACCATGAGACAACAGATCGATTCTGTGTGTATACAGAGCATGTGGAGTTTTTTAACCCCTTCGCTGCGGCGGGAATTCCGCCACAGCGCTGGGGGGGGGCTGGGGGGCAGCGCGGTGGCGCTGTGCTCATGACGGAGCCACTCCGTCATGAGCCACGGTTGAGCTGTGCTCATGACGGTGTGGTTCCGTCATGACTCCGCCCACGGCGCTAATCGCCCGCACAGACGGGGAATTAGCGCCGCGTGGACGGAGCGGCCGCCAACGGCCGCGGCATGTCGGAACCACTCCGTCATGAGCACACGGCAACCGTGGCTCATGACGGAATGGCTCAGTCATGAGCAGGGGAGGGGTTAAAAAGTAAAAGCAATGTCTGGACCAAAAGGGCTCATTATGATGTCGGGCGGACTATCATAACGGTGATGGGACCGCCCGCTAGACGAGCGGCGGTCCCACCAGTGCATTTAGGATGCGCTCGCCATACTGGCGGGCGCATCCTGACCTTTTACCATTGCGGACGGTGCTGCTGGATGCAGCACCGTCCGCAATGGTAAAAGGGCATGCACAGTATTTCCCTGCACCACGTGGGAGGCACCACGCGGAGCCTGCCACTTGGTGCATGGAACTGCAGAGGGTTACCATGGTTATGCCCCCAGTGCTCCCCCAACAACCCCTCAGAGGGGGCCCCCCCAAAGCCAATCCCCACCAGTCTTTCCATGGCGGCATCGCCGCCATGGAAAGGCCTGTCTATTCCCTCATCCTAATATGGTGGATGGTGCCTGTTAGGCACCATCCACCAGATTAGTGGCCCTGCTCTGCCCAGCAGGCAATCGTTAACGATTGCCACGGGCGGAAAAGCGGCATACGGACTTTGCATCCGCCACGATACCCACCGCCATCCTAATATGGCGGTGGGTAAATCTCGTTCCGCCATCGTAATGAGCTCCTAAGTGCATACCCTCAAATTCCAGCAGGACAGGATTCAACACAGGTACTTCCCGGCCCGATTATCCAATTTTCTACCATCCCTCTCCTGTGCACCTTATCTCACAGGTGACCTTGGGCCCCAGCCCCATATCAGCCTTCATCCAGCTCCACTTTCATTATTCCTGGTAATAAAATCACCTTCAAACTTAAAACATTGAATATAGCAGTAAATATAATTAGCACTCACTTTAAAATATGTTCCACAGTTTCCCTAATGACCTGACTGCTAATTAAATATAAAAAAACAGAAAGGCCATGACAGGGCCGGGTTTAGAGCTAGTGTGAAAGTCTTTTTTGGCGCCCCACCAATTACTTCTTTCTCCGCAGATACCATTACTACCACCCTCCAACAGTGTCCTTCATCTCTCCGTAGCCCCTCTCACATATGCATTTCATTAGTTGTGTACTATTTGTTGTGCTACTCATATCAGTGTAGGGTGTCACAGTACTTTACATCATGTACACATTACACAGAGACAATGAATCCTACAAGTATGTAAATCAGTCTAATCGGAATGTTACATAAACCAATGAGGATTACTAGGTGCAGGAATCGCGTAATCCATACTAGTGGGCAGTATATTTTGAGAGGGTTTGGTCTGGAGAAGCACAAACTCTGGATTTAAAGCATACCTCAGTGGTTGGCTTTACTAATAAAAATGTATATCTGCTTAAACGAACTCTTTTTAGCAACATTAGAATAATGAAAGACTGGGGAAGTTCTAACTGTATCGCAATACAAAAATAAAAGTGAGGTTCTAACTGTACCATTCAGGTTTGTATTCAGATCTTTGATGACAATTCATAGGTCACTGTCCTATGATAGGATTATAACTTCTGAACAGCAAGTAAAACAAGAATATTTGTGACAAAGGCAGTAAACCACTGAGCTAGCCTCATAAAACACAGTTTATCTGCATTTAAAAACTGACAAAAGATTTCCCTCCAGAAGGATTAGAATCAACAATTATCTGGACATTTTTATGGTCATCTTGCATCCACGTTACTGATAAAAATGATTTAAATGAAACATGCACAAAGTATGTGCCTTGCGGAGCCTTTGCAGATTTTAAAAATGAGAACAAATAGTCACACATTGTCTTTCCTACTTGGTTCATAGAACTCTGCCTCACAGCCCCATCTGATAAGCAGCTGCAGGGGTCGGGAATGGTGAATCAGGATAGACAAACTTCTTTTCTCCAGCACTGAATAGAAAAGGAAATATCCATGCAGCCTTTCCAAAGAAAGAATTTGTCCCCTTCACCATGCCCCCATTGTACCTCCACCACACAGCCCACCTGTCTAAGAGGAACTGAGAGTTTGGGGGTGCCTGTGAAAAAAAGCCCAGGCCCAATCACGCAAGTTCGGAGGAACGTTTTAAATCAAAGTGCCCATTTTCCATTGGTCTTTAAGCCATCACTACGAGGGCCAAGGGTCATGTTTGGGTGGGCCAGGCTCATGTTTGGGTGGGCCTGGCCCACCCGGCTCACACTCTAGAACTGGGCTTGCTTGCCAGTAACCAACATAAACCCAAAGGTGCACGCTAGTTCTCAGGTCCTGAAGCTTCTGTTCACTCTCAAAGATCCTTGGGTGTTGCTCATCTAATGGCCGTGATGCTTTTACTCACCATAATTTGTTCCATAAGGTACCCACTTACCAATAGGGCCCTTAAGCTCATTTCCACGCTCCAGTCCTCCATGCTCCAGCTTTCTCTCAAGTGCCTGTGCATTCCAGCTCCTCTTCTGGTCACCTGCTTTCCTTGTTCACTCTTAGGCCCAGTAGCTCTTGCTCATTCTTACCGGGAAGTTTCAGGATGCATTTATTTTCCAGAGATCCGCATTCACCACGAGATTCTGCACAGCATATATTTCTGTGTAGTTCCCTTGCTGCTCTTCTCATCCCAATGACACAAGGCTCACTGTCACCGTTAGATCTCTGAAGACCCTGCTCTCCCTCAATTCTTGAACCTGGCATTGAGTGTGAGCATTTGCTACAGGAGCACTTCTTGATTTAGGTCCATGAACCTGAAACATCTACATGAAGTCATTACCAGCAATGATCAATGAATTTCAGCTCACATGCTATAACCACGCAGATGACACACAAATACTTCTTAAACTGGAAAGCACCAAAGACAATGGAAACTCAAAAATCTTCAGTTGTCCCGATCCGTTGGTCAATGGATGGCTTGGAGCCATCTCAAATTGAATGCTTGTCCAAATCTGAAATACTCACATGTGGCAATTGGAAAAATTATGTCCCACTCACACTCTCGGGTGTGTGAGGGCAGTATTATAAAATCTATTGATTTTCCCACTTTCTGCATCCTTGATTGCAAGATTTGCTTTTTTCTGTTTTCCTTTGTCTCTGTTTAGTGTGATCCACTCTGCTCCTGCCCTGACTATCTAGGACCAGCTTTTAAAGTATCCAAGGAAGTAAGAAACCTTGGAATTACCATCTCCTAGCTATTTATGAATGCCCAAGTGCGTAAGTTAGCAAGCTTCTTTGCCATGAAAACTCTGCTACCTATTTTTCCCACCTAGGATTTTCACATATGGTCCAAGCCACTATATCTCTTGTGCTGTCTAAACTTGATTGTGCCAAAGGCCTCTATCACAGATCACCTTTATCAACTATGAAAAGACCACAGGGAATTCAAAACGCTGGGGCTAATTTGCAAGTCCCTTGCGCTGCCAGTGCGTCACTTTTAATATGGGAAAAAGTGACGTACCAGCAGCGCAAGGGGCTTGTAAATAAGCCCCTCTACTTACAGACTATTCCTACATGTAAAGCCACAAGCCCAAATCTTCCTTGCCTTGAGGGACCTACATTGGTTACCGGTTACTAGAAGATCCACTTTCAAGCTACTTTGTTTCACCCACAAAGCAATACATGGAACAGGACCACTTTTCAAATAACCAAATACATTCAACAAAGGAACCTCCACTCCGGATTGGTGCCCTATCTCAAAATCCCAGTATACAAGCAAAAACAAATGTGTGGTACATCTTTCTCAGTTCAAGCAGCCAAGCTACAGAATTCATTACCCTCAAACATAAGATCCTAGGATAGCCATTTTATCTTCAGAAGACGACTCAAGAGTTGGCTCTTTCCTTCATGACTATAATACTCAAAACAGAAATGTACAGCATATGCTTGTGTATGTAAACATGTATACTTTGATTATATGTATGGATTTAGATAAATTAATTTCTTTGTACCTTGTAGAAATGTATACACTACTTATGGTTTAAAATATATGTGGATATTCTTGCAGTTCTGCCTAACAAATGTATATATTAATTGTTTATATATATCACCTACTGGTGGTCGCCAGTAGGTATAGTTAGGACCTTGTTTCTATTCAAAAAGTGTTTTTTCTTTTGCCAATATCTTTGGCGCCGTTTGAAGAATCTTCACGAAATTTTCAAAACTAGTGGCCCGCTCCGGTCAGCTTCTGTCTTGAAAGTTTTGCGGTGATTCGTCAAGCAGGGGCAGAGAAAAAAGGGGGTCCCAAAATGCATATTCCCCATGTTAATTTCCATAGGAAACTTTAGACAAAGCTACAGCCTTAACTGCTGAACGGAATTACACCAAATTTGGCAAAAAGGTAGGTCTTGCCTCAAAAAGAGCCCTTTTTGTTAAATGGTGTAAATCCGTTCAGTAGTTCCTGAGAAATTAGAAGAAGAGAAATATCAATATCTGAGCATCGAGGAGGAGTTGCGAACCCTCCGGGCACGAGCTTCACTCTGATTGGCTGCCAACACTCTAAACCAGGATGTGTTGACAGCCATCTTGTGACTCAGTAGCCGAGTCACAAGGAAAGAGTAAAAAAAAAAGGTAAAAACAAGAAAAGCGGGCAGGGTAGAAAGACCCTGACCCCCTAGGCCTGCTCAGGGGGCCCTAACCCAGGGCCAAAAAAAGTATTTTTAAAAAAACAAAATCGGCAGAATTTGCGCTGGGTGCGTGAATCCTGCCGGAAAAAAAAACCGAAGCACGGACTCCTGCGCTTCGGTACTAAAAAAAGCCCCAGGGTGGGCCAGGTCCCGGGGGCAATATAAATTAAGGGTGTGGGGGCCCGTGGGGGCCCCCACAACCCCGGGGACCTCCACCTCCCTGGGGCTCTGGTTCTTTTTTTTAATTAAAAAGATGTGTGGGGGCAAGAGCCCCCCCAACAGGCCCCAGGGACCACCACCTCCCCGGGGCACATACTGATTTAAATGTGGGGGTCCGTAGCAGCCCACCGGCCCCGGGACCACCACCTTCCCGGAGCTATGTAAATGAGTGAGGGGGGGCAGTGCGGCCCCCCTCCCGGAGCCCTTGATGGCCCTAGGGACCGCTACCCCCTAGGGCCGGCTCCTGCAATGTCCTGGGGTGCCCACCCCCAGGAAATTGCCGTTTGCTATGGCAGGGTGGCAGCACGGGTCCTGCCCTGTCATAGCAAACTCTGCTATGCTTCATTGAAGCGAGAACAGAAAACCTGCTCTCGCTTCAATGAAGCAAAACAGGATTGCTTTTGAGCAAGGGGAGCTGTATGTCAGCAGCTCTCCTTGCTCAAAAGCAATACTGGCTCCCACAGGAGGCAGGGAGCCAGTGACACCGTGGGGGCATTGGTGCTCACCCTACGGTAAGGCCACGCCCCGGGGCATGGTGTCGCCGGGGCCAGAAGTGGCCTGAAAGGGGGGCCACGTGGCTCCCCTCCCCAATAATTTAAATATATATATATATTTTTTTAAATGGAAAGGCCGGCCCCGGGGGAGGGAGTCCCTGGGGCCACAATTGGCCTGAGGAGGGGAGCCACGCGCCCCCCCAAAAAATAAAAAGAAATAAAAAAGGCTTTTTTTAAAAATAACAAGGTTGCCAGACCCCTGGGAATGGTGTCCCCGGGGCCAAAAGTGGTCTAGGGAAGGGGGCCACGCAGCCCCCCTGCCATAAAATATGAAAAATAAAAAAAATGAAAAAACAGCAACTCGCCTGAGGCCCCGCCTCCTCCCTGCAGCACTCTGCAAACGCGCCCCCTGGCGCGTTGTAAATTGTGGGATTAAGCCCCCTTCAATCCTGAGAGTTCCTGGGGGCCAACTAGCCCACCAGGTACCTCCAGTATGTGCCACAGAGATGTATTGCAGAGGGGTGGTCCCAGGCGACACCCCTTTTTACACCACTCTGCAAACGTGCCTCTTGCTGTACTGGTGGTGGGGTGATGAGGTCCTCTTGTGTCCTGAGGGCCTCAGGACACAAGTGGACTTCACCCCCCAAGCAGCAGTGCACCAAGAGGCATGTTTGCAGAGTGGTGTAAATAGGGGGCGTGGCCTCAGACCACCTCTCTGCAATCCAGCTGTGTGGCGCTTACAGGAGGTACCTGGTGGGCTAGTTGGTCTCCAGGGACCCTTATTATTCAAGGGGACTTAATCCCCCAACTTAGAACGCGCCAGGGGGCACATTTGCAGAGTGGTGGGAGTGGTGGAGAAAGGGGGCGTGGGCTTTGTCCACCTCTGAGCAATCCCACTGTGTGGGGCTTACTGGAGGTAAGAGGTAGGCTAGTTGGCCCCTAAAGGACCCCAGCAGCGAATGGGACTTCAATCCCCATCCAAGAGCGTGCCAGGGAGCGTGTTTGTAGAATGGTGGGCAAAGGGGGCATGGCCTGCTCTTTCGAACTTAGCAATGCTGCTGTGTGGGACTTACTGGAGGTAATAGGAGGGGTAGGTGGCCCCCAAGGATGTCCTTGGGGCCAACTTCCCTTCTTGTTACCGGGGATGGGAGATTAAGTCCAATTTACTCCTGAGGGACTTTGGGGGCCAAGAAGCCCTACTGGTACCTCCTGTAAGTCCTATGCACCGAATTCCTGGGTCGGAGGCCCAGCACCCTTTCTCCACCACTCTGCAAACGCGACTACTAATGAAAGAAGTGTTTGCAATGTAAAAGGTTTTGCATTTGCGAGAATTAGAGCTATTGGTGTTGTAAATGCAAAAGGTTTTTACTAATGTTTTTTGGAGTAAAGTGGATGTATGTTGTGTGTAGTGGAATTATGTGGTATGTTCTGCAGTGAAATTATGTGGATAGAAAGTATGTGGTATTTAGTGTATAGGAATGATGTAGAGTGGGATTATGTGTTATGGAGAGTAATTATGTGGTATGGTAGTCTGTGTTGTAGAGTGGTAAACTCAGGTTTACTCTTCCTCGTTTCCATAGAAGCTCAACTATGAACTCAGTGAGACAAAAAAGATGGAATCACTGAGGAGCACTTGTGGACCTAATCAGGGGTATGAGCAGGGCCACTGGAATTATGTGACTGTTTGGCTGAACCGACTATCACACATTATACATTTTCTGCATTAGCCACATAATTCATCATCTGCACCCTAATCAGCAGATTTGAACAAAAAAAGCCTTGTTTCTAGCAGACACGGGTCAAACATTACCAAAAATGCAGCGTCAAGTGTTACAGCGTGGTGGAAGGCACATTGCAAACCTAGAATGGTCACCTGTTACTTATTGCTAAATGTGGATGTCAAATTGGTACTAATTGTGTGCAAGCCACTTTTGCTACCCACATTTCTGTTGCTTCTTTCTGCACATTTCTTTCGTTTTCTGCACTTCTCTTGACCTAATTCTGCAAATCTCTTGTACTTTCTGCACCTCTCTTGCCTCTTTCTGCACGACTTTTGCCTCTTTCTGCACCTCATTTGCTTCTTTCTGCACCCCTGTTGTCTCTTTCTGCACTTGTCTTTCCTCTTTCTGTACCTTTCCTGCCTGTTTTTGCATCTCACTTGCCTCTTTCTGCACTTTTCGTGCTTCTTCCTACACCTCTGTTGCTTCTTTCAGCAATTCTATTGCCTCTTTTTGCACTTCTTGTGCCAGTTTCTGCACATCTCTTGCCTCTTCTTGCACCTCTCTTGCCTGTTTTTGCACCTCTGTTGGCTCTTTCTGCACCTCACTTGCTCCTTTCTACACTTCGCTTGCCTCTTTGTGCACCCCTGTTGCATCATTCTGCACTTTCCATGCTTCTTTCTGCACCAGTCTTGCTTCTTTCTGCACCCATGTTGTCTCTTTATGTACCTCTTTTGTCTCTTTCTGTACTTTTCTTGCCTTTTTCTGCACCTCTTTTGTCTCTTTCTGCACGTCTGTTGTATCTTTCTGCACCTCATTTGCTTCTTTCTGCACCTCTGTTGTCTCTTTCTGCACTCGTCTTCCCTCTTTCTGTACCTTTCCTGTCTGTTTTTGCATCTCACTTGCCTCTTTCTGCACTTTTTCTTGTTTCTTTGTACACCTCTGTTGCTTCTTTCAGCAATTCTCTTGCCTCTTTGTGCACTTCTCTTGCCTGCTTCTTCACTTATCTTGCCTCTTTCTGTACCCCTGTTGCTTCATTCTGCACTTTCCACGCTTCTTTCTGCACCTGTCTTGCTTCTTTCTGCACCCCTGTTGTCTCTTTATGTACCTCTTTTGCCACTTTCAGCACTCTTCTTGCCTTTTTCTACACCTCTCTTCCCTCTTTCTGCTTGTTTGTTGCCTCTTTCTGCACCTCATTTGCTTCTTTCTGCACCCCTGTTGTCTCTTTCTTCACTCGTCTTTTCTCTTTCTGTACCTTTCCTGCCTGTTTTTGCATCTCAATGCCTCTTTCTGCACTTTTCTTGCTTCTTTCTACACCTCTGTTGCTTCTTTCAGCAATTCTCTTTCAACTTTGTGCACTTCTCTTGCTTGTTTCTGCAAATCTCTTGCCTCTTTTTGAACCGCTGTTGGCTCTTTCTGCATCTCACTTGCTCCTTTCTACACTTCTATTGCCTCTTTCTGCACCCCTGCAGCTTCATTCTGCACTTTCCATGCTTCTTTCTGCACCTGTCTTGCGTCTTCTGCACCCCTGTTGTCTCTTTATGTATCTCTTTTGCCTCTTTCTGTGCTTTTCTGGCCTTTTTCTGCACCTCTCTTCCCTCTTTCTGTACGTCTGTTGCCTCTTACTGCACCTCATTTGCTTTTTTCTGCACCCCTGTTGTCTCTTTCTGCACTCGTCTTCCCTCTTTCTGTACCTTTCCTGCCTGTTTTTGCATCTCACTTGCCTCTTTCTGCACTTTTCTTGCTTCTTTCTATACCTCTCTTGCCTCTTTCTGCACGTCTTTTGCCTCTTTCTGCACCTCATTTGCTTTTTTCTGCACCCCTGTTGTCTCTTTCTGCACTCGTCTTTCCTCTTTCTGTACCTTTCCTGCCTGTTTTTGCATCTTACTTGCCTCTTTTTGCACTTTTCTTGTCTCTTTCTACTCCTCTGTTGCTTCTTTCAGCAATTCTCTTGCATCTTTGTGCACTTCGCCTGCCTGTTTCTGCACCTCTCGCCTCTTTTTGCACTTCTGTTGTCTCTTTCTGCACCTCACTTGCTCCTTTCTACACTTCTCTTGCCTCTTTGTGCACCCCTGTTGCATCATTCTGCACTTTCCATGCTTCTTTCTCCACCTGTCTTGCTTCTTTCTGCACCCCTGTTGACTCTTTATGTACCTCTATTGTCTATTTCTGTACTTTTCTTGCCTTTTCTGCACTCCTCTTCCCTCTTTCTGCACATCTGTTGTCTCTTTCTGCACCTCATTTGCTTCTCTCTGCACCCCAGTTGTCTCTTTCTGCACTTGTCTTCCCTCTTTCTGTACCTTTCCGGTTTGTTTTTGCATCTCACTTGCCTCTTTCTGCACTTTTCTTGCTTCTTTCTACACCTCTGTTGCCTCTTTCAACAATTCTCTTCCTCTTTGTGCACTTCTCTTGCCTGCTTCTGCACTTATCTTGCCTCTTTCTGCACCCCTGTTGCTTCATTCTGCACTTTCCACGCTTCTTTCTGCACCTGTCTTGCTTCTTTCTGCACCCCTGTTGTCTCTTTATGTACCTCTTTTGCCTCTTTCTGCACTTTTGTTGCCTTTTCCTGCACCTCTCTTCCCTCTTTCTGCATGTCTTTTGCCTCTTTCTGCACCTCATTTGCTTCTTTCTGCACCCCTGTTGTCTCTTTATGTACCTCTTTTGTCTCTTTCTGTACCTTTCCTGCCTGTTTTTGCATCTCACTTGCCTCTTTTTGCACTTTTCTTGCTTCTTTCTACACCTCTATTGCTTCTTTCAGCAATTCTCTTTCCTCTTTGTGCACTTCTCTTGCCTGTTTCTGCACCTCTCTTGCTCCTTTTTGCTCCTCTGTTGGCTCTTCCTGCACCTCACTTGCTCCATTCTGCACTTCTCTTGCCTCTTTCTGCACCCCTGTTGCTTCATTCTGCACTTTCCATGTTTCTTTCTGCTCCTGCCTTGCTTCTTTCTGCACCCCTTTTGTCTCTTTATGTACCTCTTTTGTCTCTTTCTGCACTTTCCTTTTCTGCACCTCTCTTCCCTCTTTTTTTATGTCTGTTGCCTCTTTCTACACCCCTGTTGTCTCTTTCTGCACTAGTCTTCCCTCTTTTTGTACCTTTCTTGCCTGTTTTTGCATCTCACTTGCCTCTTTCTGTACTTTTCTTGCTTTTTCCTACACCTCTGTTGCTTCTTTCAGCAATTCTCTTGCCTCTTTGTGCACCTCTGCTGGCTCTTTCTGTACCTCACTTGCTCCTTTCTACACTTCTCTTGCCTCTTTCTGCATCCCTGTTGCTTCATGCTGTACTTTCCATGCTTCTGTCTGCAACTGTCTTGCTTTTTTCTGCACCCCTGTTGTCTCTTTATGTACCTCTTTTGCCTCTTTTTGCACTTTTCTTGCCTTTTTCTGCAGTTCTCTTGCCTCTTTCTGCACCTCTGGTGCTTCATTCTGCACTTTGAATGCTTCTTTCTGGATCTGTCTTGCTTCTTTCTGCAACCCTGTTGTCTCTTTCTGCACTCGTCTTCCCCCTTTCTGTATCTTTCTTGCCTGTCTCTGAATCTCACTTGCCTCTTTCCGCACTTTTCTTGCTTCTTTCCACATCTCTGTTGCTTGTGTCTGCACCCGTCTTCCCTCTTTGTGCAACTCTCTAGCCTCTTTCTACACCTCTCTTCCCTCTTTCTGCACCACTCTTGCCTTTTTTGTATGTCTCTTGCGTCTTTCTGCACTTCTCTTGACTCTTTGTGCACCCTTCGTGCCTCTTTCAGCACCTCTGTTGCTTCTTTCTGCACTTCTCTTCCTTCTTTCTGCACTCCTCGTGCCTCCTTTTGCACCTCTGTTGCTTCTTTCTGCACCTCACTTGCTCCTTTCTACACTTCTCTTGCCTCTTTGTGCACCCCTGTTGCATCATTCTGCACTTTCCATGCTTCTTTCTCCACCTGTCTTGCTTCTTTCTGCACCCCTGTTGACTCTTTATGTACCTCTATTGTCTCTTTCTGTACTTTTCTTGCCTTTTCTGCACTCCTCTTCCCTCTTTCTGCACATCTGTTGTCTCTTTCTGCACCTCATTTGCTTCTCTCTGCACCCCAGTTGTCTCTTTCTGCACTTGTCTTCCCTCTTTCTGTACCTTTCCGGTTTGTTTTTGCATCTCACTTGCCTCTTTCTGCACTTTTCTTGCTTCTTTCTACACCTCTGTTGCCTCTTTCAACAATTCTCTTCCTCTTTGTGCACTTCTCTTGCCTGCTTCTGCACTTATCTTGCCTCTTTCTGCACCCCTGTTGCTTCATTCTGCACTTTCCACGCTTCTTTCTGCACCTGTCTTGCTTCTTTCTGCACCCCTGTTGTCTCTTTATGTACCTCTTTTGCCTCTTTCTGCACTTTTGTTGCCTTTTCCTGCACCTCTCTTCCCTCTTTCTGCATGTCTTTTGCCTCTTTCTGCACCTCATTTGCTTCTTTCTGCACCCCTGTTGTCTCTTTATGTACCTCTTTT
Source organism: Triturus cristatus (assembly GCF_964204655.1). Taxonomy (NCBI): domain Eukaryota; kingdom Metazoa; phylum Chordata; class Amphibia; order Caudata; family Salamandridae; genus Triturus; species Triturus cristatus. The sequence continues at coordinate 319,670,682 of NC_140584.1, read as the reverse complement.
GTCTCTTTCTGTACCTTTCCTGCCTGTTTTTGCATCTCACTTGCCTCTTTTTGCACTTTTCTTGCTTCTTTCTACACCTCTATTGCTTCTTTCAGCAATTCTCTTTCCTCTTTGTGCACTTCTCTTGCCTGTTTCTGCACCTCTCTTGCTCCTTTTTGCCCCTCTGTTGGCTCTTCCTGCACCTCACTTGCTCCATTCTGCACTTCTCTTGCCTCTTTCTGCACCCCTGTTGCTTCATTCTGCACTTTCCATGTTTCTTTCTGCTCCTGCCTTGCTTCTTTCTGCACCCCTTTTGTCTCTTTATGTACCTCTTTTGTCTCTTTCTGCACTTTCCTTTTCTGCACCTCTCTTCCCTCTTTTTTTATGTCTGTTGCCTCTTTCTACACCCCTGTTGTCTCTTTCTGCACTAGTCTTCTCTCTTTTTGTACCTTTCTTGCCTGTTTTTGCATCTCACTTGCCTCTTTCTGTACTTTTCTTGCTTTTTCCTACACCTCTCTTGCTTCTTTCAGCAATTCTCTTGCCTCTTTGTGCACCTCTGCTGGCTCTTTCTGTACCTCACTTGCTCCTTTCTACACTTCTCTTGCCTCTTTCTGCATCCCTGTTGCTTCATGCTGTACTTTCCATGCTTCTGTCTGCAACTGTCTTGCTTTTTTCTGCACCCCTGTTGTCTCTTTATGTACCTCTTTTGCCTCTTTTTGCACTTTTCTTGCCTTTTTCTGCAGTTCTCTTGCCTCTTTCTGCACCTCTGGTGCTTCATTCTGCACTTTGAATGCTTCTTTCTGGATCTGTCTTGCTTCTTTCTGCAACCCTGTTGTCTCTTTCTGCACTCGTCTTCCCCCTTTCTGTATCTTTCTTGCCTGTCTCTGAATCTCACTTGCCTCTTTCCGCACTTTTCTTGCTTCTTTCCACATCTCTGTTGCTTGTGTCTGCACCCGTCTTCCCTCTTTGTGCAACTCTCTAGCCTCTTTCTACACCTCTCTTCCCTCTTTCTGCACCACTCTTGCCTTTTTTGTATGTCTCTTGCGTCTTTCTGCACTTCTCTTGACTCTTTGTGCACCCTTCGTGCCTCTTTCAGCACCTCTGTTGCTTCTTTCTGCACTTCTCTTCCTTCTTTCTGCACTCCTCGTGCCTCCTTTTGCACCTCTGTTGCTTCTTTCTGCACCTCACTTGCTCCTTTCTACACTTCTCTTGCCTCTTTGTGCACCCCTGTTGCATCATTCTGCACTTTCCATGCTTCTTTCTCCACCTGTCTTGCTTCTTTCTGCACCCCTGTTGACTCTTTATGTACCTCTATTGTCTCTTTCTGTACTTTTCTTGCCTTTTCTGCACTCCTCTTCCCTCTTTCTGCACATCTGTTGTCTCTTTCTGCACCTCATTTGCTTCTCTCTGCACCCCAGTTGTCTCTTTCTGCACTTGTCTTCCCTCTTTCTGTACCTTTCCGGTTTGTTTTTGCATCTCACTTGCCTCTTTCTGCACTTTTCTTGCTTCTTTCTACACCTCTGTTGCCTCTTTCAACAATTCTCTTCCTCTTTGTGCACTTCTCTTGCCTGCTTCTGCACTTATCTTGCCTCTTTCTGCACCCCTGTTGCTTCATTCTGCACTTTCCACGCTTCTTTCTGCACCTGTCTTGCTTCTTTCTGCACCCCTGTTGTCTCTTTAACTACCTCTTTTGCCTCGTTCTGCACTTTTGTTGCCTTTTCATGCACCTCTCTTCCCTCTTTCTGCATGTCTTTTTCCTCTTTCTGCACCTCATTTGCTTCTTTCTGCACCCCTGTTGTCTCTTTATGTACCTTTTTTGTCTCTTTCTGTACCTTTCCTGCCTGTTTTTGCATCTCACTTGCCTCTTTTTGCACTTTTCTTGCTTCTTTCTACACCTCTATTGCTTCTTTCAGCAATTCTCTTTCCTCTTTGTGCACTTCTCTTGCCTGTTTCTGCACCTCTCTTGCTCCTTTTTGCCCCTCTGTTGGCTCTTCCTGCACCTCACTTGCTCCATTCTGCACTTCTCTTGCCTCTTTCTGCACCCCTGTTGCTTCATTCTGCACTTTCCATGTTTCTTTCTGCTCCTGCCTTGCTTCTTTCTGCACCCCTTTTGTCTCTTTATGTACCTCTTTTGTCTCTTTCTGCACTTTCCTTTTCTGCACCTCTCTTCCCTCTTTTTTTATGTCTGTTGCCTCTTTCTACACCCCTGTTGTCTCTTTCTGCACTAGTCTTCTCTCTTTTTGTACCTTTCTTGCCTGTTTTTGCATCTCACTTGCCTCTTTCTGTACTTTTCTTGCTTTTTCCTACACCTCTGTTGCTTCTTTCAGCAATTCTCTTGCCTCTTTGTGCACCTCTGCTGGCTCTTTCTGTACCTCACTTGCTCCTTTCTACACTTCTCTTGCCTCTTTCTGCATCCCTGTTGCTTCATGCTGTACTTTCCATGCTTCTGTCTGCAACTGTCTTGCTTTTTTCTGCACCCCTGTTGTCTCTTTATGTACCTCTTTTGCCTCTTTTTGCACTTTTCTTGCCTTTTTCTGCAGTTCTCTTGCCTCTTTCTGCACCTCTGGTGCTTCATTCTGCACTTTGAATGCTTCTTTCTGGATCTGTCTTGCTTCTTTCTGCAACCCTGTTGTCTCTTTCTGCACTCGTCTTCCCCCTTTCTGTATCTTTCTTGCCTGTCTCTGAATCTCACTTGCCTCTTTCTGCACTTTTCTTGCTTCTTTCCACATCTCTGTTGCTTGTGTCTGCACCCGTCTTCCCTCTTTGTGCAACTCTCTAGCCTCTTTCTACACCTCTCTTCCCTCTTTCTGCACCACTCTTGCCTTTTTTGTATGTCTCTTGCGTCTTTCTGTACTTCTCTTGACTCTTTGTGCACCCTTCGTGCCTCTTTCAGCACCTCTGTTGCTTCTTTCTGCACTTCTCTTCCTTCTTTCTGCACTCCTCGTGCCTCCTTTTGCACCTCTGTTGCTTCTTTCTGCACTTCTCTTGCTTCTTTCTGCACTGCTCTTGCCTCTTTCTGCAACCTCTTGCCTCTTTGAGCACCTCTTTTGTTTCCTTGTGCACTTGTCTCCTCTTTCTGTACCTCTCCTGCCTCTTTGTGCACCTCTGGTGTTTTTTCTGTACTTCTATTGCCTCTTTCTTCACCTCTCTTGCTTCTTTCTGCAGCTGACTTGCCACTTTCAGCACCTCTGTTGCTTTTTTTAGCAGCTCTCTTGACTCTTTGAGCACCTCTTTTACTTCTTTCTCCACTTCTCTTCCTTCTTTCTGCATCTCTCATGCTACTTTCTGCACCTCACTTGCCCCTTTGTGTATCCCTCCTGCCTTTTTCTGCACCCCTCATGCCTCTCTCACCACCCCTCTCCCCTCTTTCTGCACCTCTGTTGGTTCATTCTGCACTGCTCTTGCTTCTATCTGTACCTTACTTGCCTCTTACTGCACTTCTCTTGTTTCTTTCTACACCTCTGTTGCTTCTTTCAGAAATTCTCTTGCCTCTATCTGCACTTCTCTTCCTTCTTTCTGCACCCCTCCTGCCTCTTTCTGTACCTCTCTAGCCTCTGTGTGCACCTCGCCTATCCCTTTTGCCTCTTTTTACACCTCTGTTGGTTCTTTCTGCACTGCTCTTGCTTCTTTCTGAACCTCACTTGCCTCTTTCTGCACTTCACTTGCTTTTTTCTGCACCTCTCTTGCCTCTTTCAGCACCTCAGTTGCTTCTTTCTGCACTTCTCTTGCCTCCTTCTGCACCTCTTAGTTAGAGTTAGTTAGTTAGTTAGTTAGTTGGTTAAAAAGTTCTTAATAGAGCGCACTGTGACCAAGCGGCTTCCTGGCGCTAGAGTAGAAGGCTGAGAGGAGTGGGATTCTACCGAGAGGGAATCAACAGGAGTACGCTTGGGAGAATAAGAAGGTTTTAAGGGCTTTGCGGAATTGTAGATAGGCTGGGATGGATCTAATGGACAGTGGAAGACTGTTCCAGAAGCGAGGGGCTAGTACAGAGAAACTAGAGCCTCCGGTTTTGGATCTACGAAAGCGCGGAACAATAAGAAGGGCTTGATTGGAGGAACGGAGGGCGCGGTTGGGAATGTAGGGACTGATAAGGGAATTAATGAAAGCCGGGGCAGAGCGGGCACGAGCCATGAAGGTCAGGCAACCCATCTTGAAAAGGGATCTCTGGCGAATGGGGAGCCAATGAAGTGATTTCAAAACAGGAGTGATGTGGAGGGACTTGGGGAGGTGAAGAATAAGATGGGCGGCCTGATTTTGGATAGCCTGAAGACGGCGTAGTTTGTAGGCCTGAATGCCCACGTAGAGGCTGTTCCTGTAGTCAAGACGAGAAAGAATCATTGCTAAAATAAGTTTGAGAGCATCGGAAGAAAAGAAATGGGACACTTTCCGAATGATCCGGAGGGAGAGGAAGCAAGAAGAAACAACTGAACTAATCTGGGCATGCATGGAGAGGTGCCGACTGACTTTAATACCCAAGGTCTTAGCCGAAGCCACTGGCGTGGGGGGGGCTAAAGGTGGAGGGCCAAAAGGCAGCAGACCAGGGGGAGGTGGTAGGGCCAGTCAGGACCAGCTCCGTCTTGTCCAGATTAAGTTTAAGTTGGTTGAAGTTCATCCACTCAGAAATGAAAGCTAGGGTAGAGTGGAATTTAGGTAGGGAATCTAAGGGAGAGGAAAGATCAAATACTAACTGGAGGTCGTCCGCATAGTTATACACGGAGACCCCCATGTCAAGAAGAGAAAGAATAAGGGGGTGGATGTAGAGATTAAAAAGAAGGGGGGACAGAGAGGAGCCTTGGGGGACCCCGCAAGGTACCAAGCAGGTGGGGGCAGTGAAACCAGAAAGAGAGACCGCCTGAGTTCGTTCTTTAAGAAAAGAGGCGAGCCAGGAGAGGGCAGTGCCCTGGACGCCCGCTGCGTGGATACGGCCGAGAAGGATGGAGTGGTCGACCGTGTCAAACGCAGCGGACAAATCCAGGAGCACCAAGGCTTGGGGTAGATTAGAATCAGCCTTGCTCTTGAGTTCATCTAGAACGGACAGGACTACCGACTCGGTAGAGTGGGCCGGGCGGAATCCCGCTTGGTGTAAGGCCAAGAGATGGTTGTCCTCAATGAAAATGGAGAGACATGTTGTAATATAGCTCTCTAAGATCTTCCCAAGGTATGGAAGAAGGGAAATGGGTCTAAAATTGGACGGGAGGGAGGGGTCTAAACCAGGCTTTTTTTTAAATGGGGAAGTCTATGGCCGATTTGAAGAATTTCGGAACTAGGCCAGAGGAGATAGAGGCATTAAGAAGGGAGAGGGGGGGATCAGGGCAGTGAGTGAAGAGCTCTCTCAGAATGTGAGCTGGAGCATAGTCAACCGGGGAGCCTGACTTCACTTTCTGGAGGAGCTCAAGAAAGGAATCCAGAGGGATGGGGGGGAACTGGTCAAGGAAGGAAGAGGGTGGGAAAGGAGCAGGGGAAAGGGGGGGCGAAGATACTGAAGGGATGTTAGATTTGATCTTCGCAATCTTCTCTAAAAAAAAGTCATTGAGGGATAAGCAAAAAGCTTGGGAAGGGATAAGATTAGGGTTGACCCTATCAGAGGCAACTAAGTTGCGAACTATGGAGAAAATCTCCTTGGTTTTGTTGGCTGATGAGATGATTTTCTCCGAGAAGTAAGTAGTTTTAGCTGAGAGGATAGCTCTCTTATAGTTAGCTAGAAGAGACTTGTATTTAGCTCGCAAGAGAGGGCAGTAGTTGCGTCTCCAATGGCGTTCAGAGCGCTTAAGGTCTAGTTTAAGAATTTTTAATTCATCCGAAAACCACTTTTGGGCATCATGGGGGCGACAAGCCTTAACTTTCCTAAGAGGGGCGACCAGGTCACAGGAAGAGGACAGCCAGTGATTCACGGCGTCTACTTGAAGATCGAGGGAAAGGTTAAGAAGATCAGGGGGAGAGGAAGCAAGAGAAGCACCAAGAGAGTTGAGATCAACCCGATTCCAATAGCGAGCCGAGATATTCTTGGGCAGGGAGAGTTTCTCTGGTGCTTCAAGCTCAATGGAGAAGGAAATAAGAAAGTGGTCAGACCAAGTGCATGGGAGGACAGTGGGGGAGAGGATAGTGCAACTGGCTGACCATATTTGATCTAATATATGGCCATGGACGTGGGTAGGGGAGTGAACGTGTGGAAGGAAGTTCAGGCACTGAAGAGTGGCCGAGAAGTCCTTGGAGAACTGGTCTTCCCTGGGGTCGTCTGGCCAATAGTTAAAGTCTCCCAAAAGGAGCACAGATGAGTTATTGACCACAAGCGTGGCCAAGAGTTCCTGTAAAGCAGGGACAAAAGAAAGCATGTTCTGTGGGGGACGGTACATAAGAACTATTGTGAGGGGGGCCAGAAGGTTGACTGAGCGGGCAACTAAAAAATCAACACCTAGAATGGGAGGGTGGGAAAGGGACTGAAAGTTGGAACGAGTTATCATCGCCACCCCCCCTCCGGCTTTGCCAGCAGGGCGGTCCGCCCGAAGGGCGTAATAAGAGTCGGGGAGAGAGGACAATAGGTCAGGGAGGGAGTCAGCCGAGAACCAAGTTTCTGTGAGAAACAGAAAATCAGGGGCCTCGGTGTCCAGCAAATTAAAGAGCTCGAGCTGGTGCCTACCAGCCGATCTGGTATTTAGCAAGTAGGCAGAGGCCGTAGTGGGGGGAGAGAAGGGAGGAGGGGCAGGAGGGGAAGGAATGTATGACTGGGGAGTGAGCAGCGTAGGTGTAGGCAAGGAAGGCAGGGGGACAGAGATACCGAGTGCGCTGAAACAGGGAGGGGGCAATGGACTGGATCGTATTAATAGCAAACAACTGAGCTGAGGTATAAGTGAGAGCAGTAGCAGGGCGGGTGGCCCCAGGTCCCAGCTGCTCGCGGACGGGCGCAGACGGGCTTGCCTTTAGCGCGCCTTCGGCGCGCCCGCTGCGCGCGTCCGCTGCGCGCCCGGGAAATGCACATAGTTATGGGGAGGGGGGCGTGGCCTCCCGGCAGTGGGCGTGGCCTGAAGTCTCAATGGGAATGGCGGCGAAAGATGATATCAATCCCGCAGCAGCGCTAAGATCCGCTGCGCGGGGGGAGGTTACACGGATATTTCAGAGGGGGAAATGCCCAAGTACAGAAGAGCAAGGTGAGGAAAAAACACAATAATAAAATCAATTTGCAGGTTTTTTTTAAAAGGCTATTCTCGAGCGTTGTCTCCCGGCTTCCGCCTCAGGAGCAAAATACTTCTACCGCGCACTAGTAGTCAGCGCGCCTTATGTAGATGTCAGGTGCAGGGGGCACGGCCTCCCGGCAGTGGCCTCAAGTCTCGTGGGGAATGGCGGCGAAAGATGATATCAATCCCGCAGCAGCGCTAAGATCCGCTGCGCGGGGGTAGCTGACACGGATATTTCAGAGGGGGAAATGCCCAAGTACAGAAGAGCAAGGTGAGGAAAAAACACAATAATTAAATCAATTTGCAGTTTTTTTTTAAAAGGTTATTCTCGAGCGTTGTCTCCCGGCTTCCGCCTCAGGAGCAAAATACTTCTACTTAGAGGTTGTTTTAATCCCCTGCCCTATGATGTACTAGGGCCATACAGGGGAGGTCATGCCAATCACAGGGGTACCCCAATCCATAGTGTACCCTAGTGAATGTAGGTGTTTTCACTGTATTCTAAGCGTCTTTCAGCATAGCACTGGCTCCAGGCCTGGTTATTCAGAATCAGGTACCACTAGTACCCGTCAGCAAAATGTTGGGGCACAGGATGAATTTGCAACTCTGCTGCTCTGTTGGTTCTTTATGCACATCTCTTGCTTCTTTCTGCACCTTTCTTCATCTTTCTGGACTTCTGTTGCCTCTTTCTGCATTTCTCTTGTTTCTTTCTGCGCCTTTCTTCTTCTTTCTGCACGTCCTACCTCTGTAGGCATATTTAGAAATGTGCATTTAAAAAAACCTTTGAAATTCACAGAAAAAAACACAGGTTTCAGGGACGTTGTAGTTAGAAATTAGCATTTAAAAACCTTAGAAATTCACTGAAAACACACAGGTTTCAGGAACGTTATAGTTAGTTGGACATTTCACTCGTACAAAACCAGAGAAAATTCGACCGTTATAGTTAGTTCAGCTAACTATAACTCACGCCCCTGCAATGTACTGCTGATGGTCAGTGACATCACTGATGACATCTCAAATGACATCATTGATGACATCACTGATGACATCATCCATGTGATGATCTAATGCACCTTCTCATACCCTAATATAACCTTTGATACACCCACTCTAAAATACAGACTACCATTTTCGAAACCATAGACACACCAATACCAGTTAGTACATACCCACTCACTAATTCTTAGGTCTACACACATATCCACTCATTCACCCATGCAGTCAACCATCAATACGGCACTATCATATGCACTCACATATCTATACAGACACTAACACACTGCCACTCATCCATAGAGTTACTCACACTCCTAGTCTGTAATGCAAAGAATCAATCCCACTCCCATTTACTCACCTATACAGTTATACACACACCACCTCACTTATTCAAACATATACTAACACATACTTACACCCTTATACGCACACACTCATTGTAGGAGAGTAGGATCTGCACCTTATGTTGCCCCCACTTTTTTTCTGATGTTTACACTGGTTTCTGGCTATAGTCTGGCTGGGACCCTGCTAATCAGGGCCCCAGCCTCTCCGTTCTCTCTATACAACTTGGAGTGCATATTAGGTGCACTAGTGATTGGATACTGTGGTACCTTATGAGCCCCTAGTATATGGTACCTTAGGTACCAAGGGCATAGGTACTTCACAGGCCTCCCAGGGGCTGAAGCATGTATTATGCCACTCCTGGGAAGCAGACTAAATATGACACCACAAGCCTGCTACTGCAGCCTGGGTGAGGTAGTGTTAGCACTCCTCACTGAGATATAGGTTCACTATATCTCTCCCTGCACACACATTTAAACCTATCAGTCACCCCTAAGGCAGGCCCTATCAATCCTGAGGGCAGGGTGCTTGGTTTCCATGTGAGGAGGTGCCTCTGCCTGAGCAGGGCCCCTCTGCAGCTCTCAGAGTCTATTCTCTGGGGCTGTTTGTGAATGCAGTCAAACCATATACTCTTAAGTGCATTATAACCTCGCGGTAAATGCTAACTCTGGGCTGGCTGCATCAAAACATGTTGTGTTTGGTGTCAAACGTTTTGGAGTCATACCCACACACCAGTAACTGGTGTGGGAGTATGGTCCCACCCTTCCAGAGGGATAGACATGTACCCACTGTGGAAACACGGTAGAATCCCGAAGAGCCCTGGCATCACAAAATGGATGCCACCGGTCACAGACACTGGGCTGTCCTCCTTCTGATGACCGAAACTCACAGTGGAGGAGGCCCAACAATAGGCATCCTGTCACAGGGAGGTGTGGTCACCTCCCAGACAAGATTTAGTGTATTGGGGCTGGGTGGGTGCACTCCTAGAGTGCTTTGAAGTCCTGCACTGGGGAGCAGTAGGCTCCTCTGTGCATACACCAGTTCAAACCGGCTCAGGGGCTACCTGCCCCTGCTCTGGTGCGAAACTGGACAAAGGGACGTGGGTGTAGCCACCCACTCCCCTGACCCTCCCATAGGTGGGGTCATAGAGCTAGTCCCTCCCTTCCTTCCAGTATAAGTTAGGGAACCCTTGCCATTGCAAGCTAGATATCCCTGGACGACGCTCTGAAGAAGAATCCTGGACCTTTGATGTTCCACTACCTCTGGAAGACTGAAGAATCTCCCTTGGAGTCAAGGAGTGACTCCCCTGCTTGGCAGGCACCCAATCTTGCAATCAGCGGTCGCAAACTTTCCTGCTCCCGCCAGAGTTCGAAGTCCCTGCATCCCAGGAAGAGGATTTCCTGACTTCTCCAAAGCCATCGTGAGTCTCCAGCGACGCTGAGGCAAGTGGACCCCACGAGTGACGAGAAACTGCAATCCCTGGGAACCATGCACTATTTTCGAGTGCAACCCCTTCACGACATTCTACGAACTTGTGCTTTGGAACACTTGTGGTCCAAGCCGCCAGCAGGATTTCCACTGAAGATCAGAGGCCTAGCCCATCCCGAGTGACCGTGGGCCCCTGTTGAGTGAATCCTTCCGAGGCGTCTTCGCGATCCCTTGCCGGTTGGCTTGTGGTTCCCCAGAAGACTTTTCTACAATTACAAAAGGCTCCTCTGGGTGCTCCAGGCCTGCCCTGTCTTACCCTCACTGGGTGAGTCCCTCAGACCTTGCTGGTCTGCACCGCTGACTTTTTACACTTTCCACGAGACTTGCTGTTGCCAAGGCTTGTTGGCTCCAATCTGGTCGCCGACACCGCAGTAAGCTGCAGACTTCGTCGTCAACCCCTCCTGGACCTCGTGGATGAAGAGTCAAGACACCCATGGATCACCTGAAATCACCCGACGACTGTGGGCATACATCTTCCTTGCCCCGGGTCACTGCCAAGTGACTTTGAACACTGTCCCCTCTGCTTTCAGTTCTTCCTTTTTCTGAATCCAGTCTTGGATTCCACCGGGCACTTCTCCTGTCTTCACAAGCAGCAAGTCTTCTTTGGCTCCCATTGAAAACAACGCCGCGACTCGACACCAAAAGACACCTATGCACCTGGCTTCCCTGGGTGAGGTAACTCCAGCACTCCAGTGCTCCTATGGGTGTTGGCTCTAAAACTACTTACCCTGTAAGTGACTTGCTTGTAGACTTTCCCGAAGTATCCTAAAACTCTAAATTTCCAATCGCGACTTGCTCCATTGAAGTTCTCACACTGCATGCGTCTCCCGTGGGTCCTTTACTTACCTGCCTTGGGTGGATTAGTGAGGCCCCAGCACTTCTGAAGGCCCTAGGCCTTGTCCCCTTGCAAGTCGTTATCTCTAAGTCTCTTTTTTAGTATATGGTCTGGTACACCCCTAGGGCCCTAGCCATATTTGTGCTTAACTTGTTGTGTAATGTTGATTTGTGCATATGTCCTTGACTTCTAATCTCATAAAGAGATTAGCAAGGAGTTGTTAGTAATAAATACATATATATACCTGTGTGGTTTCCTTTCATTTGGTAATTCAAGAGATTATAAGGTAAAACAAGCTGCTTTACATTCCTCTAAAGACTTAGCCTGAAGGCTGCTCTCAACAGCTACCACTAGGATAGCTTTCTTTAAAAGGTTGTCTTAAACCTACTACCATCAGTGATGTCACTGACTATGTCATGAAAGATGTAATATGTGACGTCATCAGCAGGGCATTGCGGGGACGCAAGTTATAGTTAGCTCAACTAACTATAACTGTGGAATTTCTATGGTTTTGTATGAGTGAAATGTCCAGCTAACTAGAATGTCCCTGAAACCTATGGTTTTTTCAGTGAATTTCAAAGGGTTTTTTAAATGCTAATTTGTAACTATAACGTCCCTGAAACCTATGTTTTTTTCAGTGAATTTCAAAGGTTTTTTAATTGCTAATTTGTAACTATAACGTCCCTGAAACCTGTTTTTTTCAGTGAATTTCAAAGGTTTTTTAAATGCTAATTTGTAACTATAACGTCCCTGAAACCTGTTTTTTTCAGTGAATTTCAAAGGTTTTTTAAATGCTAATTTCTAATTATTTTCTTCTTGAAACCTATAGTTTTTTCAGTGATTTTAGATTATCACGTTATTGTTAACCTAGTGAAAACAGCAAATATCTCCAGAATTCCAGCAATAGCTTCCACAAAAAAGAATTCATCACAAATGAGAACAACAACTAACAGTAATAACATACAGAGTAGACGTCCCCGTACAAAAATTAACACAAAAGCTCCAGTTCCCGATATTTTCAATGAGCAGCCAAATCTGGGGTGCGATCCAAAAACAGGGAATAAGCCACGTTTGCAGTAGGAATCTAACATCTGCATTTTACTGGTGTAAACCAGGACGACTACCTACAATGTGAAAGGGATCGTAGCCCAGAATCACATCTGAAGCACAACATATATCATAGAGTTACTGATCACGCAGCTCAAACACCAATGAAGGCCATAACACGCACTGCCACAAGCCTCAGGACGTCCCCCTCTCCCTACTACACCCGAGGCAGCGCAGAAGAGGACAGCAGACCTTCCAAAAACGTCATGGTCCCTCAGCCACACAATACTTGAATGTTGCCAGATATGGCAACCAAGTATGTGTGAAGGACGCAACTCACCCATCAATAATATTAATGCACACAATACCAAGTGTAGCGGTGATGTGCTGGACAGACCTCACTATACAGATCATAAACCTCTCCATCTGTATATATACTGCTGGTTCTTGTAGTGTTGTGCACAATAGATGCAACCATGTTACCTCAGGCAGTGGGGAAGATCTTGGACATGTAGCTGTGTTGTCCTCCCCTGGAAGCAGAAGCGCAGTAGGCTCGTCTAACATACGCCACTCCAGCGTAGGAGTATAAATAAATAAGCCGGGCCTCTGGGCGTGGTTCACTTGTGAACTGTGAAGGCCAACGCGTCTGCCAGAGTGGCGGGCCTCACCCTGCCATTAACACAAAAGCTCCAGTTCCCGATATTTTCAATGAGCAGCCAAATCTGGGGTGTGATCCAAAAACAGGGAATAAGCCACGTTTGCAGTAGGAATCTAACATCTGCATTTTACCGGTGTAAACCAGGACGACTACCTACAATGTGAAAGGGATCGTAGCCCAGAATCACATCTGAAGCACAACATATATCATAGAGTTACTGATCACGCAGCTCAAACACCAATGAAGGCCATAACACGCACTGCCACCAGCCTCAGGACGTCCCCCTCTCCCTACTACCCCCGAGGCAGCGCAGAAGAGGACAGCAGACCTTCTAAAAACGGCATGGTCCCTCAGCCACACAATACTTGAATGTTGCCAGATATGGCAACCAAGTATGTGTGAAGGACGCAACTCACCCATCAATAATATTAATGCACACAATACCAAGTGTAGCGGTGATGTGCTGGACAGACCTCACTATACAGATCATAAACCTCTCCATCTGTATATATACTGCTGGTTCTTGTAGTGTTGTGCACAATAGATGCAACCATGTTACCTCAGGCAGTGGGGAAGATCTTGGACATGTAGCTGTGTTGTCCTCCCCTGGAAGCAGAAGCGCAGTAGGCTCGTCTAACATACGCCACTCCAGTATAGGAGTATAAATAAATAAGCCGGGCCTCTGGGCGTGGTTCACTTGTGAACTGTGAAGGCCAATGCGTCTGCCAGAGTGGCGGGCCTCACCCTGCCACGTGGCTGCCACCATGACCGCGGGCCTCCTTGACACAGGCCCCCTGCGAATCCAGTGGCACAGCACCACAGAGTTATGTCTGTACAGACTACTGCCTTCGATCTACACTGCGGACAGAAGGCCTCCAATTCAGATGGAGTAGCGATTGCAGATGACGCAGTGCAGTACGCAAGATACATTGCTCCCAGTGCAGCCCTCTCGGACCACGCATCATCACAGGGTGCGCACACGCTAAGTACTTCAGGTGCCACTAACTCAGTGCACCACAAGTCATCGTCATGTGGCCTTATTTAGGCAGAATTCAAAAGACATTGGTCCGAGTGCGGCCCCCTGGACCACGCATCCTCGCAGGATACGTACATGCTGAGCGCCAAAGGTACTACTAACTAAGTGCACCATAAGTCATGCAAGGAAGAGTGAACAGTTTTATGTCAGCAGTGAGGCATACTATCACTCGAAAATCGAATTGAGGCAGAATTCAATAGGCAAAAGACATTGGTCCGAGTGCGGCCCCCCCGGACCACGCATCATCGCAGGGTACGTACATGCTGAGCACCAAAGGTACTACTAACTCAGTGCACCATAAGTCATTGCAAGGAAGAGTGAACAGTTTTATGTCAGCAGTGAGGCATACTATCACTCGAAAATTGAATTGAGGCAGAATTCAATAGACAAAAGACATTGGTCTGAGTGCGGCCCCCCCTGGACCCCGCATCATCGCAGGGTACGTACACACTGAGCGCCAAAGGTACTACTAACTCATTGCACCATAACTCATTGCCATGTGGCCTTATTAAGGCAGAATTCAATAGACAAAAGACATTGGTCCGAGTGCGACTCCCCCTGGACTACGCATCATCGCAGGGTACATACACGCTGAGCGCCAAAGGTATTACTAACTCAGTGCACCATAAGTCATCGCAAGGAAGAGTGAACATTTTTATGTCAGCAGTGAGGCATACTATCACTCGAAAATCACGCAAAAATACTTATAATATAAAAAGAACAGAACAATCGAAGTACATTAATGATTACAATCTGGTTACTTTGAAGATGTGGAATGCAAATATGGACATACAATATGTTGCAGATAACTGAATTGCTGTTTCTCGCTATGTCACGTCATATATTACCAAGTCTGAGAAGACAGAATTGAAAGCAATGTGGGAAGAAATTTCACAGAAGACTCTTATCAAAAAATTGTACAGCTTCAGCTTGAAGATGCTTTCACATCGAGAAATGAGATCCTACGAATGTTCGGATCGATAGACATCTGCAAGTTTATATTCAAAGTCAAGAGGAATCATCTGGCTAAGTCTAGGTCTTGCTGCGGCACAAAATCGAGTTTTAATATAAATGATATAAAACAAGTTTGTGATGATATAGAGTTACGTTTCTTTGGTAGTCAAGAGAAGTGTACAGAAAATAACAGTTTGATAAGTGTACGTGTTGAAGAAGAGATAGAAGATAATAGTGATGTGAAGTTTCAAAAAGAAATAACAAAGTTTAAAGTAGGGTCTGGTGAAAATCCCAACTAATTATAACGTCCCTCAAATCTACACAATATCCTTTTAGTAGCCGTGCTTCAAGAACTTGTTTTATGTCAGTTGTAGCTTTACTATAATGACCAAATTCATCTTGCAAGTCCAAACGAACACTGAATGGCAGTCTACACTGCGGACAGCAGAGCTCACAATTTGAACTATAACGTCCCTGAAACCTACATATTTCGACAGTGTATTTCATAAATGTTTCATCTTTTGTTCCATCCACCTACACTGCGAACAGCAGGGCTCACAATTCACATTGAGTCGCAATAGCAGATGACGCAGTCCAATAGGGAAGAGACATTGCTCCCAGTGCGGCCCCCCCACACCACATATCATCACTGACTGCGCACATGCTGAATGCTTCTGATGCTCTACCTCAGTGCAGCACAACTCATGCACCCTTTCTGATACAATATTGTCTGTATAATTTCACATCTGCTGTCCTACCTCAGTGTATCACAAGTCATGAACCCTTTACCATAGAATCTTTTCTGTATGATTTCATATCTGGTACCCGTACCTTAGTGCAGAACAAATCATTGACCCTTTATGATTGAATCTCTGTGTCTGATCCAATGATTACTCTTGTACTTGTTGCTACCGCCAACCATTCACGAAGGGTTGGCTTAAAATCACCCCATACACATCCACCACAGACGTCACTGGACATGTGACCCTGTTAATAAAAAGGAGACGAGCGTACGTGCCCGTACTCAGTTCCACTATCTATCTGTGTCCGTGTGTACATTGTGTATGCAACATGCTGCCCCTAGGCCCTACCACATTACATAGTACTCTGGACAGCGTATGCAACCATCTTACCTTTGACAGTGGGGGAAAACTTTAGTTATGTAACTTTGTCTCGGGCATTGTACAAGTATGTACGTAGAAACTGCATTAGAGTACTGCAAGGAGAGTGTATACTGAATTTATAACTGCGTGAGGATCGTCGGAGTAATTGTATAAGTACATATGTTGGCGCAGTCCTTGTCTCTAATTGGCTGCCCTCCATGTGCCAAAAACTGAAACTTCAACTTTCCATGGCCCTTTATTGCTACAGCTGCAACACCCCACTGAATGTGCAATAACCATTCATATCTACACAGATATCTCATGTCCACCATCTTTCTTGTGTGGAACTATGGATAAATATAGGGTCAGTAATTCCCCGTACCTTCCATGTTGGCCATATTGTGTGACTTGGCTCACAGAGTGACACTTTGGCTTTTGCAACCCGGGTGACGGTAGCACTCCAACACGGACACCCGCATCCAGTGTTGTCAGATTTTTTAAGCATTCTATAGCTCAAAGCCAACTACAAAGTAGCCCAAACTAGCCCAATATTGCTACTTTAGGGAAGGAGGGTCAGGGACAGCGTCAAGCAAGCGGTGAATGCATTGGAATTGATGTTGCAGCAGTATTACAAGTAAATATTTGTCTAATAAAGCGCTTTAACATACTACTTTGCTGGAGTGTTGTATATATATTTATAATCTGCCAACTAGCACAAACCAAAATTTTACCACATAACCGGAAAAATATAGCCCAATTGTGCATGATCTAGCCCAATCTGGGAACACTGATACCACAGCCACTCCCTCAGGGCTGGTATACACCCCCACCACACCCATCCAGCACAGGCGTCACAGGACACGTGACCCTGCTAATATAAAAGACCGGGCGCACGTGCACTACACCATTTTAGAGTTTAGAGTACGTGGCTTCACTGGTCACTGAGTTAGTAGCACCGCAAGCACTGCGCAGGTGTACAACCTGCAATGATGATAGGTGCACTAGTATGTCCTCTGCAATGGCCATATCAAGACTCAGTACCCAATGTGAGACCTATTACCTTGCAGAATGGAGTTGCATGATGTGGAGGGTGCCGTGACTGTGAAAAGGTGAGCAGTGAAGCCTGGGTGCGCAGCGGCGGGCAGATACCTCTGGGCGGCGGGAGTGGATGGGGTGCAGCAACCTGGATGCAGAAAGGCTGCACAGCGATTTAGGCGTACGCAGTCGTATATACCCTGCCATTATCCTTTTTTATTGCATTTTGAACAAGTTTTCAAATAGAAGGACAGTTTTTACAGTCTGCCAAATGTCCGTCGCTCCCACAACTGTAGCAAAGTAGTTGAGTATTTATTTTTTCATACTTTATACCCTTAAATTTGCCATCAAATTTTGACAAACTTTCCTTTCTCTGTTTTTTTTTTAAAGAGATAAGGTGTGTTGGGAGCATCGAAGCATGCAGACACGAGCGTGACATTCCTCTCACAGCTTGTGGCTGCCTCGCGTCGCTTGGGAATGTTATGTTTTGAATGTGAGAAGGTTGGGAGGTAGAAGTTAACAGAGGTTCAGTCATTCTTGCTTTATACTTGTTGCTTACAAAACATGTTCTGAGGATTAAACCACATCAAGAGAATTACAGTCTCTGTCTTTTCATCCCTGCATACCGGTCTTTCCTACAATTACTAATTCTGTACTATCTTTCAGATGTGGGAGCTTGAGGGTGCACTATGTCCCGGTGATGCAGCGGAGTTTACCAGCTCCACACATTCATACACACAACACTCATTTGGGCCCATATACATTCATACACACAATGAGCTGGCAAATATCCACTGGTCATCAATTTTATTTTACCCTAGGAAACCTTTACACTAGTATTCGTACTATTCCTGTCTTCTGAGTAAATGAACATTCACTAAGATCTAGTAGTAGATTAGAATAGGGAGTAAAGACAGTAATGCATTTAATCTTTAATTTAAAGAACCAGAGACTCAGGGAAAGTTTTAAATGTTTATCTGAATTAATAATTTTTGTGAGTCAAACCAATATACACATGAATAAACCAGAAATCTCCATCAGGAAAAATAGTACAGTTAGCTTATAATCAGTTTGCATTAATAATTCTTTGCAACGACAGCACCTGAGGAGAGAAAGGACAGAAAGCAAGTACGGAGCCTTCACCCTACAATTATATTTACCTAGAATGGTGTGAGGACCTCGACATCAGAGTGCCAGGGTTTCGGGACAGGAAAGTGACCTCCTCTAATGTAACGCCAGCGTTACACCCCTCTCTGGTGCTACTCTGTCTGGTTCAGGCGCGTCCGGACCCTTCCCTGAATGTGCCTCCTCGGTTGTTCTGCAGTTTCCCTAGTGTCGGATTCTTCAGTCAGTTTGCAGCCAAATCGGGCAGCATCTCAGCATAGCATCAGCATCTCAGCATCAAATGGGTGTCTAACTAACTAGAACTTACCTCTGTTATACCAAATTCAAGTGTATGATCCACCCCCAAATGTTTCAATTCCATGTTCACCCGCAATTTGATTGGGCCAAGTAGTGGGGAGAAGACATCACACCATACCAAGTGCAATATTTTTCTTAAGTCTATTGTCTAATTCCCCGCCCTTTAATTTTAATACCCACAAGCTTTATTCCCACAAGCATTTCTTATTATGATCGATAATTTTAAGGTACAATGTTGCTGGGCCTTCCTCTTGTAGGATCAGGAGTTTACTTTCTAATGTCCTTGCTGGGCTTGGGTTTTGGCAGTCCGTCAAATGACTTCATTGACTTGAGAGCAGAGACGTAGGGCACATGCGTGGTTGCCACAAAGGATGAGGACATCAGTCACCCTCCAAGGCCCAAATGCAAACTATTAATAAAGTCAAAGAAGAACACGTTAGAATACAAACAAATGAATTCACTGATTACCACTTACTTCTACTGTAGCCCCATTTACTTAATAAATCTTTTGCATTAATAGCTTAGTAGAACTTGCATGGGTTAGTTTCAGCTCGGCATGCGCATTAGTATGTTACTTTGAAGCGGCCATATTAGAAGCTATTGCGCAGCTGTAAAGATTTCCCCCCAAGCGACAGAAGAACGTCACACCACGTGATGTGGTAGACGCATGCGCAGAAGATTTCCTGCATTTAAGCGGCCATTTTAATACACTCTGGTTACTTATTAAGACAGCACATAGACAAGTTTCGCCTGGATATGGTTATATGAGATGTGGTGCAAAGTTAGTACTCATGGACAGATTGGTTATGGTATTACAGGTTATTTGAGAGGATTGCAAACAGGCAAGTTTCTTTAGATGTGAAACCTTGCTCCATCAATTCCTTCTCTGATGGCATTTTATGCCATCACTAAATTCTATTCAAATCAGATGCCAACTTTAGCATTCTACCATTTCAATGTCTTCAAATCTTTTATCCTTTCCCTTACCTTTCTTAAATTGTGACCCTTTCATTCTTTTGTAGATATTTCCCTTCAATTCTTCAAGTCGTATTTCTTCTAACTTTCTTTTCCTACCCTTCTCATTCACTTCGTACTTCTTTCTTTTCCCACTGCATTTGCGACAACACATTATCATCAGAACTAGCAAAATTATGCCCATGATTGGCAATAATATTTGACCTAAAATACCTTTACCTATATTAACAAACCAACTACTTATAGTGGAAAAACTATTTGCTATTTTCTTCCATACACTGTCAACCTCCAGTAGTTTCAGTTCTTCTTCCAAATGTGTAATATTTTTAATATATCTTTCAATTTCTACACTTTTATCAGGTATATACGTGCAACAATGTTGAGCTTTCAACATTTTACAGACTCCACCCTATTTTGCTAATAAGATATCAAGGGCAAGTCGATTTTACAACACCATAGATCTGACCGCAACTAATTCTGTATTGATCAATAGAAATCCTCCAGCAGTGTCAGTAGATAACCGATCAACTACTGTTGATAATTGACAAATTTTTCGACAGTTTAGCAGAACCCCCACTGAAGGTATCAATGCACCAAATATATCACCTACTATTTCAGAAAAACTAGCTCTTTTATATCTTGTTAGTCCACTATTGTCTTTATTGCTTCCAGTGATTCTTTGAAATGATAAATTTTAGGGAATTCTATTCCGAAATAGCAACTCCCATACCAGTGATCAGGCAACCTAAAATAGGCTTTGTTTCCACAAATGTAATACATTTCAGAAAAATACTGGATCAGTTCCTCCTTTTAGTCCCCAACCCCCAATTACTAAGAAGTTATGTTCACATTCACTGGAACCAATAAATACGTTGTTATATTCTGTTTTAAGTCTATGGAGACAGATTTTCCCTTTCTTTTCAAAGTCCAGAGACATAGCAGCATGAGTCTTGCCAGTTACTAAAAGATCTTCCTTTTCAGCCCATTTAGGTATCTGAGGTTTCGGTTCAGAGGCTTTTCTTTGGAACTCCTTTCTCCTATTTTCTACTAAATTCAAAAATATATTTTCTTCTTCGTGCAATTTACAGGTTAAGTTGCGTTTATGTGCATCAGCTATATCTATTGCCTTCATTGTTAGGAAATATTCATCCATGAATTGTGAGTCTCTAGTACTAAGGACAGGGTTCATGCTCTTTCGCATGGGAACTCCTGAAAATATCACATCTACATTTGAATAATAATACTGCAGCTTTCCAGTTCTATAGACTAAAATAGCTAGTACACTACATGAAATACCATAGATCAATGGTAAATGATGATAAGTTACTCCTTCAGCTACTGAGCTTGGCAATTTCATGCAAACATAGCAACCACTAACTTCCATAGTTTCTACATAATGTACTAATAGATTTGCAAATACATTTAAATCAATTCAATTCAATTCAAAAGACCTTTATTCGAATTACTTGAATTCATAAAAGTACAAACATAAAAAACAATTCATCATTACAATATACAATACAATATCTCTAAAAAATTTTATAAGGAATTAAACAACAATCTTTCAGGGATTTTCCATCATATTGCGTACACGGATTATTAGTCTTAGAAAGGTGCTAGTACGGAAAATCAGTTCCTCAGAGTCCAGGGAGAGTAACATTTGACAAGACTCCATAAGAGAAAGGGGTCTGTGTTTCCTAAAATAGGGTGTTAAAAACCAGTTGATATATTTTAAGTAAAATTTGCAAAAGAATAAAAAGTGTAACTCATTCTGCTTACTGGTGCTATCACAGGGGCACGGGTTGCGGTCAATAATTAAATTGTAACCCAAAGGGAAACCCAGCATGAATTTTATGGTGCCGGCCCTTAATCGAAATAACAGAGACCTCTCCCAACTAGTCATAGGTAGAATGAGATAAAGTGGGAGAGGTTGCCTGGGCAGGTCATTCTCGATATATCTAATAACCGTAGCTTTCAATGTTTCCCTTTCCAACCGTTCTGCCTCATAAAGTGCATATAGTGCTTGTCTGACCTCTACCTTGTCTTGGCATCCAATACTGGAGGGATCTACAAAGAGATCACCTTTATTCACGGCGCTTAATGATTTTGAAACTCCCGCTAACCATGGGATTAAAAGCCCATGATCACATTTAAGACAGTCTTTGATTATGTCTTGTGTTAGCGAGGCTGCATTATTCCTCCAAATTCTCAACCAGAATAGAACTGGTCTGCTTCTAATGAAATCACAAACGTAAGGGAGGTTTAGCTCTTTATGGCAGATAAATTCAGAGGACGAAATTGGGGCACCCAAAACTTTTCTACAAAAACGAGTCTCTTCTCGTTGGATGCCGGGATTTTTAGCAGTAGCCCAAACTTCGGCCCCATAGGTGGCAACAGGAACACACTGTAATTTAAAAAATTTTAAAATAGCACTGGTTGCACCTAATTTCTTAGGGCGTGGGAGGCTCAATATTGAGTTGATGGCCTTCGAGAACTTGCTCGTGGCGTGGGCAGAATGCCCACTCCACGAGTTGTTCGCAGCGAAGGCCACCCCTAGATATATAAAAGAGTTTACGGAGTCAAGTTTGTCAGACCCGATATGGATGGTGTTAAGTTTCCGTTTACCAGGTCCGCATGACATAACAAAGGATTTTTTAAAGTTCACACGCAGGTCCAAGCCCTCCATATGATGTACAAAATTTTCCACAAGCACACGGAGGGCATTAGGGGTGCGGCCCATAAGGACCGCATCATCTGCGTATAATAGAACTGGCAAGGGGTGCCCCTGGATAATTGGGACATCTCTGGTTACTTGTTTTAGGGCCTTTGCTATGCCATTAATATAAATGATGAACAACAGGGGTGCTAAAACGCACCCCTGTCTGACCCCCCTGCCAATTTTTATAGCACCAGAGACTTCTCCTCCTGACCCAATCCTGACTTGTGCCCTAAGATCGGTATGGAGATGTGCCAGGAAGTGTACTAAGGGCTCGTCCAGTCCATAACCGAGAAGCATTGACCACAGTTTTGATCTGTTTACCAGATCAAATGCGGATGAGAGATCCATGAAAGCGAGATATATAGGAGAGGATCGGGCAACGGTATACTTATCAATTATTAATTTTAAATTCAAGCATTGTTCAACCGTGCCCACCCCACTCCTGAATCCCATCTGACATGGGTCCAGTAGGTCAGAATCTTCAGCCCACTCTACCACCCTATTGTAAATTACTCGCCCAAGTATTTTTAGAGTATTATCCAAAAGCGAAATTGGTCGGTAGTTTGCTGGATCTGACCTATCGCCCTTTTTATAGATTGGAACAATAATACTAAGGGACCATGTCTCGGGGATGGACGCTCGTGTCATACTATTAAAAACATTATATAAAATTGGTGCCCATAGGTCTGTGCTGTATTTTATAAAATCTATAGGTAGGCCATCTGGTCCAGGGGCCTTATTACCTAGACTCTCTCTAATGGCTAGCGTCACCTCAGGGAGATCAAACCGTAAGTCTCCCAACTGTTTCAGATCCAAGGTAATTATTTCTTCAGCGGGAGCAGCATAAATGTTAGAGAAGTGGGCTTCCCAGGTAGGGCCAGTTATATTACAGCCAATAGGGGATACATTTTTACCCATATCGCGCATTTTCCTAACAGCGGGCCAGAATTGCCCGCTGCTCTTTAAATTGGCGCTATCAACCAGGGACTCCCACTGTTCCATCAGAAGTGCCGCCTTCCTTTCAGCTATTTTTTGTTTGTAAAATTTCCTAGCTGTTTGTACCTCCGCTGTGTTCCTTGGTTTGGTGGTTAGTGCCCTACGTAATTCCCTATTTGCCATAGAGCAGGCCGAATCGAACCATCTAGGGTCCTTCGTCTCAGGGGGTATAGGGACTAACAAATAATTTTTAATTGCCACGCATAATTTCCCAAAATCGGCGACTATTCTGTGACAATCTTCATCCATTGATAGACAAGAGTTTACCAATGCTAGGTGATCATTTTTTACGCGGTCAAGTAGGGCTTCACAGTCAATTCTCCTCCATTTAAGACGGAGACCGTCACCCGATGGCGTGATATCTCTTGCGCCATTGAATTTAGCATGTATTGGGCTAGGGCCCAAATACAAGGTGACTGTAAGAGGGTTATGATCTCCATATAGGGTCTCTACCACATTTGAGTCAGTAACACAGTCTGTTAAGTGGGGGGATGTAAAAATAAAATCAATCGTTGATTTTGAATCTCTCCCTCTAAACGTGGGGGCGTGGGTCAGTCCTGGGGATTGGCTTGTTTCCATAACGTTACTAAGAATGTGGTCGTTTAAAATCTTAACAAGCTCAATGCCTCTGCGATCTGCTAGATCGGGACAGCTTTTGTCCTCTGCTTGGTATTTACTTGAGATTTTTGCATTAAAATCACCCCCAATAAGGATCCCTGACTTCTCGCCTGAGCCTATATTCATATTTGCATCAAGGTGTACCAATAAATTAGAAAGTGCTGCATAATTCCTATTTGGTGTCGAATTAAAATCATTATTATAAAAATTGATTAAATAAATCAAGGTCTTTCGTTTATATTCGAGGACCTGAATATTTGGGTTCCCCAATGATAGGTCCTTAAAAGTGCCGCCAGCCAATATTCTGATCCCTATAAAGAGTCCTCCCATTGCTCGACCATGGGCGGGCTTAGAGGCGGGTACACTAAAACAGTGATAGCCCTCTAAGTACACATTCCCTGTAGCCCAAGTCTCTTGAAACATGATGACATCTTTGCCATCCAATAGCTGGACCCACTGGGGGTCAGACAGTCTTGATCCGATGCCTGCAACATTCCAGCTAAGGATGGACAGATCGTAACCACTTTGCCTGCCTAGGTGTTTGACACTGGTGGTCTGCTTGTAATTAGGTTGTGGCGTTAATGTTGCGTCCTCACATGCAGCTCGCGATCTGTCAGTAGTAGGCTGTGTGGCCATAGATTGAAATGGGACAGTATTGAAAAATGTAATTCCAGGCCCCACTAATGTCGGAGATACTAATGTAATGCTAACACTAGGGGCTGGTGAGTCAAAGGGCCTGCTACAGACATTCTCCACCAATGGTGTGTTGATCGAGCTTCCAAGAGCATTGGTAACATTATGGGCCGATAAATTATCCAAAACGGCCCGATTATTCAGTGGCCCATCCAATACAACAGCAGTCAAGGTAGGTAGCTTAAGAGAACTGCAGGCACCACAATCCACAGCCATTGGTTTATCACTAGAGAGTCAATCGACCCCATCCAAGCCATTCAGGCAATTAAAACGATTAAAATGATTAAAATGGAAGTAGGGCCTGTCTTGCACCTGAAAGTTTGGACGTTGTGCATAATCCCTATATCTATGTCTATGTCTATGTTCCACCCTCACCCACTCATCTGATGTCGGAGTATGATGCATATGGGTTGGGGGGAAGAAAAAGGATACTGGCATGGTCTGGATAGTAGAATCCAATGACCTGTTTGTTCCTTTACAAATATGCCGCACAGTGCCCGGATCCTTAAAACTTGTCAGGATGCAGTCCCCTATTATAGATTTCCTAGTTTTACCTAGCCAGGAGACCCTTCTTACCATAATAATCTCATTATTAAAATGGGACGGTAGGGGTCGATTCCAATTCAGCCATTTAATGACCTTATGTTTTAGTGATTGGTAATCCTCGTTCTCCCCTAGTCTTAAGCGGGGGGCACCTGCTAAAACCACCGTTAGACTATTAGCCTCTGGTGGCAAGTCTGGTCTCCGTGGACTTGGGGCCAGCCGACCCGGAGATGGTAGAGAGATACCACCAGCTTCTAAGTTGCCGTCAATAATCCCCAAGTTGGAACTTTGAGAGGCGGGGTTTGATGTCTCTCTGGGCCTATTGGGTGCGTTGCAGCGCGGTACATGGTCTGAAACAGCCATTAATGGTTGTAGAGGAGGGGCAGTAGTCACTCTCTGGGGGGAGACTTTATTGTTACCCTTCGTACCTCCCTTTTTGGTAAGGTTTCCTGCGGGGGGATAGGGTCCCATATTATTTGATTGCTTGCTAATTATGATGTTCAAATTAGTAAAAGCTGTTTCCAATAAGGTGAGCCTACTCTCTACTTTTATCAGACTATCGCTAATGGGCTGTAAAAGAGAACGCAATAGCGATTCTAAGCTCCCTATAGCTGTATGAGGGTTAGATGTATCAGCCACTGGGGTGCTTAGAATAGGGGCTCTAGTTGAACTAGAGACCTTTGAGAGAAGAGCAGTGGGAGCGTTCTTATTATCCCTCCCAGGTTGGGGTACAAGCGTAAGTTTTTTACCGAAATCTAAATGCGTCGGTTTGATTTTCCCCCTGCCCCCTGTTAACTTTTTACTCCGTTTACTCGGTGGGGGCTTGTGCAGCTCTACCTCAACTCTTTGTTTAGGCTTGCATTTCTTGGCTGCGTGCGAGGGTGGGATTTGGGTGACCAGATTAACAAAAGTAGGACAAGTCCCAGAAGGGGTTGTATCTGGGGGTTTTCCAGAGGCCAGCTCAGGGGAAGTGGGAATGTCCCGCAATAAAAGAGGAAAATCCTCAGGGGTCAGAGATTTTAAGCTAGGTGGGGGCGTATCATCCTCTTGGGTAATAGGATACGGGATGATCTCTGGCAGGGGCGTATTCTTCAAGGAATCAATGGAGCGCCGCCGCTCAACCCTGCGTTTCTCCAGTGATTTTTCCTTACCTACATCATCTTTAGTAGGTTTAAAGTACTTGTCCAATGTCCCCGCGTTACAGCCCCCTTCCTTGGCAGTCAGTTTACAAAGTCCTGGAGACGACATCCTCCTGGACAAGTTATGTTTTGGACGAAAGGGATATGGCCCGGCCCGGCCTCCTTTGGCCCCTGACGGCCACAGACGGCCCGCCCTCTGCCCGGGCTCTGCCCGGCGCCGCCCGCGCGCGTCCCGCGTCGCGGAGGGAGCCGCCGATTTTTAAAGCGCCTCCGGGCGAGCAATCTCCTGGGAGGGGGCGTGGCAGTGGAGGCTCACGGGAGCTGTAGTCTCCCCCCACCGCGGCCCTCGATGTCGTCAGGGCAGCGGGGGAGACAAACAGCGTGGGTGCCCCGTCAAGAAGAATGCGCCATTCTGATTCAGGCAGGTGAGTGGCGTCCGTGCTGGTGCAAGGTCAGAGTTCCCCCGCTCCACCGAGGGAGCCGCCGATTTTTAAAGCGCCTCCGGGCGCGCAATCTCCTGGGAGGGGGCGTGGCAGTGGAGGCTCACGGGAGCTGTAGTCTCCCCCCACCGCGGCCCTCGATGTCGTCAGGGCAGCGGGGGAGACAAACAGCGTGGGTGCCCCGTCAAGAAGAATGCGCCGTTCTGATTCAGGCAGGTGAGTGGCGTCCGTGCTGGTGCAAGGTCAGAGTTCCCCCCATTTAAATCAGTTTTGTTCTTATCTACCTTGTGGTGTAAATCTAACTTATCTGGTGTTTCTAAATCTACTCTATCGCCTTTAATGTTTGCAACTTCTGTATGTGTGTTAGTACTATTTTGTTTGTCAGTAACCTTCAGATAGGGAATAGCTATTGCTAATATCACCCATATTATAAGGACTATTATTAAACTACATATACAGATCCTGCAACTCTTCTTTATACAGCTTTGTTTTGGTTTTCCGGCAACATTATTATCAGACATCTTTGCCAAGAAGATTATATCTTCTTTAATTCAGAACCTGGTAAGAGATAACACCTTAAGCGTCTTCTCCCTTTCAAGTCGGTCTTACTTCTTCCTCGATTTGCTCAACATTTAGCTCTTCATCACTTTCTTCATTCAAATCAAGGTTTTTAAAGTCTTCAAGAATGACATATGTCCATTCAGGTCCCTTAAACTTGTTATTCAATGTCTTCAATCTTTGACTCCTTCTCTTTGGTATTACTTTGGAAGGTCCCGATTGACTAGTTACTTCATTTACTTGATCATGTTCTTCATTGATTGTCTTAAGTCGATATCTCAGTCTCTTGATAATTCTTGGCCAATTATCACCTTTTCGATTTATCTTAAACTTCACTGCACTGCCAGGTTCTTCAAGACTCCTCTTATTTTCTTTAGACTTTGGCACAACTTGATCAGCTTCGTCTTCTGATTTCCTTTCTATCTTACCTTGTCCAGGGTTCATTATTTTGGCCTGTTCTGCCTGGATGGGTTCATTTACCTCAATCTGACCCTGTTCAGGATTAGTGATGTCTGGTTTTTCTTCTGTATCCTGAACTTGCGTTTCTATGCCTATCTGGTCCTGTTCAGGTCTTTTTACCTCTTTACCTTCTTCTGCCTGAACGATTTATCTAATTCCTGACTGTTCCTCCTCAGACTCTGGAACAGTGCTTTGGGTTTCTTCTGTTGAGTATATTGTTCTCTCCTTATCTGTTCCTGCTCAGGCTCCCTAACAATCGAATCCCTACTTTCCTGAGCAACTTCTTCTATACCAGTCTGGTCCTCACTCTTTTCCTGTCTAACTGTGTTTGACTTCTAGTTCTTATAAGTATTCCAGGTATGTCCACCACTGGGATCCAGTTGTCCTGATAAGTGCTCTGTTGATCTTGTGCAGCTGCTTCAGGATCTTCTATTGGAAGTTCTTCAGCTGCACAACCTTCAGCACCACCGATTTCTTCTTTTAATTGTATTTCTTCTTCAGGAGCTGGCACCCTTTTGGTATGGCTTGCATGAATCCAATTAGGCAATGCTGCACACTTTACAGCTGTTGAGGTAGTCAGAATAACTTGATGTGGTTTATCCCACCTTGGTGCTAGGCACGATTCTCGAGTGTGATTCTTCACAACTACCCAATCACCAGGATTCAAATCATGTGAGTGGCTCAGCTGTCTGTTGAAAGCGTCTTCCCCAACCTGATGAGAAATAGAACGCACTCTGTCAGCCAACTCTTTGCAATACTCCAAAACCAAGTCATCAGTTATATTCAACAGCTTGTGTCCTGGTACACATGCTTGTCTCATTGCTCTTCCCACGAGTATTTCATGGGGACTCAGTCTAGTGTTTCTGTCTGGAATACTTCTGAGTCCCAGCAGAACAAGAGGCAACGCATCATGCCATTCCAGTGGGGTGGATGCACACACCTTTCCAAGTCTTGACTTGATTGTGCCATTCAATTGTTCTACCACTCCAGAAGCCTCTGGACAGTAAGCACAGTGCAAGTTCTGTTTGACTTTGAATGCTTCACAGATTAGTTGAATTATTTCATTATTAAGATGAGACCCTCTATCTGATTTAATCATTACTGGAAAACAAAATCTGGGAATGAGTTCTCTCAATAAAAGTTCGGCCACTGTGAAGCTGTCATTTCTTCGGGTCGGGTATGCTTCCACCTACTTTGAAAATAAACAAACTATGACAAGCACATATTTCCGCCCTCGACAAGCAGGTAGTTTAATGAAATCTAATTGGAGTCTCACAAAAGGACCCTCTGCCTTTCCAATGTTTCCCATGCAGACCACAGTTTTCCTGCCAGAGTTCATTTGTTGACATATTAAACATCTCTGGCAAAAGCTCTCTGCTACATTCCTGAACTTCGCGTTAAATCAGTCTTGTCTGAAGAGTCGAATCATTGAATCCCTGCCCACGTGTGTGTCTCCCTGGTACATTCTAGCCATTGGCGCAAGCATACTGTCTGGCATGACTGGTCTGCCATCATAACAAACCCACACACCATCTTCTGCCCTTCTCTGACATCCTATTTTCGCCACTCTTCCTTTTCTCTTATGTCTACTGCATCCTGCAGACCTTTCACCTCCTCCCAGGTTCCTACTCCTGCAAGTAGCATAAGTTGGCAGCTGATTCCACAAGTTTCGATTCCCTTATTCAAGGCAATCTCATGCCTTGCACAATGTTGTGCAACCTGGTCAGCATATCTGTTACCGGCTGTCACATAGTCATTTCCTGATTGGTGAGCAGCACACTTGACCACGACTACCTCTTTTGGTAATTGAATTGCCTCCAGTAATTCTTTCACAAAAATTCAATTTTTAATAGGAGTCCCTGAAGAAGTCAGGAAATCCCTCTGCATCCACAGTTGGCCAAAATCATGCACAACCCCATAACCATATTGACTGTCAATGAATATAGTTACTCTCCAATTTTTCCCAATTTTGCATGCCTTAGCTAAGGCAATCAATTCAGCAATTTGTGCAGATTTGACTTCTGGTAAATAGGATACTTCGACTATTCCAGTTAATGTACATACAGCGTAAGCAGCACTTAATCCTCCTTCCTTGTGTCTCATGCATGAGCCATCTACAAACAGCTCATGTTCTGCATTTTTCAATGGTTCTTCTTGTATGTCGGGACGTGGTTTGGTACTAAGTTCAGTCATATCGTGACATTCATGCTTAACCCCATCCCTCACTTCTTCATGGTAAGGATCAGGAAGTAAGGTGGCTGGATTTAAAATGGTACACCTCACTATTGTCACGTTTTCAGCTCCCAATATTATTCTTTCATATTTTGTCAGCCTACTGGGAGTAAGATACTGTGTTCGGGTCCTGGTCAGTATAATCACCACTGCATGAGGAACATACACCTTGACAGGGTGTCCCATCACAATTGACTCACTTTGTTCTTAGCTTATGCAAGTTGCAGCCACAGCTTTCAGGCAACCTGGTAATGCACATGCCACAGGATCCAAGGTAGCAGAAAAATAGGCCACTGGCCTTCTCATTAATCCGTGTGTCTGTGTTAGGACTGAAAGCGCACAATTACCCCGCTCATAGCAGAATAATGCAAATTCTTTTGAATAGTCGGGCATGCCCAAAGCAGGTGCTTCACACACACATTCGCGCAATATCCTAAAGGATTCTATACTTTCATCATCCCATTCTATAGGATCCTTTTCTCTTTTCCTGGTCATTTGTATCAAAGGTTTCACTAGTAAAGCAAATCCTACAATCCACTGTCTACAATACCCTACAACTCCCAGAAACATTCTTACTTCTTTTTGGGTTCTAGGCAAGTGCATTTGTCTTATTATTCTGATTCTTTCACAGGTCACTCTTCTAATTCCTCTCTCTATTTGATGTCCCAGGTATTTAACTGAATTTTTACAAAACTGGAGTTTTTCAGGGGACACTTTATGTCCACCTTTTGCCAAATGACTTAACAATGCAATTGAATCAGTAACACAGTCCTCTCGCGTGTTTGACGCCACCAATAGGTCGTCAATATACTGCACCAGGACTGACTCTCTGGGCAATACAAGAGATTCAAGGTTTCTTTTGAGAATCTGATTAAAAATTGAAGGGCTTTCTGTGTACCCTTGAGGCACACGATTCCAAACATAAACATGCTCTTCAAATTTAAACGAAAATAAGCACTTGCTATCTGAATGCAGTGGAATGGAAAAGAATGCATGACATAAATCGATCACTGTGAACCATCCTGCTTTCCATGGTATCTGATAAAGAATCACAGCTGGATTAGGCAGTACTGGGCAGCACGGTACAACAATCTTGTTAATTTTCCTGAGGTCTTGAACCACCCTGTATTTTCCGTTAGGTTTCTTAATACCAATTATAGGTGAATTACACGGGCTACTCATTATTTCTTTCAGAATGCCTTGTTCGACCAATTGCTCTATTTCTGCTGAGACACCTGCTTTTACTTCTGGACTCATTTTGTATTGTCGGGTGTTCAGGTAAACAGCACCTTCTTTCACAGTCACTTTTACGGGATCTACATTTGCCTTTAATCCTATCTCTTTTCCAGTAAAATCCCATATTTCTGCATTTACAGTCAGTTTGACTTCTGCAGGTAATTCATTTTGTGTCATCATTGAATACAATTCATTTACTTCTGTTCCCTGTTTAGCTAACATGAACTTGTAAACTCCATCTTCATCTGGGGTTTGTATTGCAACACCATCCGGTGTGCAAAATATAGTGCAATTCATCTTGCACAACAGGTCTCTTACAAGCACGTTTACAGGGCTTGAATCGCAGACCACAAACTTATGCATTTCTTTAAATTTGCCAATTCGCATCTCCATGGGTTCTGTGATTGGGGTGCTAATCCTTTTGTTTGAAACACCTACAACTTCTATTTCTTCACCCGAGAGCGGCAGCTTAGGAATGTCTGCTGTTCTCACAGTAGACCTGGTAGCGCCAGTATCTAACAATATCATTTCCCTTTACTTTACCCTCTATGTAAGGCCCTGACTGATCTACCGGTAGGGATGCGCCAAGTACGCACTCCCCTTCCTCCCCCCTCGGGCACCGTCATTCTTGATCATAATCAATCAGCGGGTTCTGCAAAAGAAACTGAGATGTTACAAAATGTTTCTTACCACTTCCTTCTGGAAATCCGGCGTCCACACTGTACTTGGCTTGACTCACAAAATTTGATTTAGGGGCAGGTGGCAATTTACTCTGAAGATCTATACCCTGTTGCTGATGACTCATTAACACCTCATTCTGCGACAGTGGATTTAAATTTTGATTCGGGGCATTATTAACTTGTAGGCTTTACACTTGTTCTTCCAATGTCCTAACTTCCTGCACCCATGACAAGGAAATTTTTTCTTTGCCTCTTCCCGATTTAATCTTCCCCGTGGCTTTCCCCCATTATTATCATTTTGCCCTTTTGCTCTTCCCTGATTTTCTGATTGTTTACTTAATTGGAGCTCTTGCTGTTCGGCTAATTTTACTTGAGCCCACATTACTTTTTCTTCTAATGCTTTTCGTTTGCTATCAATTTCATCCCCACAATATTTTGCATATTTTAAAATTTCATCAATGGGCTTTGACTGCCAGCACAGCATGTGCTGCTTAATCCTATATATCCAATCTCAGCCCAGACACAAATTGGTACACAAAATGAGTCATGTCTTTATTTTCTAAACTTTCAAACCCACTATACTGTTTGAACACCTGTAAAAGACGTTCATAGTAGGCATATACAGACTCATCCTTTTCTTGAGTTGTTCTGTCCATCTTTACCCAATCAGTTTCTTTCGGGGGAATTTTACTTTTCAATAAGGTGATTACCTGATGATATTTTTTCATTACATCCTCTGACGGGGCACCTGTTCTTGCATCTCTTGGATATTTTTCACTAGGGCAATCTAAAGTAATTTTACATTCTGTCCACAAATCTGCAGGTACTACTATGTCAAACAAACCTTCCAAATCCTTTAATAAAACTTTCAATACTTTCACAAACCTCTCAACTTGTATGTACCATTCCACTGGTTTCTCTCTCAATTTTGGGAAATCATTCGTAGAAGACAAAATATCCTGTCTAGACACATACACTTACCCCCCTCCGGGTACTTCTCTCATCGGATACAACCTTTCAGCTTTTTCTGTTTCCCTTACGACATACTCAGATGTAGTTCGATTTATCTGTGCTTCTTCATTTTTCTTTGCCCATCTAACTTTCCATCTTTCAAGATCTCCCCACTTTTGCAACAGAAATAACAACTCTCTGATCTGCAACTTTCTTCCCGACACATTCATGTTTTCGAAATCCTTATCAGAAAATTCTGCTCTGTACGGTTTCTGCAATACCTTTGATTTCCCTATGTCAATTCCCATTTCTGATGACAAATTAGTCAGCTTTTCATGAAATGCCTTGGTGTTTCGTGTAATGCTTCTACAGATAAACAGTAATTCTTCTTCACTGTGTGTGTTTAGCCTGTCCATACCCACATTTCCAGCAACCATTTCTTCCAATTTTACTCTCAATTTAAATATATCTAATATTTTTGGCTTTTCTATTTCTTGAGACCATCTCTCTATATCTTCTGGTGTTACTATAGTGGCACTTCTTGTTCCTGATGATGTTTCTAATCTAACTTCCTTTGAACAACTGGGCAAATTCCTTTTCAGGGTTTCCATTATTGGCTCTCTTATAGGGAAATCCATCAATGATATTACTGATTCACATTCACTGGGTTGATCATCTATTATTACCTTTTCTTTTCTAGGTTCTATGCTTGGAGTAGGCATTACAGGAACTTTAGGACAATTTGATTTTTCTCCATATAATGGAACTACCAGACCTATAGTCACTGGTATGGTCAAGGCATCAGGATATATATTCATCTGAGTTATTTTCTGCATCAGTTCATCTTTATTCTTATTTATTGCTTCCCTTTCTTTTTCTTGAAGCACCCTGTCTGTGGTGTCATGTACTATTCGTGGAACCAAAGGTGTTCCTAACATCGGGGCACTAGGAGTTATTCTATTGAATCCTTCATGGTAAGGTGGAGGACTTTTCATCAATACAGCCTCTAAATACCCTTCTTCTGTTTCTCTGCTATCTATCATGTTTAAGTGCTTGGTCTTTTCTGTACATTTACTTCCCATCTGCTCTTCTGATGTTAATACAGGATATAAACCTTCTGCCACCATGGCCTGTCTCCATTGTTTCATTTGACTATCTCTAGTCTCTCGGGGAAATTTCGGGTAATATTTGCTTAAATGTCTGTTACTTCGGGGCCTGTCAGGTTCAAATGCTTCCATTTCCCATTCTTCTAGAGCCTCATATTGAGTCAATCTAGGTCAGGGTTCTAACTCATTCATTCGTGTTCTTAAATTGTACAGTATTCTTCCATTAAAAACTTCCGTACTCAGGAAATGCTAGTATTCCATCATCTTTTGTGTATTCTACCCAATTTTCTAACCAAACACAAGTATGATAGCCTCTTTCCACCATCATGTATGATGCAGGCATATTTGGTGAAGGAATGAGAATCCCCTCTCTACTCTTAATGGTTTTGTCCTTTTTGAAATAATTCTTAACCTTTTGCATGAAAGTAATTTTTCTCTTTTCTCCGTACATTGCGTGCTTGTGCTGGTTCAGTACTGCTCGTAAGCAAACCCTACAAATCATCTATCTGGTCGAGTCCCTGTTAAGGTTGGATCGTACATGCAAACTCCACTATCTATTATTATTCCCGGGATCCCTTATTTTGATGACCAATCAAATGCTTGCTTTAATTCTAAATATTCTCCAATACCAACGCGTTTTCGGTTCTGAGGACCAATCAACCTTTACTCTGCTGGCTCGCTCTGCCAATGCTTGCGCGGCTTTTCTGTGATGTCAGTATCACTCCTTACAACTGACCCCTCCTTTACAATTTTCGCATCCACAATACGCCCGCTGTTTCAAGATTGTATGACATAATTTCGAAAGACAAAAATTCGACCTACAAAAATAGCGCAACAAAAATATCGTGGTCAAGAATATCGACATCATATCTACAACATGGTAAGTACAAAAATATCGATAATTTAATATCGATGTCAAAAATATCGTAAATCAAAAATATCGGTTTTTTTTTTAGTTTAAAAATATATGTAAAATAAACCAAATAATACTTATAAATCAAAGAAACATAAATAAATATATTGTATAATATGTAAAATTTATAATACATATATATAATTAAATGAAACTTTAATTAAACATATATATAATATATAATATATACACTTACTTAATAATTACTTTTAATAATAATTTCTGTAACATATAAATTATTAAATATTTATTTAAATTACCAATACATCTATACACATAAAACAATAACATTAATAAATATTAAATAATTACATATAGCAAATAATAATCAATAATTTTAATTTGAATAATTTTTATTATTAATTATATATTACAATAGCTAAAATATTACAAAACATATTTAATATCAGACACAATAAAACTACTAGTCCAACTTCAACAAAAACAACAGTAAGGAAAATGTTGGATAGCGTAGGGGTAAAAATATCTATTCCAACTCCCGAGAGTGCAACAGTAGGGAAAACATTGGATAGCGTAGGGGTAAAAATTACTATTCCAACTCCAAAGAGTGCAACAGTAGGGAAAGCGTTGGATAGCGTAGGGGTAAAAATTACTATTCCAACTCCAGAGAGTGCAATAGTAGGGAAAGTGTTGGATAGCGTAATGGTAAAAATTACTATTCCCACTCCAGAGAGTGCAATAGTAGGGAAAGTGTTGGATAGCGTAAGGGTAAAAATTACTATTCCCACTCCAGACAGTGCAACAGTAGGGAAAACGTTGGATAGCGTAGGGGTACAAATAACTATTCCAACTCCAAAGAGTGCAACAGTAGGGAAAACGTTGGATAGCGTAGGGGTAAAAATTACTATTCCAACTCCAGAGAGTGCAATAGTAGGGAAAGTGTTGGATAGCGTAAGGGTAAAATTTACTATTCCCACTCCAGAGAGTGCAATAGTAGGGAAAGTGTTGGATAGCGTAAGGGTAAAATTTACTATTCCCACTCCAGAGAGTGCAACAGTATAGAAAACGTTGGATAGCGTAGGGGTAAAAATAACTATTCCAACTCCAAAGAGTGCAACAGTAGGGAAAACATTGGATAGCGTAGGGGTAAAAATTACTATTCCAACTCCAGAGAGTGCAATAGTAGGGAAAGTGTTGGATAGCGTAAGGGTAAAATTTACTATTCCCACTCCAGAGAATGCAATAGTAGGGAAAGTGTTGGATAGCGTAAGGGTAAAAAATACTATTCCAACTCCAGAGAGTGCAATAGTAGGGAAAGTGTTGGATAGCGTAAGGGTAAAATTCACTATTCCCACTCCAGACAGTGCAACAGTAGAGAAAAGGTTGGATAGCGTAGGGGTAAAAATTACTATTCCAACTCCAAAGAGTGCAACAGTAGGGAAAGCGCTGGATAGCGTAGGGGTAAAAATTACTATTCCAACTCCAGAGAGTGCAACAGTAGGGAAAGCGCTGGATAGCGTAGGGGTAAAAATTACTATTCCCACTCCAGATAGTAAAACAGTTGGGAAAGCACTAGATAGCATAGTGATTCTATTAACATTATAACCAATTCAATAATTTCTTATAAAAAAATTGCATGTTAACAATGTTTTACAAAAAAAAAATATTATTAAATACCAATTATGTAAAATAAATATTTAAATAAATAAATTTAAATTACATCCCACACTATTCCCCCTTTAACACACAACACACTACACATACAAAATACACAATAGATTTAAATATCAATTTATCTCTTATTTACAATTAATAATACATTCTTTATAATTAATATAGTTATTAATTCACTAATTAATACATATTAACTACGAAATTACAAATATTCACCTATTAATTATTAATTAACAATACATTAATTAGCAATAACAACAAATAAAATACAATAATCAATTATTTATATTTACTATATTTAACTAACTAATAACAATTAATTAATAATAATTACAAATAAATAAAATATATCATTATTTATTTTATTTTAATTACATCCAACCCTATTCCCCTATAAACCCACAACCCACTACATATAAAATTCACATAATTAATTTAATTATGAATTAATCACTTAATAAAATTAAATCACCAATTAATTACTAATTAACAATTAATTAATTAACTATTACAATAAAGAAATATTATTAATAAACTAATTATAATTTATATAATTAACCAAATAATAAATTAATTTTACAATTAATTAATTAAAAATTAATCTATTAATCAAATTAATTACCAATTATTAATTGATTACCAATTAATTAGTCATAAATACCAATGAAACAATACATATTAATTTATTAATTATAATTACATTACTTCCCACCCTATTCCCCTATAAACCCACAACCCACTACACATAAAAATTCACATAATTAATTTAATTATCAATTAATCACTTAATAAAGTTAAATCACCAATTAATTACTAATTAACAATTAATTAATTAACAATAACAAAAAATAAATATTAATAATAAACTAATTATAATGTATATAATTACCCAATTAATAAAATAATTGTACAATTAATAATTAATTAACAATTAATTAATCAATTAATTACCAATTATTAATTAATTACCAATTAATTAATCATAAATACCAATTAAACAATACATATTAATTAATGAATTATAATTAAATTACTTCCCACCCTATTCCCCTATAAACCCACAACCCGCTCTGATACTAAAACGCTAAATTAAATGTGAAATAATTATAAATCTCTAAACATTTATTTTTAAATGTATTAAAATACATTACAATAATCTTTAACATACAAATAAAATACATATTAAATGACATTACACTAAATAAATATCGATATTATTGACATCGAAATTTTTACTTACGATATTACTTACATCGATATTAATTACTTCGATATTATTAACTTCGATATTACTTACCTTGGGATCGATATTCTGTCCATCGATATTCTTGACTTCGATATTCTATACCTACGATATTAAAAACACGATATTATTGTAGGTCGAAATTTAAAATTCGATATTTTGGCTAAACACCCTGTTTCAACCAATCCCAGCGCGGCTCTCAGTGATGTCAGTGCAGCACCCGCAACTGACCCCTCCTTCACAAGGTAATGCGAAAACTTATTTTCTCACGAACCTTTCACACAATTTTTTGCTAATTAACAACATATAAACATTCGCTATTGTGTCAGACCCACTAATAGTAAGATTTATTTCACTGCGAGTAAAACCCTTCCGCTTACTCTTCACACACTACGAGTAAAACCTTTCCGCTTACTCTTCACACAAGCATCAGAGAACCTGCTACTCCTTCAGTATTACCCTTTCTAGGTGATATAATACCAAACTTTCACCAGCGAACTCCTCGCTATCAATTATTCTCACTAACACACAAGAAAGTTTCCCTAACTTAGTGCTTACAGTCCTGCGTAACTTTCAGCACTTTCTCGATCCAGATCAATAAACTCACTGCAGTGTGGCTTCCATTTTACCACCCACTATTCAATATTCCCGGGAATTTCCAGACAACGAAGAATAATACATAACAGGTTTTTAGTTAAAACATAAAACAATAATTCAAAATTGTAAACACAATCCTCACCTAACTAACTATACTAACCATGCCTCTGCTACCAAGTAAAACTGATGCAGCGGAGTTTAGCAGCTCTACACATGCATACACACAACACTCATTTGGGCACATATACATTCATACACACAATGAGCTGGCAAATATCCACTGATCATCAATTTTATTTTACCCTAGGAAACCTTTACACTAGTATTCGTACTATTCCTGTCTTCTGAGTAAATGAACATTCACTAAGATCTAGTAGTAGATTAGAATAGGGAGTAAAGACAGTAATGCATTTAATCTTTAATTTAAAGAACCAGAGACTCAGGGAAAGTTTTAAATGTTTATCTGAATTAATAATTTTTGTGAGTCAAACCAATATACACATGAATAAACCAGAAATCTCCATCAGGAAAAATAGTACAGTTAGCTTATAATCAGTTTGCATTAATAATTATTTGCAACGACAGCACCTGAGGAGAGAAAGGACAGAAAGCAAGTACGGAGCATTTACCCTACAATTATATTTACCTAGAATGGTGTGAGGACCTCGACATCAGAGTGTCAGTTTTTCGGGACAGGAAAGTGACCTCCTCAAATTTAACGCCAGCGTTACACCCCTCTCTGGTGCTACTCTGTCCGGTTCAGGCGCGTCCGGACCCTTCCCTGAATGTGCCTCCTCTGTTGTTTCCCTAGTGTCGGATTCTTCAGTCAGATTGCAGCAATATCGGGCAGCATCTCAGCAGGGCATCAGCATCTCAGCATCAAATCGGTGTCTAACTAACTAGAACTTACCTCTGTTATACCAAATTCAAGTGTATGATCCACCCCCAAATGTTTCAATTCCATGTTCACCCGCAATTTGATTGGGCCAAGTAGTGGGGAGAGGACATCACACCATACCAAGTGCAATATTTTTCTTAAGTCTATTGTCTAATTCCCCGCCCTTTAATTTTAATACCCACAAGCTTTATTCCCACAAGCGTTTCTTATTATGATTGATAATTTTAAGGTACAATATTGCTGGGCCTTCCTCTTGTAGGGTCAGGAGTTTACTTTCTCATGTCCTTGCTGGGCTTGAGTTTTGGCAGTCCGTCAAATGACTTCATTGACCTGAGAGCAGAGACGTAGGGCGCATGCGTGGTTGCCACAAAGGATGAGGACATCAGTCACCCTCCAAGGCCCAAAGGCAAACTATTAATAAAGTCAAAGAAGAACACGATTCACTGTATACCACTTACTTCTACTCTAACCCCATTTACTTAATAAATCTTTTGCATTAATAGCTTAGCAGAACTTGCATGGGTTAGTTTCAGCTCGGCATGCACATTAGTATGTTACTTTGAAGCGGCCATATTAGAAGCTATTGCGCAGCTATAAAGATTTCCCCCCAAGCGACAGAAGAACGTCACACCACGTGATGTGGAAGATACATGCGCAGAAGATTTGCCGCGTTTAAGCGGCCATTTTAATACGCTCTGGTTACTTATTAAGACAGCACATAGACAAGCTTCCCCTGGATATGGTTATATGAGATGTGGTGCAAAATTAGCACTCACGGACAGATTGGTTATAGTATTACAGGTTATTTGAGAGGATTGCATGCAAGCAAGTTTCTTTAAATGTGAAACCTTGTTCCATCACCGGCACGTGGTTGGAGACACACTGGTGACAAAAAGGTGAGCAACGAAGATTTTCTCCAGTGTCACTCTCTCACTCTTTCTCTCTCTCTCTGTCTCTCTTCCTCTCTCCTTTAATGGACGCATGACGCACAGTCTTATCTTGCTTTTTATGTAACAGACTCTGATTCACAAATTGACGTCCCCCCCCCCCCCCCCAAAACCACCAGAGCTGAACACGTGGAGAACCTGCGATGATGCGTGGCCATCCTGGCAATCAACACCCATTTTGAATTGTGAGCTCCATTGACCGCGTGTACTGAGGCTGAGGAGGTTCCTTCCGCACGTGGTCGACTCTCTTCGACACACGCCGGTGGCGGAAGGTGAGCAGAGAGGCTTGTTTTCACAGCAGCGGGCACTCACCTCCGGCCAGTGGGAGTGGATGGGGTGCAGCAGCCTGGATGTGCAGCGGCAGGCAGTCATCTCCGGATAGTCGGAGTGCATGGGGTGCAGCAGCCTGGGTGCGCAGCGACTGTTATACACCTCTGGGCAGTGCACGTGTATGGGCTACAGCAGACTGGGAACCATAATATCAAGAATGGCGATAACATTATCACCGCTTTAGCGGCAGGAAACTGCCGCTAAAGCGGCGATAGGTGGCTTGATAATATGCCCTTGAGAATTCCCATAGAAGCCCAGGTTCTGGTGTGAAGGACATCAAACCTGGGTGTCTATGGGAATTCACAAGAGCATATTATCAAGCCCCTTTGTCAAGAATTCCTGTCATACAAGGGAAACACGCCCTTATGTAAACAGGAGAGCTGTTACATAACTCAAGGGAAACACGCCCTTATGTAAACAGGAGAGCTGTTACATAACTCAAGGGAAACACGCCCTTATGTAAACAGGAGAGCTGTTACATAACTCAAGGGAAACACGCCCTTATGTAAACAGGAGAGCTGTTACATAACTCAAGGGAAACACGCCCTTATGTAAACAGGAGAGCTGTTACATAACTCAAGGAAAACACGCCCTATAAAGGGAGGAACCGGGAGGTACAAGGCTGTCGGATATTGTGTTTACACCGACGTACCTGCTTCGTGAAGAGCAGTGTTCCGGAGTGGTGCTCCAGTAAGGCAAGAACGGAGGTAGGTCGAGTCGTTACTCCCTGGGCCGTGTCTTGCCCCATCGTCACCTGTGAAGGACCCGGAAGCTCTACCGGTCAACCATTGAGCTTCGCTTTTTGACTCGGCTGAGTCCAAGCGCAGTGGCGCTTTTGCTGGTTGGAGTCGTAACTCCCAGCCCGACCAGAGACACAGGGACTGCCAGCTGTAACGCACACCAGGAGGTGTTTGCCGCGTTACAGACTCGGAAGTCCACAGGATCGATCGAGCGGCTGCTCTCGGTTCAGTCTTCTTGCTTGTGATTGGGGTATCGGTGACGCATCACCAGGAGGTGACTCCGCGTCCCGGTGCAGTCTGAGGAAGAGGTTGAGCGGCTGCTCCCTTCAGGTAGAGACCCCGGCTGGGTGTTTCCCTGACTCCTCGATTCTCCCCAACACTCTTCGTGCCCCTCACAGCCTACCGATTGACATTGTCGGCCATTTCATTTCTGCCCTCTGTTGGCATACGCCGGGATCGGCGTATATGCAGAGGACGGTTAGGACCATCCGTGCTGTGGGCTGGTAACGTACTTAGCCTGGAGGATTCCAGTGACTATAACTTTTGTTTGTTCTTTGTATTTTATTTGCCTTCATTAAAAGAACTAACCCTTCACAAGTGGTTGCGTCCTCATTGTCGTGTCTGTTAAACGATCCTGAGACGTTCAGGGCGTTACACCCTTATCGCCGCTTTTGCGGCAGTTTCCTGCCGATAAAGCGGCGATAATGTTATCGCCGTTCTTGATAATATGGCCCTAGGTGCGCAGCGGCTGTTAGACACCACTGGGCAGTGGAAGTGGATGGGATGCAGCAGCCTGGGTGCGCAGAGCCGAAACAGAGAATTACACGTGTGCAGTTGTATATAGTCTGCAATTACTATCTTTCAGATAACTAAACTTGAGGGTGCAGTATGTCCCGGCACGTGGTTGGAGACACACCGGTGACACAAAGGTGAGCTGCGAAGATTTTCTCCAGTGTCAACACTCCCTCTCCATCTCTTCCTTTCTCTCTCTCTCACACTTTCTCTCTTTGTCTGTATCTTCCTCTCTCTCACACGGTTTGTCTCTCTTTTCCTCTCTCTCACACTGTTTCTTTCTCTCTTCCTTGTATCTCACTCTTAACTCACTCTTTCTTTCTTTCGTTCCTAATATTTCTCTCTTCCTCTCTCTCATTTTTTCTCTCTCTCTCTTCCTCTCTCTCTCTCTTTCTCCCTCTCTCTTCCTTTCTGTCTCTTCCTCTCTCTCACACTGTTTCACTCTTTCTCTCTTCCTCTCTCTCACTCTTTCTCTCTCTCTCTCCTCTCTTTCTCTCTCTGTCTTCCTCTCTCTCTCTTTCTCTCTCTCTTCTCTCACACTGTTTCTCTCTTTCTCTCTTCCTTGTATCTCTCTCTTTCTGTCTCTCACACTTTCTCTATCTTCCTCTTTCTTTCTGTCTTCCTCTCTCTCTTTCTCTTTCGCTCTCTCTCTACCTCTCTCTTTCACTCTTTCTCTCTCTTCCTCTCTCTCATACTGTTTCTCTCTTTCTATCTTCCTTGTATCTCACTCTTCCTCTCTTTCTGTTTCCTTTGCAGGACGCATAACACACCATCTTATTTTTCTTTTTGTCTTGCAGACTGTGATTCACAAATTGTCGAGGGATGACACACCATGGCTGTACATAGTTTTATTTGTTGTTTTTTTCTATTAATAAAATATTTTACACACATGGTTTTATTTGTTGTTGTTTTGTTTTAATAAAATGTTTTATATGTAAATCCATACATGACTAAGATTCTTATTTGTCCAACCTCACAAGCATCTTTTTTATTAAAACTGCAACACCAGCCAATTTGTTAGGCTTCACATTTAAAAACGTTCCTGTCACATTTGTTTGTTGGGGGTGAGCGGGGATGGCGGACAAGCAGCTGCTGCTGGGGGATGTCGGAGTACTGTTGAGTGTCTGACCTGCATCATAGTTGCCTCCATTGAATCTCTTCTCAGAGACCTGCAAACCGGCGGCCTGTCTCGTAAAAGTGCGGCCCCGAGAAGTCGCACCGGAAGAGCTGCGAGCCCACCAGCGGTTCGTAGAGGGAGACTTGCGGGTCCAGGAAGGTTGTTGACGGTATGCTAGTGATGTGGGAAAAGGGTGCGTTACCTGCTGATGTGGGGAGAGGCAGCGTGAAAGGGGTATCTCTCACAAACAGAGCTCCGGTATGTTTTCAGAAATGCCTCGGACAGATGCCAGCTGACGGACCGAATAACGAAATGGCTTTTCAATGCTCATATAGTAAGACTTATGAACAGTTCATATCCAGGCTCGCAGAGGGACAACTGCGGCCCGTCCGCTCGACTCACAAAGGCAGAACTACGAGCCGTCCGCTTCCAAAGGAACAGCAGCGTAGTAGCTCGCAGAGGTTCAGGCACAGCAGCGTACTAGCTCGCAAAGGTAGACAGCTGCAAGCCGACAGACTGGCTTCTAAAGGCATACCTCCGAAGCGGTGATGTTGGGCACAGGGAGCGTGAATAGGTTATCTTCCCACTAGGGTCCTGGAGTGAAAGTTGTGCTGCCTGGTGCTCACCTGTTTCTACTTTATTGTTAATAAATCTTAAACCTTCACTGCATCCAAATCATCATTACACAGAGCTCCGCTATATTAAATTGCCCCAGATCCTTTCTTTTACATTTTCACTCTATGAGAGGCACAAGATGTCTGCTAACACTTCCTGGTTTCAAGTGTTAGCAGCCAATCAGAGGACACTTCCTGCTTTGAAGAGTTAGCAGCCAATCAGAGGCAAGTGCTCGTGCTCAGGAGTAAGGCACCAACCAAATATATGTATATTTTTTCCCTTTAATATCTCAAAAACTACTGAACGGATTTACACCATTTCAACAAAACCGCGCTTTTTGGACCAAGACCTTTCTCCCTGCCAAATTTGGCATAATTCCGTTCAGCAGTTTGACCTGTAGCCTTGACTAAAGTTTCCTATGGAAAATCCATTGAGAAAACACGTTTTCACCCCCCCCCCTTTTTTCTCAGCCACCCCCTTGACCAATCACCCCTAAACTTTTAAGATAGAAGCTGATCAAAAAAGAGAAACGTTTTGGAAAATTTCATACAGAATCGTCAAACGACGATAAAGTTATAAGCAGATGGAGAGCTCCAGGAGGGGGGCCGCGCAACCCCCCTCCCAACATGAGTGAAGCCCCGAGACTACGAGGGCCCCAGCGGGCACCCGCAGCCCCAGCGAGCCCCTGCTATTATTTTTTAAAAATGCCCCTGGGACCTACCCACCCGGGATCTCATTAAAATAAAACATGGGAACCCGCGACCCCAGCGCAAATTACGCCGATTTAAAAAAAAAAAAAATACATTTTTAGGGGACCCCCTGACCGGGCCTAGGGGGTCAGGGTGTTTCTACTCTGCCCCCTTCTCTTGTTTTCTACCTTTGTTTCTCTGTTTTCTAGCGACTCACTTCTGCCGAGCCACAAGATGGCTGCCAACACTTCCTGGTTTGGAGTGTTGGCAGCCAATCACAGTGAAGTTCGTGCACGGAACTTAGACTCCGCCCAGATATCTAAACTTTTATTTTTCTAATTTCTCAGCAACTACTGAACAGATTTACACCATTTAAAAGAATGTCGCTTTCTGACCCACGCACTACCTTTGTGCCAAATTTGGGGTAATTCCGTTCAGTAGTTTCAGCTGTAGCCTTGCACAAAGTTTCCTATGGGAAATTGATTTTTTCACTCTTATTTTTTGAATATCTCAAAAACTACTGAATGGATTTACACCATTTAAAAAA
Source organism: Triturus cristatus (assembly GCF_964204655.1). Lineage (NCBI taxonomy): Eukaryota > Metazoa > Chordata > Amphibia > Caudata > Salamandridae > Triturus > Triturus cristatus. The sequence goes on along the minus strand of NC_140584.1, from coordinate 319,626,210 downwards.
AAAAGATCACTTTCTGAACCAAGCTCTACCTTTCTGCCAAATTTGGGGTAATTCCGTTCAGCAGTTCGGGCTGTAGCTCGTCGCAAAACTTCCTACGGAAATTAACATGGGAAAAACACGTTTTGGGACCCCCATTTTTTCTCAGCCCCCGCTTTACGAATAAGCCCCAAACTTTCAAGATAGGAGCTGACCTAAAAAGTGCAACTTTTTGAAAATTTCATAAAGATTCGTTAAACTACGTCAAAGTTATTAGCAAATCAAAAAATGCTTTTCCTATGGAAACTAGGTTGTAACTATAACTACCTACTGGCGGCCGAAAGTAGGTAAAATATATATATATTTAAATTCACAGCTTATAGGGAATAGAACATAGTAAATTAAAGGTCCAGGAGACATATATACTGTCAAATGCGAAACTTGCATTTAATTGACAAAGTGTACATTTCTATGTAATTTTTCAGTTGAAAGAATCAAGGTATTTAGACCGTGATACATTATATGTATAGATTTCATGCAATTTATGAATTCAGTCTATTTTAAATCCATAGGCATATCAACTGAACAAGTACAGCAAATTAGTATTAACTATGATTTGTGGAGATATTAATACCGCTCTCTGAGATGTAACCAAATCAAGTACAATATTTTATAAATATTTTATTTGTATTTATGCAACCTTGAATAAGAACATCTGATTTGTATGGTTTTAATACTTATTTAAAGTGTTTGTTTACCTTCATTTGATATTAATTTAGGCACTGTCACTTTAAGCACTGGTTAAAGCATTATACAAAGAAAGCAAAAAAAGAGGAGAAAAAAGTGTATAAAAAACCACCCACCTGACAGAGCGTGTCATGTGATCAAGGCCCTTTACGGGCTGAAACGCGTCATGGCTGTAGAGGTCTCAGGGAAATAAAGAGTACATTTTGCTGCACTAATTTGTGCTCCATGCTTCGTTGTCTCGAGGAGGTCGTACTTGCTGACAAAGTACATGCTAATAAGGAAAGCCGGTTTTGGACTTCTCCGGCTTAACACGGACCCCCCCGCCACGTTGGGTGCCGCCATCAAAGGAGTCAGCGCTTGCTCCACAAGCTGTTTATCAAATCCGGAAGGATTATTTTGGTGACACCCCCCGACGGACGAAAACACACAGCAGGAATACATCCGGGAGCCACGAAGCTGTTACCAGGTAGGCGAGTACGGGTCAGATTGGCACGTAAGCTTTTCCGGTAATGTGCAGAAGGTGAAAAGGACTATACCGCTGCTTAAATTAGTTAAAGTCAGGTGCGGGGTCTGTGCGGTTGGTGCGAGTGCGGGGCTATCAACCACAAGCTCCTCACAGCCAGCATCAAACCAGCTAAAACACTCTACACATTTTCTGAAAAGACCATGACAGCCGACGCGCTCCGTGAATGGGAGGCGGCCAATATGTTTGATGACACCAGACGGCCAACAGTGGACTCAATGTCCCAGAATGCCCCTGCGGGGCTCCGCAACACTAGTTTAAAGGACAAATTCAAGTCACTGGAGAAGTTAATGAGGGCTGAACAAAAAAAGTGGTGGGAGGCTAAATCCCTCTAACGTTATGTTGACGTTGGAGGGGTACCTCGCGGTCTAAGAATTCTTTTAGCACCGAGCTATGAAGATCCTGATAGAGACATGATGAAGGAGTGGGCTGAGGCCAACTTGGACTCATCGCGCAGACTCCTGCTCCTCCTGGTCAAATATGCTGAAAAGGACAGAGTCAAGCTGTTGGAGCAAATTGAGATTCTCATTACAGAGATAGAAGGCATGGGCCAAAAAGAAGAAATTGCAAAATTAAAAGATGAAATGACGAAGAGGTTAAAGAGAGAAGAAGACACAATAAGGGAAAGGAAAGCTTATAAATTCCATAGAGATCGCAGCGAGTATGAAAGCGGACGAATCTTTACATTTGCTAAAAAATATGATTCCTTGAAAGTTTCCAAATATAAGGGAGGTCAGACTGACAAAAGAACACCTGCCACCAGATCCAATACTGATGGAGCATCTTGGAACTCAGAGCACAGTTCGGCACTCGAGAGCAAAACTGAAATTGAATCCCGCAATCAAACGCTATGACAAATTCCAGTATGACTTTCACTGGCAGATGAGGTTGATTTTTTAGTGGAAGAGCGCAGGCAGACCCTGTGCCCAAGACCACAACAAAGCAAAGCGCAAACAGAACATCCAAACGCCGGGAAAGAATGCGGGCAAGGAAAAGACACTACCAACAGCAAAACACATCAAAGGAAACAACAAAAGAGGAATAGGAGATGTTAGGAGAGCACAAATGCAATACAAACCCTACAGTCTTAAACCTCACAGAAGTAGTGCTCAACAAAGCAGAACAACAACTTCTCTCTTTGGGACTCTCTTTTTGCCCTGTAAGTTCCTTTAACTATGTCACCACGCGATTTGATATTTATAAAAGTATTAAAAAATTTAAATTAAAAAAATACTTTCAACAAGCAAATCTACAGCAAGAAAAATCAAGGAGTGAAATGACAGATATCCAAACTGTACACATTGATCAAGGGGACACTTAAAACAGTATCACTCAATCAGACAGGGGTTTACTTACTGATATGGAAGAATTATTGGAAGAAAACCAGATCTCCAGTCCTAAGATAACAACAAGTGACAGAGGCAATGACAGTGATATGCAAATGAAACCTAAAACTCCATTCAAACCTTGTTCTATATTCTACCCACTAATTATTAAAGATTCAATTGACAATTTTCACGACAATGTGGTAGTTGGATTAAAAGATTTAAACCATAGAATTCAAAATACTACAAAATCAAAAACCAAGAAGCAGGAAATCCAATTCCATGCTCTAATGGTTAAACTGAAAAAGAACCCAGACATTGTAGTGCGCAACGCTGATAAAGGCGGTAATGTTGTTTTATGGAAAAAGTGTGAGTACATTACAGAAGCAATGAAACAACGTAAAGATATTGACTGTTATCGGCGAAGTGATTATCCAACCTTGCACAAAGTAACAAATGATTTCAATATGAAACTAATTGGGTGGAAAAATAGGGTACTGTTAACAGTGGATGAATTTAAATTCATGAAGAATGATAAACCAGTAGTCCCCATTCTGTATTTTATCCCAAAGATCCACAAAAATGCACAACAACCGCCCGGAAGACCAATTATTTCGGCACGCAACAGTCTACTTGAAAATAATTCCAGATATGTGGATTATTTCCTACAGGAACATGTCCAGAGTTTAACATCCTACATTAGAGACACGAGTGACTTTCTAGTGAAACTATTGGAATACCCATGGCGACAAGACTATTTATTAATGACACTAGACGTGACATCCCTATATACGTCCATCAACCATAGGGATGGATTAAAAGCTCTTGAATTTTATCTGGCCAAAAGAGGACTGCAATATGCTCAACACAGTGCTATGATTTTAAATATGGTAGAATTTTGTTTGAACAACAACTACTTTCTGTTTCAAAACACCTTTTACAAACAGTTGCGAGGAGTAGCGATGGAGGCCAGCTTCTCCCCCAGCTATGCCTGTCTCCACATGGGCTGGTGGGAGGAGCTGGTCCTACTAGAGGAACATAACACCTACGTAGCCAAAAACATTAAGGCTTGGTGGAGATACATTGATGACCTTTTTGTAATATGGGATGGGTCAACCAGTGAGGAAGAAGAATTTATAAAAGGGCTAAACAATAATTCATTGAATTTACATTTTACAGCATCTATTAGCAACACAAGTGTTAACTTTTTAGATGTTGACGTTTTTGTTGAGGATGGCAAAATAGAAACCAAGCTACATAGGAAGCCGACGGCAGGAAATACTGTACTACTTGCAGGCAGTTCACACCCCAAGCATCTCATACACAGTATACCGTATGGCGAGAAGCTGAGGTTGAGACACATCTGTAGCTGTGATAGAGACCTCATTGTTGAGCAAGAAAACAGCAAAAGAAGGTTTCAGGAAAGGGGGTACACTACAAAGTGCTTAGATGCTGCAATCCTTAAAAGCAGGGCCAAAACTAGGGAATCCCTTCTCAACAAGAACTCAGACACTAACGATACAGTAACAGAAAATACAAATAAACAATAACAAGAAAAAGCGTTCAGGTTTATCTTTCAATTTAATAAACAAGAAAGAGAAATTAAAAAGTTGATTACTAAAAACTGGCCCCTGGTTCTAAGCGACCCTACTATCGGTCATCTGCTGCCAAAAAAAACAGCGATTACATACAGCAGGGCTATGTCTATGAAGGATATTTTGGTCCAGAATGACCCGTCTAGTCTCAATAAAAGTTCATGGCTAGCTCAAAAAAAGGGCTTCTTCAAATGTAAGGTGTGTAAAGCATGCAAACATGGCAGCAATTACACATCATACAAAACTCCTTTCAGTAATAAAGAAAATCCTATTACTAAGGCCCTCAATTGTAAATCTGACCATGTCGTCTATGTGCTGGAGCGCCCATGTGGGTTAAGCTACGTGGGTAGCACGATCCTACAAGGACAAAAGAGGGTACTCCAGCACATCAGAGCGATAAAGATCAGACATACCCAGTGGCCAGACACTTTAGTGAGGCACAGAATGCAGATCCCACTGGCCTGAGCTATTTCCTGATTGCTTCAGTCCCATTAAATAAGAGGGGAGGTGACAGGGAAAGAGCACTCAGGCTCATGGAAGCTAAATATATCATGAACCTAGATACTAAGCATCCAAAAGGTCTGAATGCCACTGAGGAACTCTACACGTGTCTATGAATGTCCCAGTTCTTAACATTCCAAAAATTTACTGAAAATTTACTGAAGATTAGTGTTACAAAATAACAATAAAAATATTGATATAGATAAATGCATTCTGTTTTACCTACTAGTTAATATATTATGCTAGCCGCCTCACCAACATATTACTCTATACACACATAGTTTTAACACATAGGGTGGGTCAACAGGTTTTTTACATAGGTATTTTACACAATTTTTTAAGCTGGGTTTTAGTAAGTTTAGGACGAATTTTAATAATTATATTGCACTTGCACTTTAAATTCACAACTTATAGGGAGTAGAACATAGTAAATTAAAGGTCCAGGAGACATATATACTGTCAAATGCGAAACTTGCATTTAATTGACAAAGTGTACATTTCAATGTAATTTTTCAGTTGACAGAATCAAGGTATTTAGAACGTGATGCATTATATGTCAAGATTTCATGCAATTTATTAATTCAGTCTATTTTAAATCCATAGGCATATCAACTGAACAAGTACAGCAAATTAGTATTAACTATAATTTGGTGATATATTAATACCGCTCTCTGAGATGTAACCAATTCAAGTATAATATTTTATAATTATTTTATAAATATTTTATAAATATTTTATTTGTATTTATGCAACCTTTAATAAGAACATCTGATTTGTATGGTTTTAATACTTATTTAACGTGTTCGTTTACCTTCATTTGATATTAATTTATGCACTGTCACTTTAAGCACTGGTTAAAGCATTATACAAAAAAAGCAAAAAAAGAGGAGAAAAAAAGTGTATAAAAAACCACCCACCTGACAGAGCGTGTCATGTGATCAAGGCCCGTAAAGGGCTGAAACGCGTCATTGCTGTAGAGGTCTCAGGGAAATAAAGAGTACATTTTGCTGCACTCATTTGTGGTCCGTGCTTCGTTGTCTCGAGGAGGTCGTACTTGCTGATGAAGTATATGCTAATATATATATATATAATTTTATGCTTAACATGTATGTAGGCTACTGCATAGTTTACATATAGGTTTTTTGATTATATGCCTATGGGTCTCTGTTCTATTTGATTTTATTGATCACAATGTGTAAATGTGATCATAACAATTGTATCGATAAGTGCTTCACTATTGAAATATTGGGGAAAAAATAAACCACAAATGAATAAATATAAATAAATTAAAAACAAGAAATTACCAAACATATTAATAAAAATAGATACATAAATACATTATTGATATGTACAATAACATAAAGATTATTTATTCATTTATTTACTTACCCAGTTTTGGCAACACTTGAAAACCTAAGTTTCTAAATACGTATTCATGCATGTACATATGGGACTTTATATAATACAATTTTGTATCGCTCTACTATTTTCCATATACATGTATACCTTTTCTATGTAGTTATGTATCTCTATATTTATTAATTTACTCCCACTGTAGATAAAAAGAATGATCAGCTCTCCCCAATTCACTAACCTATGTCTCATCGTATACCTCTTTCAATATATCCTCATATCCTCTACCTCCACTCTCTGCCTCATCCCAATCGTCATTTTACTACCATGATCTCCCAAATAAACCTTTCTAGTTTCTTCCCGCCTCTATTCCTCCTTCGACTCAACCAAAAACTCATTTTACTTCTATGACCTCCCAAATAGCCCTTTCTAGAGTCTTCCCTCCTCTATCCCTCCTTTATCTTATTCAATCCTACTAACAGTCTCACATGTCTACCACCCCAATGAACCATTTATATTTCACTACACAAATCCACCTTGGGGTCCGGAGTAGCGTGCTACTCGCCGAAAAGAGCCTCAATGCGTCGTCAGGGGTAGTAAGCCTATATAAATACAATTACAATTTCTCTCAGGTTCCTGAATATCATGTTCCACAAGACCTTTTTCACGCTCAGGTCTTCAACACTTCTGTGTGCTCCAATGTCTCCCGTTCACCAAGATGTGCCTGAAGCTCCTTTCTCTCTGTCATTCACTTGTCTCTCCTGACCCCTTTCAGGTGCTCAGAAACTCTTTACCGGGGACTTTGATCAATGAATCTCCTGCTCACCTTAGGCCTCCGAGGTCCCTGCTCTTCTCAGGCCATTAGAGCTCTTCCTCAATTTCACATCCTAAAAGTTCTTCCTGGTCACCCTGAGTTCCCCTGCAGGTTCTGCCCACTCTTAGATGATCAGAAAGCTCCCTGATAAACCTCAGGCTGACTGTACATATCTAAATGAGGAGATGTGGCCTAAGGACCAGAGCTGCCGACTTTGGAACTGGAGAACCAGGAATGTCAACTCAACATCCTGTGATTCTGGTCAAATCACAGAATGTAGCTGTGCCTACAAAAAAACCTGTGTGATGTAATCAGGTACTCACGTAAAGCACACCGATGCCTTTGGACCAACTTCGTGCTATATAAAAATGCAAAAAATGTCTTTCATGGATCCTCCTTTAACTTGTCACACAGACGCCTCTCTGCATTTGATGTCGTGGGGGTGAACACAGTTTTGTACTTGATGATTTTTATATTGTGAGAAGAGACATGATATGAATCGCCTTGACATGCTACAGGAAACCACTCCAATTGCAGACTTTCTTGTTCTATATATTATCTGTGCCCTTGCTCTCTCTTTTGTTCACTAACACATATGAACAGCGCTTCTCTCTTCTGTCTGCCATTTATCCTTCTCTGTCTGTCCTTTACTACTTTATTCTCACATTCTCACCCATTGCAACTATCCGATTGTCTATATTTTTTGTATGTCTATCCATCTATATCAACTTTTCATTCTCCGTCTACCTCACTCCTTCGTCCCCTCGATCTACATGACAATCGATCTAGTTTTCTTTCCCCCTTTATCACCTCCTGACTTTTCCCCCCTCTCTTTCATATGCTACCTCTTTTTCTGCCTCTTTCTCCACAATTAGTGCAACTAATTCTCACCATTTCCCTTACACCTGTCACACTTTCCCTCTCTCTGTCTTTTTTTTCTAAATCCATAAATTCCCGCAATCACTCTTTTGTCCCATGTGTAAACTCTATTTTGTTCTTTTCCTACCTCCTGCATCCTTACTCCCCACAATCTGCTTCAGTACTATTTTCTATCCCTCCATTCTTTAATTGTGTTTTCTTGTATCAGTCACAGCCATTTACATCTCCCCCGTGAACTCCTTTGTGTCCTGTTCTGTACCTAAAGTAATATATTTCTCTGCTTCCAGTGGCGTGCCTCGTGTATCGTGGGCCCAAATGCAAGGAAGAAGATTGGCCCCACAGTGTGTTTGAATTATAAAATATCCCAGCAATCAGGGTTTAGTGGCTCTTCGAGCACCTTGTCCCCTAGTGCCACTGCACCTGCTGCATCAGTGGAAGCTGTGGCCCTTTCTGTGTCCCTTTTATGTCCTTGATGCAGTAAGTAACTGCTTGCTTTAGCAAATCTCAACATTTGCATATGAGGACCATTCCCCATAGAAATTGAATGGACTCTGGTCCATGAGAGTGTTTTCAGTCCAGGGTGCTTCTAGGGGTGATTCGGGGAAGTGGAGGGGCCTTGCTCCGCCTCTGGCAGTGGACAGACTAGGGAGCCCTACTTAGCGTTGGATGGTAATGGAAAATCCATCCATTTCTGGAAGAAGTGTTGAAACAGAGGAAACGCTACTGGAGCATTTACTTTACGATACAATTCTTTTCTTGTATCCTGAAGGAAATTCTACTGGTGAATTATAACTCCAGATTTGACGCCATGGACTGCTGGACCATCAGAAAACTAAGGAGTGGGTTCAAGGCCCTAATCCCTCCTTTCCTTATTCTCACTGATCAGGAAACTTCTGACATCCTCTTCTCCATTTCTCCTTTGCATCGCCAACACTGTTCTCTCTTTGCCTCCCTTTGATATCTCATTTCTCTTCACTTTTGCTTCCCGCTCTTCACTCTCCTACTATACCAATCGTTCGTTCCATCCCCTCTCTACCGAATCTTTCCTCGTTTCATCTTCTACTTGCTCTCTTCCCTTTCTTTCTTCCTCTCTCACTCCCTCTGCTGATCCAGAATCCCTTTCTTCCCTCCTCTCTCTTCTCAACCACAATTGTTCTCTCTCTTTCCCTTACCCCCTAGTACGCCTCTCCACACCTCTCTCTCACCTTTCCACTGCTCTCGCCCCTAACCTTTTACACCAGGACGGTGGGTAAATAAGGTTTTTATAGCAACATTGTAAAAAAATATCAGTGCTTTACCGATTCTATTCATTTTTATCCTTAAGTGTAAAGTTATTGAAAATGTTTGGGGGTCTTAGTGTTTTTTCTGTTATTCCATTGCTCTTGAACCGTCCACAGCACCCTCCTCATTCATTAAGCAGGTGGAATTTCATTGAAATGAAATTCCCAATCTCAATCCGATAGGTCACTGAGTAGTTTTTAACACAAGATGGCCGACAGCAGGCAGCTGCAGCTTGTTTGTCTGATTGTGTGACCGGCCGCGTGGTACACAAGTTCACCCTGCCTTCCCAACCTAGGGGCAGATTTAGAAGCCCTGTACTCCACATTTGCGCCGCCGTTGCGTCACTTCTGTGACGCAGCGGCGGCATAAAGCCAGCGTCGTGCTGCGGGGTATTTACAATGTGACGCATCTAGGGAGATGGGTCACATTGTAAAGACCTGCGCCATATGAAACCTGCGTCAGGTTTCATGTGGGCATTTTGGCGCAGGGAGGGCGTTCCGGCGCAGGAACACCTTGGAAAAGTGGCTGAGTGAAATCTACAAGATTTCACTCAGTCACTTTTCCGACCCCCCTGCGTCAAAATCTTGCGCCTGCTTGAAGCAGGCGTAAGGCTTGACGCACCATGCGCCCGCGACACCACTCCAGCACTGCGCCAACCTTACTGCAGCAGATACGACACACATCTGCATTTCCTTGCGCCATGATGCACCGCATTGTAAATGCGGCGCATCCGTGGTGGCGCAAGGATTGAGATGTGTGTCGCAAGTTTCCTGGCGCATCCCTGCTGATTTGCAGGGATGCGCCAGGAAACGTAAATCTGCTCCCCAGGCTTGTTAATTGTGGTGCTCAAAAGCAGCAGAATCCGAAGGACGCGCAGTCACCTCCAGAGGCATTTTTTTGTCCCGGAGTTTTATATAGCGCAAACTTGACCCGAAGGTATTGGGTATCAGAACGCTTTACATAGCACCAGTTGCGTTACATAGGGACACATTCATTTTTGTCAGGCACGGGGAGATTAAGTGATTTGCCCAAAATCACAGAATGTTCAGCGTCATTGCAGAGAATTGAACTCAGTTCCCCAGATTCGAGGTCAAACGCCCAAGCCGTTAGGCCAACACCTTATTAAATTGGAGGTAGCCCACCACATGCTGTGCCTGTTGGGACCGGCCCATTGTCATTTTGAACGCGACAATCAACCGACTTAAGGCTTCCTCACACTAACACCTAAAGCTTCTGCAGCATGTTGGGTTCTGCACCAGCAGCAAATTCGGCCCAGGCATGTAGAGCGACTTTAACCACAACCAAATAAAAGCCCCACAGCTGGCCTCCACCACAGGTTTGTCGGGTAATGGCCAAATGCCCACCCTATGTATCCCACCCACATTGTAACCACAACTTTCTTTATCACCCTGTCCACTCAGGGCCAGATTTATGAAGATGTGATGCAGTGCAACACAGCAAGACAACTTTCTGAGCCACTTAACATGGAAAGGGCAGGAATACGCTTTATCTACTAAGATAAGGTGCATTCCTGCTGTTTCCCTGCGCCGTGCGCACACCTTCCTGCAAAAAAGCAGTCCTTGGAGGCTGTTTCCTCTTCTTATGTGTGCTACAGACTGCAGCACACACAGTGGAAAAAACAAAATAAAGTTATTTCTCCTAGTTGTTCCTCCCCTGGCAGTAAATCTGGGAATGCGCCAAAATCCGAGGGTAGATGCGTGGGAACATCCACACTCCACCTATAGAATGCCTTACCAGTGCAGAGTAACGCAAGGCAGCGACTTGTGCTGTGCTGCATTGTGTTACTCTAGATTTATTATGCCATGCAGAGTCACACAAGGTGGCTCTGCATGGCACAGTAGATCTCACTTAAGGCTTGCGTTGCTCTTGCGTCACCTTGCGTGATGCAAGGGCAACAATGTCCTTTCGTAAATCTGGCCCCCAGTATTTGAAACCCAGCATTCTACACTTTTCCGTCCTCTGCAACCAACCCAGGGACTCATTACCCTCCATCTCGTCATCGGTCTACTAAGGGACAAAGGGAGAGCAAGCAAGGTAGAGGAAGACGGCTAGCACTGTAGTAAAGCTTTATTTTCGGGCTTTATTTCAGAACTGGTGTGGCAATAGGAAGGTGTTTTACTTGCAGGGTGAGGGGCCTGGTACCATGGGAAATCAACATTTTGGGTCCTCCTCTCTTTTTTCTTGTCACCGGTTTGATAGATTGTTTGCTAAATTGACCCAAATAATTCTATGAAGGAGCTGAGGTGGATGACCTTTTTTATGGAAGGTTTTGTACAGATTGATCAAACAGTGTCAAAGGTATTATGAAAACAAAGAACACTCTTTCTATGGAAATTCGGGCCTACATATACCAACACAGTGCTGACCGCCACAATGATATACGAGCCACGAGTCAGAGTTATCATCATATGAAAAGCATTTTTTGATTTGCCAATAACTTTGATGTCTTTTGACGTATTTTCATCTTGAAAAGTTTTGGATGATCTTTCAAGTGGGGGCCAATAAAAAGGGGGGTCTCAAACTACTTTTTTCCACATGCTTTTTTTCATAGGAAATAATAAACAAGGATACAGAGAAAATGACTGAACAGATTTACACTAGACTTGGTAGAAAGTTAGATATTTATCCATAAAGGGTGCTTTCTGGTACTTGGTGTGAATCTGTTCATTCATTTTTTAGAAACTTTGGTTAAAAATGTATAGATCTATCGACAGTTGATCCCGCAAGATCGCACATTTAAAAATGTGAGCGTTCAGATTGACCAATAGGGTTTTTTTCCCATCGGGTGGCTTCCTCCTGTGGGACTCAAAGTCCAATGGGACAAGCGATCTGATTGGCTGTCTGCAACATGAAAGTTAATTACGCAAAAACAAATTATTAATTACTCGTTTTTGGTTAATTGTGGGATTGGTGTTAATTATGTAAATTATGTAATACTGATTTGTTTGATTTATATTTTAGGTGTGGGTTGCTATATTTGTAGGGGTATACGATGGGAAGTTAGTTAAGTAATAGTTAATTAACAATTTATTATTATTTTATTTATAATTATTTAATTAATTATTATTTATGTACATTATGTAATAGTTATATACTTTTGTTATGTTTTAGGTGTGGGCTGTTGGGTTATGGCGGGGGAAATAAATTAATTAACAATTAATTATTGTTAAGTCATTATTTAATTGATATCAATTATGTAAATTGTGCTATACTTATTTGAGTTACATTTTAGTTGTGGGATGCTGGGCTTGTAGGGGTATAGCGTGGGAAGGTAATTAATAAATAAATTATTAATTAATTATTATTTGTTAATTATCAAGTATTTACATTGTGCTATACCTATTTATTTGAGTTACATTTTAAGTGTTCGGATGTTGGGTTTGTAGGGCTCCCGGGTGATAAGTGAAATTAATAACAATTAATTTTTAATTAATTATTTAATGTATTTTAAATATGTAATTAATGGAATAGTTATTTTTTTTAGTTATATTGTAGGTGCTGACTGCTCGGTTTGTAGGGATACTGGGTGGTAAGTTAATTAATTAATAATTTAATAACAATTATTTATTATTTGATACACTTGTTTTTAACTAATTCTATAAATTGATTGTTTTTAGTTTCTTAAATACATATATGTGATTTTTTTGTTAATTGAAGTTTTTTTTATAAAGAGTGTATTATTTTTTCTACATTTATGGGATTACAAACATATATGATGTGTTTGAAGTGAAGTATTTTTCCTACTCTTCCTTAGACTGCAGTAGGAGTTATAAAATTACTGTCTTTGCTTATACAACATTTTTCCTACTGTTGCGTTGCTTGGAGTGGGAATAGTACATTTAACCCCTCTGAAATACAACACTTTCCCTACTGTTACAGAGAATGGAGTGGGAATAGTACATTTAACTCCTCCAAAATCTAACACAGTCACTACTGTTGCATTGACTGGACTTTTCCTATCTTTGTATTGTTTGGAGTGGGAATAGTAAATTTAACACCTCCAAAGTCCAACATTTCCCTGCTGCTGCTGTGGAGACTTGTGTGGGAATAGTAAATTTGACCCTTCCTGAATCCAATGCTTTTCACACTGTTATTTAGACTGGAGTGGAAATAGTACATTTCAGCCCTCTAAAGTCTAATGCTTTCCCTACTATGGCGCTGACTGGAGTAGGAATAGTAGATGTAACTCCTCCAAAGTCCAACAGTTAACCTATTATTGTGGTTACTGGAGTAGGAAAGGTAAATCTAACCACTAAATGTCAAGACTTTCCCTACTGTTGCATCAGCTAGAGTGGGAGTAGTATATTTAATATTCTTGGACTGCAATAGTTTTTATGATATTCATTAAATAAATGTTATAGCTTTAATTGTTTATTTGTATATTTTATATTATTTGTTTTTATTTGTAAATGTATGCTATTGTTTATAGTTTTTCTATATGTGTTTTGGGATTTTTAATATTTTATTTATTGTCAATCTGAATTGTAAAATAATTTCTTATTCAATTGTTCATAATTTCATGTGTATGTGTATTTATGTATGTATATATATATTCACAGAAAAAACCATAGGTTTCAGGCACGTTATAGTTAGGAATTAGCATTTAAAAAAACTCAGAAATTCACTGAAAAAAACATAGGTTTCAGGGATGTTATAGTTAGCTGGACTTTTCACTTGTACAAAACCATTGAAATTTCCCCGTTATAGTTAGTTCAGCTAACTATAACTCGCGCGCCCGCAATGCACTGCTGATGACGTCACATATTACATCACTCATGACATGGTCAGTGACATCACTCATGACATCACTGATGACATCTCAAATGACATCACTGATGATATCACTGATGACATCATCCAGTGAATGTGTGTTTTTCTGAAAATTAAATATGTTTTATATATGTATATCTCAAGGTCGATGGAAAATAAATGGGTATATAAGTGTCTAAATGGATGATTTGTTTTTGAAAAATTGATTGTGTAACTGACTGATTAAGTGTATCATAGTGAATACATGGCTTAGTGAGTAATGTTTAAATATGTAAATATCTGTATCAGTCTCTCACTTTGTGTATAAGTGGCTGCATGTGTTGGTGAGTAGCTACATGGGTGTCTATATAGGTTATTAGTTGTTTTTTTGAGTATCAGTCTCAGTGTCTGCATGGTTCGGTGGGGGGTATTACGTAGTGCATAATTGCATGAATGAGTGACTCACTGTTTGTATGTGTTGAAGACAGCATGTGTGCAGGACTGTATGGGTGGATGAGTGTGTGTATGGGTGTATTAGTGAGTGAATGACTGTCTCAATAGTGTCTTTATGAGTAACTACATATGTTTTAAACTAGTATATGTGACTATTGGTGTATATAAGTGAGTATATGTGAGAGTGAGAGATTGAAAGAGTTCCTGTATGAATAAGTATGTGTTTCTATAAGTGATTGTTTAAAAGACTAATTATGTGTAAGTTTCCGTAGAAGTAAGTGTGGTGGTGTGTGTATAACTGTATATGCAAGTAAATGTATGTTTGATTCTTTATTAGCATGAGTGACTATGTGTGTGAGTAACTCTATGGATGAGTGGCATTGTGTAACAGGATGTATAGGTGTATGAGTACATATGATGAGTGAGTACATGTATGAGTGACTGTATAGGACTGTTGGTGAATGAGTGGATGTGTATGTGGATCTTAGAATTACTGAAGAGGTTGTTGTAACTGGTATTGGTATGTCCTTTGTTTTGAAAATTGTAGTCTCTATTTTTGAATGTGTGTATCAAAGGTTATATTAGGGTGAGAGGAGGTCTGCCACTCTATCACAAGGATGATGTCATCAGTGATGTCATCAGTGATGTCATTTGAGATGTCATCAGTGATGTCATGAGTGATGTCACTGACCATGTCATGAGTGATGTAATATGTGACGTCATCAGCAGTGCATTGCGGGCGCGCGAGTTATAGTTAGCTGAACTAACTATAACGGGGGAATTTCAATGGTTTTGTACAAGTGAAAAGTCCAGCTAACTATAACATCCCTAAAACCTATGTTTTTTTCAGTGAATTTCTGAGTTTTTTTAAATGCTAATTCCTAACTATAACGTGCCTGAAACCTATCGTTTTTTCTGTGAATTTCAAAGGTTTTTTAAATGCTAATTTCTAACTATGCCTAAAGAGATAGGACATGTGAAGAAAGAAGAAAAGATGCACAGAAAGAAAAAAAAGAAGTGCAGAAAGAAGCAACAGAAGTCCTTAAAGACGAAGAAAAGTGCAGGAAGAAGGATAACGTGCAGAAAGAACAAAAAGAAGAGCAGAAAGAAGCCTTGTTGCAAAATCATCCTGTACCCTCAACTTTTTCAGACGGATACTGGTGGTAACTGAGTCTGACTAACCAGTCCTAGAGCCAGTGCTATGTTAAAAGACACTTAGAATACAGTGAAAACACCTACATACACTAGGGAACATTATGCGTTGGGGTCCCCCTGTGATTAGCATGACCTCCTCTGTAAGCCCCTAGTATATAATAGGGCAGGGGGATTAAAACTACCTCTTAAAACAGGCCACAAGGCATTTTTGCACACGTTAACTCAGGCCCCGTCCCCTCCCTTCACCACTGTGTAAACACGCCCTGTGTCCGTTTTTAGTTGGGAGATTAAGTTCATTTGAATCCTGAGGGTCCCTAGGGTCCAACTAGCCCACTAGGTACCTCCAGTAAGTGCCACAGAGCTGTGTTGCAGAGAGGTGTAAAAAGTGGCACGGCCTGGACCACCTCTCTGCAATGCAGCTCAGTGGCGCTTACTGGAAGCACTTGATGGGCTAGTTAGCCCCCAGGGGCCCTCAGTATTGAAGGGAAATTATATCCCCAATTTAAAACGTGCCATAGTGCGTGTTTGCACACGTCACCTCAGGCCCCGTCCCCTCCCTTCACCACTGTGTAAACGCGAACTGTGGCTGTTCTAAGTTGAGAGATTAAGTCCCCTTGAATCCTAAGGGTCCCTAGGGTCACTAGACCACTAGGTACCTCCAGTAAGCGCCACAGAGCTGCGTTGCAGAGAGGTGTAAAAAGGGGCTTGGCCTCAGAACACCTGTCTGCAGCGGAGCTCCCTGGCGCATACTGGAGATGCCTGTTGGGCTAGTTGGCCCTCAGGGACCCTCAGTATTGAAGAGGAATTAATTCCTCAACTTACAACTCACCAGGGGGCGCGTTTGCAGAGTGCTGCAAGGAGGGGGCGTCGCCTCCGGCACGATGCCAGTCTTTTATTTATTTTAATTTTTTAAGAAGGGGGGCTGTGTGGTTCCCCTTCTTATTCTAATTTATTGGCCCTGATGACCCCATCCCCCAGGGCCTGTCTCCTAATTATATTTTTTTGACCCCAATCCCCAGGGCCGGCCACTGTTTTTTATTATTTTTAAAACATATATATTTATAGACACACCTAGGACATGCTGGACAAACCGTACGTACCTATCACCATGACGATTTGCGTGATATTCATTAAAAGGCGACTATACATACAATGAATCCACTTGGAATGTATTTACACCACTAGTGAAGCTCTGACATGTCTGATGCCCTACCGTGCCTAATCCCGGTAGACACCCTTGTCGTTTATTTATACAAACATGGGTAGCTATTGACGGGCACATTTAATACACATGCACACCAAGCCATTCAAAGGGGATTCGACAAAAATTCGACCAAAACTATGCAAGAAACCCCCCTCACGATTAATTAAACACACATCCACTGCCGGATGTGTAATACTTTTTATTTTACTCTCTGGAAAGGGGACGTACATCACTTGAGAGTCACAGCGCGCTCCTGGCAGAGCCCAATGCTGTGTTACACCCACCATTGCCTGCTGAGTGCCACACACCTCTGTGTTGTATTCCACTAGCTAGTGCATATGCTATGACACTCTCTAGCCCATGTGCACTGTAACACCACCCCGTGAATATGTCATGCCACACTTGTCTTCGCACGGGTTATATTGCCCCATCTAACGTGCCTTCCTCGATGCCTATGTTATAACGCACAGTGCTATGCCATACATATTACAATCTGGGATCCATATCTTTGTCACAGTGCATATGCAACGTTACACTCCCCAGCACATATTTTATATTACAACTTTAGAGACTAGTTAGGTTACACAACACTGCCCTGTGCATATTACACTCCAAGGCGCATATCGCATAGCACGCGCTATTGCCTGTGCTATCTCGCGCTCTCCAATGAATCTGTCATTGCGCACAATGTATTGCATATTATATATCACGCCCGGTTCATCTTATATCACACTTTTTGGTGCATAGTTTATACCATACACTATATCTAGTTTTCATTTTCAATGGTGCTCTCAGGACTATGTTCTCTATAACACTGTGTTCACCTACCCTTTTCACGGGCATTACATTTTGCGATAGGGGGTGGAGGGTCAGGGAGTGTTTCTGCCAAGTGAGCCCGGAGTCACAGTCACAAACGTCCTCTTCTTCCTGAATAAAAGTGAGATTATGCTGCATACTTGTTCATATTTTAAGTAGTTCGCACAGACACACGTTTTAAAACAATAAAGTTCCTAATACCCGCCTTCTCTGAACAGTTAGCTTGCTGCCCCATCCCCCTCCTCCCTATCCTCTGTTATGTGAATCCATGGACTAGCCTCCTCCCTCCTGCCATGCATGGTCTGATGTGCTGCCACTGCCCTCAATTTAGTATGATGTACCAGTCCACTCCTCCTGCCCTCCATTGCCCAATTCTATGTCCCATCATTGACCTCCTGCTTAAACTCTTTGCTTAGCTTGCTGCCCCTATTCTCCTTCCCCCTGCCCTCCGATGTCTTTATGCATGCCCCTGCTCCATCCTTTTTGCCCACCATGTTCCATGGACCTGCCACTCCTATCTACTCTGAGTGTTCTGTTGAGCTGCCACTCCCCTCCCACCTACCTAGCATTGTCAGATGACTGTAACCTGTCCCTGCCACCTCCACCCTGCCGGTCCACATGCCATGCCCCTATCCTCTTCCTCCTGTCCACATGGTCCATTGTACTGCCACACCCTTCTGCCCTCCCTGGTCTGTTGTGCTGCAACTGCTCCTCCTGCCTGCCCCGTGCGGTCTGTTGTGAGGCCCCTTCCCCTGAACTTTCTTGTCTGTGCACAGGTCCTGACCCTCCCTTCTATCCTCCATCGTCCTTTGTGCATGCCCCTGCACCCTCCTTCTTGCCCATCATAGCCATTGTGCTGCCACTAACCCTCCCACTTGCCATGCATGGTCTTCTGTGCTGCCATGGCCAATCCCACCTTCCCTGTGTGGTCAGTTAGCTGCCCCTGACCCCCTCCCACCTTCCCTCCATGGTCTGTGTGTATGCCATCACAGTCTCACTGTTGCTCTTCATGGTGTGTCTTGCTTCTAGTGCCCATCCTGCCTGACCTCCATGGCTATCTTGCTGCTCCTGCCCTGCCCCCAGCCCTCTGTTTACATGTGCAGACCCCTACTCCCTCCCTCCTGGCTTGTCTGTTCCATTGTAATGCCCCTGATCAGTCCTTCCTGCCCTTTATGGTCTGTTATGCTGCAGCTTTCTCTCCTGTCTGTCCATTATGGTCAGCTAGCTACCATTGCCTCTTGCCCCTCTGTTGTCCATGTGCATGGTCCTGTCCCCTCCCTCTTGCTTTCTATGGATTGTTGTGCTGCACTCCCGTCCCGCATGCCCTGTGTGGTGTATTGTGCTGCTGCAAACCCTGATGCCTGCCCTGCAGGGTCAGTTTGGTGCACCTCTCCATGTCCCTCCTGTCCTCTGTTATCCAAGTCCATGTCCCTACCCCATTTCCTTCCATGATCCAATGTACCATACTTGCGAACATTTTGAACTTGGTAAGAGGGAGATTTTGAAAAAAAACTGGGGTATTGATTTTCCCCTTTGAGTTACATTGAAAAAGAGGAGATTGTAGACAGGAGACAGATCAAATAAAGCCCATTTGAGCTTAAAAACATTGGACGTTTCCTGGCTGAATCGGGTCTGTTGGCATGTATGGTTGTACTACCATTGCCTCTTCCTTCTGCCCACAATGGTCTATTACATTGCCACAGCCTCTCTTGCAAGTCCTGTATTGTTGGTTTGTTGCCCCTGCCCCCCTTTCCACTGCCCTCCATAGTCTGTTGTGCTGCCACGGCCCTTCCTGCCTCCTCAGTGTGTTTAAATTGTTGCCTTTGCACCCTCCTACCTGCCTTCAATTTTCAGAGTCCGTGCCCCTGGCCTCTGCCTCTCAACAGTATCCTAATGAACAACTAAATTGCTAACATTCTATATTTATTACAAAAGTGTGGAACGCCAGACGTCATCTTGATGTAATCAAAACTGTAATACCTAGAGCATTTCCTTTAGAAATGACATATATGAGAGGGTCTTATTGGCATCAAAATTATGGTTAGTGCTCTAAAAGACTAAAATAAGGACATATTTTCTGAGTTTTCAGATAGCGACAAAGCACTTTTAAATTATTTGTTATCTTTATGTTTTTTTATCCAGTTGACCACTTGATTAAATGTTGCACTTTGGGGAGAGGATGTGGTGTTACTTCCAGAACTGCAGACTTTGCAACTGGGGACCAGGTTGGAGTTTCTGCTTCAGCTCGACATTCTGTGATTCTGGTCAAATCACTTAGTCTCCCCATGTCTACAACCAAAATGAATTTGTTCTTGTGTGATGTAACCAATGCTCATGTAAAGCACTCCAATACCTGACACGTCTGCACTATATAACACTGCAAAAACACAAAATAATACGTGTTTTGCACACTTCTGTCATTGGGCTATATTTGGGCTACATCTGGGTGATTTTGGGCTACATTTGGGCTCTTTTGTCTCCGGTGGCCATTTTGGGAGATTTATTTGTTATGAAGTTTCCTAATTTCCTCGTGTACTGCAGTCTCCTCAGTAGGAAATGCTTTCAGTTTTTTACTTTGATTCCATCATGAAGGTATTCAGATATGTCACACATTTGCCATAAATTCTGAATGTTAGCACTCTAGTTGCTCATTAGATCACTGTAGTAAAACTACTGTTCACCATGGAAGTCTGCTTAAAAGTGCATGTTTCAGTCTGCATGTCAGAATTTTTTAATGAAATAGAAGAGGATTTGAGAAGTCACTCAAAATGTGCCCTCATTTTCTTTCTTCAGTATTAATCATAATTTCTATTGCAAAATGAATCCCCTCATTGTGTTCCTTTTTAAATTAAATGTTTTATGTGTTACCAGTATATTCCAATCAAGATGGCTTCAGGTGTGCCATACTTTTGTCATAATGAAGACAGTAAGCGCTCTAGTTGTTTTTAAGAACACACTGGGACATTCTGTCATTGGGCTATACTTGGGCTACATCTGGGTGATATTTGGGCTCTTTTGTCTCTGGTGGCCATCTTGGGAGACTTATTTGTTATGAAGTTTCCTAATTTCCTCATTTACTGCAGTCTCCTCAGTAGGAAATACTTTCAGTTTATTACTTTGATTCCATCAAGAAGGGATTCAGATGTGTCACACATTTGCCATAAATTCAGAATGTTAGCACTCTTTTTGCTCATTAGATCACTGTAGTAAAGCTACTGCTCACCAGGGAAAACTGCTGCTGGTATTGAAAGTG
Source organism: Triturus cristatus (assembly GCF_964204655.1). Classification (NCBI taxonomy): domain Eukaryota; kingdom Metazoa; phylum Chordata; class Amphibia; order Caudata; family Salamandridae; genus Triturus; species Triturus cristatus. Next base: position 319,605,565 of record NC_140584.1, on the reverse strand, counting down.
CATGTTTTAGTCTGCATGTCAGAATTTTTTAATGAAATAGAAGAGGATTTAAGAAGTCACTCAAAATGTGCCCTAATTGTTCTTTCTGCAGCACTAATCATAATTTTTATGGAAAAATGAACCCCCTCATTTTGTTCCTTTTTAAATTAAATGTTTTAAGAGTTACCACTTTACTCCAAGCAAGATGGCTTCAGGTGTGCCATACGTTTATCATAAGTAGGACTGTTAGCGCTCTAGTTGTTCTTTGGAACACTCTGGGAAGCTGCAGTAGAACACTAAGGAATCAACTGACAGTCTCTGCCCTTGTTGGATGTACATGTTTTACTGAGAATGTCAGACTTCATTCTCAAATGACTGAGAAAGATAATGTGAATTTACAGAAAATATGCTCTCAGTTTAGCTTATAGATCACCTTCCAAACCTCTGTGGGAAAAGCATGAGAAAATATTTTTCTCTCAATCATGATATCCCAGCAGAAGGCTTTTTCACATGGTGAAATCACCTTAGAACATACCACAATTCCTAAAATGAGTATGGTACCATCAACAAATGATTTATAATGTAACTAAAGTCTTAAAACCTTCTATTAACTGCAATGCTTTTTAATGAGGTGCTATCATGTATATTGGTCCCAAGATGGCTGCCAACACTTCTTGGATGAAGTGCTGACAGCCAATCAGATCTCAGGATGAGATGTGTGGTTAGGCTCCGCCCACATATATATATGATTTTACTTTTGATTTTCTCAGGAACTACTGAACAGATTGACACCAGACCTGCAAAAGGCACTTCCCTGACCTGAGGACTACCTCTCTGCCAAATTTCAAGTAATTCTGTTCAGCCGTTCGGGCTGTACCTTGGACTAAAGGGCCCTATGGAAAAATGCATGGGGAAAACGCGTTTTCGGACCCCCCTTTTTTCTCGGCCCCCGCTTGACGAATCACCCCGAGACTTTCAGGGTAGGAGCGGAGCGCCCCACCTATTTTGAAAATTTTGCGAGGATTCGTCAACCGGCGCCAAAGTTATTCCAAATAGAATGTTGCGGATTTCCCATGGAAACACGGTCCTAACTATAACTATCTACTGGCGACCGCCAGTAGAATATATATATATATATATATATATATATATATATATATATATATATATATATATATATATATATATATATATTCACTTAAAAAACCATTGGTTTCACACATGTTATAGTTAGGAGGATATTTCACTCGTAAAAAACCAATGAAATTCCACCGTTATAGTTAGTTCAGATAACTATAACTCGCGCGCCCGCAATCCTCTGCTCATGACGTCACATATTACATCACTCATGACATGGTCAGTGGCATCACTCTTGACATCACTGATGACATCATCCTTGTGATAGAGAGGCGGTTGCGCGAGTTATAGTTATCTGAACTAACTATAACGGTGGAATTTCATTGGTTTTTTTACGAGTGAAATATCCTCCTAACTATAACATGTGTGAAACCTATGGTTTTTTAAGTGAATTTGCGAGGTTTTTTAAATGCTAATTCCTAACTATAACGTGTGTGAAACCTATGGTTTTTTCAGTGAATTTGTACGTTTTTTTAAATGCTAAGTTATGTACGTATTATTTTTTTTTATATATATTTATTTTTCAATAAACTACGTATTTTTTTATGGTTTTTCACCGTGCGCGCACGGTGCGAGCAACCCAGCGATTTAAAAAAAAAAAAAAATTATGTTTTTTTCTGCCTTCTGGGTCCTTCAGGGACCCCCTGACAAAGGCTAGGGGGTCAGGAACTCTCTACCATGCCCCCTTTTCACATTCGCCACCTTCCTTTTCCACTCTCGCACTGAAAACAAACAAAATGGCGGCCGACACTTCCTGATTTCGACCGATTCGAACGTTGACTGACATGTAACAACCAATCAGAATTACGCTTGCGCACGTTAGGGTGCGCGCACGGTGCGCGCACGGTGCGCGGCTGTAGATATGTATGTGCTTTTAACTGCAATTTTCTCAGGAACTACTGAACAGATTGACTCCATATATGCAAAAGGCACATCCCTGACCTGAGGACTACCTCTCTGCCAAATTTCAAGAAATTCTGTTCAGCCGTTCGGGCTGTACCTTCGACTAAAGGTCCTATGGGAAAATGCATGGGGAAAATGCGTTTTGGGACCCTCCTTTTTTCTCGGCCCCCGCTTGACGAATCCCCCCCGAGACTTTCAGGGTAGGAGCTGAGCGGAGCGCCCCATTAGTTTTGAAAATTTCGCGAAGATTCGTCAACCGGCGCAAAAGTTATTCCAAATAGAATTTTGAGATTTGCTATGGAAACACGGTCCTAACTATAACTATCTACTGGCGACCGCCAGTAGATAATATAAATATAAATATATATATATATATATATATATATATATATATATATATATATATGTATATGTTCAGTACTCCTCCAAACCTCCTTCCCACTTCTGGAACTTGGCAAAGGGATCACAGCAACACAACCAGCAGGTAATCCAAGAAAACAGTGCTTTACTTAAACCAAAGTGCAAACATGAACGGTAGAGGACGGTCTACGCGTTTCGGCTCACAGCCTTAAACTGGACCATACAGTCCTGGAGCCCAGAGTGTATCTTTTAAAGTGCTAGTGCAAATACCCACATTACAAAATGAAGTCAGACTAGACAAAGATCAATCCTGATTTTCTTTAGAAAAAAGCAATCTTGTTAATCACAGTAATCCATCAACATTATAAGTTCATTTGATTTAAAGTGCGAGTGATTTTAGGGAGGGATGTACATGTGAAAAATGGAAGAACCTTGTAGGTTCTAAGTTTCTGTTACTCTGATTTTTTCAACTTATGCCATAATATCTTTCGCACGAAACCTATGGTATTCCAATTTCAGTAAACATATGTTTTTTGCGATCTAAAACGATGTGACCAGTCTCTGTTTATATAAATCATTCACTGTAAAGTACTCTGTGACGTTGTACCAAATATCCGACAATCATTGGAAAGATATTATATTTCAATGTTTGTTCTTGCCTATTAAAGTGACTAGTGCATTCATAGTCCTTGATCTAATTAAGGTCAATCTTAATTGTAAAATAATTTCTTATTCGATTGTTCATATTTTTATGGATATATATATATATATATATATATATATATATATATATATATTATCTACTGGCGGTCGCCAGTAGATAGTTATAGTTAGGACCGTGTTTCCATAGGAAATCTCAAAATTCTATTTTGAATAACTTTGGCGCCAGTTGACGAATCTTCGCGAAATTTTCAAAACTAAAGGGGCGCTCCGCTCAGCTCCTACCCTGAAAGTCTCGGGGGGATTCGTCAAGCGGGGGCCGAGAAAAAAGGGGGGTCCCAAAACGCGTTTCCCCATGCATTTTCCCATAGGACCTTTAGTCGAAGGTACAAGCCGAACGGCTGAACAGAATTACTTGAAATTTGGCAGAGAGGTAGTCCTCAGGTCAGGCATGTGCCTTTTGGATATATGGTGTCAATCTGTTCAGTAGTTCCTGGGAAAATTGCAGGTAAAAGCACATACATATCTATAGCCGCGCACCGTGCGCACACCCTAACGTGCGCGAGCGTAATTCTGATTGGTGGTTACATGTCAATCAATGTTCAAATCGGTCAAAATCAGGAAGTGTCGGCCGCCATTTTCTTTGTTTTCAGTGCGAGAGTGAACAAGGAAGGTGGTGAACGTGAAAAGGGGACAGGGTAGAGAGTTCCTGACCCCCTAGCCTTTGTCAGGGGGTCCCTGAAGGACCCCGAAGGCAGAAAAAAACATTTAATTTTTTTTTTTTAAATCGCGGGGGTGCGCACGGTGAAAAACCATAAAAAATTTTTTTTAAATGTAATACGTAGTTTATTGTAAAATAAATATATATAAAAAAATAATACATACATGACTTAGCATTTAAAAAACCGTACAAATTCACTGAAAAAACCATAGGTTTCACACACGTTATAGTTAGGAATTAGCATTTAAAAAACCTTGCAAATTCACTTAAAAAACCATAGGTTTCACACATGTTATAGTTAAGTGGATATTTCACTCGTAAAAAACCAATGAAATTCCCCCGTTATAGTTAGTTCAGATAACTATAACTCACGCGACCGCCACTCTATCACAAGGATGATGTCATCAGTGATGTCATGAGTGATGCCACTGACCATGTCATGAGTGATGTAATATGTGACGTCATGAGCAGGATTGCGGGCGCGCGAGTTATAGTTATAATATCCACCTAACTATAACATGTGTGAAAACTATGGTTTTTTAAGTGAATATATATATATATACACACACATTATGTATATATATATATATTATCTACTGGCGGTCGCCAGAAGATAGTTATAGTTAGGACCTATTTTTCATAGGAAAAGCATTTTTTGTTTTCCCAATAACTTTGGCACCGGTTGACGAATCTTCGCGATATTTTCAAAACTCGTTGGGTGCTCTGGTCAGCTCCTATCTTGAAGGTTTTGGGGTGATTTGGCAAGCGGGGGGCGAGCAAACAGGGGGGTCCCAAAACCTGCTTTCTCCATGTTATTTTCCATAGGAAACTTTAGACACGGCTACAGCCCGAACTGCTGAACGGAACTACACCAAATTTGCCATAAAGATAGCCCTTGTTTCAGAAAGAACTCTTGTTGTTACATGGTGTAAATCCGTTCAGTAGTTCCTGAGAATTAAAAAAAAAAGAGGTCAGAAAATCAATTTCTCATAGGAATCTTTAGACACGGCTACAGCTCGAACTGCTGAACGGATTTACACCAAATTTGGCAAAAAGGTAGCCCTTGTTTGAGAAAGAACTCTTTTTGTTAAATGGTGTAAATCCGTTCAGTAGTTGCTGAGAAAATAAAAAAATAAAAGTTTTGATATCTATGGCTGCGGTGGATCTGCGGACCCTCTACGACCGCGAACTTTGTTCTAATTGGCTGTCAACACTCCAAACCAGGAAGTGTTGGCAGCCATCTTGTGACTCGGTAGAACCGAGTCACAAGAAATCAGAATAAAAAACGCGAAAAACAAGAAAAGGGGGCAGGGTAGAAACACCCTGACCCCCTAGGCCTGCTCAGGGAGTCCCACAAGGACCCCCAGGGCCTAAAAAAGCTTTTTTTTTTTTTAAACGGCAAAATTCGCAGAGGATCTGCGAATCCCGTTGTGAATATAAAAAAAAAAAACGCGGGCTCCTGCGCTTCGTTATTATTTAGCCCCCGGGTGTGCCAAGTCCCGGGGGCATGGAGAAATGTAATTGCGGGGCCCAGGGGTACCCCCGCAGCCCCGGGGACTTTTTGTAAATATTTGCGGGGGGCACACGGTCCCCCCGCAGCCCCGGGGACTGCCACCCCCTGGCCTTTTTAAAAAGAAAAAAAACATAAACCTGTGTGGGGAGGACTCGAGCCCCCCCCAACATGCCCCGGGGACCGCCACCTCCCGGGGCACTAAAATGCAAATTTGGAGGTCCGTTACGGACCCTGAGTCTCGGGGACCACCACCTCCCGGGGCTGTGAATTGGATAGGAGGGTGGCCGCGTGGCCCCCTCCTGGAGCGTGTGATGGCCCTGGGGACCGCCACCCCCCAGGGCCGGCTCCTGCAGTGTCCCAGGGTGCCCACCCCGGGACACTGCTGTTTGCTATGGCAGGGCGTGGTCCAGGCCACGCCCCTTTTTACACCTCTCTGCCATGTGATGAGTGATGTAATATGTGACGTCAACAGCAGTGCATTGCGGGGGCGCGAGTTATAGTTAGCTGAACTAACTATAACAGGGGAATTTCTCTGGTTTTGTACCAGTGAAATGTCCAACTAACTATAACTTTCCCTAAAACCTATGTATTTTTTAGTGAATTTCTAAGGTTTTTTAAATGCTAATTTCTAACTATAACATGCCTGAAACCTATGTTTTTTTCAGTGAATATATATAGTTATATATATATAGCATTGTGTTGTATTGTTATTGCATTTATATAGCGCTTACTACCCCTGATGAGGCGTCGAAGCTCTTTTTTGGCGAGTAGCATGCTACTCCGGAACCCAAGAAGGATTAGTGTTGAATTATTATAGTGAAATATGAAAGTAATTTGAGTGGTGGATAGGTTATTCAGTTATTTGGATTCCGAAGGATAGAGGAGGGATAGAAGAGGGAAAAAGGTTTGCCTTTATAAAGCACTTGGTACCCCTGATGGGGTGTTGAAGCACTTTTTTTACGAGTAGCACGCTACTCCGGAACCCATAAAGGATTTAGTGTTGAATTAGTATAGTGAAATATGAAATTAATTTGAGTGATGGATGATATGTTAGTCGGTTATTTGGATTGAGAAGGGTAGCAGAGGGATAGAAGAGGGACAGAGGTTTGAATATATATAGCGCTTGGTACCCATTATGGGGTGTGGAAGCGCTTTTTCAGCGAGTAGCACACTACTCCAGAACCCATAAAGGATTAGTGGTGAATTAGTATGGTGAAATATGAAAGTAATTTGAGTGGTAGATATTAGTCAGTTATTTGTATTGAGAAGGATGGCGGAGGGATAGAAGAGGGAAAAAAAGGTTGCATTTATATAATGCTTGCTACCCCTAATGAGGTGTTGAAGAGCTTTTTTCGGCGAGTAGAACGCTACTCGGGAACCCATAAAAGATTAATGGTGAAATAGTATAGTGAAATATGGAATTTGAAAAGTGGACATGTTAGTCCATTATTTTGATTGAAAAGGATAGTGGAGGGATAGAAGAGTGAAGGATTTAGATTGTTTTCTTTTGGGGGGGGATGTCATAGCATTAGTGGGAGGCTTGGGATGAGTAAAAAGGGAAGTGGAGGGGAAGAGTCAGAGGGAAGAGTTTAGAAAGGCTTGTTTTGGGGATCAGTATAGTAAAAAAGGTGTTAGATGGTGCAAGGAGGGGTAGAGTAGGGGAGAGTCTAGAAAGGGCTATTTTGGGGGTCATAATAGTGGTATTGGATTTGAGATGAAAGAGAGAGTGGATGTAGAGAATATATTGATAGAGGTATAGGGTGAGAAATAGGGTAGTGCATTGGAAAGAGTAGTAGAAAGAGGTTTGAGATGAGTCAGAGCGTTGAGGTAGAAGATATATTGAGAGAGGTATAGGGTGAAAAAAATAGGGTAGTACATTGGATATGCTGAATTAGAAGAAAGTGATAAATATATAGATCCATAAGTACATGGAAAGTTTATAGATGCATAAAGGAAGCAAGTATATGTAGATTAAAGATATTGATAGAGAAATAGGGTAGTGCATTGAATATGCTTTTTTTCTTTTTTAGGAAAGTAATAAATACATAGATCCAAGTACATGGAAGGTATATAGATGCATAAAGGAAGTAACTATAAGTAGATTAAAGATGCATTCGATAAACTCTGGTTTTCAAGTGTTGTACTTAAAAATGTATTTATTTATTCATTTTTTTAACATAATTATTCGACATGTTTATACAAAGCAATACACATATATAGGTACATATCTATAGCACAAATAAATGCTTATATACAGCGGGATATGCTGTATATTTCTGTTTGCGTATGGTGCTTATGTGAGGAAGAGCCAGTTCTTGAGTAGTTTTCTGAAGATAAGGTGGTTGTCGGTGGATCTTATGTTGGGGGTAAAGAGTTCCATATTTTGGCTGCTTGAACAGAGAAGGATGTGTCACCCATGTTTTTTTTCTTTCATCTTGGGATTTTGAGGCAAGGTGCCACTCTAGAGCGGAGGTTTCTATAATGAATGTGTTTGGTGATTTTATTCCTGATGAAGAGCAGTTCCATTCCATGTATTGCTTTGTGGGTGATACAAAGCAGCTTGAACATGGATCTTCTGGCAACCAGTAACCAATGCAGGGCTTTCAAGGCAGTGGAGATGTGGTCTCGCGTTTTATATGCAAGAGTAGTCTGGCAGCCGAGTTCTGAATCCGTTGTAGTCTTTTCATAGTCCTTAAAGGTGATCTGTGGTAGAGGCTATTGGCGTAATCGAGTTTGGACAGAACAAGGGAGATGGTAGCTTGGACCTTATGTGGAAATCCCAAATGGGGGAAGATTTGTTGCAGAGTTTTTATAGTAACAAAGCTTGATCTTGCTAATTTGTCCACGTGGGCATTCATCGACAGCTTGGAGTCCATGGTCATTCCAAGGTTTCTTACTTCCTTCGATACTTTAGACGATGATCGCAGTTCATCAGGCCAGGCGGCAAGTGGGTCATAATGTTTCCAATCGCCACACATGGGTATTTCCGTTTTGGAAGCATTCAATTTGAGATGGCTCCACGTTATCCATTGATCCTCAGCTCTGAGACAACTGAAAATTGGCGAGTTTCCAATGTCTTTGGGGCATTCCAGTTGAAGGAGTATTTGGCTGTCATCTGCATAGTTATAGCATGTGAGGTGAAATTGATTGATCAGTGCCGGTAATTACTTCGTGTAGATGTTGAAAAGCATGGGCGAAATGATTGAGTCTTGAGGGACCCCAGCTTTTGTGGAGTATGGTTTGGACAAGAAAAGTGGGGTATGGATGACATTAGTTCAGTTTCGAAGGTAGGACATGATCCAGTCTAAAGCAGTCCCCTCTATGCCAGCTTCGTGGAGTCTTTGTACCAGAGTGTCATGGTCCACTGTGTCAAAGGCAGCCAAGAGGTCCAAGAGGAGTAGCGCAGAAACCCCGTTGTGGTCAACTGTGTTCTTCAGGTCTTCCCAGATGGCAAGGAGAGCAGATACTGTGCCTCTTCCCGGATGGAATCCCTTTTGGAAGTCTGAAAGTATGGCATTGTCTTTAAACAATTGTGATATCTGGGGAACGGTGCTCTTTCTATCAGTTTGCCCAGGAAAGGTCCATTTGTAATAGGTCTGTAGTTGTTAGGGTTGAGCGGGTCAAGTTTGTTTGTTAGTAAAGGAAATATTCCGGTAGTTAAGGAATCGTTGATGATTCTTCTTACTAGATTGGCAGCAGAGGTTGTTAGAAGTTTTTGTCTTGAAAGTTTGCAGTGGACACAGGTCAGAAGGGCTGCCGGCAGGCCTGCTTACTTTGACCAGGTCCATAAATTCATCGTGTGAAATGTGTTGGAAGGAAGGCAGAGGCTGAGTTAGAATATTCTTGGATTGTTATTTTGTAAAAGGGTTAGTGCTGATGCTTTGTCTCTGTTTTAAGTACGCGTCCAACGTTTCTGCTTTGTCCGTGTAATGATTTGCCAGTTTGTGAAATCTTGAGTAACGAGATGAGTTCCTCCTAGGCAATTTGGTTTACAAAATTCATTGAGTATTTTATAGAATTCTTTATTTACACATTTAGCATTTTGAATTCTGTCTGAATAGTACCTTTTTGCTTTGCTTTTTTGATAGCCGACTTGTATAATCTACAATTTTCTGTAGGTGAAGTTTGTCTTGTTTGTTTTTTTGTTTTGAGCCAGGCATGTTACAGCATTCTAATTTGTAGTTTTATGTCTTTTATCTTTGTATTTCTCCAAGGTGATTGTTTTCTTTTATTCTGTTGTGTGGTTTTGAGTGGTATCAGGATAGCAAAAGCTTCCTGTCGCAACTCATAAAGTTTTTTAACAGAATTTAATATTTCCAGATCTGTACTGTGTAGGACCTGGGGTCTCCAGGCCCTATGGGGCGGTAACGTGACACGAGCGGTCGGGCACCCAAAGGTCTGTGTGTAAAGCAACCATACAACACGCACCTCACATGGGACGAGGAACACACACAATAAGTGACGCCACACTGTTGGAGTTCAGTAAATACTCAAGTTTATCCAAGTAGATCACGTTAGATGCAGTTCATGAGGTAGCAGTACATTTTATAAGCTGATATTACAATTCCTAGCGATGTACATGTCAGTCAGGAGCTATAAATGCTGGTCATACCATAAATGCAATTCATGAAATATCGGTACTGCCTGAGATACAATTACCATTCACGTAGATGTACCCGTGCGCTTCACTCTCCTTTAGCGCCTTAGGGGGGTGATTATAGCGCTGGCGCGCTACCCGGTGACGACCTCAGAACGGGGCATCTAGCACAGAGAGCTACTCGTAATCAAGGACATTTAGCACTTCAGAACGGAACATAAATAACAGAGCGCTACTCGTAATCAATGACAGTTAGCCCTTCAGAACGGAGCATAAATAACAGAGCGCTACTCGTAATCAATGACATTTAGCACTTCACAACGGGGCATGAATAACAGAGCGCTACTCGTAATCAATGACATTTAGCCCTTCAGAACGGAGCATAAGTAACAGAGCGCTACTCGGAATCAATGACATTTAGCACTTCACAACGGGGCATGAATAACAGAGCGCTAGACGTAATCACTGGCATTCAGCACTTCAATACGGACCACAAATACAGAGCGCTATTTGTAATCATTGGCGTTTAGTACTTTGGAACGGAACATAAAGAGCAGAGCGCTACTCGTACGCCATGGCATTCAGTACTTCAGGACGGGGCATGAAGCAGGGAGCGCACCGGGACTGGTGGGGCGAGTCTCTCGGGCTCCGGTGCAGTTCGTAGGGCACCGCGCTTCAGTGCAGTCACGGGGGGCATCAGGAAGGGATCCCTCGGCGGGGTCTCTCTGTCGCGATGACAAGGGGGACTCCCACGGAGAGGGAACCCGGGCTGAGGATGCGGTGTGGCTCCCAACCAGTAGGGGGCGCACCAGGGACAATCCCAGCCTCCGGGCTTACCTCGATCTCGACTTCGGCAGGCGTCCGCTCCCGCGACGATGGGGGGAACTCGTCCTCGGCCTCGCGCACCTTCTCTCACAGCTGCGACGGCAGCGACGGGGCCCCGGGCTTCTCCACGGGCCTCGTGACACGGCAGGGTACTTCTTCCGGCCTCCGGGCCGCTGCGGTGAGCGCGCTGGCTTCCACGTCACAGGGGGGCTCAAATTAAGGAGGGGAGTTCCGCGCTCAGCGGAGCACGCTGCCGGGGGTCCCAGGCCAGGTCAGGGAGCGCAGGGGTCACAGCGCTAATACCTGGTCGATCCCCGGTGGTTCTTCAATCTGCTTTGCATAAGTCTTCAGGGGTCAGTCTGGACACGCAGTCTCAGCGCTTGGCATATAAGTTTAGAGTTCAATCTGGACACGCAGTCTCAGCGCTTGGCATATCTGGACACGCAGTCTCAGCGCTTGGCATATAAGTTTAGAGTTCAATCTGGACACGCAGTCTCAGCGCTTCAGTTTCTGTTCTCAGATGTTAGATGAAGTCTTGTTGGCGCAGATGTATCTGGCGCCCTTCAGGGGTTCTGTTACAGGGGGGTAGGGATGGAGAGGGCGACTAGGTCCTTCCTAGTCAGGCTGGCAGAGGTTCTCTGGGTCCTCCTACTGCTGGGCAAGATCAGTGGGTTTCACAGGGTCCCTCACTCACTTAAGAGGCAGCACCTAAATCCTGTCACTCTCAGAGGCATAAGTCCCTGGCTAGGCCCTACCGCCTACACTCCTGGTGGATTCTTCCAGCTCTGCTTCACCCCACTGGCCAACTCAACTCAAAAAGTTCCCTCCCTCACTTAAGTAGCCCTAGGTCAGGTGACCTCTAGCCAAGGCGACAAAAGTAAAACCCCACCTCCCTTCTAGAAGGTTCTAGCACATTCCAGGAGCTTCCCTATTCTACCTATGGGACAAAAAGGCAGGCTGGTGTCGCAACATTGTTGTGGGGTTCCAGCCAGCTCCTGGCAGCTAGGGTGCTACTAATGAAGACCACCCTGCAGTAGCAGGGGTCTGCAGCAGCCATCTTGGGAGAAATAAAAAAACAAAAAAACTCAGGGAAAAAGGGCCAAGTCCAACATACTGGATGTTAGTTGTGCTTCTAAGTGTTCCTAAATTGAGTTTGTTCCACGGATGATAGGTGGATGCATGTACGGTGGTTGTAGGTGAGTCGCTTAGTGTTGTTTTATGTTGGAAAGCAAGCAAATGGTGGTCTGACCATGTGACCGGAGTTATAGTTTAAAAGATAACTAGTTCGTTATTAGCATAAATGATATCTAGGATATGTCCAGCGATGTGTGTGGGTTTGAGGACAATCTGATGCTGGTTCAGTGTGTCTAGGCCATTGATTATTGTCTTTGGATGGGTCATATTGGGTTTGTCAAACCAAATGTTGACGTCACCCAGAAGGCATAGGTTGGAGTGTATTGTTATCAGGTTTGAAACTGTGTCTAGAAGTGCGTCTGGGAATGTTGCCTTGCTAGGTGGAGGTCTGTAAAGGAGCAGGAAGTTACAGGAGGAAGACGGTGTAGGATTGCATTTTGTGAGGAGAGCCTCACAATTCTTTGTGGAGATGACGTCAACTTTAGTGATATGTAATGTTTGCCTGAACACAACAGCTAGGCTACCTCCCTTTTTGCCTACACGATTTTGGGTGATCGTTTGATAGCCTAGAGGAAAAGCTTCATGCAGGACTGGAGCCATATCATCTCCCAACCACGATTCAGTTATGAATAGTATGTCTGGTTTAGCATCGGTGAGAAGGTTGTAGATGTGATGTTTGTTTTTAGAGAGTGAGCGAGCATTTATTAGTAGACAGTTTAGAAAATGTCCTTTGGTGACAGTGAGATTTAGTTTTGTAGAAGAGTGATCAGTATTGTGTGTATCTGTATTAGGATAGCAATCGTGTAGCTGTTCTGTAACGTGTTCCTCGTCCAGCAGGCTAAGAAGGCATTTTGATGGGTCTGCATGCGTAGGTGGTGAAGACAGTGTTTGAGAGTTAGTTGGTGTGCTGTGTTGTCTTTGTGGTGTAACCTTGTTGTGCAGTAGACATGGAAAAGCAAAGTTGTGATGTGTGGCACATTGCTTATATTGTTAGCATATGTTTAGGGAGGAAGGTGTGTGAGTCAGCGGTGGTGGTGCAGCATGTGGGTCATGTAGTAAGCTTTTAAATTGTCCAATGGATGAGAGGCGGTTGTAAGAGAGTTGCTGTGTTGCTGTATGTGTGTTAGGTGTGGTGGAAGAGAGAAAGCTTGGCATTGTGGTTTGTTCCTTTGTGTAGTCTGAAAGGTGGGTGTATGGTTGTATTTTATGACTGTAAGTATTATGAGGTGTTGTGCTTGAGAGATTTTGTTGTGCTGATGTGTGGGATATGTTTTGTTTTTGAGGAATAGTGAAAAGAGTTGCTGATGTATTTGTTTCATCAGATGGATTTATTTGTATACTATTGTTTGCGAGTGGAATTTGTAAGGTAAAGGGGGTGGTGACAGCATGCATTCCGTTTGGAATGCATGCTCTCATTGTAAAGAATAGGATTGCGACTGAACAGGGTTCGGTCACATCCACCTTGCTGAGCTGGAACCGATGACAGGAGGTTGTTCGATTACAGTACCCAACCGATGTCGGACGGACTTCGGTCCGTCCGACATCGGAATCTGCCTCTTAGTGTTAGATATGGGTGGACACTGGTGCTTTCCCTATGTATAGCCCAAATTTAGTGTGGTTAAAGGCTTTTGCCATCTTGAAAAAGCCCCGACATATGGCATGTTGTTTTTTTCTGCAGTAAGGCAAACAGGAGTGCCGAGTAGTCATCCCCACCCACTAACTGGTGCAAGGTAAAACTGTGGCATCCTGAGGCACTCACTTCCTTACACTATCTGTGTCTGTGAAAGATCAAAATAGGACTGGACCTGCAGTCCGTAACCTGAGAGGAGCCCTGGAGAACTAGACCTGCTCCCTCTTGTAAAAAAGAAAAATGTATGGACAGAATGTTGAACAATGTCAAAGATTCACCCCAGTAAAGAGATCTGGGCCTAAATCCATAGTTTCTTTGCTCCCCATGCCATTCCAGTTTAAATACAGCCATATGCAAATTAGTCTAGACCCTGCACCTCATGGGAACAGTCCAGCCATACTGCCAGGTCCTACCTGGACCAGAAACAAGCATCCTGAGACCGGTTTTGGGGTTTCACCCCTCGTCAGCCAGGCTAGCTTGACTACAGTGGCATGGAGAGCACAGACCCCACATCTGGACATACCCATCCCACTTGGGTGACAAATGCAAAAAGAACAATTGATGGACAGAATGTTGAGCAATGTCAAACATTCACCCCAGTACAGAGAGCTGGGCCTAAATCAATCGCTTTTTTGCTCCCCATGCCATTCCAGCGTAACTATGCAAATAAGTCTTGACCCTGCTCTCCATGGGAACAGTTCAGCTGAACTGCCAGGTCAGGCCCTCCCTAGATCGGAAAGAAGCATCCTGGGGCTTGTTTCGCAGTTTCACCCTTCATCAGCCAGGTTAGCTTGACTCCAGTGGGATGGAGAGCACGAGAGCCAAGTGGAAAGGTTATGCCCTGATGTGTGTCCTGTGCTCACTGCGCCACTGGATTCAAGCTATCCTGGCTGATGAGGGGTGTTACCACGAAACCGGTCCCAGGATGCTTATTTCCAGTCAAGGTAGTACCTGGCTTGGCAGTTCGGTCTAGACTGTTCCCATGAGGCACAGGGTCAAGACTGATTGCATATGGCTGGGTCTGAACTGGGGTGGCAAAGAGAGCTAAAGAGCGATGATGGATTCAACCCAGATCTGTGACTGGGGGTGAGTGTCTAAAATGTTTCAGCACTCTGTCCATCATCTACTTGTCTTTGCTTTGTTCACCCTAAATTAGCAGGGTATGCCCAGACGTGGGTCTCTTGTTCACTTTACCACTGGATTCAAGCTAGCCTGCCTGATCAGGGGTGTTACCCCGAAACCGGTGTAGGGAAGACCTGGCTAGGCAGTTTGGGCCGGACTGTTCCCATGAGGCAAAAGGTCAAGACTAATTTGCATATGGCTGGGTCCAAACTGGCATGGCGAGCAAAAAAACAATGGATTGAACCCAGATCTTTGTGACTGGGGGTGAATGTTTGCATCGTTCAGCATTCCGTCCATCATTTGTTCCTTTTGCTTGTGTCGCCCTAAATGTGAAGGGTATGCCCAGATGTGGGTCACATGCTCACTGTGCCAAAAGATTCAAGCTAGCCTGGGTGATGCCCTAAAACCAGTCCCAGGATGCTTGTTTTTGATCCTCGGAGGACCTGGCTCGGCAGTTCTGGCTGGACTGTTCCAATGAGGAGCAGGGTCAAGACTGATTTACATATGGATGGGTCCAAACTGTGGTGGCGTAGTGAGCAAAAGAATGCTGGATTAAATGCAGATCTTAGTGACTGGGGGTAAATGTTTGCATTGTTCAGTATTCCGTCCATCATTTCTTCCTTTTACTTGTGTCGTCCTAAGTAGGAAGGGTATGCCTAGATGTGGGTCCTGTGCTCACTGCGCCACTGGATTCAAGCTAGCCTGGCTGATGAGGGGTGATTCACTTTAACTGGTCCCAGGATGCTTGTTTGCGGTCCAGGGAGGGCCTAGATTGGCAGTTCGGACTGGACTGTTCCCATGAGGAGCAGAGTCAAGACTGATTTGCATGTGGCTGGGTCCAAATTGGGGTGGTGTGGTGAGCAAAAGAATGACGGATTAAACCTAGATCTTTGTGACTGGGGTGAATGAATGCATTGTTCAGCATTCCGTCCATAATTTGTTCCTTTTGCCTGCTCCCTCTTTTATCCAGGGTAAAGAGGTGAACTTCAAGGGTCACATGGCAGACCCCCTGTGTGGCTACAGGGGTTCAAAAGCGGCCTTTTCCCTGAAGTGCACGGCTGCCTAGTGGCAACTCGAATTGAACTAGCCTTTGCTGTTTGCCTCTACCTAAAACCCTCAGAGTTCCTAACTACCACTCCCTGAGGTCCTTGGGGCCATATAAATGTACTCCTGTGGTTGATGGAAACCTAAAGGACCAAGGGCTTAATTTAGTATTGGGTAGAGAGGGTACTCCATCTCAACTGCGATGTAATACCCTCTTCGTTAAACTCTTGGTCCACCTGGCTGATTTACAGGCAGACCTTATATATGTCAGCGACAGAGTCCAGGCCAACTTAATCGCTGACATATTCCTCCCCCAGTCCGAAGGAGTACGGGCCAGTGAAGGTTTACATATAACTCCATCTGCCTGGTTTTGAGAGGAAGGTGTAATATTTTGGGATTTTTTTTTTGCTATTCTTCACTGCCAGGTAAAACCTGGAGGTGAGGAACAGTAGGAAAAAAAGATTTAATAATGGCCCTCGCACCATAGGAGATACATTCTGTGGTGTGGGGTCATTAGTTTTTTTGTTATTTTTTTAACTGGAGTCAAGACTGCCTGCACATTGCGTCAGGAGTGCATTCCCAAAGAGTCAGGACTCGCTGTGTTCAAGCCAAGGGTGTCTTTGGGTGTGCTTGCACTTGAGTCAAAAGCGCCTGCCTTTGGAGACAATACTAACTGTATTGTAGTCAGGAGTGCCTATGCTTCGAGTCAGGACTTACTGTATAGGAGTGCCTAAGCTTCAGGTTGAACTGGCTGAACTCAATTCGGAACTAGCAGTATAGGAAACAGGGGTGTTTATGCTGGATGTCAGGATTAATTCTGAGTCAGCAGTCCTTTAGATGGTGCCAGGCTAGTTGTACTGAAGTCAGGAATGCCTGGGATTCGAGTCAGGATTGCATGTGTTGGGTGGCCACTTCCACTTACCTGTTCTAGGCTTTTAACCCCTTCAGCGCGGCGCGGATTTCTGCGCCACGCTGAAGATTCCGTGCGCGGGCGGGGCCATGACGGAACGGTTCCGTCATAAGCACAGCCCAACCGACGTGCATGACGGAACCGTTCCGTCAAGCGCGTCGAACGGGTTAAACTACAAAATGTTGCTGACAGGTGTGTTAGTCTAATTAGCTCAATGAAGCAAACGTAGACTGCAACACCCAGACACCATCAGGTTTTCATATGAAATCAGGGCTGGACTGGCTGTAGTGGGCATCGGGCATATGCCCAGGAGGTCCAAAGGGTGGGGACTGGTTTTGTTACTGGGGGGCAGCAATGCTGCAGTATCGAAACCCAGTAACAAAAGCAGCAGTGAGGGGGGCCGGTTTTGTTAAGCAGCAGTTCTTGACACTTGCAGCCCCCTGGGAGTGGGGGCCGGTCTGACAAAATTGCCAGGGTTGCTTTGGGTTCCCAGTCCAGCCCTGCATGAAACGCCACAACTAGAAATAGTATGCATGATAACATTGGGTGAGGTAGCTACAATCAGGAAAGCAAGTGGCTTCTCTTGGAGCAAGTAGTGCCCGAGCCTGTACTTGGAATCAAAGCAGCAGCGGCTCCCCCAAAAACGTCAGGAAAGGAAAAATAAAACGACACTCGTTTTAATTTTCCTTTCTTGATGAGTGGTGCCCTGGTGGTGACAAGCAGTGAGAGGAGTGGTAGTGCACTCCCATCACTGTGCATGATGGATTTGCTGGACAAACCATCATGCGCAGTGAAAACTCTCTCACAGACTCACAGTCTGTCCTGGAGTGCAAATCAAGGGTGATCAGACCAATCCTGAGGCTACCCTCTGCGCGAGGATTCACCTTCAGGATTGGCCGCAGGGCATTCTGAGAGCCTGTGCCCTCCTGAAGAGGTGAAGAGGAGCAGAAGAGCGCGACGGGGATGGCTACAGGTAAGTTTTTTACATTTTTATCACCCCCTGACCCATAGTGCCCCTCCCCCCATCCCACCTGCCCGCTGCTCCTCCAGCATACCGGCCGCTCCTGAGTCAGAGGTGCCTATGCTTGAAGCCAGGAGTGTCTATGCCTGTTCTTGGAGTCAGGCCTACCTGCTCTGAAGTCATGATTAAGTGTGGCTTGGCTTCAAGTCAGTGCTAGCTTTTCTGGAGTCAAGAGTGCTGGTGTCTTGGTTTGAATTCAGATTAGCTGTTCTGGAGTCAGGAGTGCCTATGGTTTGGGTGAAATAAAGAGTGCGAGTGTGTGTGCTTGTGCTTGAATTTGAGTACCTTAGTCTCTTTGCTGTACTAGGAGTGGCTGTGCTTGAAGTCAGCAGTGATAGTGACTTGGCTTGGATACAGGGAGCTGATGGAGTCAGGAGTGCTTGTGGCTTGAACTGAATTGATTTGTACATTTCTAAAGTAGACAGCTACTCACAGAGAGTGTCCCGGCGCATTTAGGTATGCCCCAAGAGATAAAAGCCATAATTCACCGCTAACCTCTGAACAAAAATGTCAATTCCCTTTTAAATGTAGCTTTTTCAGGTATCCATTTGAGGTGATCAGGGAGTTTGTTCCACAGATTCGCTGCTATAACCGTGGAAGAAGCGCCTGCCCTCCGCAATTTCCGAAAGCGTGGTGAGATGATAAAACCAACTGAGCGTGATCGCAGCAGTCTCCCAGGGCAGTAAGCCTTGATGCGGTCCCTTAAGTACCTAGCTCCCATGTTGTTGAGGGCTTGATGTGTTAGGGACAGAGCTTTATACCTAATTCACTGATGAACTGGCAGCCAGTGCAGTTTCGCTTGGTATACTGAGACCGACGAGTGTTAGAAGTGAGTGTGCTATGAGTCAGGAGTACAAGTGGCTGTGTGTGGAGTCAGTAGTGTCTGTGCTTGAAGTCAGCAGTGACAGTGACTTTGCAGGGAGACAATGAGCTGATGGAGTCAGGAATGCTTTTGGCTTGGCATCAGGAGTGATTATTGAGTTGTGAGTTAGGAGTGCCCTGGCTGAGCAGGGAGACAAGAGTGTCTGTGTTTGAAGTCGGCAGTGGTAGTGACTTGGCTTTGAGACAGGCAAGCTGTTTAGGAGTCAGGAGTACATGTGGCTTGTCGTCAACCGCGCCAGTGGCTGTGCTGGAGTCTGGAGTACCGGTGGCTGCACTTTGGGCCTAATTGTGAATGGCTTGTTAAATTCTGTCCCATGTATAAAGAGATTTAAGCAGCGATGGCCCCTCTATTAAGGCGGAGGAGTGACACACACTCCCACCACCACCGTTAAATAAAACGGGTTTTAATTCCTTATTATTATCATTTTATTTTAATCCCCCTGGACCCACCCCCAGGACTCTGATGAGTCTTGGTGCAGGTCCAGGGGGAGGACACTGCTGGTGGGGGAGTGGTGGGCACTGTTACAGTGTGCACGACGGTTTGGCCGGCTGTCTCAGGCCGGCCAACCCTCATGCGCACTGAAGCGCTCTCCAGCCCCAGCTGCGTTGCTGGGACTGGAGAGAGCAGGCCAATCCTGACGCTGCTTTAACGCAGCATCAGGATTGGCTGCAATGCAGTCGGGGAGCCTGTGCTCAGAAGGAGACTGGAAGAGCGCAATGCGGGGGCGGCAGCACGTTCAGATAAGTTATTTTATTTTATTTTTTTGAGCCTAAACCCCTCCCCCCCCACCACCACCACGCTCCTCTGGCCCACCTTGCCACTTTGGCAAGGGACGGGCCACTACTTGGTTTAAGCACAGGACGGAATTACAAGTTTGGTTTTATGTAAGGCATTGCTTTATGTAATGTTAAATAACCCAAAATTCATTGCATTTCCGCATGTCAAACCTGCCAAAATTTAACAGGGGAATGGATGCAGATTTTGGTGCGTTAAACGCCAAAATCCGCATTGTATTCCACATAAACTCATAATAGATGTTATTTACCACAACCGATAAATAACCTTCGTATATTTATATCAGGGGTGATAAATAGCCCTCAACTCGTAAATCCCCAGGAATCGGGAGCGCCTGTCCATGAGTTCACAGAGCGGGTGTTCGCGTCTAATGGGACTTGTTTCGGGCCTCCTGCTTGCTCCAGTGACACGGGAAGGGAGGGGTTAGGAGTGGCGGAAGAGCAGATTTCCCTCTGAGCTGCAGCTTGGACGGACATGCCGCGCGGCGCAGAGTTCCTCGCGCTGCACGCACGGCTCGCGAGCAGTTTCTCTGAACTCGAGGGATGAGAGGGTCTTCTCTCTGCCAAGGTAAGTCCACGCTCTCATAACTGCGAGGTTAGGGAAGACTTCTCTTAGCGAGGCTTTTGGATTTTGCAGATATGTTATCTAGTGGCTCGGGGGGCGTCTGAGGTGATTGGTGGATGGGTTGGGAGCGTGGTATCTAGGGCTCACCTGTGTTTGCCTTCTCTGTCTCTCTACGCGCACCTCCATGTACGTGCTACTGAACTTTATACACAACACTGGTGTTGTGTGTGTGTGTGTGTGTTTTTTTTTAGTACTTTTAGCTCATTTTGAAACAAACTAAAACCGTGACTCACAGAATGCTAGCTATCATTTGTCAAATAATAATCTGGCAGTGGGAAAGGAAGTTCAGTTTACTTAGAACTATTTATAAACCTGGTGACATGCGATTGTGCAGACTTCTGTGTAATTTTAAAGTAAAGTGAGAGCGTTAGACATTGACTTGGAGAACTGAGCTGCCAACTGTCCCAATGTCCTTTGCGAGGCCATCGGTCGGTCCTAGGTTTATAGCCAGCATCGCTAAGAATACTGGGACTTGTAGTTTCACTTTCTCGTTTCTATGTGTGCGGGGAGTTCGACATGCGAAAACGCCAGGTCTAAGAAGCAGGTCACACACAGCAAAGATGATGGTTAAGTCAGCATCTTCACTTCGTCATCGTGGTCACTTGACTAGTATTGGAGCAGCCCAATCCCACAGTTGCTCTCTCTCCGCCCCCCCCACCCCACCCCACTTTCCCCTTACCCAAAAACTCTTCGGGGAATCCGGTGCTCTCTATACAGCCTCTGAATTTAACATCTATCTCAGCTCAGGTTATTGGAGACCTTGTTGCAAATATAAAACAAAATCAAGGAGGCACTCGTTGCCACACCCACCTACCCCTCACCAAGCCTCCGTCTGCGGCGGTCTGTGCTCCTGGTAATCAAGCCCTGCTCTTGTGGCTCTGGTGGGAGGTCGGTCAGTCCCGGGCCTCGTGGAGCTGTTTTTAGCAGTGTGTATTTTGGTGTATTTTTGGTCTCTGCCAGCCCTGCTTTTGGAACTAGAATTAGCGCCTATCTGTCGCAGCGAGGCGCCCTGTGTTTAGGCAGGGCGTGTGTGCGGTGGATTGTGGGCCGCGGAGGTCAGGGGAGGGAGGCGGCATTGGGGGGAGAGGCGCCCCATGGAGTGGGGCGTGAGGGGAGACTTGAGATTGTGTACTTCAGGAGGAGGGCATGTGTCTGTGATACGAGGGTGCCCTGCCCACTGATTAATCATTGACTGCGCCGGAAAGGGGCACGGTGCCAGGGAATGGGCAACTACACTCCTTTGATCCTCAATAGATAGAAATAAATAATCTGTTTTTGTCATTCAAACCTCTCTTCAGTCGCGTCCCCACCCCCTCTAAGCTGCAGTTGCGTGCCCTCCCTGTCCCCTGTTGACCCCCTACCACCACGTCTCCATTAGTGCTGCTTCAGTCCGCATTAACAGGCCCGTGAGAACAGAAGCCCTTCTGACTGGTGCATCATGAAACTTCTGTATAGGTCACGCTGGGCCGGTGACCTCTGCCCCCTCACCTGACCAGGCGCCCTTATTGCATAAATCTAGGATCAAATGCAGACAGTCTCTGCCTGGGGCAGGCGCTCAGCTGATCCCAGCCTCGCAGCACTCACTTGTTGCGCCCAGCTAGTGTTATTCTGTGAAAACAAACATTCGGTGAAAACAAATCAAGCGCCTGTGTGAGATGTAACCCAGCTGCTGTGAACTCAACAATGTATTTAACTCCTCTTCAACAGACCCGACCGCTCCTAAGCAATGGCTGGCGGGGGACGGTGCTCATCACCAAATGAAGCTGTCTATTAGTGGATGGTGGTCGGTGCCCGGTGATTTATGTAGGCTGAAGAAACCACTTGGCGATCAACTGCGACCATGGACCAGTAAAGCTGGCCACCCATGTCAGGGCCAGTGGAATTATGCGTGAGGGTTTACTCAATTACGCGACAAGTAAAGGATGTTCCCTCATTATTTTTGCACGTTAACACACTCTAGTCAAATGTTTCACCTCTTTAAAACCAGTTTGACACCTAAATACAGCAATAAGCAGCAGAAAGATGACCAGTCAACCTATGCGTCGGGTCTTGCACTGCGCAGAAACATGTTGCCACATTTTTAGTAACTTTTGATCCGTTTGAGCTAGGAACAATTTTTTGTTGTACTTTTAAATCTGCAAACTGCAAATTAGGCAGCAGATGAGGGATTATGTTGGTACATGCAGGGCTTTAATTGGGATGAAAAAATGGAGGGTCTCTCAAATGGTCGTGGTCAATGTAATTAAGGGCGTGGCTTAGAAACAGGTAAGCTAAAAATCTGTGTTTAGCACAGTGTGCCGCCCGACTTGTATTTTGGTGTTCCTGGCTGTCATTGCGTCCAGATATGATACAAGTCGCATCATACCTACAAGTCAGGACTGTTGGCTTTGTCATTGGTTACTAGTTGCATAAGATAAATAAGCAGCAACTATGGCTTGTTTATAATATTGACAACACTTCCACATAAATCCCTGGTGACACCACGACAATGTTGCTGCTCCTTAGTTTCAAAAAGAGACGGGAAATCCAGAGAGAAAATGACTCTCTAAAGCCTAGGTACTCAAAGTACAGCCCGCGGGCCATTTGCGGCCCGGCAGACCTTTAGATGTGGCCCTGTGTGGAAAACAGCAGACGCAGTCAGCAGCCATTGTTCTGCCTGTTGTTCATTCATCGGAACCGCATTCATAGTAAAAACATTTTTAAAAAGCACTGGCATTGCCAATAGGTCTCACCTTTGGGACCTTTTAGTGTTTAGCCATGCAGCAAATGAACACACAGATGGAAGGACACTGAAAAAACATATATAAAAAATATGCTAAAAAAAGAAGAAAAAAAGTGAACAAATATATATCTACTCTCGAAGACCCACAGACTTACAGGAGGCAAGAGGTCTGCCTTTTGTGTTGTAATGAAAGCCTTCACGTGTATTGTGATGCATTGTGTTCATGGTTGTATAAGCATCTGTGCGAAAAATGAATTTTAATGTGGTTGACTGCATTTTAAGAAATTAGACCACAGCAGAAGATCCTCTAAGGGTGAGGGTTATGGAACAGCCGCAGCTCTCTTTGGAAGCTGGCTTGTTTCGGTCCAGGAGGCTGCTGGAAACCACAGTTTTCCAACAGGCCTTCAAATAAGCTCTTTGTCAACATGGGAACGATTAAAGAATGTCTAACCTAAGGTCATTCTTTGTACTGGACTAGACTCAGACTCCCTTGAATTCTGAACATCCCAGAGTGTTGTATGTTCAGCGCTTGGAAGTGGCCTATGTGAGTTGTAGTAGCTAGCACTGTTCAGAACTCCTCAATAAAAGTTCAACCATTGTCCATTTGAGGCATAAGAATGAAGCAGATTTAAATGCCTATTTATCTCCTGTTGCTTTTTTATGTGTGTGTGTGTGTGTGTGTGTGTGAAAACAAGGCATTTTTAATAATGTTTACTATATACAGTACATTTGCTAAACACCGGCGGGGTCACCCTCTCACATGGAGCAGCAGTCCTGCCTCAGTTTACCATGGTAGTTGGTGTTCCATATATTCACAATTCAGTTATTTTGCAAATCAGTTTACTTGCATTTCAATTGGTTTAGTAAGTCAGGTAGTCCCGAGTCAGTACAGGAGTTCCCTCGTACATCTTTCATGGCCTTTGCCACTCACCTGAGAAGAGAATGACTGGCGTTGCTCATATGCTGGATGTGTATTACTGCAGTGAAATGACAACTGAAGCATGATGACATTGTTTACCTTTTTAAGTTAAAAAATAATAATTTATTGGATAACAAAGTAAAACATAATAGCAAATGGAATACAATATACAAGTATAGGATAATGCAAAAAAAAATCATATATGAGAAAGAAACAAAAAAGAGGAAGGGGTAGGAGGGGAGGAAGAAGGAGCTATCAAATGGTATAACAGAACTTTGTATTCAGAATGTAATAATTGAGCTATAAGAATTCCTCTAATAAAAAACTTATGAAATAACAAGATATAAAACAGTGTATATCAATAATTACTATTAACTTCAAGGCGGTTTGGATACTTCATTGCAAGGAGTATGTATAGGTAAGAATTGAGCAGATAAATTCAGGAAATTAGTAATGGGTAACCATAATAAGTCCCGTTTTAATAGCAAGCGTAATTGGGTGGACATAAGCCCTGTCTGATCTGTGATTGTAACGTACACCAGGCCTGGAAAGAAACATTCGAAGCATTTTTCCATGACTTGGTGATTTGTGGAACGCTACAGCTAAGAGTAAATCAACAATCGATGCATTAATAGTGGAGGAGGACCATATCTCTGAAATGCTACCTAGAAAAATGTGGGGAAAAGAAAAGGGGAAATGTGAAGAGAAAATTGTATTAATTTGTTGCCAAACTCTGACCCAGAAAGCATGAATAGATGGACAAGTAAATAACATATGTTTAAGATCTGCTACCAAGGCCGAACAGGACCAGCAGGTAGAGGGGATAGAAAGATCAATTTTATGTAATTTGGCTGGAGTGATCAAAAGTCCATTATATACAAAAAAGTTTGAGTCGTATTTGCTGCCCTAGAAAACTTCCTTATTTTGGTCCAAATTTTGTTCCAAATTATAGAAAAGATTCATCCAAGTCCGATTCCCAGTCACATTCTTCTTTAGATTTATACCTATCTCCTGTTGCTTTTGATACCAACATTTTTGTAAACACGCCGAGTGTTTTATGACATAGTAGCTGCAGTGCATGGGAATAAAATCATACACCCAGGATCACATTGTGCGATTGAATATGTAGTTAACCCAAGCACTCAACCTGAGACGGCCGGATCACCACACTATGGCCAATAAAAGGCGTGCCCAAAATCACCCAGCAGCCCCAAGAGCATGAGAAAGTGTATCCTCGACCCACTTTCATGTTCTCAGACAAACCGTGGTTATCTGTGACTTATGCACGTTGAACATGGATGAACATCGTTTTTGGCCACGCATTTGCCCAAGGGCTTGACCCACGGATCGGTACCAGCCGTGTACTCGCTCTGCAATGCATCCTTGAAGTGTAAATATTTCCGCATCCAGTTTTATTCTACTGCTTAATGACTCTGTGTAAGACACACAATTGATGGACGGAATGCAGAACAAATCATAACATTCACCCCCCGTCAAGAGATCTGACTGTGTGTCATCAAATACTGGAAGCTGCGTTCCTAGCGAATGTATTTACATTTTGTTAAAACGAGTCAAAAAGTCGGAGTAAAGTGCAGAGTGCTGCACAATACAACGTAATGGTGTGGATATGTAATACTCATCGTAAATGCTATGATGGCCCTGCAGGGTCGCTCGCCTCACCCTCCCTTAAGTCTCGCTGGCATTACTGCCCATCACTAAATTTCAGATATGTTATTTAAGGTACTTCCACTTCATTCTTTCGAGATGCTTAGTAAGTGAACACAGATGCAAAATACATGCATGCGTTGCTGTGTGTAAAGGGTAGTATGTAGTTTGTGGCTGTCTTGAAATGCCCCCTTGGCCTCTGTAATGTTCTGTGGTCCGGTGGCGCTTGCGCCGGCACGAGGGTCATTAGTCTTTCCGCGATTGTCAAATAAAGCTCCCGATAAAAAAAAAAAAAAAAAAAAAAAAACTAGGGAGACACTGCTGACCGCCGGGGGATCGATGGAAACAAAGGGCAGATTAATAGAAAACCGCGGCCTCTTTCGCAGTCATGAAATCATAAACAAATCATTAAAAAGCCGGCAACGCAATGGTGACACTGATGGATGGATGCAGTCCCTTTACGCTTGCTTCATACATTGTTCGCCCGCATTAGCGTAACGGCATGTGTGAACACTGTGTATAAACTACACAGCGGAATAAAGTAATTTATGGGCCCTATAAATACGCCCTTGTTTAGCTACTCTGTTAAAGGGGCCGGGGGTGCCAGGGGTAAAATAAGCACGCACTTGAAAAAAGAAATACAAATATAGTGCCGCGTTGTTACCTTACGGTTTTGTCATGATGTTCAAGAATTTTTTTTTTGTTTTCTTTCATTGTTACTATGTTGTTGCCGTTATGGTGTCTAGCTTTTACTTTTGTAATTTTTGTTACTGGGTCTTAAAGCTCAGCTTACGGCACTATCATTGTACATTATAAATAAAAAGAAACTAAACGCTGAACCATTTGTTGCCTAAGAGACAAACTACCAGTTCCCAGTCAGAAACCTGACATATTTAAATGACTTTTAGAACAAGGAGGCATTGCAGCTGCTCGCTCCCGCAGGCACAACGCCATGAGATGCGAGGAATGCAGCTGCAGCATCCCGCGAGTGGTGTGCACGTTGTAAGAATGCGGCCGTGAAAGTGAAAGCGACGAAAACCAAGCTTTGAAATGTGACCCGAAGCAGATGCCACACTGCGTGCCTCTGCTCGTAACCGCAAGGTCTAGGCCGTAGGCGTCAACATTCTAAGAAAAGGTGGGACAAAAACCCACCTTTGCCCAATTGCATGCTGTCTTTCTTAGAAAGACGCACGCAAAGGCCAATAGGCTGTCAGCAACAAAAAAATACATGCACGAGCGTGTGGTCACACTCGGAAGTCCTTACTAAAGCCTCGCTGAGCAGCGCATGCTCGCTGGCTCAGGCGAGACCTAAAAAGGCAATCAAAAAAGCATGCTTAAGAAATTAGTGATTCGCCTCCTCACATGTGCCCCCTCCCCTTCTTGCTCAGTGACGTGAGATGCAGGGGCTCTAAGAAGGGGTGAAAATATAATAAAGCCTCGTTAACAAGTGAATGGTCTTTTAACGACCTGTGAAGTACTCGGGTGCGGCTGGCAGCTCAAACTGTCTGTGTGTTTGCCCGGGTAGCTGTCTCAGCCCGGGCTGACACACACAAGGGGGGGGCGGGCTGAAGCTCTTTGAGCCATATGGATGTTGCGCGCCTGACATGCAGGTTGCTGGCTTTAATTTCCAGTCCAGCATAGACCTCAGCACCAGCCACTGCGGGGGGGGGGGGGGGGGGAAATACTGCTGTGGTGCAGATCTTCAACCTCAGTAACCAAACAGCTGTAGTCACCGCCATGAAGGCGGTCCATTAGCAACATCAGTCAGTCATATCCGTGCCTTTTCAGCAGCACCAATCTGTGTAAGTTTTGAAGACTCCCAAGGTAAAGGCATGCTTTTTATCCATGTTAGCACGCTATGCCTGTCCAAGAGTTCTCCCTCCTTCACCTCCCATAGGGCACATGTAAGGATAATGCCTTCTGAACAAGACAGCTGAAGTTTAAGCTATGAGCCTCCCTGGTACCGAACCAGTTCCCCCTCCTTAGAGCTGACGGGCCTCTGTTAACATTCCTAGTTACTGTATGATGCACGCTGTGATTCTGCCTTGTTCTTCAAACAGGTCTCTCAGAGATGTGGTGCGGGTGCGGAGCATGGTGTTAACGGAGGGATCTCAGATGCTCAGTGACATTCAGTGTGATTATATGCAATGTGTCTGTAACGTCACTGAGTTCCCGCTTTACACAATGAGTAGGAATGCGTCCAAGTGTGACGCAGTGACTTGTGCCCCAGTGAGGGCGAAGTAGACTAATAATTGATTCCCGTCCCAGCTGTAGATTGGGGGCAACCATGAACTAATTAATTAAATGAATGGACTTATATTTATACAACTCGACCAGCAACCAGACTGCACTTTTGGCCCCGAGAAAACGTTTGTGAGTACCCATGCTCTAAAGGATCACCACATGCACATGATGTACCTGCTGTCACTGCAGTCCGGAAAAAAAAGAACGGACTGCCTGTGCCAGGGCACAAAACCGAGCCCGATAGAGACCCGTTTTGAAGCCCCCTTAAAAAAACTGCGGGTGCCCAGGCCCGGCCCACTTAAAGCTTTGGGTACATGCGGCAAATACATACTTATGCGTAAAACGCAGCAGCCGCAACATTGCATAAGTCCAGTGGTCCTCCCAATGTTGACCTTTTTTGTTGGAGGAGCTACAGTGAGTGCCCAGCTGTGAGCCCTTGTGACGTGTGAGGGATGGTGACCAACGGTGATGTATGAGGGCCAGCACCCTGTGGTGAGCGATGGTGACCATTACTGATGTATACGAAACCGTGTCCAGTGGTGAGGGATGGTGATAACTGGTAATATGAGCGACGATACCCAGTGGTGAGGGATGGAGTCTTTTGGTGATGTATAAAGGATAGAGTCCAATGGTGTGGGATGGTGACCACAGATAACTGAGGTATGGTACCATATGGAAAGGAATTATCTATTGGTGGTGTATGAGCAATTTTGACCATCAAAGAGAGATGGTAAACCTGATTAGGGACAGTGACCAGCGGAGAGACGTGGTGTACAGTATTAGGACCAGTGACCATAGGGAGATAGGTGGTGTAAATGAATAGACATATTGACCATTAGAACCCCCTTTTGTGGGGGTTGGGGGGAGGCGAGGAGCAGGCAGGGGCTACTGGGCCTCGCCCATGGGAGTTGAGCTTGCCCGCCTCTGTTGTCCGGAGACCCGTCCTGCTATAGCTCTGCAAACTTGGGAGTGTGAGCATTTGCGTGTAGGTAGTGTGGGGGTGCTCGAGCTCAGAGCTCAACAACCAATCAACAGATAAAAAGAAGTTAATGTCCATCCCAGTGTTTATCTTTGTAAGAAAGTACTTTAATAACCAGGTCAGTCATTATTACACACTACAGTTCTCATCATCAACTTGTCAGTTTTTCTGGTCTCTGTAGTTGGGAAGTGCTGCACCTACCCTAGTCCCTCTCGGTTCTACCTCTCCCAGGCTCACTCACTCGCCGGCCACTGGGCTCCCCCTCTCTAAGGTCACTTCAGGAGTTCCTCGAAGAAGGCTCACATGTAGTTTCACCCACTCTCAAATGTATACGTGGGCTCAGTCTCAAGTCTTTGCAGTCTTATCCTGGAACGTTTTAGTGCCGCTCAGCACTCCAATGGTGCACAGGCACTCGGGGGGGCCCTGGCACACTGGCAGCCTACAGTTGAGCTTATTCGGCACTGGGTACAGAGCCGCCTCCATAGCGCCTGTTCTGCCTTTACTTTGCTGCTGTGCCATGGAGACCCGCAGCCCTGCCATGATCAGGGCCAGACTGAGAACAGCAACCAGCCCTGGCTGACTGCTGCTCGACCGGCCCTGGGGGGGGGGAGGTGCTAGAAAAAAGCACAGCTCCCACTTTTGTTACAGGGGGCCGATATTGCAGCATTGCTGCAAAACCGTCCCTTGGTGACAAAACTGGCTCCCATGGCCAGAAAACCAGTTCACGCCCCTCTGGCCTACCGGGGAAATGCCCAGTGCCTGCTACGGCCCGTCCGGCCCTGGACATGATTTCAGCCCCAGTAAGACTGTCAGTAAGTGGCAGCTGTGGCCCATGCCAGGGCCATCTGGACAGCAGTTCTTGCTCTAGACATTGCCTTCAGTGCTTCCGTCAATGTAGCTCTGCCAGTGTCTTTGGCATCTTGGCAGTTGCTGCCCCACATGGTCCAGACAGTGGTTTTGCAGATAGATTCACAGGCCGTTCAGAACAAAGTGGGGTTGTTTGGATCCCAACCAAACCGGAGATGTGGATCCACTGTCTCAAACTGTAGAACCAGTTAGGGTTGGTTCATCTTTAAGGTGTCCTTTCAAAGCTGTTCTCCTCACACAGCCTTTGAGTGATGCAGTGTAGTCTCAAGCCTGCTGCACCCACAACAGCGGCACAAAGGGGTGTGAAGCTTCCGCACCCCGCTGTCATCAGTCCAACGGATGAAGTAATCAGGCAAGCCTCACCTAAAGTCTTCCTTACTTTTCACATAAAATTCGGCATCCAGCCCCACACCCCTACCACTCACCAAATGGCAGTGATCAGGAACACTGCTCAGCAGTCCCTTGCCAACCAAAGACTCGCAGATCATCCAAAGAGACCGGTCTCCACTCTCTTCACTCAAGGGTCTAAGTTCCCTCCCCGCAGTGAGCGATACACTCCCTCTGTCCAGGGGGAAGAGTCCTCACCCTCCATTTTGTGCTAGGCCAGACCAGGAGCATCCAGAATAAATCCATTACTGTGGCTCACCCACAAATCATACATGTAACACATAGGCTACACACACTAACAAGCTTAACATGCATGAAGGATGTTAACACAAAAGATTGGGCAGGCACGTACAAGCAGAACTTTGCATGTGTTGACCAGACGGCATCCTCTCTAGTGATCCAGATGAAGGTGTGTTCACCCCACTGATCTTTAAAACGTGGTATGCCTACACTGCTGCTGTATATTTACTATAGCCACTGAATGGGACTGTCACCATTTGTTGTAAATTAGAGCATGCTAGGTACACCTCTCCAGGTCACAGAACAAGTCCAGAACCTCTCACGGCAAGGAACAGGCCTAGGCCTCCGAGCACACCCTTGGAGATGGCAGGGCCGAAATAAAAACGTAAGGATACCAGATACACACAGTTGTGCACTCATGGCGGGCAAACGCACATGTTCACCATGCAGGGTACATTCCTGTCCCAACAGTGGCCACTGGGAGAGAAAGGTGTGCATGATTAATGACCGTGACTGTTGGAAGAGAGTTGCTGTACATAAATATGGGCATTGAACATAAGCAGGAGATACTACCCCAGGTGACGCACAATGTGGTGACTGTCAGTCACTTTGGTGCGCGACATTGACTCCCATTGGTGCAGCTCAACTATAGCTGTCAATTTTCCCAGGTGCATGCATGACTAGCTGCTACAGTCAGGCTTTCTCTTTGCACTCTTGAACTTTTAGTCCTGGTTTTATAATGGGATAAACAAAACCACAAGTCCCCGAATGCAAAGAGAAAACCTGGACTGGAGAAGCAACTCACCGTGGACCTGGGAAGGTTTGCAGGTCGGAGGCCCATTACCACCAGAACTCTGTATCCAGCGGCCAAACAAGTGAAATGTGAATGGTTTGGGACCAAAAGACAGAAAGGGAGATTCCCTGATATGAACATATGTTGGAGACAAAATGCCGTGTTTATACAGAAAATGATAATTTGCAGTGCGGGGATTCTGTAAACACATACAGGATCATTAAGACTGGTGACCGTGCTTTAACCAACCGTGTGAGGTTAGAAGTCAGTATGCCTCCGCTCCCAGGGGGGCCACGGCCCCTGCTGGAGGGGCGCAGATCACAGCTCTCAGGAAGACTGTCGCCGGCAGTTTTCCTGCCCTAGCTGCTTTAGAGACTGCAGGAAGGCTCCCAGCCCTTCCTTCCCATGCCTCACTCCATTCAATTTGTGCCTACACAGAATTCTCCAGAACATCCTGCTTGTGAAGGGTCATCCGGGGTAGGGCGGCGAGAAGGCCTTGGGAGCGGGAGTGCTGCTGGAACAGAAATACCAAACTCCGAAACGTCTAGTGGCGAGCACCTTCATAGTGTGTGTGTTGGGGGGTTGGCTGTGGCAGAAGCTGAGAAAATCCTCCACTCTCCCAGCTAGAAGGACCCTGGGGCTTTGGGACTGGTGGTAGCAAGGGACAGAACGTGCATTTATTTGCAGGAACCCCTGAAAGGCGGGGCATGGGGTCCTGCCCCCAGAAGCCCCTCAGAGGCCTGCCTCTCACCCTCCGAGGCATGCCGCAGTGCCTCACAGGTTGAATCCTTCTCAGTGTAGCTCGATGTGTCAGGCAGCCCATTGAGGAGTATCAGAAGTGGAAAGTCAGATCCACTTCAAAGGAGAATCCAAATAGACCAGGGAGGGGAGTGTAAAACATCTTCTTTATTTAGCTTTCGACTCCATTCTATTTAAAAGCTGCAGGCTGAGCAGAAATCCGTGCAGATGTTCTTAGGCTCTGCTCCTTGGAGTGGAATTGGGTAGATGCCCCTGAGCAGCCTCCACCCCCCCCCCTTCCTTCCCCACGCCCTCCAATCAGCCTCCGTGGACTGGGCTAGACTGCAAGTCACCCTCACCTGAAGTATTCCTGCGGTCCTCTTTAGTCCCTAAAAGCTTGATGAAGCTTCGTTTATCTCGCATTACTTTGTGTGCCTCCAGCGCCCACTCCAGACCTGGTCAGTCTTCGTGCATGCATTTGCAAGGGAAATGAACGACCAAAAACACAGCACGGGTGCCCTGCACGTTCTGAGTACAACCCAAACCAGAACTTTAAGCTCACTTTGGAGTGTAAAAAGATAACGCAGTAACTAATGGAGAACAAGTTTACCTTCGAAAGTAGTTAATAAATATGACATTAGAACAGAAATATTAAGAGAAGGTTCTTTTATGTTGCTGTGAGCAGGGTATATAATTTATCTATATTTAGCACTAAAAAGGTCAACATCTGCAACTGTTGCATAAGACTCCACTTATAGGTGTTCTATAAAAGAAATTCATGAATCTGATGCTTGTAATACAGAGACCACCAAAACCGTTTATGATAGCCGAGCGAGATCATGTATCTACTCCAATGCCATAGCCACGGGTTCAAATCCTTATTGAACCACTCAGATTTTCATCCATCGGAAGTTGACAGAATGAGTACCAGTGACTTACAAAACAATTAATTAATTTGTCAGTAGTACCAACAGATGTACTCGGGGTGAATGTGCACTACTCAAATATGCCTGACATCCTCCACAAATTGCCACTACAGCAAAAGTGCAATGTCCCTCTGCAAAATATTTCCTTGATGATTTAACTTTGTCTCCAATGGGTGGACACTATGCATATATACACATGGTCTCTTGTTTTAAGCAAAAGTTGATATTTAGCTGCACGCACAATGATGTCTATTTGCACCCTCTCCACCACATGCTTATGCACAGCAGCACTTGCCACACCTTGCTTTCATCATATGGTTCTAAACTCATACACCTCACTCAAGTAGTCCACTATAGAAACATTTGACACTAAAACAACCTAAGCTTTTGGTACAAAAAGCAAGTATACGGGGAATATGGGAAATGTCCGGTGCCTCAGTTATTTAAACTGGAAAGGTTTGATTGATTTCTGAAAGACCAGATCATTTTTGATTAATCTAAAGGAGAACTGAGGATCATTCCAAAACATTGGGTCCTCAAAGCAGAATGACCACCACCCACTGCAAGGTTTATTTATCCGGAAACCAGAAGAAGACTATGATCCAAGATGGCATTTTATTGTAGTAGATTTTATGAGTAAGCCAGAGGGTCTTAAACCTGATTCTTTGGTCCAAGGACAGCCTGTGAAGCCTACACTTTCAAAACATCCCATGATCCCTTTTGGTTAGTTTATTAGAACAGTCTTACCTCATAATTCTGGATTTTCTGGGGCCTAGCACTCTGGGCTGCTGGGGGGCCTGTTAGATTTGAAATGTTATTTCCTTGATGTACATGTTGACACCGCCCCTTTCTGCGATGCTCTAGCCCTGTTTCGGCTTAAGTTAGCACGCATGACGTTCTCTTTATTGATGCCATCTTGTGTTACTGTTAAGATCGAGTGTCTGTCTCAGAAATACTTGCCTCGGCAGAGAAGCTGGCCTGTGCCACCACCCTGTGCACTCAAGGTTGAGGCTTCACTGCACTAGTGAATGTATTGTTCATTGCTACATGCTTTTACTGTTAAAAACACTCGTTCTCATACCTTTCAACGGTAGAGAGCCACTGAGTGGCCTTGGGACTGTAATATCATGTTCTTTGCCCAGTGACAATGTTCATCTTGTGTGCCCTCTTTGTTCAACCTGGCCGGAGTTGGAAAATTCCAGTTAGGGCGGGAACCTGAAGGTGTTTGGATTGTATAACTGGTTCTGTCATGCCTAAGGAGGGCAGACCCCTCGGCAGTCCCCCACAGAGACTGATCAGATTGGACTCCGCTGCAGCGTATTAGAATAAACTAACTGGTTTGCATTCTCTACTGCCTGATCGACACTTCATTTATTGGGAAGGCATATAGGTGGTTGTGAGTAACCCGAGTGACCCGTAGCGGGTCACTTCCTTCAGTCCTTAATTCAGGGAATGAAAGTTGCCAACCTTGCTCTAAAGCATGAGGATAACCGTAGCACAAGAATGACTAGCAAGGTATGGTAGAATTTTCCTATGTGTCTTCAGTAACACAAAACAGGGGTTAGCAACTGAGGAAATGTAAGAGGCGAAGGAATGGATTTTCATTGAGATTCACACTAATTGATTTGACCTCTGCCACAGGGATTGGTGGGTCACCCATGGAACAACCCATGGTTGCGCTGGCGAAGTTTCTCTACTGAGAAGTAGGAGCTCTGGCTTTTTGGTGTTTATGGTTAGAAAGTTGTGGTCCATCCATTGCTGGACAGCGTCCAAACAATCATTAAAGTTGGGTCAAGGATCTGGTGCTTTTTGGTTCAGCTGAACCATGATCTATGTGTCATCTAGATAGGAAAATGGTTTGCATCCAAATGAGTAGGTAAGGTGTAGCAGAGGTTGAATGCAGAGATTAAATTGCTTCAAAGACAAGGAAGAACCTTGCAGCACACCACAGTTAATCACGTCACATGGCAACCAAGAGGTACCCAAGCTCAACAATAGAGAGAGCCCCATCAGTAAGGATCTAAACAAATTGAAGATCATCCTTTCAAAGCAATATTTCAAAGATTTCCCCACGCCTAATGCCACCTCAATCAATCGGGGAATTATAAGCACGCTACTCACCCGTGAGGGTCTCAAGGCGCTGGGGGTCCGCAGATCTGTTTAGCCGAAGAGCCAGGTCTTGAGGGTCTTCCTGAAGGTCGTCAGGGAGGGGGCGTGTCTCATGTCTGCCTGTAGCTCATTCCAGGTCTTGGCTGCACTGTGAGAGTAAGATATTCTGCCTGCTTTGGCTCTGTGGATGCGCTGGGTTTAGGCCAGTGCAAGGTTGGAAGATCGGAGGTTTCTTTTGGGTACGTGGAAAGAGATTCTGTTGTTGAGGTATTTGGGTCAGTTGTTGTGTAGGCATTTGGACGCGTGAGTGAGGATTTTGAAAGTGACTCTTTTCTCCACGGGGAGCCAGTGGAGACTTCATAGGTGTTGACTGATGTATTCGTGTTGGGGGATGCCGAGGACGAGTCTGGCGGCGGTGTTCTGTATTGTCTGGAGTTTGCAGAGTAGGGACTTGTTGATGCCGGCATAGAGTGCATTTCCATAGTCCAGTCTGCTGGTGATGAGTGCGTGGGTGACTTCCTTCCTTGACTCAGGGGGATTCACTTGAAGGTCTTGTGGAGGGTGTTGAAGCAGCTGGAGGTGACAGCGTTGACCTCTCAGTTCATGGTGAGTGATGAGTCGAGTACGATGCTGAGGTTCTTGGCGTTGTCTGAGGGGGTAGGTGGGCTTCCGAGGGTGGTCGGCCACCAGGTGCTGTCCCATGCAGAAGAGGTGGTACCAAGGACGAGGACTTCTGTCTTCTCGGCGTTGAGCTTCAGGCAGCTGTTGGTCATCCAGACTGCAACGTCTTGCATTCCTTTCTAGAAGGTGAGTTTGGCAGTGGTGGGATCCTTGGTGAGGGAGAGGACAAGCGGTGTCGTCGGCGTAGGATACGATGTTGAGTCCATGTTGTTGGATGATGGCTGTGAGGGGGCCATGTAGATTTTGAAGAGGGTGGGGCTCAGTGATGAACCCTGCAGGACTCCGCAGGTGATTTTTGTGGGGTCAGAGAGGAAGGGTGGGAGTCTGATCCTTTGGCTTCTTCTGGTGAGGAATTATCGGATCCAGTCAAGGGCTGTTCCTTGTATGCCTGTGTCGTGTAGTCTGGCGACTAGTGTGCGGTGGGAGACGGTGTCGAAGGCCGCTGAAAGGTCGAGTAGGATGAGGGTTGCGGAGTGGCCTTGGTCCAGGAGGGTGCAGATGTCATCTGTGGCGGCGAGTAGGGCGGGCTCTGTGCTGTGGTTGCTTCGGAATCTGGATTGGGACGGGTCGAGGACGGCGTTCTATTCAATGAATTGTCAGTTTTACTGTTGACTGTTTTCTCTGCAACTTTGGCTGCGAAGGGGAGGAGCAAGATGGGCCAATAGTTCTTGAGGTTGGTGGGGTCAGCTGTGGGCTTCTTGAGCAGGGGTCTGACTAATGCACGCTTCCAGTCATCTGGGAAGGTGCCTGTTTTGAAGGTGGTGTTGATGGTGCATTGTAGTTCGGGTGCGGTGACGGCCACGGCTCTGTGGTAGATGTGAGGGGGACAGGGGTTGGTGGGGGCCCCCGAGTGGATGCTTTTCATGGCCGAGGCAGTGTCTTCGGCCGTGATCGGTGTCCAGTTGGAGATGTTGGGCTGGCTGGTGTTTCTGGGGGGCGGGGGGCCGTATGTGGCGCCTGGGGGATGGTCGATGAAGGTGTCATAGAGGCTTTTGATCTTGAGGTGGAAATAGGTTCCAAGCTTGTCGCAGAGATCTTGAGATGGGGTGATATCTGTGGCTCCGCTGCATGGGTTGTTGAATTCTTGAATGACACTGTAAAGTTCCTTAGAGTTGGCCAGGATTTTGTTGTGGATGAAGTTCCTCTTGGTGGCTCTGATCTGGTTGTGCTAGTCCATCATGTCGTCCTTGTAGGTGGTGTGGTTTTCGGTTGTCTTGGTGTTTCTCCAGTTCTTCTCCAGGCGTCTGCAGGTGCGTCTGGCTTCTTGGAGAGCTGTGGTGAACCAGGCGGCTTTCCTGGGGCGTTGTCTGTCGGGGGTTGCGTAGCGGGGCGAGGTCATCTGCGTAATTGGAGATCCAGGTGTGGAGTTCTCTGGCTGCGTCAGGTGCCCAGGTGTGGTTGTCTCGGGTGAGGGCGGAGTTAAGTTGCTCGTCGGTAACCTTGCTCCAGTTCCTTCGTGGTGGGCGTGGGGCTGGTTTGGGTGCCTTTGGTTTGTTGATGGTGAAGTGTACGCAGTGGTGGTCGGTCCATGGTGGCTGCATTGTGTGGCTGAATTGGATGCTGTTTCCTGCCGCGAAGATGGGGTCGAGGGTGTATCCTGCTCTGTGGGTCGGTGTGTTGATGAGGAGTTTGCTGGTGAGGTTGTCAAGAAGGATAGTGGAGTTTGGGTCGCTGGGGTTGTCGAGGTGGAAGTTCAGGTCTCCAATGAGTATGTAGCCTGTTGAGGCGATGGTGTGGGGTGCGATGAAGTCAGTGATTGTGGTGACAAAGGGTGTTCGTGGGCCTGTAGACGAGGGTTCCTCAGTGTGGCTTTGGGGGTGGTCTGGATCTGGAAGTGCAGGTGTTCGGCGGAGGGGAAGGTTTCGCTGGAGGTGGTGAGGCGGAGCGTGCTCTTGTGGGCGATGGCGGGGCCCCCTCCTGGGTGGTTGGGGGGTTCTTTCCTCTGGATCTTGTATCCATCTGGGATGGCAATGCTGACGTCGGGGGCGGAGGATGCATTGGTCCAGGTCTGTGTGAAGAAGGCGATGTCAGGCGAGAGGGAGTCGAGTAGGTTCGAGATTTCCATGGCATGTTTGTGTACGGAGTGTTAGTTGAGGAGGATGCATTTTAGGGTGTCGGTGGTGTTGGAGGCCGGGGTGACTGTGTGGCTGTGAGGGTCTGGCGGCAGTGGAGGCAGGAGAACTGGCCGTGAGTCGTGTTCGGCGAGGTCTGTTGGCATTCTCGAAGTCTTCCAGGGTTGAGTGTGAGGAGGGTGGTGGTGTCGTAGCGATGGGTAGTCGGAGGTCCAGGGTTCCTGGTGCTGGCCGCAGACGGGCACAGGCGAGCTTGCCTTTGGCACGCCGGCAGCACGCCCGTTGCGCGAGTGCGCAGCAGCTGCCATTAAGTAGGG
Source organism: Triturus cristatus (assembly GCF_964204655.1). Taxonomy (NCBI): domain Eukaryota; kingdom Metazoa; phylum Chordata; class Amphibia; order Caudata; family Salamandridae; genus Triturus; species Triturus cristatus. The sequence continues at coordinate 319,568,048 of NC_140584.1, read as the reverse complement.
GAGGTGGGAGGGAGGAGAGGCTGGGAGGCAGGAGCAGGGGAATTCCGGGGGGAGGGGCCGCAGGGGTAGCAGCAGTGAAAGACTAAAGGAACAGGCAGGCATGAGAAAATAAAAACAATGGTGGAATTAGAGCAAGACACAGATGGGCACAATAACAGTGGCACAACAGGGAAAACTTAAGAAAAAAAACGGCTGAGAAATGTTATGGTGGTTGCAGGCAGTCTGGTCCCAGTTGGAGCCGGCAGGAGGCGCAGGAGCGGGCAGCAGCCTCGTACCTCCCAAGGAGGAGTTCCCGGTCTGGAGGCAAGAGACGGCACAGCGGCACTGCGGGAGAGAGTGGACCTAGACCGAGGGTCGGAGGTCTTACCTCCGACAATATCACCCCCTCACAAGACCTTTGCAAAAAGCTCTTGGATTTCTTCAGTAACACAATCACCCAAATATACAGCAACTTCGACCCTCAGCCAGACCACAGCACTATCACATCTCAACTTCCCACCATGGCTGATTGACAAACCCTGACCTCTTGGCCTGTCATCAACCCCATCAAAATCACTGATACCATGAAGACCATCCACTTGGGGCTTCCTCCTTGCCCCCACCACTACTGATCAGTGAAGTACTACCACCCATCCTCAATGCCTCAATCAGCTCAGCCACATACCCAGACACCTGGAAACATTCAACCATCATGCCCCTGCTCAAACAACCATCCACTAACCCATACTTCAGCTACAGCCCATTCACCCTCCTACCATACATGACAAAGGTCTTAGAGAAACTAACCGACCCATACCTCAGCAACAAGCATCTGTTCGTTATCCAATAGGTGTTCTTCTTTTAGAACCATGCACAGTTGTTCATCTCCCAGCTTTTCTAAAAATGTTCCTAAGCCTGGTAGAAGTGGTATCGGAGAGATTTTTTTTTCTTACCTCTGACTCCAAATTACATTTTTGTCAGTAGTGTGCTGAATGTAACTTGCTTGTATGAGGCCTGAACCATTCCAAAGATGTAAAGTGAGTTTCAACAGTTCAGTGATATTTCCTGCCAGTGCATGAGCAAGGGATTGGAGCACATCTGGATAAGGGGGGGGGGGGGGGAAGGGGAAGGGTCATCTGGGGGAACCCAAGTTAACAGAGGATTAGATGCACTTTATCCTCTGCTCGCAACCTGAAGGTGGACCAGAGTAAATGAGGGTCTACCTGTAGCACAGGGTACAGCTTTTGCTCTACTGCATGATCCTTTCACCCTGAAGAGAAATCCTATTGAAATACAGTTTCATCAGTAAACCATGTGCAAACATTTCAAAGAATTAAGTTGTAGATGAGTTATTGTTCATGCACCGTAACAAATATTTTCACAGCTATTACCACTAGTTTGTTTTGTAGCTGCTACTATTCATGAGTATCTATTCTTTGCTCTGGCGGAACTATATATACTCACATCTTGTGCTTGGTTTCTGTGCATTGTGTTGTTTTACACGCAGCACCTTTTCAAACAGGGATTGCATTTAAGATTTTCTGAGGCACTAAGCATATCAAAATCAAGAATATTTGAGGTTAACTGGAACTGTGCGTTACCACCTACTACCAGGATGTACATTTTCTGCATTCTATGGATTTGCGAGCCTGGTCATGAGGTACCTTGTCCCCAACAGCAAAACAATTATCTCTTGAATTAACATCCCATCCTACGAAAACTGTAAATGTATTGTATACTGATAAAAGCCGGGTTATCCCAAATATCTTGAAAAGATGTTTACACCCTATTCAACTGCCCTCAATATGATTTTAAATCCCATTTTGCTAGTGATTGTCCCAGACGTTGAAGCACAAAATTATGCATCAAATTGAGTATTCAAATCAAACATTTAACAGTGGCAGGTGACCCTAACAATAATTGTGACTAACTTTGATGATGGCTTCGCCCCAACCCCTCAAAATATTACCCCCTCCCCCCCCCCCCAAAAGCTTGGGCCCAGATGCGCCCCTGCCCCCCAGGGTCTGAAAATGAAGATAATTGCACTGACAGAGAAAAACTCCCTCCCACTGCCTCCTCTTGAACCGCACATATACATCCCCCCCCCCCCCCCCGATGAATTGACCCCATCACCTGATGAATTGTTCACCCCAAAATGATTTGCGGTACTTGTGATTACTTCATACCTTAATAAAGTGAGTAAAAGAAATAATGCAAGAACAATATATATGGATTATGACATTTCCTTTTAAGAAATCATTTGACAATGTATGCTTATAATGGAATGCAGCACATTAGCATGCTTCCATAAACCCTCTGAATAGTAGTTTTATTTTTTTCAAACGTAATTATAGAACATGCCAGTTTCAAAAAGCTTATGATTTGCCTTTCAGTTCCTAGAACTTTGTGGGTTGAAATACAGTTCCCAGAAGCCTTTGGATAGTAGTACAGTTCCCAGAAGCCTTTGCAGTAATTCTGATCATTCTTTGTTTATTTTTTTAGCGTACCAGTGAAATATCTCTGCACGTGAGGTTAATGGCCTGGACACAGTTTGAATCGGCTACACAGCAGGATCCAGAGCACCCTTTCCACCTGTAGGTCTCTGGACCTGGAGTGCTCCTTTCGCACCACATCTTGCCCCTTTCAGTGGGACTGGCTGCTCTGGAACTGGACCGGCGACGACAGCAGAGGTCAGACATTGGAAGAGTCAGGCCAAAGAACCAAGAGGATACCGCTAAATCGCTATATTGTCCGGAGACCACAGCATCAAGGAGAGCAGTGATGTGAGGATATTGCAAAAGAGCAGGTGATGCACAGCGTCCCATCCTATGTGCAAGCCACTTCCCCATACTAGCACCTGCAATTAAAGGAGCATGACACGCGTGCTACACCGGTCTATGTAAGAGAGTCCTCACCTGATCGCAAACAGTTCAAAGAAGTGAGAGGCATCACTCGAGTGAAGACGAAATCTTGCGTCCCCCAAGAATTGAGACAACTGTTCTGTCTCTCAGTCCGAAGACTGTACCACGTACAAGCCCTAGCTCCCCCACAAGACTGCCTGCAGTGCCGCAGTTAATGCAAGATGGGCTATCACCATGTAGACTGACCTCCAGCTTTCTTCAGATCTCCTGTTTCTTCAAATCCTTTAATTACATCGCCCCAGGCGGCAGATTTTCACGTCCATTGGAAGTCCTTAAGCAACATCATGGTCTTCAAGAACAAGCTTCAATCCACCCTGCGACCCTCTCCACTTCATTCCGATCTTCTTAAGAAGGACTGGGATTAAGCCTGCGGATACAAAGCCACCTGGTGCGACAGCGGGTGTCAGTACTACATGAAACACATATCATGAGAAGCACCACTACTGCATCATGAATGGTGAACGTAAAAGAGGACTCGCCATGAAGACCTCGCTGCATCCATGAGTCCAGGGTTTCCCCAGTCAGACCAGGGCTCCTGTGCTTCTCCAGAATTGTATAAGAAACCCCCAAATTTGTCTTCTGCTCAGGGATACCCTCTTTCCTCTGTTTCACTTCACATAGGCAGTTGGAGCCCAAGGACTGGTAGCCATGCTGAGGACAGCCCCTCTTCCAGGCTCAAGTTCTCCCCTTGGACTGTTGAACAGGGGGCCGGAATATCTGCGCAGACAGCTAGATGGTGGGAGCGGAGCCCGGAGCCCCAGTGCCGTGGAGCGCCTGGAAGCCGACAAGGCCAAGTATGTAAAAACGCAGCAGGTGATCGACAGCAGGCAGGACCCAGCCTTGGCCACTACACCATCCTGCAGCCGGAAACTACTCTCTGTATGGTCTGAACCAGGACCACACTGTGCCACAAGCCCTTCTAAGGCCACATCTTCACGACTAGGTGCTGTGGTGCGGCGAAGCAGTGGGCGGCGCCAGCTGAGGCCGGACTCCCTCATCATGTACCGACAGCAGCGGGACTGCAAGTCTGTGAACAAGGAGAATGCCAGAGGCCTCAGCCTGGTGCGGAGGCTCTTCCAGAGTCCCATGAGGGAAAGAAGTGACGCCCTGGTGGACACTTCCTCTCAGTCAACCCCCATTAATTGGATTCTGATGGATAGGGCCGAAGCATCGTCTCCCATCGCATCTTGCGGCAGCCCAAGGGCCCAAAGGGTGGCTCCCCCATTCCTCGACATGGACTTTCCAACTCCACAGTCTCCAGCTCTCACTCCACGGTTCACAAACTCTGAACATTATTGTGTCCGATCTCCACATCCTAGGGGTCGCTCTCATTCATCTCTGCACTCCAAGCATCTGTCTTCCCAACCAGAAGCACTTGAAGGTTCTCGGTGTGTGAATCCCCAGGAGCGGCCCCTCAGCCCCTCAGAGGAGGACCATTTTTTTAATGCCTGTGGCATGGATGAGCCAGATCTTCTCAGGAAGGATAACATGTCCCCTTTGCTGGAGCAAGATGGAACTAGTTCAATAAGCAGCTGGGAGTCCAAGCATAGTGTCTGTTCTCGAGACAGTGCTTTGGAAGAGACCTCATCAGCAGAGGAGGGGCCGCTTGGCCGGCCCCGAACACCAGTCTCAATCATTGAGAGGAATGCACGAGTCATCCGATGGCTCTATAGTTGCCAGAAAGCCCAGTCCGTAAGCCAGAAGTCCATAAAGGAAGAATCCCCCAAAAATGAATATATCAGGCCTGAGTCCACAAAGAGAGAGTCCACCGTGTGACAAGAGACCAACTGCTTCTCATAGAGAACTGACTCAGCCCATCCTCAATTGTAGCTCCTACTTGGTATGAGAACAGAAATGCAACATCTACAGCAAACACTGAAAAGATCCTCCAGGTCTCAAGTACTAATGGCAGGCCACCCAGTGAGAAGGGACTCGCCTCCTTAGTGTGGCTGCAGGGCCGCGGACCAGATGGAGGCTTCCTAGGCAAAGGCTGAGAGAGGCAAGTCCTTTCTACAAAGACACAGCACAATGTGTGAACACAGACCTACTGCTATCTGCTAGACATCAAGATATGAGACAAATGTGTGAGTCTACAGAGTGAATCAATAGTGAGTCCTCTTCCAAACCAGAGAGACGTGCTCCACCAACAAGACTGTGAAGGCTACCAAACATGCCCTCTCTTTTAATGATACTGTAGTAAATAAACTCTTGCTTCAGTTCGATTACATTGTGTGAAACAAGTATCCAATCCTTCTAATGTTACACTGTTTTATTTCATGTTTTTCGAAGGACAAATATTGAGTGAGCTATCTAAGGCAATTCCTGCTTCTTCCCTGTGTGTGATCCCTGGAGCTGCTCCATCCTTCTTAAAGCCTAGACTGGGCTCGTGTATTTTTTTTCAAGATTACATTTTTGAGTAGTTAGGGTTGAGACTGCCACCCAGCCGATCACCTGGACTGTACCCTGCCTTACTGCTATCTCTTTGGCATCTTTCTTTCCCCTTTCTCTGTCCCCTCACCTACTGTCCTGCACCTTCCATGCCTTCCTCCCACCCGATCCTTTTCCCTCTCCATACCTTCAGTATTTCTCTTGTTGCCTCCTCTAGCACTATGCATATCCCCCACCATATGTTGACATGTATATTTCCACTTCAACACCACCCGTCCTAAGCAAACAGGCTTAAGGTGCACGAGGTTTGGGATATACCCAGCTGAACAAGTCAAAAGACACAGCAACACTTCTATCCAAAAACCATACACGTTGGGAGAGTGTCTAGGCTAGGAAATGCAAGGTAGCTGCAGTACAAAAAGGATGAAAAAATGTATTTGTATTTCCAGCCTGGCCTAGGTGCACATGCAAAAAATCTTACATGAGACAACAACTACCCAGTTAATTTCTACTGCAGGATTTGTGACGTGGGGACAAGACAACACGGTTTTTAGTTAATGCGGAGGCAACGCATTTTTAGTAGACTTGTTGTTGCCCTGTATTACTGAGAAGATCTCGGAGAAGACCAGTGTGCCAACCGTGCCACTTGGAAAAAGTGAAGACCAGTCCCAGATGTTTGGCAGATCTGTCTCACCAAGTGATCTTTGTCCATTCAACTCCATTTCCAATTTGTGTTACCCATGCTGCCTCTGGGCAGTGTTTCAGGCCACAGCGAGGTCTTATTCTCGCCCGAGGTACCATACATGTGATCTCTAGCGTTGTTTGTTTTCCTGCCCTGGTTGTGTCGCCCAATAAGCAATGCATTGCTCTGTCTGTATAGCCTGGTGGCCTTTATATGGCCATAGTGGTGTCCACAGGTGCAGGCATGCGCTAGCTCCTTTCCCTGAGGCTCAGTGTTGCTCTAGCGTGCTTCCGGAAGGTTCTATACTGCTTTACCCATGCCTCCCAGTAAGCTCTGTCTTACTCCTACTGTATCTCTGGTGGCATCTCTGTTTGGGGTCATTAATGTGGTTGAACAAGGTTGCACTGGAGATGCATTTCTACCATGGGTCCTTAATGCATTTCTACCATGGGTCCTTAATGGGATTAAAACCTGCTGGGCTGAGGTTGCCCCCATTTCAAGGGTGTAGATACAGAAGTTGAAGAGGTGGGCCGAGGTTGCACCCTTTTCAAGGGTATAAATACAGAAGTTGAAGAGGTGGGCCGAGGTTGCACCCCTTTCAAGGGTATAGATACAGAAGTTGAAGAGATGGGCCGAGGTTGCACCTCCTTTCAAGGGTATGGATACAGAAGTTGAAGAGGTGGGCCGAGGTTGCACGCCTTTCAAGGGTGTAGATACAGACGTTGAAGAGGTGGGCTGAGGTTGCACCCCTTTCAAGGATATGGATACAGAAGTTGAAGAGGTGGGCCGAGGTTGCACCCCTTTCAAGGGTATACATACAGAAGTTGAAGAGGTGGGCTGAGGTTGCACCCCTTTCAAGGGTATTGATACAGAGGTTGAACAGGTGGTACGAGGTTGTATCACAACCTCAGGATATTACTTGCTGCACGGGGCTGGGCCGAATGAGATCACTGCCCCTGGTCCAACAGGACTATGCTGCATGGCCCTACTTAGCTCATGGTTGCTTAGCAGGGCTTTGCTAAGATTGTGAGAATGTCTTGAGTCGTTTGATTGTTCAAAGGGGTTAGTCTAAGGCTACACCACCATTTTCAATGTCTTGTCGTTAATGATTTCTTAATATTGTTATCGAGACTGAAGATTGCTGGCAGGAGGTTGCAGCTCTGTATTGGGTCATTCATGATGCTCTCCGTGCCGGCCTCCTTCTTGTGTCGTCATTGAGAGTGAACATTGCCGAGTTGAGGTTGGACTCTATTGCAGGTCATTCATGAGGCTAGGCTGGGCAGGGCCGGCCTGACGTCGTGCCTCTGTCTTGGCTCATACACGAGGGAGAGCAGTGGTTGGCTGCGGTTGCTTTCCGCCCCCCGTGTGCTGAAGTGAATGAGCGCCATCTGTGTCCCCCTCGCCCTGGCTGTCACTGCCCCATCTCGTCTTGCCCCTCTGTCGTGTTCTTCGGACCTGCCTACCGCTGTCTGCCCCTCCTCTGCCTTTTGAGGAATGCTGCAGCTGCTTCAAAACATTGGGAAGAAACTGGACTCCTGTCGGTTCCCCGTGAGCCAGAGGTCAAAGGCCAAGGTGCCTCCTGAAATCCAAATCTTCCCTGGTGGTGTCCAGTGTCTTGTAAGGCTTCACTTTCGCCCCCTCCCCTCGGGATTCTTCGCGGTGCCCTCTCACCATTTTCAGTGTGTACTCCATTGTATATGCTCAGTGTGGCTCTCCTTGTCTCTCCAGCCTTTATACCTCCTCTCTCTCCCTTTCCATGCCCGCCCCCCCTCTGGTGTGACCCGCTCTGCTCAGTTCCCCGTCTCACTCTCTCTCCTGCTTGTTTCCCTCCTCTCCCATCTCTCACTGACTCACCCTGTTTTTGGCTCTCAAATACTGCGCTCCTCCCAACTCCCCACTTCTTCCTTCCATCGTCTGCTCCTTTTCCATTCTTTCTACCTCCCCCTCTCTCTTTTTCTTCTCCCGCCTCCCGTTGCCCCCGCCTCCCCGTTTCCTGAAACTTCTGCCGCAGATGTCGTTCAAGAAAGATGATGCACTCGGTGTATTTTTATTCACCCTCAATGTGTTTACATTATCTGTTCACAATTGTCAATAAAATGTATGTTATGTTTTTAAAGTCAATCTCAATCTTTAATGCGGTAAATGTTCAACACCTTTGCCCCTATTACTATGGTAAGTGGAGTGACGTGCTCTTTTGCCTCACTAGAGTGAAAAGATTCTATTGGATCGACCGACGCGCCACCTGGAGGCGGTTTATTTCAGTGCCCTGCCTCCCATTTAAGGGCATTACTCTTCCATTCCACCTGGGCCCTCTGATGTACATGTGGCCTTCTCTCAGGGTGGTGTTTATTGCCTCATGTGATTTTTATAGCGTTTCAATTTCTTAACTTGTAAAGCTTATTTTATATACTTCACATCTTCTCCACCTGCCCACCATATGTACCTACTGTGCACAGTGTGGGCGCATCCCAGTAATTACCTAATTCTCAAAGAACTGTGCCATCCTAAATCCAGCTAATTGAGCCCCAAAAAATAAACACATTCGCGTACGTAAAATATCATCCTTTTTTTTGTAGGATTGGGACCTGTGGAATTTCACCCTGATGGTGCATTTGTGGCTACAGGCGCAGTGGTAGCAGGTAGCCCAAATATTTGGTGGAGCAACCAACCCAAACCCCGAATTCCCCTTTCAGCCAAAATTACACATTCCCCTCATATATCCCGATCACTCCTACCCACCTGGAACACCCCACAATTTGATCCCAAAAACACGCAATACCAGCATCTTTGCTAGGTCCCAAATCGCGCGGAAGTCACATCTAGTAACTAGACCCAAAACACAACCTCCCATGCATCGATTTTCGTCAAACAACTTAGACAGCTGAGATACTCTAGTTTGTTGTGTATCACAAATCCTATACACTCGCAACCAGCAGGTACGCCCTCCAAGTTCAGCCCAAAACATGAAAAATTAAAAAATTTACTGGGAACAAAAATACACAAAATCGCATAAATAAACTTGGTCCAAAACAACCCTACCCATGGATCGATTTGCCCCCTCCTTGTCTCCCCCATGCCCCCCCCCCAAAAAAAAATCACATTATTTCACACCCCCAGCTATCAGGAACAGTATAGTAGCCAACTCAATAATAAATAAAAAAACAAGCATTTGCAATGCAATCGGTCTCGCCTTTGGGACCTTATATGTATTTAGCTATACAGCACATTAGCCTAGGTGCTGAAACATCTACTGTTCTCTAACATGAAGGGAATGTAAGCACCAAACGGCGTGACACTCCAGGTATAGGAACACATGGAGAAATATATCGCCTTTCAGCGGGAAATGGTATTGTCCAAAGCTCTGTTTTTAATATAAAATCAGGGCCTTCGGTGGTCATATCACTGAAAATGCAAGACTTGAAAAAATATTGTCTACGGGTGCTTGTGGAAGACCATTTCTATGGATTGGCATCTAGAGAATGCTAAAGTGATTCTGATATTTTACTGATCTCTGCTGCTCGTTGTCACAAAGAGGCAGTTGTCAGAAAAATAGAAAAAAGAAAGTCCCTCAGCAGAAAGCAATTCTGGTATTTTACTGACCTCTACTGGTCGTTTTCTATCAAGACAGTTAAACAGAGGCAGTTGAACAGAAAAAAAAAGTCCGAAAGCAGACCAGTCCTAGGGCTGATCTCCAGAGCCCACAAAGTGCCTACACATATAAGTATATACTAAAGTATATAGGTGTATAATAAAGGATATACAAGCAGTCTCGAATGCTCGACTTAAAAGTACTTACCCACTCCGCTGACTCGCCTACTCCAGTCCTCTGCTTTTGTCCCTCTGCAGCAATTGAAGTCTCCAGATGCTGCTGATAATGTTGGGCAGCATGAGAGCAGTGCTAGGATTGGCTGGAGGAGGTTGCCTCAATGCTCTTGCAGGCTCTGGGGCTTGTTCCTGCTCATCACGACAGCTGGGTGGAGTGGTTTAAAGTGTGCATGTCAGGCTGGCCGTTGCAAGGCAGGCAGCCAGCCTGACATGCGCACTCTAAACTAGTAGAGTGAGCCCACTCCCCTGCTGCCAGTCAGCAGCAGTGGCCCTGCCCCCAAATACGGCTGGGGACAGGGAAAATAAAATGGTAATAAATTGAATTTATTACCATTTTATTTTTCACCTTTGCTGAGTTAGCAGCAGGAGGGGTGACCCGCCTCCGCCCTAATGGAGGGTCTGACTCTGTAAAGACTTAATGCTACTGTGGTATCATTTCCCCACTTGAGGAGATGGTACCTACTGGCTAGAACTGACTACCTTGGAACATGGGGAACCAGATTCGAATACTCTAATTCTCTTGGGCCAAGGTCCAGCAATAAAATACTGACAAAAAGTAATGGATTTGTAGGCATTCTTGTACCTGCAAAAAGAAGATGAATACTACAAACTTGTAAGTTTGGGTGTGTTGATGTATCTCCTGCAGGTAGTTTCCTACCCTGGAAAAGCAGACACACTTGTTCCTGTCACGGTTAAGAAGCAAGTGTGTTTAAGATATATCATAGAGGCACAAGCGTCAAGTCTATTCTAGGGGCTTGCATGATGAAGGGTGGCAGCACTTTCCTGAGCTGCTCCTCCCCCCTATATGGTCAGTGCAGAGCAGTGTGATGTCATTGCACTCCGGTGACCATCATACCCCACCAGCTGTTTTTATGGCTGTAGGGCTCAACGTGGGAAGAGGGAGCACCCATATCTTTTTAGGTCTTGTCTATAAGCCAGCTTTTAGCTGTCTGAATGCGAAGGCCTCTTGTGGAATATACCCTTAATTCACAGTGGGCTTAGAGCCAGTCCATTGCTTAACATTGGTTGGCTTTATTATCACTCTCATTTGCTTGTGTTGCTTGGATATGAATTTACCTTGAAAAAATGAAGACCAGAGGCATTTGGCAAAACAGAAACAAGTTGGTTTAATTAAACACAGTGGTTGGGAGAGAATCAACAGGGCCGCGTCTGAAGACAGCCTCAATGTACAGATGTTTTGGCCAATCATATATACAGTTTGCGAGGTACAATAAAATGATTTCACATTAGAGAGCATGTGGGTCCGGGCCTAGTCATAAATTATAAGTACAGCCATCTGATAACAGGGACACAGGTGGGCCTCGACCTCAGGGAGAGCTAGTGCGGGCCAGTGCCTGTGTCCAGATTTCCAGCATGGGGAATGCGTGATCACTATGTGTGATGTGCATGTTGTGTCCTGATTGGCTGAGTGTTCCTAACTACATGTGGCATCTAAGTTTGTGGTATTTTGAGAACATGAGCCTTTGGCCAAACGTGTTTTATTGGGGCCAATTTCCTCTGAACGGTTTGTGGTGTAGGAGCCTATCTGTGGGATCGATCAGGGTTTGCCCTGGTTGCACGTTTGTCTTCTGGCTTAGTGTACCTCCACCTGTGACCTATCAATCGGTAGGCCTGGGTTTGAGTCGCAGGGCTTGTCTGATCACGTATCTCTGAATCGGGGTTGATGGGGAGGTCATCAGGGGGGAATTCGACAGCAACAATACAAGTTTGTGATTATGTGTACATAGAACATGGCGGTCATTGATCTCATATTTATAGAAATTCTCATTACTATGCCTACAGTTGTCATAGCGTATAGCAAAAAATGTTCTGCTAGTTTTGACAATGTTATGCGCGCCTAGTTTATGGCGTACACCGACATTGCATTTAATGGTATTGCCGCTGTCGCGCATGCATATATATTAGTGTACAATGACATCAAATTCACCATTTGCTTCTTATTCAATGTCTTACCTTCCTCTTCCTGTTTGCCTCACCACTTCAGCATATCTTTTTACCCTCCTTTTGATTGGCTGAAGTGTATCCTTGCACTGTTCACAATAAGGAACTACTTTTTTCTTTTTCATTCAGCAATTCTGAGAGTGCATGTGTTTGTTTCACAGCTATCTCCCTCTTGTGCTGCTTCCCACCAAACACCAACTCCCTCCCTTGTGCTCTCCGTGTTAATCCCTCACTGCTCCTCTCAAGCTCTCCTTTGATTTCCCCATCCCTCCTTTTCCATACAAAAAAAGATAAAAAAAATGGATCTTCTGCAGGCCCAGTCTCTAGTGCCTTCTTTGCTCACTCACCCCCTATCTGATCCACCACACCCACTCCTGCATTGGGGCCTGAACCCCTCGTGATCCAATAAAAAAAAAAAAATGTATTTTATTATTTTGGAGGGCCTAGCAGCTGTTTGCTGCCGTGCTGCTCTTCAGTGTAAAATTATCTTTAATGAAACGAAAACAAAATAAAAATTCTATTTACAAACCCCCAATTCAAATGGCATCCACCAGCTCGGATCGAGAGAAAAAAATGTTTCCAATCTTATTACCAAGGCGAGCACTTGTCTGGTGATGCATGCGTTTGCATACGTCCTCATCCATGCAAGCGCCTAGGGAATAATGGGGCCGCCATTTCTAGCCCTTGCCTCTCTCCAACTGCACTGAGTAAGATGTCATAGTAGCGGAAGTGGCATGGCTTTCTCCCAAGGGATGCAGCAGCAAGCTTATGGGGGCTTGGGGAGGATACAACAAGTTATGCTCCCCAGGGGAATGTGGGTGAGTGGTTTGGTCCAAAGGGATGGACATTGCTTGGGCTGAAGGGAAAGGGGCATTATATAGAGGGGCGTTAGTTTGAAGTTCCAGCCACCATTTTAAGGTGACCACAGGGCAGAGGTGCAACTAGAGCCAAATTTCAAGGTCTAAGAATTTTTTGGAGGGGGGGGCGATTCCTCAAGCAATAGGCAGAGTGGAGCTGCAGGGGGCACTAAGAAGCGGTGAAAACAACAAAGCCTCATTAAGAAGCAAATGGTCTTTTAAAGATCTGTGAAGTACTCGGGTGCGGCTGTGTGTGTGTCGGGGAAGCTCTCATCCCGGGCTGACACACAGGACGGGGGAGGCTGAAGCCCTTTGAGACCAATGGGCGTTGCGCGCCTGCCACAGGGACAGGTAGCGGATAGGAGAAGGGAGAGTTTTTTGTGTTGTAGATTTGTCTTGTCAGCGGCCTTGGTGGAGAATGGAGATGGAGGGTTCGCATGCCCTCGAGGAGGTCCGGATGCTACAGGAAGCCGGCCACACAGATTTAGGCCCTGTGAAGAAGACCGTAGATGCGTGCCGGGGCTGCTGTGGCAGGCCTTCGAGGGCAAGGCGTGGCAGTTTTGGCCTGCTCACCCACACCAGAAACCACTCCGGATATGCACAACAGGTATGGAGGGGGAAGTGGGAGGTGGCATGGGGTCGGTAGTGCGGGCCCCTGTAAAAGGGACCCAAGTGGCAAAGGCCCCAATAATTAAATATAGCGCGATGGGGGAGCAATGAGCACGTCTGCTTCGGCGGGGGTCCCTGTACATGTGATGACAGTAGGGAAGCACTGGCTGACGGCGGGGCATCGAGCAGCGGGGGAACGCGTGTTGCACGCTTGAGGTGGGAGTTTTGGCCTCCAGATTGGCCCACAGGGTTTTGGGGTGTTTTGGATGCTGGAAACACTTCCAGCCCAAGTGAGTGGTGGTCCGAGGGGGATGGCCGTTACTTCCAGCATGTTGGTCACTATGGCATATAAAAGCCGGGGGGGGGGGGGAGGAGGCGTGTGAAAGCAATGGATGTGTGAGCAGCTTGTGGGTATGGGGTAGGCAAAGTCTTGCCAGACATAGTGAGGGCCCTGGATCTGCAATTGCCAGGGCCAGCCTGGTGTGGAGCGACAGCGAGTAGGAAAGAGGGGGCAGTAACAGGGCCTGGGAAGAGTTAGGCAAAGGCAACCTTGACATTTTCTGTTTGCCTGGGGTCGAGTATTCTACCCCTATTCCACCCAGCATGGGCGAAGGGGACAGGGGAGAGCTGTCAGCAACGTGGGGGAAGGAGGTCCTACATCCGAGGCATGGGGGCAGTCCTGGGAGCCAGTGGAACGGCGGAGCTGAGAGACTGGGTGGTCAGCATGGCAGGCAAGGCATTTCAGGGCATGGGTAGCTCGGTTTGGGTGCCAGGTGAGGTAGAGAGAGAGGGAGGCATGCAGGGCATGCCAGTACACTGGTCCTTAATGCAGCCCCGGACAGCTGAGCGGACTGTGGAGAGCACGGTGTGGCTCCCATACTCAGATGTGAAGAGATGGCATGGTCTGGTGTGTCTGCAGGGCTGCCCCGGGCCCACGAAGGGGGCCCTCCAAAGAGGGCGGCCCCCCTTAGTGCCACAGGATGGCACACGAGTCAGCCGCCCAGTGTTTTGGGAGGCGGAGTTAGAGGGCGATCCAGAGGCTGTAAGGTACAGCCGGGTACCCTCTTCACGAGCACCACAAGAGTGCAAAGGCCAAATATCCTCAGGAAGGTCCTCGCGTTGGACCCTGGAGAAGAGACTGCGCCCCTACGGGCGGTTGTGGAGCTGAGCAACCGGGGGTTGCCTGCAACGCTCCGCCCCCTTTCTGGGGGGGCGCGAGTAAGGTGGTGGACTGGCGGTCCACCGGAGGGAGGGGCTATCCCCTCTCCCAAATTTGGCAAACACTGGTTGGCTAGGGCCACGGTGTCATTTGGCTCATCAGGTGGGCAGGCAGCGAGGGGCTGCCTGCCCTGGGATCACCCGTAAGGTAACCCACCATGTTATTTGTTATACAAATAAACCTGCAGCAATTTTCTCCACAAAGAATTTGTCTTGTCTAGTTATTTCTCCAGGATATTGCTGTGGGAGGGATGGGGAGTGTTGCCGATATTGGCCCTATGGCCTGACTGCATCGTGGGACAAAGGTGACGCCAGTGATGGAAGGCCTGGAGGGGCCTCTTCAGAGAGCAATTTGGGTGGGTCTAGTGTGGTCCCTCACAAGAAGATAAAGCTGCGCCCTCTGCATGTATGATGAGACAAATGTGGTGGATGCCCTGCCGGGCAAGAGTAGTGATGCGTGGCTGGAGTGCGTGGGGTGTGAGGATGGAAGGAACGGTTGGGGAAACAGTGAATTGGAAGAAGGGGAGTTTGGTGAGATTGGTGAGATTGAAGTGTTGGAGGAGACCCAGGTGGTCTCTTCAGGGAGGGGGGTGCTTCTAAACAGGTCTCTTTTTGTTCTCCACAGGACAAGGTGGACAACAGGAGGGCTCTAGCACCTCACTGCTGGCACAGCAGGACAGCTAGTTTCAGTTTGGATGCCGATCCTGCACCCAGATAAGCATGAACAGGAGAGGCCTAAAATGGTTTCAAAAGGGGTGGGGGCTAGGGAGGAATAGGGGCACAAGGACATGAAATTGCAGAAGGGCAGGTTTGTGAGAGATAGAGGAGTTGGGGTGGATTAGACAGGGACAGTTCCGTAGGTGCAGGCAGGGGTCAACACAGATAGTGGTAGCAAGGGTATCGGGAAGAAGAGTGAGGAGACTGCATGGCAGGATGAGGGAGGAGTGGCGATAGACCGGGCGGACAAGTCTTCTGGGGCCGCAGAAGGCGATGAGAAGGAAAGTAAGGAGCGTAGGGTGAAAAACTGCCCTATATGCGTATCTCAAATCCTTTATGGGCTCATCTGATGAAGGCAACGAAGGACAGGATATTAAAAGGGAGTACAAGGAGGTCTTTCAATTGTTGCACAGAGAGATCAGGGAAAAGAAGGGTCCAAGGAAGAGGAGTAGGAGCTCACCAAAGGCCCAGGGTACCAGTTACTATTAAAAAGTGGTCAGCAGCTTTTTTGTTTTATGCCAGTATGTACTGTGAAACATTCCCATAGAATTGTGTGGCGCTGGTTAAGTACATCTGTGTGATATGGAAGACTCACATCACTTTTGGGGGATACGCTTGGGCGAGGTATGACATGGAATTCAGAGCGCTTGGCAGACAATGCAGAGGAAAAACGGGAGGTGTTAGACTATGATTTGTGGTTGTATACCATGGGTCTGGTGCTCCTCACACTGACGGCATGTATGGCTAGTGGGCTGCCATTGATGGATCAGCCCTTTCAAGGGCCGATACAGCAGCAGCCAAAGGACAGAAAACTTTAGGAGAAGTGTGTTGGGTATACAACAGTTAGGGATTTCTTCCACTTGAGACACAAGTGCTCCAGATGTGTTAACAGGCACCCGCTTATACATTGTGGAGGGGTTGCCAGGGCGCAGGGGAGTCAAGGGGACAGTGGCAGCAATCAGGGTACAGAGGGGGTGGTCGTGGACTGGCAGGCATTGGAGAGAAGGGCTTATATGCCAATTAAGTTGGACAGGCTAGCTTTTTGGCTGCAGTGATATGAGAACCGAGAGGACAGTGATCAATTGTTGACAGGTTTCCGGGAGGGTTTCAGGTTGTGGTATAAGGGTCCAAGGGAGCAGAGATGGCAGAAAACTTGAAGTTGGTGCAGGAGCATCACGGTGTTGTGGAGAGTAAGTTGAGCAAAGAGGTCTTGGATGGGCAGATGGTGGGCCCATTTGAAGACTGGCTGTTGGAAAGGTTGATTGTTTCACCAGTTGGGGTGCTACCGAAGCAAGAGAAAGGGCAATTTCGCTCGATTCAGCACCTCTCTTGCTCAGTGGGCCCGGCCATTAATTTTTTCATCACAGAAGGTCTTTCCATGGTGTATTACTCTTCAGTGGATGCGGCATTGGATTGGGTGAACATGACAGATCAAGGATTAGTTATATCAAAGAGTGAAATCAAGACCGCGTTCAGGCTGCTGCCAGTGCACCTTCAGAATTTTGAACTGTTGGATACACAGCGCGGAGGATGCTGGTATATGGATAAGGCATTGCCCATAGGTTGTTTTAATTTCATGTGCCTTAGTTGAGAAGTTCAGTTCCTATATGCGATGACTCTTCACATTTGTGTGTGGTTTTGACTCGTGACACACTATCTGGATGATTTCTTCCTTGTGGATCCTCCTGGTTCTATGGACTGCCAGCAGATGCTGGTAAGGTTCAGAGAGCTCATGGCAGATGTGGGGGTATCTGTGACGGAAGAAAAGACGGTGTGTCCAGCTACTGGTTTGACCTTTTTTGGCATCAAAATTGACACAGAAGAGGAATGCTAGGCTTCCGAATGACCAAAAGGTGGCAATGTTGCAATCTATTGCAGGAATGTAGAGTGGTGCAGGTGGGTAGAACATTTTGCCGGTGACTGGGACTGGCGTTGCCGGGGCTGTCCTTGCCCCACCATTGGCTGCGTTTGAAAATGGGGGTTAAGGAGCACTTACGGATGTGGCAGATTTAATTCACTTATTTCAATGGGGTGTCATTAGAGAGCCTTGGTAAAGAAGCAGAATGGGAAATGCAGGTCTTTCAGATGCTGCAGGTAAAGTGGGCTATGGCCTTTACTGGCAAGGACTCTGGTGTGTGGAACAATGGCCAGAGTTGGGGAGAGAAGAGCATTGCTTTCCTGGCATTTTTTCCGTTGGCAATGTTGAAAGCCATGAAGGCAGATTTAGAAGAGATGAGGACTTTTAGGGCCGGGGCGTGTTTTCTGTGGACATCGCTGGTTCCACGCCATAAGTGGTGAGGGACAGAGAAGCTGGCGGCCATTGATATGGCATGGAGGAAAAGAAACGGAAATTCAGAAGTTTTGTGCAGAGAAAATGCTGGGGAGGATAGTGATTTGGATATAAATTTGAGGTGGTGTATTTTTTCAGGGACGCTGGAGGGCACTTGTCTGCCATGGGGATGGATCCCTATCTATTTCAGTTGTGAGAGACTGTGGGTGAGTCGCTGGGTGTGCAGTGGTGGCCTTTCAGGTTGAAGGTTGGTTTGTGAGATGGCATGAGGCAGAACAGCTCCAGTATCTTTCTTTTTTTGTGTGGGGCATTTGAAGAGAAGCTTTTCAGAATTTCAATATGTTTGTATTGTGTTCAGGGTGGAGGGGAGGGGACAAAAGTTCAAAATGGGGAGAGTATTTATCTTGCTGATACAGGAAGTTGAAGGTTTTTGAGTCGCAAGAGACAAAGTTGGTTGGTCAAGTTCATGTTGTAAAGTGTACTGGAAAGATGGTAAACCTTAAGGGGAAGTTTGGGGGGTGCACTTAGGGATGGGGTAGGAGAAGACAGTGGGTATTTAATGTTGGTTTAGTTTTGTAAGGCATTTCAGCCTAGGTTTGGGTAATGTTTTTTGATGTTTACCTGCCTCATGAAGCGGCCTTTTTAACAATAAGAAGTGTTGCATCTTTATTTATTTATTTATTTGCGGGTTTATATAGCGCTAGAATCGACCAATGGAGTATCTCTGCGCTTTGGATCGGGTTTCAGCTGATCATTAGCAGACAGGGAGAGCCGGCTTAGATGTCACTTTTAAACAACAAAGTTTTAAGCTGTTTCCTGAATTGCAAGTGTTCGGGACATAGTCTTAAAGTTTGTGGTAGACTGTTCCACAGTGTAGGTCCCACGACTGACAATGCTTTACCCCCATGTCTAGCTTTTTTGGCACGGGGCACTACCAGCAGATAACCATTGCTGGATCTCAAGGTCCTGGTAGGAGTGTAAGGAATGAATTTGTTTTCCAAGTACAGGGGACCTTGGCCATTTATACTTTTGTGGATCAGGCAACAGATTTTAAACTTAGTCCGTTGACGGATTGACAGCCAATGCAGTTTTTCCAAAAGAGGTTTAGAAGCTGTTCCAGGAGGGCCATTAAGGACCAGTCGAGCTGCTGTATTTTGGATCACCTGTAGTTTGGCCAACACTCCCTCATTTGCTGAGAGGAGCAGGCCATTACAGTAATCCAGCCGACTTAGGACAAGAGCCTGCACCAGGGTCCTTCTGGAAGAATCCGGCAACAAAGGAAGAATCTTACGCAACAGGCCAATAGTGTGGAAGCATACACCTGTGATATAATTGGTATGCTGCCTTAACACTAAATCCTGGTCAAGACGTATCCCCAGATTTTTAACAACCTGCTTCGGTTCAGGGACCATACCCAGATCGGGGGCCACCAATCGGGGGACCACAGTACCTTGGCTCCTCCAAACAACATAATCTCTGTTTTGCTGACATTGCATTGTAGGTAATTAGAGGACATCCATTGTCCTACAGCCTTCATACCTGCCGAGAAAGAGTTCTTAATTTCCGTCGTGAGGGTTTTGAAAGGGAAGAGGAGCTGCGTGTCGTCAGCATAAGACACGGGAATAAAACCAAATTTGCGCATCACTCTTGCCAGGGGTGCCACATAGATGTTAAAGAGTGTAGGGCTCAGACAGGAGCCCTGTGGCACCCCTTTCGTGATTTCTACTTCCCTGGAACGGTAAGTACCCATGGTGACAGTCTGGGTACGGCCAGTAAGAAAGCTTCTCAGCCAAGCAAGGGCTTTGTTCTTCACTCCCATGTTCGACAGCCGGTCAACAAGAATGTTATGTGACACGGTGTCGAACGCTGCTGACAAGTCAAGCAAAACTAAGATTACAGAGTAACCTCTATCTTGAAGCATATGTAGGTCGTCTACCACAGACAGAAGAGTAGACTCTGTACTGTGTTTTGGCCTGAACCCGGATTGAGTAATCCAGGCCACCCACATCTTCAACAAAACCTGACAAATGTCTATTGACATGTTTTTCTGTCAATTTTCCCAGAAAAGGAAGCAGTGAGATAGGTCTTAAATTGGTAAGTTCGGTCCAAGGGATAGATGTATTTTTCCTGATGGGCCTTACCAGCGCACGCTTCCAATCCTTGGGAACAGAGCCCAAGCCAAGAGATAAGTTGACCAGCCCTTGAATCATGGGGCCAAGTTGTCCAGAAAGGATGGGCATAAGTTTGGCAGGTATGATGTCATCCGGACTACCACTTTTTATCTGGGTCATCAAAGCCAGTAGGTCAGGGGAAGAGATTGAGGGAAAGGTGTCTAAAACTTGTGCATTAGGCACATGTTCAGTATCATTAAAGGCCTGACAGGAGACCATGGCAGTGGAGGCAATGTTAGAATTGACAATATTCTCATAAATCCTGTCTATCTTATTAGAAAAGAAGGACGAAATTTGATCACAAAGAAGTTGAGATACTGATTCAGAGCTTTCACAGGCAACTGGCTTCATGAAAGACTGTAGGACCTGATAGAGAACCCTAGAAGAATTCCCTGCCGCAGCAATTTGTGATGCTATATGGGTTTTACGTGCCCCACGAATGGCTTTGTGATAGATGGACAGGGAAGCCCAGTATTGCTTCCTATCCTTCTCCTGATGTGAGGTTCTCCATCTTTTTTCCAGCTTCCTAGAGGTCTGTTTTAAAATTCTAAGCTCATCAGAAAACCAGATCTCTTGTTTGTTGGCAGGGTGTGGTTTAAATTGTCTCAATGGAGCAATGGTGTCTATCGTTCGCCTAGTGGCTAGATCAAGTTCCCTTAAGGCACCATCAATTCCCTCTGAGGCAGTGTAGGAGGGTTTAATAAAGTTATCTTTAAAAGTCTGTTCATTGACCTTATACCAAGGACGTCGTTTACAGGGAAGAGAGACTGATTCATGACCAATATATTTATGTTGAAAAGTATGAAATTCGATAACAAAATGATCAGACCAGCCAATTTGAATAGGCGGTAGACATGAGACTAAAGGATGGTTTGCTAATATGAGGTCTAATGTGTGTCCTGCCCGGTGTGTGGGCCCAGAGTTAACCTGTGATAACCCCAGAAGCAAAAGGTCCTGTAAAACCGACTGGGCTTCTTTACAATTTTTTAATTCACTGTGTATGTTAAAATCTCCAAGTAAGATAACATCTTTATCATTGCTGATATATGGAGCCAATGACTCAAGTAGAATGTTAGAAAAGTTAGCACATGAGCCCGGGGGGCGATATACTAAGGCACCCATCTGAGTGGCTGTGTTTTTACCGGAAGAAGAGATTTTAAAAATTAATAGTTCAATTTCCGGTGTAGATAGCTCAGTTACCATAGAACAATCAATATCTTGTGAACAATAGCAATTCCTCCGCCTATTTTCGAGGGACGATCTAATCTAATTATTTTAAAACCCGAGGGAATAGCTAATGCAATTGCTGGAGTTGAGCAAGGTTTTAACCATGTTTCCGTGAGGAAGCATAGATCTGGATTGCTAGTGGAGATTAGGTCCCATATCTCAGAAGCATGTTTCGGTAGAGATCTTACATTACACAATAGATTTTTCCTTCCTGTAGTAGTATTGGTGATATTTTTACCAGTGTTACCGGAGGGGTAAAAAGCCGTCCTAGGTCTATGAGGATGGGCGTTCTGATTGACAATGGTAAACTGGGTTTGACAATGGCGGCAGGAAAAGGGGCCTTCCACCTCCACATTACCTCCTAGTCCACATGACCGAATGGGGCTCACGCCCAGCTGACGTAGCGTCCCACTGGAATATGTGATCCTCGTTGTAGTGGTCAAAGGTTGAATTATCGTCGGTGTCCCCATAGCCCCTAGCCCCGTCCTGTCGCGGACGGGCGCAGACGGGCTGGTCTTAGGCTAGTCTTTGGCGCCGTCAAGGGCGCCCCTCTGCGCGCAACCGCTGCGCGCTCGGGCCGACTGCTGGCTAAATAGTCTCTCGTCAGTGCTACTAGAGCGCTAACCGCTCAACTGCGTCAATGTCAGTAGGCGTGTCTGGCTCTCACCTGCCCCGCCCTCCGCTCAACGGTAGCCAATACCGAGTCGGACCGGGGCGGGCAGGCAGTGACACCGAGCACAGACAAGGTTTGAGCCCTGAAGGCCCCCGCAATCAGAGGACAATTCAAGTAAGTTATAATTAATATAGCGCTAAGTGAAACGAGCAGAATTTACCGTCTTTAAAACAGGTCATTAAAATTGCAACATTAAAATGAGTGTTAAAAGAATACAGTGAATTCGCGTGCAAAGTACAAAGTGCAAAGTAAGACCGGCGTTTTATCCAGGTCAAGCAATTCTCTCGTGACAAATCTACCACTCTGAGAATGAAATGGATTTGGTACGTGCACAACCTAATGGCTCAGTGGTGGTTTGTGGTTTGTATCGTGCTCCGGGGTTCGTCCTCCGAACTAGGGCGTGTATGAATATAGAAATGCACCCCCAACAACTTGGGGTGTGTCCCCCAGGCGCGTAGTTAGTCCTCCAAAATGGGTTTCAAAAGATTATACTTGATTCTTCAATATGTTGAAAACTTTATTTGTTATTTCAAATTCATCATGAGCGTTTTTTTTCACTTCAAACGCATTACGAAAATTATGACATTAATTATATATTCCCAATGCATTTCGGCGTGAGTCTTCATCAGGGGAACTCTAGAACAAACGATAAAGATGACAATAAGCATTATGTATGAGGTCTAATAGTTACTCGTGTGTTAATGAGGCGAAAAGAAGTGAAAAAAAGTGATTTAAAACCGATGAGTTGTGACGTGAAGGGGTTTAGTGAAAGTAAAAAATGTTAGCAAATGTTGATGCGCGAATGGTACCGTGCTCGTGAGGGTTATGGGGAGCTTTTTAGCAACAAAAAAACAAAAAAACGGATAACCACGATGAAATCAACAAGAAGTTACGACTGTAGGAAGATTTAAACATGATTTCATGCGAAAAGTGATTTTATCGGTGACTGACGGTGTGGCTTATGTCGAGATTTACATAAGGTGATACAGTTAGTAATGAAGCGTGAAAGCATTCTCAAATGGTAATAGAAGTTACTCTTACCCAGTGTGAAAAGCGTAGAAGTGTGCTCTCGCATTCGATCACGAACGTGGCAATAGTTGTGCATCAGAATATAGGTACGGGAGTTAAAAAGCTAACGGCGTGTGACGTAATGAAACGAAGTGCTCATAGAAATAGGACTGGTGCTAGATTACGGACAACCAAAGAAGGACTACTCTAACGGAGTGAAAAAAAGGGGTTTGTTGTCACAGTGAGGAGTGAATAAACACAAATCTAAGGGACCTCAAAAAATCATATTAGAATGCGTATTAACGCTGTATTAAGGTATTTTAACACATTTTCACATGTAAACACAAGAGAACAGAAACGTCAATGTGAATGATGTTAAGAATGGTTCTATATACAATGATGTAAAAGGACTACATGTGTCGTTGTGATATTGGGAGCAAGGCAATTGGCAACTATACAAAAATTGTAAACGACAATAGAGATCAATGGTGCTTAGGAAAATTACAAGTAGCATAAAAATTCTGTACGGTCATTTAAACCATCAGGTTTCATCGAGTTCAATAAATATATCCAATGATTCTCTCTTTTAAGGAGAAAGTTGTGATTGTCTCTTCCTTCACTTTTGACAACAGTCTCTAGAATACAAAATTTCAATTGGCTGATGTTATGCCCGGCTTCCAAAAAGTGTTGTGCGACTGATGATTTCTGTTGTTTAGTTCTGATGTTTGACTTATGTTCATTCAGTCTGATTTTGATCTTCCTTTCAGTCTGCCCAACGTATACTTTGCCACAAGGGCATTTAAGCATATATACAACATTAGAAGTGTCGCAGGTAGCCGTGGTTTTGATTCTGATTTTATGCCCTTTCATTGGGTGAGTGATGTAATCACCTTTCATGACGTTGTTGCAACTGTTGCAATTTAAGCAAGGAATGGTTCCTTTGAATGATAAATTTGAAAAGGGTTGGTTTGGTTGATTGAGTATTTCACCTATGTTTTTATTTCTTGTATAAGCAAAAATTGGTTCTTGGTCGAAAATGTGATTAAACTCCTGCTCCAATTTAAGTAATTGCCAATGCTTTTTTATGATTCTTTTGTAGTTAAAGCTGACGGTAGAATATTTGGATACTACCGTGATTGGATTTTTGATGGGTTTGGGTTGAATGACAAGAAGCTCATCACGACTTCTACTGCTTGATCTTTCTTGAGCCTTTTGTAGTACTTGATCAGGGTAACCACGGGATTTGAATCTTTGTGCGAGTAGATTGAGTTGATTGATAGATTTGTTGGGGTTGGATACAATTCTTTTTATTCGGAGCATTTGTGAATAAGGAAGATGTTGCTTGAGAGGTGGAGGATGAAAACTTTGAAAGTGCAGAGTATTATTCCTATCAGTACTTTTCCTGTATAGATCCGTTTCGAATCCTGTGGATGTTTTGGTGATAGTAACATCCAAAAAGTTGATAGTGTCTGTATGGATGTTGAAAGTGAATTGTAAACGTTGATCTATTTGATTGAGATTGTCGAGTTGGTCTTTGAGAATGTGAATAGGGCCGTTCCATATCATGATGATGTCATCTATAAATCTGAGGTATAGTTTTAAATGGTTGGTCCATGCTGGTGTGTTGAGAATATGGTCTTCCTCAAATTGATTCATGAAGATATTGGCATACGCCGGGGCGGCACAATTCCCCATAGATGTACCGGTTAACTGTTGGTACCACTCATTGCTGTGTTGAAAATAGCTGTGTAAGAGAGTGAACTCCATTAATTCCATTAGAAAAACTTGTAAGTTTTGTGTGTACTGGGAATGTAATAACGCCTGTTCAATGGCTTCCAAGCCCATTTGATGGGGGATAGATGTATATAGTGAATTGACGTCCACTGTACATAAGGTGATGTTTTCGTTTGCAGTTATAGTAATTTGGTTGAGTTTGGTCAGAAAATCAGTGGTGTCTTTGAGAAAGGATTTCATGGAGTTGACGCTGGGTTGTAAGTGACGGTCCAGGTATTTGCCGACCGGTTCATGGATGCTTCCCCGGGTGGATACAATGGGACGGCACGGGGGTTTAGTGGGATGCTTATGAATTTTGGGTACCAAGAATATTGTAGGACTCTTGGGGTTGGGTTGAATGAGAAACTTTTGGACTTTCTCGTTGATAGTACCTTTGTCAACAGCTGCTTGTACTATGTTCTGTAAAACTTCTTTGTATTGTGGTGTGGGATTGTTCTCCAGTCTCATGTAAGTATTTGAATCTTGAATGTGAGCTGTTATTTGTAAGTTGTAGTAACTGGTGTTAAGTATCACTAATGCTCCACCTTTGTCTGCTTTGGTGCAAGTTATGTCTGATTTACTTGCGATGTTTCTTAGGATGCCCATCTCTTTGTTAGTTAGGTTGTTGTATTTTGATCTTTTTTTGTTGTAGTTGAGTTTTGCTAGATCGTGTTTTACTGCAGATTCAAATAGATCCAGACATTTATGACTGACTGGTGCCATAAATGTGCTTCTCAATTGTAAGCCCAGTAAGGGATCCTCATCTTTTTCTTTGGTTGATGTTATAATGTTGTCAAAAAAGTGGCGTAATCTTAATTTCCTCATCAATTTAAAGAAACTGATGTGAAGTTCAAGAAGGTTGCTTTCTGTAGTCGGAACGAAGGATGTGCCCTTCTGTAAGATTTTTAGCTCGATGTCACTAAAATGGTAGTCAGAAATGTTAATGACTAGATTATCCGTTAGTTCCCTTTCTTGGATCGTTCCTTCTTGCCCGTGGCTGTGCGTGTTTGCGGTGGATCCTTGTCCTTTTCTTTGACTCTTTCTGCGGCCCCTCCTGGGTCGTCTTGTTGCATGTGGCCTACCTCTAAAAAAGGGACCTCTTCAGTGCTTGAAGGTGTAGTTGATGTGGATGGTATGTTCTCAGGTGTCGTTGCGGATACTTTGTCTTTATTCAGAAATCTTTTAGGTTGTTGTGTGCGATCACTATCCGACGATGAAGTGTCAGTGTTGATAGTATAGGGTCTGTTTTGTCTTCGCCTGGCGTAAATTTCTGCCCAGGAGTATACTTCTCCATTTTATAATCAATCGTATCTCTACGAAACTTGCGGATTTTTCGCTCGTTGACTTCTGCTGTATGTTTAGCCAATTGTGTATTGATGTCCTCCAGTATGTTATTGAGTTCCTCGGTTGATAAAGATTTTTCAAGTTCCACTTTGATGTTATGAATGTCTTTAGTTAATTCCTCCAAGATGGTTGATAATTCTTCTATGATCAAAAGGATCAGATCTAAGGAACATTTGTTTAAGATTGCAAACCATTTATCCTTGAACTTCTGTTGGTTTTTACATAGAGACGGTTTTAACGGTATTCTAAGACCCCTCGGTATTCTTTGGGCTTTGTGGTACCTGATCATGGTACTAGCATGTAGACGTTGATTAATCTCTTTTTTAGAAAGGTATAGTAATTGACGGATATTCTGTTCTTTAGTGTTGGTGCTAGAAAAAGTTGTTGCGTCCTCATGTATAAGCGCGTAAATTCTAGAAACTTCATCTTGGCCGAAAGCAAATGTGTCTGCTCTTGTTTCCGTTAAGTTGGAGATTTCATCAAATTGCATGGTGGTTTAGTTGGTGTGCTACGTATCGGGATTCGGAATGACGTATAATGAGAATGAAATGGATTTGGTACGTGCACAACCTAATGGCTCAGTGGTGGTTTGTGGTTTGTATCGTGCTCCGGGGTTCGTCCTCCGAACTAGGGCGTGTATGAATATAGAAATGCACCCCCAACAACTTGGGGTGTGTCCCCCAGGCGCGTAGTTAGTCCTCCAAAATGGGTTTCAAAAGATTATACTTGATTCTTCAATATGTTGAAAACTTTATTTGTTATTTCAAATTCATCATGAGCGTTTTTTTTCACTTCAAACGCATTACGAAAATTATGACATTAATTATATATTCCCAATGCATTTCGGCGTGAGCCTTCATCAGGGGAACTCTAGAACAAACGATAAAGATGACAATAAGCATTATGTATGAGGTTTAATAGTTACTCGTGTGTTAATGAGGCGAAAAGAAGTGAAAAAAAGTGATTTAAAACCGATGAGTTGTGACGTGAAGGGGTTTAGTGAAAGTAAAAAATTTTAGCAAATGTTGATGCGCGAATGGTACCGTGCTCGTGAGGGTTATGGGGAGCTTTTTAGCAACAAAAAAACAAAAAAACGGATAACAACGATGAAATCAACAAGAAGTTACGACTGTAGGAAGATTTAAACATGATTTCATGCGAAAAGTGATTTTATCGGTGACTGACGGTGTGGCTTATGTCGAGATTTACATAAGGTGATACAGTTAGTAATGAAGCGTGAAAGCATTCTCAAATGGTAATAGAAGTTACTCTTACCCAGTGTGAAAAGCGTAGAAGTGTGCTCTCGCATTCGATCACGAACGTGGCAATAGTTGTGCATCAGAATATAGGTACGGGAGTTAAAAAGCTAACGGCGTGTGACGTAATGAAACGAAGTGCTCATAGAAATAGGACTGGTGCTAGATTACGGACAACCAAAGAAGGACTACTCTAACGGAGTGAAAAAAAGGGGTTTGTTGTCACAGTGAGGAGTGAATAAACACAAATCTAAGGGACCTCAAAAAATCATATTAGAATGCGTATTAACGCTGTATTAAGGTATTTTAACACATTTTCACATGTAAACACAAGAGAACAGAAACGTCAATGTGAATGATGTTAAGAATGGTTCTATATACAATGATGTAAAAGGACTACATGTGTCGTTGTGATATTGGGAGCAAGGCAATTGGCAACTATACAAAAATTGTAAACGACAATAGAGATCAATGGTGCTTAGGAAAATTACAAGTAGCATAAAAATTCTGTACGGTCATTTAAACCATCAGGTTTCATCGAGTTCAATAAATATATCCAATGATTCTCTCTTTTAAGGAGAAAGTTGTGATTGTCTCTTCCTTCACTTTTGACAACAGTCTCTAGAATACAAAATTTCAATTGGCTGATGTTATGCCCGGCTTCCAAAAAGTGTTGTGCGACTGATGATTTCTGTTGTTTAGTTCTGATGTTTGACTTATGTTCATTCAGTCTGATTTTGATCTTCCTTTCAGTCTGCCCAACGTATACTTTGCCACAAGGGCATTTAAGCATATATACAACATTAGAAGTGTCGCAGGTAGCCGTGGTTTTGATTCTGATTTTATGCCCTTTCATTGGGTGAGTGATGTAATCACCTTTCATGACGTTGTTGCAACTGTTGCAATTTAAGCAAGGAATGGTTCCTTTGAATGATAAATTTGAAAAGGGTTGGTTTGGTTGATTGAGTATTTCACCTATGTTTTTATTTCTTGTATAAGCAAAAATTGGTTCTTGGTCGAAAATGTGATTAAACTCCTGCTCCAATTTAAGTAATTGCCAATGCTTTTTTATGATTCTTTTGTAGTTAAAGCTGACGGTAGAATATTTGGATACTACCGTGATTGGATTTTTGATGGGTTTGGGTTGAATGACAAGAAGCTCATCACGACTTCTACTGCTTGATCTTTCTTGAGCCTTTTGTAGTACTTGATCAGGGTAACCACGGGATTTGAATCTTTGTGCGAGTAGATTGAGTTGATTGATAGATTTGTTGGGGTTGGATACAATTCTTTTTATTCGGAGCATTTGTGAATAAGGAAGATGTTGCTTGAGAGGTGGAGGATGAAAACTTTGAAAGTGCAGAGTATTATTCCTATCAGTACTTTTCCTGTATAGATCCGTTTCGAATCCTGTGGATGTTTTGGTGATAGTAACATCCAAAAAGTTGATAGTGTCTGTATGGATGTTGAAAGTGAATTGTAAACGTTGATCTATTTGATTGAGATTGTCGAGTTGGTCTTTGAGAATGTGAATAGGGCCGTTCCATATCATGATGATGTCATCTATAAATCTGAGGTATAGTTTTAAATGGTTGGTCCATGCTGGTGTGTTGAGAATATGGTCTTCCTCAAATTGATTCATGAAGATATTGGCATACGCCAGGGCGGCACAATTCCCCATAGATGTACCGGTTAACTGTTGGTACCACTCATTGCTGTGTTGAAAATAGCTGTGTAAGAGAGTGAACTCCAATAATTCCATTAGAAAAACTTGTAAGTTTTGTGTGTACTGGGAATGTAATAACGCCTGTTCAATGGCTTCCAAGCCCATTTGATGGGGGATAGATGTATATGCGAGAGCACACTTCTACGCTTTTCACACTGGGTAAGAGTAACTTCTATTACCATTTGAGAATGCTTTCACGCTTCATTACTAACTGTATCACCTTATGTAAATCTCGACATAAGCCACACCGTCAGTCACCGATAAAATCACTTTTCGCATGAAATCATGTTTAAATCTTCCTACAGTCGTAACTTCTTGTTGATTTCATCGTGGTTATCCGTTTTTTTGTTTTTTTGTTGCTAAAAAGCTCCCCATAACCCTCACGAGCACGGTACCATTCGCGCATCAACATTTGCTAACATTTTTTACTTTCACTAAACCCCTTCACGTCACAACTCATCGGTTTTAAATCACTTTTTTTCACTTCTTTTCGCCTCATTAACACACGAGTAACTATTAGACCTCATACATAATGCTTATTGTCATCTTTATCGTTTGTTCTAGAGTTCCCCTGATGAAGGCTCACGCCGAAATGCATTGGGAATATATAATTAATGTCATAATTTTCGTAATGCGTTTGAAGTGAAAAAAAACGCTCATGATGAATTTGAAATAACAAATACAGTTTTCAACATATTGAAAAATCAAGTATAATCTTTTGAAACCCATTTTGGAGGACTAACTACGCGCCTGGGGGACACACCCCAAGTTGTTGGGGGTGCATTTCTATAAATCTACCACTCTCTCAGGGCAATGACAGCTGAAGCCGGACGCCAAGCGGATTAGGAAGACACTGCCACCGTCTTCCCTTACCGCGAAGAGCCCAGGCCTCCTCCCGCCTAAATAGTCTCTCGTCAGTGCTACTAGAGCGCTAACCGCTCAACTGCGTCAATGTCAGTAGGCGTGTCTGGCTCTCACCTGCCCCGCCCTCCGCTCAACGGTAGCCAATACTGAGTCGGACCGGGGCGGGCAGGCAGTGACACCGAGCACAGACCAGGTTTGAGCCCTGAAGGCCCCCGCAATCAGAGGACAATTCAAGTAAGTTAAAATTAATAGAGCGCTAAGTGAAACGAGCAGAATTTACCGTCTTTAAAACAGGTCATTAAAATTGCAACATTAAAATGAGTGTTAAAAGAATACAGTGAATTCGCGTGCAAAGTACAAAGTGCAAAGTAAGACCGGCGTTTTATCCAGGTCAAGCAATTCTCTCGTGACAAATCTACCACTCTCTCAGGGCAATGACAGCTGAAGCCGGACGCCAAGCGGATTAGGAAGACACTGCCACCGTCTTCCCTTACCGCCACCTCTCACCCAATTCATACACCCTTACTTTGGGTTGCGCATTTTACTGCTAGACAGCCTCCTCCGGCAAGAGAGTGACACATGGTCTCCCCCCACCTTGAGAGTATTAGTATCCCTGTGCCAGTGCAGGGAGCATGTAGCTTCTTTGCCACCCTTATTGTGGAGGCCTTGACTTCCCTGCCCGGCAGCTTTATCACGTGAGGAAGGGTGGTGCAGTTCTCCACCTCTAACGTTATGTGAGTGCACTTTCCACAACTCATCCCTGCAGCATTGCTGGCAACTGCTCCTGTGAGACCTGATTCTGCCTTCCTCCTCTCTTTTCTTGTATTTCAGCTCCAGCAATTTCAGTGAGCACTCTTCACTATCAGATAATCGCTAGTGTGCAGTAGCACATGGTTTAGAATTTACATTCCTTGCAACCTTTCCGTTTCCAAATCTGACAGGATGGCAGTAATGTAGGGGCTGCACCCAAGAAGAAGGGGGGAGAGGTTACATTCCTACCCCAACCTCCCCAGTCGATAACTAAAACACACAAAAGGAGGTAGAAAAGTGTATATTGAAGGTGTCACGTGCTCAGTGAGTGAAAACTGCCCTCACTCACAAAATTGTGACATGCTTAATCATTGGGCTTGCTAACTGACACCCCTGTGCAGACCAATGCCTGGGGTGGAGCAAAAGGGAAGGGGAAACAATACACCCAAAACGTTTTGGGATCACCAAAGAAAAGTGCAGCGAGTGAAGATTAAAACTAGCTCGGATGTGTCCCCAATAACAATTTTATTCCTGGGCCACCCCGTTAAGTTTAAAAACGTGAAGGATGTTGGTGATAGGAGAAAATTAGGATTTCTTCTACCCTCCTTACTGCAAAGGTGTCGACCTGTTTCTGCCGCTGTAACTGTGCCCACAGTCACGGGTCACTCGGGCATTCATCAGGACCCTCAGGATCCCAAAATGCAATACCCTCTGATCCTGATTTAGCTATCTATGGGATGTCTTTTCCAACTTAGGGTTTATCTACTTCACACTCTCATCATGATCGAGTTCCACTGAGCGAGTCGCTAGAATGAGCGATGTATAGGGAGCGACCCCCCCCCCCCCTGTAGTCAAACTTTCATCAAGGTAGGTACGCTGCCTGGATATTCTCCATCTCTCGCGATGAAGGTGGCCACCTTCATCTTGAGGGTCCCAACTGCTTGGGTCCTAAATGTACATAAATATTAAGTAATTGGAAGGGTGGCAGCATAGGCTTTATGGTCTGTCTGTTGCAGGCGATGAGTGGTAGTGTAGTGGGGTGGGGTGGTGGCTACAGAAGCTTTATGAGGTGGCAAAAAAGAGAAAAATGAGGTGACTGTTGGGGGTGGAAGGGGAGTAGGACACATTGTTGTCCAGTTAAAAGGAGGGTAAAGTCAGCCAGTGGGGAGGATACTGGTTGGTGTGGGTCAGTAACCTCAGCTGCCCATGAAAGAAGCAGGTCAGGCACGTTTATGGATGGTGACTGCAATAATAAAATCATGGTTTCATTGCTTGAGAATTGGGGTAGACACCACAGGAAGAGGCAGCAGGAGATAGAACAGGCCAGTGAGGAAAGGAAGCAATTGCAAAGAAGGTTTTTGTGAACAAGTGCAAGGAGGAAGAACGAGTGGCAAGCCAAAAAAAATCCAGCCGGACACGTGCAAAGCCGAAGAGAAGAAAGGTGTTGGACGAGAAGGTGGGGTTCACTAAAAACCAGGCAAAGAAGCACTGGCGGTGCTGATAGGTCTGGCTTGTGGGTGAAAGTGCCTTTTGTGACGTTGATGGGTGTAGGCACTCAAGTTATCATACATGCACTCTTTCACTCATTGTTGCTCTCATGCATCCATTTATCCATCTATTGACTCATTATTGCATTCACCCTATGATACAATCAAAATAAAACACACACCGACTCCACAAATGCAAAATCGGTTAAATGCATACAAGTACAGAAAAAATAAAATATGCTGCCTTCTAAATATGACGGGCCTATGCTTGCAATAACAATATTCACATCTGGATAGTGGTAAATCCTAACTCGGGCCTCCCCGACCAAATACTTGCACCCTTAAGGGCCATCCTGCGAACATCTCATCTAGGGTCTGAAGAAATATTATCACTTCACCCCCATATTGTCCCCTGGCTCCCTTTGCCAGTCAGAACCATCTTCAAAACTAGCTGCATCGTTAAGAAAGCTATCATGGACAGCACATGTGCTTATCTTGTTTACATGCTCACCATTTCTTGTGGATCTCTGCACACTTAGCCAGGACACCATCAGACTACAGACAGAAAAAACAAGCATTGGCATAGCCAATAGGTCTCGCCTTTGGGACCTTTATAAATGTTTAGCTATGCAACAGTTACATAAATAAACACTTTTAAGGTCCCAAAAGCGAGACCTATTGGCTATGCCAATGCTTGTTTTAACTGCTGCAATCTATTGAAGCCTCACGGAGAACATCAAAGCGGCAGTGCGGCCGCGAAAGTAATAGCGGTAAAGCGCGACGCGCGCCCGCGCACATGCACTGTAGGTCTAGGCTGGCCTGGTAGCACTTTTTGGAGCCCTCACAAAATGTCTCGGCAGACCAGCGCATGCGCTGGGTCAGGCGAGACCTAAAAAGACAAGCATTTGCAATGCAATAGGTATAGCATTTGCGAGAGTTTGAGCTATTGGCATTTTAAATGGCAATGGCTTTTATTTATGTGTTGGTTTTCAAAACAGATGGATAAAAAGCATTGTAATTGTGAGATCCAAGATGGCGGAGTGAGGATCTGAGCCGAAGCAGCTCACCAAGAGGCTCGCCCACCCTCTCTTCCTCTCTTATCGAAACGCCTGCAAAAATGCCTGCAAACCCGTAATCGAGTATGCTTCTACCTGTTCTAGCACACATCGAATCTGGAAAACCTGAAAGCCTGAGAAATCGAAATTAAAACGCTGACAAACCTGTCAAAACCTTCGGACTCCTACATTCTGCATCCCGCCTCTGTGGACGCCGCAATACTGCTACATAGTTGCACAGCTATACAGCTACGGGGAAAGAAATCGAGGCGGCTTTCCATGCTGGAACTCCCGGGGACTACCCGACTCGTGCAGCGGATTCTACAAGGGCTGTTACGGAGCTCGGGGATCAACTGGCTTAGTCTGTATCTCTGGACTGCCTTTCGTCCTCTCTCTCCAGCCTCCCAGCTGAGCAAGATGCCTGCGAAACACCAACCTCGCGCAACCCGGCACACGAAACACCTGACCGGAGTCCTTCCAGCCGGAGCCGCCCGGGAGACAGGAGCAACAACCTCTGGGCTCTCCCAGACTGCCGCAATTTACCCCGACATCGATGAACCGGCGACCAACGGCTGTCTCACCACGGAGCATGCAATGACGGAAGGGGCGAGCAAACAGGTACTAAGACCGCCGACTCTGCTTGTTGACACGCGCTCTAAGGGGGCTAACAAACTCCATGCTATAAATTCGGCTAAGTCCTTGGACAAAAGCGGGGTGGACGCCATGGGCAAAAACAATCAGCTATCCCCTCCAATCTCAGAACATATCGTCCAGGACGCTCTTATTGATTCTGAAGGGGTACTTTCATGCGGCAAACAAATTAGTAGTATCCTGGGGGCCGAGCAATCGAAACACCGACAGCTCTCCTTTTGTGACACTTCCCCGGGCCATAGTATGATCATCAGCTCTCTGACTAAGCTGTCTGTTATACCCACGCTGCCTGCGCCTGCTCCTGTGTCTGATACTGGGGTTACACCAGAAACTGCGGCAACTACACGTGGCTCGGGCGTAGCTCTGCCTACGGGCTCACCACCTGCTACTGTATCCACCACTACCCTGCTCGGAGGACCGCAATCCACCATTGCAAACTTATGCCTTACTAAAAATCTTAGCCCTA
Organism: Triturus cristatus; assembly: GCF_964204655.1. Lineage (NCBI taxonomy): Eukaryota > Metazoa > Chordata > Amphibia > Caudata > Salamandridae > Triturus > Triturus cristatus. The sequence goes on along the minus strand of NC_140584.1, from coordinate 319,534,149 downwards.
ATAAAATTATGGCTCCTCCAGATATAATGGCTCACAAGGAAAATATCGAAATCAATGAACAAACCCCTCTTGAGGACTCTGATGTCGAGGTCAGCACAGAGGATGAGGCCATGTCCGAAGACGACTTAGTGGGAAAACCAACAAACGGGCCCTATGACCCCAAGATAAAACCTCGAGCAGGGAAAGCCCACAAACTTAAAAGCAAAGTTCGAGCCAAAAGAGGTCGTAGAACCGTCCTATTAACACGCCCCCTCTTAAATAACACTCTGGATCAAAAAAAGGCTTTCTTGGACAAAAGCCCCCTAAGAAAATGGATTGTAGCAAAAGGCTTAGTCAAGAATTTGTCACAGAGACTATCAGGTGCTAGCTTAATGGAAACCTTTGAGTCTTCAGATCTGTCTATATTACCAGCCACGCCTCCTTTCTCGGACACCCTTTGCTCTGTGGAGAACAATGCTTTACCTGCTTCACCTAAACCGCCATCACTAGCGGGGCCAGCATGTCAAGAACTTACTATGACCTCCTATGAGTGTTCTTCTAACACCATCACCTCTGCCCCTCCTCTATCTCATCAAAAGGAACACTTAGGCGCCTCTCCCAAAAGTACACCTGGGCCAGAGTTAACTTCAACAGATCCTGCCTCAATAGACACTATACTACAGATTTTGAGAGACCAACGCGCCGAAGCTAAAGAACACTATATCCAACTGAGGGAGGATAACAGCAAAATGCATACCTCATTACAAGAACTTGCTTCCAAATTGGGTGGGATTACCCAAGACATCGTGGGATTACAACAACGTGTTGTTGAGATCGAGGCGGCAAATCTTAATACAACTACAATAACAGAAAGACACGACACTCAACTGCTGACACTACAATCCAAAGTTGAGGATTTGGAGAATCGACAGAGACGGTCCAACCGTAGCTTAAACTCTTCCAAAGTGAAACCTATTGCATTGTAAATGCTTGTTTGTAAAAGCGCCCCATGCCATGCTTTCACTTTAATGGCCGCTGTGCCCCTTTCTTCAGACGAGCCGTGTCTAAAGAAAGGTGCACGTCCGCCATTAAAGTGAAAGCATAGTATGGAGCGCTTTTACTAAACAAAAAAGCGCCCCTTGCCAAGCTTTCACTCTAAAGGTGGCCGCGCACCTTTCTTTAGAAGCGGCTCGTCTAAAGAAAGGGGCTTGCGGCTGCTATTAAAATGAAAGTGTGGAATGGGGTGCTTTAAGACCAAAAAGTTAAAAAATAATAAGAAAAAACCAGGCCGAGCAGGAGGGCTGGTTCCAGGCGCAGTGTCCAAATTGGGCATGCGGTTGCATAAAGTAAATCAAGCGGGGCGGCAAGCTTCATAGCGCGTGCAGAAGTGCTGCGTGGTGCAAAAAGTAAAGAAAGGCATGTGGTTGCTTAAAGAGAAAACTGATGTAAAAGCCTTACCAAATAATAAAGGGCTGCGACCAGCCGTGACGCTAGGTGGGAAGGCAGCATCTTTCAAAGATAAAGTGCAGCATCCATGATCGGGCGCCGCACTGTCAGGGAAACAGGGTGGATTAGGGAGAGACTGTCGTGCCAGCAACCGCAGCTAGAATAAAGACATTAAAGAAAATAGTGCTCACAGACAGTAGATAAAACAGACTGTGTAACAACACAAGTAAAAAGTCGAGTCCTCATAGGAGGTTCCAAATGCAGATACAGCGGTACTAAGGAGGGGCTAAGCCTATTCATGAATCAAAAGCAACCAGTTAGAAAGGACAGTAACAGGAGCCAGTTGAAAAGATGGGCAGAAAATGGGTATAGCTTCAAGTCCATACCTGAATACAGCATGCCTCGCAGCGCATGCGCTGCCCAGGCTCGACCTAACAAGCCAGCAGGACTTTTCAACTTGTACCCTGAAGATCTGGAACAACATCCCCCTATCTATTAGATGCATCCCACAGCTGCTCCAGTTTAGGAAAGAGCTAAAGACTCTCCTCTTTAAGGAACATTGCATCACAAGCCATTAATCATCCTCAACCTAGCGCTCTCTCTTCTCTTACTTATTGACTTTATACTGGTCTTTGACCTTCTACAGTGCTCCACTGCTTTTGGCTATGTTTGTGCTACAGAAATACCATATACGCACATATCTATGTCTCATGTTAATCTGTGAGATTCCAAGTAAGAACTATGTTCCTGTGGGTTTTAGTCCAGGGTAATTACATCTATCCTTAGAAGTCTATTGCCTTTAACATATGCTATTCACAATAAATTAGTCAAGCCTATTGGATTTGTCATACCATTTCATAAACAGATCGAACCTAGGGAATCAGGCTAAACTTTTCCCACAGAACTGGTGATGCCTACAGGGTTTACCATTGGTTTGACACCATAACTAACACCGGCCTATTGATGTGCGCATAAACGGGCAACTAGTATGAATACAGTTACTAAATTCAATAGTATCTAACAAGAATCATCATACCGAAGCCCCACAAGGTTTGTTAGAATGGGTAACCAACACCAAAAGACTTGCCTACTACAGTAATCTGTGAGATTGCATGTAACCCAACACCTGTCTATAGCCTATAACAAAATGTTATAACAACTCATTTTTAAAGGCCTACTGGTTTTAACAGAAGATTTTCATAATAAATATGCTATACCTACTGCCATTGTCGTAACTTTTCTAAATAAGCTGATCAGACCTATTGCATCTGATATAAGTTTTGCCAGTGCACCAGTCAGGCCTGCAACTTGTCACCATAACTAAATCAAGCCTACTATTTTAGGTGTAACCTCTCTCTCAGGGCAAACATCAGGCGCATCATTAAATTATGAATTACAGTTGGCCAATCAAAATACTAGTTCACCTAAGAGGGCCTAAAAAGGATTCTCTCCGAGATAATCTTCTAAATCTGTGGTTGGTTGCAGGAGTTAAGCAATACCAAAACCCCTTCCTACTACAGTAATCTGAGAGATTCCATGGAATAAAATACTTCTCTGCAGGCTTTCATACAGAGTAATAACAATCCACCCTCAAAAAGATTGATGCCACATATGCTTTTACCAAAAAGCTATGGTTATTGGCTGGTCACCATAACCAACTCAGTCCTGCTATATTGAGTATAAGCTTTGCCACGAGCTAAAATGTGTAGACAGTACTGTAGTTTATTCATGCATAGTTAATTAAAACCATTACATGTGCATCTAAAACGCATTAAAATATTACCTTGATAATGCAGTATAACCATTAAAACATCCTAAATGAGAAAACCGCTAAACAATGCATTTTATCAAGTTGGACTTTGAGCCATTGAGAGTCGCACAATAATAATGTAGTACACTCCATTAAAATACTACATCCAGTATAATAGGAATAAACCAAGGCCTGCTTCAAGTGGGAAGCACCTCTGTCAAGTAACTGTAAAGTGCAACCATGCCTCGCAAACATATTACCATAAAGTACCTTTGCGCTACTTTATAATATACTGAGTAGAGTGTTATTTTCCTGACGGGAGAGTCTAAAGGAATTAAGAGACTTCATGTTTGTGTGGTGCTACACTCACCAGCCTGGTAGTATAGCTCTAATAAAGTGTTAAAATAATGGAACGATGTATGTACAAATACTCTGTTCTTGCTACCTCCTAGGAAAACCATTAGTCTGCCGTCGCCTAGAAACACGAGTCAGAGTCATGTGCTCGATATTTCCACCTCCTTTGCAAAAAAGTTCAAGAATCTCACTGTCTTGCATGCCAATTGCACCAAGACTCCTCCAAAGAGAGAAATAATGGCTGACCGACATGATCTGATTTGCAGAACTCTTAGAGATGGGAGTAAGAGTATTTATCTGAGTGTTAACAAACCTGGGCAAATACACAGAAGACAAAGCAAATATTCGTTATTTTAGCCACAGAGCCAGCACTCTGAAGTGGTTCAGTGCTGTTTCCAGGCGGGCATAAGAACTTTCAACCTGAGCACACCAAGATGTATTAAAAAGAAATTGTGTTTCTTTGTGTATACAAGCAGGGCCACTGGAATTACGCAATTATGCGGCTACGGCGATTTTCGCATAGTAAGAGATTTGCCACATAACCAATCATGTGCCGCATAGTCTACAGATTTTCACCCCCCAAAAATATTTCAATCTCAAGCAGTTCAAACGTTACTAAAAATGCAATGACCTGTTGCCACAAAGCGGAAGCCCTTTTTCAAAGCTGGACTGGTCACCTTTTTTTTGTGTGCATATTGTTATGTTTGGATGTTTAACTGGTACTAATGGGTTGCAACCAATGGCCACCGTGTTTATCAGGTTAAAAAATGATGCAATAATAAAGTAATGCTATTACAAAATGTGCTGGACTATGCAGCATAATTTGCCTTTTGTTGCCATAAAATTTACTCAACCCTACCTTATAATTTGGCTTTTTCCTGCTGCGTAATTCGAGTGGCCCTGAATACAAGCACTCTTTTCAGCTGAGGACCAAGAGACCCTGCCATATAATTCGAGTGGCCCTGAATACAAGCACTCTTTTCAGCTGAGCACCAAGAGACCCTGCCATATAATTTGGCTCTTTCCTGCTGCGTAATTCGAGTGGCCCTGAATACAAGCACTCTTTTCAGCTGAGCACCAAGAGACCCTGCCATATAATTTGACTCTTTCCTGCTGCATAATTCGAGTGGCCCTGAATACAAGCACTCTTTTCAGCTGAGCACCAAGAGACCCTGCCATATAATTTGGCCCTTTCCTGCTGCGTAATTCGAGTGGCCCTGAATACAAGCACTCTTTTCAGCTGAGCACCAAGAGACCCTGCCATATAATTTGGCCCTTTCCTGCTGCGTAATTCGAGTGGCCCTGAATACAAGCACTCTTTTCAGCTGAGCACCAAGAGACCCTGCCATATAATTTGGCTCTTTCCTGCTGCGTAATTCGAGTGGCCCTGAATACAAGCACTCTTTTCAGCTGAGCACCAAGAGACCCTGCCATATAATTTGGCTCTTTCCGGCTGCATTATTCGAGTGGCCCTGAATACAAGCACTCTTTTCAGCTGAGCACCAAGAGACCCTGCCATATAATTTGGCTCTTTCCGGCTGCATAATTCGAGTGGCCCTGAATACAAGCACTCTTTTCAGCTGACCACCAAGAGACCCTGCCATATAATTTGGCTCTTTCCGGCTGCATAATTCGAGTGGCCCTGAATACAAGCACTCTTTTCAGCTGACCACCAAGAGACCCTGCCATATAATTTGGCTCTTTCCGGCTGCATAATTCGAGTGGCCCTGAATACAAGCACTCTTTTCAGCTGACCACCAAGAGACCCTGCCATATAATTTGGCTCTTTCCTGCTGCGTAATTCGAGTGGCCCTGAATACAAGCACTCTTTTCAGCTGAGCACCAAGAGACCCTGCCATATAATTTGTCTCTTTCATGCTGCATAATTCGAGTGGCCCTGAATACAAGCTCTCTTTTCAGCTGACCACCAAGAGACCCTGCCATATAATTTGGCTCTTTCCTGCTGCATAATTCGAGTGGCCCTGAATACATGCACTCTTTTCAGCTGAGCACCAAGAGACTCATGGAGAGTGAACGGGGCATTTTAAAGGACTACACACAAAAATAAATGATAAACGAACGCTGAACTATAGCATTTGAAATGCACTCTATTAGGGAGATTGCGCTATACTGTGCCAAATCTGAAGGATTACTGCAAGAATACTGTTCCACGTCCACAGGAATGCTAAAGAAGCCTTGCTGGTAATGTGTGAATAATAGGTCTCGGCAGATTTCCGTTCCAGATATCTTCCGTCCTGGTGGATACGGCTGGCTGAGTGGTGGAGACGAGAGGCCAGCAGCTCTCTTTTGTATATAAAGACATCCGTCAGTGGATTTAAGGGGCCCGGTGTCAAGCCTGGAACCAATCCAGGTCCGACAGGTCCACCTGAAAGCATTTAGTGAAGGGTATCAGACCAAGCCCTGGTACTTCCCATGTGCCTGTGACCTCTGCTCTTTGACCCCAGGTGCAGTGTATCTTTAGCACTCCTGGTTTGACAGGGGAGCGGATCTTTCCTGTGTCGAGTACTACCGCTTGGCTCAGCACAGGTCACGTCTGCCTGAGTGTTTCGCATTATTTTACCACCCATGTGCATCTCTTCCGCTGCCCAGGTACAGCCACTTTGCTACCCCCGCGGCTTTAAGTGGGCCGGGTCCCACCGGTGCTTAGCACCGGCAGTTTTTATTTTTAAAGGGGGCCTCAAAACGGGTCTCTGTCGGGCTCTGGTTTGTGCCCTGGCACAGGCGGACCGTTTTTTTACGGACTGCAGCGACAGCACTGTAGGAGAGTAGGATCTGCTTCACATGTATACCCCCACTTTTTGCTGGTGTTTCACTGTTTTTCGAGTTTAGTCTGGCTGGGACCCTGCTATCAAGGGCCCCAGCCTAGCTGCTTCCTCTCTAAATTGATTGCATGTACTTTAGGTACACCATAGATTGTATACTGAGGTACCCTTGTGAGTCCCTAGTATATGGTACACTATGTACCCAGGGCATAGGTACCCCAAAGGCCTACCAGAGGCTGAAGCATGTATTATGCCACCCTTGGAAAGCCACCCAAGATGACACCACAGGTCTGCTACTGCAGCCTGGGTAATGTGGTGTATGCACCCCTTACTGTGATATAGGTTACCTATATCACTATATATACACACATATATAAACCTATAAGTCACTCCTATGGCAGGCCTTATCAATCCTGAAGGCAGAGTGTTTGGTTCTTATGTGAGGGGGTGCCCCTGCATGAGCAGAGCCCCTCTGCAGCATTCGGAGACCCTTCTCTGATGCTGTTTGTAATGCAGCCTGACCATATACTCTTAAGTGCATTATAAACTCGCAGTAAATGCTAACTTTGGGATGGCTGCACAGAAAAAGTTTGTGTTTGGTGTCAAACACTTTGGAATCCTACCCCCCGCCAGTTCTGGTGGTGGGGGTAGAATTCCCTCCTTCTAGAGGGAGAGACATGACAGTACTGGGTTACCCGGTAGAAACTTAACAGAGCCCTGGCATCACAAAATGGATGCTGCAGCCACAGACGCGGGTCTGGCCTCCTGCTGCTGACCGAAGCTCCGGCTGGGGAGGCCTGGACAATAGGTTTCCTGTCACAGGGAGGTGTAACCACCTCCCAAACAGGCTTATGTGTATTGGGGCTGGGTGGGAGCACTCTCTGAGTGCTTTGAAGTCCTACACTGGGGGCACATTTGGTGTCCCTGTGCATAGTCCAGCTCAAACCGGTCCAGGGGCGTCCTGCCCATGCCCTGGCGTGAAACTGGACAAAAGAAATGGGTGTAGCCACCCCTCTTTCCAAACCCTCCCATAGGTGGGTCCCCAGAGCTAGTCCAACCCCTTCCTTAGGTATAAGTAAGGAACCTCTGTAACCAGAACTTTAGATATCCCTGGACGAAACTCTGAAGCTGAATCCTGGAACTTCTATGCTCTACTCAAGACTAGAGGACTGAAGAAATCTCCCTTGGGGTCATGGAGTGACTCCCCTGCTTGGCAGGCACCAACAAAGCAAGTTGCCGGTCTGCATTTCTGAAGCTCCCGCCGGACCTCCGAAGTATTTGCAACCTAGGAAGAAGATTTCCAGACATCTCACAGGCCGACCCGAGTCCCCAGCAAAGCTGAGACCCGCAGCCCTCGTGAGTAGTATGGAACCGGAACTCCTGGTCACAGTGCACTTTTGCAAGTGCATTTTTTTGTCCACGTGTCTTGAAGTCGTGCTTGGGCTAACTTGTTGCCCCTACCTCGAGCACTAAATCCTCTGACGATTGTTGGCCTGGTCATTCCGAGTGACCCATGGGCTGCCATTTTGTGTTTCGTCTTGAGGTCCCTTCGTGATCCCTGGTCCGTTGACTGGTGGGTCCCTGAGGGGTTAACTTTGTATTTCCTTGGGCTTTCCTGGTTGCTCCAGACGTGCCCTGACTCCCAACCAAGTTGTGGGTCTCACAGACCTTGCTGGTCTGCACCAAAGCATCTTTCTTGTTTCTGCATGGGTTGCTGTTGCCAAGGCTTGTTGTCTCCAATCCGGGCACCAACACTGCAGCACTCGACATCCTTTGTGGGACAGCTTGAATCCAGCTCCTGGTTGTCCTCCATGCCTTCTGGTCCTCGTGGCTGAAGAGTCAAGCTTCACCTTCTTCACCTGAAATCACCCGACATCGGTGGGCATCTGCCTATCGCCTTCCTGGTCACTGGCTAGTGACCCAGATTCTGTCCCCTCTGCTTTCAGGTCCTTCTCATCTTCGAACCAGGCTTGGATCTCTTCGGACACTTCACATCTTCACGGCAGCAGCACTTCTTCGCTAGCTCCCTTTGAATTCGATGACGCGACCAGACACCAAAAGACATCTATACACCCGGCTTCCCTGGGTGAGGTAACCTGAGTACTCCGGTGCTCCCGTGGGTGCTAGTCCTACAACTTCCTAAGTCCAAAAGGGTTTGTTCCTGACTCAATTCTAAGTGTCCCTAATCTTTAAAAATCTAACCGCGACTTTCCCCATATAAGCTAACGGGAGCTCGCGACTGTGTTTGCACACGGCCCCCGTGGGTCCTCATCTTTAAAAATCTAACCGCGACTTTCCCCATAGAAGCTAACAGGAGCTCGCGGCTGTGTTCGCACACGGCCCACGTGGGTCCCCTGTGTCACTACCTTGAGTGGTTCCTTGGGGTCCCAGCGATTCTACAGGCTCTAGGCCTTGTGTCTAGTTAAGTCGTGGTTCTTATACCACTATTTTAGTACATGGTTTGGCTCGCCCCTAGGGCCTGACGTGTATTTGTGCTATTTTACTGTGATTATTGAAGTGTAACTTATGTGTTTTGACCTCTAGTCTCATAAAGAGACTAGGAGGCTGTGTTTAGTAATGAATACATATATTTTATATATATACCTGGTGTGGATATCTTTCATTTAGGAACTCAAGAGATTATAGACAGGTAAAACAAGCTGCTTTACTTTCCTTCAAGACTTAGCCTGAAGGCTGCTCTCCATAGCTACCACTAGGATAGCTTTCAATAAAGGTTGTCTTTAACCTATAACCAATAAGGGGTTGTTTGGACTGGTACAGGGTGCCCACTATAACTAGTGGACAGCATATACCAGGCCACCTTCTCACATTGGTGTGCAGCGTGTGGGATTCCAGCTTGCTATTGTTTTACCAGATAATCTCAATTGAGTGACTAACTTAAAACCACTAAAGGTACCCTAGGTACATATAATACAAGCTTTAGAATAACAGTAAGTTCTACTGAACTTAGAGTTGTGTGTTAAGGGCTTAGCACACCCTTTCTACAACTCAAGAGTTTAGTAGGCCACACTAGAGTAGGTAGTGCAACACACCACACCTCACTAGTAATGTCTTCAAGGCCAGGAACCAGTAGGTCCCTGCCAGAAGACAATGGGCTTCTAGACTTCCAGTATGATAACCTCCCATTCATGGAATTGAGAATATTATGTACAACTAGGAAACAGAAGACAGGCAAAAGTCCTACCACCCAGCATCTCAGAGGTACTCGGTCTGGATGACCTTAGCAGATCTTTAGGATACGAAGGGGTAGGCAGAGTGGGTGGGACAGCACCCGAGGAAAGGGCTAGGGATGTAACTCCCCATGGCCTGACCTCTGAGGCTCGCCAGGCAGATGACAATTATCTGGACCTGGAAAATCCATTTCCCCTAGACAGTGTTGGAGAGGACCACAATTGACCCCTCTTTGTCCCACCTGGGAGAGTTGGTGGTGGGCCTAGAAGGTCAAGATCTCCCTCAGTGGAGTCTAACCATTCTCACTCATCTATAGGGTCCTCAATCTCCTCCCATAGGAGGGAAACCTTTCAGGAGAGAAGGGAGAGACTGCTCAAGTATGAGGAAGCTCAACTTGAGATCCGAAGAAAGCAGGTAGCCCTAGATAAGGAGGCCATAGAGCTCTACAGAGCTAGAAAAAAGATGGGACTAGAGTCCCATAGTGGCAGCAACATCCCTAGAGATAGGGAGAGGTCTCATGACCATAGAAACCTAAATAAGATTGTCCCTCCCTGCCAGAGTGGGGATGACATCCACAAGTGGATAACTGCACTGAAAAGGGCCTGTAAAGTACAAAGGGGCCCCCAGGAGCAGTGGGCAGCAATCCTATGGCTCTCCTTTTCAGACCAAGGTAGAGATAAGCTCCTCAATGTTAGAGAGGAGGAGGCAGATGATTACAACAGTCTGAAGAGTGCCTTAATTGATGGGTTTGGCCTAACCACTGAACAATACAGGTTAAAGTTCAGGGATACCCAAAAGGCACAGACTCATGACTGGTTAGCCTTTGTAGATTGTGCTACTAAGGCTCTGGAAGGTTGGTTACTTGGCAGCAAAGTGCATGACTTTAAAGGATTGTACAATTTAATTATGAGGGAGCAGATCCTTAATAATTGTCAGAATCAGCTGTTGCACCAGTACCTGGAAGACTCAGATCTGACCTCTCCCCAAGAATTGGGAAAGAAGGCAGAAAAGTGGGTCAGAACCAGGGTGAGGCAGAAGGTACAGAACAAAGATGGTGAACCCAAGAAGCAAGATCCTAAAAACTGACAAGAGTGGGGAGAAGGGTAAAGAGAAGAAGTATTCACAAGGGCCCCAAAAATCTTCTTCAGGTGGGGATTCACAGTTTAACAAGGGAAAAGGCCAAAAGAAACCATGGTGCTAAATCTGTAAACAGAAAACTCACTGGACCAGTGACTGCACCAAGTCCAAAGAATCTACTCCAGCCACCATTGCCCCTAAGACAACTGTTCCCCCAGTACAGCTACAATTGGTGGTGGTAATGTCCAGAATAAGGGTGTAGTAGGGTTGACCCTGGGTTCTGAGATGGGCTCTGGCCTAGTCAGAGTTCCAACTCGGGCTGTTCTAGTCTGTGATGGAGGCATGGATATGTCCTCCTTTGTGAGTCCCAGTAATCTGGGCAAATACAGACAACAGCCTTTAATAAATGGAATAGAAGCTTTGGCATTCAGAGACACAGGAGCAAGTGACCATGGTGACAAAAGGATCTTGTGGATCCTGGGCAGATTATACTTGGTGAAATGTACCAAGTGACCAATGCTAGCAATGTCAGAACAGACCATTCTCTGGCAGTTGTTAACTTCTCCTGGGGAGGGGTAACTGGCCTTAAGAAGCTTGTGGTAAGTGCAGACCTACCAGTACAGTGCTTGCTTGGCAATGATCTAGAAACTTCAGCTTGGGCTGAAGTGGAGCTCAGGACACATGCAGAAATGTTCGGGATCCCTGCTCATGTCTTTGCTGTGACTAGGTCACAGGCCAGAATGTCGAACACTGGACAGGCCCTGGATTCTAGAATAATGGACCAGGTGCCTCCCAAGAGGAGGAGCAGTAGGGTTAAGGCACTGCCTTCCCACCTGACTCAGAATGCAGATGAGTCTCCTCAGGGAGATAATCTTGAGCCTGAAGAAGGAACTGTCTCAGAGGAGCTTGAACCTGACCAGGTTGAGTTCTTGGGAACAGGGGGCCCTTCCAGGTCTGATCTGAGCCAGGAGCAGGAAACCTGCCCTTCTCTTGAACCCCTCAGAAAGCAAGCTGCTGATGAGGCTGCTGGGAATGCTAGTGACACCCATAAGATTTATTCGGATGATGGACTCCTTTACTCAGAGAGTAGAGACCCCAAGCCTGGTGCATCCAGGTGGTTGGTTATACCTCTGAAGTTTAGGGGCTTCCTATTGACACTAGCCCATGATATTCCCTTAGCAGGACACCTGGGCCAGAACAAGACTTGGGACAGAATTGGCCCTCACTTTCACTGGACCCACATTTCTGAAGACACTAAGGAGTTTTGTCGCTCCTGTGTGACCTGCCAAGCCAGTGGCAAGGCAGGTGGAACCACAAATACCCCCTGATACCACTACCTGTGGTGGGGGTTCCCTTTGAGAGGGTTCGGATTGACATTGTTGGTCCCATGGATTCTCCGACAGCATCTGGGCACAGGTTTATACTGGTGGTGGTGGACCATGCCACCAGGTACCCAGAAGCAATTCCCCTAAGGATCACTACAGCACCTGTGGTGGCAAGAGCTCTCTTGGGTGTATTCTCAAGAGTAGGCTTTCCTAAGGAGGTAGTATCCGACAGAGTTGCAAACTTTATGTTAAGTTACTTAACTGCTATGTGGAAGGAGTGTGGAGTGAACTACAAGTTCACCACACCCTATCACCCACAATGCAATGGTTTAGTTGAAAGATTCAACAAAACCTTAAAGGGCATGAACAAAGGTCTCCCAGAGAATCTTAGGCGGAGATGGGACATTCTTTTGCCCTGCCTTTTGTTTGCCTACAGGGAGGTGCCACAAAAGGGGGTTGGTTACAGCCCTTTTGAACTTTTGTTTGGTCATCCTGTCAGGGGTCCTTTGTGTCTGGTGATGGAGGGATGGGAGTTACCTCTCAAACACCCTAAACAGGACATAGTGGACTATGTACTTGGTCTCCGCTCCAGGATGACTGAGTACATGAAAAAGGCTACTAAAAATCTTGAGGCTAGCCAGGAATTACAAAAAGCCTGGCATGACCAAAAGGCTGTACTGACTGTTTACCAGCCAGGACAGAAAGTGTGGGTGTTGGAGCCTGTGGCCCCTGCCGCCCTCCAGGGCAAATGGAGTGCCCCCCATACAATTGTTGAACAGAAAGGGGAGGTCTCCTACTTGGTAGACCTTGGAGCCTCTAGGAGTCCCCACAGGATAATTCATGTCAACAGACTAAAACCATATGTTGACAGGGCAGACATGGGCTTGCTCATGGCTACTGATAAAGGACAGAAGGAAGAGGGTGACCCACTCCCTCACCTGCTTTCTCAGACCCTGATGATGGCTCAGTTGATGGTGTAGCCTTGGCAGGCAGCCTCACTGTCCAGCAGCAAACTGACTGCAGAAAACGTCTCCGTCAGTACAGAAATACGTTTTCTCTGACTCCAAGTCAGACCACCTGGTGCACTCATGAAGTGGATACTGGGGACAGTCTGCCTGTGAAGTATAAGATCTACAGGCAACCTGACCATGTCAGGGACTGTATAAGGACAGAAGTCCAAAAGATGTTGGATTTGGGAATTATTGAACCCTCAGATAGTTCTTGGGCTAGTCCAGTAGTCCTGGTACCTAAACCTCACACCAAAGATGGCAAGAGAGAGATGAGGTTTTGTGTGGATTACAGGGGTCTCAATGCAGTCACTAGGACTGATGCCCATCCCATCCCCAGGGCAGATGAGCTAATAGATACTTTGGCCTCAGCCAAGTTTCTAAGCACATTTGCCCTGACAGCTGGCTACTGGCAGATCAGACTAGCTGATGATGCAAAGCCCAAGACAGCCTTTTCTACCCCTAGTGGGCACTATCAATTTGTGGTAATGTCCTTTGGTTTGAAGAATGCACCTGCCACTTTCCAAAGGTTGGTGAATCAAGTCCTTACAGGCCTGGAAGACTATAGTGCAGCATATCTAGATGATATTGCTGTCTTTAGCTCCACCTGGGGGGGGGGGGGGAGGGAGATCACCTGGTCCACCTGAGGAATTTTTTGGAGGCCCTGCAAAGAGCAGGCCTAACTATCAAGGCTACTAACTGCCAGATAGGGCAGAGTCAGGTTGTGTAACTGGGCCACCTTGTAGGTGGAGGCCATAATGGACTGGGTTGCTCCCACTACCCAGACTCCGGTGAGAGCCTTCTTAAGCCTGACTGGGTACTATTGAAGATGTGTCAAAGGGTATGGATCAATAGTGACACCCCTGAATGACTTAACCTCTAAGAAAATGCCCAAAAAGGTTCAGTGGACAGTTAGCTGTCAAAAGGCATTTGATGACCTGAAGCAAGCCGTGTGCACCGCTCCCATTCTGCAAAGTCCTGACTACTCCAAAAAGTTAATTGGCCAAACAGATGCATCTGAGTTGGGGGTAGGGGGCTGTACTGTCACAGTTGAATGATGAAGGTCAGGAGCAACCAGTAGCTTTCATGAGCAGAAGGTTGACCTCCAGAGAGAAACGTTGGTCAGCCATTGAGAGAGAGGCCTTTGCTCTGGTTTGGGTTCTGAAGTTGAGGCCATACTTGTTTGGTACTCACTTCATTGTTCAGACAGACCATAAGCCCCTCTTATGGCTAAAACAGATGAAGGGTCAAAATCCCAAATTGCTCAGGTGGTCCATTTCCCTACAGGGGATGGACTATACAGTGGAACATAGACCTGGGAGTAACCATGCCAATGCAGATGGACTCTCCAGATATTTCCACTTAGAACATGAAGACTCAACTGGTCAAGGTTAGTTTAATGTCCCTGCGTTTGGGGGGGGGGGGCGGGTTGTTTAGGAGGGTAGGATCTGCTTCACATGTATACCCCCACTTTTTGCTGGTGTTTCACTGTTTTTTGACTTTAGTCTGGCTGGGACCCTGCTATCCAGGGCCCCAGCCTAGCTTCTTCCGCTCTAAATTGTTTGCATGTACTTTAGGTACACCATAGATTGGATACTGAGGTACCCTTGTGAGTCCCTAGTATATGGTACACTATGTACCCAGGGCATAGGTACCCCAGAGGCCTTCCAGGGCCTGAGGCATGTATTATGCCACCCCTGGAAAGCCACCCAAAATGACACCACAGGTCTGCTACTGCAGCCTGGGTAAGGTGGTGCATGTACCCCTTACTGTGATATAGGTTACCTATATCACTATATATATATATATATATATATATATATATATATATATACACACATATAAACCTATAAGTCACTCCTATGGCAGGCCTTATCAATCCTGAAGGCAGAGTGCTTGGTTCTTATGTGAGGGGGTGCCCCTGCATGAGCAGAGCCCCTCTGCAGCATTTGGAGACCCTTCTCTGATGCTGTTTGTAATGCAGCCTGACCATATACTCTTAAGTGCATTATAACCTCGCGATAAATGCTAACTTTGGGATGGCTGCACAGAAACATGTCGTGTTTGGTGTCAAACATTTTGGAATCCTACCCCCCCCTGCCAGTTCTGGTGGTGGGGGTAGAATTCCACCCTTCTAGAGGGAGAGACATGACAGTACTGGGTTACCCGGTAGAAACTTAACAGAGCCCTGGCATCACAAAATGGATGCTGCAGCCACAGACACGGGTCTGGCCTCCTGCTGCTGACCGAAACTCCAGCAGGGGAGGCCTGGACAATAGGTTTCCTGTCACAGGGAGGTGTAACCACCTCCCAGACAGGCTTATGTGTATTGGGGCTGGGTGGGAGCACTGAGTGCTTTGAAGTCCTGCACTGGGGGCACATTTGGTGTCCCTCTGCACCGTATAGCATTTGTTCTTCGTTCCCTTAGTACACTGCACCGTTAACCTGCTTGAGCACCACTGACCTGCTCCTTCAAAAACCCTTTGCAGAGACTACACTTTTGCAAGTGCATTGACTTCGCGACATGTCTTGAAGTCGTGCTTGGGCTAACTTGTAGGCCCTACCTCGAGCACTGGATCCACCGAAGATTGTCGGCCTGATCAATCCGAGTGACCCGTGGGCCGCCATTTTGTGTTTCCTCTCAAGGTCCCTTCGCGATCCCTGGTCTGTTGACTGGTGGATCCCTGAGGGGGTAACTTTGTATTTCCTTGGGCTTCACTGGTTGCTCCAGACGTGCCCTAACTCCCAATCAAGTGGTGAGTCCCACAGAGCTTGCTGGTCTGCACCGAAGCATCGTTCTTGTTTCTGTGTGGGTTGCTGTTGCCAAGGCTTGTTGTGTCCAATCCGGGCACCAACACTGCAGCACTCGACATCCTTTGTGGGACAGCTTGAATCCAGCTCCTGGTTGTCCTCCATGCCTTCTGGTCCTCGTGGCTGAAGAGTCAAGCTTCACCTTCTTCACCTGAAATCACCCGACATCGGTGGGCATCTGCCTATCGCCTTCCTGGTCACTAGCTAGTGACCCAGACTCTGTCCCCTCCGCTTTCAGGTCCTTCTCATCTTCGATCCAGGCTTGGATCTCTTCGGACACTTCACATCTTCACTGCAGCAGCACTTCTTCGCTAGCTCCCTTTGAAATCGACGACGCGACCCGACACCAAAAGACATCTATGCACCCGGCTTCCCTGGGTGAGGAAACCTGAGTACTCCGATGGCCCCATGGGTGCTAGTCCTACAACTTCCTAAGTCTAAAAGTGTTTGGTCCTGACTCAATTCTAAGTGTCACTAATCTTTAAAAATCTAACCGTGACTTTCCCCATAGAAACTAACTGGAGCTTGCGGCTGTGTTCACACACTACACACAGCCCCCGTGGGTCCCCTGTGTCACTACCTTGGGGGGTCCCAGCGATTCTACAGGCTCTAGGCCTTGTGTCTAGTTAAGTCGTGGTTCTTATACCACTATTTTAGTATATGGTTTGGCTCGCCCCTAGGGCCTGACGTGTATATGTGCTATTTTACTGTGATTATTGAAGTGTAACTTATGTGTTTTGACCTCTAGTCTCATAAAGAGACTAGGAGGGTATGTTTAGTAATAAATACATTTATGTTATATATATACCTGGTGTGGTTGTCTTTCATTTAGGCACTCAAGAGATTATAGACTGGTAAAACAAGCTGCTTTACATTCCTTCAAGACTTCGCCTGAAGGCTGCTCTCCATAGCTACCACTTGGATAGCTTTCAATAAAGGTTGTCTTTAACCTATAACCAATAAGGGGTTGTTTGGACTGGTACAGGGTGCACACTATAACTAGTGGACAGCATATACCAGGCCAACTTCTCACAAGCAGGCACATCGATGTGCGCTACTCACACTGCTCGCTTCGCGTTGTAGGAGAAGGGAAATCCTTTAAAGAGAGTCATTTTCTCTCTGGATTTCCCTTCTCTTTTTGAAACTCGTGAGCAGCAACATCGTTGTGGTGTCTCGAGGCCTTTAAGTCGAAGCTTTTTCAATATTATATACAAGCCAAATTTGCTGCTTATTTATCTTATGCAACTAACAACCATTGACAAAGCCAATAGTCCTGACTTGTTGTATGCATGATGTTACTTGTGTCATATATCTGGATGCAATGACAGAAACAGCAAAATACAAGTTGGGCGGCACACTATGCTAAGCACAAATATTTAGCTTACGTGTTTTTAAGCCACGCCCTTAATTACATTGGACACGCCCCTTTGAGAGACCCCCATTTTTTCCATTCCACTTAAAGGCCCCTATATGACCCTCTTGCCACTCTTATGTACCCCACTGCCGTTCTCAGCTGCCTATCTGTCACACGTGCGCAGCCCCACTGCCAACCCTTTGCAGCCCTCTGGCACCATGGTATGCCTCTCCTGTGCACTCCCTTTACACCTTGTGTACAGAGCAACCTCCACCGTGCATACAGTGCTTTTACTATTGCTTTGCTATCCCAGAGCAGTACTCGTCCCTGTGGCACGGACATCTTAAGCATTTTGGGGCTCTAGGGCCAAGCATATAAAGGGGGTCCGGACGGTAGCAGCTTTGAATTTATGATACAGTTTCAGCTCTATCATGCCCTCTTTGGCCTGGTCACTGAAGTGCCCAGGCACATTCGTCCACATTCTAAATGTGTTTACATCTAATGTTCAGGGATAGTGATATGTGTTTTCAGTATTGTAACATAGTAGAAACTCACAACATTTTGTAATTCATCTAAATGACACCCTCCCAGTCCTGTTTTGATCTAAAATATTTTTTTATGGATGTTGCATGAAACATAAACACAATATTTCTATGCAGAATGTCTGTAACAGACTTTCACACCACCCACAATAGAAATCAATCAAAGGAAAAGGGTATTTAAAACAATCTGTTTAAGAATTATTCATGACTCTCTGCAGAACAGAACTGGCGCTATCAGGGGCCCCCTGACAGGCTGGGACCCTTGGCCAGAGCCCACTCTGCCCATGCCTTAAAATGTCTCTTTTATCTGCCACTCAAAAAGAAGACCAAGTAACAGCAGCGCAAAACGCTTGGACCTGCTGCAAACCAAGGTGCAGACCTTCCATGCTGGTAAATGACCATAAAAGGACACTGCCATCTGGCACGACATCTAGACATTCCCTAATGGTGATACTAGAGGAATAGATAGCAAGCACCGGATCTGAGTATTTCATGTCGCCTCATTCTAGAACTAGATGTTCCCTGACACGTAACAATGGTTCTGAACATCCTTCGCCACATAACACTGGAGACCGACCTCTGATCGGGGTAACAGGGGATCTGCATTACAGGTGGGCTTCTTGCATACTCTTTGGGACTGTCCAAGACTGAGGAGCTTTTGGGCTAGGGTTTAGGTTTGGGATGGACTCAGGTGGAGGGCAGGTCTCGGTACCGAAACCACAGTCAAAATGGTCCTTCTGAACATGTGAGGGGGGGAGAGGTTCCAGGCAAGTTCCTCAACTGCTGTCCACTCTGGGTTTCGCAGTGGCAAAACGTAATATTGTACGCTTGTTGGGGGGGTGGCCGAACGACCGAGCGTGGTCCAGTAGCAAATGCATATGTATTGGATCAGGGCAGCGGAACGCAAGGCCTAAGAGGGTAGGAGAGGCCCTCAACAGTTGGTAACTGAATAATGGTATTTTTGGTTCTTGTAGATCATGGCTATAGTATATCCTTTGGCTGCTTGGGGAGGTCTGGGGCTGGAGGGGCTCACCCAGGAAGGTGGCTAGGTACATTGTTGTGGTATCCTGCAGTATACAAAGAGCTGACATGGGGTTTTGATAGTTTAAAAAAAAAATAGTTTTTAAAATAACCCACTGGAGACCGACATTCCCTCTTGACTAACTTTTGTTCCAGAGGTTCCATAGAGTCATTAGCACAGGATCAGATATTTCCTCTTGGCTTACATTGGACCCAGACAGTCACCACATGTAGACAATGGAACTGCAGAGCTGCTGCTAGTTGTCTCTAGACCCACATTCACCTTTGGCTTCCACTGGGTTCTGACAGTTGATGGAGCAGGGGTCTGAGAAAATAAAACCTGCTCGGATTAACTCCCCAGTAACATTTACTAATAGTGTTGTGTGAAAATGAACGTGCACAAACATAAAAACAAAGGAAATGCTTTGCGCATGCGTGCACTTATGCAGAGACTAATGCATGCCAGTCTAGGCCCCATTTGCATTTTGCTTTTCTAGTTAATAAAAATAATGCCGCTTTTGCAAATTAACGATCTTGCTAGGAACATAATATGGGTTACTGCAATGGTGGGTGGTAAACCGTGAAAAGTACATTTCGTGAAATTAATAATGTCTGTTTCTGTTCATTGTAGTGAAAGTGGATGTGGGTCTACATTTCTGCATGACACTAGCGGGTCAAATCGAATGCTTAAAAAATAAAATGAACCGAAAAGCGAGGTGTGTCCGAGAGTGGAGAAGGCAGTGGCTGATAACCTTCAAAAGAACAGTGCATGTCTGCCAAGTAACGGAAAGACGGCCATGAGAAAGAGAGGAAATGTACAAACTTCTTCCGCCGAAGCGGCAGTGCTGAATAATAAAAATGTAGAACTTTGTAACATGTTGCTTATTAGAGGAAATGTGTGTTTAACGTAATGAGAAAATGTACTAGACAAAGAACGCAATAAAACCTGAACATGACTATGGGGGTGTGATAGAACACCCCCTGAATCAGCCAATAAGAGACTGAGTTTTCGTAAATGTTTCAACAAGTGTGGGTTGGACATGTTGGTTTTAGGGTATAAATGAGGTGCCTTAGGGGGTGTGGTTAAGGTAGCTGAGGCGCTTTTGGGATGAAGCTTAGAGGGAGATCGTTACTGTCTGTCGGTTTGCTGAGGCCTACCTGTTTCCAGTTCCTATCCTGTAACCCAGTGGTTCCCAAACTTTTGACTCCTGAGGACCCCCACTGAATCGCTACTGGAAGCCGGGGACCCCCAAGCAATTTGTACAATTTCAATTTCAAAAAATTAAAACAGTAATTCGCAAAAAATACACAAACAAGTACACAACAAACAAATACTTGCATTATTAAAGCTTTTATTATTTTATATTGAAAAATGTGCAAAAATCAAAACATTTTAATGGGAAGGATGGTGCTGCATCTCGGCGACTAACTTTTCAATGTTTGGTTTTATTTCGGAAAGTTGAATCCTTAGGTCAGATTCAACATTTTGCAAGCGATTTCTGTACTTATTTTTAAGGTACATAAGATTTGACAAAGCCTTCTCACATAAATATGCGGTGGGGAAAGGAAGTAAAACCTTAAGTGCCTTGTACGATAATTCAGGGTTATCTGTTCGTACATGCAGCCAAAAATTTGTTAGACTAAGAGACTTTTCCTTGAATTGAAGTTTAAGTGCACTATCTGTAGAGATTTCAATCAAACCATTTTCTTCATATGCGGTGAGCCCCTTTTAATTGTCAATATCTACATTAAAAGGATCTTTAATCCAGTTTTTGATTTCATCCGGAAGTGGAAAGTACTGACGAAAACTACACCGCATATCTTTGATATGCTGGATAAAAGTTTCTAAGACTTTGTTCGATAATTCATCAGCAGCAGATTCCAAGAATGTCTTCAGGTTCTGAAAAGAATCAAAATTCCTTTGTGATAAGCGACAAGCCCATTAGTCTAACTTTTTTATCATTGCCTCAATCTTGTCTTCGACATTAAAAATTGTGATACCTACTCCTTGCATACTCCAATTGAGTGCATTTAAATGGGTGAAGATGTCTGCCATATATGCCAGCATAGCTAACCAAGTATAGTCATGTAAGCTCTCATGAAGTGCAAATGGAGATTCCAGTTCAGTGACGAAAACTCTGATTTAATCTCTTAATTCTAAAAGCAGAGACGAAACTCTACCACGAGACATCCATCGGACACCTGTATGCAGCAAAAGCTGATGATGATCACTACCCATGGACTGACGAAGCTGTTCAAAAAGCCTTGAATTTAGTGACCTAGCTTTATTATTAATATACAATTTTGACTGACTCATTCAAGACCCTTTTTAATTCCTCTGGTATCTTCTTAGTGGCTAATGATTCTGGATGAATGCAACAATGATGCCATACAACTGAAGGGTTAATTTCCCTTATTCGTGCTACAAGTCCAGTTAGTCTCCCAGATATGGCATGTGCCCCATCTGTGCTGATTCCTATGCATTTGGACCACTAAATTCCATTTGATGTCAGAAAGTCATTGAAACTGCTGAAGACCTCTTCAGCAGTGGTATGTATCAAATAGCGGCAGAACAGTAAATCTTTAATAATGTTGCCCTCAAAATCGTATCTAACGTAGCATAGGAGATGAGATTTATTGGCTATGTCCGTACTTCCATCTACTTGCAGGCTATAATGCAGACTTTTACAAATTCTTTCGATCAACTGTTCCTTTATGTTATCTGAAATGTTGTCAATTCGCTTTTTTACAGTGTTGTTAGATAATGGCACCAAATGTAAATCTTTTGCTGCTTTGTCTCCAACCATTGCTGTCACCATGGCTTTAGCAGCAGGTACTATTAGTTCTTCAGCAATTGTATGAGGGTTTCCAGCTTTTGCTATGAGCATGGACACTTCATATGAAGCTTTCAGAGCATTTTCATTAACAGATCCAGTCGCAGTTTTCTTAATTATTTTTCTACTTTTTAGGAGCTCTTGCTTCTTGAAGAATTCTATGGATTTAGTCGCATGTACTTTATGCTTAGTTTCCAGGTGTCTTCGTAATTTAGAAGGTTTCATGGCCTCATTTGACAACATTTCATAACATAGCGCGCATTGTGGTTGCAGTTGATGTTCTGAACCTGAACATCTGAAACCCATTAGTAAATATTCACCATCGTATTTGCAACACTTCCTTTTCTTTTCACTTAAATCCCTTTGTTTTGAGAATGATGGCCCATCATTGATTTCTTCAGTGGCTTTCGGCTTAAGGTTAAGCCAGCAATCCATCTTCCTTATGTTTAGGATACAAATGACAAGTATATTTCACAACAGGTTATGGAATCAATTTCTATCAAAGCTATTTGGTGAGGCACGTAGTAGACCTCCACTACTTTACCTACTACAGGTCACCCTCATCAGATGTCTCCGGACTACATATGCTTTGACGTTTAGAGATGAAGCAGCACCAGTAAGAAGATTTTAACACTGTATCAGCACTTGTTGAAAAGACAGAGGACACTAGCAAATCATATGCATGAATATGAGAATCTTAGGTACGCTGCTTCAAGATATTTCCATTTGCTCAGTTTGATTAAACATAGCTCATTCATTTCGCCTTCATTGTGGAAGCAGTCCATTGTTGATTGCACGGGGGGTTCGCACAATGGTATGGTAAAATATGATCAGGGTTGGAGTTAAGCGAGAACACTTCAGAAAGTAATTTTGTCTGCTACACACTGACTGTAACTGTGTTGAAGTTGAGATTCAATTTACACCAGTGTGTCACAGAAGTTCCCTGTGTGGTTCCTGGCAGCCATGGGACATGGCATGAGCAGCTGATGTGACATTGAGAACAGTTAAATGCATACACATACATGCCAACATTTTAGAAGAGGAACGTGGATTATTTAAAAAAATGTTTGGGAGAATGTATTTCCTCCATTTACGTCTATTGAAGCAGAGGCAATTTCAGGTGGGAGACAGCCTGAATTGGGTCCATTGGCATGGCCATGTATGCATGCAGTATTATTTAGTGGTACAAGGCTCCTGCTCAGCCATAGCAGCACCTCCACATTCTCATTTCAGAGGCTACGAGTGGTGACCCTTCCTTGCAGAAACAGGTTGAATGACTGAATTATTAGCATGTTTACCTATTCACCGTTTAAAAAGGTCTAAAAATATTTTACATTTATGAAGCATTTTATAATAAAGACATGCCCCAAGAAGCAACCAATGTTGTGAAAATTCTAACAAGATAGTGCACAAATCGATGAGTCTAGTGTATAGAGCAAATTCAAGGCCTATATTAGGAGTTCATCATGGAAGTGCAAGAGATGGCAGGATGGTATCTCCAAAGAAGGCATATTGTTTCAGCAAGATCATTGAACAATGCTATTCCAATTACCATAAACACCTGTTAGGCATAATCTTTAGTCACAGACAGTAGAACAACATTTTACCACCAATGGGTGAGCAGTGCAGTTAAGGCATATTTCAGAGTGGCCTTGCATGGCACCCGATGAGACCCTCTCCTGTTAAGGTGCCCACTGCCTCCATCCCCTGCCAACAACAAACCACAAAGGCTACACAGTGTCTATTAAGTGGTTCTGATAAAGGAGCATATTCCACAACCGTTTAGGCATACACAAATAGGATTTTTACACAGGGGCAGCTCGTAGCTCCTCGAAGACCCTGACGACTGATTCCTCCAGGTTCAGACCGGTGAACCTTCATACAGTTTTTTTTTTAAAGAGTTTTAATAGCGCAAACTAGACCCGAGGACATCAGGTATCCGAGCGCTTTACATGACCACCAGTTTCGTTACAGATGGACACATTCATTTTTGTTAGGCACAGGGAGATTAAGTGATTTGCCCAGAATCACAGGATGTTGAGCGTCCCTGCTGAGACCCGAACCCGGTTCACCAGCTTCGAGGTCGACCCTCTAGCCATAAGGCTACGGGATTTGAAACTTTCAAATGGGGACCACTTGAGAAAGTCCCAGTGTACAAAGCTGCCGAGTTATCTAATGCCACAAGTAGCAAGTCGTAACCAGCCCAGGCCCTACAGCCAACAGAAGTGTGATTACCATTCTGGGACCTGTGTTTCGGCTGCCATCATACAGATAGGCTTATATGTCATGGAACTCAAAGTATTAGTGGCTAGAGAGCCACAACCCGCCGAAGGTGTCATACCAAGCGTGGTTCCACCTGACTGTTCGCTGTTCTTTTATTTGAAGCCCACTCCTAGTGTCCACATTTATCCATCCAGGCCCTGCACGTGAATCTCTTTGTGGCGGACAATCTCTCCAGATGCTGCACCCATTTCCTTCAAGGCCAGTGCCCTCACGGCACCTTTCGCACAAGGGTAGATGCCCTCAAAACACACTCTACCGGGCAGTGATAACAACGTCACACCAATAACACTCTGCCCAGGGGCAGTCAGTGTGCTCACAGCACCCTCCTTTAACAGATTTCGTGGCTGACTCTTCAGCAAACCTTTCGGGTGACGCGATCCCTTTACTTGCCATAACTTCATCTAACACCATTGCCCTTAACAGTACACTTCATCCAACTCCCAGAGAGTGCTATTTCCTAAAAACATGAATGCAACAGCCCCCACAAAAAATGACAACATCCCACCACCAGATGTGAGCGCGCATCTCAAGGCTCCCCAGATCCTACACAGACTCCCCAGATCCTACTCAGACTCGAACCCTTTCTTGCCCTGCCCTCACTTACTGTGTCCCTCCCTTTATCATCAGCCCAGCTTTTCACACTCTTTTGTCGGTCTCTTGATTACCCTTCTCACTCTTTTGATTTCAATTCTATTGTAATTTCCATTGTCGTTTTTTACGGTGACTCCCTCAGTGCCACACTATTTCTAGGGCACAAAATCCTGCATTGGCTCCTTCCTCACTACTTCTCTTACAAACTCAGTCTCTGGTGACCTTTTCTCTCTCCAAAGTTTAAAAACCCTCCTCCTGGAATCCTGTATAAAACACACACACACATGCACACACTCTCTCTCTCTCCCCCCTCTCCTCCTCTCCCCTCACTTTTTGAAGCCACGTTTGGCAAGTGCATGCCAGTGTGCAAGCCCACATTTACCTAGGATAGGTCAAAGTGGGTGAGCTTTGTACCATATAATTATTGAAGAATTTACAAAGAAACTCAGGGCCTGCTTCCTGAAGCTGACCTTCCGCAGGGTTTCTTCTAAGAAGGTAGCGATGTGTATAACTTCAAACCATCGAAATAGTGCATCTCACCAATTTACCCAGATCACACGTCTAAACTGCTATCGTTTCCTACCCTGTTCTTATTTCAGTTTTTCCAAATTAGAAATGCACAATCAGTGCATATAAAATTGTTATTCGTTACATAACTGTAAATGAATACCTTGCGTAATAACAATCTTTGAAGACATCTTCCATTTGTTTATCTTTTAAGGCAGTAAACTGTTCGAGGGGAATTTGGGCGCTCAAAAACTATTACTTTCAGATAAGAGGCTGGCACAGTGCAGTTCAACAATCTGCGGGGCATTAATTAATGCTCTTCTGCATTCAGCTTCAAGATCGGGAAAGAAAATAAATAAACCTTTCCGTGTAAATGACCCTTATATGTGAATTACATTTTTCCCATTTCCCTTGTTAAAGCATGTGCACGCTTTTACCGTAAATGCTGGTGTACACACACAAATTAAACATTTGCGTGCAGGTCCAGACGGAGAAGAGCCCTCTTGCCCGTTCGACGTGCTCCAGCCGCTAATGCTCTTCAATCTCGACCCACGTGGCACAGGTGTACCCTGCTTTCAGGGCAAATGGGGACATATGGTAGCAAAATGCCCTGGGCCTGGCCACAAACAGAAGAGGAAATGCATGCACTGTCATGCGAGCGCGACGTCGTGTGACGGGCAGAAGTGAATAACACAATAAGGACAATCACCCTTCAGCTTGCACCCATAGCTGAATGGTGATTGGCCAGATTGTATTGCAGTCTTGCCGCCCCGGCGCCAACAACATTCACACCTCTTATGTGCTGTGAGGGCGCATGGGCGTTTCGTTTTTCACAAAGACGGTAGGCACTCAAGTCCTGCGGACCTCCTGGGAATATGTCACGGACCCCTGGGGGTCCACGGACCACAGTTTGGGAAGCACTGCTGTAACCAGTATCCTGATAATCTTTGCTCCCTGAATCTGTCTCGGGGGACCCCCTACTATCACCGTGGGCAGGGGGTGGTATTTCTCTATTTCCTTAGGTTAGTATTAGCTAAATGATCTGTACTTTGCATAATAATTTTCAAATTTGTTTTGTCTCTGAAACGTTTGTCTCTTCGCCTATCTACTCCTTCATGTTCATTTATTCATTTTGATATGAGTTTGACACTGTTTGCATTGATAAATGTTTTTTCTCTCTTTGATTAATGCATTGTTTGCCTTGTGATTCTGTAGATGTTGAGCTCTTATTTTCAACATTATTTGGTGATAAACATAATTAACCTTACACAGAGTTTGTGGTTATTCAGAAATTATAGATAGATAGTTCTTATTATTACCATCAACTTCTCAACTTTAGGTCCATCGACCAGAGGAAAGGAGTTGATATGCAGGCTCAGTTAGGTATTTAGAGTGTTAGATACGAGCCTTTATAATGAATAACTGATTAAGAGAGTTCATTAGTCTTGAAACTCACCCAGCGTCATTTCAGCGGATTTTGGGTAAATGTGTATGGGCCTGTGTATATGTGTTGTTATTGATTATCGATCCCTGATTGGTGCAGGATCACAGTCTTTGTTGTTTAACGTTCCATTTGTCCTGGATGGTTGATACTAGATCAGGGATCCCAGTTTGCTCACATTGCACCTAATCATTCCCAACCGGACACTGGATTCAGAGACTCATTGCTGTGTAATAATGGGCCTGGCCTTCACTCTTTTCCTGATATAGAGAGCTGTCTGTGGCTCTAGAGAGGCAGTGACATGGGATCTGATATTCCCTCTAGACTTAGATTGCCTCCAGATAAATTCACCATTTATAGACTGTGATCTGGAGATCTACTGGCGGCTGTCAGTGGATTTGACATTTCCTTGTCACTTTAAATTCAGTAATGCCCGGACATTTAACATTGGATTCCACA
Organism: Triturus cristatus; assembly: GCF_964204655.1. Taxonomy (NCBI): domain Eukaryota; kingdom Metazoa; phylum Chordata; class Amphibia; order Caudata; family Salamandridae; genus Triturus; species Triturus cristatus. Next base: position 319,507,394 of record NC_140584.1, on the reverse strand, counting down.
GGGCGTGGTTGGCTAATCAATATCCAGGATCCCCTCACAGCTCGCATGGCACCCAATCACAGTTTGTCACTGAATTCGGATTCACTGTAGCCTAGCAATGGATCTGGCAATCCTTTTGGCTTATATTGACTTTAGACACTCGCCATATATTAGCAGTGGATGTTGAGTCACTGCTGACTAATAATGCATCTGGCATTTACTGTTGGCAAATTTTGTATGCGGATGGTCACTGATGCCTATTCTAGGCACAACCTGTGCTAGAAGTGGAAGAAAGCCGGTCCTGTTGGCTCTGCACAGTACTGTCAGAGTCCAGGCAGGGAACAGCTGGATCCGTAGATAACCTGCTGGCTAATATTGCATCTTAACAAGTCCTCTTGGTGGATTTGCAGAATATGTTGATGCCACTTTACTTCCTACTGATAATAATCCCTAAATTCGGTGTTGATGTTAGCTTTTAGTAAATGCAGGAGATGCTTAAAGTATTAAACAAAACGGGAATTGATGCACAAGTAAAACATTTTGGTGTAGTGGTGTGTAGAGTCACTTGGAGAAATCTATTGGTGTGGTGCAAATATAAAATATATTACACAGCAGGAAACAGCAGCATGTGTGTAGGAAGCAGGCTCTCTGTATCCTCTACCAAAATGAGCTATAGTGTGCAGAGTCAAGTGGATCCCAGAGGTTTTGCAGAGGCTTGAGCAGATAATACTAATACTCTCTTTTGTGGTAGTGTGGGCGAGAAGTTAGGCTTATCAGAGGGCAGTGTTAAGCATTTGTTGTACACACAGTTGAAGAACCGGGATTTAATCCCAGCGGCGCAGGGGCACGCCCTAAGTCCTCTGGTTCTTTCCTGTCCTGGAGTACAGAGACACGGGACTCTTCTGGGTGACGTCAAAGATCGTATTTATTAGCTGCAACCAGTAGCAGAGATCCTAGAAGTACAACACGGTGTATGTTCTCAGGAGACTGTTCAACTCTATTGAGCAGAGCATAGTCTTATATACCAAAAATCACATTCCTGGCTAGCATCCATTACTTCAAACTTGACCAATCAGAGAATGACATTGCAAAGGTATCCCATAACGACGAACCCACTTTCAGTTTGTCCAGCCCACTAGAAATGACGAGGCAAAATCCAGCATTCTTGTTCGAACAGGTCGGTCGGACCTCAACCCCAATCGATAACTAGGCCATAAAGGAAAGAGCAGAGGTAGATGAGAAGCAAGATAGAAGGGTGTGTGCATGTACCATAAAATCAGCAATGCCCTGTTCTTTGATCTCTATCTGACCAGCTGCCTAACGAGGCACTGGCTCAACAAGTTCAGCCTCGGGCAACAGGGCCATTTCACTCAGGTCACACAGGAGTCAACACGAACTCAAGCTACGGTGCATGCGTCCCCAGAGACTTGTTTGGCCACAGTCATCCTGGAGTTATCAGCCTATGTGAGGGCAACCACGAAATGTCTGCTATGCACAGAATGAAACCCAGGGGTTTAGACTAGATCATCAAATGTACCATGAATCCGTTGGAGAAACTTGACGAAAACACTCATGCATACCGCACTTGTCATTTGCGGTTCGCTGATACCAAAATCGTCATGATACGACAACCTAGATTGAACGGGTTCAGGATTCACGGAACCACAGACCCTCCTTTTGCCCTTACTTAGGCAATAACCTAAATTCACGTCAATCTGAATCCAGGTCTATGCTCATCAGATCATCAAGATGTTGCTGTAGCATCATCCTAGAACTTGGTGACTCTCTCTGGACAGGTCTCCTTGAACATGAAGTAGCGCAGAGGCCACATATAACAGGGGCACACTGCACACAAAGACAGAACAGGAAAAGGATAGCTAATATCATTCCGATGACCATCAGAATCTTCCATCCCCAGGTGGATAACAATCCCCAGAACCATCCCATTAACGACCAATCTCCTTCGTCCATATGTATAGACTCAGAGATCTTATGCAGCTTGGAAATGGCTTGGAAAACTGTCGGAGCGTTGTCTGGAATGAAAATGCAGCAGCTCGATTGGATCAATTTGCATACCACACCTCTATCTGCAAGTATGACATCTAACGCAACTCTGTTCTGAAGAGTCATAAGGCGATCCGACTGGAGCTCAGCAGTCAAGTTACCAAGGGCACCGGCAGTTTCGACTATGGTGGATTCAACCACTCTCGTCAATTGCCGTACGTTCCTGCTGTTGACCATAGGTCCCCAAAACGGCAGAGAACCCATCAAGAAATCTCCCAATACTTGTCCTGCGGTATCTTCCTTACTGAAGACACCTCTAGCAACTCTCATCTTGTGATAATCTGCCGCAGCTGTAAACGTAGGAGGCAACAGGAACGAGACAAAACATGTGCCCGAGAAATCTGGGGGCAACCATGTATATGCTCTGTCATGGCAAACGAAGTAGGTACCCTTAGCTGCTAGAAACGATGGGGAAGTTTGGGATGCAAAAACATACGTCTCAGTGCAAACACTTTTCCCCAACTGAGCTCTCGGATTCTTGCCATTACCTTGCAGACAGTAATGACCCTGATGTGGTACTATCCAGATCGGAGGGGATCTCTTCGCTCGCTGGTTCCCATTCAGACTAACTCCATATCCAGTAACGTTCCATCCAATATACGCTAGCGTCTCATCTCTCGGGATAGTCTCATAGGAATCTATTCTTCCTCTAATCATGTCGACTATACCCTTGACCAGAGCACTATTCGTCTGGTTATCCTTCACAGAACGTAGGGGGTTAATTTCACGGGCATAAATGAACATTGTTCGGTATGCCCACACAGAACCATTATAGCTAAATGGCAGGATCAGGTAAGGAATACCTCTATCGGTAGTATGGGGCATAAGGCCACACACCCAACAATTAGTTGTGTTCACTACTAGCTGGTGTTGGTGCAGAAGCTGAACAAAGGAATTATTGGCGAATTCCATTCTCCTAGTGGACTCATGTTCAGGCAGAGGGTGGAAAGAATGAAAAGAAACAGTAGGAGGAGGCATAAGTTGTGTGGTGGGTATGAATGTCACTTGAAAGGAGAATGTCATATATCCAATTAAAAACATCATTAAGCTAAACAGCATAAACAGACATGATATTAAAAAACGTTTTCCACTCATTACTATACACATTTTGCTCTTGAAACTCATTCTTTTAGCAGGTCTCTCCGTCCCGATAAACTCCATCCTCTAATCGTGCTGCTCGCGGCGGCTGAGTGTTCCCTGCTAAGGAATGCGCCTGTCAGTCCAGGGAACGCCCTAGACCAACCAGAACCGTCGACCTAACGTCTTCGGCTTGCACGCCAAAGACTTGACACCGCGACCCTACAGCTGAACCCGGATGGTGGTTCAAAAACAAAAATCAAAAATAGTTTCTCGGAGGAGAGTTAACCTGAAAAAATGGCAAGGAAAGAACTTAATCGTCCATTCGTCTCGTGGCTCTCGATCGCAAATTATAACGCTTTTTGCCAGGCAATGTCTGTTCTCGAAAAAGTAGTTCAGGTTCAACAGTGTTCAAACGGTTCAATGGAGGCACAGCTTCTTGAAGAAGATCGTCACTTTTCTTGCTCAGTGTTTGTTCCAATCAAACGGGCATCGCTGAAAGGCAGAAAACGAGGCACGGTCTCAGTCTCAGAATCAGGAAGTCCGCTTTGGACCCGCCGATCGTATGGCAGAGGCAAAGGGGCCCTCTTACAATGTATGCCGTGAATCCAATTCTTTTTACCGTGCACTCGTACTGCAGAACGGGTTGACAATAACACTAGGTAAGGTCCTAGCCAGCAGGGATGCTCGTTCTTGGTTCGCTGGAAATTTTTCACGAACACCCACGAGCCAGGTTCAATAGCGTGCCCTGGATCTTCAGAAGCCTGTGGCAAAGTATCATGAACCTGTTGATGCAGAATACGTAGTTTAGCCGTCAATTCGTACAAGTAGTCAAGCAATACAGGGTGTTCTATCTCACTAAATTTTGTCGGCCGCGGCACTCCCCAAATATTTGCCGGGCGACCAAACACAATCTCATAAGGACTCAGACCCATTCGCGAATGCACAGTCATTCTTGTGGATAGAAGGGCTAATGGCAAAGCATCGGGCCATTGTAGACCAGAGCTTGCTTGAATTTTGGCCAATTTCAGTTTTAACGTGCCATTGTAGCACTCAACTAGACCAGCCAACTGGGGATGATTTGCAGCGTGGAACTTCTGCCGGATTCCTAACCCATCACACACTCTCTTCATTACTTGACCCACAAATTCACTCCCATTGTCACTCCAGACCATTCTCGGCAAACCATACCTAGGGACAAATTCCTTAATAAGAGCTTTAGCTGTGGACAAGGCAGTATTGTCCTTCAAGGGGTAGGCTTCCACCCATCTAGAAAAAGAGCAAAGAACCACTAAAACATATTTCAGGTTGTTGCACCTCTCCATGTGGATGAAATCTAGCTGCAAAGCCTCAAACGGATACGTTGGAGGAGAAAAATGACCAGCTGGAGTTGAAGTTCCCTTCCCAGGATTGTACATCAAACAAACCATAAAGTTCTTGACCAAATTCTCTGCACACTTAGGAATGCCAGCATTTTGCCATACTGGAGCCAACAACTTACAAATCCCTTTCACACTGATATGCGCCATTCCATGTGCCATCGTAACCACTGGAAGTACATATGCATCAGGCAACAACCATCGCTGATGCTCTGACAACTCAACCCAACAACCATTCGAGTCCAATTTACCCTTGCTTTCTCTCCATTCATTCAACTCTTTCTCTGTAGCGTCAGCTTGGATGGATTTCACATTCTCAATCGTATCTTCACACATACTTTTATCTGGAACCCATCTCGCCGGACCTGCAACATACATTCGACTCATCCCATCTCTCGCAGTCTCCTTCACGACCTCGTCTGCAAACGCATTACCACGACCAACATCATCCGTGACTTTCTTATGCGCACTGCATTTCACGATCGCAACTCGCAACGGCAGAGTAAGAGATTTAAGAAGTTCATTTACCAATTGACCATGTTGGATCTTGGTCCCAATGGAAGTCAGAAACCCACGTTCTCTCCACAATCGTCCAAAACTATGAGCAACACTAAATGCATACTGACTGTCAGTATACACAGTCACTCTTTTCCCTTTCGACAACGCACACGCTCTTGTCAATGCAATCAACTCTGCTGCTTGCGCTGAGTTATGTGGGATACGTGCAGCTTCAACAATCGTATGCAAAGTCGTAACAGCATATGCCGCAGTCGTATCACCATTCGGAAGCTTGAAACACGAACCATCAACCCATAAAGTACCATCACATTCTGCAAGAGGAGTGTCCCTAAGGTCTATCCTCCCTTTCGTTTCTTCCTCAGTCCTAAGGAAACAATCATGCTTTTCGGCATCATCTGTCTCAGTTGGAATGGGCAACAACGTGGCTGGATTCAACGTGTTGCATATCTTTATGTGCACATAACTTGCTAACAAGGTCAATTCATAACCTGACAATCGAGCACTAGTTAAGTGCTGTGTCTTGGTACGGTTCAACAAGGTATCCACTGCATGTGGAACCATCACAATCAGTGTATTGTCCATCACTAAACCAGCAGACTGTCGGATTGAAACAGCTGCTGCCGCTGTAGCTCTCAAACAACTCGGCAACGCTCTAGCTACCGGGTCCAGAATCGATGAAAAGTAAGCACATGGACGTTGCCTATCGCCAAACTGTTGAGTCAAAACTGACAATGCACAACCCTCTCTCTCGTGGACATACAACGTGAAAGGCTTACTGTAGTCGGGAGTACCCAACACAGGAGCCGAACACAGCGCATCACGCAAGTCTGAAAAACTCTTCTGACATTCGTCAGTCCAAGGAATAGGATTCGGAGTATCCTTAACAGTAAGAGCTATCAAAGGCTTCGCAAGCAACGAAAAATTAGCAATCCACTGTCTACAGTATGATGTAATACCCAGAAACGCACGCACTTCTCTCTGTGTCGTAGGCACACTTATTTTCGCAATCGCTTGAATTCTTTCTGGGGTCAATCTTCTTCCCTCCTTCGATAAGAGGTGACCTAAATAAGTAACTTCTTGTCGACAATATTGCAACTTCGAAAGAGAAACCTTATGATGAAAATCAGACAAGTGACGTAACAACGACAGAGTAGCCTCTCTACAAATCTCTTCATTGTCAGCAGTAACTAACAGATCGTCAACATACTGAATAAGAGCAGCACCATCAGGTAAAATCAACAAATCAAGTTGCGTCTTCAAAGCTTGGCTATAGATCGATGGACTCTCACAATAGCCTTGAGGAGCGCGTTTAAACCGGAAACTTCGGCCTCCTAAAGAGAAGCCAAAGATATCTCTACTCTCCACGACAATCGGGATGCTGAAGAAGGCATTCTTCAAATCAATCACCGAAAACCATATGCCTGTAGCCGGAATCAAAGTTAGTAAAGCGGTGATGTCAGGCACAACAGGGAATTGCGGAACAACGATTTTATTCACCTCGCGAAGATCGATCACAAACCTATATACAGGAGGCTGTGAAGAATCGGTTCTTTTCAGAACAGGCAAAACCGGACTATTGCACACATTACCTCTCGTTTCCTCAATGACATCTTTCTCAATCAGATCATAAATGATCGCCAAAAGTGCTCTTTCACCATCACTTGGGATACGATACTGTGGAATACGTGGCAATCTAGCATTCGCCTTTAATGTCACAACATATGGCGAAATCTCCAAGAGACCCACATCATTAGGACCAGTAGCCCAAAGAGAATCAGGGAGAGAGGACAATTCAGCTGGAAGTCGATCTTTGGACAAATACATCGGAGAGATCACTCTTTTCCCAATGTAAGCTGTACTCCGGAAGGAGAACAATAAAGCGTCGCATGTAATCTCTTCAACAAGTCCAATCCCAACAAGTTCTCACCGCAACCTGTCGTCAAAATGTGGGGTGCTTTGAATTCGCGAGGTCCAACAGAAAGAGACAAAGGACTAGAAATCGGATTACTAACCGGGGCGCCAGAGAAACCTACTGAAACATTCGTTAAGCCAGACAAAGGTGCGCCAGGGAGTTTGGAGTGCATGATAGAACTCTTCGCAGCACCAGTATCCAACAGAAAAGGTTCTGACACACCTGATGCAATCACCCCAACATAGGGCCCACTCTGATCTACTGCAACTGCGACGACTCCCTCTCTTTGTCTGTGGCTATCCTAGCAATCATGACCTTCCATAATCTCACCCTCAACATAATAATCGTCAGCATAATACTGAGCCGTCCTACCAGACGCACCACTCTGTTGATCAAAACAATTCATCGAATTCTGTGGGGGCAAGGAACGCGCAATCTGCGGCATACCACGTCCTCTACCACGAGGAGCTTGTCGCGCACCTCGACCTCCCGCACCAGAAACGCCACTCGGGCGTTGTATCAAGCTCAGACAACTATTCTTAAAGTGGCCTTCCAACTTGCAGTATGCGCACAGATTAGGGCCGACAGGGAAACGCGGTTGAGGAGACTCGAACATTTGAGAGTTTCTCGAATATTGCTGGGGTTGCCGATGATCATGTTGGGTATTGCGAGGCGGATATGCTTGCTGCAAAAGAACCTTAGTCTTCAGATCTTTAGTCTTTTTATCCGCTTTCTCTATCTCATCCTTATTTCTATTCTCATAGTATTGGGCAGTAGCCAATATCTGTGCTGGCGAAGAAACAGCCCAAGCACTCTCAGAATCCTTCAATCTATTGCACAACTCGGGAAGCAAATTATGCACAAACTTGTCAACGAACAACCGTTGACCACCTTCGGTACTCATGTCTTGACCACTATGGTCTACAAATGTCTCTTCAAATCTAGTGAAAAAGTCGGACGCAGTTTTGTCTTTCTTCTGCTTGCATGCAGACAACTTGTCCCAATTGACACGTATAGCAGGCATCAAAGTCTTCATATAATCGATAATTCTACCAGGGAGGTCAACAATCAAATCCTCGGGTTTAGCACCACCTACCTGTCTTTCATCCGCAATTCTAATATCATTCCATGTATCACCTAATTCCTGCACATGATCCATATGACGAATCTTACTCCATATAGGCTGTGGAACAACATTCACAAAACATATCTATATCGGCCAAATTCATAATACATGAATTGGCAGTTTGAGATAGCTCCTTATAAAACCCCGTAGGATTTTTATGCGGATCAGGCAAAGTCTGCTTTAAGGCAAAGACTTCTGCACGCTTCCATGGAACATGTACCCAAACTCGCTGGAAATGTGGCAGAACAGGTGGATTAGCTTGCGCATCACCAGGTCTCCAAACTGGAGGAACCTCACACATCGGATACTGACGCGCCTTTCTCCTAACCGAAGAATCAGGCTCAAATAATGACCTAGAAGGAGACTCACTCCTAAATGGCAACAATATCGCGACTGCTTTTTCAACATCGGAACCCACTATAGTTCCTTTCGCAAACTCGGACTGCACACGGGACAGCTCGGTCGGAATCTGTCCCATCTCACTATCTTGCCATTGTTCACGAAGGAAAGAACACATCATCCCAAATACATATCTCTGTTTCGGTGCTTCCCATTGACGGAAAACATCCATAACACCCTCAAGATCATAGTGCGAAGGATAGGTAACCCACTTACGCGCCAAGTGATCTAATACTGTCCGTTCATCAGAACCAGGCAATTGACTACGCAATTGCTTACGCTCTACAACAGGAGACATACCCACTGAACCCAACCGAGGAGAAAAGAGACTAGCAACCGCATTGGTCATTCTCTGTCGAGCAGAAGGAGAAGGTGACAGGAGAACAGGAGACAACACAGAATGAGAAGGAACCGGAGTCGGAACAGTAACAGTAGGGACAGACAACACATATATAGGAGTAGCAGAAAAAGAAGGTAACAAAGTCGGCGGCCCTTGAGAGGGCTGCGCCAAAACAGTAGTAGCCAGTGGAAGAAGGGCTGGCTGTTGGGGTACCACTGGAGGCAAAGCAACCGGAGGTTGCGCGACTACAAGTTGCGGAGGTGCGGTAGCATTCTGGGCATAAGGGGGTGGCGAATTTAATAGATGCGACATTAAAGGATCTTTCACAAGATCTTTCTTTTCTTCTTGCTGTGGAGGCGGCAAAGCTGGATAACATTTGTCTACCGCTAATTTACGTTGCCTATGCATCTGTTCGCTTTCTTGTTCTTCCTCATTATCCCTAAACTGTATAGCAGCTTGCACCCTAGACATACCTCGTTCACGCTTATTTCTTTCTGTTTGGCTTCTTTTCGCCAAAGGCGGAAAGAGTCAAACATTGCCGGCCGGGCTTTCTTTTTGAAGAGTCTAACCTCTAAATTATCTAAAATGTCCATGTCATAGCTACCATATTGGGGCCATCTTAGGACACCATCCTTTCTAGTATACCTAATCCATACCTCATTATACGTGATGGGGCCCACGCCGTGTTTTAAATAGAGCTCATAGGTCGGAGTTCCAATCGGAGGCACCGGACACGAGTCCTCCAATCGGGAATCCTTATTACAACCACAACAAAATATCTTTCCAAGTCTGCTAAGACCAGGCATCTTCGCTCACTAGTCTAGCTTCAAACGTCAAGGGAATATCAAACGATAGCCTCGTGAATACACGAGTCCCTCAGCTTTGGGGCCTGCAGGTACCAAATCAAAGCGATCCCGAAGGATACCAAGACAAACCAAGTCAAACGATCCCGAAGGATACCCAAACAAACCAAGTACTGGGAGACGCTCCACGTATACTTAACTGAGATATCGATGACTTCGCCAGAAGACCAGTCTATCGTCTCGCTTTACAAGTCATCAAAAGGGCTCCAAGACAGGGCGACAGTCAGGGCAGCAGTCCTTTGTAGCCGTCGGAAAGCGGGGAACTTCGCAGCAAAGACTTTCGGACCACAACGACATACAGGGGTCGATGAAGTGGTAGGCCTCCCTCCAGAATTTTCACACGAAGCTCCTCACGACCTTCAAGCTTGGACCGGTACCGCTGAAGTCACCCCAGAGTTGGGCGCCAAGTGAAGAACCGGGATTTAATCCCAGCGGCGCAGGGGCACGCCCTAAGTCTTCGGGTTCTTTCCTGTCCTGGAGTACAGAGACACGGGACTCTTCTGGGTGACGTCAAAGATCGTATTTATTAGCTGCAGCCAGTAGCAGAGATCCTAGAAGTACAACACGGTGTATGTTCTGAGGAGACTGCTCAACTCTATTGAGCAGAGCATAGTCTTATATACCAAAAATCACATTCCTGGCTAGCATCCATTACTTCAAACTTGACCAATCAGAGAATGACATTGCAAAGGTATCCCATAACGACAAACCCACTTTCAGTTTGTCCAGCCCACTAGAAATGACGAGGCAAAATCCAGCATTCTTGTTCGAACAGGTCGGTCGGACCTCAACCCCAATCGATAACTAGGCCATAAAGGAAAGAGCATAAAGGAAAGAGCAGAGGTAGATGAGAAGCAAGATAGAAGGGTGTGTGCATGTACCATAAAATCAGCAATGCCCTGTTCTTTGATCTCTATCTGACCAGCTGCCTAACGAGGCACTGGCTCAACAAGTTCAACCTCGGGCAACAGGGCCAGTTCACTCAGTTCACACAGGAGTCAACACGAACTCAAGCTACGGTGCATGCGTCCCCAGAGACTTGTTTGGCCACAGTCATCCTGGAGTTATCAGCCTATGTGAGGGCAACCACGAAATGTCTGCTATGCACAGAATGAAACCCAGGGGTTCAGACTAGATCGTCAAATGTACCATGAATGCGTTAAAGAAACTTGACGAAAACACTCATGCATACCGCACTTGTCATTTGCGGTTCGCTGATACCAAAATCGTCATGATACGACAACCTAGATTGAACGGGTTCAGGATTCACGGAACCACACAGTGGCAATAAATGAGAGGCACACTCAATGAAAAAATGTGAGACCGATTTATAAAAATAGCACTTGGTTATTTTTATTTTTCAGAACCACAGAACTTCGTCTTTCGATAGAAATTATTTTCAGTATCAAAAATGGACACAGTGCAATTTACAGACTTTGCAATGTTAGCCTATGGGAGGAAGAAAACATTCAGCATACATTGGGATAACAATGACTCTCAAGACTAGTCTTCAGGTGTTAAGGTCAGTATTGGGCAAGGTTCAATTCAGCACCAACAGTGCATCACCAGCGACACAGGGGCGGCCGGGTGAAGGGTGCAAGTTCGAGGTCGGTTGCCCAATACATATCAATTGGGATTGGGGTCAATCAGTCAGAGGCTGCCTATAGGTAGGTAGTAGCTGTTTGCAGGGTCAGTCTTCAGGGGTTGAAGCAAACACTGGATGGGGCCCAAAGAAGCACCAACAATACACCACCAGTGGCACAGGGGCGACCGGGTGCAGGGTGCCAACACAGTTTTGGGTGCCCAAGGCACTGGAGAATGGCCAAATTGAAAAAGAGTTGCAGGCTCAGGGCAGGAGGCCAGTCGAAGGAAACCAACAGCTGGACAAGGTAAGTTGTGATGCTTTGGGACATAGGGAAACCTTCGGTCCTCTTCACCGAGGCCCAGAATGTGTGCAGGGGGTCTTTCAGTGTCAGAAACGGCTTACTGGAGTAGGTCATGCCTGAGACCCCCCTGTCTCTGTGCAGAGGCTGCAGGCCACATCGAAGAGTCCAGGAGAGGTCAGCTCACGATGGCTCTGGAGTGCTGGGGAACCTTGCTGGTACTGGTGGGCTAGTTAGACTCGGGCCGGAGGTGTTGAGTGCAGAGTTGGTACCATGGGCAGGCTTCGCGGTTCTTCAGGTCACAGAGTCTTTACTTTGAAGATGGTTGTTTTGTGAACAGGTCCAGTGTTCTTGGGAGATCTTGGTTTCTATCAAAGGCAGGCTGTCCTCCCAAAGTTCTGGAGGTTGCTGGGTTGCAGGACAAGTTGTGTTTTGGTGCAGGATTGTCAACGGCTGCAGACAGGCCGGTTGGACTGGGGCCAAGTCAGTAGTACTCTGCAGTCTTCTCTGCTGGTGCGACTCTGTGGTGTCCTGCTCTTCTTAAGTCATCAGGAACTGAAGTTCAGGGTCTGGGGATGACAACTAAATACTAGATTTATGGGCGATGCAAGGGAGTGGCAGGTAGGGGCATATGTGCCCCTTCCCTGTGGTGTGTACACTCTATTGTACAAACCCCTGTGAGAGGGGAACTTAAGGCCTAGCCCTGATTGGATACGTCCCATAATTTTCAAGATGGCGGGCACTGAAAAGTGTATTTCACCTCACCTCCAGCACCTGAGGGGTGGAGTTGTCAGAGGTGGGCACATCTCCTATTCTTTCTACATTTTCCTGCCTGTCCTCTCACCAAAAAGGGGTGCCCGTTCCCTCCAACAGAAGAAGCTGGGGTCGCATTACCAAGGCGGCAAGGCCTTTGAATCTCCCCAACACGGATAGCTCTTCCTGACCAGGAAAGCCATTGTTCTCGGCCTCCGAGTGCGCTGGCATTCTCCCCATAAGGTCAGAACACTGTCTTGTGGTAGCAGACTGGCTCAGGCCAGTCGGTGACCACACTAAAGATAGGTAGATTTCAGGGGATCCTCTGTGTGCACTTTTTAAATAAATCTGACACTGGAATCAGTGCAGGTTTACTATGCCAAGATGTTTGGCACCAAACATCCCATATTTCAGTAAAACGATCATGGAGCTGGGGAAATCGTAATGACGAGAGTCCAGCCCATGTACTTAGTATGACTTCCCTGGTCTTTTAGAATATCCAGGAACCAACAATTTTATGGCAGGGGCTTATCTACTCCTGCAGATATGTCCTCACAGGAGATATATTGCACCCTGCCTTAGGGCTAAGACCTGCTAAAGGGGTGTCTTAATTATATCGCATGCAGTTTCTATGGGCATTCCACACAGGGATGTGTTCCATGTAGCCTCTTTCGTTTTTTCTGCACCAAGACACACAGGCTGCAGTGGCAGTGCACATGTGCTTGGTGTGGGGTACCTTAGGGTGACACAATTTGTGCTGCAGCCCTTAGGGACCCTCCTTAACCACAAGGCCCTTTTATGAGGGACTTATATGTGAGCTCTAGAGGTGTGAATTGTGGAAACAAAAGGTATAATTTAGGGAAGAAAGTCTGGCATAGGGGGCCTGGTTGGCAGGGACCCTGTGCACTTCCAGTCAAAACAAAATCATTTTCCAGGTAAAAAGTCCAGGCTAACCATGCCCAAAAGAGACATTTTCCTACATGAACCCCACCCAAATAAAAGAGGATGAGGCTTACCTTCCCCTGGAGTGTCTTCATCATATAAGTTGAAAAACCTGGAAAGGGCATCAGCATTGCCATGGGCAGTCCCAGATCTGTGTTCCACTTCAACGTCCATTCCTTGTAGGGATATGGACCACCTTAGCAGTTTGGTATTTTCACCTTTCATTTGCATTAACCATTTGAGAGGTCTGCAGTCGGTGTGTGTAGTGCTAGAGGCACTCCTATGGTTTGGAACCACATGATGACCGTTGACTACCATGATTTTAATTGACTTTTGGTGTTTTATTTTACCCTAGCCTGAATGTACGATCATTTCCCTGCATGTGCATGTTTCCCTTGAAGATTTCTTTCGTATCTCTTGTAGCTTTAGTAAAGTGGGAGCTGTCGCAGATTAGAACAGTTTGCCAGGAACAGAACGTGTGGGATGTGCATTTGAAAGCATGAGAGACAGGTGTGAAATGTACTTTTTGGCCTCAAAGTGCGTGTTATGAGCAGTGGTGCTAAAATGTGCATTATGGTGTACATTGGGAAGTATTATGAAGTTCTTACTATTGGCTTTGACATGCCCTCATGTCATCTTGAATTCTGACTCTGTCTAGCTTGAGCTTTTTGCGCACACAGGCAGGCCCCTAGATTGCTCAAGTTGTTTAGGTTGTCCACGTTCAAGGTTGCTTTTGTTTTTTAGAGATAGTTGTTGAATGTACTACCGGAGCCTTTGTAAGCATTGTTAAGATAACGTCTGGAACCATGAGAATGCAGAAGGAACATGAGAACTCCATTGCCTTCGGGAATGCTTGCATGGAAATTGGCCAATTCCAGTAAGTTTCCTTGGCACAGAGGAAAGGCCTCTCGAAACCTTCTAGTGTGTTTTGAGATTATAAAGCTGAGGTTTGTTGACTTGGAAACCGGGATTGTTTGAGCCTGAACGGTGGACGCTTCGCCAGTGCAGGCATCTGGTTGCTGAGTCTCTTGACCCCGGCTGTGAATTTCCTAGTCTGGAGTGGGCAGGATGAAGTTTGCACCAGGTGAAGTGTTTGATTTTTGATCATTGCCATTGTGATGTGTGGCTGTTTGCTTGCATATTCAGTTTCCAGTGGCTATAACAGTCATTGTGATGCATGACTGTCTGTGTGCACCTTCAGTTTCCAGTGGCTATAATCATCTGAGGTGTTTTCTTTGAGTATTGACTTTGTTATTTGTGAGTGACTTTGTGTGCACATCTCAGTTAATCATCTGATGTATTTAGTGTATATATCTTTCTGATTTCTTGCAGGATGTCCAGCATAATCTGCTTGTGCACTATATTATTATTATCTATGCCTTTAACAGTTGCATTTACCAAGTGTGTCATTATTGCTTGCATATATGTAGATATATCTTCATATACATTTGAATGTTGCTCATTTGACATCCGGAAAAGCCTTTCTGTTAGAGAGCATTGCATAAATAAAGTCCTAAACCTTATTCTGAGAACAGTCTTTCATGTGCTTCATTATATAAAGTGAATTTCCTTTCTAGGTGGTGTTGTGTTATGTTTATTGCTTCGTCACGTTTGAGCCTCCGTCTGGTAGAGAGGTATCCTGTATTATCTAGAGGTACGAAGCAATACAGTTTGAACAAGGAATTGAGAGCCAAGCAGGAACGGCCTTTACTTCTTCAGGGACTAAACCACAACAAAGGCTTCCCTCTCAATGGCACTCCAGCGCTGTTCCCTGGGAAGTAGCCTTCTACTGATAAAAGCCACTGGCTGGTCTTGACCGTGGTCATTTATTGGGATAGGACTGCTCCAATCCCATGTTCAGAGACATCAGTCTGCACAATGAATTGCTTGGCATAATCTGGGGCTTTCAGAACAGGTGCAGAAGACATTGCTTCCTTCAAAGTGTCAAAAGCCTTTTGACAGCTCACTGTCCAGTTCACCTTTTTTGCGCATTCTTTTAGAGGTCAGTTCTGTGATGTGTGCCACAATGGTGCCATAATCCCTCACAAACCTCCTATAATACCCAGTCAAGCCAAGGAAGGCCCTGACTTGAGTCTTGGTAGTTGGAGACACCCACTCCAAAGTGGCCTGGATCTTGTGCTGTACTAGTTGAACCTGGCCTCAACCCACAAGGTGGTCCAAGTAGGATGTATGATGCTATATCGCCAACCGTTACATCGCATGCTGTAACCACGCTGATTTTACATCGCAAAGACTGTTACTTCGCAAGTTTTCACATCGCGTGCAGTTGCAACATCAATGTACGTTCCCTTATGCAACAAGGCATGACAAAGCATACAAAAACATTGCGTACCGCTACAACGCATTTTTTAATCAGCATTGAGTACCTTAATTGTATTACACATTCGCTATATGTTATTAAAATTTCATTAATCAGTAAGGCATACATAACGATCATTAGTATTAGCTTTCATTTACTATGTAATCCCCTGGACTCTACTTACACGCTACACTAAACTTTTGAAATAGAGTATGTTTATAAGTAATATAAAAGTGTGTTAGCTTACCGGAGCAGTCCCTTGCATGTTCTGTGTCTCGCGACCACCCCATGAATGACGACATTTCCGCATGAACGTAATCTGAGTATTAATGCCGAGGTATTAACATAAATGAATGTATTAATGATTATTATATCAAAACTGGCATTTAGTACCTTAATTTTATTACACATTCCCTATATGTAATTATTATGCCATTAATCAGTCTGGCCTACATACCTATCGTTAGTATTAGCTTTCATTTACAATGTACCCCCTAGCCTCTACTTACACGGTAGACTACACTTTTTAATTACAGTCTGTTTATAAGTAATATAAAAGAATGTGTTAGCTTACCGGAGCAGTCCCTTCCATCTTCTGTGTCTCGCGACCACCCCATGAATGACGACATTTCCGCATGAACGTGCGCGTGAGCGCTAACTGAAAAATAGAACTGTTACTGTGGTACCTTAACGGAGATGTCCATGCAATAATTAAAAAAGTATATAGGAAAGTTAAGGCAGAACCCAGGGACCAGTACCGGAGTCAGCGCACTCAAAAGCCCAGACATGGGGGGCAAGATGGCCGCGGACGAGCCGAGCTGAGCAGTCGCTACTGACCTCCCCTCTTGGCAGTAAACGGAAGATGATGATGCATTGGTTATTGTAATCAGACCCCGATGGCTTTTGTCAATACATGGTACAAAGAACTGCATTCTCTGGTCCGGACTCTCACTGAGACGCCTAACCTAACGGAACTGACTCGATTAAAGGGGAGCTTTGTGAGGCTGTGGAGCTCATGCTGGAGGTATTGCTCTAAGCTAAAACTACGGAAGCCACACTTGTACAACATGCCGCCTCGTATTGCCAAAGCTGACAAGGCGAGAGAGAAAGCAAAAGATCAGACACCCTTCTCAAAAGATTCAGCGGGGGAAACGACGGCGCATATCAGAGAGCTAGGGGCTACTCGGAAGATAATGCCTCCACAGCGGTTAAAGAAGACTGAGTCAAGGAGAGCTGAGAAGCCCACTACGATCACCCCTTCTGAGTCAGGCAGCCCGTTAGACGCAAAATCACAGATGTCGGGAAAACTTGACGAGGGGATAGGAAACTCTGCTGGATCAGGGAACATTAAATCTAAAATCAGAGAGTCTTCCCTCCGACAACCTACCTTGTCTGAAGTGTTCGCAGGCCAATCCATGGCACCAGGTACCCGGACACTAAGCGAGACCGGTAGATCCAAACACAGCGGCGATCTCGGCGAGCTCGGGAGCGTCCTCGAGGACGCTAGAGGCGCGTCAGGTATGGACGCTCCCGTTGCTCAGCAACAGCAGAATCAGCAGCTCAGCAATACTGACGGAACCCAGGAGCTGTCGGGACCTCGTACAGAACCTGCCTCTGCCTCTGCCTCTGCTTCTGCAAGGGTTTCTCCCCCGCTGAACTCCAAGGTCTCACAGTCAGGTAATGCTACCTCGGGGGGAACACGGAGTGTAGAAGTAGAGATGATGGAGGCAATTACGATGCTCGAGACAGAGCTAAGAGACTCTAAGGCCCCTAATCCTTTTGAATCCGTGAAGGCGCCGCTGCCCATCGGCGGAAACTCTTTGTGCCTCACACCAGGGGCAAGGCAGCTGGATTACAAGGTGTTGGCGCCGATGAGGGAAAAAGGCGATGTGGGGTCAGGGGATGGCGAGAGGTTTTTCTCCCTTAACAAAGACTCGGACTCACAATCAGTCCTGCCGAACGAGGACCTCACAGAGGAGGATGAGGAAGACGAAGATAACGAACTGGAAGAGGTTTCAGTATCTGACTCCAGCTCCTCTGGGGGCGATATTGGCCAGAACGCAGGTAACGACTCAACTACGAGGAAGAGACAAGTAAAGTTAAAATCAAATACCCAGCAGCTTGGCTCGCTGGGGGGGGCCGAGAGAGGATTGCTGTGGGATTATTCAGGAACCTCTCAGACATATCAGGAGGATGAAGTCAATGAGCCTTTGAGACAGAATGCTCCTTTTGACACCCTGCTTAATATGTTAAAACAAATACAAACAGAAGCTAGAGTTGTTAGCCGGAAAGCGAGGCAAGACGCAAAAAAGATTCAATCTTCACTGAGGAAAACTAATAAATTGTATGGCGAGTTGGTTGGTAGAGTTACGGAGGTGGAGGAGCGTACGAGTAAGCTCGAAGATGACTGTAGCAGCTGGCAGACTTTTAAGACAGATCAGGAAAAGGTGACAGAGGACTTGCATTGGAAAATGGAGGACTTTGAAAATCGCCAAAGGCGAAACAATATCAGAATTTTGGGTGTGGCTGAAGGGATCGAAGGTCAAGACATAATGCGCTTTGTGGTTAATCTACTTAGAGGGGCGTTCCCGGAGTCTCAGTGGCAGTGGGACAGAAAGTCCAGAGGGCGCATAGGTTTCCTCTTACGCCCAAAAAGGGGTACGGGGCAGATGGTGGAGGAAAAGCGGGTTGTCCAAGAGCTATTTTAGTCTATTTTGGGAATTTTCTTCTTAGACAGGAAGTTATTGAAAAGGCAAGGCCTAATAATAACAGATCATTTGATGGCGTCACATTTTTTGCTAGGCCGGATTTCTGCCACGTGACGGTTGAACGAAGATGGAGGTTGAGGCAGTTGATCCCAAAGTTCCAGGCATTACGTTCAGAAGCTTATTTACTGTTCCCTGCCAAGCTGAAAGTAATTACTCAAGGTAGAGTTAGGATGTTCTTTTCCGAGGTCAAAGCCCAGCAATTCATGGACGAGTTGGAAAAACAGGGTACATAATATCTTTACCTGATCTGTTGGTTCTTAATGTAAGCTGATGTGCTTAGAAACTTTATTCATAGTCTCAGGGGGTATCAGTTAGCTAGAACTAGCATTATTCTGGAGATGAAGTGGGGAGAGGGGTACGACTACAGCCGCTCAGAACCGGCTACATATAGGTCTCATTGACCTATTTGCCTGTTCAGGGGAGGGTGGGGGGGGTGAAGGGAAGGAAAGGGAGGGGGGTTGGATGGGGCGGGGTCTTTTTTGGGTAAAATTTTGTATTCTTGATGGCTTGATAATGCACATTTTTTTGCACAGACACATTCTTATGTTTACCCTACTCTTGTGGGTAGCATGGTACACACAAAGTAGATGTAGTAGACAGTATCAAAGGGTGATATTTCGATGTATGTATTGGTTGTTAATAGTATGGCGGTCTAGGAGTAGGAATTCCGGTGATCTCCTGTAATGCCTTGCAAGATTGCTTCAATAAATGTTTGTGGGTTGAATAATCCTGGGAAAAGAGTGAGAGTGGCAGGGTTGCTGAGTTCTTTGCAGCTGGATTTGGTCTGTCTCCAGGAAACCCACATTGAAGCTACACAGATGTATTTGTTAAAGCAGCTGGGTTATGAAGTATTAGCAGCGAGTAAACAAGGGACTAGAACAAGGGGTGTAGCAATATTAGGAAGGAAAAGGGACTTGGTGGTGCATCGGAAAAAAGAGGACCAATGGGGTAGGTGGGTGTTGGTAGAGCTGAGCTTCAAGGGGGTACGGATTACATTAGCTACAGTATATGGTTCTACGGAAGATGATCCTGATGTCTGGCAGTTTCTGGACATCGAACTGGCACAGTGGCCAGAACCAATTATTTGCTGTGGGGATTTTAACATTCACGCTCCAAATAGCTCCTTTTTAGAACCCGGGGGACGGTATCTAGGGAGAAAGAGGAAGACATTTAAAGCCCTGTCTAATATGGTTCTACACAACTCCCTTACCGATCCATGGATAAAGCTGCATCCCCTTAAAGATGGTAGCACCTACTTTTCGGCCCCGCATAAAGTATTGGTCAGGCTGGATTACTTTCTAGTTTCTAATTCCCTAATCTCTCATGTAAAAATCGAGAAACAACCTAGAATTATTTCAGACCACAGCCCTTTAGTTTTAACATTAAATACTACACAGATAAGTGTTATAAAAACTCAGTGGACTTTTGAGCGCATATTGCTAAGGGATGTTGCTTATCAGAAACGAATGGAATCATGGATAAAGCTTTACTGGGAGATTAACAGAGACACTGCCCCTCTTGGCGTGGTTTGGGATTGCTTTAAGGCTGGGATCAGAGGAGAAACATTGAGTTATGTGTTGGCTAAACGGAAAAGTGAAAGAAGACACCTGGATGATATAAGGGTTAGATTACTGGCAGCGGAAGACAATCTTGCTAGAGCTATAATACAGGGGCTTCCACTTGAGACTTATCTAGCTAGTATTACTATCCTTAAATGGGATGCCACTGAAGGCATTAGCTCGAAAGCCGCTGAAAAGTACTTAGCGCATAAACAAGAATCATACGAGCTGAGCGAGAGAGTTGGACACATCCTCGCTGTCAGAACTAGACAGCGCATAGCCATGGCTGACATTAAGGAAATTCAAGATAGTCAGGGTAACTTAGTCACTGATCCCGACCTTGTTAGGGAGGAGTTTCGGAAATTTTATGCTAATCTTTACACTGGGGATGAGGGGAGTACGTCACTAGAGATGGAAGTGGATCGGTATCTTAGGGACATTACAGCTCCCTTCTTGTCATCACAAGACAGAGAGGAGCTCGATGCTCCATTTCATCTAGATGAATTTAAGGGATCTTTGGGCGGTCTGCCCTCGGGAAAAGCTGCTGGGCCAGACCAAATCCCGGTTGAATTCTATAAACTGTTTCAGGATATTATAGCGGTAGATATGCTTAACGTTATGATCCATACACAGCGGGGGGGGTCACCTCCAGAGTCCTGGGGAATGGCAGATATCATAGTTATTCCTAAAAAAGGTAAACCCCCAATACTCCCAGGATCATATAGACCCATTACTCTTATGAATTCTGACATAAAAATCTACTCAAAAATGCTGGCGATGAGGCTTGGAGGTAACATAGAGCAGCTAGTAAGTTCTTCGCAGCATGGTTTTATACCAGGTAAGGGAACCACTCAGCATTTCAGGACGGCCATTACAATGTTTGATGCCGCAGGGTCCCTGGGTGACCCTATCGCGGCACTGTTTCTAGATGCCGAAAAGGCCTTCGATAGGGTCGCCTGGGGATTTTTGTGGGCAGTTCTGAAATGGTGTGGTATTGGAGATGGCTTTATAACTGCTCTCCAAGCTCTATACGTAGGTCCAACAGCCAAAATTAGAGTTAACAGGGGTCATTCAGACATAGTGGCAATCTCTAGGGGTACGAGACAGGGATGTCCCTCATCTCCCCTGCTCTTCGCATTATTTCTTGAGCCTTTTTTACGAAGGTTGGAGAGAAACAATAAAATCTCCCCAATGGTCTTAAATGGCCGCGTAATCAAAATCTTGGCATACGCAGATGACGTCGCCATACTTACTTCGAACCCGGATTTAGCTATCGGCGAGGTTGAAAGGGAAGCTGGCATATTTGGGCAATTTTCGGGCTATAGGTTGAACAGGTCTAAGACCCAGATAGTTAAGAATAAACATGTTTCTTGTACTGACAATAGAGTTGCCCTTTCCGCTGTCTATCTTGGGATAGTAATAACTCCAAACTTGGATACTCTCGTTGAGTTAAATATAAGCCCTCTGGTTGATAAAGTAAAAATAGACTTAGAGAGAATCAATAACCTACATCTCTCGCTAGTCGGCTGTACCAACGTACTAAAAATGAGCATTTTACCAAAGTTTCTCTACCTATTCAGAGCAATTCCGCTAATTTTTTAAGCTAAGTGGTTTAATATTTTGGAAAGTATCTTTAATAAATTTATCTGGAGCCACGGGAAAACTCGTAGGGCCTATAGATTTATGACCCTACCGAGAGATAGAGGTGGATGGGGAGCCCCGGATTTCAGACTATATTATTTAGCATCTGCTCTTCAATATATGCAGGGGTTAATCGGAGGAGGGGGACATCTTCAGAAAGTTACTTCCTCATCTACAGATATCTATGCAATTTTATTAGGACAAGAGACAGAAAATTGCTTCTTATATTATACTGATCTTGCGCATTTAAGAGGGAAGCAGTTTAGGACTCTTAACGCAGCCATACATATCTGGAAGGTTTTTCAGAAGCGGATGGGACTTGGCCGATTTAATAGATATGTCAGATTATATAATAATAAGCTGTTTCCCTCGGAATTTTTTTCAGACTCCATTATGGCCACATGGAATCAAAAAGGAATTGCACAAATTGGGGATCTAAGAGACTCTGAGGGAGTGGTACAGTTTGAAGCTCTTGTAAATAAGTATGACCTGTCTAGAAAAGATTTTTTTAAATACTTACAGGTTAGAAGCTTTCTTGGAGATAAGCGTGGTGGTATAATAGGATATAACACTAATGACTTCATGGAGACATTAATTAATGGTGGTCTACACACAATCAGGTCAGCGTATGCATTATTAACTAAAACTAAAGTAGATGATCTGGATAAACATAGTCGCAAGTGGGCTGAGAAACTTGGAGGAGAAACTGAGGATTTTCAGGAGTCGCTTGAATTGGGCTGTACAATCCTACGTTCTGCTCCTCTACAATCCCAGCATTATAAAACCTTATTCTCGCTATATCATACACCTGCTAGAATCGCCAAATGGGGGGGCAGAGCAGGGATAAACTGCCCTCGCTGCAACGCATCTGAGGCTGATATAATCCATATGTTTGCTACTTGCCCCCAACTACACACCCTTCTTCGGGATATAGAGAACTTCTTGGATAGGGCACTTGGGATACAGATATCCCTCTCTCCCTTTTGGATTTTGCTTGGAATAGGTCACGACGGAATTAGTAATGATGTTAAGGAGTTTGTCTTTATGACAATGGCGGTATTCAGATTAATTATAGCTAGGGCCTGGTTAGATAAAACTCCTCCATTAATGCAAGTATGGTTAGCAAATCTTATTGCGAGATTTAATCTGGAAAAACCTATATATGCAAAAAAGGGTAGAGCAGGGAAGGCTCTGGGTAAAAGAATTTGGGAACCGCTAGCAAGGTGGAGAGAGGGGATAGGGTAAACTGGTAGTATGTAAATCATTACTCGGTTTTGATTTGGTCAGCTGGATTATACTTTGCTTAAAAAGTAGGAAATGTTTGTGTTGTACTAATGTTTAACTGCATATATTATGTATAAAATGTGCACTGTTTATTGAGAAAATATTAAAAAGAATTTTAAAAAAAAGGAAAGTTAAAGTCACTTACCTATTAGGGAGCTCTGCCTTCCACCTGCTCTCTGTCCATGCCATCTTCCGTGACTCGCGACGACCTAATGAATGATGCAAATTACGTAGCTGTCAATCATTATAATGTCATATAATTACGTCAATATTCCAAAATCCTAAATCCAAAATGTGGTACTTTAACGGAGCTGTCCATGGCATCTTCCGCAGCTCCGTGACCAAATGAATGACTAATGAAAGCACGGTCCATCATTATTACTGTAATATAATTTCGAAACATTATTTATACTGTAATTATGTCATTATTTATACTGTAACATACTGATTGTGGGTTTGTGGTGCGCAATGCTAAGATTTAATTTGTCCCTATGATCACAGCTTGTCAAGCCAGCCCATGCATGGCACCCAGAATTCTTTCTTCCTTTTCCAAATGGCTCTATCTAGTTTTATTGTATATTTGATTGCGTTTACCCAGTCTAAGAAAGTCGGGGAGATATTCTTGAGCCAGCATTTGCAGATTTCTCTGCGGGCCAGTAGGACCAGATAAAAAGACAATTTGCTTACATCACGAGGTAACAACTCAAAGTTCGAAAAGATACCAAAAAATACCAGAGTTATGCTCACCTGGATGTCAAAACTGAACATAGCTTTCATACCTTCAATGACTGCTCCCCAGAATGTATGTAGCATTGGGCACCTCAGGAACATATGGAAGTGATCTGCTTTTTCCTGCTGACACTTTGGGCAGCAAGGCATGGGTCCCTTCGAAATTTTTGACAAACTAAGAGGTGACCAATAGACTCTAAGGAGAGAAAAAAGATGATTCCTCTTTAAATTGGCAACTGACACTGTAGAATGTAATAGATCAAAGGATACTTGCCAGATGACTTCTGAACTGTGATCCGACAGCTGGTCTCCCCATAGCTGGATTGGTAAAGTGTGATCACCATCCGCGATGTCTATCATCATCCAGTAGAGATGTGCTATTTCTTTCTTGTTCCGGGTGGTCATGAATAACGCTTTCTCCAGATCGTTTGAGATGCCTACCGTTGTGCCAATTGCCTGACTCCAACTACTGATTTGTAAATATTTAAATTTTGATAATTTGCAGTCCGAGATGTTGTTCAGCTCTTCCCACGACAGCAGGGAGCCCTCCGGCATTAGTTGCGCCCATCGATCCAGCCCCGCCTCTTTCAGAGGAGTTGCCAATGCATCTTTAGTCCACTCCGGTGATCCTGGAGATTCCCATATAGGGGCCAAGGCACTGTAGTATGTGATTTTGGAACTCTTCCTGACTTTATACCAAGTAGTCGCCATGTCTCTTAGTGTCTTTAAGCGGACTTTCTTGAAGAATCGCGGATCTCCAAATTTATACAGAAAAGCTCGATCACCTCCTTTTATCTCCCATAGCATTGCCTTGAACATTTTACCTACATCTGAGTCATCTGGCTGTTTCAGGAGCATTTTCCCTGCCTTTGTTAAGAAAGCCCATGCATAGAGAATTAGGTCTGGTGCACATAGTCCCCCTTTATTTTTCTTCCTTTGCAGTTTTTTCCACAAGATTCTTTTACCCTTACAAGCCCAGATGAAAGAATTCATTTTGGCTTGTGTTTTTCTTAAAGCCTCCTCCTTAAATGCAAATGGAATATTTTGAAATAGGAATGTGAGCTTGGGTAAGAGCATCATTTTCACAAGATTGACTCTACCTATCAGTGTCAGAGGGAGAAACGCCCAATTTTTTAAAGAGTCTGCAATTTCTTTGTCTATTCTAGATAGATTTATATCGGGAATATGGTGAATGTTTTGCGTGGTTCTGATACCCAAGTACCTCATCTCATTTTTCAAAATGGGAAGATGTACTTTCATATTCCATGCCATGCACTCCGTCTTTGACTGGTTAATCTCGTACCCTGAAATGTGTCCAAACTGTGAGGCTATATTATATATTGCTGGGATAGCTGTAGCGGCGTCTGACGTATATATCATCATATCGTCAGCGTAAAGGGATACTTTCTTTTCCCAGTTTCTAAACTTAAAGGGAATTATGCTAGCTTGCCTTCTAATCCTCTCTGCTAAAGGCTCAATATAGAGATTAAAAAGCAGCGGTCACAAGGGACACCCCTGCCTAGTCCCTCTTCTGATGGTTACAGCCGCCGATAGATTTCCATTTACCAGAATTCTGGCTGTGGGCTTTTGATATATTGAAAAAATTGTTCTACAAAAGTTTTCACCCAGATTGCATCTATCTAAAACCTGGGTTAAATACTGCCAATTCACACGATCAAATGCCTTTGAGGCGTCTAAAGTGATAACGGCCAAAGGCTCTTTATGCAGTGTCGCTATATCTATGGCCCCAACCAGATTAAATATCAGGTCCTGAATACTCCTGCCTTTGACAAAGCCCTTCTGATCCCCATGCAATACATCTCCTATGACCCTATTTAGTCTATCTGCTAGGATCTTGGCAAAAATCTTATAGTCAAGATTGACCAGAGAGATAGGCCTATATGAGTCGCACTGATTTGCTGGCTTAGATGGTTTTAAAATCAGGGTGACCGTAGCTTCATTCCATGAGGGGGGCACCTTTCCTCCGTTCTCAAAAATATGCGAAAATAATTTACACATCACAGGGACAAGGGCTCCTGTTAGCACATTATACAGCTCGGCTGGTAACCCATCCGGCCCAGGTGCCTTACCCTTTTTTCCTGACTAAATTGCTTTAATTATCTCGGTGGAACTAATCGTTTTATTAAGATTGACAGTCTTGCCCGTTTTAATTTTATTTAAAGGCCATTGGTCAAGCCAGGAATGAATCGAGTTCTCTTGTGGGATTAAATCTTCCCTGTAGACCTGATCAATATGCTTGAAGAAGGCTGCTTCAATATCTTTAGGGTTGTCGAGTAACTTGCCGGAAGACTCACATAATACTTCCTTTATATTGTTTTTACTCAAGTCCTGTTTAGTTTTCCAGGCTAGGAGCTTACTGCTGGATTCCCCATATTCAAAGTGGGCCAATTTACTGGCCTCCCACCTTTTCCTCAACCTGGAGTCTAATACCCCAGTCAATTCGAGTTTATATGATAGAGTTTCAGCGAAGTCCCCCTGAGCTATAGCCCTCTGGGCAGTAAGGACTTGCTCTATATTACGAATTTTTACCTCTATTTCTTCTATCTCAGCCTTGTATTCCCTTTGCCTGGTTATTTGTACAGATGTGATCTGACCTCTCAGGAAGGCTTTGTAAACACCCCACACCATTTCTAATGAGGTGGTCTCTAGATTGATCAAGAAGAAGTTCTCTGTGTCAGCTACCAATTTTTGCACTATTTCTTCCTCTAATAAAATAGTTCGTCCAGGGTCCATCTTTTAGTGAGCTGCTGTATAGAGAGTTTCAAAGCTAATGATACTGCCGAATGGTCGGATAGATGGCTTCCTATATGTCTTGAATATAGCACCCAAGTTGACAGCTCCACACTTATCAGAAAGAAGTCTAATCTGGATTTATGACCATGTTTTTTGTTATGGAAGGTGTACCCCCTTTTACTCCCCATTTTTTTCCTCCATATATCTATCTAACCCAATTGCTTCATTGCACTTGTTAAGGAAGATCTCATTTTGCAGTTTTGTGCTGACCTGCTCTTATAAGTTCTATCCAACAGGGGGTCTAACACCAAATTCCCCAGCCAAAATTAGCGGATCCTGAAAACTTAGCAGCTCTGCCAACAGCTCCCTCAGCGGAGCTGGGTCATCCAGGTTGGGTCCGTAATAGCCCGCCACTGTAAATTTGTACGTGTGAAACCTTATCTTGGCTATGGCCCATCTGCCCATCTTATCAACTTTAGAGCCTTCCACCGCTAGGGCTGAGTTATTTTTAATGAGAATGGCCACACCCTTCGTAGTCATCTGCTGTGTGGTGCAAATTACTTCCTGGATCCATTTTTTGGTCTTACATAGATCCTTCATCTCCTTTTCAATAAGATGTGTCTCCTGTAGGATGAGAATTTGTTCAGGTATATCTTTCAGATATTGAAAAATTCTCTCCATTATATATTTTACCATCAGTCCATTAAGGTTCCAGGACAGGACCTTTAAAAAAAATGTGTTGTGCCATTTCTCACAATAAGGGTAGAGTATTGTTTAAGTAACGTGTGCTGGCGTTTTGGACTTATTATTTTTGGGGTTTTTTCCCTATGCTCCCCACCACGTGACCAACCCCTCCTCTCCACTTTCCCACCCTAGTGCTCCCCTGGAGAACCTCCCATCTTCCTCTTGAGGCCCTACTCTGGCCTTGAGGCATCCCTTCCAGGTACACGGGACGGAGGTTGACTTTATATCTGTTATTTTAGAAAGAAAAAGAAAATGTGAAGCTCAGAGCATGAACAGAAAAAGGAAAAGAGAAATGGAGAAGAGATTCAGAGGACCCACCTGTCCAATAATTATGCCATTGCACAGAAGCATTGACCTCTCGGATCAGTTTAAAGGGTCACCCAGCTAGAAAAACTGAACTGACCTAACAGGAGAGGCTCTGTGTAAAGCGCTCCCATTAAGTCTAGATCAGAATCTGCAAACTGGTGGCGCTAACTCATTGAAAGGGAGGCCGCAGAAAGTGAAAAAGCTGATTCTGAACACATACAATGGCGTATGAGGACTTAAAAAAAAGATTTAAGTTGTCTATTAGTGACTTGAATAATCCTCAATTTGAAAGCAGAGCCTGCATTATATATGCTGGTTTGCTTTACCGAAACCAACTGTTCTGCATTTCATTGCATTTAAGAAACAGTTCAGCGCACTACTTACAAACTAATGTGCACACCCGTAATCTTGTGCACGCACCTGTCATTTTGCACGCACGCATCTGGCATCTTGCACCGCATCGGTCATGCATCGCAGCACGCGTTGTCACCGCATCTGTCATCTAACTGTCATCGCAGCACATCATCATCAGCTGCTATAGTGCCAGCCTTTGCCAATAGGTCATCACAGCACATCATGTCGCATCATCTGCTATAGTGCCAGCCTTTGGCAATCTGTTTCAAAACGTACCTCATGTCGCATTTGGCACGTCATCTTGCATCTGTCATAATCCGTCATCTTGTGCACGCAGGCATCTGTCATCTGTCATGTCATCGCAGCACGCATCATCTGCTATAGTGCTAGCGTTTGCCAATATGGTTTAAAACGTACCTCATGTCGCATCTGTCATCTGCCACGTCATCTTGCATCTGTCATAATCCAGCACGCATCATGTGCTATAGTGCCAGCCTTTATCTGCCACGTCATCTTGCATCTGTCATAATACGTCATCTTGCACGCAGGCATCATCGCAGCACGCGTTGTCATTGCTAGCGTGACGTCATCTTGCATGTGTCATAATCCGTCATCTGCCTTTATCAGGCACGTCATCTTGCATCTGTCCTAATCCGTCATCTTGCACGCAGGCACACAGGCATCATCACAGCATGCGTTGTCATTGCTAGCGATGTATAAGTCAATGCGCAGTTGTAGCATGCGTTCTAAAAGCATGCGATGTAAAGCCTCCTGCGATGTTAAAGTCGCGTTGCGATGGCAGCGCGTGAAAAGACCATCGTTGTAATGGGTGTTTTCCATCCAAGTATACAACCCTTCCCTCCCCTATCTGGCATTTGCATGCCTTGATAGTGAGGCCTGCACTTCTCAGAGCCTCTAGTACTTTCCCAAGGTGGATCAAGTGGCCCTGCCAGGTGGAGCTAAATACAGCAATATCATCTAGATGTGCTGCACTAAAGAATTCCAATCCAGCAAGAACTTTGTTAACCAACATTTGAAAGATGGCAGGTGCATTTTTCAAACCACAGTGCATCACAGTAAACTGATGATGCCCATCTAGGGTTGAAAATGCAGATCTTTCTTTTGCTCCGAGAGTCAGATCTACCTGCCAGTACCCTGAGGGAAGATCAAAGGTACTAAGATACTTGGCTACTCCCAACCTGTTAATAAGTTTCTCTGCCCTTGGAATTGGGTGTGCATCAATTTTGCTCACAGCATTGAGGCCCTTATAGTGCACACAAAATTCATTTGTTTCTTACCACCCTGGGTATGAGGCTTGAGGACTAAGACAACTGGGCTGGTACAGAAGCTCTCAGATGACTCTGTGACTCCCAATTCCAGCATCTTGCTTACTTAAGCTTTGCTTTCTTTCATACTATCAGACTGCATGTATTTTTTATTTTTGACAGGTAGGCTTTCACCAGTGCGCATTTCATTGGCACACCAGCTAGTCTGACCAGGGGTCAAGAAGAAGAGCTCAGCAAACTGATTTAGGACTTGCCTGCAATCAGACTGTTGAGCAGTGAGTGTCTGACAAGACTACTCCTTCCACTGACCCATCTTTTGGATTGTTCGACAGGTCAGGGAAAGGTTCACTCTTTGCTTTATGATCCTCATCTATAACCATGAACATGGTCACATCTGCCGTGTCATAGTAGGGTTTAAGGTGGTTGACATGGATGACTCTCTTTGGATTCCTGTCAGAGCCCAGGTCTACCAGATAGATGACCTTCCCTTCTCTTTCTAGGATAGGGTAGGGTCCACTCCACTTGTCTTGGAGAGCCCTAGGAGCCACTGGCTCCAACACCTACACCTTCTGCCCTGGTTGGAATTCAACCATAGCAACCTTTTGGTCATACCATAGCTTCTGGAGCTCCTGGCTGACCTCAAGGTTTTGACTTGCTTTTTTCATGTATTCAGCCTTCCTGGAGCGGAGGCCAAGCACACAGTCCGCTATACTATAGCTATGTACCTATGTATGCGTATTGCTTTGTATAAACATGTAGAATAATGATGTTTAAAAAAAAAATGTAAGTACAACATTTGCAAACCAGAGTGTATCTAATGCAACTTTAATCTGCATCTACTTACTCCCTATATGCATCGATATACCTTCCGTGTACTTGGATCTATATCTTTATTACTTTTCTTCAAATTCAGCATATCCAATGCACTACCCTATTTCTCACCCTATACCTCTATCAATATATCCTCTACATCCACTCTCCCATTCATTCCAAACCCCATACCACTACTATGAACCCCAAAATACCATTTGTAGACTCTCCCTGCATCATTTGACACCTCTTTTACTATACTGATTACCCAAAACAAGCCTTTCTAAACTCTTCCCTCTGACTTTTCCCCCCACATCCCTTTTTACTCATCCCAAGCCTCCTACTGCTGCTATGACCTCCAAACCAAACAAAACAAAAAGTCTAAATCCTTCACTCTTCTATCCCTCCACTCTCCTTTTCAATGAAAATTACAGACTAGCATGTCCACTTCTCAAATTTTATATTTCACTATAGTAATTCACCACCAATCCTTTATGGGTTCCGGAGTAGCGTGCTACTTGCCAAAACAGCACTTCAACACCACATCAGGGGTAACAAGCGCTATATAAATGCAAACCTTTTTCCCTCATCTATCCCTCCACTATCCTTCTGAATCCAAATAACTGACTAACCTATCCGTCACTCAAATTACTTTCATATTTCACTATACTAATTCAACACTAATCCTTTATGGGTTCCGGAGTAGCGTGCTACTCACCAAAAAAGCACTTTGATGCCTCTTCCGGGGTAATAAGTGCTATACAAATCCAATTACTATCCAATTACAATACAATGTCTTGCTTAGGTTCATTGAGAGGTTTCTCCCAAAACCCCACCCACTCCCTTCTGTGGCACTTCCTTATAGGCAAAAAGCAGGCATGGCAGTTGGACATTTAATCTCCTCCTGAGTTTTTCAGGGAGTCTACCAATCATATCTTTCATGGTCTTATTTAACCCTGGGCGTAGTTCACGAAGTAGCGCTACGCGTAGCTACGCAAAGTGCACTTCGCACTACGCGAGCTATGCCTAGCACTTTGCAAACTGCTTAGTACCCTGTTCGCACTGTGCAAGATGCCGTTTTTAATGATTGCACAGTGCGGACAAGCATCCGGCACTGTGCAATCATTGAAAACGGCATCTTGCACAGTGCGAGCTGTTGTTTTCTGCCGCTCGAGTAGATTTTTACTCGAACGGCAGCTTTCTCAACGCGGACTGGTAGTTTCTCGTCGCGAGCGGTCACGAGCATACGCGACCACTTGCAATGAGAAACCTGACCTCCCCGCGTTGAGAATCTCGCCGGGAGGTTTATTTTCCACGCTCGCGATCGCCAACTTTGTCGTACTTTAATATTCGGGACCACGTAGGGAACAGGGCCCTACCCCTGTCTATCTTGGTATTAGCGAACCGCAAATGGTAAATGCGGCATGTACGAGTGCTTTTCTTATCGTTCTAGCTATGAATGCACTGTGTACACGTTATTCTGCTGCACTACGCGGGTTCCATTTTGGAAGCAGTGGCCATCTTGTCATTGCCCTCACATAGGCTATAATGGAGCAAATACGGGCCTCACAGTACATGGGCTTCTTCTCTGACTTCTCTGTGACCTGGGCAGCTGGCTCTGCTGCCCCGGGTCAAACTGGTCTCACGAGCTCCCCTTCCTCTCTCCACCTGTGATTAGCATCAGGGCTTGACCCGTCATAAAACCCTTTCATTCTACACAAGCCCCTGGCTAATCTCTTTCGCACCTGGCTGTTCCTGCTTTATGACTTGGTTCCCAAAACAGGAGATGCTCATGTTTATTGGGGGGATCTGTTTACAAGTAATGTGGGATCTGAACCTTGTTGTGTAAATCATTGTGGGCTGGCCGAACTGGAATGTGGGATGGTCATCATGACTCTGCCTTTTCTTTGTAATGTACACTTGCATATTGCCGTATCATAAAACCTAGGAATGTATGCTTGAGGCAGGAAAAAGGGTATTTAAGATGAAGTCCATTCCTATGATTTTCAGCAGTCTCCTGAGAACATACACGCTGTTGTACTTCTAGGATACCTGTCATTGGTCTGCAGCCAATAAACGATTCTTTGACTTCACCCAGAAGACTCTGTGTTTCTGTAGGTCCGGAACAGGGTGAACCCAGAAGTCATAGGGTGTGTGCCCCTGCACCGCTGGGTCTAAATTACCCAGTACTTCAGTTTGGCGCCCAACGTGGGGCGATTTCAGCGGTACCAGTCCAAGCCGGAGGTTCGTGAGGAGCTTCGTGTGGGAATTCTGGAGGAAGGCCGCCACTTCATCGACCCCTGCATGTCGACGTGGTCCGAAAGTCTTTTCTGCGAGGTTCTCCGCGTCCCGACGGCTACGAAGGACTGCTGCCCTGATTAATCGACCTGTTTTGGACCCTTGACGAGTTTGAGAGAGCGAAACAATCGAGAGAGTCTTCTGGTGACGCCATCGATTAGCAATATTCAGTTAAGTATACGTGGAGCGTCTCCCATTTGTTTTGGTATCCCTCGGGATCGTTTGGTTTGATTTGGTAATTGGTGATTTGGTGTTTGCAAACCCCAAAGCCAGAGGACTCGTGTATTCACGAGAATATCGTAATCGATAATCCTTTGACGTTTGGATCTAGACTAGTGAGCGAAGATGCCTGGTTCTAGAATATTTGGTAGAATATTTTGTTTGGGTTGTGGAAGAGATTTCCAGCTGGAAGAATCATGCCCGGTTCCTCCGGTTGGAACTCCAACTTATGAGCTCTATGTAAAACATGGCGTAGGCCCCATTGCATATAACGAAGTATGGATCCACTACACCAGAAAAGACGGTGTTTTAAAATGGCCCCAAAATGGTAGTTTTGATACCGATATTTTAGATAATTTGGAAATTAAATTGTTTAAGAAGAAAGCCCGGCCGGCGATGTTTGACTCTTTCCGCTTATGGCGAAAGGAAGCCAAACAGAAGGAAATTAAGCTAGCGAAAAAGAATAAGAGAGAGAGAGGTATGTCAGTAATGCAAGCAGCTGTACAATTTAAAGACAATGAAGAGGAGCAAATGAATGAGCAATTACACAGGCAGCGCAAGTTAGGGATTGACAAATGTTATCCAGCTTTGCCACATTCTAAGCAGGATGAGTCAGAAGAAAAGGAGAAAGATCCCCTGATGTCACATTTGTTGAGTTCGCCACCCCCGTATGCTCAAACTGCCACGGCGCCTCCCCAGCTTGTAAATATGCCACCTCCAGTGCATATACTGCAAGCCTTGCCGCAACCGCCAGTTGCTTTGCAACCAGTTCCTATTCCTGTAGCGCAGTCCTCTCAAGCGCCTCCGGTAGTGCTTCCAACTGTCCCCGCACTTCCTGCGACTTTGCTTAATCCAGTAGCTGCCTCCCCTAACACTCTCCCTTGCACCACTCCAGTACCCGTTTCTACATCCTCTTTTCTTCCCTCTGTTTTTCCCCCTGTTTCCGCTTCAACTTCTCCTTCAGCGCGACAGCGTTTAGCTAATGTGGTTACTACATTAATGTCGCCCCTCTTTGAGTCATCTGGTGCGACTCCTGGTTTGCAGCGTAAGCAGTTGCGCAGCCAATTGCCTAACCCTGATGAGAAAAAGGTAATAGACAGCATGGCGCGTAGATGGATTGTTTTCCCTTCATTATATGATGTGGAATCAGTTGTCAGCGTTTTTCATCAATGGGATGCCCCAAAACAGAGATATGTGTTTGAGAAAATGTGCGAATTTCTCTGTGAAGAATTGGAGGATAGTGGTAAAAATCCGAGCCCGCAGGAGTTGTGTAGAGTGAGGTTCGATTTTGGAACTGGTATAATTGTGGACCGCGAAGTAGATAAAGCAGTTGCGGTTGTATTGTCACTTAGGAATGACGATTGCCAACAGTCATTGTTTGAACAAGAGGTCCTTGTGGGGAAAAAGGCAAAAGCGCGACAATACCCCATGAGAGAAGTTCCCCCGGTATGGAAGGAAGCAGTTGCAGCTGTCGGTAATAACCCCGCTGTGCCAGCGCATTTCCAACGTGTTTGGGTGCATGTTCCATGGAAGCGCTCTGAGGTGTTAGCGCTTAAGCAGACATTACCCGATCCCCGTAAAAACCCAGCGGGTTATTATAAAGAGTTGTCACAAACAGCAGGATCATGCGTTATGAATTTGGCAGACATAGACATGTTGTTTGGTAATGTTGTTCCACAGCCTCTATGGGGGTCAATACGTAATGCAGATCACGATGCAGAACTAGGGGATACATGGGCTAACATTATTGCTGCTGATACTAGACAAACTGGTGGCGCGAAACCTGAGCCTTTAGTAGCTGAACTGCCTGGTAGAATCATCACATATATGAAGACACTAATGCCTGCAATGCGCGTAAATTGGGACAAGTTATCTGCGTGTAAACAGAAGAAGGATGAGACAGTGTCAGACTTCTTTACTAGGTTTGAGGAAACGTTTATTGATCACAGTGGGCAAGATATGAGTACTGAGGGTGGCCAACGGTTATTTGTGGATAAGTTTGTGCAGAATTTACTTCCTGACCTGTGTAAAAAGTTGAAAGATTCAGAGAGTTCTTGGGCTGTTTCTTCCTCAGCGCAAATACTGGCTACTGCACAGTATTATGAAAATAGAGATAAAGACGAGAAAGATAGGACAGAGAAGAAAACAAAGGAATTAAAGACAAAGGTCCTTTTACAGCAGGCCTATCCACCACGTGGAGGTCAGAATAATTATAGGCAACCCCAAGGTGTCTATCACCAACCCCAACAGTTTCAGAACAATCAGCAAATGAACGGGTATTATCAACCACGTGTCCCTGTAGGTCCCAACCAATGTTCATACTGCAAAGAGGAAGGTCATTATAAATATAGTTGCCCTAAATTAATGCAACGGAACGGTAATGTGTATGGCGCTAGAGGTAGGGGTGGTCAGCAAGCTCCTAGAGGCAGAGGGCGTGGAAGTGTTCCCCAGAACGCGCGTCCTCTTCCGCCCCAAAGCGCCATTAATAGCTTTGATCAGCAAGCTAATGCGACTAGTAATACGGCCCAGTATTACAATAATAATTATTATGTGGAGGACGGTGATGCAGAAAGTAATGATTACTAGGACAGCCATAGACAGAGAGAGGGAGTTGTTTCAGTGCCAGTGGATCAGAGTGGACCGTATGTTGATGTGACTACAGCAAATGTAACGGAGCCTTTTCTGCTAGACACTGGTGCTGCAAAGAGTTCAATCATGCATTCAAAACTCCCTGGCGCACCTTTGTCTGGCGATATAAATGTTTCAGTAGGTTTTTCTGGCGCCCCGGTTAGGAACCCGATTTCTAGTCCCATGTCACTTTCTGTTGGGCCTTGCGAGCTGAAAGCACCCCTGATTCTGACAACAGGTTGTGGTGAGAATTTGCTGGGATTAGATTTGTTGAAAAGATTGCATGCTACACTGTACTGTTCTCCTTCAGGAGTACAACTTACATTAGGCAAGAAAGTGATTTCCCCAATATACTTGTCTAAAAACACAATGCCACCTGAATTGTCATCCCTTCCGGATGCCCTTTGGGCTACTGGTCCCAATGACGTGGGCCTCTTGGAGATACCGCCATACGTGGTGACTTTAAAGACTAATGTCAGACTGCCACGTATTCCCCAGTACAAAATCTCTAATGAAGGCCAGAAAGCATTGTTAGACATTGTCGGCGACTTGATTAATAAGGGTGTGATTGAAGAGACAAGAGGCAACGTTTGCAATAGTCCGATTTTACCTGTCTTAAAACGAACGGACCCTTCACAGCCACCTGTTTACAGATTTGTGATTGATCTTAGAGAGGTTAATAAGATTGTTGTGCCACAGTTTCCGGTTGTCCCTGATATAACTGCCTTGTTAACGATGATTCCAGCCTCTGCTGCATGGTTTTCAGTGATTGATTTAAAAAATGCTTTCTTTAGTATCCCAATTGCAGAAGAGAGCAGAGACATTTTTGGTTTTAGTCTGGGAGGCCGAAGCTTCCGCTTCAAACGCGCTCCCCAGGGCTACTGCGAGAGTCCATCCATATACAGTCAAGCTTTGAAAGCGCAGCTTGATGCACTTGTCTTACCTAGTGGCGCTATCCTGATTCAGTACGTGGACGATCTACTAATCGCCGCGGATACTGAGAAGATCTGTAAAGAAGCCACATTGTCATTGTTGCGCCATTTATCCGCTTTTCATCACAAAGTGTCTCTCTCTAAGCTGCAATATTGTCGACAAGAAGTGACCTACTTAGGTCATCTCTTATCGAAGGAGGGAAGGAAACTGACCCCAGAAAGAATTCAAGCCATTGCACAGTTGAGTGTGCCAAAAACACAGAGAGAAGTGCGTGCTTTCTTGGGCATTACTTCATACTGTAGGCATTGGATTCCTAGTTTTTCTTTGTTGGCAAAACCTTTAGTAGCCTTAACATGCAAAGACACACCGAATCCTATCCCATGGTCTGAAGAGTGCCAGAAAAGTTTTGTGGAATTGCGTAATGCATTATGTTCAGCACCTGTGTTGGGCACTCCTGACTATAGCAAACCTTTTACATTGTATGTTCACGAGAAAGATGGATGTGCGTTGTCAGTGTTAACACAGCCTTTTGGCGACAGACCGCGCCCATGCGCGTATTTTTCATCCACCTTGGACCCTGTAGCGAGGGCATTGCCAAGCTGTCTGAGAGCGACAGCTGCTGCAGCAATGTCTATCCGACAATCTGCTGGTCTGGTAATGGACAACACATTGATCGTTATGGTCCCACACGCTGTAGACACATTATTAAATAGGACCAAGACACAACACTTGACTAGTGCGCGATTATCAGGGTATGAACTCACACTGTTAGCGAATCATATACACATAAAAAGATGTAATACGCTGAATCCAGCTACGTTATTGCCAATTCCAGCAGACTCAGATGAGATTGAGCAACATGATTGTCTGTTCAGAACAGAAGAAGAGACGAAAGGGAGAGTAGATTTAAAAGATACTCCCCTGACTGAGTGTGATGGTACTTTATGGGTGGATGGTTCATGTTTTAAACTCCCTAATGGTGACACGACTGCTGCATATGCTATCACGACTTTACACACGGTCGTGGAAACTGCACGAGTGCCACATAATTCGGCCCAAGCAGCAGAATTAATTGCCCTCACGAGAGCATGCGTGTTGTCTGAAGGAATGAGAGTTAATATATACACAGATAGCCAGTACGCCTTTGGCGTGGCTCATAATTTTGGACGACTGTGGAAAGAGCGTGGGTTCCTGACGTCACATGGAGCTAAAATTCAGAATGGCAAGTTGGTGAATGATCTCCTTGAGTCACTGACCCTACCGTTGCAAGTTGCGATCATGAAATGCAGTGCGCACAGGAAAGTTACAGATGATGTTGGACGTGGGAATGCGTTTGCTGATGAGACCGCGAAAGAAACAGCACAGAATGTGAAGACTAGAATGTATGTTGCAGGCCCCGCAAGATGGGTTAATGATGTTGGAATGTGTGAGAACACAATAGAGAGTGTGAAGTCGCTTCAGGCTGAAGCCACAGAGGAAGAGTTAGGCAAGTGGAGAGAGAGTATGGGTAAGTTGGATGAGAATGGTTGTTGGATTGATCTGACAGAACATAAGCGATGGTTGTTGCCTGATGCATATGTGCTTCCAGTGGTTACTATGGCACATGGAATGGCACATATCAGTACGAAAGGAATCTGTAAGTTGTTGGCTCCAGTATGGCAGAATGCTGGGATTCCCAAGTGTGCAGAGAATGTGGTCAAGAATTGCATGGTATGCTTGAAATACAACCCTGGTAGGGGAACCCCAACTCCAGCCGGTCACTTTGCACCCCCATCATGTCCATTCGAAGTTTTGCAGCTGGACTTTATTCACATGGAAAGATGCAACAACCTGAAATATGTACTGGTGGTTGTTTGTGCTTTCTCAAAATGGATAGAGGCTTATCCTCTGAAAGATAACACTGCCCTATCCACAGCCAAAGCCCTTGTGAAGGAGTTTTTCCCCAGGTTTGGAATGCCAAGAATGGTGTGGTGTGATAACGGAAGTGAGTTTGTGGGTAAAGTGATGAAGAATGTATGTGAAGGGCTAGGGATAAAGCAGAAGTTCCACGCTGCAAATCACCCCCAATCGGCTGGACTAGTAGAGCGCTACAATGGAGCCTTAAAGCTCAAGCTGGCCAAAATCCAGGCGAGCACCGGTCTTAAATGGCCTGACGCCCTGCCTTTAGCACTCCTGTCCACCAGAATGACCATACACTCACGAGTGGGACTTAGTCCCTATGAAGT
Organism: Triturus cristatus; assembly: GCF_964204655.1. Classification (NCBI taxonomy): domain Eukaryota; kingdom Metazoa; phylum Chordata; class Amphibia; order Caudata; family Salamandridae; genus Triturus; species Triturus cristatus. The sequence goes on along the minus strand of NC_140584.1, from coordinate 319,469,300 downwards.
AGTCTTTGGCCGTCCGGCCAACGTATGGGGTGTGCCAAGGCCTACGAAGTTCAGTGAGATTGAGCATCCAGTACTGCTCGATTACCTGTATGATTTGACTGTTAAACTGCGTGTTTTGCACCAACAGGTACATGATACTCTTCCCCAAGCTTCTGAACCTCCTGGACACCCTATCAACCCTGGTTCGTGGGTCCTGGTCCGGAATTTCCAGCGTAAGGGCAACAACGAGCCTCGCTGGATCGGCCCTCATCTTGTGCTTCTGTCGACGAGATCAGCGGTGCGGGTAAAAGGAAGGAAGCATTGGATACATGGTACCCACTGCAAAATAGTCCCCTTGCCTCTGCCATATGACCAGTGGGTCAAGGAGGGTATCGCCGACACTGAGACAGACACTGTACCTCGTTTTGTACCATTCAGTGACGCACGCCTAAAAGACACAGCTTCAGTCCAAGAGAGTGACAATATTCTGCAGGAAGCTGTGCCGCCATCAAATCGACTGGACACCACTGAGCCTGAACTTTTGTTCCAAGACCAAACGGCACCTGGCCGTCTCCGCTATAATTTGAGACCCAGGCCCATGGACAAATAAAGATTTCCTTACTATTTCCTTTTTGGACACTTTTTGCTCTCCCATCTGAAGGACTTTCTTGATTTTTGTTTTTCGAACCACCATCCGGGTTCTGCCGCAGGGTCGCGGTGCCAAGACTTTGGGGTACAGGCCGAAGACGTTAGGTCAACGGTTCTGGTTGGTCTAGGGCGTTTCCCTGGACTGACAGGCGTACTCCTTAGCAGAAGAAACTCATCCGCCGCGAGCGGCCCGAGTAGAGGATGGAGTTTTTTAAGATGGAGAGACCGATTGAGGAAATGAACTTTAAAACCAGAATGCGTAGAATTGTAAAAAGTAAATGTTTTGTCTTTTTGTGCCTTTTTACACTGTGTAGTATTATGATGTTTATTGTAGGATTTGTGTTTTTCTCCACTCAAAAGCCCATTGCACCCACTGAACAGCCTATACCTCTTTCTACTGCCTCCTCTCACTCTTTTCACCCTTTGCCTGAACACGAACAGACCAGACGATCGGAGTTTGTAAATAACTCGTTTATCCAGCTCTTGCACCAGCACCAACTAGTAGTGAATACGACCAATTGCTGGGTGTGTGGGTTAATGCCACATACCATTAACAAGGGTATTCCTTATTTGGTGCTGCCATATAGTTATAATGGATCGTCATGGGCATTCCAGACCATGTTTCTCTACGCCCTAGAGACATACTCCCCTCGCCAACCGCGTTCCATCAGACCTGGTACAAATAATAAAGCCTTAGTGAGAGGAATTGCCGATATGAGTAGGGATATTGATGCATACTCATCCATTCCCAAAGAAGAGTTGAGACCTTATGTAGGATGGAACGCGACGGGGTATAGTATTAGTCTGGGTGAAAGACAGCGAAAAATCTCATCTCCAATCTGGGTCGTACCCCACATGGGTCGGTTCTGCTTACAGGGTAATGGTCAGAACCCTAGAGCTCAACTGGGAAGAAGTGACTGCACTGAAACGTACACGTTCCCGTCACAGTTTTCCCCTGCGTTTTTAACTGCCAAGGGTACATATTTCATCTGTAATGACCGAGCATATACATGGTTGCCCCCTGATTTCTCGGGCACATGTTATATTGCGAATCTGCTACCGCCTACATTTACTGCCGCCTCCGACTATCACAAGACCAGAGTTGTGAGAGGTGTGATTAGTAAGGAGGACACTGCCGGTCAGGAAGCGGGAGACTTCTTCTTGGGTTTCCTGCCGTTTTGGGGACCTATGGTCAATAGTAGGAACCTGAGACAGCTGACTCGTGTGGTTGAATCCACCGTTAATGTAACGGCTGGTGCCCTTGGTAATTTGACAGCTGAGCTCCAAGCGGATCGCCTTATGACTTTGCAGAACCGCATGGTTCTAGACGTTATTCTTGCAGACCGCGGTGGGGTATGCAGGGTTATCCAATCCAGTTGCTGCATTTTCATACCAGATAATGCTCCAACAGTGTATCAAGCCATCTCCAAACTCCATAAAATATCTGAATCCATACACGTGGATAAGGGAGATTGGTCACTGGTGGGGTGGTTCTGGGAACTGATATCTGCCTGGGGTTGGAAAGTTCTGATGGTCATTGGAATGATCTTAGCCATTCTTTTCCTGTTCTGTCTGTGTATACAGTGTGCTCCTGCGATATGTGGCCTCTGTGCTACCTTATGTGTAAGGAAACCTGTATCGAGGGACAAGCTAAGTAATAGGATGATGCTACAGCAACATCTCCATGACTTCGTGAATATTGACCTAGACTCGGATTAAGATGAGTATAGTGATTGCCTATGTAAGGGCAAAAGGAGGGTCTGTCGTACTTTAATATTCGGGACCACGTAGGGAACAGGGCCCTACCCCTGTCTATCTTGGTATTAGCGAACCGCAAATGGTAAATGCGGCATGTACGAGTGCTTTTCTTATCGTTCTAGCTATGAATGCACTGTGTACACGTTATTCTGCTGCACTACGCGGGTTCCATTTTGGAAGCAGTGGCCATCTTGTCATTGCCCTCACATAGGCTATAATGGAGCAAATACGGGCCTCACAGTACATGGGCTTCTTCTCTGACTTCTCTGTGACCTGGGCAGCTGGCTCTGCTGCCCCGGGTCAAACTGGTCTCACGAGCTCCCCTTCCTCTCTCCACCTGTGATTAGCATCAGGGCTTGACCCGTCATAAAACCCTTTCATTCTACACAAGCCCCTGGCTAATCTCTTTCGCACCTGGCTGTTCCTGCTTTATGACTTGGTTCCCAAAACAGGAGATGCTCATGTTTATTGGGGGGATCTGTTTACAAGTAATGTGGGATCTGAACCTTGTTGTGTAAATCATTGTGGGCTGGCCGAACTGGAATGTGGGATGGTCATCATGACTCTGCCTTTTCTTTGTAATGTACACTTGCATATTGCCGTATCATAAAACCTAGGAATGTATGCTTGAGGCAGGAAAAAGGGTATTTAAGATGAAGTCCATTCCTATGATTTTCAGCAGTCTCCTGAGAACATACACGCTGTTGTACTTCTAGGATACCTGTCATTGGTCTGCAGCCAATAAACGATTCTTTGACTTCACCCAGAAGACTCTGTGTTTCTGTAGGTCCGGAACAGGGTGAACCCAGAAGTCATAGGGTGTGTGCCCCTGCACCGCTGGGTCTAAATTACCCAGTACTTCAACTTGATGTTGCTGATCGCGAACGAGGGAAAAGTCTCACCGGGATGTCATTTTGCTTGCTCGCGGTCGCCAACTTGACGTTGAGGACCGCGAGCAAGCAAAAAATTACCGCTGCACTACGCAATCCTACGCGGGTTAGCACTGTGTTACGTGCAACTCGCGTAGTGCGAAGTAGCGCAAACTTCGCAAACTACGCGAGCGTAGCGTAGTGCTTTGCCCAGGCTTAGTCTTATTGAACCTTTCAACAAGGCCAATCCACTGCGGATGGTAGGAGGTAGTGAACTGGTAGGTCACTCCACACTCCTTCCACATGTGTATCAGGTAGCCAGAGATGAAGTTTGTACCTCTGTCTGAAACCACCTCCTTAGGGAAATCCACCCTGGTAAAGATACCAATGAGGGCCCTAACCACTGCAGGGGCAGTGTTAGTCCTAAGGGGAATAGCCTCAGGATACATAGTGGCATGATCCACTACTACCAGAATATGTGTTTCCTAATGCTGTACGAGGGTCAAGGGGACCAACAAGATCAATCCCGGCCCTCTCAAAGGTAACCCAACCACTGGAAGTGGGATTAAGGGAGCCTTTAGGTGCCCTCCTGTCTTGCCACTGGCTTGACAGGTGGGACAGAAGTTACAAAACTCCTTCTCCTTATGGTGCATCCCTGGCCAGTAGAAGTGGCTGACTAGCCTACTCAAAGTTTTGATCTGGCCAAGGTGTCCAGCTAGGGGAATGTTATGAGCCAAATTTAGGAGGAATTCCCTAAATGCCTGAGAACCTACCACTCTCCTAGAGGCACCAAGTTTGGGGTCTCTGGCCTCAGTGAAAAGGATTCCCTCCTCCCAATAGGTCCTGCTTCTGGGTATTCGTTCTAAAGCTTGCTGTTTTTAAGTGGTCTGAAAACAACAAACTAATGTTATTGTTTCAATGTTTTAATGTTTACAGTGAACCCCTGAGGAAGAGCAATTAAAAGCTCGAAATGCATTGGGTTTATGCAATCCACTTTTAAGAATGTTTGATGTATAATGGGCATATCTGTGGTAACAGAAACGCTTTTATACATATTCTGCCCCACATGTGAGAGAAATAACTGTGGAGATAAAAAAGTTAACTATTGGAATTTACTGGATAAAAACACGTAAACATGGATAATCTTGTGGAGTACTTGAGTGAAGATACCATGGAATAGAAGCTGTGTGTCCGGATGGAGTGGAATGTTGGTCCAGCTCTTCGATCAGTGGGAACCAATGACATCACCTATTTCCTGTGCAGCAGCTTGGTGTCACAGGTTTTCAAGAATGGGACAGGTCTTCAGCCCCTGGCACAGCTCTTCCCTAGAGGGTCCCCCTTTGACCAAAAGCTCAGCCTGGTAAGGCTCCAGCTCCTGTGCCTCAGTTCCCTCTGGGGATGATTCTTCTTCCTCCTGAGGAGAAGGGTCCAGTGTCTAATTGGAAGCTGGCTCTGCAGTCTTCCTGCCTTTTCTCTTGGGAGGGGGGGGGGGGTGCTAGGTCATCAACCCAGACTCCAGCACTTTCTTTTTAACCTGGACTCTGCTCTGTTCTCTGGTTTTTACACACATACCCAGTGTGGGATTCCAAGCATTTCTGCATGGATCCACAATTCTGCCTCAGCCCAGGCTGAGGACTCCAAATCATTGCCAAGCAAACAATCAACTGGTATGGATGAAAAGACTACTACCACTTTCTTTTCAGCAACCCCTCCCCAGTCAAAGAACACCATCACCATGGGATGGGTTTTTGTCCCATTGTCAGCATTAGTGACTGGATAGGTCCTTCCAGGCAGATACTGTTCTGAGGACACCAACTGCTCAGTCTCCATGGTGATGCTGGTTCCAGTGTCTCTCAATGCTTCTACCCTAACCCCATTCATCACAGGATGTTGTCTGTATTTTTGCATGTTAGTGGCCAGACAGCTAAGGTGGCTATGTCCACATCCCCTACTAGAGTTGGCTCAGTGAGCTCCCTGGCATTGACAGTGCTTTCCTGAGATCCCATTTGGAGATTGGCCACTGCATTTATTGCAGGTGGACTAGAGGCATTTTTCTTGTTTTTATAGCCAGAGTCTCCAGTTCGGTGTCCCGGTGACCTACGGCCATGACACCAAGCCTTCTTGGGATCCCAGTTCTTTCCCTGGTACCCACCTTCTGGCTGTGGAGAGTCTCTGGACCCTCCCTCCTGAACAGGGTTTTGGGGGCCTGAAGAAGAAGACTCTTTTTCTAGGGTTACCCTCTTTCTTTTTGGGGGGAGCTTTTTGGCCTCTTTCTTTTGGTCTCCCCCACCAGTGGTAGTCTTGGTCGCCCTTGTTTTGGCCCAGTTGCCTCCCTTCTTCACCAATTCTTGAGGAGAAAGTGGACCTAGGTCTACCAGTAATTGATGTAATTTCTCTTTGTAACAATTACTTAAAAGCTTCTCTTTCATTATCAAATTATAAAGCCCTTCAAAGTCCTGCTCATTGTTACCTTCTAACCAACCTCCTAGTGATTGCACTGTGTAGTCTGAAAAATCTACCCATGTCGGACTCTGGTTTCTCAAACCTCCCTGAACCTGATCTTCTACTCTTCAGTGGTAAATCCAAAGCCCTCAATTAGGCTACCCTTTATGAGGTCATAGGATTCAGCCTCTTTCTTATTGAGTGTCAAGAGTCTATCCCTGCACTTTCCTGAGAACATTTCCCACAAGATAGCACTCCACAGCTTCCAGTGGACCTCTCTGCAAAGACAGGCCCCCCCAAAGGCAATGAACCCCTTGGTGATATCATTACCCTCAAATAATTTTGGGACAATCCCTTTGGGGATTTTGGGGTCAAAAGAATCTACTCTCTCCCTATTTATGATTGTGCTGCCAACAGAAATGGGTCCTAGGCCCATCTATTTACTGTCTCTTTCTATAGCTAGGAGTTGGGCTTCTAGAGCTGCCTTCCTGGCTAGTCTTTCCAGAGCAAGCTCCTCATCAGAGGACGATTCTCTATTTTGAGATGTCAAACTGTCACTCCCATTGTCAGTGTTTTGATCTTCTGTAAGATCAGAGTCATCCTCTGGATGCACTTTGTCATACTCTGCAAAATGCACCTGGAGCTGTGCTTTGGTAGGGTTTGAGCCAGGCTTGAGGCCATAGGTTTAGTAAGTAAGTAAATATTTTATTTGTACATGATTAATTAAAATCTTTACAAGTCGAATAAAAAACATTTAAAAGGACAATTAAAAATTGCAAAGAGAATTAACCAAAGGGTATTTAAAAGTTCTCTCTGTCCTGTGCGTTTGCCAAGTTGATTCAGATTAAAGTGTTGCATTGTTAAAATCAACAGTCCTCAAGCTCTCATGTATCTGACTCCGGCCAGTTCAAAGAATTTTACGACCTGACAGTTTAGTTTTGTTTTGCTGGGATTGAAGCAAAGTTTGACTGCCTGTCTGCATGTCCGTATACCATAGGTTTTGAATGAGTCTCGCAGGAATTTGCATCTCAGATCTTTCAGTTTGGGGCAGATGCACACTGCGTGGACAAGGTCTTCCTTTCCTGCTTTACACAGACGGCATTGTGGATCAAGATTTTTCCTTATCCAGGGCGGTAGGTGAGGATATACCGGGATTACGCCCAGACGCATTTTTAAAAATTTCTCTTTCATTCTTAGGTTCATGCCCACATTGAGGTAAGCCTGTGGTTGCATTGGACCATAATCATTAAGGATTACCCAACCATGTGCTTTTTTTGTCAGGGCCTCCTTGTCTTCAGTTTTAGAGATGAGTCTAACTACTTTTTTGGCTGTTTTTTTAAACGTCACATGGTCTGTTGGAATGTCCCATAAGTTGGATAGGCCCAGCACTTCAAGAGAGTCAATTAAATACTTCCTCGCTGATGATTTTTGATGCTGAAGAGTCTCATCCCAGATGTTAGAATTTAGGGAATCATTGTTGGCGTTACGTATCTTGTGCCAGGCAGTGACGTATGCACACCGTCTTTCTAAGGTTTGTTTCGCGATGCCAAATTCCAGTCGTATTTGTGCTGAGGAGACTTGTTTTGGCAAGTTAAAGATGAGCCTGTAAGAGTTTGAGATGATTGTGTCCAGAAGAGTGGCGTCTTTTCCTTGAAGGGGTTCGCTCCCGTAGGTGAGTGTTGGTTGCAGTTTTGCGCGAAGTACTTGGAGAAGTGGATAGAAGGTCAGATCTGGGAGTTTAGTTTTTAAGGATTTTAGGGCAAGGGAGGTTGCCATTCCCTTGCCTCGCAGGGAGTCCAGCTGGGGTTTAAAAGTGATCTTCGAGTCCAGTATTATGCCCAAGTATTTGTAAGTTGTTACGTTTTCCAATCGTTCTCCATTTATATGCCAATTATGTTCCCTTTTCTTTTTGTAGTTTACTGCCATAACCTTAGATTTATTGAAATTTATCTGCAGTGCATTTTTATTTGAAAAATCGTAGATGGTGTTTAGAAGGTGCTGAAGACCAATGGGTGTCTGGCTGATGAGCACCAGGTCGTCTGCATACAGCAGGTTGGATAGTGTGGTCTTCCCTAGCTTTGGTGCATGGCAGTATTTTTTGTCTAGTTCGCCGGGCAGGTCGGCTAGGAAGAGGTTGAATAGCATTGGGGCTAGGACACAGCCTTGTTTGAGGCCCTTTGTTGTTTTTATTGGTTTTGAAAGATGTGTGCCTGCACCAAGTTTCACTTTAATCCAGGTGTCAGAGTGTAGTGCTATCAGTACGTTTAAGAGATGAACAGGTATGCCCCATTTGGTCAGTTTTTGCCATAACATGTTGCGGTCTACATGATCGAACGCTGCAGTATAGTCGATGAAGGAGAGATATAAAGATTTATTGTTATCTCTTGCTGATTCCATCAGTAGAGTCAGGGCCGTGATGTTTGTAATTGTTCCTTGGCCCTGACGGAATCCGGTTTGGGTGTTCGGGATTACCGAGTTTGCGGCGGCCCATGAGGTTAATTCCTCTAGTATGTTCCCTGCAAAGTATTTAGCTTCTACGTCAATTAGTGCTATCAGACGGTAATTTTTTGGGTCTTTTTTGCTCGAATGTTTATGGATTGGACTGATTATTGAACCATGCCATGACTCTGGTAGAAACTGATTAGTTTTTGCGTAGTTGAATAAAGATGTTAACGCGACGCTCCAGAACTCTACGTCGTTTTTGTAAAGCATTGATGGTAAGCCATTGGGTCCAGGGGCTCCTGTTGGTCTTCCTTTCGCTATTTGTCTTCTGATGTCTTCAGTCCCAATCGTCGATGGCTGTGGATCTGAGACTGTTGAGGTGTCGGCGGCATTCTTTAAATCGTTCGCTTTCAAGATGAAAGTGCTGCGTTTGTTGTTTGCTTCTCTTTGGTGGTATCCTGGTACTACCTCCACGTCATCCGTGCTCAACCTCCTTAGCACTTCCTCTTTAGTTGTAGCCTCGCTATTAAAGTGACTGGCTAGATGGTTTATCCATGCTTCTTCTGTGATGTTAGAATCTATGCCACCATGGTCAGGATTTTTTATTTCCTTGATCATTCTCCAGAATTTAGAGCTGTTTTTTTGTTTCGCTTCGTGGAATAGTTTTGCCCACAGTTGATCGTTTTTATTTTTCTGTTTCTCCCATTTCTTCTGTTTTAGTGTTTTTTTAGCTTCCCTCAAGGTTGCCTGCATATCTTTATTGTCCGGGTCTTGCCGTATCTTTCTCAGCGTGTGGTTTATTATTCGTTTTTGGATCTTCATGCCTGGAGAGAGTGATGTTTTATTTAGGTGTCCCTTGCCATACGGAGGCTTCTTTACTGGACCCTTAGATAATTTGTCTGCAACTTTTTGGGTGAAGTTTTGCCATTCTTTTGATGGTGTGTTCAGGCGCTTTACTGTTTGAATGTATAAAGATTTTACGTCGAGACTTATTGTAGTGATGTTGTTGGAGTTACATCGAAGTCGCCTTAGGTTTGATGTTGTGTCTATCTTTGGGCCGGTGTATGGTTCTGTGTTTAATAGTGCTCTTGCTTTTATACAGATTTCTTGGGGGAGGTGGTCACTAAGGTCGTTGACCCCTATCCTAAATGTTGTTATCATTGGGAACATGTTTAAGGATGTAAAGGTGTAGTCGAGATGGGAGGTGTGATTATTGGAATGAAATGTTGGGGCCGGTGGATTGTCGCCAGCAAGTCGCCCGTTAAGTGCCCTTAGGTTGAGGTCTTCTAGCTGTCTCAATAGTTTTTTTGAGTTGGTTGTTGATTTATCTGTTTTAGCCATGCTTTGTCTTGGCACGCCCCACGCGGAGCTGAGTTCTTGCTGAATGTTATTATCGTGGTCTGTGTTGATGAGGAACATATTGAAGTCACCACCGACTATGATCTGGTCGGACTGGTCTTCTTCGGAGATTTTTTGCAGTACTTTTATCAGTTCATTTGCTGCTTTTCGTTTTTGTGTAGGATGAATATAAGTATTTATTATTATAACCTCTTGAGTATGTTGTTGTAGTGTTAGCTGGGTTTTAACCGTCAGGATTCCGCTGGGGGGGGATATGTAAAACTCTGTGGGTCTTATTGTTCCTATTGTGGCTATGGATGCCAAGATGGCAAGACCTCCTGATCTGCGTCCAAAGATAGAATTTTTGCTGGCAGGGAGAAAGCATGATGTAAACCCTTGAATTTCGAATGGTTCTTCCTCCCAAGTTTCTTGGAGGAGCAGGAGGTCGAATTGGTTTAGGTACTGCAGGAATTCAGGGTCGTGTCTTTTGCTTGCCAGGCCGTTGATATTCCAAATACAAATTTTTATTTGTTTGACTTTTTCTGTAGTGCTCTCAGTGTTCAGAACCCTTTGTCAATTTGGAATAGCTGTATTAATGGTTCGCTGGATCAATGGCAGCTTTTGGGTGAAGATTGGTGGGTTTTGGTCATTTTGTAGGAGTTCCTGACCATTGACCGTTGTTGCCCCAAGTTTGGAATGTGCTGTCGGCGAGAAACTCCTTGCTCCTTTTAGCACTGAATTGGTCTTTTTTCGCGCCGGTGATCTGGGCGGAAGTAAAAAAGGTGCCGGGTATCGAGGTTGTTCTACAAGTCGTAAGTCGATCCCCCAATTTTTAAAGATTATTTTTTCTTCCATTATCTTTTTCGCTGTCTCGGGAGTATTCCACGTTGTTTTTGTCATTTCTTGGTGGATGATGTCGTTACTGGGGATGAATTCAATTTGGAGCAGGTCTGAAGAGTAAGTGTTCTCTAGGGTTGTTATTGAGTGAAGGAGTTTAAGAATGTTACCCCTGTTTAATATGTCGTCCCTGCCAAGGGACGTGTATTCTGGCGCAAAGAGAATGACAGTGGAATTTGCTTGGTTGGTGATGTTTTTGCAGTTTGGTTGGAAACTCACGTAGGTGTTGTGACTAGAGTGGGGTTGCCTGCTTATGCTGCTCACAGTTGGGCTGTTTATTTGGGTTCTTAATGTGTGCTCGACTCTTGTTTCGGTTATATTGCTATTAGTTGTGCTATTTGATGGTTGAATGAGTTCTGTATTATTAATGAGCTTAGTTGTAGAAGTGGTTTTTTGTGTTGAATTAAACTTGACTGTGGGGTCATCGATCTTTCTTGGTTCACAATTGTTTTGGTCAAGTAATTGGTTGTTTGTTTCCAGGTGAAATTTCTTGGCTGGGCTTCTGGTTGTCTTTTGGGCTGTGGCGTGAGGAGGGTTAATTAGCTGCTCTTGTATTTTATCTTGATCCTCTTGTTGTGGTGTATGTGGGCATGGCTCTGTGTCCGTTGCTTCAGAGGAGCTTTTGCTGTCTTCTTGCTGTGGGTTGGACTGTTTTTTGGTGAAAAAGTTGACGTTTGATATGAGCTTTTTCCTCCCTTTCCTTTTTTTCCTTCGAATTTTGTTCTGTGCTTTGTTGTTCTTTGGTGTCAGATTAGTGGGGGTGGCTATTTGGATTACTGGTTCGACGCCTGGGACCTTTAGCTGGGTAGAGGTCAATTCCCTGCTCTCTGCAGTTGGATTGGTGGCTGCTCCCGGGACCAGTGTTGGCTTGGGGTCCTGCGGTTTTTGTTTTGGAATTGATGCTGCACAACAATCTTGCATTAGAGGAATTGATGGTTTTTGTTTTGGAAATGATGCTGCATTACAATCTTGCGTTAGTGGAATTGATGATTTTATTTCTCGCATCAGGTCCCCTAGCATTGATGGCATTGTGGCTAGTTTGTCTAATATCAATTCACAGGAGCATGGTTGGGAGGGTGACTTGATCGTGTAGGTCGCTTCTTGGCCCCTTTTTATGAGACCGTTTAGTTCAGATATCTTCCCCTCAATGCCTAGTATAGAAGTAGCTATTGATTGTAAGACAGTTAGCTGGGTGTCCATTTTTAGCGATTGGAACTCTAGTGCTTTGGCAGTTGTTTGCAAAGTATTTATGATTATAGGCCATGGGCTTTCAGCTAGTGGATTTAACGTGCTATTGCTGTTCCCCTGGCTTAATGAGGTGTTTGGTTCGTCGAATAAAGTGTTGTACTCTGGCCTCAGGTTGTAAGAGGCGATGAGATCTTCCCATTCCTGCGTGGCCATGAATGTCATATCATTTTCCGCGGAGCAGGTCGTGGAGTTGAGGTCGCTGTAATGAGATAGGGAGCGACGCGTTTTTAAATTGGACTCGATTGTCCCGCTCTGGGCGCTTGTATGCCCCCCATGGTCTGGTTTTGTTCTTATTGGGGGCTCTGTTTGCGTAGTGGTTATGTTAGTCTGTTGGAGTTGTTGGTATTGTTCTTTTAGTAATGTTTCTTGCTTGGTGCTCAAGCTGTCCCGGTTTGTCCGGTTGTTTTGTTGCTCCGTTGAGAAATTTCTGTTTGTTTGTCGAGGTAACGCATCTTGGATGTTCCAACTGTTACCGTCCTTGCTGTCTACTGTCATGGATGGGCTTTGCAGTTTCTTGTCCTGGTTCTCCTGGCTGACCCAACTTTCCTGATGCGGTTTGTTGGTTTCAGTTGAGTGAAGTGCCTCCCTTGAGATGGTATTTGGGGAGTTGGCTGTCACGGCGGGTCCGCCCGTTTCTGATGTGGTCTCTCTTGTGCGATCGACCGTGTCCTTGTCACGTGTGTTAGCCAAGCTTTGGTGGTTTCTTCTGATTGCTCCTTGGTCTACCTTTGGCGGTGACGTTGCCGGACTCCTCAGAACTGGCGAGGTTTTTGAGACTGGTGGATCGTCTAGTATGGTGCTACTGCTCCCCTCTGTAGTCAGTAGGGCGTCATTTGTGTGACTATCAGAACAGGTATAAGTGACTGCCTCGGGTAGGAGAGGAGTTTGCAGACCCTCTATGCATCCAGTCTTAGAGTAGATTGCTAAACCTGGATCTTTCAGGAAGGAAAATTTTGTGTATATCTTGGGTTGTTTAGTACATTTCCTTTTTGTTTCTGATGTTTCTAGTAGTCTCTCTATAGAAATGAGCTCCTTTGATTCGCTAAGAGATTTTAAAAATGACTTCGTCCTGATGATTGGGGGTTGCGATGTTGAGAGTGATGGGCCTAGTGCGGCGGCTGTTGGTAGTTCCGGGTCCGATTGTTGTTGATGGGCCGTGACAGAACTCAGGTTGGGGAAGTTGGCCTTTGATGGTGTCTTGTCCTGTTCTGTCCTTTTGCCGTCTCCATTCGTAGGTGAGGCTGGGTTTGGTGAGGCCGTTAGAACGCTCCTATCTGTCTTGACTGAGGTGTTTTGGGTGACCTCTACAAACCCTTGAAGACCCTCTTGAAGCGGTTTGATGTGCAGATCGAGTGCTCTCTTTATCTTCTTGGGCTTAGAGGGAGGATTCAGGTGGGGGTTGGGTAGCAATTCCCTGACTCTGCCAGATCTCATCTTTGTTGTCTTGAAGGCCTGTTATCTCGGAGGCCTAGTTTAGAGTAGTTAAGTTAGATTGGAATGAGATGGATAAAGCTGGGGGGGTGTGTAGATAGTTAGATAATGTGCAGAAGGGGTGCACACGATCAGACCCTCAAACCCTCAAACCCCTGACCCCCAGGACCGTGTTTGTATCCGTGTCCGGGTTGTTTGCTGTTTCCGGGAAGCAAGTAAGTAGACGCCTGGCGTCGTCTGTGGCGAGGGAGAGGTAACTTGAGGACAGGCGCTGGCAGTCCCCTCAGGGGGGGTCAAGGCGGGACGCTGAACACTAGGCACAACAATGGACAACACTGGACACGACAAGCAACAAACAACAAGACAGCGTCAGGAGATTACTCCTTGCCACATCCCGTTGTGTCCCACTGTCTCCCGCTGCGTCAGCTGTGCCGGTTTTGCCAGTTTGCCAGTCCTCTGACCCGTGTTCTCCCGTGCGTGCGCGCCTCACCTCGCCTCGCCTTAGCTCACTCGCTCACTCGGCACCACTGTTGGCCGGGTTCAGTCCGGCGATGAATCAGTGGTCCTGTCGTTTCTTTTCTTTTCTTTTCTTTTTGCGGCGTCGGCTTGCTGATTCAAGTTTCAGGTTTTTTGGCTCGGACCACGAGGAGGGAGCTTGAGGGGGAGGGGTGGTGGTCGATGTGACTTAGAGAAGCGCGCTAACAGCTTGCACCTCTCACTGCGCCCCTCTCATCTCCTCTGATCGCATTGACGTTATATCTGCTGATTTCTGCTGATTTCTGCTGTCCTGCTGTCCTGCGAGGACTCTGCGCTGCTCCTCTCAGATCACGGCAGTGTTTGGGGGTGGTGAGACAAGGTAGCACCTCCTGTGCCTGCAACCTCCGTCCTCCGTCCGCATCTGTCACTGTAATGCAGGCGGAGACGTTGAAGCTGTAACGCCAGCTCTGTGTGCGCAATTTTAAGCACCCTTTTAGTCTCTTAAGGGTGATGCCGAGGTGGGGCGGAGAACAAACGAGCCGGAGCTACAGGGGCCGGAGCTGCCGGAGCTACGGGAGCTACGGGAGCCGCGGGGAGCGGGGAGGGGGGAGGGGGGGGGGGCAGATTGGACTGCTGCACCAGCCTGCTCAACCCGACCCGGCCCAACCCAACCCACCTGTGTCTCTCTTGCTCTCTGCCGAATCGTCACGGCTCCGCAGCACCCGGCTCCACAGCTCCACAGCTTCGCTCAACTACTGCACTAGCAGTCCGCGGGAAAGCAGGCTCCTCCTCCTTCGTGGGCCCGTGTGATCAGCTCTCCAGAAGCGTGATTGAAATTCTTAGTTAAAGTAGAGCAGCAGGGCCGCATCCGTCTGCCTGCCACGATTCAATCGCCATAGGTTTAAAACAGGCCTCTAAGCTGTTTCATCTTTAGAGACAGATCAGGTGTAAGGTTGAGTTCCTCCACCTGTATCAGCTCTTCTGAGTGACTACTTCTAGTACACATTATCTTTACTAAGTTGGGAACCTTTTTGGAGAGGAAAAAACCCTTACAATGCTAGTTTCCTAACTATAGTAAAGTTTGGGCTTTTAAACAGTTGTACTAAAAGGGACCTAACCAGGACCCTTACAATTATTTTTTAATTTGGAAAAATTGTCAATTTGCAAAACATGAAATGTAACTACAGGCAATTTGTTTGTATTTATTCCTTTGGTCACTTATTGTCAGAGTGGTCGAGGTCCCAGCAATGGAGGATGACCAGAGGGAAGGGAACTCTGGGCCCTATTGGCCCAAAAGGCTCCTACGCCAATTAAACTGGGAAGCCTATTGCCATGGTTGGCACTTTATCCCGACAGAGAGGTGGCTTTGAGATTGGAGTGGGGATTTCAGGAGGGTTTCAGGGTTAGTTATCAAGGACCCAGGGGTAAGAGGTAGGCTGACAATTTGCGGTCAGCCAAGGCAGTGCCGGGGGTGGTGGCTGCCCTGCTGCAGAAAAAGATGGAGGAGGGGAGAATTGTAGGCCCTATTCATGACTGGCCGTTGACTGACTTGATCATATCTCCTTTGGGTGTGGTCTCCAGGAAATGATCCACCATTTATCCTGGCCTGGATCTGGGGAGAAGCATAACCTTCTTGGAATTCTTTCCTTTACGGATAGCTTTAGCAGTGTTCGGCAGTGAGTTGGGGAATAGTGAAGTGATGTTTAATGTCGACAACATGACGGTAGTGGAGTTGGTTAATAGGCAGAAGGCTAGGGATCTGAGGATTCTGCCTCTATTGCGACATATCATGTTGTTGTGTTTGCGTCTGAACATAGTTTTTAAGGCTAAACGTGTACTGGGTATCAACAATTCTATTGCTGATTTATTGTCTCGTTCAAAGTGGAACCGATTTTGCAGGCTGGCCCCAGGAAAGCAAGACACCCGTTCCTACAGAGATTTGGGGGTTTGGGGCATGAGAGTCTTTAGACTGGTCGAGAAGTCTTTAGTAGAATCCACCAAATGGAGCTATCGGCTTGCATTGAGTGAATTTGAGGGGCACACAGGGAGGCTTGTCATGGATCAAGCTGAATAGGAAAAAAGGGTCATAAGTTTTTTTTATGTTTCTCATTGATAAAGGTTTGTCAGCTGCAACAATAACTGTAAAGCTGGCAGGTCGTTCCTTTGACAGAAAACTCTTCTGGGGGTTTGACCCTGTTGTGGATGACAGTAAAATTTTGAAAGGGTGGGTAGATGAATTCGGGAAGAGGGGAGGGAGTTGAGCGAGGCTATCACCTTTGAACTGCTATTGGACATCCTGCAAGTTTTGCCAGTGTTTTTGTGGGAATAAGTTTGAAGTTGCTGTTTTTCATTTATGCATGATTTAGTCGTTCTTTGGAGCATTTTGCGTATCTGAGCTGTTGGGTTCACGATGGCAGGCAGGAGTGCAGCATGGGGAGGTGCATCTACAAAGGGGCAGGCTGGGTATTTGGCGGCGTAAATCCAAGACTATAAGCTGGGGAGGGGAAAATGGGTCTGGTTACAGCAGGAAGGAATTGAAGGGGCCTGCCCCGTGAGTGAATGGTGCAGCTTCAACGACTGGCCAGGGCTGTGACAGGAGGCAATGTTGTGTCAAAAAAAGTGTGCCAGTGTTATAGCTTTCCAGCTGCTGGCAGTGCTCTGCATAACGTTTTGGAAGTTGGATAGGAACCCTGCTAGTTTTGGGACTCATTTGTTCCGGATAGGGACACAGGGTCAGCAACTGAAGCCGCATTACTGGGGTTGAATTGGTCTTAGATTGGCAAAATTGGCAGATGGAGGTCCCGTTGCTGTGAAAAATATGTGCACAAATGAAGCATGGGTGGGGTGGTGTTGGGGCAAAAAGGAAGCATGCTAATTTTGTTCTTTTTTCACAGGGTGCGTGAGCGGTCCTGATAGACATGGTAACGTGGATTGTGGGACACTCGTTTATGCACTGGGCAGCTAAATACACAGAATACCAGATTTATGGATGTAATCTAGGACTGGCCAACAGTCGGCATGAGGTGCTCTGGTGGGGGCAAGAGTGGGATGAGATGGGTTAACCTCCTGCCATTTTTGGCAACCATGGTACTGAAATAGGACCGTCTGGTTAATGCTTGTTCTTCACATTGGAGAACATATCTTGTTCAGTTATCAGGGCTCACCCTACTGCAACACATGCAACAGGACTTGATATTAATTCAACAAAAGATGTCAGGGACCTGCTTGGTATTGACTGAGTTTATGCCATGGAGAAACTGGAGGTGCACGATTAGGCATGTGGCCACTGATAAAACTAGAAGGAAGCTGAACCTGGCAATGAGGGACATATGTTTGGCAAATGATGTCAAGGTCTTTTCACATGGGGGCATCAAGGAGGATGACATGGGGCTTTTCCGGTCTGATATGGTGCATCTTTCTGAGATGGGTATTGCATATTTCATGCTGGAACTGAGAGATCTGATTGGGGAACTAGGGAGGGAGAAGGTCTGGTACCAATGAAGGGCTGATGACTTGCTGTGTTGCAGTGGATTCGTGGGCGGGGCAGGAAAATGCCCTATGGGGTATTTCCCTGGTTGGCAGTAGTTGGGAGGGGTGGAGAGTCAGATGCGGGTGTATCCACCCCTCATGGGAGGATGGAAGGGAGTATAGATGAAGGATGACAGTGTGCAGGATGCCCGGGACAGGGCAAGGAGGCTTCATTGAAGGATCCTTGGGAAAAGAAGTGAGAATGAGTCAGGTTATGGCAAGAGCTCATGGAGTAAAAGATGGGAAGAAGAGTGAAGCATGATTGACTGGGGATAAGAGAGAATGAGGGAGATGTAAAGGACTATGTTTATGATGTTGCAAAGTTGTTGAAATTATAAAATAATTGCAATACTGTACTAATAAATAGCTTTTTACACTTGACTATAGTGTTGTGTCCTGAAGTTGAGGTCCTAGACCCTACAACTTTACAATTCTTTCAAATATGGGTTTTGAGAATTGCACTGTGGGAATGCTCCCACTTTCATATAGGGCTTAAAGCATATCACTCAAAAACCAATTACATTTTTGATCTTGCCTGCATCAGCACATGCATTAGTGAGAGATCTTGTGTTTAGCAAGGGGCAATGCTTAATATGAGCCAGTAGTTTCCAGTGCTCAGCACCGGCACTTAATTGCCAACATCGGCACTTACGACATCTGCCACATGATGGCACTGTTTGTGTAATCTAAAGATGAGCAGAACAATAGTTGTTTATTAATTCAATATACATTAAAACCAACTAATACCTGCCATCCAAGCCATTCTTATAGCTTTGGGGGCCTCGAACAGTCTGAATTGTCACACTTGCAGCATTGTGATGGTTAGTAGTTGTGTGAGTACTGGCATTAGACGTGCTGGCAGTGGCAATACTGGCAGTGGCAATGTGTGGTGCAAGATGTGGTGACCTCCTGACAAGGGCCCTGGCATTTATTTGTTTAACAAATTAAGCAATGAAAAGGGGCTTGGAGCCTGCCCATTGATTATCCTTCACGGGCTTCACTGTCACTCTCATTTGCTGCCTTGTAATTGGGCAGCGCAAGCCAGATTCACTTCCTCTTCTTTCGACTGGAGCACGGATCAAGTACTGATTGCTTCATCAGGACGGATGTATGTCGATCCATCGCATACCTTTACTTCGCATGATTTTAGTGCAATGTTTTTACTTAGCATAAACCATTATTTCACATGTTTTTACTTAGCATAAACCATTACTTCGCGAGTTTTAACTGCGCATGCATTTATGACGCAAATGGTTATAAATGTACTATGGTTTATGCTAATTAAAAACATCGCACTAAAATCATGCTTACACTACACTACCTTACACTACTTAAATATCACTACACTACCCAAAACCCTAATACAATACCCCCTACACCACCTTCCCCCTTCCCCCTGCCTGGATCCTACACTCTAACACTACACTTCACCACCCCCTGACACTACCCTAAACCCTATAACACTACCCTACACTACACAAACACCACACCACTACCCTAAACCACTACTCACTGCATGACCCTCACCCTTCCCCAGTCCGCTCCCGACACTACAACACCACCCTGCACGACACCCCAACACTACCCTAAACCCTAAAAAACTACCCTACACTACACAAACACCACAACACTACCCTAAACCCTAAAACACTACCCCAGCACGATCCTGCCCCTACCCCCAGTCCGTTCCCTACACTGAAACACTACCCTGCACGACCCCCGACACTACCCTAAACCCTAAAACACTACCCTATTCTACACATACACAACATCACTACCCTAAAACACTAGTCCCAGCACGACCCTACACTACTCAAACACAACCCTACAACCTAAAAGACTACCCCTGCACGACACAAAAAAACTACACTTACCTCCCTCTCCTCCATGGTTCCTCTGTTCTCCGGCTTCCAGCGTCGTCAGATCTGCACGTCGTTGTTTGGAAACGGAAGCTCCTTCCAAACAACGATGTGGATAGCGCTTACCATTACAACGCATGCGTTGTAACAACGCTTGCGATGTAACAACTTGCGTACTAATGGTACGCGTTGTAACATCGCAAGCGTAGTAATGCTTGAGAAGTAATGGTATGCGCACTAGCAGCCACACACTAAAGGCTGTTTACCCATCTGGACTAGGGCCCTTTGGCTGTTGGTGCAGTGACTGAAGTACTATTTTTAGGTCACAGCCCACCAGACTATCTAAGGACATCGTGGACATTCAGAGAATTGACCCTAGGAATGCATTCCGCACGTTGCTTTACTTTGGCTTTGTGGTTCAGAGTTTCTATGTGCTGGCTATAATTGCTTTACGCTGTCCAGCTCAAGTTAATTCCTCCCGTTGTCCAAACCTTGTTTACTGTATCCTTCCACAAACTTGCTTTCTGTAAATAGGAGTATTAATCTTGTTCGTATTTTGTCACATTGCTGTGCACTTAAAGACAGAGGTCAAATGCCAGGCTGTGCCTTCCCAAGGAGCTTGGTGTTTATTTTTATTTTTCTGACTTCAAAGTGATAAGATTTAGGTGACAATCATGCTGGCAAGTGGGGGTCTGCTTGAGGAAGGCTGTGCAGATGTTTTTTTTTATTTAAATGTCTGTAAATGGACTGTGCTAACGATCAAATCAATACATTGGTTGAATACATTGCCACAATTTATCATTTGTGTGCTGTATTCTTTTATCATTAAAACTGTATGAGAGTGTAAATGTAATTGTCATTTCAATTGAGGATGTATTATCTGTAATGGCAGTACGCTACCATACCAGGCATACTCCACACTACCACACTCCTCTCTACTCTGCACCACGCCAATGCATTCCACTCCACTCTACTCTACACCATGCCACTCACCTAGACATTGCATCTCTGCACTCTTCTCTGCACCACTCCACTCTACGCCTCTCTACTCTAAACCACTCCATTCTACTCCATGCCAATGCACTCTACCCCACATTACTCTACTATGCACCATTGCACTCTACACCACTCCACGTCACTCCATTCTCTGCAACACTGCACTTTAAGCCAATGCACTCTATACTACTTTAATCAAAACCAAAGCGCTCTACACCAATCTACTCTGCTCCAAATCACTCCATGGCGCTATTCTCTATACCACTGCACTCTCCGCCTCTCTATTCTATTCTGCACCACTATACTACACACCACTGCTCTCTATGCCACTCTACTCTGCGCCACCGCACTCTACGCCACACAAAACTGCGCCACTGTACTCTACGCCAGTGCACTCCATGCCACTCTACTATACACTGCTGCACTTTATGACAGTATACTCCGCAGCACTGTATTGGTTTTGAATCTGCCACTCTACTTTTTGCCACTTTATGCCACTCTAATCTACTCTACACCACTGCCCTCTACGACACTCAACTCTATACCACTGCACTCTACGCCACTTCACTCTACTCTGGAACAATCTACTCTGCCACTGCAGTCTATGCCACTCTATTACACTCTGCACTACTCCACACCACACCATGTCACGCCTCACCATGCCACTCCACATTACACCACTGAACTCTATGCCACTACACTCTACACCACTTTATTCAAAACCAATACACTCTAATCCACTACACTCTTTGGCAATCTACTCTGCAACACTGCACTGTATGCCACTATACTCTTCTCTAAGCTGCTGCACTCTACACCACTTTACTCTGTCCCATGGCACTCTATGTCACTTTACCCACCACCACTGTACGCAACTGCACTCTACTCCAATGCACTCAACGCCACTCTACACCACTGCACTCTACTCTGCACCACTCAACTGCACTCTTCGTCAATGCACTCCAAGCCACTCTAATCTACTGTACACCACTGCACTCTACATCACTCCAGTCTAGACCACTACTCTCTGCACCACTCCACACTACTCCGCTTTGCAATGCTGCACTCTACGCCAGTGCATTCTAAGCCACTCTACCCTGTACCACTCCACTCTATACCATTTCACTCTACTCTGAAACAATCTACTCTATGCCACTGAAATCTACACCACTGCCATCATCAATGCTGTGCCACTCTACTCCATTCTATGCCACTGCACTCCATTCTATGCCACTGCACTTTACCTCACGCCACTATACTCTACCCCGCACCATTCCACTCTACTCTCAAACAATCTGCTCTATGCCACTGCACGCTACTCCACGTTATGCCACTGCAGTCTACGCTATGCCACTGTACTCTAAACGACTGCACTCTAAACCACTGCATTCTACCCCAATGCATTCTACACCACTTTACCCAAAACCAATGCACTCTATGCCACTGTCCTCCATGCCAATCTACTCTGCATCAGTGCACTTTACGCCACTTCACTCTAGGCCATTCTACTACACTCCACTCAACGATACTCCACTTTATGGTGCTCTACTCCATTAAACTTTGCTCAACCGACACTCTACTACACTCTATGCCACTCTACGCCACTCTACTCCACTCCATACCATTCTACAACACTACTCCACTCTACGACACTCTACACAACTCCCTCTGTGCCACTCCATGCCACTTTGCTCCACTCAATTCTATGACAACCTACTCCGCTCTATGCCACTCCACCCTACGGCAATCTATTCCGCTATATGCCACTCTACTCTACAACACTCTACTGCACTCTATGCAACACCCTCTATGCCACTCCAATCTACACCCCTCAACGAAACTCTAAGCCCAGGTCCGAACTGGCCGTAGTCGGCACCGGGCGTTTCCCCAGGGCTGGTTTTGTGCCCCTGGGGGGTGTTTTTGTTATCGGGGGCCAGCAATATTGGCCCCCTGTAACAAAATCATCCAAACCGGCCCTACCAAACATCTCGCCGCACCCCCCTACTCCCTACCGGGGGGGGGGGGGGGGCGGCCAACAAGTTTGCTAGTGTCTGACACTCCACACTACAAAACTCTGACACTGTGCTCTACTCAAGGCCACTTAACTCTCCGCCCTTCCACTCTATGGCACACTGCTCCCTCCACAACACCATACACTACTCCATGACACTTCCCGTCACTCCTCTCCATGCCACTCCACTCTACTCCACTTTATGACGATCCTCTCCACGCCAGTCTCCTTCACCCGGCTAAGTTTTTGCCATGCTGAGCAGCAGCCACTCTGGCGTAAAGCATTGCTAAAAAATATTGACAAAGCCAATAGTTCTTGCATAGGCGAGACCTATTGGCTTTGCCAGTGCTTGTTTATTTTCTTTCTCCTTACCCAGTCGTCCTTGGCCATGTTCTTTTCCCCATTCCGTGTTACTTATTCCCCTCCCGCTATCTGTGTTGCTTCTTCCCCTCCAAGCCCCGTTCATATTGATTATCCCTTCTCACCCTCCTCTGTGTTGCTATTCTCCTCCCCACCCCTGTCTGTGTAGTTTATAACCCCTCGATGTCGCTCTTGCTTAGTCCCCTTCCCCCGTCAACGGCCATAAGGAAGTAACGCGCTATGATGAGGCCAGCGCTGGCCGCTTTTTATTGCACTTGTTTTTTTGGGGTTGTTTTTTTACCGTCTCGTTCCCTCCTCCCACCTGCCCTCCTGTTGTCTTCCCCGGTCAATTTGCAAAGCCAAACGATCACCCACAGGTGAGACCTATTGGCTTTGCCAATGCTTGTTTCCCAGCGGCGCCCCACTTCTTCTCTTTTTCGGCTGCCGAAACTTTGTCGGCGTGAAAGGAGATAATGTGGCTGACCCACGAGAACGGACCACGATTGCCCACCGGCCGATGTCCCGTCCATACTGGGTGGGACAAAGAGCTGCAGGGAATGAGGTCACGTGAGTGAAGTGACTCTACCCTAGTAGCCTTGGCCAAAGGCGAAGAGAGATGATGTGCCGTAAGGGCAAAGCCTTCTAAAGCCTTCTTCCTATTATGGAAACGGGGAACCAGGTTCGAGTATCCGCGTCGGCTCCACAACATGTGAATCTGGGCAAATCACTTAAATTAAGTGGCTAAAAAAAATCTAAAATTAGCGTGTCTTTGTGTAATGTATCTAGTGCTCGTGCAAAGCGGTCCAATACCTTCGAGTCGTGTTCACGCTATATAAAACTACTACAAAAAAACCCACAAAAAAGTCGGAAAACTTAGCAGTCTCCGAAGTTCCCTGACTTCTTCTCAGGCACAGGGTATCAATTTGACCACCCAAAGCACAGTAAACCAGAGGTTGACGTGACTCCAAAACTGAGCATAACATGCTAATTAGGGCTATAAGATTTGGAAACATCCCCCTCCCCCCAATAATAGACAGTAGGACAGGGCACACAAAGTCAGAAGTGGAGCTCTGCCCCTTGATGTGTGCAATTGTAGCACAACCTCCCTTTCCCACTTGTTTTATTTTCTCTCCTCTGCATTCCAATGTTACTTTAGCTCCACCCAGCGGCCTCTTCATGTTGCTGACCGTCTCTGATACTATCCTGTATGAGGGCCCGAAGATAATCAACGGTGGCACTGCTGATGCCTGTTCTGTAAATGTGGTCTGATTATTTAGGTGCAACGTTGTCAGGTTTGAAGAGCAACATAGATTCTGCCAGGGCCGGCTTTAGCACTGGTGGCGCCCTGTGCGTCAGTGTTTGTTGGCGCCCCCCAGTGACCACATCTACCAGGGATTCCCTCTCTATCATCATTTAACAGTGCTCCTCAAGTCTTCATAACCACTCTCTCTCAGACTGATTTAGTTTTATAGTGCCACTCATACCAGTGTAGGGTGTCAGAGCACTTTAAATCACACACACTTTGGCACAGAGACAATCATACGAATGCAAATCAGTGTATAGGGAATGTTACATAAGACAGAGGACTACAAGGTGTAGGAGTCACATGTCATCTATACTGGTAGGCAGAATAGTTAAGTCCTAGGTCTGGAAAAGCACAAATTCAGAATTTAAAACATAACATTGTTAGGGGTTATAAAAGACAGGGCAAAAAGACATATAGCACTAATACATATCTTGTAGTTTACATGCAGCTCTTTGGTGACAGTTAAGAGCTCACCATGCTCTATTAGGATTTTAATTTATAAACTGCAAGTAACAAAGTATCCCGGGACACAAGCAGTAACCCACTGACCTATTTCCATTATATGTACTTTGTGATCTGCATGGTACACATTCTTTGCAATAGGCACATTAACCCACTGCACTACCTTAGGATAAGGTAAAACTTCCTCTAGACAAACCTAGGATCTCTCTTCAGCAGGAACATTATTCACTGGAGTGATCTTGATGTTTTTATTGATGCCTGAAAATTGCTGAAAGCAAAGAGGGTGGCAGCAGATGCTTTTAAAATGAAAATATACTTGCAAACAGGGCGCCCCCACTCCAAGTCAGCTCCCGGTGCGGTGGCACCGATCGCACCGCTCTAGAGCCGGCCCTGGAATCTGCAATACAATTGAGCAAATCTTTTTTTAAATGTACTAGTGGGAGTGGAGGGGAAAGAATAAAGATACTTCCTTATAACTACCGTAAGCAGATCAGTAAGAAATATAAGTGCTTAATTTGTAAAATAATAAGTGCCAGGGCCCTGACCAGGAGGCCACTGCAGCTTGCACCACCCATCGTCCTTGTCATCGCTGCCAAAACAAATACTAACCATCTCTCTCGCATGTTGATGTGATAGTTCAGATTATTCCAGGTCCCCAAAGCTAAAGGAATGGCTGGGGAGACAGATATTAGCAATTTTAATGTACATTGTATTCCTAAACAACTGTTGTTCTGCTCATCTCTAATTTAGATGAGCGGCGCCACCATGTGGTAAACTGTTCTTAGTGTGGTGTTGACAATTAGGTGCCAGTGCCAAACACCAAAAACCAATTAAGTGCCGGGGCTGAGCCGAATGCACGGCTCAAACTAAGCACTAGAAACATACCTTATTTTAGATACCACTTAGCTGAAGTCTCCATTTTTGCTCCGTAGCTCTCTGCAGCCACGTTCCATTGACGAGGACTCCTATGCGCTGTCCATTCGAGAGATATTGTTAATGCTTATAGAGGCCACACATTGCTTCCGGTTACTTGGCTTTATTGTCCCTATCATTTGCTTGCTTTTTGTTCATTAGCTATGTGGGGTCCCCTTCCTCTGTTATGTTTGTTCCTCTCTTGGAGCAATGACGCATTACTATGTACTCCCATTGCTTGCTTTTTGAAGGCATTTTGTTTTTCTATTTGTTTAAGCACTCTACGAGAGTGAATGTGTTTTACTGCTCTCTCCCTCATGTGCATCTCTCCCAAGTGCTGTGCTCCATGTTCCTCTCCCTCACCTGTGTGCAGGGACATCTTAAGGATTTTGGGGGCCCTGGGCCAAACATATTTTGGGGGCCCTGTTCAGAACAGCTTTGAATTTATGATCCAATATGAGCCCCTGTTTCCCACACAGTTTCCGCTTCCTCAGCTGCATTAGCGATCCAGTTTGCATCATAGGCATTAGCATATATAATCCTGATGCAAACAGACGTGTGCAGCTGACAGCTGTAGGATTTAGTGTTTCCTGCCCTGCTACTAGGTTTTTAATACTTTTTAAAATTGTATATTGTGGCTGAATTACTCTGTGCTTTTTAACAATTTCTTCTACCTACGCGCACTTGCACTTTACTTGATTCTGCTTGCCTGCACCTCCTTAGCTGCTCCGATTCGCATCTCGCTTTTTCTCCATTTCTGGTCCGCCGTGGCTGATACGCCGATTGTGCGGAGGGCTGGGGCTACTATCGGGCTCCTCACTTCCACCCACGTAGTTTCCGCTTCCTCAGCTGCGTTAGCGGTCCAGTTTCATCAAAGGCATTAGCCTATATATTCCCGATGCAAACGGACGCGTGCCTTCGGCGCGCCGTTGGTGTGCCAAAGGCAAGGCCCTCTGCGCCCGTCACCATCCCGGAGGCGTCTGGCTCTGGCCATGCTGCCCAGTTCCCCTCCGGTGAGTTTCTTCCACTATATTACAATAGGGAAAAACTGCTTAGCCTTAGGCGGCTACCATTATGTCAGTGTACAGCCACTGATCCGAGCTTGGAGGTAGACTTTCGATGCAATAAGTGCAACTGGTCTCTCCTCCAGCCAAGGAAACTTGCACCCAAGATCCTCCCACGCAACAATAAGTGTAAAAACAATAAGAAAACAGAGGACTTAAAGGCCACCCTTTTAAATTGTTGCTCTATGCAAATGCATGAACCACACATTTATGACCTACTTTTAGACGAACAGCCTGATCTTTTATTTCTCACTGAGACCTGGCTGTCTATAGCCTCCAACCCTACTATCACCTTGGCCATCCCTACGGATTATAAAATCTTTAGGAGAGACCGACAAAGTGGGAAGGGGGGCGGTGTCACCATAATTTACAATTAAAAACTAGACTGCTCTACCATACAAATGGAAACCATCGAGGGTGCAGAGTCCTTAGGCTTCTGCTGTACCTTATCCCCCATCATAGCATAGCTGTTTTTCTGATTTACAGACCTCATTGCAATTGGAAATGTTATTACTACGCTTAATACAGCCACCACCTCCCTGGCCTTAAAATACAACAACTGCCTTATTCTGGGAGATTTCAATATGTATATGGACAATGGAAAAGACCCTCAAACAATTTCCTTGTTGGGGACGCTGCAGACCTGCAACAAAGACCAAATCTTTCACAACTTTGACATATAAGCGAGCCTACCTCTTCCCATTACCTGGTCTGACCACCTCCTATTAAAATGTGTCATTCCCAACTCTGCCACAGCCCCTCAGGCTAACACAAGGCACAGGGTCCCTAATTACAGGACGTTCCATAAAATATCCATCCCGATGTTAGCAGATGCCCTCGGTTGTTCCTCACCGGAGCTGTCTGGCTGCCCCGACTCGGACACCCTCTCAATAGATTCCTGGCTCCGTACCAACATTGGTACAGTGGTACCGGTTGTTTCCCGCTCCTCAAAGAGGTCGGCCTCACCAGCACCATGGTTTAACGGTTCCCTCAGATCTAGCAAAAGAAATTGTAGAAAAATGGAACGGAAATGGCGTAAATCCTATCTACCTGCAGACAGGAAGGTGTATAAAGACACCTTAAAAGCTCATTACATTCTTGTGAAGGCAGCCAAGAAAAACTTCTTTCAAACCAAAATAGAAAATGCCCAAAATAAGAGTCAGGAAATCTTTAGCATAGTTAAATCCTTTACCGTCCCGAAAGCAGGCACAAAGGAAGGGCCATGTACGGAAGAATGGTCTAAGCAAATAGCTCAATTCTTCCACAAAAAGATCTCCGTGATCCAACAAGCCTTCAGTAACATCTCAAAGGAAGAACTGACCTTCTACCTTAGTTCCAATAGCAAATTTCACCTCTTGGATCCTCCATCTTTACTAGTTTTCCCTGAGTTTTAGCTTGAAGAGTCACTGACCCTTCTCCAAAGCATTAAGTCTGGCTCTCCTACCGACCCATGTCCAGCGAATATCCTGAACCTATTAGCTCCCACCATAAACCAGCTCTTTAATGCTTCCCTCTCCTCAGGCAACATGCCAAAATTATTTAAGAATGCTAAGATTCTTCCACTGATAAAAAAGTCTAACGCCAAACTGACGGACCCTGCCAAATACAGGCCAATCTCTCTTCTTCCTGCCCTCTCCAAAGTATTAGAAAAGCATGTAAACAAGGCCCTCCAAAAACACACTGATGATGGGAAGCTCCTTCATGAGTCCCAATCCGGTTCTAGGGCTAACTACAGTACGGAGTACTCTCTCCTGGATGTGACTGAATTTCTCAAGGGTAAACTGGACCAGGGAGGCAAGGCTGTTCTGATAGTGCTCAATCTGTCGGCGGCCTTCGATACGGTCCCACATGAGAGGCTCCTGGAGAGACTTGCTAACATCAACCTGGGGGGGCGCCTTAACATGGATGTCATCCTTCTTGGCAAATAGATCTCAGGACATCTGGCTCCCACCTTTCTCATCCCTGGTTCCGGCCATGAATGAAGGTGTCCCTCAGGGCTCTATTCTCAGTCCTACCCTTTTTAATATATATCTATCCCCCTGTGCATTTCTGGTAGAGGAAGAGAGCGTCAAAATTGGTTCCTATGCTGATGACACTCAGCTGATTTTTACATGTGAAAAAGGAACCGACTTTGACGGTGCAATGATTAGGTCTTGCTTCACAAAGGTTTTTAACTGGCTTAAGATCAATCAGCTGAAGTGCAATCCTGACAAAACTGAAGTTATTTTCTTTGGTAATCCAGAAACGCCTGACTGGAGCCCTTGGTGGCCAAAAGATCTGCTGCCCCCGCCCGTGGAAAAGGAGAAAGTAAAAAACGTAGGAATTGTCATAGACAAGACACTCTCCATGCGCTTTCCATCCAAATTTTAACTGAAGCTTGCTTTGGCATACTCCGGATGCTTAAAAAATTCCTGCCACTGTTAGCGCATGAGAGTAGAAAGATCGTGGTGCAGGTTCTGGTGACATCAAAGCTTGACTATGTCAACAGCTTGTACCTCAGTCTTCCCAAAGCCCTTATCCAGCACCTACAAGTAGTACAAAACGCGGCGGCCAGAGCCATCCTGAGACCTAAACCCAGATCTAGTATGAACCCTATTCTTAAGTCTCTACACTGGCTCTGCATAAAAGAACGGATCAACTTCAAAGCGATGACCATCTTCTTTAAAGCTTTCCACAGTTTAGGAGCCGGTTACCTAAATAAGCGAGTTAATCACTGCACAACATCTAGACCCCTAAGATCTTCCAATGCCTACCTGGCCATCATGCCTAAAATATGCCGTGCCCGCACTGGAGGAAGATCCCTCTGCTTTCTAGGCGCAAAATTGTGGCATAGACTCTCTGAGTCTCTGAGACTAACCACAGACCTACTCACTTTCAGAAAGAACTTAAAAACCTGGCTTTTTAATAACTGATGGGTCTTTTACGCATGTTTTCCTCCCGCTGTCATGTGCCAGGACACTCTAGTCTGAGTGGCTGCGCGCTTTATTAAATACATTATTTCATTTAATTTCATTAGGTCCCTGACAGTGCAAAGGAACACTCGTCCAAATTCTAAGGGCCTTATTTATGAGGCCTGGTTTCACTTTTATGCCGCCGGTGCGTGGCTTTTTGTGACGCACCGGCAGCGAAAAAAATGTGCCTGTAGGAGTGTAGGGTCTGCTATCCTATGGTCACCCCAAATCTTTGCTTTTTGCTTCACTGGTTTTTGAGGCTGTGGGCCTGCCAGTCAGACCCCCAGCCTGCTGTTCTCTCTACTAAATTTACACTATGCACCCTAGGTGCATAACCAATTGGAAGTGGATCACCCTGTGAGCCCCTGTACCAGTGTACACTAGGTACCCAGGGCATTGGTGTCTCTAAGGCCTGCCAGGGGCTGAAGCATGTATTATGCCACCCCAGGCTTGGCCTAACAAATTTGACACAACTGGCTGATCACTCAGCTGGGGTAAGTTGGTGTAACCACCTCTTACTTAGGTGTAGTATACCTATACCTAACCCTAAATGGGACACATGTTAACCTATAAGTCACTCCTATGGCAGGCCTTAACAATCCTGAAGGCAGAGTGCTTGGTTCCATGTGAGATGGTGCTCTGGCATGAGTTGAGCCTGTCTGCAGTGGTCGGAACAACTTCCTTCTACTGTTTCCAGATATCGTCATACCATATACTCTTAAGTGCATTATGAACCTCGCGGTTAAATGCTATCTTTGGTTTGGCTTTATCAAAACATGTCGAGTAAGGTGTCATACGAATTGGAATACTAACCCCTTGCCAATTCTGGTGACGGGGTTAGCATTCCACCCTTCTAGAGGGACACGACATGTACAGTACCTGAAACCCGGGTAAAATCAGACATAGCCTCAGCTCCACAAAATGGATGCTGCCACCACAGACACAAGTCTGCCCTCCTGCTGCTGGGAGTCCTTCCAGCTTAGGAGGTGTGGACAAAGGGTTTCCTGCCAGGGGAGGTGCGTGCACCACCCCAGACAGGATTTTGTGTATTGGTCAGGTAGGGCTTGAAAGAAACCAGACATGCCTGAGGCTCACAAGGAGCCTCGGTGCATATGCCAGTTCAATCCGGTCCTGGGGCACACCAGTCCCGGGCCTGGGGCGAGCTGGACAAAGGATTGGGGGTGTAACCACCCCCCTTCCTGGTCCCACCCTTAGGGAGGGACCTAGCAGGTAGTCCGGCCCCTAGAATCCGCTTAAAGGTAGGAGCTGTGTCCTAAGACTTCAGACATCCTGGAATCAACTTGAAACTAAGAAGAAGACGGGAACTTCGACGCTCTGCCGCACAGAGGACTGAAGCCAATCTCCCCTGTGGTCAGGAAGTGACCACCTTGCTAACGCAAGCACCATCCAGCGAATCAACGTCTGCTTTGCCGCCGCCTCCCGCCGGAGCCCGAGCCCAGAGACTGACAAGACCTGGACCTCCAGACCTCTCACTGCCCGATCCACAGTCCCTGAAAAGAGGAGACCCGTGGAGGCAACGAGACACGTGGAGCCAGCCATCTTGAAACGACCACGACAAGCTGCAAGTGCAACAACCGAGGCTCCCTCCAAGTTGTGCTTTGGGATCTGAGAAGCCCAACCCTGGAGCAGCATCTGCACCAAAGGTGAGCCCTCCAGCATCTCCACGATCTGCGTGGGGCCCTTCTGCATTTTGCCACTCGACGCGCCTAACCGGTTGCTGGCCCGCTGGCTAGTGGCCATCTTGGCGACGAACTTCAAGAAATACACCACTGGTCTGGTTGCTCCAGACTGGCCCTTGCTCCCCTCCAAAGGAGCAGTCCCTCTGACCTTGCTGGTCAGAACCATCAGCTTATTTTGTTTTCCACAACAATTGCTTTTGCCAAGGCTTGTTTTCTTCGACTAAGTTGCCAACACCGCCGACAGCGAGAGCCTGCGTGGGACAGCTCGTGAACCGACTCCTGGACGTCGTCAACCTTCAGGGACCACGTGGCTGCAGAGACAAGCTACACCTTTCTTCCTGTTTGCACCCGACATCGCCTGGTACCCACCTGGTGCCACGCTGGTCACTGGCTAGTGACTGTGAACACTGTCCCCTCTGCTTACAGGTCTTCTACAACTCCGATCCACCCTTAGATCCACCGCATCCCTTCCGGTCCGACCGCCTGCAGCATCTTTGTCCACAGGCTCCATTGAACAGATAGAAGAAACCCGACGCACTTCGACACCTATGCACCCGCTTCCTGTGGGTGAGGTAAAGCTGGCACTCCGGTGCCCAAGTGTAGAGTAACATCTCTAGTGTCTGTGTTTCCAATCTTGAGTTCATAGTCCATCCGGAAGATCCTTTTTGCAGTAACTTTGTAACTTTTACGCACCCATTGAAAACCTATGGGAGCACGCGTGTGACTATTTGCTCTGCACACGCACCCCGTGGACCTCCTGGTCACTAACTGAAGTTAGCTCCTTGTAGGCCCAGCGATTCTAGAGGCCCTAGGCCTTTTCCCTTTTCTGTGCGTGGTACTTATACCACTATTTTAGTATATGGTTTGAGCGGCCACCAGGGCCTATCCATATAAAGTGCAACTTCTGTGTATTCTACTGTAATCTTGTTTGACGATTTGTGCTCCTGTGCTCATAAGGAGACTAGGGGTTACTTTGAGAAATAAATACATATATATTTTGAATATATATCTGTGTGGTGTCCTTTCATTGGTATAAAAGGGGATTGCATTTGGTAAAACAGCTGACTTAAAACGCTTCACGAGTTTAGCCTCAAAGACTGCTTAGCCTACGCTACCACTAGCGCAGCTGGTCCGAAAAGGTTGACTTACAACCACACCATAAGGGTTGCTTGGCATGGTACAAGGTGGTCACTTTAACTAGTGAACATCATATACCAGGCCAACTTCTCACAGTGCCATGTTGCGCCCAATTTACAAAGTGACGCATCTAGGCAGATGCATCACTTTGTAAACCCCTGCACCACATTATACCTGCGCCAGGTATAATGTATGCAGAATGGATGTTTCCCCGCAAAAAGCCTCGTAGAAGTGGCACATTGAAATCTATGAGAACTCAGTCCGCCACTTCTAGGAGGCCATTGCGTCAATATCTTACACCTGCCTCACAGCAGGTGTAAGACTGATGCAGGCCCTTTCACATGGGGCTTGCCCCATGTGAAAGGACACATTGTTTGACTTGCGTCTATTTTCAGACACACCCCAGCAATGCATCACTTTTGCGCCTACAGATACGCCAGAAATACTCACGTATCTGTAACTCCTTGCGGCATGATGCGACATACAGTAAATATGACGCATCCGTCATGTCGTAAGGAAGGTGCACTAAGAAGTGACGCATCCCTGTTTTCACACAGCGATGCATCACTTCTCATAAATAAGGCCCTAAATGTGTTTACATCTAATATTCAGGGATAGGTATATGTGTTTTCAATATTGTAACACAGCAGCAGTTCACCTATATTACTGCAAATAATCTCTGTGACGCCCTCCCATTTCTTATATGCTAGGCCTTGTTTTGATCTAAAAGAAACTTTTTTTCTGTATATGGCATGAAACATAAACACATCAGGCACATAAAACATAAATTAAAGGAAAACAGTATTTAAAACAATCCGTTTAAGAAATAATCAAGGTCATTAGGGCAAAACTCTGGAGAATGGAGCTGACTCTGTCAGGGGGCCCCCTATTTTTCTTTTCAGCTATCGATCCAACTTGGGTCAATAACTGAAGAGAAAACCAAGCATTGGCAAAGCCAATAGGTCTCTGCAATCCGAGAGC
Source organism: Triturus cristatus (assembly GCF_964204655.1). Lineage (NCBI taxonomy): Eukaryota > Metazoa > Chordata > Amphibia > Caudata > Salamandridae > Triturus > Triturus cristatus. Next base: position 319,436,504 of record NC_140584.1, on the reverse strand, counting down.
TATTGCCGTTGTTAATGACAATATCTTTTAGTCATGTGTTATGGAGTGGAGTAGATGTATGTGGTGTGCAGTGGGATTATCTAGGTATGATTGAAATTGTTTGTTGTGGAATTGTGTGGTGTTGAGTGGGTTATGTGGCATGGTGTGCAGTGGAAATATGTGGATCGTAATTATGTGGTATTGAGTGTACTGGAATTAGGTGGAGTGGTGTTATGTGGCATGAAATGTAACTATGTGGAGTAGTATTGTGCTGTGGAATGGCATGCAGTGGGGTGGAATAATGTGGTGTGGTGTTGAATTTTGTGGAGTGATGTGTGATTCTGTGGTGTGGATTGGATGTATGTGGTGTCTAGTGGAATTGTTATGTGGAGTAGAATTTATGCTGTTTGTTGTGGAATTATGTGTTGCGGAATGGCAATGTTTAGAGTTGAATTGTGTGACAGGAACTTTAGCGACAAATACATATTTCTAAGATAAATAAAAAAATAAAAATAAACGTTTACTCACTTTTAGCTCAGCCAACTGTATGACATAGCTGCACATGTTTGCTGTCTTCTAAAATCAGTGACAGTATGACATAGGGACACGAAGCAGTTGGAGAAAGTGGACGTGTCTTATCATTTGGCTCGTGAAACAGAACTGTACGTTTCAATAGCCTTCTTACCCATATGCTGCCAAAGATTAAGATCTGAATTGTGCTTTACATGTCTCACTGGCCCTAGGCAAATGCTTAAGCATCTGGGTTGTCAAATATAGGAGGGTGGGCATTACGGCCGGACTGGGAATCAAAACCGGTCCTGGCAAACAGCTCAGGCAGCCCAGGGGGGGTAGGAGGGTGGGGGGGGAGTGCTAGTTGAAAGCACCACTCCTGTGTCAGCGCTGCTGCCTTTGTTACAGGGGGCTGATATTACAGATATGCTGCAAAACTGCCCCCCGGTAACAAAAACGTCCCCCAAGGGATCCAAAACCGGTCCCCACCCTGGCGGCCCACCGGAGAAAAGCCCGTTGCCCGCTACGGCCAATCCGGCACAGGTGGGCACTATATATATATATTGACACTGTACGAAAAATTGCATGCGCTGCCAAGACATGGCAAGAATGTAAATCATATCCAGGAACGTATATGAATCGTTTTGTCTTTAGAAATAACCATCACGTTTTGGAAAGTTTGGAGCGGTTCTAGGCTTAATTGTATTCCAGGTAAGAAGGCCTTGCTTTTGCACCTTACATACTGAATGGGTACATGTTGGATACATGTTGGTTAGCATCTACGTCCTTCATGCAGCTGTGGAAAGGGAAGCTGTGTTTGCCAAGGTAAAGTTACCCACTGAAGATTTCTATTAACTGGGTCTTTGAACCTTTAGAGGCACTAAAGTCACAACTGTTTCATTAGCCGAGGGCTCCATTTTCCGACATAAATGCATCCATGCACTTGTGCAAATTTGTAAAACGAGCAAGATTCAGTCTATGCACTGCAAGAGTTGCATTCTGGGATGGGTGCATCATGTATATTGGGCACATTTTAAAACACTTTACAGTCTCGGAAATCTGACCTTTAGAAGGAGACTGCCATCGCTCGGAAACAAAAATGTGCAATCATGTCCGAAAACAATTCACTTTTGCATTTATTTTAAAACATGATTTATCTCATTAAGAGGCCGCATTGAAAGCATATGCACCAAGCGACCAATGTGATGGGTCCCACTGGCTGACAGCCCTGGCTTGTAGGCAACAACAGAGTTCTCAAGTTGCCCACTTCCATGTCTGAGTATCTCACCAGGCCCAATTTTTCATTGCATACTGGGATCTGCAATCCTTTTTTGAAAACATAAAGCCAGGACAAAAAATCCCAGAATCCCCAAAAACATCCTGGTGTTGATAAGATACTCATACATGGAACTGGGAAACGTGAGAGCTCAGCTATGGATTACAGATGACGTGAGCAGACTTGGAAGTTATTTAAGGAATTACAGAATCAATGTTATGCCCTATTTTTGGCCATGCTCACTTTATGGTGACAGTTTGTTAAAAAATAGGCGGCTACATAAACATAACACCGCTTGCCGAGGTCACTGATAATCTTTCATTAAGGTGCAATATGAAATCAAAACATACATCTATCACCAACAATCTTGTTGACAATGACTACCATAAGGAAAAAAACGCTTTTTATTAGCCGCTCAACAATATACCCCCTGGAATTGTAAATGTAAATGTACAGATATTTATATAGCGCAAATCACTAACCGGTCTCTAAGCGCTTGCTTAGGGAACCCGTCCTGGTATTCCCCTGTGAGATAACCCAGCAGGGCATCCGCAAGGTGAAAGCCAGGCATCCCGCCGCGAGGGGCCATTGTGGAGATTAAGCAAGCTATTGCCCAGAGTCGCAGAGTGTGAACCCATGAATCGAGTATGCACTGGAGTGAGAATTATCGAGTCCATGGACAATTTATGGACTCAAGACCCAGCCGAGCCAGGAATTGAACCCTGGTCCCAGGCTGACCTCTGCTTCCAGGTCTGCCCTGGAATTGGATTGCTTGATTGTTTGACACAACACACCTGCCAACATTCAGAAATGTAATTGTGGAGGTCTGTCAGGAGCATCAGGGACATTTTTCAATTTCCATTAACAAGCAAGGATATATATATTTTTTAACTCGAGAAAGCAAAAATACTCAATATTGACGGACAAGGGAAGGAGAGAGCAGACCGCTACGGAAGTGAATGCAGTGTTGATACCCAATGGGACCTGCAGTAGTTTTATATGTGGTTTCATTATACTATTAGACATGAAACACTGGGAAGATAAAGAAAGATCCATTTTCTGTCAGATGAAACGGAGGTAAAAGCAGAGAAAGGCATGAGATTTGAGAAGGCATAAAGGAGGGAGGGAACAGGGGCGAGCATGCAATAAAATATTCCACGCCCCTGTGGTAGATGAGGAGCAGGGGACAGATGTGAAAGAGTGAGAAAACCCAAAGCATGGGAAAGGCTTGCCCACGGTGGTTCACATGGATGGAGGTGAAGTGTGTGGGAAACCCCAAAAACTGTGCGAACACAGCAAAATTCCACAAAATCTACGCAGCTCAATATATTTGTGGAAATTGAGAAAATTAACTTTGCAAGCGAAATTTCCCACACAAGTGGGTTACATACTCACATTCCTTGCAAATGCTGTTCCCTTCACTTGTTCCATAGTTAAAGGTGCCTGTCTGCAGTAAGGCATTTCTTCAATATGCTGTCATCGCCAATTAAACTAGTTCCATAGTTAAAGGTGCCTGTCCATAGTAAGGCATTTCTTCAACATACTTTCCTCGCTAATTAAAAAAGTAGTCCCGAAACACTACAAGAAAAAGGCTTCTGTTGTATGTTTAGAAGCAGTTGTCCAGTGAGCTCATGAGGGTTAAACACTGTAAGAAGCATAGCATATGCATGCCCTTGAGAACACAAAATTGAGCGATGATGGTGCCAGCAAATAGGAAGCCATGGGCGGGATGAAGCCCACAACAGTGGATACAGCATGTCTTGGTTCGAGACAGTGCATGCGTGCAGTCTAGAGCTGAGACCTAAAAAGCAGCCTTGTTATTTTGCAGGCATACACCTGCATGAGGCACAGGCCTACAATGAAGCGGCCGGCTGCTTCTAAAGATTTATTTTTTGCATTCCTAGTCCTAGGAGCACAGCGTTTAGGAAGTTGTGCTACATGGCTAAAATCATTGGCAAAGCCAATAGGTCCCCAAGGCGTGCTGCCTGTTAGTGATCCTCAGTATAGGTCAGTGTGCCTCTGCTGTTTATTGACCAACAGTTGCCTTACACTTGCTTTCTGTCAGGCACAGCTCTCCGTCCTTTACTGATTGGGCTTAGTGGAAGAGAAGAGCTGTAGGACAGAGGCAGAGCATAGGGAACTGAATCAATTATAAGAGCAATTAAAGAGAAGAAAAGCATAGGTGGACTGGCCAACAGGACACTTCATTTACGGGATAGTGCCTCTGACAGGCTGGTAGGACTGGGGTTCAGTTAGGTGGCCGTCTAATATGTGTCTGTCTGTTCTTAAAATGTGACAAACTCAATCCAATGCGTCCAGACTCTCAGATACAATGGCCTGTTGGGGAATCTCCCTACAGCCAGTCGGCTGCTGCTGCTGTCCCCAGTGGTGCTGGAACAATTTTCAGAGCAGGGGTGCTTGCCATCCACATCACCCGACTTAAGTCTCAGAACCAATGCATATGCATACTTATTATGTACTATTGCCTGATTGTTCTGTGCTGATGCTATCTCTTTAGAATGTTATTCATCAAAGCATAGCTTGAGTCCTACATTCTCGGCTGTTACCAGGGGTGTAACACAGGCCCCCCGCAGCCCCTGCGGTGCGGGGCCCCCAACCTACAGGGGGCCCCCTCAGCACCGCACTTCAGCTGGAGAGCTCCAGATTGAGTTCGGAGGGGGCCCCTCTACGCACCCTGCAGGGGGGCCCCCTCAATTTTCATTACGCCACTGGCTGTTACTATGAGGCCGCTGGGTTCCACTGGCAAGCAGTTGGAGCTGGGTGTCCTTGGAGCCGATGGCACTTGACATGGGCTCCCTTTTATTTGGAATAAGCTGTAAGTTACTGCATACCTGACTCTACTTAACTTATTACCACATTTGGCGCCCCCCACCCTGCACATCTTCAGGAAGGCCCTCAAAACCTGGCTCTTCGACTGACCGGAGCTGCTCACCCCTCCCCCAGCGCCTTGAGAGAGGTGAGTAGCGCGCTTAATAATTCCCCCATTGATTGATTATTTTAAGATTTCAAAGGAGTCCATGTGCAGTTGAGAAACACTGCCCTGGTTTCTGCCGTCTCCGAATTTCTTTTGACATACTGTACCAAAGAGTGTTTTGATAAAAGACATAATGTCAAAGAAATGACGCTCAATAGTGGTGATTGGGTCCTTTTTAAGAAACCTTACAAGGTCAAGAAAGGCGAACCCAAATTCATGCCACCCAAAAGAATTTTCAAAGGAGTGGTCTTGGTTGATGGTAAAGGCCCGTGGAGCAGGCGGCACTTGGTGAAATGGTCGCCTGAACAAGCGAATATTTTGCTGAATTCTAGACTTGTTGGTCGGGATGCTCATGGTCAGGTCGAGGGTTCTTGGTGAATTGGCATGTCTGGCAGTAATGATGGTTGTTCTGTGGCAGAACTGTCTAATGCTTCAGGCGTGAGATCTGCAATGAAGATTGATAGAACCCTGCATACGGATTTTGTAGCAGCAGAGTCGGGCAGTGCAGAATTGAGCTACGAATTTGAACGTGATGTTGCAATTAACAGACCTGTATGCAAAACCACTCTATGTATCAGATTTAAGGATTTTTACATGTTAACATCTTTCCTCTTGTATCTTTAGCATGTAGTTTAGAATGTTTATTTATTATATCACTTTTATTTCATTTTATTTTTTATTTTGTAAGGGGGAAGTTGATGTATCAATGCATATGCATACTTTCCATCTATAATGTATTCTTGCCTGATTGTTCTATGCTGATGGTATCTCTGTAGAATGTTATTCATTAAGCTTACCTTGAGTTCCACACTCTCGACTGGTCCTCTGTGGCCGCTGGATACCGCTGGCTAGCAATTGGAGCTGGGTGTACTTGTAGTCGTTGGCACTTGACGTGGCTCCCTTTTATTTGGAATAAACTGGATGTGACTGCATCTCTGACTCTACTTACCTTATTACCCAGTCTCTCTATTGCACTTTCTATGCCACAGGTGTAGTTATCCGTACTAGGGCCAGACTGGGATCCTAAAGCAGCAGGCCCAGACTGGCCATAGCGAGCACCGGGCAATCCCCCGGTGCGCCGCACGGGTGGGGGCCGTTTTTGTTACAGGGGCGTTTTTGCAGCATTGCTGCAAAATCGGCCCTGTAACAAAATCGGCCGAAAACCGGCCCTGGCAAAGAGCTCGGCGGCACCCCCAAGCCCCGGGGGGCCGGCCGAGCACTTTGCCAGGGCCGGTTTTGGTTCCCAGTGCGGCCCTGTAAAGCAGTTGTTGAAATTGTCGGACCGGCAAACCGACCCCCAGTAACAAAACCGGCCCCATTGCTGTAAAAACCGCCCCCACCCTTCCATTCTCCGAGGGAAATGCCTGATGCATGCTACGAGCTAGTCTGACCCTGATCATTACCAGTCCTGGCCGGCATGGCTCGCGGGTGGTGGGGGGGCAGGGGGTCAAGCAGGGAGGTGGGTCACGCGGGGGTGTAGTAATGCAGTATATAGTAATTCACCCATATTGCAGTAATGTACCTTTAAAGCTCTGTGTTATATTTCAATTGTACTTGACATCACTATGTTCTGGAATGTCAACTGTAGTATTCAGATGCCTCTTGTATTTTACTGCGATCAGTCATGGGTTTTGCTTCTGGATTAAACTTCATATTTCAACAACTCAACGCTTCCTTGGATTGATTGGATTTATCCTGTTGAGCATCCTACCACAGTAATTGGCGACGCTTGGATTTGCGGTCTGAAACCACGTATATTTTTAAGAGATTATACTGTGACCCACCGACCTTGGAAGATCGTCAGTACTTCTGGAAATTATTATAAAATTTTCATTTTAATATTAACCGAGGCTGTGTAAGTACTTTCTACTGTTCTATCGACTTTAATTGTTGCCTCGTAACTAACTTTTGCTTACCGGTTTAAAGTCGCGCGCTTCTTTCTTTCAAACGCGCAGGCATTCCAGCATTCTCTCTGCCCCGCGCTCCTTCGTCTGGCACTTCAACACGTGCGGATGACATCAAGCGTTTCCTAACGCGATGATGTCAGCATGTTTTGGCAGCCATTTTTGAAGATTGTGAAGCATTATATTCTCAACAAGAGCGGCTACGCGCAAATAAGGGCAAATAAACGATCTTCACTACTAAAGTTATTTCATTTTTCAAATTTCACCTTCTTCAACAATAAAAAGGAACTGTGCACTATATACAATATTTTTGGGACACTTTAATAAACAGATTGTTTAAAAAATCAAACAAAAACAAAAAATTTTTTTTTTTTGTTTGTTTAATACATTTCATTATTAATATGGACAACTCCAACAATAGTATTTTAGCACACCCGTGTTTCATGAAAGTTCCTGGCAAGCCACCCACACCATGGCATAAGTGGTTAAGAGTTTTCACTAACTATTTAGAAGCTATAGATGCCTTGGATTATTCTCCTTCCAGAAAGAGAGCTATTTTATTTAATCACCTTGGAGACGCAGGTCAACAACTTTTTGACAGTTTACCAATTGTGCAAAGTTCATCCACAGATGACTCATGGAATGTTTTTACTGAAGCTTTAGCTCATCTTGGGAAACAATTTAAAGATGAACCATCCATAATGGTGGAACGTCATGTTTTTGTGAAACGTAAACAGCTGCCAGAAGAATCTATTGAGGACTATCTAGCCACCCTGAGAGTTCTTGCTGCAAAATGTGAATATGGTCCTTACCTTGACACTGTTACAACAAAAAGATTCAGGAACGTATTTTGACTTGCAAGAATCCCACACTCGAGGAAGTTATGGTCATTGCACAAAGTATAGAATGTTCTGTCACCTCAGAAAAAATTATTGCAGAATCTTCAACAACGTATCCTACCAGTAATGTTATGTCTTTATCTACGAGCGACACTAATGAATGTAACATAAGTGCTGTCAATGCTCGTTATAAAGAAAAAAAATATATTGACTGTAAACCTAACATTTTCTGTTACAGGTGTGGCTAAAACTTTCATGTTGGTAATAATCCAAACTGCCCAGCTCTAGGAAAAAGATGTAACAATTGTATAAAGATTGGTCATTTTTTTACGGTTTGCAAAGTACCTAAAGATAAAAGAAAAGTTAACTTTGTATATACAGAAGATAGAATTTGTGAAGCTCTTAATGTAGCTTCTTTATCTGTTGAGATCAACGCTTTGGATGGTAACACTGTTAAAGGACCTAATTGTAGTGTATTAATCGGTCCTGTTGCTGTTGATGTGATGGCTGACTCGGGTTCGCCAATTACTATTGTGGATGAGAAAACTTTTTACAGTTTATGGCCTAACACAAAGTTAATGTCCACAGATGTGCATCCCAAAGCATTCCGTGCATACGATATCATTATGCTAGGATATTTTAATGATACTATTGATTTCAAAAATAGAATTATTCACACTAAATTCTATGTAGCTGTAAATGGCAGAGACATTTTAGGGTGGCGTGACCAAGCTAGTTTAGGTATCCTACTCAAGCCAGGACATCCTGAACCTGTTGTTTTAGGTGATTTTCCTGTAATGTCTATTTCTGACAACATGACACAAGATTCCACTCTAAACTTATTGTTTAAGGAGTACAAAAGCGTGTTCAGTAATGATGTAGGACTTGTTAAAAACTTTGAACACACAATTAAGTTGAAAGATAATGTAACTCCTCTTGTTCAAAAAGTACGCCCTGTTCCTCTTTCTGTTAGAGAGGACCTTAAGAAACACCTTGACACATTGTGCTCTCAGGATATTAAATGTCCTGTTGAATCTTCCGAATGGATTTTTTCCGCTGTAGTAGCCCGAAAACATTCTGGCGATATTTGTTTATGCGCAGACTTAAGAATTCTGAATCGCAACATTATTGTTGATGCTCATCCACTTCCAAAAATCCATGATATGTTGGCAAAATTAGGAGGTAGTAAGTTCTTTTCCACGATTGACTTACGTTCAGCATACCATCAAATTCCTTTATCAATTGAATCTCAACCACTCACTACATTTGTTACCCCATTCGGAGTTTACATGTATAAAAGACTCCCATTCATACTAGCATCTGCTGCTAGTATATTTCAAAGATTAATGGACAAAATGTTTGATAACTGTCCTGGCATTCAAGCTTTTCAAGATGATATCCTTGTTCATTCTGAGAGTATAGAACAACATTATGTTTTGTTAAAAAAGGTTTTGAACATTTTACATACACATGGCATGACCGTCAACATACATAAATGCAAATTTCTGTTTCAAGATGTTGACTATTTAGGTCATAATTTATCAGCATCTGGTATCAAGCATAAAACTTCTCTTTTGGATGCCATTAAATGTGCTCCACCTCCTACAGACAAAGATTCCTTAAGAGCATTTCTAGGCTTGAGCGAATACTATGCTCGCTTCGTTCAAGGGTATGCCTTAGTAGTACAACCCCTTGGAAATATTTTAAAGAAACATGCTAAATTTGATTGGTCAATTGATATACAAAATGCTTTCATGTCAGTAAAGGATTTGATTGTAAATGCTCCCGCCATCAAACCGTTCACTTATGGAGTTCAAAGATGAAGGAAATCCTGTAAGCAAGCTGAGAGAGTCTGGCGCAAGTCATATCAGCCTGGTCTAAAATCACTGTACCTCGCCAAGATAAAAATTTATCATAGGGCGATTTGTAAAGCCCGTGCCGCTTATTTTTCACGCGAAATTAGCTCGAGCTCTAATTCCACTAAGCTAATATTCAAGGTACTCAAGGATCTTACCGCTAGTAGAGCTCCAGCTGTTGATATTTGTTCAGCCAGTCATTGTGAAGGCTTGGCAGCCTTTTTTGTGGAAAAGGTGGAAGTTATCTACCGTTCTTTCCCTAGTTCATCCATCTGCCCGGAGAAACGGGTTCCTGACTCGGAAACTACCATGGGTTTGTGTTCTTTTCCTGAACTTTCGCTGCATGAATTTGATAAGATTGCAGGGAAAGTCAAATCGGGATCCCCTATGGATCCCCTCCGACCTGCTCAATTCAGGGAATCGGCATCACTCTGCTTCCCTTTGCTCTGCGAGCTTGTTAACCTATCTTTGAAGTCGGGCTCCGTTCCGGACAGTTGGAAACAGGCACAGGTTATGCCTATTTTGAAAAAACCCGCTCTTGATCCTTTAAAGTTCGAGAACTATCGCCCCATTTCTCTTCTTCCGTGGGTGGCGAAATTGACCGAGGCCTATGTTAACACCATCCTTTGTAATCATATCCATTCTGCTAATATTTTAGATTCTTCGCAGAATGGTTTCCGGCCCGGCCATAGTACTGAGACCGCGCTTCTCTCTATGGTTGAATATCTGCGAACTTTGGTCGACTCTGGTCAAACGGCGGCTCTGGTACTTTTAGATCTCAGTGCTGCGTTCGACACCGTCTCCCATTCAATTTTATTACAGCGCTTGGTTGAGACTGGTGTCGATCATGTGGCACTTGACTGGTTCCGATCATTTTTATCTGGTCGGACTTTTAGGGTCGTTACCCCTCCTTACCAGTCTGAGCCCCATTCCATCACTCAGGGTGTTCCACAGGGATCGGCCCTTAGCCCCACACTTTTTAATATCTATGTCCAGCCGCTGGCTGCAGTCATCAAGCGTTGTAATTTGACTATGGTGTCTTACGCTGATGACACGCAGCTAGCGGTTGCGATTAGTGGGGCATCTGACCTAGAAGCCACCAAGTTCTGCGAGGGAATTAGGTCTGTGGCCCGCTGGCTGACAGATAACTGCTTGCAATTAAATGCAAAAAAAAACGAGGTGTTGATTGTTCGCAAGCAGAGTCAAGCCTGGGGAGATCGTTGGTGGCCACCGGAGCTTGGCCCTACCCCCTTCCTGTAACTGAGGTAAAGAATCTTGGCATTTGGCTAGATTCCAAACTTAGTTTTGTTTCTTATACCAAGAAAACAGCTGCCACGTGCTTCGGGATCCTGCGTAGACTCAGACCTATCTTTAAATTTTTCAATGCTCCAACCAGACAGCTTATTGTACAAGCTACTATTCTGTCCCGGTTGGATTATGCAAGCTCCCTTTTGCTCGGAGCCAATCAGGCCGAACTCTGCAGATTCCAACGAGTTCAAAATGCTGCTGCTAGAGCCCTGGTCGGCCTGCCTAGATCATGCTCAGCAAAAAGAACTATTTCTGGTCTACATTGGCTCCCGGTCTCTCAGAGAATTAAGTTTAAGTCTCTATGTCTCGCGTTTAAGATCTTGAAATATTCTTCCCCTCCGATTCTCGAACAGCTTATTTTACCATATGTACCATCGCGGTCCCTAAGATCTTCAGGCTCGCATCTGGCTATAGTCCCACGCTTTAAAAGGGTTCGGGCCGGTGGCCGCTCTTTTAGTGTACTAGCTGCCAAACTGTGGAGCTCACTTCCTGCCCATATCCGCGCCATTGATGAACTTTTGACTTTCAGGAAAGCCGTTAAGACCTATTTGTTCTCATGGGGTGTTTAGGTCTGACTCGGTTCTTTTCTTTGAATCGCTGTATGCCGGTTTTTTTGTTCAAGAAGCGCCAGGACGCCCCTTTGCTGGGGCAGCTGAGCGCTATATAAAACCAGGTAACATAACATAACATAACATTACAGTAGATGCAAGCGCAAAAGGCCTTGGTGCTGTTCTTAGTCAAATTGTAGATGGACGTGAAGGCACTATTGCGTTTGCATCTCGTACTTTGACTTCAGCAGAAATCAATTACAGCACAATAGAATGTGAGGCCTTAGCGTGTACTTGGTCGGTGGAAAAATGTAAAACTTACATTTGGGGAACAACATTTTTGCTGTACACTGACCACAAACCTTAAATATACATGTTGGGTGACAGCTGCTCTAATAGAGCATCTTCATGTTTAATTAGACTCCTAGCAAGACTACAGGAATATACTTTTGACATTAAATACATTCCTGGTGGGAAAAATGTACGTGCCGATTGACTCTCGGATCCCACTTTCAAATATGCAAGAATGTTTAAAATCGGAGGATGATTTTGAATGCGCCTATTCCATTCAAGATGTTATACAAAATTATAAAATCACTCAGGATGATTGGATTCGTAATTCTGTAGAGGATAACTGTCTACAGAATGTTAAAAAATATTTAATAACGGTTGGCCTTCTGATCGTAATTTATCTATGGAAGAAAAAACTTTTGCTCAAATTTCTGCAGAGTTATCATTCTCTAATGATATCTTGCTTCGTCAAGATAAATTTGTTCCTCCAAGAGGTATTAGAGACACAATTATTACTCTAGTTCATGAGGGGCATCCTGGCACCACCGGAACTATCAATAAGATCAAACAAACTTATTGGTGGCCTGGGATAGACAATCAGGTTAGAACACATGTTAACAAATGTCCCCAATGCTCTGACAAGCATTGGAAAACTTCAAACTCGCCTCTTTGCCCTGTTCAGTGGCCTAGTGGGGCTTGGAAGAAAATTGGTTTGGATTTTTCAGGACCATTCTCAGCCCTGAATACCGAGAAGAAATATTTAATTGTTGCTGTTGATTATTTTTCTAAATGGATCTATTTTTCTTTTGTGAAAAATGCTGACTCTAACTCTGTTATTTTGTTTTTGCAACACCTATTGTTCACTGAAGGCACTCCTGAGCAGATTGTAACAGACAATGGGTCACATTTCACAGCTCATGACTTAGACTCATTTGTAAGTGCTTTAGATGTCAAACATATTCTTGTTCCATTGTACAGTCCATCCTCAAATGGCCTTGTTGAGCGTGCTAATCGCTTACTCAAGGAAGCAGTACAGTCTGCTATTTCAAATGGCTTAAACATTCCTTCCTTTTTACTTCAGAAAGTCTGGAATTATAACATCACACCCCATAGCACAACTGGAGTTGCGCCTTTCATTTTGTTAAGGGTTCGCATGTCTGCTTCTAAACTTAATCCTGCTTGGCTTATGGAGAAATCTGTTCAGTCTCCCATTGATTTGAACAGAATCCGGGATCAGGTTAAGAAAAAGCAAGAAATTTACAAACATAATTATGATAATAGAATGCATGTATCTGACAAACGGTTACAGCCTGGAGACTGGGTTATTATCAAAAACCCAATCAAAGTTCCAAAAGGGCAGTCTAAATTCTCTGCCCCAGTTCAAGTCTTAAGAGTGTCACGCCTGACTGTTCTGTTACATGATAGAGGGTGGTGGAACAAAAATGCTCTTATTAAAATAACAAACACACAAGCCAAAATTATTCTGGAAAATAAACGGGACACTGTTGCTGATGACAATTCTGGTTCCGATTGGTTTGGTGTTTGTGATAATTTCACTACCTCTCGTGTTCCTCAGTCTGTACACAGTACTTCTCCTTCTCCTTTATCATCTGGCCAAGTGGATTCACAGCCTGTTTCCTCTCATCCCATTTCTAACACTTCGCGTTATGACAGAGGAGAAGGTGATGGCATTGGTAGAATGAACTGTGAAGAAAGACAGAGAAGAATTCCCACACGTTTTCGTGACTATGTCATGAATTAAAGTTGTTTTATTTTTATTTTGTTTCTTTTTTTCTTTTCGTTACTTAATTTTGTAGTTAGTAATGATTAGATTTAATAGTTTGTCTTCTTCCATAAAAGAGGAAGGATGTGTAGTAATGCAGTATATAGTAATTCACCCATATTGCAGTAATGTACCTTTAAAGCTCTGTGTTATATTTCAATTGTACTTGACATCACTATGTTCTGGAATGTCAACTGTAGTATTCAGATGCCTCTTGTATTTTACTGCGATCAGTCATGGGTTTTGCTTCTGGATTAAACTTCATATTTCAACAACTCAACGCTTCCTTGGATTGATTGGATTTATCCTGTTGAGCATCCTACCACAGTAATTGGCGACGCTTGGATTTGCGGTCTGAAACCACGTATATTTTTAAGAGATTATACTGTGACCCACCGACCTTGGAAGATCGTCAGTACTTCTGGAAATTATTATAAAATTTTCATTTTAATATTAACCGAGGCTGTGTAAGTACTTTCTACTGTTCTATCGACTTTAATTGTTGCCTCGTAACTAACTTTTGCTTACCGGTTTAAAGTCGCGCGCTTCTTTCTTTCAAACGCGCAGGCATTCCAGCATTCTCTCTGCCCCGCGCTCCTTCGTCTGGCACTTCAACACGTGCGGATGACATCAAGCGTTTCCTAACGCGATGATGTCAGCATGTTTTGGCAGCCATTTTTGAAGATTGGGAAGCATTATATTCTCAACAAGAGCGGCTACGCGCAAATAAGGGCAAAAAAACGATCTTCACTACTAAAGTTATTTCATTTTTCAAATTTCACCTTCTTCAACAATAAAAAGGAACTGTGCACTATATACAATATTTTTGGGACACTTTAATAAACAGATTGTTTAAAAAATCAAACAAAAACAAAAAATTATTTTTTTTTGTTTGTTTAATACATTTCATTATTAATATGGACAACTCCAACAATAGTATTTTAGCACACCCGTGTTTCTTGAAAGTTCCTGGCAAGCCACCCACACCATGGCATAAGTGGTTAAGAGTTTTCACTAACTATTTAGAAGCTATAGATGCCTTGGATTATTCTCCTTCCAGAAAGAGAGCTATTTTATTTAATCACCTTGGAGACGCAGGTCAACAACTTTTTGACAGTTTACCAATTGTGCAAAGTTCATCCACAGATGACTCATGGAATGTTTTTACTGAAGCTTTAGCTCATCTTGGGAAACAATTTAAAGATGAACCATCCATAATGGTGGAACGTCATGTTTTTGTGAAACGTAAACAGCTGCCAGAAGAATCTATTGAGGACTATCTAGCCACCCTGAGAGTTCTTGCTGCAAAATGTGAATATGGTCCTTACCTTGACACTGTTACAACAAAAAGATTCAGGAACGTATTTTGACTTGCAAGAATCCCACACTCGAGGAAGTTATGGTCATTGCACAAAGTATAGAATGTTCTGTCACCTCAGAAAAAATTATTGCAGAATCTTCAACAACGTATCCTACCAGTAATGTTATGTCTTTATCTACGAGCGACACTAATGAATGTAACATAAGTGCTGTCAATGCTCGTTATAAAGAAAAAAAATATGTTGACTGTAAACCTAACATTTTCTGTTACAGGTGTGGCTAAAACTTTCATGTTGGTAATAATCCAAACTGCCCAGCTCTAGGAAAAAGATGTAACAATTGTATAAAGATTGGTCATTTTTTTACGGTTTGCAAAGTACCTAAAGATAAAAGAAAAGTTAACTTTGTATATACAGAAGATAGAATTTGTGAAGCTCTTAATGTAGCTTCTTTATCTGTTGAGATCAACGCTTTGGATGGTAACACTGTTAAAGGACCTAATTGTAGTGTATTAATCGGTCCTGTTGCTGTTGATGTGATGGCTGACTCGGGTTCGCCAATTACTATTGTGGATGAGAAAACTTTTTACAGTTTATGGCCTAACACAAAGTTAATGTCCACAGATGTGCATCCCAAAGCATTCCGTGCATACGATATCATTATGCTAGGATATTTTAATGATACTATTGATTTCAAAAATAGAATTATTCACACTAAATTCTATGTAGCTGTAAATGGCAGAGACATTTTAGGGTGGCGTGACCAAGCTAGTTTAGGTATCCTACTCAAGCCAGGACATCCTGAACCTGTTGTTTTAGGTGATTTTCCTGTAATGTCTATTTCTGACAACATGACACAAGATTCCACTCTAAACTTATTGTTTAAGGAGTACAAAAGCGTGTTCAGTAATGATGTAGGACTTGTTAAAAACTTTGAACACACAATTAAGTTGAAAGATAATGTAACTCCTCTTGTTCAAAAAGTACGCCCTGTTCCTCTTTCTGTTAGAGAGGACCTTAAGAAACACCTTGACACATTGTGCTCTCAGGATATTAAATGTCCTGTTGAATCTTCCGAATGGATTTTTTCCGCTGTAGTAGCCCGAAAACATTCTGGCGATATTTGTTTATGCGCAGACTTAAGAATTCTGAATCGCAACATTATTGTTGATGCTCATCCACTTCCAAAAATCCATGATATGTTGGCAAAATTAGGAGGTAGTAAGTTCTTTTCCACGATTGACTTACGTTCAGCATACCATCAAATTCCTTTATCAATTGAATCTCAACCACTCACTACATTTGTTACCCCATTCGGAGTTTACATGTATAAAAGACTCCCATTCATACTAGCATCTGCTGCTAGTATATTTCAAAGATTAATGGACAAAATGTTTGATAACTGTCCTGGCATTCAAGCTTTTCAAGATGATATCCTTGTTCATTCTGAGAGTATAGAACAACATTATGTTTTGTTAAAAAAGGTTTTGAACATTTTACATACACATGGCATGACCGTCAACATACATAAATGCAAATTTCTGTTTCAAGATGTTGACTATTTAGGTCATAATTTATCAGCATCTGGTATCAAGCATAAAACTTCTCTTTTGGATGCCATTAAATGTGCTCCACCTCCTACAGACAAAGATTCCTTAAGAGCATTTCTAGGCTTGAGCGAATACTATGCTCGCTTCGTTCAAGGGTATGCCTTAGTAGTACAACCCCTTGGAAATATTTTAAAGAAACATGCTAAATTTGATTGGTCAATTGATATACAAAATGCTTTCATGTCAGTAAAGGATTTGATTGTAAATGCTCCCGCCATCAAACCGTTCACTTATGGAGTTCAAAGATGAAGGAAATCCTGTAAGCAAGCTGAGAGAGTCTGGCGCAAGTCATATCAGCCTGGTCTAAAATCACTGTACCTCGCCAAGATAAAAATTTATCATAGGGCGATTTGTAAAGCCCGTGCCGCTTATTTTTCACGCGAAATTAGCTCGAGCTCTAATTCCACTAAGCTAATATTCAAGGTACTCAAGGATCTTACCGCTAGTAGAGCTCCAGCTGTTGATATTTGTTCAGCCAGTCATTGTGAAGGCTTGGCAGCCTTTTTTGTGGAAAAGGTGGAAGTTATCTACCGTTCTTTCCCTAGTTCATCCATCTGCCCGGAGAAACGGGTTCCTGACTCGGAAACTACCATGGGTTTGTGTTCTTTTCCTGAACTTTCGCTGCATGAATTTGATAAGATTGCAGGGAAAGTCAAATCGGGATCCCCTATGGATCCCCTCCGACCTGCTCAATTCAGGGAATCGGCATCACTCTGCTTCCCTTTGCTCTGCGAGCTTGTTAACCTATCTTTGAAGTCGGGCTCCGTTCCGGACAGTTGGAAACAGGCACAGGTTATGCCTATTTTGAAAAAACCCGCTCTTGATCCTTTAAAGTTCGAGAACTATCGCCCCATTTCTCTTCTTCCGTGGGTGGCGAAATTGACCGAGGCCTATGTTAACACCATCCTTTGTAATCATATCCATTCTGCTAATATTTTAGATTCTTCGCAGAATGGTTTCCGGCCCGGCCATAGTACTGAGACCGCGCTTCTCTCTATGGTTGAATATCTGCGAACTTTGGTCGACTCTGGTCAAACGGCGGCTCTGGTACTTTTAGATCTCAGTGCCGCGTTCGACACCGTCTCCCATTCAATTTTATTACAGCGCTTGGTTGAGACTGGTGTCGATCATGTGGCACTTGACTGGTTCCGATCATTTTTATCTGGTCGGACTTTTAGGGTCGTTACCCCTCCTTACCAGTCTGAGCCCCATTCCATCACTCAGGGTGTTCCACAGGGATCGGCCCTTAGCCCCACACTTTTTAATATCTATGTCCAGCCGCTGGCTGCAGTCATCAAGCGTTGTAATTTGACTATGGTGTCTTACGCTGATGACACGCAGCTAGCGGTTGCGATTAGTGGGGCATCTGACCTAGAAGCCACCAAGTTCTGCGAGGGAATTAGGTCTGTGGCCCGCTGGCTGACAGATAACTGCTTGCAATTAAATGCAAAAAAAACCGAGGTGTTGATTGTTCGCAAGCAGAGTCAAGCCTGGGGAGATCGTTGGTGGCCACCGGAGCTTGGCCCTACCCCCTTCCTGTAACTGAGGTAAAGAATCTTGGCATTTGGCTAGATTCCAAACTTAGTTTTGTTTCTTATACCAAGAAAACAGCTGCCACGTGCTTCGGGATCCTGCGTAGACTCAGACCTATCTTTAAATTTTTCAATGCTCCAACCAGACAGCTTATTGTACAAGCTACTATTCTGTCCCGGTTGGATTATGCAAGCTCCCTTTTGCTCGGAGCCAATCAGGCCGAACTCTGCAGATTCCAACGAGTTCAAAATGCTGCTGCTAGAGCCCTGGTCGGCCTGCCTAGATCATGCTCAGCAAAAAGAACTATTTCTGGTCTACATTGGCTCCCGGTCTCTCAGAGAATTAAGTTTAAGTCTCTATGTCTCGCGTTTAAGATCTTGAAATATTCTTCCCCTCCGATTCTCGAACAGCTTATTTTACCATATGTACCATCGCGGTCCCTAAGATCTTCAGGCTCGCATCTGGCTATAGTCCCACGCTTTAAAAGGGTTCGGGCCGGTGGCCGCTCTTTTAGTGTACTAGCTGCCAAACTGTGGAACTCACTTCCTGCCCATATCCGCGCCATTGATGAACTTTTGACTTTCAGGAAAGCCGTTAAGACCTATTTGTTCTCATGGGGTGTTTAGGTCTGACTCGGTTCTTTTCTTTGAATCGCTGTATGCCGGTTTTTTTGTTCAAGAAGCGCCAGGACGCCCCTTTGCTGGGGCAGCTGAGCGCTATATAAAACCAGGTAACATAACATAACATAACATTACAGTAGATGCAAGCGCAAAAGGCCTTGGTGCTGTTCTTAGTCAAATTGTAGATGGACGTGAAGGCACTATTGCGTTTGCATCTCGTACTTTGACTTCAGCAGAAATCAATTACAGCACAATAGAATGTGAGGCCTTAGCGTGTACTTGGTCGGTGGAAAAATGTAAAACTTACATTTGGGGAACAACATTTTTGCTGTACACTGACCACAAACCTTAAATATACATGTTGGGTGACAGCTGCTCTAATAGAGCATCTTCACGTTTAATTAGACTCCTAGCAAGACTACAGGAATATACTTTTGACATTAAATACATTCCTGGTGGGAAAAATGTACGTGCCGATTGACTCTCGGATCCCACTTTCAAATATGCAAGAATGTTTAAAATCGGAGGATGATTTTGAATGCGCCTATTCCATTCAAGATGTTATACAAAATTATAAAATCACTCAGGATGATTGGATTCGTAATTCTGTAGAGGATAACTGTCTACAGAATGTTAAAAAATATTTAATAACGGTTGGCCTTCTGATCGTAATTTATCTATGGAAGAAAAAACTTTTGCTCAAATTGCTGCAGAGTTATCATTCTCTAATGATATCTTGCTTCGTCAAGATAAATTTGTTCCTCCAAGAGGTATTAGAGACACAATTATTACTCTAGTTCATGAGGGGCATCCTGGCACCACCGGAACTATCAATAAGATCAAACAAACTTATTGGTGGCCTGGGATAGACAATCAGGTTAGAACACATGTTAACAAATGTCCCCAATGCTCTGACAAGCATTGGAAAACTTCAAACTCGCCTCTTTGCCCTGTTCAGTGGCCTAGTGGGGCTTGGAAGAAAATTGGTTTGGATTTTTCAGGACCATTCTCAGCCCTGAATACCGAGAAGAAATATTTAATTGTTGCTGTTGATTATTTTTCTAAATGGATCTATTTTTCTTTTGTGAAAAATGCTGACTCTAACTCTGTTATTTTGTTTTTGCAACACCTATTGTTCACTGAAGGCACTCCTGAGCAGATTGTAACAGACAATGGGTCACATTTCACAGCTCATGACTTAGACTCATTTGTAAGTGCTTTAGATGTCAAACATATTCTTGTTCCATTGTACAGTCCATCCTCAAATGGCCTTGTTGAGCGTGCTAATCGCTTACTCAAGGAAGCAGTACAGTCTGCTATTTCAAATGGCTTAAACATTCCTTCCTTTTTACTTCAGAAAGTCTGGAATTATAACATCACACCCCATAGCACAACTGGAGTTGCGCCTTTCATTTTGTTAAGGGTTCGCATGTCTGCTTCTAAACTTAATCCTGCTTGGCTTATGGAGAAATCTGTTCAGTCTCCCATTGATTTGAACAGAATCCGGGATCAGGTTAAGAAAAAGCAAGAAATTTACAAACATAATTATGATAATAGAATGCATGTATCTGA
This sequence comes from Triturus cristatus, assembly GCF_964204655.1. NCBI lineage: Eukaryota > Metazoa > Chordata > Amphibia > Caudata > Salamandridae > Triturus > Triturus cristatus. The sequence goes on along the minus strand of NC_140584.1, from coordinate 319,416,561 downwards.
CAAACGGTTACAGCCTGGAGACTGGGTTATTATCAAAAACCCAATCAAAGTTCCAAAAGGGCAGTCTAAATTCTCTGCCCCAGTTCAAGTCTTAAGAGTGTCACGCCTGACTGTTCTGTTACATGATAGAGGGTGGGGGAACAAAAATGCTCTTATTAAAATAACAAACACACAAGCCAAAATTATTCTGGAAAATAAACGGGACACTGTTGCTGATGACAATTCTGGTTCCGATTGGTTTGGTGTTTGTGATAATTTCACTACCTCTCGTGTTCCTCAGTCTGTACACAGTACTTCTCCTTCTCCTTTATCATCTGGCCAAGTGGATTCACAGCCTGTTTCCTCTCATCCCATTTCTAACACTTCGCGTTATGACAGAGGAGAAGGTGATGGCATTGGTAGAATGAACTGTGAAGAAAGACAGAGAAGAATTCCCACACGTTTTCGTGACTATGTCATGAATTAAAGTTGTTTTATTTTTATTTTGTTTCTTTTTTTCTTTTCGTTACTTAATTTTGTAGTTAGTAATGATTAGATTTAATAGTTTGTCTTCTTCCATAAAAGAGGAAGGATGTGTAGTAATGCAGTATATAGTAATTCACCCATATTGCAGTAATGTACCTTTAAAGCTCTGTGTTATATTTCAATTGTACTTGACATCACTATGTTCTGGAATGTCAACTGTAGTATTCAGATGCCTCTTGTATTTTACTGCGATCAGTCATGGGTTTTGCTTCTGGATTAAACTTCATATTTCAACAACTCAACGCTTCCTTGGATTGATTGGATTTATCCTGTTGAGCATCCTACTACAGGGGGTTAAAACTTTTGTTTTTTAAATAATTAAATTTACCTTTCAGCCAGCCAGGTCCTGCGAATTCCCTGCTCCTGCTCTCCCGCTCACAGGAAAAGGAAGCAGAAGCAGGCAGCCAGTATCCCTCCCCTAAGCCAATCACAATGCTGCAAGCAGCGTTGTGATTGGTCGGGCCACCGCCCAGCCAGCGGCTTATGGGAAGGCCATCTTCTCCATGCAGGCTGCAATGCAGCCTACATGGAGAAGGGCAGAGTGTGCATGACTGGTTTGGGTGGCCCCAGGGGGCTGACCAAACAGTCTTTGCGCACTCAGGAGAGCAATACTGCCCACCCACCCGCCTGCAACCAAACATAAAATGATAACTGAAAGTTAGTACCACTTTTTGTTTTCGATTCTCACACTGCGAGAAAGCAGTGGGGCGATGCTCCTGCACCCTAGTGGAGGAGCCACCCCTGATCATTACTGCACTATGTGCATGGTACTAGTGCTCAGGGGAGTGACAGCTTGTCAGTATCAAACAGGGTCCAATGCCCTAAATGGACAGTCACAGCAAGAAACAGTAAACACAGCTCACATGCTCAAATAATTAGCAGGTCTTTGTCTAAGGAAGTTGCATATAATGTGACAGTTTGACTCTAACGCACACTAAAGGCTACAAGGCTTCTTTATTATTAAATCTCCATCTGAACTCCATCAAGGATATCTCGGGGTGCTGCTGCACCACCCGCATCCCTACTTCCAGTGCCTCAGGAGACATCAGTCGCTGATGCCAACTCACTTACAATATGTTCCATTTGTGCAGTGATGCTGGAGCAAATTTTAGAGTGGGAGTGCTGGCCAGTAGTATCCGCTCACTAATATCTTCAGGGCTTGAAAAGTCACTGAGTGAATAAGTGAGAATAGCATATGAGCAGAACTCCTCCAGCCAGTTACTGAGTGGCATCTCAAAAGTCAAAATGTAGCATGATTGTGTTTGGTCATTTATAGTGACTATGTTTTCCATGGAACTGGTGTTTGGATACTAATAAATCACAAGACAAAAAAAATCACTGGAGAGCCATCTGAGAGGGCTAGGTCATAATTGCTCTTCACGATTTATTTGCTAAAGATTGTGTTTTCATCTAATATTTGACATTTTTCAACAGTGTCCAGATACAGTAATCTCATGCAGATCTAAATGCATTTATATGCTCATTGCCTGCGCGCTGTACGAGGTTAGAACTGTGAGGACACCATAGAGATATGTTTGTGTAACAGCAACTCTTTCTCAGGCTGAAACAATGAGCTACTGTTAGTGTAATGCTTATCCCAAAAGTGCAATGCCGGGGGAAATAAAAAATGCTGAGCTGCAACTTAAACCCTCACAAATGCACTGGCAGTAGAACCATTTATATCACTAATGCCATTCTCCAAACAGAAATAATTACAAGAAGCATTGGCAAAGCCAATAGATCTTGGCTATTAGACTTATTGGTTTTGGCAGTGATTATTAGCCATGCTGTACAGCCGCGTGGGTGCTGTGCAGCATGGCTGAATATAATGGGGGGGAAACACGCAATGAGGTGGCTGTCATGTCATTTTGTAGGTACACAAGAAGGCTATCCTTTTTTTCTTTTTCATTGCCGTTCCGAGACGGATTCGTAAATAAAACATTGTATGTAATGTACTTTTTGATATTGTGTTAATTCGTTTTTGGATATAGCGCTAATGCACTTAAAACAAGCATTGGCATAGCCAATAGGTCTCACTTTTGGGACCTTATAAGTGTTTAACCATGCAACAGTTGCATAACTAAATACTCAAAAGCGAGACCTATTGGCTATGCAAAGCGGCCGCGAAAGTGAAAGTAATCGCGGTAAAGCGCGGCGCTCGCGCCCGTGCACATGCACTGTAGCTGTAGGCTGGCCTGGTAGCACTTTTTGGACACCTCTCAATAAGTCTCGCCAGACCAGCGCATGCGCTGGGTCAGGCGAGACCGAAAAAAGGTAAATAAATGGGGCAGTGGGTTAGAGTAGAGATGGGGAGCAGGTGGGGGGGCTAGGCAACAAGGAGGGAGGGCCGGCAGGCAGGAGAGACGGATGCAGTTGAGGTAGAGAAGGACAAGCAAGATAGAACAGTGGGGAAGCACTCAGACAACGGAGGGTGGGGATGGGGAAGCACACGGACAACAGAGGGTGGGTATGGGGAAGCACACGGACAATGGAGGGTGGGGATGGGGAAGCACACAGACAACGGAGGGTGGAATGGGTAAGCACACGGACAATGGAGAGTGAGGATGGAGAAGCACACTGACAACGAGGGTGGGGATGGGGAAGCACATGGATAACAGAGGGTGGGGATGGGGAACACACGGATAACAGAGGGTGGGGATGGGGAAGCACACGGATAACGGAGGGTGGGGATGGGAAAGCACACGGACAACACAGGGTGAGGATGGGGAAGCACACGGACAACAGAGGGTGGCGATGCGGAAGCACACGGACAAAAGAGGGTGGGGATGGGGAAGCACACAGACAACGTAGGGTGGGGATGGGGAAGCACACAGACAACAGAGAGTGGAGATGGGGAAGCACACGGACAACGGAGGGTGGGGACGGGGATGGGCAAGCACACGGACAATGGAGGGTAGGGATGGGGAAGCACACAGACAACTCAGGGAAGGGGAAGCACATGGACAAGGCAGGGGGGCGGGGAAGCAAGAACAGCAATAGGTGTGGGTGGGTGGGTGGGAGGAAGCAGGAATGGCAACTGAGGGAATATGAGGTAAGAACAGGTGTGGCTGGTGACGTTTGAAAGCAGTGGGGCGTAAAAGTTGGGAAGAGGGTTACATCACAACAAAGAGAAGCAAGCGAGCCCAACCAACAAAAGAGGATTTGGGGGTGGTTCTCTCAGTGAAAATGTGTAAAAAAGAGTGCCACTTCAATACAAAACTATTTTACATCAATTAGACCTGGGGTCGAGGATTTTAAAAAGTTCAAGCTCCAGCCTCCTTGATTGACCTACTTGAGTGCACTACTGCACCTTTTATAATTTGGGCGAGCACGCATTTCATTCCATGAGAAGCATCACAAAAACATTCATTAGGCACAGTTAAGTGTCACGTGATATGTGGAAATATGCATGGAATAGATTTGAGAGGGAAAATGCGAAGCATCGGTTAGTGGCGCTCTACAATGCAGTGAGGTTGTCCTTCCGATGCATGTACCTTCAGTATAACTGGAACTTAAGGTGCTGTCACCATTTGTTTATCAGACTCGTGGGCACGTGAGGCACTTCCAGTGCATCTGAGCATGTTATAGATAATGGGGTGTGGGCTGCACACATCATCAACCCCCCTGGTATCTGAGCATGCTCTTGACATGAGGCTGCTGTGTCAAATGGTCTACTCCAAGTTCATCGGAGCCTGTCATGGACTAGGATGCCGGCGGCAAAGCAGATTCAGCCAGCAGCATCATGTGCCACTCACTTTACACCAGTCACTGCAGCCAAGAAATCTCCATGGTCGGGCAGCTTTGTCAATGTGCCAGCTCGAGTCACAGGGCTAATAATGGTATTTTAGCTCAAATGTAGTATATTACTCTCCGCTGCACACAACTCAATGTGTGCATTTCAAAACATTGAGAGTCACGCTGAACCTAAAAAACACGCAACACTCATTCCTTATTTGACGCGTTACCATTTTATTATGCAGTTTTACATAACAAAGATACTGGATTGCTTTACATGAGCACTAGTTACATTACACTGGTCACATACATATTTTGAGGCACCGGGAGATTTAGTAATTTTGCCATAGTTACGGGATATTGAGCCGACGCCGAGATTTGAACCTTGTTCTGAAGTTGCAAAGTCAACAGTTGGGGACCTCACGCAAAGCCCCACCTCGTCGGTCTCCTCTCCAAAACACAAGCCCTACTAGCCTTGGCTCCAGTTTCAGTCTCATTAGAAAAATTCTGCCTTCACACATCTAGCTAGCACTTGGCTCATCACAGGCAAACTTGCTACCAAATCTAAGAATAAAATGCACACAGTGACAAATGTTCAACTTCTGGAAGCATGTTCAGCCATAAATGCATTCATTGAAGTATGATGGGCGGGTGAGGGGGGTGGAAATGGGGTAGTCGCGGGAGGGGGATGGGGGAGGTGGGAGGGGTTTAATTAAAAAAATAATAATAAAACTTACCGTCCTTCGCCACCTCAGCTTCTGAATGGGTCCCGACTCCCGCCATCCTGCGTTTTACAATTCCGGCTGCAGCTCTTATCATCATCAGGAAAGGCAGCCTCCCTCCCTCCCCTCCGCCAATCAAAACGCTGCAATGGCAGCGTTGTGATTGGTGAGGCGCAGCAGAGAGCGCCCCAGACGGCCCATTTTCTCTATGTAGGCTGCTGCATGCAGCAGCCTACATAGAGAACAAGCATTGGCATAGCCAATAGGTCTCGCCTTTGGTATGGTGTTATTTTTAGTGATAGTTGATCTCATTATATGGCAATGCTTTAACAAATGCAATACGGTACTTGTAGTACTGTATATAGAATTCCTAATGTAAAGTGTTTTTATTGCAATTAAAGTGTAATGTTTGTATGTGTATTTGTTATAAGAGTCTAGGGAAGTAAACTGTGATATTGCTAAAGTGCATTTATAATTTGTTAATTTATGCTGCTTTGGTTACTTTGAAGTGCTTTAGAGATGTTTTAATATTACATTATATAAATATCTGACACTTTTTTCTTTTAGTAAAATTTATTATAAAAATTATGACTACATAGTACAATATCAAATGACAATGGGGAAAAAACATCGTAAATTAACATGTGTAAAATATTGTAAATATATTCATACTGTTACAATATCTTTTATCATTCCTTTAATAACACCATTGCAAAATATGACCTCACATGTCCATGGTAAATATGGCATTAGTGCATCAGATAGTTCTTCGACATCTGTATTGATTAGAAACAATTCCATTAGAATGTCATTGCTTATGTCCATAGATGGATATGTGTCTGTATTTATCACTTGCGCTGTTATCGTACTTATTTCTTGCTCTGTTTTTTCAATTCCGTATATTTCAAGTTGTATTATTTCTGATGGAGGTTCTATTTCCTGTAAATAGATGTGGAAGTAAGCATTATGTTCTGTAAAGGGATATTTTAATACTGCGCTTTTCATATTGAATATATGAACTTACTTGAACTTGGCTGTGCCTTGTTGTATTTAATATTTTTTCGTTGTTGAACTCATGTACTGTGACATGAGTTATTTGGACATATTGTCCAATTTTAATTGTAAAGTTGGTAGCCTCTCTACATAGGTGCCGATTCCGATCCGGTAAAACCCGGGAGCGTTTTCTCCGTCCGACTCGTACCCGGGAAAACCACCTTACAAACCCGCAAGTACGATTCGTACAGAAATACCATTTCCGTACGAATCGTAAAAAACACCGACTGGCGAAAATATACCCACAATTCCGATCCGGGACACCGCGTACGTGACGTCCGGACGGAGTCTGGCAGCGTTTTACGAACCAGCAAGTACGATTCGTGCCTACGTCACTCCGCACGGATAATATTTTACGGCAGCCAAAAACTGCCGGGAAATTGAGGAGGACGCGAGGAAGGAGCACCTGTACGCGACGGACAGCCATGGACCCCATCCTACGTGTCATCCCAGCCCTCATGGCCTACGACCTGGTGCACAGGAACCGACGCAGACGCCACAGAAGGTCAGAGCAACAGCCAAGGGCAAAGGTGGGGGGCAGGAAACATAACCCCCACCCAAGGCAAACTGTATACATGCCCTGTACATACTGTACCTCCAGGGTCTGGTCACTTGGAGGGGGGGTGTCCACCAAGGCCTGCGTCCCGCCACAACGGAAGTGGACGTGGACGCGTCCCGTCACCACAACAATTGTGGAACGCACCGTACCCACGCCTTAAGAGCGTGGGTACGGGTCGTACCACGCCTACCCCTATGTCACCCCAACATTGGGGGTACGGCCCGTACCCAGGCCTGAAGAGCGTGGGTACGGGTCGTACCACGCCTACCCCTACGTCACCCCAACAATGGTGGTACGGCCCGTACCCACGTTCTGTAGGCCTGGGTACGGGCCGTACCACCATTGTTGGGGTGATGTAGGGGTACGTGTGGTGCGACCCATACCCACGCTCTGAAGGCCTGGGTACGGGCCGTACCACCATTGTTGGGGTGACGTAAGGGTACGCGTGGTGCGACCCGTACCCACGCTCTGAAGGCCTGGGTACGGCCGTACCCCTACGTCAACCCAACAATGGTGGTACGGCCCGTACCCAGGCCTGAAGAGCGTGGGTACGCGTCGCACCACGTGTACCCCTACGGCACCCCAACAATGGTGGTACGGCCCGTACCCACGTTCTGTAGGCCTGGGTACGGGCCGTACCACCATTGTTGGGGTGACGTAGGGGTACGCGTGGTGTGACCCGTACCCACGCTCTGAAGGCCTGGGTACGGGCCGTACCCCTACGGCACCCCAACAATGGTGGTACGGCCCGTACCCAGGCCTGAAGAGCGTGGGTACGGGTCACACCACGCATACCCCTACGTCACCCCAACAATGGTGGTACGGCCCGTACCCACGTTCTGTAGGCCTGGGTACGGGCCGTACCACCATTGTTGGGGTGATGTAGGGGTACGCTTGGTGCGGCCCGTACCCACGCTCTGAAGGCCTGGGTACGGTCCGTACCCCTACGGCACCCCAACATTTGGGGTACGGCACGTACCCAGGCCTTCAGAGTGTGCGGGTGGGTGGGTGTCGTGCTACGATCCACATCAGTGGACAGAGACATAGGGGTGGGTGCCTATCACTCCCAGCAGTGCCCAGACATATGAGGGGTGGGTGCAGAGGACCCCCAGCAGTGCCCAGACATATGAGGGGTGGGTGCAGAGGACCCCCAGCAGTGCCCAGACATATGAGGGGTGGGTGCCAATCACCCCCAGCAGTGCCCAGACATATGAGGGGTGGGTGCCTATCACTCCCAGCAGTGCCCAGACATATGAGGGGTGGGTGCAGAGGACCCCCAGCAGTGCCCAGACATATGAGGGGTGGGTGCAGGGGACCCCCAGCAGTGCCCAGACATATGAGGGGTGGGTGCAGAGGACCCCCAGCAGTGGACAGAGACATTGGGGTGTGTACATCATCCTCCCATTAGCAAAACTCCATGGGTGCATGAAGGCATCCACAATGTGCGACTATGTTGAGAGTGCCATGACAACACATCACTGACAGCAGTGTCCCACTCCCATGAGTATGGATGTCCTTCCCCCACTGCATGACACACCACATGTGGGTGTGATGACAAATTACACATGCATACCCACCCCTGGCGGTGGCAGCACAATACACACACTGAGATCATGCAACAAGACTGTATCCTCATGTTAAACCCCACTCAACTAAGAGAGCCTAAGAGAACACACACGGTCACCCACATTCTAGGACTGATAGGAATGTACAGGTGCTGGGGCAGCCAACAAGTTGTTGCCTCCCATGGAGGGAAAAGGGTGGAGTACCCACAGATACAATGCCCACAATTGCCAGTCAGGTGCCCAAATACCCTGCAGAACAAGTAACACATGTGTGCTAGGCTGGGAGTACACACATGCATAGTGCGGAAAAGGGACCATGTCCACATAAAGCCATGGCAACATACTCCATACACAAGTACAGTGACTACCAAGGATGGCACAGACGATGCAGGCGGAGACATTGCTGAGCAGGCATGGGCAAAGTTGAAGGGATCCCTCACACAGCAAGGAAATGTAGACACAGGTCAGCACAACAATTGGGAAACACCCTGCAGGGAAGAAGTCAGGTGCCACAGAGGAAGGAACACTTATTGGGACAATGTCACCATACAGTAAGAGCTTACATGACCAAAGATTATTTGCAGAGACCTTGTGATGGCACGCAGATACCAGGGTCCTCCCCATGAGCAGCACACTACAACATTTCCCAGACACCTAACACATTATCACCACCCCAACTCAGGGAGCAGCAGCACCAACAGCAATACCAGAAAAGCATTCGTGTGCAAATGAAAAACAAAATGCTTTATTCAGCATAAAAAAAAATAGGATTTGAAATGTACACTATATACAAGGACCATAGGCCAGTCCATATGCCAATTCCTGGGGGGGGACACATTGGGACGCGTCTCCCCTAGCTTGCCTGCACAGTTCAGATTTCCTTTTCATCCACAGGGGGGGGCTTCATGTGGGGGGGAAGGACCAGGCTCCGCAGGGACAGGAGGGGCAACGGTAGGTGTTGTGGGTGCAGGGACGGACGACTCCACCACAGGGGGTGGGGCAGCGCCAAAGGTGGTGGTTAGGATGATGCTGCACACGGTAGCAAGGTCTCCCAGCGTCTCCCCTGCACCCGAAGGAACCACAGGCCCCAAGGAGGGGGGGTCGGAGGGATGGGTTGCAGCGCTAATGGGGGAGGGTGTGGACAGGGGGGGGACTCAAATCCCCTGCCTGGGGACTTCCTCGACCGCTTGCGGGGTGGTGTCACACTGGGGCTGAGGGACTGACTGGCCATGAAGGACTCTCTGTCTGACTGTTGGGCAGGGGAGCTAAGGGGAGTGGTTTTGGAGGAAGTGGGTCGTGAGGACTGCAGACTCCCACTGTGGCTGCGTGTCTGCCGTTTGCCCCCCGACCTAGTGGGTGTGCCTACTTCCCCCTGTGTGTGAGTGACAGGAGGTGTGCGCTTGGCCTTCCCTGTTGGTGTGCTGCCTGTGTCTGGTGGGGTGCGTGCATGGGGATGTCTGGGTGTGCTTGGGACACGCATGGGAGTGGGAAGTGTGGATGGTGCAGGGGTAGGGGGAGACGGAGCGCTGCAGGAGACCCACTGCTGCCGTCAGTGACGAGTCCATGGACCTCAGCAACATCCGTTCGTCAGACTTCGCTGCTGACATGCCCTCCATGTACGACACCATCTGTGTCATCAGTCTGGTGTGGCCATGGAGGACATTAAGCAGCGATGTCTGACCAACCTGCAACTGCCGCAGGATGTCCACAGACTCGGCATTGACGGCAGCAGGGGAGACAGGGGCAGGGGGTGCGGTGCCTGGCACGAAGGAGACATGTTGTCGCCTAGCACGGACAGAAGGGAACCGAGCAAGTGGGAGGGCGGTGATGGGAATGGAGGGGGCGGCGAGAGATGTACTGCTGCTTTCAGCTGTGGGAGCAGTCTCCGCCCCCTCTGGGAGCTCAGCCTCGGACCCGTCAGCGTCATAGTTGGTGTTGGGACTGGACAGGTCCTCCGCCTGTCTCCCCTCGCCCTCCGTGCCACTTTCTGCACCAGACTCCCCAGCACTGGTGGCACCGGTGCTGGATCCCTCCTCCACGTCCGTGCCGGTGTCTCCTTCGGTGTCCCCCGACGATGCTGTGGGCAAGGTGAAGAGACAGGAAATAATCAGACATCTGTATACATATGACACATGAGTCCAAACTACATAAGTCACAGTGCATAGCATGAAAAGCATCATGAGTAGCATCTACAATACTATGCACATATGTAGGCCCTACACTACACAGTTGGTTGACCCACCATGCCACTTTGAAACAATGGAGAGCATGACACAACAGCAAAGAACTTGATATCGAATTATACAGAGAAGCTAGTGTCTGTGGACAGTCGAGCACAGCATCTGGACCACACACCGTTGCCAAAAATGGATGAGCAGGAACCATGTCTTTTAACTTTTGACACATGCTGCAAAGCACAAACATTAAACCCTGCACAACATGACTGGGTCAATACTTGTTGAGTGTCTGTTCCGACTATCATCACACACAGGCCAGACCTGGCAAGGAGACATAAGGTTTGGACATGTAGGCCTTGCCCGCACAAACACCCCCCTACCTGAGACAATGTGATTGAGACAGAGGAAGGACTTACACCTCTTAATCAGGGATCACAGAAATGGGCTCCATTAAATCCTAATTGCACTATAACTACCCCTCGTGGGGCTGACCACACATATTATTGACAAACAACCATCATCAGATAGTTGTACACAGACACACAGGCACTCGCCACATTGGGTCACCCTGTACAGTGTACACATGTAGCACACTTTACGTAAATACAAATGAGGCCAGGGTACAATGCCACAGAGGCCAACCTATGCTGAAGACACTGAGAATGTCCACAGTGTTGGATGACACACATGATTCCTAGGATAAGGTGTCTCAGGGGACTGTAGTGGCCACACTGCTCCATGGTCCTGGATAGATCTGACTGCAACAGGAGCAACCGTCCCCGCACTATGCATATCTCCCCCTCATGCACATCATGTCTGAGGCCACAACATCGGTCATGCATGCTGCAAGGCAGTTCATTTTAAGCCTCACACTCCTATGTTGAGACTCTGCATCAGTGCCAACAATCATGGACCCCCAAATGACTGAACTGGACAGGGCACAGGCAAGGTCCCAACACATGTCACAGACCACCCCCACACATGATGCTGCAAGCATTGGGCACTTGGATTAACTGCCAGCCTAGATTACCTTGTGCAAGAGTGACTACACACAGACCAGGGAACACATGTCAAGGAGGGGAAGGGAGGAAGAACAGGACCGGTTGACTTTGGGGAACAGGATATGCACTGCATATATAAACCCTGGCAGTGTATCCAGGCGAATGAGCACTTCCAAAAGCTGGTGACACACAACAAACACACATGTACCTACCCCCTTCCTGCTGCTGCTTCTCCTGTAACCGCCTATCCATGTCAGGGAAGACCACCGCCAGGACACGCTTAATTTGGTGGGTCAGGCGCCGGCGCCAGCCGTGTTTGCGTGGAGGTGAGTCCCCCAGCAGGACCCGGGTGATCCTCCTGGTCCAGCACCGGATATCCTGCTAGCGTTTCCTCACCTGGGCCAGGCGCTGACTGCGACTCTCCACCGACCTCACGGCCCTGACGGCCCGCTTCCATATCTCCCCCTTGGCATAGGCTGTGAGGATGACAAAGTGAGACAACATCAATACACCTGCTCCATGTCACAGAGACACACATTAGAACAATTGGGCTTGTTTGAACAGGGCATAGTATGCAGCCAACTCATTGAACCTTTGTCATAGGGACATTATCCTCTGGGGAAGGCCAAATGAACTACGTGGCATTTAAAGTACACAGGTGGCATGAGGGGTGTGACAGAATCAATGATCATGGCTCACACTGTGCATCACAAGCAACACCAGGATTATGGACAGCACCTCAAAGCAGTCACATGCCCCCGGCCACTGACGCAACCTCAGCGGAGTACACAGACACACACAGGCACAGGACAATCACCTGCCATTGGCAACTGCGGGTACAAACATCACTCTGCACATGTGCCACTTGACTGGGGGGAGTCACAGGTGTGGGGCTAGCTCAGCACGTCAGACACACAGCACGGCTCCCTGCTCACATCAGATGGGTAGGGCATATGCATCCTCCATGCAGCTGGGGTGCAACACTCCACATAGACACTCACCCACATGACAGGGGACTTACACACACACCAATGTCCAGGGGCCGTACAGATCATTTGGACACTATCACCACAGGTACACTCAACTCACACACATCTGTGGGTACAGTCACCTGTCACACTGGGGGGGACCACAGAATCACATCAGGACTATAGAAACAACATTCCCAAGAGGATTAGCCAGGCTGAATGTGGCATGCACCATGCAGTGATTGTCACAGTAAGCACAATGCAAGTGAGGAGTGCAGATATGAACCACATCAGGCTCTGCATGGGAGACATAAGGCATTCCCCCCCCTGGGACCCACCATGAACAACACTGCATGTCTGTCACACATGGACACAATGCCAGAAGTGACAGACACAAAAAAGGGGCCCAGTCAAAGCTAGTGGAGTCAGCACTCACCTGCTCCCCTGGTCTCCCATACAGGCTGGGGTACTGTGGGAGGATGACGTCCAGCAACGCCTCATTCTCCTCTTGGGTGAATGGCTGGGCCCTCTCCACAGACCTGGACATGGTGCCAGAGGAATCACAAGCAGCAGCAGTGGTGTGGAATGAAAGGTTGTGCAGGCAAGTGCTCTCTCATGGGTCCTGGCTGCCTTATATCTCCCTTGCTGGGCTGTTTCATTTACAGGAGTACAGAGTGATTGGTCAATCTCATTTGCATCCTACGTTTCCTCCAATCCCTTTAAACCTACCCCAGTGAGGGCCTTTGCATGGTTCAAAATTTGAGCATGATGTCAAGTCAACAACCACTTTGCAACATAGTATATTGTCTCCAACCGACTTTTGCTGGCCACCTGCTGCAAAATTTTGAACTTGAAACTCGGTCTCCATGACAACCAGCATGCATTTAGGCCCTTCTACTTGTCCCTCATGTGTCCCCTATGTAATTTCACTATCCACATACAGGTACGTTGCGTTCCACATGTACCCATAGGGCACAACTACTCCAGTGATACGGTCCGTACACGCGTGTGAAGGGCCCGTATCACTTTGGTAGTGTTGGTGTAGGCGTACGCCATTGCGATACGGGCCGTACATGCGTGTGTAGGGCCCATAGCACTATGGCGTACGCCTACGGCAACACTACCATTGTGCTACGGGTCCTACACCCGCGGGTACGGCCCGTAGCACTAGGGTAGTGTTGCCGTAGGCGTACGCCATAGTGCTACGGGCCGTACGTATGTGGGTGCGGACCGTATCTCTATGGAATATGCCTACGCCAACACTACCCTAGTGCTACGGGCCGTACCCACGTGTGTAGGGCCCGTAGCACAATGGTAGTGTTGCCGTAGACATACGCCATAGAGATGCGGTCCGTACCCGCGTATGTACGGCCCGTAGCACTATGGCGTACGCCTACGGCAACACTACCCTAGTGCTACGGGCCGTACCCACGTGTGTAGGGCCCGTAGCACTATGGTAGTGTTGCCGGAGGCGTACGCCATAGAGATACGGTCCGTACCCGCGTGTGTACGGCCCGTAGCACTATGGCGTACGCCTACGGCAACACTACCCTAGTGCTACGGGCCGTACCCGCGTGTGTAGGGCCCATAGCACTATGGTAGTGTTGCCGTAGGCGTACGCCATAGTGCTACGGGCCGTACATACGCGGGTACGGACCGTATCTCTATGGCGTACGCCTACGCCAACACTACCATGGGGATAGGACCAGTGTGTACACGTACTTGTGTACGGTTCGTGCACACACGCGTACTCCTACCCAAACCCCATATAGTGATACGACCGTACACACGCCCTCAGAGCGTGTGTACGGTGCGCTTCACAGCTTACACTGGTGATAGGAGGTGCACAGGAAAGGAATGGAGGTGTATGACTCGCACAAGGATGGACATCAAGTCATTGTCAGTGCAGTGCATCATGTGTAGGGCCTAGGTGTGTCAGGCAGTGAGCTGGCACATGTCTCCTCATGTTTTAACCCAATAGTTGTGTGCTGACCTGTGTACACATGTCACGTGTGATGGGGCACCATGTGGCGCACTTCCCCTTCACACCTTTTACATGTGTGCATGTAGTTCTAACTTGTCAAGCACTGAATCACTGGCATGGCACAGTCTCCAACACCCGCAACAGTCCCCTGATGCCAGGTACACGGATGATGACACCTGACATCTCACTACCAGCGTGCCACGATGTGACTATGTCATGTGTGTGTCATGTGTTCCCATGATCTTGCTGTTGGTGTTCCGTCAATGGCATCTGTTGTAGCTGCATCCAACATGTGTCTGTGTGTAGATGCCCATGTCACACTATTACGCACACCAGGACACATGTGGAATAACACATGACGTGTGTCTGTATGCATCTAACAGGGACTTGTGAGCTTAGGACATATCTGCGTAGTCTCAATGTCTGTGTGATCATATTTGACATGTACCCCTTCATGGCAAGATGTGTGGTCTGTCCTTTTTCCATGACATGTGACCTGTGCGTCTAGCTTGCCAGCAGCTGTCTGTATGAGATGACATCCTTCAAATGCACATATGTGGAAGTATGTCACTCCTGTAATGTGTCTGGCTGTTCACTCACACAGGCCCATAGCTACTTTCATGGCATGTCATGTAGACCTTGACTATCCATGTTTGTAGCTGGATCTTGGTAAGAGTATCTCCTGGCTGCCATACGTGTGCAGGATGTAATGCACAGACCAGACTCTGTATGTGGCATATGTGTATTAGCTGTTGAACATGTGCTCAGTTCATTGACATTGGTGTAGTAATGTACTCAATCTTCATTATTCCTTCCAATTTTCTGCAGGGCACCGCCTCTCCCCCGACCAATGCCAGACTTGGCTGCCATGAGGGAACGTGACTGCATTCACCGCTACTGATTCCCCCAACGGTTAATTGTGGACCTGACAAACAGGCTGGCACCACACCTCCAACCGCGACACAGTTATCCGACTGCGCTGACCCCCAAGATGAAGGTGATGGCAGCCCTACATTTCTTTGCCACCGGTACGTTTCAATTGACCATAGCTGATGTGGGTGGCATGTCTCAGACCATGTTCAGCCGTGTCCTGCATGATGTTTTGGAAGCCATGTTGGAGCACCTGGATGAATTCATCCATTTTCCAACTCGTGAGCAGTTGACAGGTATCAAGGGTGAGTTCTATGCCCTGGGAGGGATGCCCCATGTAATTGGGTCCATTGGTGGGACACATGTGGCTTTGGAGGTAGCCTTCCGTAACTATAAACATTACCACTCCATTAATGCCCTTGTGGTGTGTCTTGTTAACATGGTGATTTCCCATGTCTGTGCACGTTTTCCAGGGTCAGCACACGATGCCTACATCATGAGGCGTAGCAGGGTGCCAGAAATGATGCTGCAGCTGCACAACAAACGAGCATGTCTTGTTGATGAGTAGACTCTGTTTGTCCAGTATTCAGCGGTATCTTAGTATGTGACGGCATCTCCTGACCCACTTCTTTACATGATGTTTCCATGTAGGGGACTCTGGCTATCCCAACATGCCATGGCTGGTGACGCCTCTCCGCAACCCGAGAACAGCTGCAGATCACTGTTACAACCACGCCCATGAGCAGACCAGGCGAGTGATTGAGAGGACGTTTGGCCTCCTGAAGAGCCGATTCCGGTACCTCCACAAGACCGGCGGGTCCCTCCCATATGCACCGGTGAAGGTCTGCAAAATCTTCCTTGTGTGATGCATGCTGCACAACATGGCAGTGGAGAAAGCTGTGCCACTCATCCTGGATCCCGATGAGCAGGAACATCCACCCGTGGAGGATGACGGCCTTGGTCACGAGGCAAGTGAGGAGGAGGAGGAGGACGAGGAGGAGGACATCCAGAGTCAGCTCATACGCAACTTCTTCTCATAATGGTGAGTCCCTGGGTCTGAGTGTGCACGCTTGGAGCCTTGTGTGGCATGTGTTGCAATGTGGGTGTCCAGCTGACTGTATGCTAAGTGACTTTGAGGTGTGTGCTGATGTGTCACTCGAGTGCTGATGTCATTCCATACATTTTAGCTGACACACTCAATTGACAACTAGCATGGTGTCAACCTTATTCATGTAGAGTACATGACCATGCATGCGGATGACTATGTTTTTCCTGACTTCTTGTGTGTCTCTCATCCCCAGGTAGTTGCGCATGCTATCTGCTCGTGGCATCGTTGTGCTCCTGCTATTCCTCATGAGTAATGCAACGTGTGCTGAATCAGCGTTACATGCACGGACATGGTGAAAATTCTCCTTTGGGTAAGGATTTCAGCAAGGCTTTTTGGGTGTGGTAGTTGTTTGTAATGTGTGGGCACTGCTCCTGTGCAGGTTTTGTTACTATGCATACATATCGACTCACCATGGGGCACATGACATGTGGCATGACTCACATGAATTGATAGTCACACTTCGTGACAGTCATCTGTTATGGGATTATGGTTTGTGATGAAGGCATCAATGTGTGTACAACTTCCCTCGGAAACATACGGGAGGCTACGGGTGGACACATTGCGGGACATCCCCATATGATGCTCAATGGGGAATTGCAGCCTCTCCGTGTGCAGCAGAGGATGTTTGGCTCAACCCCTTCACTTGTGTGCCAGTACAATGGATTTACAGCATCTGTGGTGCAAAGGGGGTGTCCGGTGTAGGTCCTACATGTTAATCCAAAAGACCTGTGAATCTGTTAATGTTGATGCTTTTGCATAGGTGTGAGCCTGAGTAATAAAGGTGTTTCTCAGCCTCCAAGGTGCCTCATCTCTGTCAATGTAGGTCTCTTGCCACTGTGCATGCGGCATCTCTGGCATGGTTGTCAAGGATTGTGCATATGAGTCTATGTGTCGATTAGCAACCTGCATGCTGTTCTTCATGTATTTGATTCTCTATTGTGCATGATGTCCATGGCTGTGTATGTGTTTTGGCATGTTAGTCCCCCCACAGGCCGTCAACACCTTCTGGGGTGTGTTTCCTGTGCGCAGCTCGGCCTTCAGTTTCATGATCCGGTGTCAGTCATCTTTGGTGATTGTGCATCCTTTGTCTCTGGGTGTGCCATTGCAAACCGGTAACTCCTTCCTTGACATACACCTGTTGCAGTAGTCCTTTCTGACATCCTAGTCTTTGTGTGGATATTGTGGTATAGTTCCCAGGACATGCCGCCTGCTGTTGCAGCCACTGCAGCAAGGGCACACGTAGTTTCCAGATTTGGCAACACACACACATCAAAGGTGCTCCTCCCTTCCTCCCTCAACACATTCATTTGGCTGTCTTCAGCTTGTCTGTGCCACAGTTGCGGCTACGCAGTACCAAAGACTGGACCGTCTGCACATGCAACGTGCACATTGCACGACCCTCAGGTCCTTGCATGACCCACATCACACTACAGTTTGATGTTGCAGCCACCCTCCAAGCAAGGTCCATCCACACATCTCCCGCCTGCTCTCAGGCATGCACTGAGCGCACACACAACACCTTTGCATGATGAGTGTGCAACTCCGACTGCCTACACAGCGCTGCAACACCTTCCAGGACCTGTCACACCTACCAGGTCATGTCCCTCCTACTCCCCACCGGCTCTGTACCCCTGCAAGGCCATGGGAGTGGGACTCAAGGCTTCTGCATGTAGTATGCTTTCATCGTGAGGCACATGGCACAGGTATCATCTCTCAGCGTGTCAATCTACAATGTGTCCAGGATACCCCTATCCACCATCACATGCGCACACGACCTCATCATCAACTCGTATGCCATTGACAGCCAGGCGCTCCTCACCCTCACCAAGGACGCAGACATTTCCAGTTCCAATATTCAAGATTGCATGGGATCCATAGATGAATGGCAGTACAGCAGCCACCTGAGGCTGGACTTGTACAGGACTGAGGTCAACATCTGAGGATTGACCTCTTACAGCTGGGTCAACTGCTTGTGTCCCACCCACAGAAGCCCCGCACAGGCACCCAGTGTCCACGCACACAAGATGTTGTGCATCATGGATTGCTTGCTCAAATTTGCCATGGCAATCACCATCATCTGTACCTCACACTGCAACACCCTCAGCATTATGCACATGATCCCCAGATAGATCCACTCCAAGGTAAGACGGACCATCCCCCAGGTCCACGACAACATCCGTGTCAAATACTGCCCTGCCCTCTACGGAGCAGCCACATCCAAAATCCAGGGACACTTGTCCACATCCAGGCTACATCTGCACACCTCAGCGTCAACATCCCTCGCCCCAGCCACATCACCGTCCAGCAGAGTTAGCTGCAATGGCTCACTGTGTGCTGCAGGATGACCTTCAGACTCCTCACCCACACTCAGGAGGCAGGCCACAACCCTGACCCAAAACCAACCTTGTACCACTGTCATCCGAGACCCCGTAGTGCCATCTCCGTGCATCCAACCTTGACCTGGCCACCATTCTTCTGATCCACCGTACTCCTGCATGCAGGACATAGTTCTCCCACCTGGGAACACATACCTGGGACTCCCTCCCCGGGAACCTCCACATGAGGCATGACCTCTACGCCTTTATGTTACTCTTCCAAATAGGTGTGTCCTCACGGTTTCCCTAGCACCCCCTCAGCAGCTTGAGGCCATCACAGGTGAGTATTGTGCTCCATGTCTGCATTGACTGATAACTTGTGACCCATGTGTGTCCTGTACCAGACTCAGATCCCAGGGTATGGATGGGTGGAATTGGTTCAACACTCAGGCATAGTTAGACATTTACACACACATATGTTGGGGACTAATGCCAAATGACAGCAACATCTCATGAGAAGAAAAAAAGAATGTATTTTTGGTGGGGTGAGTCTTTTGGTAGATGTGCGAAGGTGCTCTACCGGGTGCATAGAATCCAAAGTTCACAGGGGGAGATGGCATCCTTGTCAGTTGGAGTCATCAGAGTCCAGAACACAGTGTTGGTCATCATTGGTCAGACTGTGACCAGCAAGTCCATGTGGCAGAGAATGTCATTGGGTGAGGTGCTGCTGTTGCACCAGAGGTCCAGGTGCCAGGCCAGGTGACCTGGGAGATATTGATGGTCCGCTGACTCTCACGATCTTTTCTGTGGACGACCCACTTCCTCGCGGGACCCTCAGATGCAGGCCTTGATGATGTCTGTGATGCTCCGTCGGACGAATCCTCATCCTCCTCCCTCCCTGTGGCTGATGGTGGTCTTCGCTTGGTGGCACAGGGAGGGTTGCCCATGTTGTCAGCGATCGGACGGAGTGAACGGCTCATGTCCGTTTGCACCACCAGGAGCTCAGCCAGTCTTGCCTCCATCCGTCCTTGGTGTTGTTGTTGACTGGCATGTTGCTCGGCCTGAAGGTTCTTCATCTCGTCAAGGGTCCCCTTGATGTCTGTGAGGCTTGACACAACCTGGCTGATGCCCCTGGTGTCACGCCGGTATGTGTCCAGGATGTTGCACATGTGTGCCATACCGGTTCCCTCAGCTGGCTGGTCAGGTTCTCGCCTCCGCCTGCCTCCACTCCCACCACCCCTGCCCACACGAGCCTGGCCTGCCATTGTGGGCACATCAGGTCTACGGGACCCCTGAGGGATGGCATTAGCGTGGTCGTCTGCCTCCTCCTGGGTGCCCGGAGAACCTTGTCCCTCCTGGTCAGACTGGCTGTGTTGTTCAGTGTGAGCAGGGCTCCTGGGTGTCTCCTGGGATGTGGCAGGAATAGGGGTGGTGGTTGGCACAGATGTACCTGACGCAGGTGCTGCAGGGGCTTGGGCACCAGAGGGGCCAGGTTGGTCGGGGTCATCCACGGAGTGGTGGGAGTCGTCGCTGCCGGTGGGATCATCTTCACGCTGAGCCTGGGACTGTGAGTGTTCACCCCCATTGTTGGGGGGAGGTCGATGACGTTGCCCTGTGTGTGAGAGAGAGGCAATGTTAATGCTGTTTCATGCCACATCCATGTTTCATACATATTCAAGTAGTCACAGTTCCTCCAGGTGGTTGGATGTGCCTAGCATTCCTCTCAATGTACACTTGGGGATGGGTATGTTGCGGGGGACAGATTGGTATGTGCTCCTGAGTGTTTGCCAGTAGATTTTTGGCTGGGATGCTTATTTGGCTATGGATTGGTCTTGTTGTGTCACATGTCCATTGTGTGAGTGGGTAAATCCGTTGCCTGCCCCGGGGGTGTGTGCTTGTGTGAGGGGGGGTGTGTGACCGGGCCTGCTGTTGGGTGTAGGGTGTTTTGTCATTGGGTCTCCCAGGTGATGTGTCTGTCCCCTCATGGTGCATGCTGGCATGACAGTGTGTGTGAGTTCCTGTGCTGGGTATGTGAGCTAGTGGAGTTGTTGTTTGAGTGTACAGTGGTCACAGGAGGGCCTTGTGCTGCCTACAGCAGGGCCAAGTGTCAGCTACCTTGTCAGTACTTTGCCAGTCCCTGTGCATTGGGCATGATGCATGGGTATGTACCTAGGCCATATGGGCTGTGGGCATTGGTGCCTGGTTCTGAGTTGCACAATGTGTTGTGTGAGCCCCACCCTCCCAGCATCCCGGACATCCAGTCTTGGGTTTGTGGTTGGTGTGGCCTGGGACATGGCATTGCCTTAATTTGTGAATGGGGCATGGAGACGTTAGTGGCATGAGCGTGGTTTTTGGGTGTGGTTGTGTGCAGTGAGGGCTTGGGGGTAGTTGCGTGCATTTGGTGTATTTGTGGTGTGGATGCCATTCCCCCCATGTTACGTGAGTTGTTTGTGTACTCACCAGGCTCTGCGACTCCTTCGACTCCGTGTACTCCCACCGGCGGAAGCGTGGCCATCACCTTCTCCTCCCAGGGATGGTAATGTACAGGTCTGCGGGGCAGCCCGCCTCCAGTGATGTTACTCTGGGCGTATTCCTCGTTCATTTTCCTCTTGACTGCCCTGCGCAGATCGTACCACCTGGCTTGGCATTCATGCCTGGTCCTTCGGATGGGCGCAACAGCATTCACCTTATCGACGATCCTCTGCCACAGGCTGGTTTTTTGGGCTATGCTGGTCTGTCTGACCAATGTTCCAAACAGCTGTGGCTCGACTCTGATGACTTCATTGACAAGGAGCTCCAGCTCCGCCGTTGTGAACTTTGGATTCTTGTCTGTGGGCATGGTGTGGGGTGTGGGTGTGGATGGTTGTGGGTGTGTGGGTGTGAATGTGACTGTGTGTGTGTGAAGGTGAAGAGGGGGTGTTTGTGAAGGAGGTTGTGTGATGGTGTGTCAGTTAAGGTGTATGGGTGCAGTTGTTTATCTGTGGTGTCTGTGAGCAGTGGGTCTGTTGCAATGGCTCATGGGTTGTGTGTGTGGGCCCTTTTTATTGGTCCATTTGTGGGTGTGGCTGTGTTTGAATTTGTGGTGGGTGTGTTATAGGAGGTGGTTGTGATTTGGGCCTCTGTTTGCCTGTTTGGATGTGCCAGGTCAGTCATAGAGATGTATTTTGTCATGTTGACGTGTTTTGTGGTGTTGTGCGAGTCGAATTGACCCTCCTTGTGCTGTTTTACAGTGTCCTGGTTCTGTACGAGTTTTTTGGCGTAGGTACGGTCCGTACGTACGCAATGCTGGGTGAGGGTGCTGGGGTATGGTGTTGGGGTACGGTGCGTACAGGTGCGGGGCTGTGCTACGGTGTTGGGGTGCGACGCGTACAGGTGCGTGCTGTGCTACGGTGTTGGGGTGCGGTGCGTACAGGTGCGGGTTGTGCTACGGTGTTGAGGTACGGTGCGTACAGTTACGGGGCTGAGGTAAGGTGTTGGGGTACTGTGCGTACAGGTGCGGGGCTGTGCTACGGTGTTGGGGTACGGTGCGTACAGGTATGGGGCTGGGGTAAGGTGTTGGGGTATGGTGCGTACAGGTGCGGGGCTGTGCTACGGTGTTGGGGTGCGGCGCGTAGAGGTGCGGGCTGTGCTACGGTGTTGGGGTGCAGTGCGTACAGGTACGGGGCTGGGCTACGGTGTTGGGGTAAGGTGCGTACAGGTACGGGCTGGGCTACGATGTTGGGGTACGGTGCGTACAGGTACGGGGCTGGGAGACGGGCCTGGGGTACGGTGCGTACAGGTACGGGGCTGGGAGACGGGCCTGGGGTGCGGGGCGTACAGGTGCGGGGCTGGGAGATGGGCCTGGGGTGCGGAGCATACAGGTGCAGGCTGTGCTACGGTGTTGGGGTGCGGCGCGTACAGGTGCGGGCTGTGCTACAGTGTTGGGGTGTGGCGCGTACAGGTGCGGGCTGTGCTACGGTGTTGGGGTATGGTGCGTACAGGTACGGGGCTGGGCTATGGTGTTGGGGTACAGTGCGTACAGGTGCGGGGCTGGGAGACGGGCCTAGGGTGCGGCGCGTACAGGTGGGGGGCTGGGGTACGGTCCTGGGGTACGGGGCGTACAGGTGCGGGGCTGGGAGATGGGCCTGGGGTGCGGAGCGTACAGGTGCGGGCTGTGCTACGGTGTTGGGGTACGGCGCGTACAGGTGCGGGCTGTGCTACGGTGTTGGGGTGCGACGCGTACAGGTGCGGGGTGTGCTACAGTGTTGGGGTACGGTGCGTACAGGTACGGGGCTGGGCTACGGTGTTGGGGTATGGTGCGTACAGGTGCGGGGCTGGGAGACAGGCCTGGGGTGCGGCGCGTACAGGTGGGGGGCTGGGGTACGGTCCTGGGGTATGGGGCGTACAGGTGCGGGGCTGGGAGACGGGCCTGGGGTGCAGCCCGTACAGGTGCGGGGCTGTGCTACGGTGTTGGGGTACGGTGCGGAGGGGGGGTATGGTGCTGACATACGGGGGTACGGTGCTGACATGTGCGGGGTGAGGGGGGCCGTACGACTCGTATTCGGGCACAAGTTTACCCGTGTACATGTAGGCTACAGCGTTCGCTCCATACGGGGCCTTTTACATGCGGTTGTGTATTCGGACGGGCGGTACGGATCGTACTTGCGCGCTCGGACTTCTGTTTTACGATTTGCACGTAAAAATGTCCGGCTCCCTATCGGACACTTTTCCCGACGCTATTCGGACGTAAATATTTACGGCTCCCTCTCGGACCATTTTCCCGACGCCATTCGTATGTATTTTTCACGTACGAATCGTACTTCGCCGTTTGTACGGTACTTGTACGATTCGTACGTAAAAAAATACGGATACGAGTCGGACGGATTTTTTTGACGGATTGGAATCGGCACCATAATGTTATTTTTACAAAGTCTGTTGAATCCTTTATTGTTATGGATTTTAAAAGAGTTTCTTGTCCAGTGATAAATACAGTTTTAATTTCTTCTTCCTTGAAAAAGAAAACAAAATGTAATTGTTTTTTTTTGTATATTTAGTTAGTTACTTAGCGAACGAGGAATAGTGAGTTAGCATGTGAGAATTAGTTTGAAAGTTGACAAGTATGTAAGAGAGAATCAAGAAGAAGAATAGAGGGTAACTAGCAAAGTAGTTAGGGGTATAGAGAGTAATTTAGTGTGTGTGTGGGAGCATGAGATATTTAGGTAGTGTAAGAGAAAGTGAGCGAAGCACAGAGAGTGAGTGAGTTAGTGTAGGTAGGTATTGCAAGAGTTGTTTTGTGATCTAGTGTTATAGTTAGTTTGTAAAAAGAGAGATAGTGTATTAGTTGCATATGTCTAGAGTAGGTAGTGCTGTGGTTGTCTGTTGCATTGTATTAGTGTGCTTGAGGTGTATGATGTGTTTGTTGAGGTGTGAGTTGTAGAGCGTGGGCTGCTATATTTACATATGTGTGAGCTGTTATTGTGAAATAGTATGTAAGTTGTGAGCGAGTGTGTTGTGTGTTTTTTAGTCTTTGCTTTGCGTAAAATAGTGGTGTTGTGTGACAGCAGATAGTGCTGTGTTGTGTGGTGTTTTGTGTGTGTTTTAGATGCTAGTGAGCTTATGTGTAGTGGAGATAAGTGTGTGTGGGTAGGAGTTATGCTTTATGCCGCTTTGTGACGTGGCTGTGTGTAGTGTGGTAGAGAAGATACCATCGTTGTGAGTTTGTGTTGTGATGTGCATGGTGTCTGAGTAGTGTGTGTAGTAGTGAAGAGTAGCTATTCCTATGATGTTTGTAGTGGTGTTGTGTTGTGAGGCTTTGCAGTTGTTTGGGGAATTGCAGAAAGTGGTGTGTGGGGTTAATTGTTGTGCTTAGTTTGTAGAACCGTTGTATATTGACTTACCTCTGCAATTGTCCCACAAACAGTCATCATCGTTTTCAAGTTTGCTTCTTTTATTGCTTTAATTGGTGATACTGGAGGCGCTGGTGGTTGCAATATTTTTTCTGCTTCTTTTATCATAAATTCTGATAATGCTATTGCAGGCATTTTTGTTAATTTTGCTTGTTTTGTTATGATAATTGTATTGGTTTTGTTAACCCCTTGTATGCCCATGACGAGCTGGACTCGTCATGGAGCACAGTCGCGCTGTGCCCATGACGAGTCCAGCTCGTCATGAGGATCCCTGCTTGGGGATCGCCACAGGAGGGCGATCCCCAAGCAGGGAACCACCCACTAGACATCATGGAGGGGGGAGCGGCCCCTTGGGCAAGGGCTTTTGCTCCCCCCAAAGATTTTTGGCCAAATTTAGTCTTTTTGCCCCCCCGGGGGGCAGATGGGGGCACTAGGTTTTTTTAGGGTGGGGGCTGCCCGAAATGGGCACACCAATGCCCCCACCCACCCGCCACCATTACAGCCTTTCTGCCCCCCCTGGAGGGCAGATGGGGCATTGGCCCCCAATCTGCCCCCCCCCCGGGGGCAGAAAGCCCTCTAGACACCAGGGAAATAAAACAAAAATACGCCAATGCCCCCACCCTCCCCCCAACAAAAATGACAGTCTTTCTGCCCCCCAGGAGGCAGATGGGAGCTGTAGCCCCCAATGTGGCCCCCCTGGGGGGTGCAGAATGCCCACTAGAAACCATGGATTTTTTTTGTTTTATTAGTGTAGGGGTAGGGGCTCCCCAAAATGAGCATGACAATACCCCACCCCACCCCCAGAGAAATTCCAATCTTTCTGCCCCCCCGGGAGGGCAGATGGTGACAGTGGCCCCTGATCTGCCCCCTGGGGGGGCAGAAAGCCCACTAGGCGCCAGCGAGTACGCCGGCTTTTTTTATGCGTGGGGGTGGGGGCTGCCCAAAATGGTCATACCAATGCCCCCACCCCCACAAAAAATAGCCACAGTCTTTCTGCCCCTTTATGGGCATATCGGGATGAAACCCCCTTCCCCAATTCCCCCCCAGGGCGGCAGAAAGCCCACTGGGCTCCGAATTGTTTTTAGCAATGTGCATACCTGTGGATTTTGGGCCCTAGCGCAGTTGGCACGTAGGCAAACCTAGCAAACCTGTACCTTTTTGAAAACTAGACACCGAGGGGAATCCAGGATGGGGTGACTTCACTGGCTCTCACCAGGTTCTGTTACCCAGAATCCATTGCAAACCTAAAAATGTGTCCAAAATAACACATTTTCCTCACATTTCTGAGGTGGAAAGTTCTGGAATCTGCGTGGGTCCACAAAATTCCACCCACCCTGCGTTCCCCAAAGTCTTCAGAGAAAAATGGTACCTCACTTGCGTGGGTAGGCCTAGTGCCCACATCAGGCAAGGGCCCAAAACCTATTGAGGAGACATCAAAATTACCTATCACAAAACAACCTGGTTTTGCAAAGGGGATCCCATGAGTTTTTGGCCCCGGGCTTGGCGGCCATCTAGGGAAACCTACCAAACCCACACATTTCTGAGAACTAGACACCCGGGGGATTCCAGGGAGGTATGGCTTGCGTGGATCCCCCAACGTTTCCTTACCCAGAATGCCCTGCAAACCTCAAATTTAGCTGAAAAAATCACCTTTTTCACACATTTTTGTGTGGGAACGTTGTGGCATCACCGGGCTGACACAAATTTCCTACCACCCAGCGTTCCCCCGGGTCTCCCGATAAAAACGGTGCCTCACTCGTGTGGGAGGCCCAAGTACCCGCGACAAGCAAGGGCCCAAAACGTATTGAGGCGACATGAAAATTGCCTACATCAAAACGACCTGGTTTTGCAAGGGGGGTCACCTGGGTTTTTGGCCGGTGCTCGGCGGCCACCTAGGGGAACCTACCAAACCCACAGATTTCTGAAAACTAGACACCCGGGGGATTCCAGGGAGGTATGACTTGCATGAATCCCCCAACATTTCCTTACCCAGAATGCCCTGCAAACCTCAAATGTAGCTTAAAAAATCACCTTTTTCACACATTTTTGTGTGGGAAAGTTGTGGCATCACTGGGCTGACAGTGGACCGATAACGCGATAATGGTTAAATTATAAACATGCACAGCAAACGAAAAGCATGGCGCACGCGAACGGCAATAAAGCTATGATAATGACGTTCTTTCGAAAACAATCTTACAATTAGTAGACACTGAATGGTTATAACTAAATACGTACTTTTACAAATGCGCGATCATTGGAAAATAGTAGTTGCAATAATGACAGAAAAAAAACCACGCAGAACGCCAAGCACAGCACACGCGCTCACTATACAGATATACAGATGGCAGATGGTGTGAGAGCAGCAACACAAGCGCAACACGCGAAGCAGAACATAAGGCACGCATAACGCCAAGCACGGCGCACGCGCTCGCTATACAGATGGCAGATGGGGTGAAAGCAGCAACAGAAGCACGGCACGTGAAGTAGAATGTGGAAATGGAACGCACTAATAACAAACAGATGGCGCATGGAGTACGAGCGAAAGAAAAAAACTTGCAGGACGTGAACGCGCTAATGAAAAACACATGGCGCCTGAGGTCATTACCGCAAGACCTAGGCCGTGGGCGGAAACATTTTGAAAGGGAGGTGGGACAAGCACCCGCCTTGGACCAATTGCATGCTGTCTTTGTTAGAAAGCAGTATCAGACCACAGGAGGCAGCCCGTAAACCACAAGGAGACTGTGGCAGTAATCTATATCAAACAACAGTGTCTCAAACATGGGTATTATTTAAAGAGCAAATACAGGCAGCACAATTAATTGCAGCGGATTCACTCCAAAGCGGAGAAACACAGAGAGACATATTCATGTAAAGATAGCTTGTATTAGAGTTACTTTAGACATGTTGGACATATTAAACTTAATATGTACAAGCACATGGGAAGCACTGTGTTACATTAATTGACATGTAACCAACAAGATATTGTGCACAAGTGCTCGTGAAGTTTATGACGGCGCAAGTGACATGTGACGTGGTATGTAGAGCGATGGTGATGGGCGCGACGAAGGACAAAGGAAAATAACAAATAGTTTACATATTCAGGACATCCAGGCAATTAATGATACAAATTTCCAGAAACACAATTTGGTAGGGTGTCTGTAAAGAGGGGCGCCAGAAGTTACGCTGTGGAAGTCGACAGCGTTTCAGCCTACAGAAGTCTTAGGCCATCATCAGGACAGGTTACATTTGAATTAAAACGCAGTGCTAAGGATAGAAGGAAATAAATCTCAGGGAGGTGTGGACCAAGAGGGACAGAAGGAGAAAGATGAAAAGACAATGCGCTATGGCTCCAGATGCAGAATGCGATGTGGCTCAAGACTATCGCAAGGGAGGTTGTAGACAATTACCACGTAGCTGTATTAGAAGAAGCGCAAAGCGAATAGCAGGCAGTGCTGTGGATGGAAAGATGTGAATCTAAGGGAGGTGTGCACAAGGAATAGACCACGGAGGGAAAGCGCTGTGGCACAGGGTACAGAATGTGCTGAGGCTCATGATGAAAAACTATAGCAAGAGACGCTGCAGATAATTACCACGTGATTATAAAGAAGGGAAGATGTGCAAATCTCCGCGATTACTGGGGCAAAGGGGATACTTACAGGGAAAAATGAGGTGGGTTCAGTCCAGGAGGGGCGAAGACATCTGGGGTGTCCTAGAAAAGGGAAGGTACCACGTGAGACGTGTGTTGGGGAGGAGGGTACCGTGCTAAAAGCACGACTGGGCAGTGGAGGCACTTAGTTATAGAGTAGCTAGATCGGAGTGAATTAAAAATTTGCGAGCATTCGTGACAAGAATTTTCAATTCTATTAAGGACTACGGAGGCGAGGATTATGCTTCTCAATCTTTACTAGAAGCTCACAGCAGCCAATGAAAAAACAGAGACAAAACCATGTGACAACCATAGAGTCTCTTCCATATAAGGTCCCTGCCAGCACATAGAGTCCTCTTTCTTTGTAACAGAAGTTAAGTCCATGCACGACCTGCTCTTGAGGATCACCGATAGCCAGGGCCTTCTCCAACCAACGAACTGCAAGCCCAACGGGGCCGAACTTCCCACTGGATCCCGATTCAGGCAAACTCGCTTGTGGGCGAAATAATGAACTGTATTCATCCAATCACCGATAAACCATGATCCAGTTTACTTGCTGTCAGTACCTGAAAGAAAGGAAAGGAAAACTCCCCGTAAAAGCTGTTCCAGATTGCCCGGTAAAGCAACATTACAGCATGAGAAAAAAGGGGGGGAAAAAACAGTACACAGAGAAATGCAAACCCATAGCATAAGCAACAACATAACATGATGAAATATAAGCATCATAACATATCATGTGCAAAGCATGATGAAGTAAAAGCATTACATCAACAATGTGTATCTCTGGGTGGGATAATCCTCGCCTCCGTAGTCCTTAATAGAATTGAAAATTCTTGTCACGACTGTTCGCAAATTTTTAATTCTATGTCAGGACCGGAGGCTCCGATTATGCTTGTTCAAAGCTGATCCACCACCATTGACGCAACATTCACAGCCATGGCTCCGCGTGCAGAATGTGCTCCAAATTTGGAGATGGCAATTCCCGCTTCGCCCATGAGCCAACGCATCCATCTAGATAAAGTAGTTGGAGTCACTGGGCGGAATGGCTTCTGCAGAGCAATAAGCAACTGTCCCTGCATATTAGTACGAAATTCTTCAGTACTTACCTCGTAATCCTTAATACATTGTACCACACACAATTTTGGATTATTAGGAAAACTCGGATACGTGACTGAAGTGGTGTTGCACTTGGTTCTCCTGGATAAAATGAAAGTCACACCTTCCGGGGTAAATCTACGCCCTGCCAAATCCAGCGCCCGTACGTCAGACACCCGTTTGCAAGAAACCAGACATAGGAGCATAGTTAACTTGGCCGAAAGCTGCTTCCGAGATAAAAATCTGTTGGAAGGCCAGGCCTCAAGAAATCTAAGGACAACAGAGACATCCCAGAGAAGAGAATACTTTGGGCAAGGAGGTTTCACCATCCTGACTCCTCTGAGCAACTTACATACCAGAGGGTGTTCTCCTATGGGTTTACCTTCCAAAGGTAAGTGTCCCGCCGAGATCGCGGACCGGAAGTTGTTGACCGTCCTGTACGCTAAACCGGAGGAAGCCATGGAGGCTAAAAAATTGACCACTAAAGAGACATGTGCCTTAACGGGATCCACGTCCCGTTGAGCGCACCAATCACACCATCTCCTCCAAGATGAGGAATATTGTTTATGGGTGTTGGCTGACCAGACTTCTTTGATGAAGTTGCTAGCTTCGCATGAAAGGCCCGGGACACTCCATCTGTCCCTGAAACCCGCCAAGCAACGAGTGGGAGCTGGCCCGATGCCACCAAGGGATGAGGATTCTGAAGAGGGTCCAGCAATAGGTTCTGCACCCGTGGAAGAAGGATCGGGATCGCACAACTCACGGTTAACAATACTGGAAACCATGCCTGAGCCCTCCACAAAGGGGTGATCAATATGAGTTCTGCGTGAAAAGTCCTGACACACGCCAGAACCCTGGGGATCATGAGAAACGGGGGAAACGCATAGCAGAGAGATGTCGGCCATTCCTGCAGGAATGCATCCGTGGCTATCGCCTCCGGATCCGGCCTCCAACTGAAGAATTGGGGAACTTGCTTGTTCAGTCGAGATGCAAATAAGTCTATCAGGCAAGGACCCCAAAGCTGTGTCAGGCGCCGAAACACCGTGGGTAACAACCTCCAATCGCTGGAGTCTTGCAGATGGCAGGAATTCCAATCCGCTACCTGGTTGCTGGAGCCGGGTAGGTACTCTGCAACCACCGAAATTCTGTTCTGCAGACAGAAGTGCCAAAAATCTTTGGCGATCTCCGCCAACATCCTCGACCTGGTACCACCCAACTTGTTGACGTAGCGCACCGCCGATATATTGTCCATCCGGAGGAGGATACAACAATCTGCCTTCTGCGGCGAAAGGCATCTGATCGCAAAGGAACCGGCCAATAGTTCTAGGCAATTGATATGTAAGCGTAATTCCTCCGAAGACCAGCGACCACCCGTGGTCAATGTGTCGCAACGGGCTCCCCAACCCCATCGGCTGGCATCCGATTCGATTATCACATCCGGTGCCGCTCCAAATAGCGCTCGGCCGTTCCAGGCCTCCATGTGATTTAACCACCATTCCATCTCCAGCCTCGCCTCTTCTGAGAGAGGGATCTGTTCTGAGTAACTGAGACCTTTTCGGAGATGTCGGATCTTGAGCCGCTGGAGGGCCCGATAGTGAAGGGGGCCCGGGAAGATCGCCTGGATGGAAGAAGACAGCAGTCCCACAACGCGGGCCAACGATCTCAGGGAAGTTGTTTGCTTGCGAAGGACAATTCGCAGTTCTCTCTTGATCGACTTGATCTTTGTCATTGGCAGCAAGAGCTGGCACGTTAGAGAATTTATCAAGAACCCTAGAAATTCGATGGATTGTGAGGGAACCAACATTGACTTTTGTGGGTTGACGATGAACCCCAAACTCTGCAGCAGGTGTATCGCCCAGTTGAGGTGTGTTTGGACTGTCTGAGGGGAGGACACCAAAATTATTATGTCGTCCAGATATATTATGAGGCGGACTCCTGGAGCCCTGAGAGACTCCACTACCGGTCTCAGAAGCTTCGTGAAGCACCACGGTGCTGACGAGAGGCCGAATGGAAGGACTTTGTACTCGTAACATACTGTCTCCCAGATAGACTGAAGAAACCTCCTGTGGGGGGGAAAAATGGGAATGGATAGATACGTGTCCTTGAGGTCTAACCGGACCATCCAATCTCCTTCCTGGAGGAGA
Source organism: Triturus cristatus (assembly GCF_964204655.1). Classification (NCBI taxonomy): domain Eukaryota; kingdom Metazoa; phylum Chordata; class Amphibia; order Caudata; family Salamandridae; genus Triturus; species Triturus cristatus. The sequence continues at coordinate 319,385,209 of NC_140584.1, read as the reverse complement.
TCGCGTAATAGATGGATGCCTTCCATCTTGAAATGACTGTAAACAATCCACGAGTTGACCTCTTTGAGGTTCAGCACTAACCTGGATCCGCCCCCTTTCTTTTCTACTAGAAAGACATTGCTCAGAAAGCCATGAGGGTGTACCACGGAAGGCGCAATCGCGCCTTTCCGTAACAAGGAGTTGATTTCTTCCGTGATGAAAGTGCGATCTTGTTGGGAAAAAGACAGCGGGAGCGGGTGGAACTCTTGCGAAGGGGAGCTGTACATCTCTAACCTGTAACCCTGTACAGTCTGCAACACCCATGCATCTTGCGAAATTTCGCGCCATTTGTCTAGAAAAAATGCCACTCTGCCCCCCAAAGTCACCTCCGAAAAAGGAACCAGGCTCACCTGAGTTTGCGGCATCATGCTGGTTGTTGGAGTTTCCTCCAAATCTGCCACCTTTGCGGAATCTGTTCCTTGAACGGCGGGAGGGATAGAAATTGGAGGTATTGGCAGAATTGTCCTGGTAACCTCCTCTTTGCTGACCACGCTGGACGCCTTGATTGTAGCCCCGGCCGAACGAGCGCCCACGAAAGCGTCCGGCCCTGCCGAAAACCAGGCGGAAAGCCCGTTTCAAAGAACCTTGGGCCTTGTCCAGCCCACTGAAAGTGGCCACAAACTTTGTTAATTCTTTTAGAAAAGGTTGGCCAAACAAAAGACCTTGGGCCAGCGGACCTGATTCCGATGTGGCCAATTCAGCTAGCCTGGGATCTAGTTTCAGAAGGATGGATCGGCGCCGCTCCGTCGACAGCGCACAATTAGCATTGCCTAGTTGGCACACTGCCCGTTGGGCCCAGCCAATCAGCTCGTCCGGATTAATTAAGAGGGCCGACTCTTTGGCCCGAAAGCCAATCTCTAGAATCTTCGTCAGGGGACCTATAACGTCCAGTAGCTTATCCTGGCAGGACCGCCAGGACCTATCCAGGCCTTTCTTGGGATCTTTAGAATATTTTTTCAAATACGTCAACATTGACGGGTCCACCTCCGGGGTAGCCGCCACCTTGTCCGCCAGGTCCGGCCTAGGACATTCCGACCTCAGCCGAGTCCGCACGTCTGTATCAAATGCTTGGCGTAAGTGAGACTGGACATAGTCCGCCACTTCTTGTGATGGCAACCAGGATGTAGAGTTAGGATGGATAATGTCCGCCGGCTCTAAGTTGAGAACCTTAGGCGACGTGGACGGACCGGCATGCTTTTCTTTCCGTGCCTTCTTGGCAGGTCGAGGTGATTCCTCCTCGTCAGAAGTAGGATCCGGGGAGATATCATGACCATCATCTTCTTGGGATATTTCAGTAATCGTAGGTTCCCTAGTAGAAGCTGAGCGTTCTTGGTCCGCCATTGACTTGGCCAACTTAGCGAAATTCGTGGCGTGCGGGTTCGCCCTTCCTTTACCCCCAGATTTAACTCGGGAGCCTGACGCCGGCAGCCAACCTTGTTGCTGTGCATAGGAGCAAAGGTGGCGTTTTAGGGGCGCAATCGCCCTCACTAAAGCCGAGTTTACTGACTGTTGGACACCCGCGTCCAATGCCTCAACGAGGTCATACTCCATCGACCCAGAGGGTTCCTCCTCATAATAGTAGTAATCCTCCTCATAATACTCAGACATGATTTCAGCACGAGTGCACTTATTGACCCTAGAGGAGCGTGTGTGACTTTGTCCACCACAAATAATGAGATATTCCAACAGGAGGTCAGGGGGAGTGGTAACCCCAGGCAAGCCCTAAGCAGACACCCACAGGTGACTTTCAGTATAAGTTTAGAATGTGGAGGGAGGGAGGGCTTGCAACAAAACCCCACTCTAGGCAAAGCCTATGCTCAATTTTACAGCCCCTCAGAATATACACACATCAGGGGCGTCATGAACTCATGGCATAAACTCGGGTCAGAAGCATGTAAAAACGCTGCTCCGGCGTTCAATTCAAGTCCAAAGGTGATCGTGGACAAAGATGGCCGCCGCGCATGCGAGCTGGCCGAGGCTCGTAAAAGCTGAAAGGGGACTGCGCGTCAAGCCGATGCGCATCCCCGCTCCTCAATGACCCGCTCCACTATTACCGGCGACGCGAGGGAAACCCCTCTCAAAACACACGCGAGGGACACGCAAACCACGTAATACTTAAAGCGATAGAGTTATGCCGGTAGGCGCTCGCAGCGCAACGCACAGAAATCACAGTGACAATCTCACAATCGGAATCTACAAACGCCTAGGTCGCAGTAGCGCGCAAAAGACAGCGTGATGTAAATAATAAACACCTAGCAACAAAGGCAACACTGCAACCATACAGTCATCAAGAGAAAATTTTAAGTGTACTTAACTGGCTGCGGAGCAGCAAAGAAAGAGGACTCTATGTGCTGGCAGGGACCTTATATGGAAGAGACTCTATGGTTGTCACATGGTTTTGTCTCTGTTTTTTCATTGGCTGCTGTGAGCTTCTAGTAAAGATTGAGAAGCATAATCGGAGCCTCCGGTCCTGACATAGAATCAGGAAGTCAATACGGGGGCTGGAGGTCTCGAGTACCTGGGGAGGAATGTAAACAACCATGAGGCATGGGCCGGGAATACAAGGGGTGCCGTGCGGCTGGCGATGAGCAGAAGACCGGCGGTACTTACTTAGTAAAAGCCGGGGGTGGCCGGAGTCAATCGGTAGGGTGTGAATCCAAAGGGTTAGGAAGCCGGCGTTAGTCCGGCGGAGACTGCGAACAGCGTGGCGGGCAGTGAATTTACGACGTGCTAGAGGTCATGTGGGCCATGGGGAGAAAGACTAGAGCGCACAGGCACGGACCGCTGACAGAGTAGCGGAGATTAAAGGAAGAAAGATTTAAACGGGGCCTGGAAGGACAACGGAGGTGCGAAGTCCCAGCCGGGGTAGTTTAAGGAAAAACTGTTTCACAATTAGCAATTGCCCACAATGGTAATTGCAACAGCAGTGGTCAAGGGATGAAATTACAAGTACGTAGCACACTGGGGCGCCAAATGTGTAGGCAACAATTAATTAACAACATGAGTACGGAGGAGGGAAAGCAAATGGGACAGCAATTTAAGGGCACATGTCAAGACCACAATAATAATAATGGGGGAATACATTGTTAGGTGGGAAACAGATATCACAATGAATGAAACTGTCTTGAATGGGTGACAACCTTTGAGAGAGCAATTGGACAACTGTGGTAGAACAGGGCTGGGTGGATGAATTCCAGAAGGGAAAAATATTATGCGAGTGTGGTATTCCATTTGTCTAAAGTTTTTAGGCCGTGTTCGATGCTGTTACAGTGGGCTATCCAGCGACATTCGCACCTGTTCAGGAGTCTCTGGATATTGCCACCCCTGATGGGTATCGATGGTTGGTCAATCACCATCCAGGCGAATTCAGATTAATTGTGGATTTTTTCTTTGAAGTGTGTGACCAAGGGTCCTGTCAACACACCACATCTGATCCGACTGCGGTGTTGCAGGATGCGGTTTTTGACCATCTGGGTTGTCTGGCCTATGTATAGGAGATTGCAGGGGCATTTTATGGAGTAGATTACATTCTGGGATTTGCAATTGGTGAAGGATTGTAGGTCGTACTTTTGTCCATTGTGTTCAAAATATTTGGTGTTCACTGTGGTGGAACAGGCCGAGCACCTTTGACATTTGTTATGTCCCAGAAGTGGTGGGAGGTTCCATGATCCTCGAACTGTTTCAGCCCTGATATTGGTTTGTGGCCATGTAATGGCATGTACGATATGATCTGAGAGGTTTTTTACCCTGCGGTACGAGAACAGTGGAGGTTCATTGAAGATGTTGAGTGGGGTCAGAATGTTCCAGTTGGATTTGACGATCTGGGACAATTTGTTGCTGACGGGAGAGAATGTGGAGACAAAAGGGATCCGAGAGTTAATCTTCTTTTCCTTGGGTGTGAGTAAGGTTTCACGATGATTGTACCATGCACGTTTTCTTGCTCTGGTAACCGATTTCTTAGGGTAGCCCGTGAGATAAGTTTCGTAGTAAGCACTGCGGCTTCCCTGAAGAAGTCCGTTCTCCATTTGCAATTGCGACGAATCCGTAAGAATTGCCCGAATGGAAGTCCGTCGCGTAGGCCTTGCGGATGGTAGCTAGAATAAAACAATAAGGTATTGCGCTCCGTAGGTTTCCTGTATAGTGCTGTCCCAATTTTATCGTCTTCAACTTGTAGTGATAGATCAAGGAATTGTAGGTTATCTTCTTTGGGGTCAATGGTGAACTTCAAGTGTTGTTGGCAGATGTGCAGCCAATCCACGAATTGGAGTAGGGTGCTTTGTTTCCTGTCCAAATGAGCAGGATTTTGTCTATGTAACGACACCAGAAGGTGGTAATGTTGGGAGCGCAAGGTGGTGCCGGTCCAACATGGCCGCTCGGCGGTGAGGCTCCGGACGCCTAACCCCGCAAATCCGCCTAAATCCGTGGCGAGCTGCCCTGGCCGGCCCATTCTTGGCGCAGCGGAGCGCGGACCTGACCCGTGGCCCTGAGCCCGAAGCTGCCTGGATTCGGCCTGGCCCGCGCGACGATCGGCGACCCGGAGGCAGGCCGGCGGCTGGCAGCGACAATCCTGGTGCTGGGACCCGGGCGGGCTGCTAATCAAGCCCGCGGCTCCCGCGTGGTGTCTAGGCCAGGCCTTCCTGTGACATCGGCCTCCTTGTTGAGACACTTCAGCTCCGCTGCTGGCCCCCCCCTCCCCCCGGCAAGAGGAGAGGTCTTCCCGCCCCAGGACTGCAGGCGGTGAGTGCAGGGGTGCGGAGCAGGCCCCGGGGGGCCGCACTTTGATGGACGGAGGCCGGTGGGTGCGGCGCTGAGGAAGGCATGTGAGTGGGGTGGCCCTGGCTGTCGGGGTGACTGAGGAGTGGTGGGGGGGGGCCCCCTTCGGGCCGGGTGTCGATGGTCGGCGTCCGGCTCCCCCTTCCCCCCCCCTGCGTCCGCCGCTGCGCTTGGACCTGGTCCCTCACGATCTGCGGGGGCCGTTGAATGGCACCTTAGCTTCTCAGCCCGCAAGCCGGCGGTCGGTGGGTGAGTGCGGCATCCTTTCCCCCCCTCCCCCCTGGATGCAGGCTTTACGCTGTCAGCTGTGAAGGGTCAAGATCCAGGGGAGGGTGACCTGAGCTGAATCCGGTGCCCGCGGCCCCGGGCTGAGTGCTGGCATCGGCGGTTGGGGATCCACCGCGAGGTGCCTGAATTGGGGGCGGTCCGTCCTGCCTGTTCACCGAGGACCATCTTGAAGGGCTTGGGCATCTGCACGGACTGATCGGGTCCGGTGACTTCGCTGGGGGCGCCGTGGATCTGCCCTTTGCTGTGTTGTCCGGCAGGAGGCAGCTCGCTGCCCTGGGTACTGACGGGCCTCGAACCTGGAGTTTCTAGTCGGCGGCCTTGAGCGCTACTTGGCTGCCTCTTCAGGCGGCGTGCAGAGACGTGATCGGTATTGCTGGTGACATTCGGCCTGCCGGACGGGTGAGGGGCCCCGGCTGTGCATCCTCCCCTCCTGCCATCTGCCGCCCTAATTCCTTGTGGGGTCTCCAGTGACCGTGACATCCCCTGTTGATCGTGGGGCGGCCATCATGGGTAAGGACAGGGCCTCCAGGCCGCCGCCTGCTGCCACCCAAACCAGGATTGATCAGTACCCGACCTCCGAGAGGGGGGCGGACTCGACCGAGGCGGCGACTTCAGCCCCCAACACGGACCTAATAGCCATTTTGCAGGCCATCAGCGTCTCCCGCTCCTCCCTGGAGGGTATGGTCGGGGAGATCAAAGTCGACGTTGCCCTCCTCCGGCAGGCCCTGCGTAACGCCACTGCGTGCATCTCCGAAGCCGAATCAAGAATTTCGACAGCCGAGGACGACATCCGTCAGTTACAGGACCAAGTGCGAGAGCTGACCACCCACTCGAAGGAGCTGCACCGCCGGGCTGAGGATGCTGAGAACCGCGCCCGGCTTAGTAACCTCCGCCTGGTGGGATTTCCGGTGGGGGCAGAATCGAGCCGTGCAGGCAATTTCCTGGAACGCTGGTTTAAGTCCTGGATGCCGGCGGACAGCCTGTCAACCTGGTTTGTGGTGGAGAGGGCCCACCGCTCGCTGGCTCCCTTGGCCTCCGGGGGCGCCGCCCCGCCCTTTCATCTTAAAGATCCTCAATTGCAGAGACAGGGATGCGATTCTCCGTGAGGCCAGGCGCAAAGAGACTCTCACATACCAAAACCACACTATAATGATCTTCCCGGACTACACCCGGGAGGTCCAGGAGCTCAGGCGATCCTACACGGAGTTGAAGCAGAAGATGCGAGCCATGGGCCTCCAGTACCAGCTTCAGTTCCCGGCGCACCTCCGGGTCATTTTTCAGCACAAAACAATATTCTTTGACACGCCGCGAGCAGCCTGGACCTGGCTGACGGAGGAGCGTCCTTTGCACAGATCTGGACAGGGATCACCGGCGGCTGGGTGTAGGGGACAGGAGGTGCCCCGGCCGTCCAGAACCCGTTGACGGTGATGCACACTGCCCTGGAGGCGCGCGGCAGAAGAGATAATCGTAACGCGCTCCGTGGGCCGGACACGCCGGGAGTCTGGGGCATCTTCTGCCTCTTCGGCCGCACATAAAAGCCCCGCTGCTACTGGATGACATACTGAGTCCCCCCTGCGGGTGGGCTCGGCAACCCAGCCAGCCGCACAAATAGACCTTACGGATCTTTCCCGCAGTCCGGTCATTTGATTTTCTTTATTGCAAGTGGACTTGTGTGAGGGGGAGGGGTGTGCTTTCCAGGCTGGCGATGCGAAGGTCTGGGCTTCAGTGTTCACTATATTTGCAGCTCTTGGCCAGGGCAGGAGATTTTGTCTTATTCCGATCTACTGAGGGGTTCACTAGATGCTCAAGTCCGAGCGTTTTAGCTTGGTTGTTGTTCCATACTGTTCGGGCGCCGTCCCTGTTGCAGGCTGCCCTTTCCTACACCGCAGATTTGATCCCAACGCTCCCGGCGGGCTCGCTCATTTTAGGGGGGGACTTCAATGCTGTCTACACGCCCCATATGGATTCGACGGGTCTGATCTCACACGCCAGAGCCGCTCACGTGAGGCAGTTGTCGAGTTGGGCTGAGGCCCAGGGCTTGTGCGACGTCTGGAGGGTTTGGCACCCACGTGCTCGTCAATACACTCACAACTCGGCGGCACATCATTCACACGCCCAGATTGACTTAATTTTCGTCCCGTCTACGGAATGTGCGGGTGTGCAGGACGTCCGCATTCTTCCAAGGGGCCTTTTGGACCACTCGCCACTCCTTCTTGCTTTCGGCCCACCGCCCTTTTCCGCCCGCCCGATGTGGCGCCTGAATGCCTGGTTCCTCCAGGACGAAGATTTTCGGAAAACAGTGGGAGACGAGCTTGCCGATTATTAACGTCATAATGTTGGCTCTGTCTCCTCCTCGGCCATCCTTTGGGAGGCCGGCAAAGCGACTATTAGGGGGGCGACCCGGGGGCACATAGAGCAGCAACGTCGGGCACAGCTCCAGCGACTCACGGCCTGCGAGGCGCAAGCCTTAGAACTTGAACGGGACCAGGAGGCATTGAGTGATGCTGCGCGTGCGCGGCGGCTGGCCTTTCTGCGGGAGGAGATACGTGTGCACTCTATGGAGGCAGCCAGGACTCTTTGGCGCTCCTCGGTGGCCCGGGTGTATGGATGGGGGGATAAGAATAGTACGCTCCTCCACCGGCTGGCCACCTACCCTCGCGCAAACTGGATTATTCCTGCCATTGCGGATTCCACGGGCGTGACTCACACAACCTCCGTCGCAGTGGCACAGACCATTGCAGACTACTATTCCCACCTATACCGGGCTCGGGTGCCAGGGATCTCCCTTGAGGAGCTGATGGGGACGAGCGGGGCTGTTATTGGGCAATTGAGAGGGGAGGCTAGTGAGACACTGGATCTGCCCATCACGCTCCATGAAATCGATGAAGCAATTAGTCACTTGGCTTCCGGGAAGACCCCATGGCCGGATGGCTTCCCGCAGGAATACTATGCCCACTACCGTGAAATCCTTGCCCCGAGGCTTATGGATCTCTATGCTGAAGTGGTGGAGAAGGGCTCATTCCCACCCGAGACGGACACAGCTACGATAGTAGTCCTTCCAAAAACACAACCCCCGTCGCAGTCTTGTTCGGATTATCGGCCTATATCTCTCATTAACACCGAGCTTAAGATATATGCTACCATCCTGGCGCAACGGCTTCGCCCGCATCTTGTCTCACTGGTCCACCCGGACCAGTGTGGATTTATGCCGGCTCGAGGGACTAGGCACTGCTTGCGGCCCTGGCCCACCGGGAGCACCTATCTCCTTATCTGGCCCTATTACTGGTTGACTTTGAAAAGGCCTTTGACTCGGTGGGGTGGGTTTACCTCAGAGAGGTCTTGGAGCTCATGGGTTTTGGCATCCAGTTTCGTGCTATGGTCCGGGTCCTGTATGCGGATCCACGAGCCCGAGTGCTGGTGAATGGAGCCCTCTCCCGCACGTTTTCCATAGGGCGAGGAATGCGACAGGGCTGCCCACTCTCACCCCTTCTCTTCGCTCTGGCGATGGAGCCCCTGGCCGCTCTGATCCGATCGGACCCAGTTTTTCACGGATGGGACTGGCCGGGTATGGTCCCTGATAAGATTGCCCTAAGCACGGACGACGTCCTTCTCTATCTCTCAGACCCGGCTGCTTCGGGTCCTCGTGTTCGCCTGATTCTTCGCCGTTTCGGACAGGCATCGGGTCTCCGCCTAAATCCCCAAAAATCTGTCCTGGTCCCGCTGCACCCGTCTAGGGAGTGCTTCGATTGGCAGTCGGATATTCCCCTCCGGAGACTCTCCTTTAAATATTTAGGGATCTGGATCACCCTTCTTCCGGAGCTCTGCTGGGCCCTCAATGTGTGGCTCCTGTGGTAAACAAGACCAGATCGGACATGATGAAGTGGCAGTCGCTCTCGTTGAATCCATTGGGGAGGATCGCACTCTACAAGATGATGATCCTCCCTAAGTTCCTATACATGCTACATAACACGCCCTGCTCCTTCCCCCGCTCCTAGTTCCGGGAGATGGACAAGGTAGCGACTAAGTTTCTCTGGGGTGACGGTAGGCCCCGTCTGGCCCTGGACCGTTGTCGGATTCCTTCATACGATGGAGGCCTGAGTATGACCAACCTCTATTTGTATTATCTTGCAACTCGGCTTCTGGTGGTCCATGATTGGTTCTCGGGTGTGTGGGACGATCCAGCTTATAGGCTTGAGGTACAGCGCGTGGGGTTCTCCTCCATTCAAAACATGCTCTACGGGGCGGTGATCCCCCTATCGCTCCTGGACGTTACGCGGGCCCCCTTCTTGGCATGGCGTGCTGCTCTACGGCATACCCAGATGGACAAGGACACTGACCCTGGTCACACCACTATGGCATGGGACTTGGCTGCGGGAGGTGGCGGGATTGGAGGGGTTTCGAGCATGGGACCTTCTGGGGATCTCTCGCTTAGGTGACCTGTGGCGGGGGGGCCGCACGTGCTCCTTTCAGGAGCTTCAGGGCGGATTTTCATTGCACCCTTCGCAATTCTATAAATACCTCCAGCTGCGCCACGCGATCCAGACCCACATCCCTCTGGATTTGCGGATTCCTGACCACAGCCCGCCTGAGGCCCAGGTGATGCTGGGGTGCCTTGGGAGGGGGGGGGAATTTCCCGTATCTATCGTTCCGTGGTTAACAACACCCCGGTAGATTGGGAAGAGCTAAAGCAGCGATGGGAGACCTGGGTGGGTCCATTGGATGAAGCTGATTGGAGAGACGCCCTTATGGCCCCCAGGACGGTTACCACTTCGTCTAGATTGAGGCTCATCCAGTTTTATTATCTGCATGCCGCATATCTGACCCCGGAGCGCCTCTACCGTGCTGGTCTTTCCCCGGAGGCTTCATGCGCCCGCTGTGGGGTAGGCCCGGCAGACTTCTTCCACATGGTTTGGAATTGGCCACGTTTGGGGAGCTACTGGGGGGAGATTGAGCTTGAACTAACGGAGGTCCTGGGGTGGGAGGTCCCCCATGACCCCAAAATGGCTTTGTTGGGGATAACGGATGGTTTGGACGGATCCCGCAACAAAAAATATTTCCTAACTACTGCTCTGGTAGTAGCTAAAAGAGATATTGCTGCCGCCTGGAAGCAGGTCGATCCACCCAATTGTGCTAAATGGAGGAGGGGCGTGGACTGGTGTGCCGCACAAGAACGGACAGTATATGTTGCACGGGGATGCCCCAAAAAGTTTCGTGGAGTATGGGGGAAATGGTTAGGGGGCGTATTCTAGGGGGGGAGCACGGGAGAGGGAGGCGGGAGGCCAAGGGAGGGGAGGGAGGATTTCGTTACTGCCTGATATTGAGCCCATGATATGTCATTTTTATGCCAGTTTTATTGGTCTGTTGTACGTATCTTTTATGTTTGTTCTTTTACAAGAAAATAAAAATTTGATTTTCAAAAAAGAAGGTGGTAATGTTCCTGAATGGATTGAGGCTGGTAAGGAAGATGGTACTTTCCAGGTGATGGACATAGAGAATGGCAAAGTTGGGGGCAAAACAAGCCCCCATAGAGACTCCTTTAATCTGAAGATAGTAGGTGGCCTTATATAGAAAGTAGTTATTTTCTAAGGCAATCTCTAGGAGGGACATCCCAAAGTCGGTGGGAATCCTTGTGGGTAGTGGTCGGGTATTAAGAATTCCTCTTATGACATTCAGACCCTCTCTGTGGGGTATGTTGGTGTAGAAGGACTCAATGTCCATACCGACCATTAAATCTGTGCCTGGGGTGAAGGGGGTATCTTCGATGAGGTTAATCAAATCCATACTATCACGGGCAAAGGTATCAGTGAGAGGAACAAATTCTTTGATAATGCTATCGATGTATTTCCCAATAGGTTCAAGGATAGAGCCGCAGCCTGATACAATGGGTCTGCCGGGGGGGTTCTGTTGGTTTTTATGGATCTTTGGTAGGACGTAGAGTACAGGGGTCCGGGGAGTCCGGGGTAATTGTCTAAAACGTCCCTTGCGATAGTCTTGAGCCACATCGCATTCTGCATCTGGAGCCATTGCGCATAATCTTTTCATCTTTCTTCTTCTGTCCCTCCTTGGTCCACACCTCCCTGAGATTCATTTCCTTCTATCCTTAGCACTGCCTTTTAATTCAACTGTAACCTGTCCTGATGATGGCCTAAGACTTCTGCAGGCCAAAACGCCATCAACTTCCACAGCGTAACTTCTGGCACCCTCTTTACGGACACCCTCCCTAATTGTGTTTCTGGAATTTTGTATCATTAATTGCCTGGATGTCCTGAATATGTAAACTATTTGTTGTTTTACTTTGTCCTTCGTCGCGCCCATCACAATCGCTGTATATACCACGTCACATGTCACTTGCACCATCACAAACTTCACGAGCACTTGTGCACAGTACGTTGTTGGTTACATGTCAATTAATGTAACACAGTGCTTCCCATGTGCATGTACATATGAAGTTTAATATGTCCAACATGTCTAAAGTAACTCTAATACAAGCTACCTTTACATGAATATATCTCCCTGTGTTTCTCCCCTTTGGATTGAATCCGCTGCAATTGATTGTGCGGCCTGTATTTGCTCTTTAAATGATACCCATGTTTGAGACACTGTTGTTAGTCTTTGTTAGAAAGACGCATGCGAAAACCGATAGATAAAAGACAGAAAAAAAAACACACGCACGAACGTGTGAAAAGTCCAGAGCGATTCCAAGAAGTCGTTTCCCTAGGGCAGCGCATGCGTGCTGCGCTTGGCTCGACCTAAAAAGGGAGAGTGGCGGTCCTGCTCGAGGAAAGGGGGGAGTGGCTTGCCCACTGCTGTGGATATTGACTGTTTGGTCGGCCCCAGAGCCGACCAAACTGTCAAGATCAAGCGAAAGAAAGTACCACGCACCTGAAATTCCCTTCCACCACGGGAGCAGCTGGACTGAGGACCTGGACTCTATTGATGATAACTTCCCAGCTCCCCTGCCTCGCTACAGCGAATTAAATTCACTTCCAGCAAGAAGGGGGAAAGGGGAATTGGATAAAAAGAGAGACTCCACTGTGATGCCTGCTTCTCCTGGACTAGAGTGGGTACGCTGGCATCTGTAATTGAAATTAACAGAGGATTACTGAGAAGTCCCCTTAACAGGCCCTCGCTACCCACTCCCTACGCCCTATCCTTTACCTGACTTTTACTGTGGATTAGCCTCTCTCTGTTCGGTTGCTGTTTTATGAACTCCTCGCTGGGCAGGCGCTGCTGTGCTTGATGGTTGCTGCTGCGCTTGATGGTTGCTGCTGCGGCAATTGGTGGTAAGCAATATATATATATATATTTACATACTAGATAATGAAGTGGATTCTTTTTCTGATATCTGAACTGGAGAAGAATGTTCCTCATAGAAACTTGGAGCTTGAAGCCTGATCTGTACTCTCTTGCAATTTCTGTCAGTCACCCAATCCAGAGAATAAGTAAGTCTATGGGGACTGCAACTTGTTCTACAGAAGTGGAATACTAGAAGCCTGAACAGTCTCAATCTTATTGAATGCTTCACTACGCTCTGCTGCTCTGTAGCAGCGCGTTTATGCTTCACTACGCACTGCTGCTCCTGTACTGGCGCGTTTATACATAGTAGTCACTCACCGGGGAATGACCGTAGACTTGTTCTCAGAGGTAAGTTCTTGCCTTGATAATCCTTCCACAAAGGCGCCGCAGGTCGAGACTCAGGTGAATTTCCACACGCTGGAAACAAACAAGAATGTTCAAGTGACACGAGCTGAGGTAGAGGATTACTAAACTCCACCTCCGGAATCTGTTAGGCAGCGGAGAAAAAACTATCTCACACTCCCAACGAATACTTCAGGAAACTCTGTGAGAGGCGCGAACGACACAGCCTCCTCACAAATCTCTACAGTTGAAGTGCGCCGCGGTCAGGGAACGCGCGCACGTTCAAACAAACTGTCTTTCAAACACTAGACCGCTAACCTACAAGATCGCCCCGAGAACGGGCGCCCTGTTGGTAATGGTCTTTAGCAGACTAGTCTTCTTTTTGGAACGTCTGAAGGAAGGGAAGTGAAACAGCTTACTCCAAGGGTAATTGAGAAGTTTTCTTTTGCGATCAGACCTGGGGGAAACCGTGTAGGAACACGTATTGCCGTTCTTGACAGTACCCCCCACCAAGAACTCCCTTCCTCTCTCCTTTGGTTTATTGGGATGTGTCCTATGAAATTCACGAACCAATCTGGGGGCATGGACATTTGAACTGGGCTCCCAAGAACGATCCTCTGGACCAAACCCTTTCCAGTCAATTAAATAAAACACTTCCCCTTTCTTCAATTTTGAGTCTAGAATCCTCTTAACTTCAAATTCTTCTCCAGCCTGTCTGTGAATTGGAGCTGGAGGCAACTCCATTCTCATGCCCACGGGGTTTTTCTTTACTAACGATACATGGAACACTGGATGTATTTTTAGACTAGTGGGAAGCTTGAGTTTCACTGTAACTGAGTTTATCATCCTTTCTACCTCATATGGACCTACAAATCTAGGCTGGAATTTCCGATTCCCCTTGAGGCGCATGTATCGAGTAGATAACCAAACCTTATCCCCAGGCTCAAAAACGGGATTCTTCCTTCTTTTCTTGTCTGCCTGCACCTTCTGTGTTGCCTTTGCCTTAATCAGATTCTGAGTTGCTACCTTATAAGTATCTTGTAATTTACGCACCTTCTCTTCTACAGCTGGTACTAGACTTTCAGACTTATTCACTAAGGTATTGGGGTGTCGGCCTGAATTCAAAAAGAACGGGGAAAATCCAGTAGAAGAATGAACTGCGTTATTATATGCAAATTCAGCTGCCCAAATTAACTCTGGCCAATCTCCCTCCTGATCCATCAAGTACAAGCGCAAATATTGCTCCAGCTCTTGATTTACCCTCTCCGTTTGCCCATCAGTCTGTGGGTGAAAACTGGTGGACAAACGAGAATCCACCCCTAATTTGTCTAGGAAGGCTCTCCAGAATCGTGAAATGAATTGAGGACCCCTATCGGATATGACCACCTTTGGAATCCCATGTGCCTTGACTATGTGCTGAGTAAACAGAGTGGAAAGTTGAGTTGAAGTTGGGAGCGATTTCAATGGAACAAAATGAGCCATCTTGGTGAAATGATCTACCACCACCCATATAGCGGACAACCCCTGACTAGAAGGAAGATCCACAGTAAAATCCATTGAGATTGTGTGCCAAGGAGCTGGGGCTATGGGCAAAGGTTGGAGCAACCCTTGTGGGGCTTGTCTTACGGCCTTCCCCTTGACACAACTGGCGCAAGATGCCACATACTGTCTCACCTGAGCTTCCAGACCGGGCCACCAAAAGTCTCGTTTTATCAGTTCAATGGTCTTCGTGACCCCTTTGTGGCCAGCCAAAGGATCATCATGACAATGCTGTATGACTCTTCTTTGTAGATCAGCCTGTGGGACGAACAATACTCCGTGATGATAAGGTTTCCCATCTCTGCTTTCTCTCTCTGGGTCCTCATTTATCCATCTTGCCAGGTCTTCTTGCGACATTGAATCTCTGATCTTCTCTTCCAATTCTGAGTAAAGTATTGCACCAATTATCTTTTCCTCAGGAATTATGTGAACTTCTCGGGAAGTTTCTCTTTGCTCACTTGAATTCAACCGAGACAAGGCATCTGCCTTTCCATTGTCTGTTCCTGGCTTATATGTCAAAACGAAGTTGTAATCTGCGAAAAACAATGACCATCGCAGTTGTCGTGGCGAGAGTGTTCGAGCAGACTTCAGGAACTGCAGATTCCTATGATCTGTATAGACTGTTACTTCATGCTTGGCCCCTAATAAGTAATGCCGCCAATCCTGGAAAGCATCCTTCACTGCCAATAGTTCCTTGTCAGCAATGGAATAATTGACTTCAGCCGCTGTTAACTTTCGTGACCTGTAAGCAACTGGATGAAGTTGGCCAGTCTCTCGATGTCTCTGCGACAGAATTCCTCCAATCGCCTGATCGGAAGCGTCCGCCTCCACGTAGAATGGTTCTTCAATGTTTGGATGCTGCAAGATTGGAGCGGAAATGAAGGCCTTTTTTAAAGACTGAAAGGCTTCCTCAGTCGCTGGTCCCCACACAAAAGGTTCTTTTTTCCTCAAAAGGAGAGTGATTGGACGAACCTTCTCAGAAAAATTTGAAATGAATCGCCTGTAGAAATTAGCAAATCCAATGAACCTTTGTATTTCCTTGACATTATGTGGTGGGGGCCAGTCTCTTATTGCTTTTACCTTGGAATCGTCCATGGCCACTCCTTCAGGAGACAAAATGAATCCCAGAAATTCAACCTCTGTGGTGTGAAAAACGCATTTTTCCAACTTGACAAAAAGCTGATGATCCCGCAACTTCTTCAAGATGGCACGCACATGTTGTACATGTTCTTCCAAATTAGCAGAAAAAACAAGGATGTCGTCAATATAAACCACTGCAAAGCGGTCAAGAAATTCTCGAAGGATATCATTTACAAAATGCTGAAAGGCAGCTGGGGCATTGCACAGGCCGAATGGCATTACCTGGTACTCAAAGAGGCCGAACCGCGTCCGGAAAGCAGTCTTCCACTCATGCCCCTCAGCCATTCTGACCAAATGATAGGCTCCGCGAAGGTCCAATTTAGTATATATGCAAGCATCCTTCACCTGATCCAAAAGTTCCGAAATCAGTGGTAGCGGGTATCTGTTCTTCTTTGTCACCTGGTTCAAGGCGCGACAATCTATGCATGGGCGAAGCTTCCCATCCTTCTTAGGAATGAAAAATAAGGGAGAAGATGCCGGAGACTGAGAAGGCCGGATGAATCCATTAGCTAAATATTGATCCAGATACTCCTTCAGATGAACATTCTCGGCTTCAGAGAGGGCATAGATTCTACTGCACGGCAAAAGTGCCCCTGGTTCCAATTCAATAGTACAATCGTACTCCCTATGAGGGGGTAATTTATTTGCCTCCTTTTCATCGAAAACGTCTCTCAAATCCAAATATTCACTGGGAATCGCTGGAACCTCCAAAGCGCAGACCACCAAGGACGGCTCCGCCAATAACGTTGCTTGGGAGGGCTGGAGATTGGTTTCCTCTCCTTGAAAGCAATGTTCCTTGCAATAATCTGAGCTCATTTCCACCGATCTTCTAGCCCAGTCAATCCTTGGGTTGTGTTCCGTGAGCCAGGGCAAACCCAATATCAGCTGAAACTGAGGGGCATCAATCAAAGCAAACTTTAAAATGCTTCTATGGCTCCCTGGACCTTCCACGATGATTTCTTCAGTATCCCAAGTGATGGGGCCAGAAGAGAGATTTGTGCCGTCGACAGCCCGCACTGGTTCTGGCTTGATCTTGCGAACAAACTGGATTCCTAAGGATTTGGCAAATTTGATGTCGCAGAAATTCCCTGTTGCCCCAGAATCAATCATAACGGAAATGTTTTCCGTAGCTTTTATTCCAAATTTAATTCCACAGGGAATAATCAAATGAGGAGCCGCGGACTGAAGGGTATTAGCAAGCATTTGTGGCTCTGGAGTTGACTTATCTCCTGCGCCCACCAGAGCAACTCCTCCTACTGGTGGGGCTTGTCTTTTGGCCCTGTGCCGTTCTTAGGCTTTCGTGGACATTCCTTGACAAAATGCCCAGCTGTTCCACAGTACATACACAGCTTTCCATTACGTCGTCTCTCCCTTTCCTCCTTAGTTAATGGGCCCCTAACTGACCCAATTTGCATAGGTTCTTCCCCCGAAGTTGTCTCAGACGACTTAACCGGATCAGACCTTGCTCTATCGAAACGCGGAAGGAAAGGCCGCACCTCCTTGCGACGCTCACTCCGCCTCTCATTCTGTCTCGAGTCGATCTGAAGAACAAGGTCCATTAATTCTGAAACATCTGTGGGCCTCCTAGGAATTTGTGCCAACCCATCTTTTATTTCATCTCTCAGTCCTCGATAAAAAATTGCCGCCCTCTTTTCCATAGGCCACTTGGTTTCCACTATTAGTTTGTTGAAGTGGGCAATATAAGCTACTAACTCCCGACTCCCTTGTCTCAGATCCAAAAGTTCATTGTCTGTCGTTTGTGACACAGTGCGACGATCAAAAATGCGAAGAAATTCTTCCTTGAATTCCTCAAAGTTATACAGAATTGAGTCATTGCAACTCACAAGCGGCATAGACCAGGCTGCCGCATCTCCGCTCAGGTAAGACAGTACAAAGGCCACCTTGGATTGGTCCTCCTTAAAAACTATTGGCTTGCAAAGGAAATGCAAAGAGCATTGGGTGAGGAAAATTTGCGCCTTATGGGGGTCCCCTGTAAATCTTTCTGGGGCTGCCAAAGGTATTGTGGGAGACATGGCATGGATAACCTGAGTGGTCAGTTCAGATGTAGATGGCGTGGGCGAGAAATGGAAAGGTTTTGGGGCCTTAAACTCAGCACTAGCTCCGGTAACAAATTCTTCCACCCTCTGTCTAAGGAAATTCGCTTCCTGACTAGACTTCCTGACCTCCTCACTGAGAGTCTTATTTGCCTCCATGGTGACATTTAACTGTTCCTGAATTCTTTCTAGCACTACCGCCAATGTTTTAACATCCAGACGCTCAGCCATACCGCTCAGGTGGGAATAAGTTGAATGGCACTTCAATCTGTCAAGATCAAGCGAAAGAAAGTACCACGCACCTGAAATTCCCTTCCGCCACGGGAGCAGCTGGACTGAGGACCTGGACTCTATTGATGATAACTTCCCAGCTCCCCTGCCTCGCTACAGCGAATTAAATTCACTTCCAGCAAGAAGGGGGAAAGGGGAATTGGATAAAAAGAGAGACTCCACTGTGATGCCTGCTTCTCCTGGACTAGAGTGGGTACGCTGGCATCTGTAATTGAAATTAACAGAGGATTACTGAGAAGTCCCCTTAACAGGCCCTCGCTACCCACTCCCTACGCCCTATCCTTTACCTGACTTTTACTGTGGATTAGCCTCTCTCTGTTCGGTTGCTGTTTAATGAACTCCTCGCTGGGCAGGCGCTGCTGTGCTTGATGGTTGCTGCTGCGCTTGATGGTTGCTGCTGCGGCAATTGGTGGTAAGCAATATATATATATATATTTACATACTAGATAATGAAGTGGATTCTTTTTCTGATATCTGAACTGGAGAAGAATGTTCCTCATAGAAACTTGGAGCTTGAAGCCTGATCTGTACTCTCTTGCAATTTCTGTCAGTCACCCAATCCAGAGAATAAGTAAGTCTATGGGGACTGCAACTTGTTCTACAGAAGTGGAATACTAGAAGCCTGAACAGTCTCAATCTTATTGAATGCTTCACTACGCTCTGCTGCTCTGTAGCAGCGCGTTTATGCTTCACTACGCACTGCTGCTCCTGTACTGGCGCGTTTATACATAGTAGTCACTCACCGGGGAATGACCGTAGACTTGTTCTCAGAGGTAAGTTCTTGCCTTGATAATCCTTCCACAAAGGCGCCGCAGGTCGAGACTCAGGTGAATTTCCACACGCTGGAAACAAACAAGAATGTTCAAGTGACACGAGCTGAGGTAGAGGATTACTAAACTCCACCTCCGGAATCTGTTAGGCAGCGGAGAAAAAACTATCTCACACTCCCAACGAATACTTCAGGAAACTCTGTGAGAGGCGCGAACGACACAGCCTCCTCACAAATCTCTACAGTTGAAGTGCGCCGCGGTCAGGGAACGCGCGCACGTTCAAACAAACTGTCTTTCAAACACTAGACCGCTAACCTACAAGATCGCCCCGAGAACGGGCGCCCTGTTGGTAATGGTCTTTAGCAGACTAGTCTTCTTTTTGGAACGTCTGAAGGAAGGGAAGTGAAACAGCTTACTCCAAGGGTAATTGAGAAGTTTTCTTTTGCGATCAGACCTGGGGGAAACCGTGTAGGAACACGTATTGCCGTTCTTGACACAAACAGTCAGTAACCTCAACAGTGTGCAAGCCACTCCCCCGTGCCCTCGAGCTGGACCGCCCACCCCCAACCAGGCACTCTCCTTTCTCGCAGTGTGAGAAGCAGAAACATAAAATGGTAGTTATTACCATTTATTTTTCTGCCTTCTCGCACTGCGAGAAAGCAGTGGGGCGACACCACTGGGGAAGAAACACACTGGAGAGAAAGAAGTACACAAAGTACGCAAGGGAGACATCTGGCAAACTTGTGCACTCTCGTAGAATGCTTAACTAAAAATAAAAAATGTAGCACTTGAAAGGGAGCAGTGGAAGGACACAGGTAATGGATCTATGCTACAGTGGAGTGACAAACATCAGAAAAGGTAGGAAAGCTCCTGGTGAAAGAGAAGCAAGCAAATGAGAGTGCTGATCAAGCCAAACAGTCGTAGGCTATGGGTGGGCTGTAAGCCCATAAAATACCTCCCAAAAGACAGTGTACACGCTGTCTGAAGCTAGACCTATAAAGAAGTACAGGGCACTTCATAATGCCTCTGTTGCCGAACACTATTTTCAGGATATTGGGCACAGTTCATGCACACACGACTAGGTCCAAATTCTAGATTCACAATTTTCTGTAGAATAATTACATCTTCCTTATAGTTATCTACTCAAATTAAGACGACTTTGGGTATTCTTTGCAGCATAAATCACAACAGGCCACGCTCGTTACCTGAAACGAATTAGAGCATAAAGTATGGCTTACAAGTTCTGTGGCAGTGTTCAATAAAGTACTTAAATACACCTTTTTAGTTTTAGCTAAGTAGGACCATATAGACTCCATGCATGGTGACCATATGATGTGTTAGTTTTGTTTTTACAGCAATGGCCTTAAAAATGCCCAGAGTCACCAATAGCGGTAGACTTGATAATGGCTAGGCACACTTTCAAAACTCTGGGGTATATTTACAAGCCCTATCACCAGAGGAACGTCACTTTTAGTGACGTTCCTCTTTGATATGGGCTTTGCCTTATTTACAAGGTAGTCTTAAGCCGAACACCTGCACTTCCAGATCCACACCAACCCCAAGACCACCCTCAGAGGCACCCTCATCTACAGACCACTGGGACCACGCACACAATTCAGCGAAGACATCGCCGACTTCATCAGCCCGCACGCTCTCCCCTCCGCTGACTACATCCTCCTCGGGGACCTCAACTTCCACCTGGAGAACAACAATGACCGCAACACCACCACCCTGCTGGACAACCTCGCCAACCATGGACTCAAGCAGCTGGTGACCACCCCCACCCACTACGCGGGACACACACTCGACGCCATCTTCTCATCCAGCAAGGACATCTCCTTCAGCCACGCCACCGGACTCCACTGGACGGACCACAGCTGCGTCCACTTCAGCTTCAGAAGAACCACGATCCACCACCACCAGCAACAGGCTGCACGCAGAAGCTGGAACAAGATCACAGCCGACCAGCTCGCCGCATCCCTGGGCCAGGACCCACCCCCCAGCTCAGCGAACCCCAGCCAGGCCGCCATCAACCTCACGAAGTGGATCAGCAACTGCGCAGACGACCTCGCCCCACTTAGGACCCCGCCTAGCAGACCCGGCAGCAGGAGAGCATCCTGGTTCACCGACGAACTCAAGAGCTCCAAGAAGAACTGCCGAGCCCTCGAGAAAGCATGGCGCAGAGACCCGACACCAGCCAACATGACCACCCTCAAGCTCGCCACCCGAAAACACCACCAACTGATCCACGCCACCAAGAAAACTGCATTCAAGGCACGACTGGACAACAACGCACACAACAGCAAGGAACTCTTCAACATCGTCAAAGAGCTCTCCAACCCCAACGCCGGAAACAACGACATCACCCCATCTCAAGACCTCTGCAACTCCCTCGCCTCCTACTTCCACAACAAGATCGCAGACATACACAACAGCTTCAGCACACAACCGACGCACCCCACGACCGCACCAACGCCCCCCACCACCACTGTCCGCGCCTGGACCCCGATCACCACCGAAGACACCATCCGTACGATGAACTCCATCCACTCCGGATCTCCAACCGACCCCTGCCCGCACCACGTCTTCAACAAAGCCGACGCCATCATCGCACCCCAGTTGCGGGACATCATCAACACCTCCTTTGATACCGCCACCTTCCCGGAGAGCTGGAAGCACGCCAAACTCAGCGCTCTACTGAAGAAACCATCAGCGGACCCCACCGAACTCAAAAACTACCGTCCCATCTCGCTCCTCCCGTTTCCGGCCAAAGTCATCGAGAAGACCGTCAACAAGCAGCTGGCCGCCTTTCTCGAAACTAACGGATCCCTTGACCTCTCGCAGTCTGGCTTTCGAGCCAACCACAGCACCGAGACCGCCCTCATCGCAGCCACTGACGACATCCGAGCCCTGCTCGACAACGGAGAAACAGCGGCCCTCATCCTCCTGGACCTCTCCGCAGCGTTCGACACTGTCTGCCACCGCACCCTAGTGCAGCCCCTCAGCAACCTTCGAATCCGGGAGAAGGCACTAGAATGGATCATCTCCTTCCTCGCCGGAAGGACACAGAGAGTCCGCCTACCCCCGTTCAGATCAGAAGCCACCGAAGTCATCTGCGGCGTTCCTCAAGGCTCCTCGCTCAGCCCCACCCTCTTCAATGCCTACATGAGCCCCTTGCTGCCATCGCACACCAACACAACCTCAACATCATCTCCTACGCCGACGACACCCAGCTGATCCTCTCCCTCACCAACGACCCCGCCACCGCCAGAGCCAACCTACACGAAGGGATGAAAGAGGTAGCCGAGTGGATGATGAACAGCCGCCTGAAACTGAACGCAGACAAGACGGAAGTTCTCATCCTGGGATCCTCACCCTCCGCCTGGGACGACTCCTGGTGGCCCCCCGCCCTGGGCAGCGCACCCAAACCAACAGACCACGCACGCAACCTGGGCTTCATCTTGGACTCCTCCCTCTCCATGACCAGACAAGTCAACGCCGTCTCCTCGTCATGCTTCAGCATCCTGCGCATGCTACGTAAGATCTTCCGGTGGATCCCCACCGAGACCAGGAAGACGGTCACCCAGGCCCTCGTCACCAGCCGACTGGACTACGGCAACGCCCTCTACGCCGGAACCACCGCCAAGCTCCAGAAGAGACTCCAGCGGATCCAGAACGCCTCAGCAAGACTCATCCTCGACACCCCCCGACACAGCCACATCTCCGGACACCTGAGAGACCTGCACTGGCTCCCCGTCAGCAAGAGAATCACGTTCTGACTCCTCACCCACGCACACAAAGCCCTTCACAACCAAGGCCCAAGATACCTCAACAGCCGCCTCAACTTCTACACCCCCACTCGTCAGCTTCGATCCACCAGCCACACCCTCGCCACCGTCCCCCGCATCCGAAGAGCCACCACAGGAGGAAGGTCCTTCTCCTACCTGACCGCCAAGACTTGGAACTCCCTCCCGACCCACCTCCGCCTGACCCAAGACCACCTCGCCTTCAGGAAGCAGCTCAAGACCTGGCTGTTCGAGCAGTAACGGACCCCCCCCCCCTCCCCAAGCGCCTTGAGACCCTCCGGGCGAGTAGTGCGCTATATAAATGTCTTGATTGATGTGGAAGAGAAAGAACCAGGGTGAGAGAGCCTGGAAACATATGCACCCCCAGGGTGAACGACCTAAATATCGATTCCAAAATATCGAATGGGCAGAATATCGACTCCAAAATATAGAATGGACAGAATATCGAAAATCAAAATATAGATAGGTCAGAATATCGAAATTGGGGTACGAAATATCGATTTCCATAATATAGAATGTAAACATATAGAATTCCATAATATCGACTTTAAAAATATAGAATCCCATAATATCGATTTTTTTTAGTGTTATGTATGGTAGTATATGTGTTAAAATTATGTATTATTTTTGTAATGTATGTTTAATTTTTTTAAACTAATGAATGTTATGTCATTAAATTTTAGCGTAATTTAATTCCGTAGCGGGTTGTGGGTTTATAGGGGAATAGGGTGGGAAGAAATTTAATTATGGTAAATTAAATATTAATTATATTTATATGTTTTGATAATTAATTGATTGACAATTAATTATTAATTGGTCATTCATTTTTATTAATTGATACTTAATTTATATTAATTGATTAATTGATAATTATGTTAATTTTAATTTTGATTATTAGCAGCGGGTTGTGGGTTTATAGGGGAATTGGGTGGAAAGTAATTTAATTGTAATAAAGTAAATATTTTTTATTTTATTTATGTGTATTGATAATTAATTGATAATTAATTATTAATTGGTAATTCATTTGTGTTAATGGGTAATTAATGTGTATGAATTGCTAATTAATTTTTATTAATTGCTGAATAATTTTTATTAATTGATTAATTGATAATGTTAATTGTATTTTTTAGTATTGTGAGTGGGTTGTGGGTTTATAGGGGAATTGGGTGGGAAGTAAATTAATTGTAATAAAGTAAATATTATTATTTTTAATTTATGTGTATTGATAATTAATTATTAATTGTAATTAATTTGTATTAATTGGTAATTATTCTTTTTACCAATGGTAATTAATTTTTAATAATTGTAATTAATTGTAATTAACTTTTTATTGGTATTGATAATTAATGTTATCTTATTTTAAAATTAAAGCATTACTTTCCCTACTGTTGCACTCTCAGGAGTGGGAATCGTTTTTTTACCCTCCCTCTATCCAACTCTTTCCCTACTGTTGCAGTCACTGGAGTGGGAATAGTAATTTTTACCCTCCTGCTATCCAACACTTTCCCTACTGTTGCACTCACTGGAGTGAGAATAGTAATTTTTAACTTCCAGCTATCCAATGCTTTCCCTACTGTTGCACTGTGTGGAGTGGGAATAGTAATTTTTACCCTACCACTATCCAACGCTTTCCCTACTGTTACAGTCTTTGGAGTGGGAATAGTAATTTTTCCACCTACACTATCCAACACTTTCCCTACTGTTGCACTCTCTGGAGTGGGAATAGTAATTTGTACCCTCCCGCTATCCAATGCTTTTCCTACTATTGCACTCTTTGGAGTGGGAATAGTAATTTTTACCCCTACGCTATCCAACTTTTTCCCTACTGTTGCACTCTCAGAAGTGGGAATAGTATTTTTTACTCTCCCACTATCCAACTCTTTCCCTACTGTTGCAGTCACTGGAGTGGGAATAGTAATTTTTACCCTCCCGCTATCCAACACTTTTCTTACTGTTGTATTCACTGGAGTGAGAATAGTAATTTTTACCTTCCCGCTATCCAATGCTTTCCCTACTGTTGCACTCTCTGGAGTGGGAATAGTAACTTTTACCCTCCCGCTATCCAACGCTTTTCCTACTGTTGCACTAACTGGAGTGGGAATAATAATTTTTACCCTCCCGCTATCCAACGCTTTTCCTACTGTTGCACTCACTGGAGTGGGAATAGTAATTTTTACCCTCCCGCTATCCAACGCTTTCCCTACTGTTACAATCTTTGGAGTGGGAATAGTAATTTTTCCCCCTACACTATCCAACGCTTTCCCTACTGTTGCACTCTCTGGAGTGGGAATAGTAATTTTTACCCTCCCGCTATCCAACGCTTTCCCTACTGTTGCACTCTTTGGAGTGGGAATAGTAATTTTTACCCCTACGCTATCCAATGTTTTCCCTGCTGTTGCACTCTGAGGAGTGGGAATAGTATTTTGTATCCTCCCGCTATCCAACTCTTTCCCTACTGTTGCAGTCACTCGAGTGGGAATAGTAATTTTTACCCTCCCGCTATCCATCACTTTCCCTACTGTTGCACTCACTGGAGTGAGAATAGTAATTTTTACCTTCCCGCTATCCAATGCTTTCCCTACTGTTGCACTCTCTGGAGTGGGAATAGTAACTTTTTCCCTACCGCTATCCAACACTTTCCCTACTGTTGCACTCACTGGAGTGGGAATAATAATTTTTACTCTCCCGCTATCCAACGCTTTCCCTACTGTTGCACTCATTCGAGTGGGAATAGTAATTTTTACCCTCCCGCTATACAAAGCTTTCCCTACTGTTGCACTCTTTGGAGTGGGAATAGTAATTTTTACCCCTACGCTATCCAATGTTTTCCCTGCTGTTGCACTCTGAGGAGTGGGAATAGTATTTTGTATCCTCCCGCTATCCAACTCTTTCCCTACTGTTGCAGTCACTCGAGTAGGAATAGTAATTTTTACCCTCCCGCTATCCATCACTTTCCCTACTGTTGCACTCACTGGAGTGAGAATAGTAATTTTTACCTTCCCGCTATCCAATGCTTTCCCTACTGTTGCACTCTCTGGAGTGGGAATAGTAACTTTTTCCCTACCGCTATCCAACACTTTCCCTACTGTTGCACTCACTGGAGTGGGAATAATAATTTTTACTCTCCCGCTATCCAACGCTTTCCCTACTGTTGCACTCATTCGAGTGGGAATAGTAATTTTTACCCTCCCGCTATACAAAGCTTTCCGTACTGTTACACTCTTTGTAGTGGGAATAGTAATTTTTCCACCTACACTATCCAACGTTTTCCCTACTGTTGCACTGTCTGGAGTGGGAATTGTAATGTTTACCCTCCCGCTATCCAACGCTTTGCCTACTGTTGCACACTTTGGAGTGGGAATAGTAATTTTTACCCCTACGCTATCCAACGTTTTCCCTACTGTTGCACTCACTGGAGTGGGAATAGTAATTTTTATCCCTACGCTATCCAACGCTTTCTCTACTTTTGCACTCATTGGAGTGGGAATCGTAATCTGTCGCTTCCCGTTATTCAATGCTTTCCGTACTGTTGCACTCTCTGGAGTGGGAATAGTAATTTTCACCCCCACGCTATCCAATGCTTTCCCTACTGTTGGAGTCACTGGAGTGGGAATAGTAATTTTTCCCTTCCTGCTATCCAACGATTTCCCTACTGTTGCACTCTCTGGAGTGGGAATAGTAATTTTTACTCTCCCGCTATTCAATGCTTTCCCTACTGTTGCACTCTTTGGACCGGGAATAGTAATTTTTACCCCTACGCTATCCAACGTTTTCCCTACTGTTGCACTCACTGGAGTGGGAATAGTAATTTTTACCCCTACGCTATCCAACGCTTTCCCTACTGTTGCACTCACTCGAGTGGGAATAGTAATTTTTACCTTCCCGCTATCCAACGCTTTCCCTACTGTTGCACTCTTTGGAGTGGGAATAGTAATTTTTACCCCTACGCTATCCAACGTTTTCCCTTCTGTTGCAATTACTGGAGTGGGAATAGTAATTTTTACGCTCTCACTATCCAACAAAATCTCTACTTTTTTTACATTTTTTTTATTATGTTTACATTTTAAGCTTTTTTACATTATATTATGTATGTTTTATTTAATTGTTTTTAATATTTAATTAATTTTATATTATTTTTAATACATTTAAAAAATTCGATATTTTGACTAACTATATTTTAACATTCTATATTTTGGAATCGATATTTTAGTACTTACCTGTTTGTAGATAGGGAGTCGATATTCTGTCCTTCTATATTGTGGTGTCGATATTTTGTGCATTCTATATTGTCCCTCGATATTTAGTCACTGAACCCACTCCCAGGGAGTGTAGAATAGCAAATAAAGGGCACCCCTTCGAATAGTCTGTGCACGGATACCCCTTATCCATTTAGAACACTGATAGACCGAGATGCTCCTAGGTGACACAAACAGAAGAACAGGAGGACAACAGCTGCATAAGAAGGAGACAACTGAGACAGACAACAAATCCACCGAGGCTCTAGCAAGGGACTGCCTCAATCCCATTCAAAATACAAGTTATGTATTGGAAACAGCAGGCATGCCTACAGATAGCTTAAGATAAACAGTATTGTTTGGCTACCTCAATGCCATTCGCTTGCATCCTGTAGTGTGAGAAAGTAAAAGCAATGTCACAGATGCTGAAAAAAGATGGTGACAGTGATGCGCAGTGATGTGCAGACGTTCCATGTGGGAGTAGCTCACCCACCTGGGTTGTTCTATTTTTTTGTTACATCCTAGGATTACAATTCCTTTTTAACATATTATAAAACTAGGAATCCTAGTCTCAGCATTCGCAAACTGTATGAGCTACTCCTTCATGCAAATGGGGAAACTGAGAAGTGTTTGATGTCAAGTTATCCCAATCACATGTAGGATGTGGGATGCTCAGCAATTTTTTAATATGTTTGTTTTGGCGCCTGTAGCCCTGCTTTCATAATCGAACGAACACAAATTCAAGTACCAGAATGTGCACAAAAAACGAGGTCTGTGTGAGATGGAACGAGACTACACGCGATCTCTTAAAATGGGATAATATAATAAACTGTTTTGAAGGCGATGCTAGAGCGCGCTGACTGCACATTCGAGAAGTTTCCATCATATGTCAGAAAGACAACTCCCATCTAAATGAAACCTTTTTTCAATAAGCATCTCTGGCGCCCCCTTAATTATTCATCGGCGCAAGCGGATCTGGGTGGGGGAGGATGGTTTGTAATGGAGCCGCCCTTCTCACATCTCTCAGCAGATTCCCCTGCAAGCTGATCTGGGAGTCTCAGTGTCAGGGCTCAGGTGAGGCAGGAGACAGGTGTCTGGGGGAGGGCGGAGGGAGGATGGGTGTGCGCAGAAGCAGCAGTACACTCGTGTGCCATCCCAGTAGCGTAACACAGTCCCCCCCCCCCCCTCGCGGGCCGGTGGGGGCAAGTTCCAGGGGGCCCCCTCAGCATAGTACTTTGCCCGGAGAGCTCCTTAATGAGTTCGGAGGGGGCCCCTCCACGAACCTTGCAAGGGGGGCCGCTCGAGTTTCATTACGCGCGTGTGCCAGCCTCGACTTCGTGCCTGCTGTGGGGGGCACATGAGCGAAGGGGGTTTCTGTGCTGCTAGTCCTTATGAAATCTTCCTGCGTGTTTCTCGAATCCTCGTGCCACCTTGGAAAGAGAGATCTGGTTTAGGTTTGTCGGGTTTTTTTAAAAATCAAAATCTCTTCTGTCCCAAAGTTCTATAATAATATTCAAGCCGACTAAAGAAAACCCTTCAAGGGAATCCCTGAAGCTTAAGGCAAGATCACTGCTGATCAGAATGGTTGTGATTCAGTTTAGACCTGCATCACATGGCGTCAAGCTCACTACTGGGCTGTCTCACTGCAACTCCGTGTTACTACTAATTCTAGCTCATTTTAAGCCTGTCTCAGTGGGGTAACGTAAAATGATGGCCACTCTTGTGCAGAATATGAAGAGGGACGGCTTATTTTCCCATATCTCACATATATTCGGTGGCTTTGGGCTGAATGGGGCCTGCGGAAGCGTTAGGGGACCACTGAAATGTTGCCCATTTGCACCACAGGGGATGGTGGGGCTTGTTGTGTCATGGCCCCTGGTCTCACTATGGGATTGGCTTCTTGTGAATGCGCTGCTCACTATCGGTGTAATCTTTTCGTAAATGCTAGAGCCAAGTAGGGCGAAGGAAACATTCTTTCTGAGCCCTAAGGGCAGTGAGTGTAGAAAGAGATTCCCTACTTTGGAAAAAACATTTGCTTTTTCACATTGTCCACCCTTCCAATTAACAAATACATATATAGGACAATCATAATGCTCTATGTAAACTGGTCACAGTTTCCACTACAGCGCTTTCATGTAGTGAAGCAATTGTTAGAAATGTGCCCTTTCTACAGGGTCACCCCATAATTTTTTATCTCTTTTAAACCTTATTTTTGTTGGCTATATAACTCTGTGCACTTTACTCTTGCTAACCAAAGGTAAAGTGTTTGTGCTCCTAATTTCAACACGATGACATTGTTATACACCTGATTGGCGTATTTATCTTAAATATACATCCCTAGTCTATGGTATCAAGGTGTACCGAAAGACTGTACGCTAAATGTCACAGGTGGACTGCAGCATCCACTGTCACATCCACTACAGTGACCATAAAAACATGGCTGTAGGCCTGCCACCTGTAGCCTGGCTGTGCAGGTTTGTAACAGCAAATTCCACAAGTCAAACTAACCACTTTTGAAAGACCTAAGCCTTTCTTTTAAATATTTATAAGTCAACACTAAGTAGGCCGTATTGCCCATAAGGCCTGGTGCATATTATTTAAAAGTAGGATATGTAATTGTTTAATATTAAACATGTTAAAATGATTATATCTCAAATCTATTTTCACTGTAGCAGGTTTGACTGTTCCGTAGGAAAGTATTAGGATAAAATATCACATTTAATGAATGTTATCTCTGCCTAGGAAACTGCCACAGATGTATTCTTTGGATTTTTTGAAATGTTTATTTCAAGCCCAATTTACTAGTGAAGTCAGATTTGTAATAAATATTTTGGAAAGATGACTTATAGAAAGTCGTCTTTGCTCTGCCTAAAGTCCCTGGAAGCTGACGCTGCATTTTGCTCACTCCCTTTTGCTAGCTAGTAATTACCATTTCAGTGGGCATGAATGAGGTGTGAAGTTGCTCGCAGGACAGTGACAAAAGGTCTTGGGTGTGAGGAGGTGTTGTGCCCTTAACAGGATGACCCGTGGGCTTGGCTTAAGGACTTAATTAACTTCAAAGAGGCTTGCCCTGTCACCAGCTGTTGTACCTAACACCCAGGCCTGCAGCCTTCTTTTATACAGCCAGACCACCCTCCATCACAGTGGGCCTCTTGTTGATATCACATTGTCAGATCTGGTTGTAGTGTCAAGACCTGTTTGACTGATCTTCTGGGGTTTTTCATATGAAATCTGGGGAATACTTCCAAGGAGGGAAACCAGATGCCAAAACAATTCTTATGTATCGACTTTCTGGTTGCTTATTGAATTAGCTTTTGTTCTACCAGACTTCTGTCTCTGAGTTTGTTGGAGATGCAGGAACTGCCTAAAATGTGATTTTAGTGAGAGACATGGTGGAACACTTGGATTACTATAGTACACTTCCCACACACACACCTAGCCATCAGAACCTGTGGGGCTCATTTACAAGCCTTGTGTGCTGTCGGAACATTAGTTTTTGTGCGTTGCCTCACACTACCATGGGGAGGCATGCTGTGGGCATTACCATGGGTGTTCCCACATAACACCGATGGCATTTGACACATTTCCAGAATTACAATAAGCTGTAAACCTGGGAATGTGTCAAAAGTCTACCCCTCTGCAGGGAAGGTGCAATAAAGAGAAATAACATTATTTATCCTAGTTTTTTCTCCATTGATTGTTTTTGTACAGGAAGGTGTCCCTTCATGCACAAAAACAGTCATCCCTACAACAGACACCTTTGCACCATGGTGCAAGGCTGCCTGCACTGGCGCAAGGCAGCCCTTTGAGCATCAGCACAGAAAGAAAGGACAGGAATGCTCTGTATCTTATAGATAAGTCCACTTTAGTCCTGAGCCTCAGGAGTAAAATGGAATTCATTCCTCAACCAGCAGTGCGCTAGGACGTGTGTTTGCAGAGTGTTGGAGAAAGGGTACGTGACCTCTGTCAACCTCTTAGCAATACCGCTGTGTGGGACTTACTGGAGGTAACAGGAGGGCTTGTTGGGCCCCATGGACCCAAGTGGAATTAATCCCCCAACCCTCTATGCACCAGGAGGCACGTTTGCAGAGTGGTGGTGAAGGAGACTTTTTTTTTCTTTTATTTCTTAATTTATTAAGGGAGGTCAGCTGCTTTGCCCCCCTTTCCCTGGCCATTTTTGGCCCAGTAGACCCCATCCCCCGCGTCCTGCCCCTTTTTTCTTTTTTTTTTTTTAAATAAAAAGGAGGGGGGCCGCGCGACTCCCCTCCTTGGCTGATTTCGGCCCGAGGCCTGTCTCTTTTTTTTTTTTATAAAAGTGAAGGGGGCTATGCGTCACCCCACTCTGGATGATTTTGGCCCGGGGACCCCATCCTCCAGGGCCTTGCCAGTAGCCTGGGTGCCGTGGTCCTATCCAGGGCACCCACTTTTTAAAAGTTGGGGACCACGGGGGAGCCTCAAGGCCTCTGCGGGCCCTCCGGCTCCCCGACTCCTGCAGGAGCCGGCATTGCTTTTACACATAGGGAGCTGGTAGCGTGCAGCTCCCTGTGTGTAAAAGCAATTCTGCTCCACTTGTGGTAAGCAAGAGCATTTTCTGCTCTCGCTTACTATAATCAGAGCAGCGTTTGATATGGCTTGGCTCCTGCCAAGCCAAAGCAAACTGCAATGTCCCTGGTTTCGAGACCCCAGGACATTGCAGTAGTCAGCCCAGGGTGGTGGCAGTCCCCAGGGCCATCTTTGGCTCCAGGAGGGGGACCATGGGGCCCCCTCTCCTTTGTTAGAAGTTGCCCCGGGGAGGTGGTGGTCCCTGGGGCTGCAAGGGGCCACACAGCCTCCACATTGAATGTACTTAAAGCCCCAGGGATGTGGCAGTTCCCCGGGCTGGGAGGGGGTCAAAGAGGGCCTCCCATTTATTAAAAAAACAACCTCATATTACAATAGAAAAACCCCGGGAAGGTGGCCGTCCCCGGGTTTTAGTTAAACCCTAGGGTGGGGCCCATGCACCCCCGTCCTTTAATTTGGCATGCCTCCGTGATTTGGTCCATCCCGGGGATTTTTTTTAAAGATGCGTGGGAGCCCGCACGTATCTTTTATTTTTTTATTGAGCAGTGGAATTGTGGATCCACCTGCGAATCTGCAGCAACATTACAATAAATATGCTTTTAAAAACTGATTTTGTGTATATGAGGGTTTTAAGTATGCATTTCAAACTCACACATTTGCAATATGTTTGTTTTGCAGGCCAGCACTGTGATAGGTATAAAGTGTTCATCAAAGGGTCCTGCATAATTCCTAGAACACTGGTGCCAAAGACAATTTCTTATAGAAGCGATGTGCATGAACTGGCATCAAATGAAGCTTTCCAAAACCAGCAGTGATTTTAGTGCCTATACCCAATGGTGAGCACAGCTGCTTTCAAGCATTTGTTGGCCAGAATATTGAGGACCAAAATATTGATTGCCACAATGTCATGAAGGAAAGTATGTAACTTCACATGTTCATACAGTGAAGATACATATAACATTAGGGTACATATATGTGGATTGAAATATAGTAAACCTATACTTAACAATATATACTTACTGTCACAATATTATAGTAGCCAACGTTTTTTACACTAACATTTCTATATTCTTCAAAGAGCTATAGTGAGGAAGGCATATGTGCACTCATGGACAGTCAGTGAATCTGCTTGGATGGTAGATGAATGACAAAAGTGTGCCCTCACAGAATATCAGCGAAGCTTCTTCGTAGGAAAGGTGTTATAACATAAATCTTTGGGTGAACACACTTGTGGCAATTCAATTCCTACAAAATGCAGACAAATTGCATCTCTAAATACTGTAGATGTACTTAAAAGAGTTAAAAATGCACTATATTACACTTTAAAGGAGGTAAATAAATATACTGACAGTAGACCAAGGTGGAAAGAGCCACTGCTAATCTTTCCATCTATGCCCCAAACACCAGTCAAGAGTGATTTATACTCTCTATATTGGATATAGTGGAGGCAGGGAAGCCCAAAGACCTATAATACATGGGGACTTTAATTAGAAAGATACCCCCATGATAGAGCTACCCAGCGGGCAATGTCTAAGAGATTAAGAACAGAATTTTGTGAATTGGTCCTGGATGATAATTTGGAGGGAGACTCTCATCACCAGGACCTCTCCTACTCATTTCCCCCCCTTGTTCAACATTCATATTCTAGGATAGATCAAGGGAACACAGTCCCTTTTGGGGGACACCAATTGGAAAGACATTAGATTAATAACTATTGCAGAACACACTATGGTAGCATGGTCAGTTGAATTGGGCACTGATCCTAACAAAAGATAAACTTGGAAACTTGATAGATTTCATGTAAAGGATAGCTTAATTATTCATATCTTAAAATCGTCTATCTAGTAATACTTTGACAATAACCAGAATAATGAGATTTTGCAGGCATTTCTATGGGGTGCTTTTAAAGGTATGATTAGAGGCCATTGTATCTCTGCTTGAACTGAACAAAAAGGGTGGGGACACTAATGAGAGACAAATTGGAGGAAGAATTTGAACAAGCTGAAAACAAATGTAAAGGGATGGTATCCCTCAAAATATTGAGGGAGGTGACTACTGAATTTAGTCACCACTGAAAGGAGTGAGAAAGTTTTCCTAAGCTTAAAAGCAAATGTTTTATGAGAAATCCAATAAGACCAATTCTCTGTTGGCGAAAAAACTTAAATAGAATTAGAAATAGTAGCATCCCTAACATAAAAGATCACGCAGGGAGAATGAAAAAACAGAAAATATTTCAACATTGCTATCACAACCTCTATGCTTAGGAGTCAGTGGATAATGCCAAATGGGAGACTTTCTTACAATTACTTTGATTGCCTAAACTAACCTTTTGTGTCGGAGAAGCATTGGAATTCCCTGTATTGGAGGTGGAAGTCTTCTTGGTTATAAAATTGCTAACCATTAATAAAACAAAGGGTCCCAAAGGTGTTTCAGACTCTTTTTACAAGCTGGTACGTGATGTATTACCCAGCAAACTGACCGATGTCTTTAATTTATTCTGTCAATATAAAATGGTAACACCAACCATGGCACAAGCAATCATTACATTGATTCACAAACCTGGGAAACCAGTGGAATTTGGCTTCTCCTACAAACCCACCGCCCTTCTAAACTTAGATGTAAAAATGTTGACAATAAAAAGTATACGATCAAGTCAACTGGAAATTTAATAAATGAATACTAGAAAAAATAGGCTTTGGCCCAAACATAAAGCACTTTTATCTTGGCTAACTACTAGTTCTGCATGGCCAAACTGCTTACTAATGGTATGAAGTCACCCCTGGTTAGACTACAGATGGGGGAGAAAATAGGGTACAGTCTCTTATTTTTGCTACAACTATTGAACCATTGGCTGCTAAAATTACAGGCACACCAGAAATAGAGTGAATGCCTTTTGGAGATGACCAGTATAAAATATATTTATTTGCTGATGATGTTTTACTTACATTAATAAATCCCACAATTTCTTTAATATAGGAATATAGTATGAATTCCAGCTTCAAAATTGATCAAGAGAAGTCGGAATTGCTGATTGAAGGCCTCAATCGAACAACCAAGGAGAAATGAATGGTATTTTTTGCCTCCAATGTGTAAAGCCAGGACTAAGCACCTAAGCATTTATATTACCCTATCATTGTTAAAGCTATTAAAGCAACTACCCAGACTCTTTGACACTATAAGAACCAATCGTCAGCGTTGAAGCCCTTTATTGTTTTCTGGCTGGATAGGATCTCCTCCGTTAAAATTAATATTCTGGCCAGATTATTATATTTATTTCAAATGCTTCCCATAGCAATCCCTCCAAAAGACCTTGAGCAGCTACAAAATGCCTTTGATGTGTGTATTTGGGCAGGCAGGAGACCTGGAAGAGCAAGGACAATTATCAAAGCGCCTAAGGAATCTGTAGGCCTCACAATACATGATCTAGTTTAGTTTAGTTTAGTTTAAAGGAGCTTGTAAAAGTGCCTGGTGACGCCTCCCGGCGTGTCCCCGCGCTGTGGAGAGAGTGAGTTATGTGGAAGAAGGGAACCTATCACGGATTAAAGAGGCAAGTTTTCAATTTCTTCCTAAAAGAGGTCTCATTCACCTCTAACCTGATGTCCATGGGCAGGAGGTTCCAGTGCTTCGCTGCCACTGTGCGGAAGGATCTGCCTCCCATTCTGGCCTTTTTAGGACGGGCAATTCTGAGCAGACCTGTACCTTTGGATCTAAGGGTTCTGTTGGGTTCATATGGCGAAGCCAGATCCGACATATAGGCAGGTGCCTTGTTATGGAGGATCTTGTGACACCATAGCAGAGCTTTAAAAATGATCCTCTTCTTGACAGGCAGCCAATGGAGAGTTGCCAGAGAGGGTCGTGAAGGGGCTCTGCGGGGCAGTCTTAATACTAGGCGTGCTGCCGAATTTTGTATGACCTGTAATTTCTTTATATTTTTCTCTGAAGTGCCTAAGAGTAAAACATTCCCGTAATCAATCCGGGAAGTTATTAGTGCCTGCGTCATAGTCCGTCTGGAGTTGAGAGGCAGCAAGTCAAGGGTACGGTTGAGAGTCTTCATCACTCTGAAGCACTTGCCTACAGTTCTCTTTATATGGCTATCAAAAGATAGCTTATTGTCAACCCAGACTCCTAAATTCTTCGCCTCCCGGCTGGGAGGGGGCAAAGGACCCAAACAGGTGGGCCACCATTCTTTAGTCCAATTGGTCTCATTACCTCCAATGATGATGACCTCTGTTTTGGTTCCGTTCAGTTTTAGACCGTGCTCTGTCATCCAAGATGCCAGCCTGCTCATACAGTTGTTAAAGTTAACGGCTTCCGTGGATGGGGCTTGCGTCAAAGATATTAGAAGTTGCGTATCGTCGGCGTAAGAGACAAGCTCCACGCCGAACGATTGCACCACCTCTGCCAGGGGGGCTATGTATAGATTAAACAGGGTGGGACTCAGGGCCGAGCCCTGAGGCACCCCCTGTTCAAGCCGCACACTGTCTGAGAGGGAAGTCCCTCTTTGGACTTGGAAGCTTCTATCGATCAGAAAGGCTTTCAGCCATCCCAATGCCCTGTTGGTTACTCCAGCTTTGTTTAGACACTGTAGCAAGATGTAGTGTGCTACAGTGTCAAACGCGGCACTGAGGTCGAGCATGATGAGGGCCATGGTCTTGCCCTCGTCTGCTCCCTTGCGTAGGGTTTCAGTGGCCCTGAGGAGAGCCGTTTCCGTTGAGAAGTTGGATCTGAAACCCGACTGGGATTTATGGAAAACATCGTGTTCTTCAAGATGTTCCATGAGTTGGATGTTGGCAATTTTCTCGGCTAGCTTAGCTAAGTAAGGTAGCAGGGAAATTGGTCGAAGGTTGTCCATAATGTCTTGGCTGACATTCGGCTTTTTCTTGATTGGTAGTACAACTGCCTGTTTCCAGTCCGCCGGCAGGCAAGCTGTGGAGAATGAGATCTGAAGTAGATGTCTATAATGAGGTTCTAGAGCAGGGAAGGCTTCAGCTAAAATTTTCGGAGGCGCCGGGTCTCGGGGAGAGCCCGATTTGATTTTGTTACACAGTTTAGACAGGACTTCGTACGAGGGAACTTCAAAAGATTTGAGGCACTTTAGAGTCTTAATAAGACTGTCATTTTCTGTGAAGTCAGAAGCCGACTCTACATGATTGGCGAAGCTTGTATATATTTTATTGATTTTACCTGAGAAGTACTGTGCAACTTCATTACATGATTCCACAGAATCATTTTGAATGGAGGAGTTAGTATCTACTACAGATATTTCTTTGTAAATCTGAAATAATTCCTTCGAGGAATTGCCTGCTTCCATGATACGGGAATGATAGTGCTCTGCCTTAGCCAAACGTACAGATTTGTTGTACACTCTTTGAGAGTTTTTATACTTTATTTTAGTTTCTGCGCAGAAATTCTGGCGCCAAGCTCTCTCAAGTTTTTTGCAGGTTGTTTTCATGGTCTGCAGTTCTTGGCTAAACCAGGGAGCAGCTTTTTTTAGTCTCCTGGCATTAGTCATGATACGACTGGGGGCAGTGATATCGAGGGCCTTGATTACGATATTATTTAGATTATTGTTAGCTGCTTCACAGTCTTCCCCTTTAGGAGGGCCCTCCTCCTGAGTAATTTTAATAAAAGATTCTATAGAAAAGCTCTTCCATTTTCTGCGTTTATACCGCAGAGATTGGTGTTGGAAATGCTCAGTTCTGTCCAGTTGAATCGTGATCGGGATAATGTAGTGATCCGACCAAGGTATGGGTATAGACTCTAAGGTGTGAACTCCCTGCCAGTTCCCAAAGATAGGATCCAGTAGGTGACCTAATTGATGAGACGGTTCCTTGTTTTTCATTTCAAGTTGAACCGAAAGAAGCTCCGTTTGAATCTCAAAGGCAGCATTGTCTAGTGGATCTTCAAAATGAGCATTGAGATCACCTAGCACTAGAAGTCTAGACTTTCTAAGTGCTAAGTGAGTAATGGCTTCCATTAAAGTGGAAGTAAAGTCATACATTCTGCCAGGTGGGCGATAAATCAGGATGCCCGATACGGAGTGGTTGGGGCCGGTATTAATTGTGAAGGATCCAGCTTCACTGTGATCGATCTGTATAGGAGCTAAGGAGCAGACTAGAGGGGCTTTCGTGGCTATGGCTATGCCTCCCCCCCTTCCGTCTTTCCTGTCCAATCTAGAGAGGGAGTAGCCATGGGGCATGGCCTGGATAATGTCAGGGTCTGAATATTCATCTAACCAGGTCTCCGTCAAGAATAGAATGTTAAGATTTTGATCCTCGAGTAGATGAAATATTTCGAGGGCGTGCTTGCGGAGAGATCTACAATTGAGTAGAGCTGCTTTCAGGGAGTGACCCATGCTTGTTGTTGGAATGTGGATCATGGGTTCAAAGCTACACCCTGTACATTTACTTAACGACTGGGCGGTCATGGCGTGCTTACAAGCTGCAGGCATGTCAGGTTGGAGATCAAGCAAAGCATGTCTGCCATACCTTATAGTGGTTGGTGTGGATGAACCAAGATCTGTGGCCCCAGGCCCCGTTCGGCCGCGGACGGGCGCAGACGGGCTTGCCTTAGGCGCGCCTTCGGCGCGCAAACGGCGCGCCCGCTGCGCTCGTCCGCTGCGCTTCCGGGGGAAGCACATTTTTATAGAATGAGGGGGGCGTGGCCTAAGGGTGGTGGGCGTGGCCGCAGTGCTTTCAGTCAATGGCGTCAGCCGTGG
The DNA here is from genome assembly GCF_964204655.1 of Triturus cristatus. Taxonomy (NCBI): domain Eukaryota; kingdom Metazoa; phylum Chordata; class Amphibia; order Caudata; family Salamandridae; genus Triturus; species Triturus cristatus. Next base: position 319,347,358 of record NC_140584.1, on the reverse strand, counting down.
AAGGTTTTCCCCTCTCAGCGCTAAGGTCTGCTGCCCTGGGGGTACACTGGGCGAGTGGCAGGTAGGATTTTAGGTTTTCAGCACACAGTATCACACAAATGTTAAAAGAATTAAAACACAAATCGGTTTTCACAAAATCTCCCGGCTATCCGCCTCAGGAGCTCACCAGTTCTCATAGAAGTATCCTATTTAGCAGCCCAACTCTACATTATTTTTGATTGTCCATTATTCGAATCTGAGAAGCACTGGATGCATATGGAAGCAGCGATCCTGGGCAGAGTCCCATGACATGTTGCGTGACTTGTCAAGAACAAAATGTTCTCTGGTAGGATATGTCTCCGTTATTTTGAGAACTACACCCGTGGCATGAGATAGAGTGGATAGACTAAAGTCTGTTGGAGCTTTCCCCTCCCCATTCACTCTCCTCTTTCCTTCTAAGCTCTGATTACTCTACTGGAGTAAAGGGAGACCAGTCTAGCTGCTGGGAGAAAAGGGGTTGTAGGGTGCTGAGGGATCTTTACCATAAAGGGGAGAGTGAGTTGTCCGAGTCTTGCAATAAGGAATATCACCTGGGTGAAACGGAGAGGACGCATTATTACCAACTGAGACACTGGACGATGCACACAGAACATAGACTTGCAGCATATAGGGAGCTGGACGCTTTTTAATCTATGTTCACTAAATATGCGATGTTGAACTTACAAAGTTTTCATCTCCTTTGCCTCTGCTCCCAAATGGCCGTCTATGACACAGTGGTCACAACTCTTGGGCTGAGAAATTCGTGCAGGAATGACAGAAATGTTTGAAACTATACCGAAGATGTGTACTAACGTTCAGTACCTTGAAACAATGTACTAAGACACGTTTCTTTGCCATATTATCCCGCTAAAGGTCAGGGAAATGTTTAAAGGAAATGATGGGCGGTGTTGTGGTGCATGTGGGCAGGAAGGCAGTGTAATTCATCTCTGGTGGTCATGACCTGTTACAGAAGTTCTTGAAAGGACATTCTGCGCCAAATTAGAATTTAGAATTCTGCGGTATCTCAAGCTCACCGATCCAGCAGGAGTGATGCTGTGTATGACCCTGCAGAAACTATCATGTATAAGTAGATCTGATAGGGATATAATACGCAATATGACAGTAGCAGCTAAACAATTGGCGGCTCTTAAATGGAAAATAGAAGCCAGTCTGTCACTGAACGAATGGGTGGCTAAACTAAGGAATATTCTAGCAATGGAATGCCTGACAGCAGACTTAAATGGGTAAGGTAATACATTTAAAAAAAAGTCCTCTATTACCCAAATGAAGGCAATTTTGAAATTCCTTAGGCTATTATGATATCTGAGGTTGGAGGGTTTTTAGAATCTCTCATTGTTTTGTTAAGATTTGCTAGTTCTCAACTCCCACACCCTGGTACCCGTAATGCTGTGTGAACGGTGTGTAACAGCATATTATTGAAGTCAAAATTACTTCTGGGTGTGGGGGTGGGAGGGATGTTGTAATGAAATGTAGCATGTAATATGATATTGGCTTTGTTATTGTAGCTCTTTGGTTGAAATTCAATAAAATACATCTGGAGAAAAAAATGCACTATATGTGTGCCAACCACCCAAAACTCCCAGAGAGGAAGGCAACCACCCTCACTATCCTGCCTATCTGTGTAAAATAGACATATTAGATTAGCTTTTAATATGCAGGGTAAGGAATTAAAAGAAATTCTTTTCCAGGATCAAACCACTGTAGTGAGGACATGGGATTAACTGCAGGCATTGCTAAAGTTAGCGTAAGTTAGTAGATGCTTGTCTGCCATTTTGCCGCTTTTACACGCGTTACTACATGGCTCTGTTCTCGTAAATACTTTGCTTGCGCTTTTTCAAATGAGAACTGTCTGCCTTTCACACATCTAGCTGTACACTGTGCTCCTCGTCTGCACAGCGTGTTTAAGGTCGAAAAACAAACAATGTATGCTGTTGATTCACTTTGGTCAGTCCCGCGCCCATAGACATAACATAAAACACAGCTGCACTTCTGAAACTCGGGTGCTTTTAATATGGCATTGTATGCGTGTAGAGGCACTTGGAGAAAATCATTCCAATGAAGAAGAGCTGTGTTTGTCCAGAGATGTAAATCCTTGCATCTAACCTTGGCGGTATGGGGTCCCCCTGACAAAGCCTAAATGTCTTCTATAATTATATTAAACTAGCTCTTAGCACGGGGAGGGTGGTAAGGCGCTGTTGTCCTGTTTATACTGCCATTATAACATGGTTTCCCCTTTCGTGCTTTATGGAAATGTAACAATGTTGATTATATTGTTCTTATGCATTTTGCTGCTAGTATTGGCTGGTGTACTGCATTATAGAACACGTTAGTTAAAATAAACATTTTAAACTATACAGTGTCTCTGTTTCCTCACGTTGTGGACAAGTATGAGTGTTTGAACGAAAAAGTGTTCTTGTTCCCGCGATTCCTGAGAGGGTCGAAGTGACGTGTTCTAGGATGTCTAATCATTGGTAGCTTCGCTGTAGTACGGAGAACGAATGAGACACTATAGCTAGTCGGATTGGGGTTCTGGGCACCAAGGTTGGTTTTTGGTACACCACTACACACCGAGGTCCTGGTTTCCTGTGCAAAGTTCTGTGTATGTGCAGAATCCCTGCAACACCACCACGACAAGGTAATTTTCAAAAGAAACAACAATATTTATTTTTAAAAACACCACACTTAAGGGCACACTACAGAAATGTGGCAGAGAAAATATACAACTTGGGGATCTAAGTAAAAAGGTTTTAACAAAAGTCTGAATTCTGTCACTAGTCCGATATGAACAAGATGTGGAGGGAGAAACATGGCAAGAGGACACATTGTTCTTTAGGTGAGGACAATACCTTGTATCAGGCCTGGATAAATCTACTACAAGGAAATAATTCTGACTGTTAATCTCCACCCTAGCACCAGCCTATGGTAAACTGATGAGACCTTCTACAAAGTGGATGGCTTGAAAGACAAATTATTTAGATCCTATGCAAATCATTATCTTGAGACTGAAGTCTCTTTCTTAACCCGAAATGGCCTTTACAACGCATGCGGAGCCAGGAGTGTCATTTCACCACAAGCGTAACCACGCTTGCCTGAACCACTCATCTGCCTTAACCATGCAGATAGCGGACTAGTGTTCAGATGGGCGGGGAGAAGAGGAAGCGCAGGAAGAGTAAGCTCCAGACACAGACAGGTAAGTGGGGCTGGGGCCGGGTTTGGGGGTGTAGTTGTTAGGGGTGGGAGTCGGTTTTGGGGCTGAGGGCAGGGGGATCAGGGTAGTTTTTGGAAGGGGAACAATGTTTTTGGGTTCAGGTCAGGCTAGTTTTAAGGGCTGAGATGGATTGGGGGAGTTTTAGGAGTGGGGGTCGGTTTTAGGGCTCAGGGTGGCATTGTATGGGTAGCTTTTGGAAGGGGGCAGGATTTTAGGGCTCAGTGAGGGGGGAGGGTTCGGGGTAGTTTTAAGGGCTGGTGCTAGGTGTGAGAGGGTACTTTTTAGGGGTGTTGGTCGGTTTTAGGGCTCAGGGCAGGAGGGTCAGGGTAGTTTATTTAATGGGGTCAGGGTTTTAGGCCTCCGGGCAGTGGAAGGGGAAGGGGAAGGTGTAATTTAAGGGCAGGGTGGGGTAGGTTTTATGCCTCAGGGCGGGGGGAGGGGGTGAGGTAGTGGGATAGGATTTTAGGGCTTAGAGCGGGAGGGGGGTCAGGGTAGTGGTAATCTTTACCATGCATATCCCTTTATCAATCATGCCCTTACCACGAAAATGCATGGTAAAGGAATGTGTTGTATAGGAATGCATGGTTTAGACGCTTTCATGAATAGGACCCCATTGTAGAGGCACGTGTGGTTCAGCCATGCGTGCCTCTGTCATACAAACCTTATTAACAGAACTACATACTACACTGTGTGTGATGTGTCACTTTCAATCGTAAATAATCACCCACTGACTGCAGTATCACTACTTTCTGTCTTTGCAGGCGCACCTCTAGACAATCACAATATTGTTAATTTCCCCTCCTTTTCTTCAGCTCTCACTGTAGCCCATTTCACCACTACAACTTCCGTTTATCGTTCCTTCTTTCCATAGGTAGCTTATCTATGGAACACTTTAACTACTGCTATTTGCTACTCACCTGCTTCATCCTTGTTTAGAAACAGGTGGAATAAAAGCTCCTTATTACTCACCTTATCACCATTCTGCGGATGTGTGCTGTATAATTTTCTAGGCAGCACTTTGGAGTATAGTATATTTTGGTAGAAAAATATTGAAAAACTAACAATTGAAAATAAATGGATGGACAAATGTGGACTCTTTTATAATAGTACCATCACAGAATTATACATAAAACATAATATCCAAATGATGAACTGCAATATGCCAGAGTTTGGTTTAATTTAATTAATCCTGTAACATTTCAACCACTGCAACACAACATTTAATTATGTGTAATGGTTTTGCGAAGATTGCAATGGATAGTATCTGTGAAAAACACCTTGCCCTAAATTTTATAAGACTGACATTTTAAAGTTAACTTATTTAGTCCTGGAATGCTTAGCTGCATTTAGAATTATTTATTTTCTAATGTAGAATTTCGACCAAACATATAAAGTAATGTAAAGGGTGAATTTTCAATCAAGCCTTTCTACTGAAAGGCGTTTCAACCGTTTCCTTTCACTGAAATCACCAATTTCCGATAAAAGAATTTCATTACTCAATTTCAGATACATTGGTGAATCTATATTTCAATAAATGGGAATGGGACTCATTTCTAAGATGCCAGCATCATCAGGTGACAACACTTGGGGCCTATAACAGCGAAGTACAGCTTTCAGGAACTTGTAAACGTGATATTTCTCCCAAAGGTCTTAAACACTCATTTTCACCTCCGTGCCGTTTGAATAATTAAAGAGAAACAGAATTGTCAACATATAAATCCAATCTGTCAAAGAGCCTTCTACGTCGCACAGCGCCTCCTTTACCAAGACCCCATGGCCATCCAGTTAGACTGTGAGTAAGACTAGGCTCTGCAGACAGCTAGGGACTTTTTCTTGGGAGTCCACCACTAGTACGGCCGAGTACTGAGTTTACTGAACACCAAGCCTGGCTACAATCAAGATTTCCGAGTTTTGATTGCTCTTGATGGCTCTTTCTTCCACCCCATAACATTCCTGTCTCTTTACCTCACACTTGCAGATTCTTTTCCATCCCTGCTTTCTCATTTTGTCACTGTTTTCATTTGTTTCCATTACTCCTTCTTTCAACCTTTTCTTCCATTCTCTCTCTTGCTCTGCGTCACAGGGTTTCCATACAAAATAAGTCCCGGTCGCTAAAAATGCGAGTGTCGGTGCTCATTACCTAAAACCACGGGCACAAATTAAGCACCGGCCACAATACAGATGGCAGGAGATAGGCAGTAAGGACTCTGAGCAAGAGACAGCCAGCCAAGGCACAGTAGGCAAGTAACAGTACATAAGTGGTGTGTGACCCGAGTTTCTGATCTGAGAATCTAGACACCTGGGGTTTTTCCCAGCTTGACCGAAAACCTCAGATGCACAGTAAACTATAACACGTGACAAGTGACACACAGCCATGACACAAAGGACATTATTGAGTTACCCACAAGAAAGAGCATTGGGCAGTCAGTTATAAAAGAATGTCATAAGAGATCCAGGTTTGACAAAGGGGAAGAAACAGCCTTCTATGTCTCAAAGGGCTGGACAAAGTCAGCTACGACATAGTAAGTGAGATACCTTGATGAAAAAGGCCAAAGAGCATTAGCAACAATCCATAGGGCCAGATTACGATCTCGTTAGGACAGCCCTCCGAACTACTCAGTTCCGGAGAGTTTTCCGAACGAATCGTGCTCCGTGAATCCGAACAAATGATTTTGATGTGTCCGTATAGTAATGGACTTGGTGTGGTCGGACTCCCATTGAACTCAATGGAAGCCTGTGTACCGAACGCGTACACAGCTCCCATTGCAAAAAGGGGTTGGAGGGTAATAACATGCAGGGGTCCCCCTTTCCATGCATGCACAGTGTGACGGGCACCACATGGTGCCCATCACACTGTGCATGCATGGAAAGGGGGACCCATGGGTACCCCCCTGCAACTGATTCGGAGGGCCCTGGGTGAAGGGGGCCTGCCATGGCCCCCCGCATTCCGATTCCCACTGCCATTTTGTCTTGTTAAAACCGAGTTGGTACGGCTGTCAGAATCGGGCATTATACTCGCTCGTTCGGAAAGCCGGTCCCATTGAGCTGAAAGAATCGGCTTCGAACGTGTCGGTCTGACTGATTCGGGTTCCGAACCAATTCGGTCGGCGTGGACGGCTTCCTCGCATCGCACTTGGTGATTCAGAACGAGGGCCGATTCAGTCGGAAACATACGCTCCGAATTGGATTTGCTTCTTCTGAATCCCGTTTGGAGCCCTTCCGAAAGACATCGGAATAGACCCCATAGAGTCAGAGCATGGTAGTCACCGCACGGGGCAAAACACAGCTAACCACAACATAGAGGTTAAAAGGCCCCTACAACATATGGAACAAGAAAGCCAGGACCACTCAGAAAAAGAGATATTGCCACAACATGAAGTTCAAGTAGGGTGACCAGAATTTTAAAGCAAAAAACCCGGACATTTCACAAAAATAGAAAGACGATAATTTTACGTCAAGCGAGCGCACATAATGACAGCGCTCCTCAGCAGAGAATTATAAAGCAGGCAGTAAGAACATACATAAGATGCAATTTTTAAACCCAGTAGCTTGCCTGTGAATTAAATTGCTTTCTTGGAACAACTGCTAACTATCCCTGCTTTGTAAAACATAAAAAACACCTCCCCCCGTTTTTAGTCGACCCTCTCCAAAAACCGGGACATGAGCTAAATTTGTCGAAATCTGCCCGGACAGCTGGTGAAAGATGGGGACCGTCCTGGCAAATCCGGGATGCCTGGTCACCCTAAGTTCAAGAGACAACCAAACTTGAGACAAGGTGAAACACAGAGCTAACCAAAACATAAGGCAAAGTGCAGACAGCTTTGACTTAGATTTGACACAGATAACTAGTGACAGTCAGATAAAAATACAAGATACAGGATTGCAACAAATAACTTATGACCAGAGGTAGCCAGCCATGAGAAAGGCTGGGCAATACACACCATGGTGGGTCAGGAACAGCCAGCCACGACAGAGGCAAGTGACAGACAGTAACAGTAGCGAGAGCAAGAGGCGGTTAGCTATCATTCAAGGCGGGAGAAAACCAGTACGACACATAAGGTAAACAATCGCCATTCAAAAGAAAAGGCAAGAAGCACGCAACCACTAAAAAATGGTAAGCAATAGTAAGGCAAGAAACAAAGAGACACTCAAGAAGACTCTTTATTGTAACTTAGGCATACATGGACCATAATGGAAAGCATTGGTAGACTGGGCCAGTATGTGACTTTAAGGGACAGTCTGGCAATGGCACAGAAGCCACCACTGATACTTACAGGAATCGAGATACTACAACAAGGTGCACTGCAGCGGTAAAGGGAAAGAGAGTGTCTGAAAGTGCAAATAATAAATAAGTCCGAGAAAGGCAGGTGGGATGTAAGGCAGACTGATAAGAGCTTTCAACAGTAGTAATGCAAGTGATCCTCTCGGGTTGTGGTTCTTCGCTTGGTCTTTGACTGTATGTGAATAGATTTGTAGTCTGAGAAGACAGATATCACCCCTTTATTAACAATGTACAGCCTAGAGAATTGTTCACTGTCATCAGCACTGTATCTACATCCTAAACCTAACATTTCTTTAAATTGCACAGTATCAAATGCTAACGTATCACACATCACCCCATATTTTAGTATCTGGTTATTTCAGTTCACATTGTCTACTTTGAGTGAAAAGGGCAAAACTTACTTGAGAACTAGGGTTGTCTCTCTTTAGGGGAATGGCTCACAATAGGGGAAACACTGAATTTATGATAAAAAACCTGGTGGTCTGGTACTCTGGTGGCTCTCCCTCCAAGGAATAGAGGGGGGATCTAATAAATAAAGATATGGGACCTTCACTCTCAAGGATAATGGACCACACGCATCGTTAGGATGAACACTCAAGGACGACAACAATAATGCACTTAGCTATAGGCGTCTCTCATCCAACTACCATAAAAAGGAATGGTCACAGAAAAGAACAAGATTCACTGACCAGTCCTATTCTAATTAAGGATAGGAGGTCTATGCCCAGTTGGGGTCTCCTGCCTAACAAAGGGTCTCTCACTCAGAGAGGAGACCCAAGAAGGGGAAACTCCAATCTGTATCTTTCCTAGTTGCTTTTTGGGGCATTTTTGCTCTTCAGCTCTGCTAGTTTGCTGGTCAGGAAACCCCACTTAAAGGGCATCTCTGCGGGCTCTGGGGTTTCATTTCCATTGCTGGAGTAAGGATCATCGTTGACCGGCTCTTCTGAGATGCTCCTGTTCTCAACCACGTGCTCGCTGTACTCCGACTGAGTGTCATTCCTGTTGATGGGTGTTTGCTGCCACTTGGTTGCAAAGACGTCCCACAGTCCCTGCTTCTTCTCTTTGGGAGGTTCTTCAGGTTTGGGTGCGAGGGGGCTGAAATAAGGCAAAACATTTGGGTTATCAAAGACTGATATGCTACTGACTTCACCAGGCTGGTGGTGAAAGAGGAAACAGTAAGGTGAGGGCAGGGACAGAAGGAGAAAATGGAGATTAAAAAGCGACAAGGCAAAGGCCATGATGGAGTCCAAATAAGATACATTTATTTCTGTTGTTCAGTTCTAATGTAGTGAAGCATCATGCAAGCATACACAAAGTAACAAAATACACCACAAGGCAGAAATGTGAGACATTCACTTAGAATTTGGTGGCAGAGACACAAAATCAAAAGAAAAAAAGGCGATATGAATAAAATGTGATATGTTTCTACCACAAAGATTCGAAGAAACACAGCCCCTTCATCCCAAACTTGTCTCAAAAGAACATACATTCGGAAATATATCTGTACTGTTTATTGGAATATTGCATGCTCTACTTTGCCTGTTTGTTTAAATGGAAAATGAGGACGACAGGCTGAAGACATGCTGTTGCAATATGGCCGAGAAGGTGCTTTTAGTGTTCACTATAAACTTTACATTTTCTGCTTGATGCAGGAGGGGCAACTAGTTTGCACTGGGTCATTGATCCTTTCCCTTCTAGAATGAGAGCTTCCATAAACAAGCATTTGCAATGCAAAAGGTCTCGCATTTACGTGAGTTTAAGCTATTGGCATTGTAAACGACAATGCCTTTTATTTATGTTTTAAAAACAAAAAACTAAATAAAAGGCATTGTTATTTGCAATGTCAATAGTTTAAACTCTCGAAAATGCGAGACCTATTGCATTGCAAATGCTTGTTTTCAATGTAATCAAATGAGCACTGTTCACCACGTATCAAGTAAGTTAGAAACATTGTCTGGTGAGGTAAACGCTCAGTGCTAACATCTGCAGAGAGCTGCATGTCATTAGTTTGAATCCTAGCTAAGTCCGCCCTTCCCTTCCTCCCAAAAAAGTAGTGTAAATTATATATGGTTAAATATAGTCAACAACACCTGTTATTTACAGAGCTAAGAAACAGCCGAGGTAGTATATGGCGTGTTATAAAAGCGCAAGCTATTGTTATTTATATATCGAGCGCTAAGGAGGAGTTTAAATATCAATTACAAATATAGTTATAATTTATGTGGAACTGCATTCATACTACATCTACTTCAGAAATCCATGTGTTTGCTATTCCTGGCAGCTAAGCCCGGCATGGCCCTCGATGAAAGTTGTGTCATCCATCGCAACTTCCATAAAAAATATTTATTCTCTAGTAGTTTTGTTTTATCACAAGAGACTCTACAGTGGCATTATTTGTCTAAATGCATAAGGCATTTCACTTCTCCCGGGTCAAGGGTCGTGTGAATGTAGCGGAAGGCCTAGTAAATAACTATGAAACACTCCCACGCGAAAATGGTCTACGAAGACATCCGAAAAACTGAAAACATAAAGGAAAAAAGGGAGTGGGAAGGGTGAGAGGTTACGAAAAAGAGGAAGAAGTAAAAGAAGAGGAGGGTAGAGGCTGGTGGGAAATTAAACGGAGAGAAAAATGGAAGTGCGGCATGGACAGGAAGCAGGTGATGAGCGGGGGAAGAGGGAACAGAAAACATGGAGTAAAAAAATCTGAAAAGAGAGAGAAATGGCCGGTGGAGAAATGAAAGATAGCAATGAAACAACCTACATTCAATGCCACTTATCTTTTCTTTCCCTTACTGCCCCATCCCCTACGGCATTGTTCTGTCGGTCTCTCCTGGATGTTTACTGCTTCCTGCGACTCACTCTCACTCAGTGTCTTTCTGTGTCACCTTGCCAATCACTCTCTCCCTGTCTTCTTCACTCTCTCCATGTGTATCTCTACCTCTGTTATCTCTCCCGCACTTGTCAGTCTCTCCTCTCTCAATCTCTGCCAGCCACCCCTACTCTCTCTCTCCTACCTGCTGTCTCTGCAACTGCCAGTCGTTCTTTCTCTATTTTATCAGAAACACATAACCTCTCCTTCTCTTTTTTGGTAAAACGCACAATAATTCTCTCTTTGCAGAATTTTTCATGTGCGTACAAACCTGCATAGGCACAGATATGCACTTTAACCGCACTCACTCTTATACATCACACACACATGAAATGTTGGGTGGGACTTTGGCGCCCCAGCTCTGGGACCAGAGAGTATCTGAATTAGACGGGGGAGGAGTAGTCCGTCTGAGTGGGGTGAGGAGGGTGACCAGCCGCGGTCCGTGGAGGGAGTTCTGTGGAGCGGAAAGGCGGGGCGGGGGAGGGGCAGGGTGGGGGGTACTAAACACCGGAATATGGATAATTGGAGGTAAGTAAACAATTAAATAAATAAAACGAATTTCGTAGCGCGCGCTGCATCGCATTTTGCATCTCCTTGATAAAAAAAATAATTCAAGAAGGAAGCATAAAGGGCATTGACGGCCTCAGTTAATATTGTACTATTTTGATGCTTTCTGTTTATTACTGTTGCTAAAACTTTTGTCTATGTCGGGCATTCATAAGCTTCCAGGATTTAAAGTTCAAAGTCCCCTTGAGGAGCTGGACAGGAGGACAAGAGGTGGGAACTGTGAGAGAAGCTGGGATGGGTGTGTTGAGCGCAAGGGCATATCTTGGTCAGTCAGATTGAGGGGGTGTGAGATTCACATTTCCCAACAATCAAGCTGGCACAATGTGATAAAATACATTATTTGAGAAGCAGAGCATGAGGGAGCTTAAGTGGGAAAGGATAGCAGTGTGGATTGTTAGGGTTACTAAAAATAAAATACATTTTAAAATTTCCAACAGTTTTAAGAACTTCAGAACAGAGAGGAGAGAGAGAGTATGTGTGTATGTTTTTGTCTGTGTGCGCATGTAAAAATCCCAGGTGAAATCCGACAGCCATTGCAAGATACCTGACTGAAAACACATGTCCCAACTATTTACTAGAGAATACATATATTAGGGGGGGGTGTAAAACCCAAAACATCCTCCTGTGAAGGTATGCCACTGGTTGAGCAAGGGATCTATGAAAGTACTGCCTCTGGTGGAGAGCAAGGATCTGGAGGTGGCAAGTGAGAGGATTAAGAAGGAGCTATGATGGGAACCAAAAAGATGGCATGGGAGAGTAAGACTTCATTGGAATCTAGACCTGGCAAAAGGAGAACGTTCTGGGGAGCTGGAAGTAGCAAAGAGTAGAAACTACAGCTTGCGAAGAGGTTGTGGCGGGAGCCATCTATAAAAAGACCTGCAGAGGGCACTGAGGAGAGGGCTGTTAGGAGGCTGGGAAGAAGTAATGCGATGGAAGTTGTTAAGAGGCACTGTTGAGACACAAAGAAGAGGGAGCGTATGTGGTAAGATGCATAAAAGGCCCAGGATGAGGCTCTAGTGCATTTTTTATAGATCGCACACATGAAAGCACTCGGGGAGCAGAAGCAGGGTGAGTCCCCTTAAGAAAGCCAGAGAGCATTATGTGGCGGCTGCCCACATAGAGGTGACAGTGTTAGCGAATATGTTGATTTAGATGCCAATGTCTGGGGGTGTTGCAGACCCCAAAACCATTGTGAGAGATTACAATAGGAGGCTCCTTATATATCAGGTCTTACAATTCTCCCGAGCCCTCAGCCTTTCCATCTAGGTTCAAATATTCCATTGACCCCCTGGAAACTGAAAAGGTTTGCTGTAATTAGCCAGCTCTCAGTTACTGACCCTTTTTAGGTTTCACCTGCCCAGTACTTGCACTGTGCTTGAGAAATCTATTGTTTTTACTATAAACTTAAAAGGAATAAAAGGAACTTACATCCCAACTTCTCTCTTTCCTGGCTCCTCATTGGTTCCTAAGCGTGCCACTTACTATTTCTCCATTTCTATTGGCTGTAGCATATTTTCCTTCATTTACCAATGATTGTTCCTCGTCTGCTCCTCGTATCAGTTTCCCGCCACCGAAATACTGTTAACATCTGCTTTGGTGGAACTACATTTCTATAAAGGTTTGCCTTTTACTCTTGTAGCATATTTATATAACAATTTATCTCCTGGAGAGATTAAGTGATTTGCATAGAATCAAATAATGTGCGGCGCCGCCGAGACTCACACTGGGATCCCCATTTCTTGAGGCAGCAGCTCTGGCCGCTGCACCACATCCTCTCCACTCTCGTGTTATCTGTCAGGGAGCTCTTTCCTTCTCCCGAATGATGATTGATGAAAACAGCTCTTTATGAATTACAAAGGCGTAACAGATGCATTACCAATGCTTGTTGACTGTTCTCTGGTCCCAACTAGCACCTGAGAGTCTGGTAGGCTATAGGACACAAGCAGATACTAAAGCAGCATTGACTGCACAGCTCCGTTCAAACCCAAGTTCCCTTATCTAACTTTACTTTCTTCAGCACGTGGAGTTTACTGAAGTTTTGTCTCAAAGTCAACAGCAGGAGCCAAACCTGTTCAACTACCCTAATTTCCACTGTTCTGCTTTGACGGCTTGACTGGCACCCAGAGAGGCCTTTGCATGCATTGTTTGGCTAAAACTCTAGCAGTAAACATTGTACAAATCCCGTTGAAGCCGGCATGAAGTTGGTCCCGTGCGCATACATCCTGTTGTGTTTAGCCCATACAGTTTGGAGCCATAACTCAGCAACCCTAAGTTCTAGGCACTATACTAGGTTTCACTATGATTCTCTAACTAAATTCTTTAGTATTCTTTTTGTGTACCGAAGACATATTCATCTGCTAAGAAATACCTCTGACCTTTAATGAGTGTTTACTTGTCAGATAGCATCTGAGGCCAACCTCAAAATCACCTTCTCTGCTGTATTTTAGCGCTAAATGTACCCTGAGGGTCGTTTTTTGGATTCATAGATGCATTTTTTGATAACATAAAAAGCCAAAAATACAGATGTTATGAGCAACAGCCACTCGTGTTGTGATTGCGGTGTATTGTCGTAGTTTCAGAAATTTCGAATATGCTTAATGTGAAATTCATGAAAGACGTCACATTACGCCGACGTAACGGAAATTTCGGTCAGGCAATGACAGGAGAGATAATTTAAGATTTATTGCGATGCATTATTCTGGATCTCAGCCGAAGAACGGAACTATACAACACAAGGGTGCTCTTGCGTCTCCTACTTGCAATACACTGGGGGGCTCATTTATGAGCCCCTGCGTCACTTTTGCGCTGCCGGTGCGTCACTTTTTGTGATGCACCAGTGACGTAAAACATGTGCCATGTTGCGCCATATTTACACAGTGACGCATCTAGGTAGATGCGTCTCTTCGTAAAGCCCTGCGCTACATTATACCTGTGCCAGGTATAATGTATGCAGGGTGGGCGTACCCCCGCAAGAAAGGGTCGTAGGAGTGGCGCAGCGAAATCTATGAGATTTCGCTGCGCCACTTCTAGGACGCCAATGCGTCAAAACCTTACGCCTGCCTCATGGCAGGCGTAAGGGTGACGCAGGCCCTTTCACATGGGGCTTGCCCCATATGAAAGGAACATTGCTGGAGTTGCGTCAGGCTTCCGACACAACTCCAGCAATGCGTCACTTTTTACGCTGACATATACGTTAGTTATACTGACGTATCTGTCCTTCCTTGCGACATGATGCATCATATTATAAATATGATGCATCATTGGTGTCGCATGGAGGGCGCACTAAGAAGTGACGCATCGCTGCTTTCACGCAGCGATGCGTCACTTCTCATAAATGAGGCCCTGGGTACAAAGCACTGGTCCTTGGACTTGTGGAGGCGGGACTTTCAGGAATCGCTGCTGGCAGAGGATACATACGTGTGGCCCAAGTTAGGACAAAGGATTAGTGGAAGATATGCAGGACTGGCGAGAAATGAGCGCTGTGCTGGGTGACGCGAGGGGCAGACACTTGCCTCACAGTAATTGGATTGTGAAAGCAGAGCCCTTTTATGGATGTAAACTCTGAGAGATACAAAGGAAAACGTAGGAGTGAATGCTGTACCACGCTATCACTACGTAAAACCTTGCAAACATGGTTATATTTGTACTTGATTTTGGAGTTCACAATGTCTCTGCCTATCATAGGAGTGTATTTGATGTTAGATAAAGATTACCATCGTCTTAAATAAAATACACAAGAGCGTTCCTATATCACACAGTAAAATATCAATCTTCTTTACGGTCATGCAGTTTTAAGGGCTTTAAAAAGTTAGACATGATGGCAAGATGTACCAACCTAAAGGCAAGTCACGCCACGGCGTCCCTGGTGCCATGGCCCATCGCTGATGCATCTTTTTACAAGGTGGGGCTTGATCTAGCGGAGTTGACACTCTGAGGCGGTAGTTCTGAGCTACCACATTGCTTGCAATTGGCCTAAAAATGTTAAGTGCTCATACTCAGGGCACTTCATGAGCAAGTACTGTCTGACAGTGGCCAGCAGCCTGAGTCTGCAGGTTAATGTCCATTTAAATGTATATTGGCGACTCTCTCTCATCCAGGTCTACTTTCCACCCGTTGAACAATGGATATACAGAACAGTCTATTAATATGCTTTAAGGTATGTCAAAAACTTCATCTTGGCTGAGAGAGCCAGTGCAAACTTTCACCCTCATTCATGTGTTTCATGATTGTGTTTCTCCTCCTAGGAGTTCCTGTTTGGAAGAGGGTTAAAGGGCTCAAAGACCTGATCAAGGATAAGTGGCTAGGACGTCAGAAGGACCACAAGGCAGCCTTTGAGCCATAGGTTCTTAAAGTCAGAGTTAAGCTTATGAGGTGTTGTGCATGTCTCTAGAGTTGAAACAACTTATACTGCCTGACTGGTCTGAAGCACAGTGATGACTCCAGTAGGACGACAATACTAGAGGTGAACAAGAAGCCTTGTTCTTGGTCGCAGCACGTGCTCATGGGATGCAGGTTGTTTGGGTGGGATCCTATTAGGAGCAGCACAGGTTGCATGACGTTAGCTATGTCACTGACCACACCGATTGGCCAGTAGATGATCAGGCTTTTAATGGTATTGGGATGAAACATTGCGTTTTAAGTGATGGTGCTGGCCATGTATGGTACAGAAGAGGTCAATGTTGAGGACCAACACATAGGCTGCATTTCGGATCTCCAAAGTGATGTACAAAGAGGATCCCTACTGCACACTGCACAACTATCCTGGAGCAACAGGAGAGTTCAAAACAAGCTTTAAGGTGAATATTGTAGGAAATATTAGGCTATGCCCATGATGTGGAAACCTGAAGTACACTTATTTAATGATCTGCTTACAATGTTGAATCCCTAATTCAACTATAGTTGTTGTACAAACACAGGGCCTACACATGTCCAAGCTGTCCAAGCCTAGGTTTAATAGTCTTTGAAAAGGAAAGGTACCTGCACTTTGCCGCATGCTCTAACAATTTAAATCTGTTGAAGGTGAGTGATACCCAACGCCTGTCTCAAACTAATGGCGTGTTTGCCAAGAGGGACTGCTATCTACTTGTGGCCCTGGACCTAGACAGAGGGAATTTAAAAGTGCCACTATTACACAGGGGCCAGAAAGAGCAGTATGCAACTGTTGTATGGGAACTTCAGTGCTATGCAAATCCCAGGGTAGTGGTGTGGATAACTATCTGAAAATATTGTCTTTCAGTATAGCCAAATTCAGAATGGCTTTACATAGTACATGCAGGTGCCACTTGCATGGCACAGGGACAGTGCTGATGAAACCTCAGCCAAAAGGGCGAGAACACAGCGTAATTGAACCAGATTGGCTTGGGCACCAAGTTAGTTGATAAAGAAGGGTTATGTCACACTGCCTTTCCTTGATTTGGGAACTTGTAAAGCTCCAGGTAAACCTCTTCATTTGAGGTTCACATTCAAGATGCAGCATGGAACATTAGGTGTTCTTTGCCAACGCGTGCTGTGATTAACAATTCCGATATTGAGGTGGGACATGCCCCTTAGAGTCCATAACCAGAAAACTACTGACTTGCCATATATCCTTTGTAAATGAAGGCAAATTGATTTCCTCAAAACTAAGCACATTTTCCGCCTTTGCACAGCTGGCTGCACTGTGTACCTTCAGTGTGGCTCTAAGTGAAACCTTTACACAACACAGAAGTGGCTAGGAAATGGTACAAGCAGTTGTCAAGGGTTCACAGACACGGCCCTCGATGTGGAGTTCTGGTTCCTCAACTGTTCCTGGGTGGGGCAGAGAGTATTAGGCACACTTGCTCGTTACCGTCAATAGTGCAAGGGTGCACGGTGCAAGGACAGTTTACCTTGGGGGGTGAGGGGGAGGGTTGAGTCTGGGGGTCAGCAGCAAGTTTCATCTGCTGCTACTGGCAGCTTCTTTGTGGCATGCACCACCACTCCTGTACGCTGTTGTCCTGAGGGTGCATCTTTCTATCTAGTGGCTATCTCTTTAGTCGCTCCAAGCCTTCTAGCCAATAGTAACATTGGCTGGATTCCTATCCATGCCGGTCTGTCTTGTCTGTGTTTATGCTGTCAATGGATTTATTCATGTGCACGTGGGAGGCCTAGGGTACGCCACCACAACAATGACACCCGCAACATTGCCAGATTACTACATCAAAGTGACCACTATATTGGTGGCTACTATACTAACAAATGTGGGTAAAATTATACAATTGCGTATGAGGGGCAATAAAAATAAATACAATTAAAATAAAAGGTTAATTCAGGGCAACCCTCAAAACCTATGAGATATATTACATGAACATTTCTTTTTTACTATAACTTTAATAGTATCTATTACCCCTGGAATAAATTGAGTACATGATTTTATTTTTAATTAATGTAAAAATAAATATGAATTAATACATAAGTATAATATAACATAATAGGTCAATTAATAAATAAAATCAAAAGAAGATTTGAGTTAGAATTAGGTTTAGAAATAGAATGAAAAATACTATAAAGTTTAAGATTAATGAAATACATTTCGAATTAGGGTAAGGGTTGTGGCTACAAGTACGTTACGGGTAATTAATCAAATTAGTTAAATAAACATAATGAAAAATAATGAAATGTTCGAGATAGGTTGCGACTAATTTATACACTCAAGCAAAGAATAGAGCAAGCCACCCCTAGGGGTTGGGCTTGGGACTATGAAGGCAACTATAGTTGACACTAAAATTTCTTTGTCAATGATCTAAAGGCCTGATGTATTAAAATATTTCTTCCATTCTTTCTGTATGGGGAAACGCACTGATACATGCAAGCCTGTGTCATCTGGGACAGCAGACCAATTTGTACTTATCAGCAAAGTGTTTAAGCTTCTGAAATTATTTCGCTCAATATCCCAAGGATAACTCTTATCAGTTTTGATAACCCAGACATCTGACACTGGAATATCTAAGTCAGTTTTGCCAGCATATTGATAAAGGAAATGGAATACTTTCTCAGCAAATCTCTGACCAGCTCAGATAAAAGGCATTGTAGCAGGCAAGGGGGTAAGTTCTATGACATTTCAGTCTAGGGCATTCACAGTTATGTGACAGGGCTGCTGAATTTCCCACAGTGAATTTTCCAAACAATCACCCACCCCCACGGTGCTGTGCTTTTACGGAGACAGGCTTTTCCTGAAACGGAGAAGAGACTAAGGGTTTTATACCAGCAGGGTGACAACATCCATTCTCTTGCATAGAAGTGTGCTAACGCATGACCATCCGATCTCTGAGGCACCCTACTATGTAGTGCATCGCTCGTGTTTCCATACCTCTCTCTGTTACAGGGAATTCACTAGATGGACAAAAGCGGCAGTTTATTCTCAGCATACTGAGGCAGTCCCCGGCTGGGGGAAACTCACAGCTTTGCGGATTGTTGCGCGATTTGGCAAGGGTAAAGATGGACACGAACCATTGCACCACTACACCAAATGCTGTTATAGGATCTTAATCAAAATTCTACTGTGCACTGTGTCAGAAGCCGCTGAGAGATAGTGGTTACTGACTTCTACTCTGCTAAAGAACTGGACTGGAATTCTGCAAGAAAGCACTGCACAGAGACACATTGTTCAGCTGTATGACTACCCACCCTTCAATAATATTTTTCCAATGGCCGTGCATCGTTTGTAAAAGATCTCCAACACACACCTCACTGAATACCTCAACGACCACCAACTCATCTGGTTTCAGACCCAACCACAGCACAGAAACTGCCCTCATCACTGCCATGGATGACATCCGAATGACTCTGGACAGAGGAGATGCAGTGGCCCGCATCGTCCTGGACCTCTCTGTAGCATTTGACATAGTCTCCCATGCCATTCTCATCCAACGCCTAAACGACATCGGAATCAAGGACACTCTCCTTCTTGACTGGAAGGATCCAGTCAGTCAGCCTGGCACCATTTACCTCGGAAACCCGCAACCTTATTTGTGGAATTCTGCAAGGATCCTCCCTGATCCCGACCCTCCTCACTGCATATATGATCCATCTAGCCAGCATCATCCGCTTTTACAATCTCAAAGTCCTCTCATGCTGACGACACGCAACTCATTCTCTCCCTCACGGTCAAGACCCCCAGTACCCAGAACAAGTTCAATGCCTGCATGACTGAAATCGCCAACTGGACGAAGACCAACTGTCTAAAGCTAAACACTACAAGACCTAAATTGTGATCTTTGGTAAGAGAACATTAGCTTGGGACACCACCTGGTAGTCAACAGACCTAGGACCAACACACATGCCTAGAACCTCTGGATCATCATAGACACCAAACTTGACATGACAGCCCAAGCCAATGAAATCACCAGTTCATGCTTCCATACCCTGAAGATGCTGAGAAAGATTTTCAAATGGCTTCTAGTCAGCACCTGGAATACGATCATGCACGCCCTAGTCACAACTAACTTGGACAGCAGGAACAACTTCTATGCCAGGATCAACAAAAGACGCGCCAGAAGGCTGCAGATCATTCAGAACTCGGCCGACAGAATCACTCTTAACCTACCACGCGTCACTCATATAACACCACACCTGAAATTGCTCTACTGCCCCCCATTCACAAACAAGCACAATTCAAACTCCTCACCCACACTTTCATGCCACTACATCATTCTGGCCTAGCATACCTCAACAATCATACATGCTTGCACAAACCTTCCAGACACCTCCGCTTACTTGCACAAATCTCAGGCCTACGGAAAACCAGATTTAGTTGAGCCTTCTCCTACATTGACCCTAAAGCATGGATCGACTTGCCACAACACATAAAAGCCGCGTCCTCACTTATTGAATTCTGCGAGAATCTGAAGTTCTTGCATTTCAAATAGTCCCACTAGGCCCTAAGTGTGGCTAGACACACACTTGCTCAGCACCAGGATACCCTCCAGCTTAATAGTGCACATAACGTAACATAACATAACAATATGTCCTGGGGCCCAAAGTTTTGTTCGGAAAACAGTCTCCTAAAACCACCACCAAACACTCCCTATCTCACTCTTGCAAGTTATTTTTCATCCTTGCTTTCTCCCATTGCCACTGTTTTCTATCTTCCTCCTTTTGTGTTTTTCTCTCTCTTGCTCTGGATCAAAATTTGTTGAGGAAAAATAAGTTCTGGTGCGCCCCACTTGCAACCATCAGCTCAAATTAAGCAAGTCCAATGGGGGAAAGAGTGATTATCTCATAGCTATCTAGATCATCAGGTTGTGGAGCAACACTTTCAACAAATGCTGTTTTTTTGAAAACCTCTAGACATTCGGCAACAAAAACTTTGACACAGACAACCCTTAAACAAAGCTACCCAAAGAAGTCATAGTATTTGACATAAGCTCTACTCTAAACTGCTGGCTTGATTCAATCCCAGCTCGTGAAGATCCACTGGCACTAGGTCTAGCCACACATGGTTCATAAAGAAGCACAACACTGGCACAAACAGTGACAGGTTGAGAAGGGACTTGATATCTCCTACACACTTGTCCATTATCAGTTAACTCTGTACAAAAGGTCTGACATTTCGAGGAGGAACACATAGAATTAGCAGCAGCATCCTGTCTCCCACTTTGCTGCAATCATTTTTATTTGCCTTGGTGCTGAGCAAATCCACTAATTTCCCAGACTCACGGGCAGATCTAAATGTCTTCAGTTGAGGTGTCTTAACCTCTTCACGATCACCTCTAATTCCCTTCAAATGTACTTTCCAGGCTTCCCTAGCCTCCTCCATGACCTCCTGCCTTAGACTGTTCATTGGCCCCTCCAGTTCTCTTTAAATGTCCTTTCCTATTTTGAAGGATCACCAAAGCTTCTACTAAAGGTGCTCCAAAACTAGCTTGGTCTCCTTCTGAAAAATGCCATCTCTTTTTTTGGGCCGACTACATTTCTCTATAGCCCTTCCAGGTGTTTCTATAAAAATAATACCCGACCCTGCTAATTTTTGGCCCAGAATGGTTACCCAGTGGCACAAAGAATATGGTTCAAGAGGATGGATTTAGCTGACAGCGGGGAATACATGGTAGTTTATGGTAGCTGTGGATTCCTTGTATGTCTGGGGTCATTGTACTCTTCAGCAGTTACCGCTCAAAGCAGACCTCCAAAACAAGATGGTGACTGTTTCAAAATAGCACTTTATGGGCGAGTAGAAAAGGTAAATTTCTGTGTCTAAACTAACAAAATTGGGAGAGTTTAATGCTGCACTTTGACGCATGGAAGTGTTGTATATTATGCAGGTTTTCTGACTCCCACTTAAATCACATCTAACCTCATGTTCATCTTTGTTATTGAATTTCACCATATTCATGCGGCCCCTCTCATGCGTCCAGATATTTATTAGTATGGAGAACAAACAAGAGGTTTTAGAGCCGTCTTTACCCCCAACTTCATGAATCCAGAAAATAGGGCTAGCAGTGTCAGAAGAACCAAAGAACAAACCAGAGGTAAGAGTCACTATCCATGGGAACCCCAACATGCTGCCAGTGCTCCTTAGTAGGTTTATCTACTGCTTGTTAAAGTGCTACAACTGTGGTTGCTGGCATTGTGCTGCCATATTTTACCACTCTCCATAGGTGATCCTGAGGTCCCTGCACCCCCACCCTTTCCCTCTGTTGCTATAGATTTTCTCTCCTCAGTAGCCTGATTACTTTCCACGTGGGTAACTAGATCTTGAGGACAGCTAAGTTTGCCATCAGTCCTTTCTGCCGAGTTCTTTCATCCTGATAGAACCTGAAAAGACCCTGTTCTGCTCTAATCTGTTTACAGACGTCCCTCACCTCCACTAAACCCTCACAGCCCACTGTGTCTGCCTATTCCCAATCTGTAGGCCTCCCAGTCACCATGTGCATCCCTCTCACTTCCCAGTTTGCAGGCCTCTATACAGCCCTTCTATACCCCACCACCCCATCTCAGTGTGTAGGCTAGGCCTCCTCGTGTCTGTGCTAAATCTACCCACTTCTACATGTAGGTCGCGCTAGCACCTTCTTCACTCCCCTAGTTGCCAGTTCTGAGGCCTACTCTCCAGCCCCCAAAATTCCCAGTGGTCAGGACTCCACAGTTCCATCCCTCCATTCCAGTTTGTAGGTCTTTTCTACTTTTTGTTGCACCCACTGGGAGCTACAGACAGGGCTAGGCTGAAAACCCAAGCAGCCCTGGCAGTTGGGTCAGGCCAGCCGCCAAAGGTGGGGAGGGGTTGTGTAAGTGGGAAGAAGTGCTGCTTTTGTTACTGGGGACCAATATTGCAGCGCTGCTCAAAAAATGCCCCCCTGTAGCAAAAGTGGCCCCCACTGCTGCAAAACCGGCCCCCACCCTTCCAGTCTCCCGGGAAAATGCCCGATACCCACTACAGCCAGTCCAGCCCTGGTTATATAAGGGTGATAGGACTGTGTCCTTGAAACAGGGCGTACAGGACCGCAGCAGAGAACCCACACCATTCCCGCCATGATCAGACAGAGTAATGCTGATATTAGTGAGTGCTCACTGGTCAGGGATGGGGTCCGGAGTCAGCAGCTTGTGTTCATCTTCCTTGTTGAATAAAGAGGCCATAGTCCTCCATCCCTTGGCGCCAGCGCCCTGCACCTGTAGACAGGAGAAAGGTGGGTTTTAGACACAGTGCAAAGGTGAGCAGGTGAGAAATCCATGCAGCTAATCTGAGTCACGGCTACAGAAAGCAGGAGCAGTGAGAGCAACACAATGGAAGAGGTCGATGTGAATAAAGGACATGAAAAAGGGGCAATGTGTGCCGTGCCTATGTGCAGGAAAGGGTAATATGACTAACACTTCTATAGAGACGGTGGGAAATGTGGATTAAAGTCCAAAGGTAGGAGCAGGCAAAGTGGTAATTAAAGGGCAATAGGAGACATACCTGTGGAGCAAAAAAGTAAATGCAAATAACACCTACAGAGAGAAAACAGTTAAGTGTGGATAGACGAGGAAACTACAAGCTACTAAAATAAAGACTGAGAAGGTGGGGTGGAACGAGAGGTTTCTGAGGTGCTGGGCCACCATATTGATTTGGGCCATAGGATGGCCCTGCTGGGTCTCCTGGAGCAAGCTGGGGATCCGAGAGCCGAAAGGACGTTCATAGGTGTAGCCTCCTTGGTGGCTAAACGGGGCATTGCCCCCGCCTGGATACTACTGGAACCACCTTCATTGGCAGTCTGGAGAAAGGGGGTGACTAGTGTGTGCGGCAGGAAAAAACTATCTACGAAGCAAGGGGCTGTCCCCAAAAACAAGATAAGATATGGGGTGGGTGTTGGGCATTTCGTGGATTATTGATGTGATCCTATTGTTGGTTATTAACGTTGACATTATGCCCCACGCTCTGTCACGAGCAATGGAAATGCCTGTTGGGGGATGCAACTGATCAAGGTTAAAATGAATAAAATATGGTTATTGAAAAAAAAAATGAAGACTGAGGAAAATAGACTGCAAAAATAAGGGTCATTCAAAAAATCTACCAAAAAAATGTAACCGTACTCCTAATATATAATTAAACATGGCCTCTGAATGTGCAAGGGGAGAGGATTTGGCCTTACAGCTAGAGTGGTCGACCTCGAAGCTGGGGAACCGGGTTTGAGACTCAGCAACAGCGCTCAACATCCTGTGATTCTGGGCAAACCTCTTAATCTCCCCGTGCCTAACAAAAAATGAATGTATCCATCTGTAACTAAACTGGTGCGCCAGGTAAAGCGCTCTGATATCTGATATCTTTGGGTCAAGTTTGCGCTATATAAAACTCCCCCCCAAATTTTTTTAAAAAGGGTTGGAGTAAGAGTAATGAATACCTCTACAGTAGAAAGGGCAATGTGACCACCACACCGTGCGGGGCAATGTGAACCACACCAGCAGAGAAAAGGGAAATGTGAGTAACATTTACAGAGAGGAGGCGCAATCTAACACAGGGTAAGGGGCAATGTGAGAAACACAGACAGGAAGAAGAAGGTAATGTAAAAAATATAGCGAAAAGGGATGATGAAAAAAACCTACAGGCGAAAGGACAAGAATCTTAGTAGAACCTATGATGAGTGGACAATCTGAGTAACATCTGCAAAGTGTGTAGCTTACATGGGGAATTTAAGACCTACAAGAAGGTGGGGGTAATATGAGTAACAACTACAGAAAGGGAGAGTGCTCTGTTACACCTGCAGAAAGGTGGGTCAATAA
This sequence comes from Triturus cristatus, assembly GCF_964204655.1. Taxonomy (NCBI): domain Eukaryota; kingdom Metazoa; phylum Chordata; class Amphibia; order Caudata; family Salamandridae; genus Triturus; species Triturus cristatus. The sequence continues at coordinate 319,323,187 of NC_140584.1, read as the reverse complement.
ATGTCCCTGTCACCAGGAAAGGGCAATGTGGGTACCAGCAACATGGAGGAATGGATGTATCCTCTGAAGGGAGGAGCAACAGCATGTGTAGCACCAACATGGAGAAGGGGGTAATTGGTGTCATGTCTTTTCGGGAGAACGGATAGTCTAACGCTTAGAGACTGGGGCATTGTGTGTAACTAACAGCAGCGGTCCGTGCAGGTAAGTGAGGTGGGGTGGTGAGGCGGGGGGATGTCAACAGAATAGGATTTTTTAATTCATTTAATTTTCCCTATTCCGTCGTCTGTCAACTCCCGCCCGCCCCACTGCGATTACCTGCACGGACCGCCACTGTGTAACTACCAGAATGGCGGCAATGAACGATCCTTACCTTCTGTGCTAGTTGTGACATAGACTGCATCCCTTCATCCTCAAGAGGTGGGGAGTCTGATTCAATCAATTCTGGCTGATCCCTCTGAAACAAAAATACCAGGCGTGTCACAGCTTTAAAGACCGAGGACCAGAAGGCGTCAGAGCTGAAAATACACAACATACAATCAAGTACCACAGGATCATAGCTGTAGGCCCAACCAAACGACACTGCATATGTCTTAACTCATGCAGACATTGAAACATCTCAGCGGGCATCGACCATACTGCCCAGTGCACATTGAATCACCCTGATCTCCTTCATGGACATCAGCAAACGTACACAAAGGGGTGGGATGGCACATGCGTATCTTTGGGACCAGAGTCTGGTGGTCATTTGAAATTACAGGAAAAGCAGAATCTCTTGAAGACAAAGACAATTTCCTTGCCAGCTAGAATGGTTTAAAGACTTTAAGGCACGAGGGAAGGACCAATGCATGTTTAGCTTATCTTTGCCTTTCCCACTTATCCAAAACATTAGCCTATCTGGAAATGTTATTGAGATGCCGATCTGTCAATACAGTGGGGCAAAGAAAACACTGGTTTCATTATACAGATATTACATCTTCGAATACCTATTGCAGCTTCAGCCGCTTCTCAAAGTAAACATACAGAATTATAGATGGATAACAATGAATAATGGGGATATTTTTCAGTGAGGGTTTCTGAGTGAGATCGACTAGCCCTCAAAAATGAAGCATGAGTTGTATATGAGGTTACTCAGAAACCTGAGGCGTAAAACATACATTATTTACTTTTTCTCATATATAAGGTTATGTTATGCATGCCTCGCCGTATCAACCATCCTCGTTTTCAAGTGCTATGCAGTGGCAGGAGAGTAAAGGGGGAGCCACACAAAATGACCTCTCCCCCTGTCTCAAAAGTAAAAAAAAAACACCTTCCTTGCCTCCTGCCATCCAACCCCACTACCCTCTATGCGTGCCATGCCTCCCCTTCCCTCCCAAAGCTGTTCTCTCTTCTCTTCATGGAGTAGAGAGGCAGCACCGCACTGACAGACTCTCTGAGAGCCCTGTCAAAGCAGCCTGGAATGCCTTTATGACACAGCAACTTTAGTTTCCCATTGTTGCTACATCGCAGCAGTGAATAATTAAGCCAGTGGCTGAGGATAATAACGGTTGTTAAAGACTCTGAACTTTGAGTTAGCGACCCAATCCATAGGTGAAGGTCTACAACGTGGATGAGGGCCTTTATAAACATTAGAGCCCCAGGCAGAAGAGATATAGGCTATTAGAACATTTCATCACTGGGGATAGAAAGTTATAAATTAAAAAGGAAAAACAAAAAGGAAAATATTGGAATGCTGGAGGAGAAGGTCTGTACCAGCCTTTATGGGCCATGAGCCACTTAATACTCTTCAATGGAACTGTCAACATTTCAATGCTTCAATGTTCTAACCAGATTTAGAATCTTCTATTCACGCTACTGATGCTCAGTTACATTTTATTAAAGACTGTTATGCTCCAACCAACCTGGAACATTAAACAGTCATCTAGATTTCTTTCATATGTTGTTCCTATATTTTTGTGTTTTTGGCACTATTCATTTGTTGGTAACACTATCCACCTATTGGTGACATTGTCTCTGCTTTTGATGTACTCTCACATTGGTGGCATTCGATGTCTCTTGGTGACCCAGTGCCTGGATTTGTGACATTGTGCATACATTGGTGCAACACTGTCTGTGTGCATTGGTGACATCATGGACAGTTATGAACAAGGTCCGTGTGTACAGCCCATCATCACCATCATCAGCATCTTCTGGGTGTTGGCCATATTGACCATGTGTTGCTGACATTGTGAATGTGTTGGTGACAAAGTTTGTATTAGTGAAATTGGGTTAGTGATATATTCTACGTCAGTGAGGTTGCCGGGTGATCTTGTTTAAGTCTTGATAACAGCTGAGTGTTGCTGACATCATGGAAATGTGGTAAAGAACACAGTTGGTCCTAACAGGAATTATTCAAATCATGAAATAAGTTGTACCAAATATCAGGAATCAAAAACACACTATGAATAATTTCAAGATAAGATTTTTTGTATTGAATATCAGGGAGGACCTAGCCTGGCAGTTCGGGCTGGACTGTTCCCATTGGGCACATGGTCAGGACTGATTTGCATATGGCTAGGTCCAAACTGGAATGGCATGGTGAGCAAAAAAACGATGGATTTAGGCTCAGATCTCTGTACTGGGGTGAATGTATGACATTGTTCTGCATTCTGTCCATCAATAGTTCTTTTTGCATTTGTCACCCCGAGTGGGATGGGTATGCTCAGACGTGAGTCCCGTGCTCTCCATGCCACTGGAATCAAGCTATCCTGGCTGAAGTGGGGTAAAACCCCGAAACCGGTCTTAGGATGCTTGTTTCCAGTCCAGGGAGGACCTGGCCTGGCAGTTCGGACTAGACTGTTCCCATTGGGCACATGGTCAGGACTGATTTGCATATGGCTAGGTCCAAACTGGAATGGCATGGTGAGCAAAAAAACGATGGATTTAGGCCCAGATCTCTGTACTGGGGTGAATGTATGACATTGTTCTGCATTCTGTCCATCAATAGCTCTTTTTGCATTTGTCACCTCGAGTGGGATGGGTATGCTAAGATGTGAGTCCCGTGCTCTCCATGCCACTGGAATCAAGCTATCCTGGCTGAAGAGGGGTGAAACCACGAAACCTGTCCTAGGATGCTTGTTTTCAGTCCAGGGAGGACCTGGCCTGGCAGTTCGGGCTGGACTGTTCCCATTGGGCACATGGTCAGGACTGATTTGCATATGGCTGGGTCCAGACTGGAATTGCATGGAGAAGAAACAAAACGATGGATTTAGGCCCAGATCTCTGTACTGGGGTGAATGTATGACATTGTTCTGCATTCTGTCCATCAATAGTTCTTTTTGTATCAAGTAATTAAAACCATCTTGTCACCTGTCAAACTATCTAATAATCAGACTCACCCCAGACAACGCCGGCTCTGGCCTCTCTTAGCATGTTACAACCCTCTGACAAACAGTCACTCCCTTCTCTAATGGTCAAGCCCTCCCTCCCCTCAGTCCTTGCCAGTCAGAAATCACGCATCCCCACGACCCTTTATCAACCCTCATTCAGCCAGGAACATCTTTCCTCCAGCATGCACAGCCAGGAATAGCCTTCCCAGCCAAACCGCCAGTCTATCCCTTTCGCTCTCAGGAGCAGCCATCTTAGAGTCAGGCACAGGCCTCTCACAGCCGGCAACAGCAGACTCACTCCTCTCAGTCCCAGCAACGGCCCTTTCACAGTCAGACACAATGATCTTATAACAACACTTCAACCTCCCATGGTCAGACACAGCCTTCCCAGAGTCCAGTCGGTCTTTGCACTGCGAACCACAGCCCTTCTATAGCTGGATACAGCCCAATCATAGCCATTCATTGGCCAGATATAACAAATCCTCTACTAGTTATATTCGTCCCACTGCCTTCTACAGCCAATCACACAAGGCAGAGACATAGAAATAGTCCTACCATAGTTAAACATAAAATTCATACTTCCAGACAAAGCCCTTCCAGAGAGTGGCATGTCCAGTCCAACCCTCCAATTAGAGAGGGCTCTACGGGGTGGACAGGAACAGACACTGGGATTAGATTGAATGGGCATACGATCCCTATAACTGAACTCTGAAGCGGAATAGAGACAGTATCAAGAGTCCTTCTGACCCGCTAACGTCCAGAACATAACTAGAATACGTTGACAGAGTCTGCTGCTAACACAGGTTACCCTCACTAACTGCTCAAGGTGTGGGGTTTGGTTTTTCTTTGGTCCTCTTGCTGCGTATCAGATGGAAGAACTCAAGAATTTGAGCGTGACTATAAAGTCCTCTAGTCTCGAAGGTGATAGTCAACAGCTAATTCTTGGGGTTGCCTTCTATCGACTTCTAAATGCTCCCCGAGACTACTTCCAGTCAAGACGTTCAGGCATACTGGGGGTCCATTTGTAAATACCTTGTACCATCTTCTCTTCATGGCATGTTTGTTCCTCTCGAAGTGTAGCAAGTGAAAATGAACACTAAAGAAATGCAGACTACAACAATGATGACTCCAACTTGTATACTACAAAATGGAAGACCATGCAAAAATATCCACTAAACAAAATTTTCGACATTCACTTAATTAATGAGTGACCACTTAAGGCAAAAGGATCCTTGCCCAATTTCAAGCACTTTCAAAAAATATGAATTTACATCGAATTAATCTAAACCTAAATAATTTACATGATGAGACATTAGCTTGGAAATTTGGACCATGACCGTGTCCTCTCCAGCCTTTCTGGATTTTCATTGGAGCACCCTGCCTAAGCCACCATCAGGCATCTGCCCCAAAACTGCAAGGCCTGGAGTTCTATTAGCACTTTATCAAAGAGCTTCAATGTTCCCTCAGTTTGCCTGGATTCGTGATTTTTGAATCTAACATGCTTGCATGTTGTAGTCCATGGTCTTTATTTGTGAAGTCTCTTTTTGTGTCATTGTCGTTTGTATTTACATATGGACGCCAAAAGAGTTGGTACTGCGTCTCCTTGCTGATGTCCTTTGTTGGTTTCTGCACTGGCTGGAGAGGCATAGGAAGCCCTTCAGTGTATGCAATGGCCTATCTGTTGGCATATGGCTCTTGCTTACTATCCCTTCTGAACTGTACTACATAAAGATTAACATGTTACCTTTTCTGGAACTTACTTGTTAACCCCTTCTGGACTGTTTCACTTTGTGTCTTTGGCTCGGGTGAACTCCTTTCCTTTACTCTGCATCTCGCTATCACTTTCACCTAGAGATGTATCTTCTCCAAGCTCTTATTGAATAACTAATCACTCTCCAGCTCTCCTATATTCCTCCCTCCAACTGCAATGTGCAACCCCTGCTCTGCTCTCTACCCATGCTGAAAACATCAAGGTTTGTCTAGCTTCTAAATTTATAGCCACTTATCAACCATTTTCTTCCAAAAGCTTAAAATCAAAATGGTTCAGGAACTGCTCTCTACAGTCATACATGAAAACAACCATTTGGCACAACACCAGGCAAACTGGACTCACACCAAGTAAGTTAACTCATAGTGTGGGCACCCAGTGGACTACTGTCTTACACAACAGACCTCAGTTCAACAAGTATTACACACATTATAAAATTTTGGACCACACTTTCTAGCACCCCATCAACACACAACCTGCTCCCCAATACCCAAGATACGTCATCCCTGCAAACACAAAATTTGGTTTGCATAAACCTACAAGTAGTGCAGACATGCACATAAGTCACCCCTTTGCATTGCAAGACTACACCAATAACAAATATGCACTGTACAACCATAATGTAGGCTGGTTTCACTCTCTGGGTACTCTCCTGTTTGATGTTCTCACACTAGAATTATAGTGGTATCTAACTATGAAAGGCAATCTCTGGCCTCCTCACAAAAGAAATCCTTTTGTTAGTTTATTTCTTTTTTCTTATTTTGCAACAGAATGCCAAAAGCAACAGACAAAAAAGAAAAGTGACCTATTAATACATTTATGCAGTAAGCAATATGCCAAGAGATGAGAAAATGCAGTGTATGCATAAAAAGTTACGTTTTGAGTTTGCTATTTCGTTGAATAAGGAAGAAAGTGTATCAATAAATTAGGTATTGAGGTATGCAGCCAGTTGGCTCCATCAGCGGTTGAATCTCCGTAGACTCCCTCTAAGTATTGCTATTATAGCCTTAGAGCTGGACGTAGCGGGCTCTACTGGCCATTAAAGGCCCACTCCAGCGTTAAAGGCCCGAGCCCTAGGTGAGGGACTTTGACAAGAGAGAGGGCCTTCAATAGCCGGAAGAGCCTGCTACGGAGGGCTCTAAGGCTATTATAATATTCTGCCCCTAGAGAGCAGAATGTTCTAATTTTTAAAAAAAGGGCCTCACGGAACCTGAGGGGATTGAAATCCCCTCGGGTTCCCTGAGGCCTTTGTTCACAGCAACAGTTGTGAATAAACATTGAAATGTTGCTGCTACGAGCTTTTAGCAGCCATTATAAGCCCAGAGCACTCAGTTCTCTTCAATGGAGGGCTAAACATTCCAGTATTCCAATATAGCCTTATAGCCCACCGTAGCTAGGCTTTATCGGCCATTAAAGGCCCGTTCCAGCGTTAAAGGCCCGAGGCGAGGGCCTTTAACAAGGGAGCGGGACTTTAATGGCTGGTGTAGCCCAGCTACGGAGGGCTATAAGGCTATTACAACATTCTGCCACTAGCGGGCAGAATGTTCTAACAAATAAAACAAAGGCCTCTCGGAGCCGGAGGGGATATAAATCCCCTCGGGCTCCGAGAGGCCTTTGTTCACAGCTGTGAACAAACACAATGTGGAATGTTGCTCTGGGACTTTTACCGGCCTGTAGAAGCATGCTCCACATTGCAATGTTTTAATTTACGTTATATTTAAAGGCTTCGTTTACTTCATTCCACCATTTCTAAAAATGTTGGCATCGAGTACTGGGACGATCGACAATACCTATCAAACCCAATATTTTTGTGTTAAGTGATATAATATTGCTGTCTCGTTTGGCCTCTCCTAGATGTTGTTCATTTAATATTTGAAGAATGATGCTCAAAAATGCACTCAGGCATGGGCGGTTAACAAACATTTGGATTGTATCAGCAGATGTGCAAGAGCACTGAGGGCAAGATTTACTTTGGTTGTGCCATTTGGCTAGTCTCGGCGTTGAACTGTAAATCGTGAAGTGTACTTTTTAGTCTAGGTGGTGAAATGATTTTACTACTTTTGATAGGTAAATTAGTAATTTGATTTTGAGTAACTGCTCAGATAGCCAGGTAGACCATTTCTCAGCCCAGTGTATCCTGTCATCTGGTTTGGTTGCAATCGAGCAAGCATATAGATCAGTGATAGATTGACAGCTATTATCAAATACTAGGATATTAGGTTAAAAAAAATAACTATGCTGGTGTACGGGCAAGTAAAAGTAGGGCGAAAAGTGTCTAATCGGTAAGCATATTTAAAAAAATGATTACAGTGTAATTGGAATTCACTCTTGTTTGCTAAGAATGATTCAGTATATGGTTTTCAAATTAAACTAATTCTAATGTGGTAGCACCTGAATCGTGCTACTTGTGAAAGTAATTCTTGGTAGTTTGGCGTTATTCAGTAGAGTGGTTTGCGATTGGAGGTCGAGAACCCTTAGCTGTTATTTGGTTCCATGCCAAATGTTTCCTACGTTGCTAACAGTTTTAAGCCAGATTTTTTTGTTGTTGAAAAGTCTGGATCACCAAAATTTCTATTAAAATATCTAGAATTGCCATTAGATAGTTGAATCCAATATCTAGTACATTTAATAGCTAAGTGCATATATTTTAGACGACTGCACATGCTAGCCCAGTTGTATATCCTTGAGTCAGGTAGAAGCCATACATCTCTTATAATATAGAATTTGAGTTGCTTCAAAGACCTACAAGTCTCTTTAACATATCAAATGAACCAAGAAATAACAGAGTCTAATTTCTTTGAAAACGTGTCTAGTATGTATAGGGGAAAGGACTAAAATAAATATAAAACTTTGGGAAGAATGTTCACTTTGATTAGATTATTATGGCCTACTATAGAGATTAGCATTTTTTCTCATTTTTCTAGCTGTTCTTTGGTTAGCTGTAGTAAGTTAGAATTACGTTTAAGGCCCAGTTCTAGTTTGGGGGTACCACAACTCCAAGATCATGCAGACTGCGTGCTTTAGGGCTCAAACCTTCTGTTCCCTCTGGCAAGATGATTTTTGTTTTGCTGGCATTGACTTTATACACGGATATCTTAGCTAATTCTTTTGCAGTTTACTCAATAATATTCAAGATTGGTGTTAATGCGTGTGCGAAGATTGCCATCGGAGTATACCACTAAAGAGGGTAAAATCTCCAGATTTGGAATTGAAAAGAGTTGCCATTGGAGTTGCCTTAAGTAAGGTTCAATGCACAGTCTGTAGAGGATAGGTGAAAAGGAGCAACCTTGCCAAGTGCAGCAGTGAACTGGTTATGTAGTGGGAGTGTTGCTGCAAACACGCGTGTGTGCTTTAGGTGATCCGTCCAGTGTGTGAATCAGCTCAAAGGACTCTAGAATAATTTTGAAGGATTGTAGCACCTCCCAAAGAAATTTCCAGGAGACCTTGAAGGCTTTTTGGTGTCTAGCTGTACGATAGCAAGTGGTTCTTATAAAGTATCTGCTTGGTCTATTAATTCCATAGCAAGATTGTTAAGGGTGGTGGTGTCCAGATGTTGTGATGATTCTAATAATTCTTGTGGCTAATATTTTAGTGAAGATTTTGGAGTCTGCATTCAGTAAGCATATTGGATGGTATGACCTTCTATCTAGTGAATCTGTCTTTTGTAATTGTAAATTGTATTTATATAGTGTTTACTAACCCTGAAGATGAGTTAAAGCACTTTAGCCTAAGAAGCAGGGGTTTGGTCTAAATACATTAAGTACCTCTAGATAGAGATTTCTGATAGAATATCTTGGAGGCCATGAGCTTTATCGGATGTAATTTACAATATAGTACATGGGAATCTGTAATCCCGGTATAAACAGCAATCTCTGATTTCTTAATAATTGTGATGCACCCAGAAGCAGATTATAAAGAAAAGATGTCAGAAACTCGACTATTATAAGTTATTAAAGTTGAGTTCTGACGTCACAATGCCTGCTGCCAGAGCAAGAAGCCAAGGTGTAAGGCAGATCAGGTAATGTACTATAAGTGAAGCAGCTGTTTAAAGCAACACCAAACGGAACGTTGATTTTCTTTCTTCTGCTCTATTTTGATTGTTTAGAATGACAAGCAGAGAGAATATGTTTATATTGTGCACTTGTTAGATAGAGAAAAGCTAGAATCTTTCTGCATGTTTCTAAACATTCTGAGCTACTTCAGCTTTTTTTTAAATTGACTTGTATTGAACTGTTTCTAATATCTGTTTGCCACAAATATCTAACAGGTTTTTGATGCGTTTAATTTTGAACGTATGTTTTATTTTTATTCTTTACGTTTGCAAACATGCTCGCTCTCTCAAGGGAAAGAACTATGCACCAAGGTTTTAAAGGGTTTGTGGGAAAAGTGATGATGTGACTCTTTATTATATGGGATAAAGTATTTCCTGGTGCACATGATAAAAGATATTGCAAGTTACCTCGGAGTTCCATAGCCTTATAAAGGAATGGCTATGGAACTTCTCTGTGACTTGCAATAGCCTTAAAATGTACAGCAGGGGCTACTATATTCCTTATATAGCGGTTTCATCTTCTTCGGTAGAGAATTCAACCATTAGAACAGGGTTTTCCTTCTCATTTGTCAAGGGCAACTCTATTTTCTTAAGGTACTCAAAGATGTGGGTATATTATGTTTGGCTTTATTGTGATAAAGGATAAAATTATATTTCTGGAATACAGATAACTTTTCCTACTAATTCTAGGTAATTTTGCCGATCTACTGGCATAGATGATATTAGTATGTTCTGACTTTCTGCTCCTAAAGGTGAGCATCCTAACAGATATGTCCCCAATTTTGAACACCTGAGATTTACGTTGAAAAGCTTTTTTACTAGCTTTGATGGTATGCAGGGCTTTTACATGCCCTTAGTTTCTTTCTGGTTCTGTTTCCTTGGAAAATATGGCACTAATTGCCTTGTTTAATATTGAAACAGTACATTAGCCTATAGTAATACTCCACTGGGTTGTTTTCAACTAGCTTCTCCATGTGACTTACTGCATTTCAGTATTCTTCCTTTGGTTTTATTTTACTTTTCCACTTTTAGTCATCAACGCTGGGGATCCTAGTTCGAGTTGACAAATCCACCCAACCTGAAGTGATGACATCAGATGCTGGTAGGGTGTTGTCTATAAATACAACAAGTATTTAATTTGTAAAATAATTAGTGTCAGAGCCCAAAGTTTAGCTCAAAAACTCATGACCGGCACTACTGAATGCCGGTGTGCTGAATAGCAAGTCTATGTTATCTCGATTTCACCTCAGATCTCTTTAATCCACCACCAGACACTACCTGTCTTTTTTCATCCTTGTCGGTTCCTGCTTTCTCCTTTTGACACAGCTTTCTTTCTTCATTTTCTTCATTCCTTCCCCCTTTGTGTGTGTTTTCACTCTTTTGTCCTGGGTCAAAGTCTGATGAGGAAAAATAAGTGCTGGTCCACAAAAATGAGTGCCGTTGGGCCCTACCTGCAACCACCAGCTAAAATTAAGCACTGAATATAACATAAGACATCATCTAGGATGTGTTTTTCTACCGCACTTGTTGCTGTGGTAGTCTGTGTATCCTTAGGCGAACAGGCTGCCCAAGCCCACCTCTCACCACTCCTCAGACCTCTGATTTATATCAATTTTAACCTCTGAAGAAAAGTTTTCAAAATGTTCAATTAATTTTCCAAAATGCTACTACACAAATGCAACATTCTAAATTTCACAAATTTAAACTCGCTTTTACTTAGTTTCAATAACAAAGCAATGATGATTCTACAAATCTGACGACACAGCATGACGGTCCTAATGGCACATTCATCAGTTAAGCGGAAGCGTTGAAACTGAAGAATATAACTAAATAAAAACAAGCACTTTAAGTGATGCATAAAAACGTTAACAATTAATAGGTTGCCTTATATGATGTTTGGTCCCTCTATCAATATAATTTGCTTTATTTAGAAGTCAATCTATGATTTTCTTAGGCTGATCATGACGAAGAACATTTCGGTTTTAGTCATCTGCTTTTGAGTCATTTATTTCTCCGATTTTATTTGCAGGGTCGTCTCTGTGAAGAAAAAATAGGTATAGCAAAAATGCACATTACCGCTAATCTCAGGATTCAAGAAATCATCAGAGAAACATCTGAAATGAAGTTGGTCATGTATGTACACAACTTGTGAGCTACTATTTTTCAGAAATAAATTAAAGGTTACGATTTAAAGAGGACTATTTTAGTATATATTTTATTATATCACATCCGCTAAGCTGCATTTGAACAGGTTGCATACATTTGCTTCCCACTATTAAGGAAAAGTAGCTTTTTTACTTTGCTCAAATGCTGCTGTACTGGATTTTTAGAATGCCCTTCCTGGCGTCCTCTAATGTCACTTCCTATTTTAGACGTAGAAGGCAGGTCACATCAAGAAAGGACATGCTTCGAAAAAAGTAACAAATGAGGTAGATGAAAACAATTTTGGACTGGGAAACTTGGCAGGATTGTAAATATTAAAAGTATTTTTTTTGTAGAATTCAAATTTGTTTGTGTATTTGAGTTCTTTTCTTCTTCTTAAAATATTTTCACCTGAAGGCATTCCAGTAAGGGGTGATACCCTGCCGTTCTCCTGATATGAAATTTCCCTTTTCAACTTTTAAAGGTTGGCTAACTTTATGCATAAACTATATTCATACCCATAGTGAGTTTTTTCTTTGAGATTTAAATTCTCTCTTCAACGTCTTACCAAAAAGATAACATAAATCTCCCTACTCGTCCTCTTTTCAAATCGCTTACCGCTGACCTTTTACCGCATTAGCAGTTCCGGATTACCAAATAGGCAAAGTAAGCTTCGACCTATGGGTCCCACTCCTTTAACCGCATCGCTGCTCATGACGGAACCACTCCGTCATGAGCCACGGGCGCCGTGTGCTCATGACGGAGTGGTTCCGTCATGCTGCGGCCGTTGGCGGCCGCTCCGCCCACGCGGCGCTGATTCCCCGCCTGTGCGGGCGAACAGCGCGCCCGTGGCTCATGACGGAGTGGTTCCGTCACGAGCATGGCGGCGCCGCGCTGCCCCCAAACCCCCCTCAGCGCCGCGGCGAAGGGGTTAATAGGTTCCGCGACAACAGATCAAAATAATATTGATTTGATCTTGAAAGAAAATTACAATCAAGCTTTCTTACATTTTTCCCAAAGATAGAAAAAAATGAATCAACTCAAAGAAACGAAAACTTTACATTAAAGACTCTATAGAGAAAATACTGCATTAATGTAATGCACCCATTGAATATTTAAATTTTTGTTGGTTAATTAAAAAAACTAATTAAAATCTTTTTTGTTTAACAACATTAATAATTGTTAATGTTTCATTTTGTGTGATAAAATTGGTTTATTAAAATTGTTGGTTGGTAAATTTAAAAAACGTATTAGGAGATAATTCACGAGGGGGGGGCGAAATTTCGACAGCCTAGGGCCCTCCACAGGGTCTAATCCGGCACTGCGCACTAGAAATTATACATCCGCTCTATGGCAGTAATGAATACACTCTGGAGGACCATCCAGACGCAGGGGCGAAAACCTTAAATAACAATACCTCTGAGAGCAAACACTGACATCTTACACTACTTATTCGAGGCTGGGAGCATGGACAATATTTGCCGTACTCATTTGTTCACTGTAGCGTTCAGCAAATAAAACAAAATCAAGTTAATTCCCATTAAAACGAAATTTCCGAAACTGTCTACAGATTCATCACAAGATTGTAGATTTTCAGCTTTTCTATAGAAACCTAGGTGGATAAGGAGAAGCTGGAGGGACCTATGTTCAGTGAACAGAGGGGTGGTGGCTGTCCCCTGCGGAACCCCTCACGTAACACTATGACATTCATATGTACTATACCTTGACTGAAAACATATTCTACCATAGGGCCTAAGCTCAGCTGCAGCCACCAACCAAGCCCAGTTTAGATACCTTCCGCAGTGATACACCCTTCCAATTTATTTATTTATTTATTTGAGTATTTTGTAAAGCGCGCAGCGGCCCCAACGGGGCGTCCCGGCGCTGAGAACTCTGAAAAATAGAGGTCAGGGGTCAGAATTCCACTGTTTAAGAGGAGAATAGATGTGTTTTCAAGGATTTACGGAAGGCTGATTCTGACTGACAAGTGCGTAAGGCTAGTAGGAGCTTGTTCCAGCGCTGAGAGGTACAGACCTCAAAGGTTTTTCCACCTGCCCGAGAGCGTTTAAATCGGGGAGTTTCCAGGAAGTGGAGGGTATTGGATCGTAAAGTCCTGGAGTTGGCATAGGGTCGCAGAGTGTTTTTCAGGTGTGCCGATCCACTGCCTTTTGATGCTCGGTAGGCCAATGTCATGGCCTTGAACACACATCTTTTGGCTATGGGCAGCCAATGGAGTTTGCGGAGGTGTGGAGTGATATGGTGTCTAGCAGGAATGCTCTCCACCAGCCGGGCGGCGGCATTTTGGACCGTCTGAAGTTTATGGCAGAGGCCTGCTGTGATACCAAGGTAGAGGGCATTGGCATAATCGAGGTGTGAAATGATCAATGCCTGGATCACAGTTTTACGGCAGTCCGCCGGCAAGAAGTTAATGAGGCGTTTTATGGTGCGGATCTTAGCAAAGCAGGAGGATGCAACTGTTTGCACCTGATTGTTAAAGCTAAGTTGATTGTCCCAGAGAACTCCGAGATTTCTCACCGAATCTTTGGGGGTGGGGGCTAGGCTCAGGTCTTCTGGCCACCATATACTGGAGTCCAGAGGGGATGGTGTGTTGAAAAAGAGGATCTCTGTTTTTCCAGCATTGAGTCGGAGGGAATTAGCATCCATCCAGCTCGAAATGTCCCTAAGGCAGGATTTGAGTGGATCAAAAGCTGAGGCGGAGGGGGAGTCAAAGGTGAAAAGAAGCTGGATGTCATCAGCGTAGGAGGTAGATTTAATCCCCGTCTGTGCAATCAGCTTGGCCAGGGGGGTGAAATACACATTAAAAAGGAGCGGGCTTAGGGAAGAACCCTGAGGGACTCCCCATTTGAGTGGTCTGGCAGAAGAGGTGAATGGAGGAGTGAAGACCTGCTGTGTGCGGTCCGAAAGGTAAGATGAGAGCCATTTCAGAGCAGCGCCACCCAGCCCAAGGTCCTCCAGTCTTTCCAGCAGGATTTTATGAGAGACGGTGTCGAATGCTCCCGAGAGATCCAGCAGCACCAACACCGCCCTCGATCCTTGGTCAAGCGTCCACCTCACCGAGTCAGCCATTTCAATTAGGGCCGACTCGGTGCTGTGGCCCGACCTGAAACCGTGCTGGGAGTCATGGAGAAGCCCATTGGTTTCAATGTAATTCGACAACTGCGAGTGTACCAGTTTTTCCAGGATCTTGGCTGGAGCAGGCAGGAGAGAAATAGGCCTGTAGTTACTGGGGTTGTCTGGATCCAAGTTGGGTTTTTTAAGGATGGGGACTAAGGAGGCATGTTTCCATTTGGCAGGGAAACAGCCCGTTCTGAGGGAGTTATTCCAGATAGAGTTGAGGTGGGGGTTGAGGAGGGATGCAAGATTTTTATATTGCTTGGCAGGCCAAGGGTCTTTGGGTGAGCCTGATTTGCATTTGATAAGTTCAGCCATGGAATCTGTTTCTGATATGGATGCAAATTCGAGTAGGATAGGCTGCAGAAGCGGGGAAGTCACGAGTTCCTTTTGTCGCCCTTCTGTGTTAGGAATAGGGAAGGAAGAGTAGATGGCTTCGATTTTATCCTCAAAAAATTGTGAAAGTTTGTCGCAAAGCGACAGAGAGGCGGGCTGAGTACGGGTCAGCGCATTGGGGTTTGTAAAGGATCTTACTATATTAAAAATTTCCCTAGCGCCATTGCTGGCAAGTTTTATTCTGGAGGCTAGAAAATCTTGTTTGTGTTTTTCGATCATTCTCCGGTATTCTTTAAGGGCCGATTTATAAATGGTTTTGCTGTCCAAGGAGTAGTTTTGTCTCCAGAGGCGTTCGAGGGATTTACAGGAGGCCTTTTTCTGCCGGAGCTCATCTGAGTACCATGGTGCGGAGGGTGCCGCCCTGTAGGTTTTAGTGGGTTTAATGGGAGCCAGGGCGTCTATGGCCTGGCTAATCCATGCGTCCAGATGGTCAATCTGTGAGTCCGGATCGGACGATGGACGGGGTAGAGTGTTTTTTAAATATCCCAGGAGCGATTCAGGGGTGATACGACTCCAGTTTCTGCCTGATGATTTAGGGGTGATGGCTGGTCTGACATGACAGGGAATGTCGATTTCAAAAGGGATGAGGAAGTGGTCGGACCATATAACCGGGATAGGAGATGTGGCCCGGATAGATGGTAAGTTGGAGCAGATCAGATCGAGCGTGTGACCTGCTTTATGCATAGGTAGGGTAATTATTTGGACTAAATTGCATACTGCTAGCGTTGAAATGAAGTTGCTGCTGTGCAAGCAAGATTCATTATTAACGTGCAGATTGAAGTCTCCTAGTGCAGTAAAGTTAGCGTATCGTGTGCTAAGCTGAGTGAGATAGTCCGCCAGAGCGAGTAAGTGAGAGGTATTGGAATGTGGGGGACGGTAAATAAGGATTCCAGAACAGGAGGAGGATGGGGAGATTTGAACACTGAAGGGGAGGCCTTCAATACAGTCGATTGGGTCGTAAGGGGGGAGGGTAACCGTCCATTTGGATTTATGGATTAACGCAACACCACCCCCAGATTTACCATTGGGTCTGTTTGCACAGATGATGTTATAACCTTCCGGCAGTGCGAGGGCGATTGCAGGATTTGTGGTGTCATTCAACCATGTTTCGGTTAAAAATAGTAGGTCCCAGTCGTTGTCCCGTAGGGACTGCCAGATGTCGATAGCATGTTTACTCAAAGATCTGCAGTTGATTAAGGCGGCTGGGAGGGTCAGGGGGGATTGGGTTCCGCGCGAGGAGGCGGAGTTCAGGGCATGGGTCGTCCTGATAGTATGGCCTGGGACGGGCAGGGAGAAGTTGCAGGCAGTGCAAACAAAGGCTTTGCTCTGAGCGTCAGAGGAGGGAGAAGGGCAGGTCGTGCATTGGGGGTTTTTTAGAGCCAACAGCTCATTTCGAGTGTAAGTAGCGGTGGAATGGCTGGTTGGTCGGAGATAGAGGCCGGCCCCGGTCGCGTCCTGATCGCGGACGAGTGCAGACGAGCTTGCCTTAATCGTCGCGCCCGCTGCGCTCGTCCGCTGCGCTTCCGGTACATGCACATTATTGTGAGGATGTGAAGAGGGGGGGTGTGGCCTCGTAGTGGGCGTGGTCCAGTCAGGGCGTGGGTAATGGCGGTTTAGTGAGAGATCAGCGATTTTCAGCCTTTCCAGCGCTCGTTTTGCTGGAAGAAGGGGTGTCTGCACACAGCAATCGTGTGACAGGCAGGGTAAGTGCAGTTTTAAAAGTAGCTTTCTAATTACAATTTAAAATAAACAATGTGAAATACACGATCTTTCTATCTTCTCCCGGCTGTGCCTCAGGAGATTAGCAAGGTTCTCTGCGCACTAGCGATTCAGCGCGCTTTTTAAGAGCGAGGGGGCGTGGCCTCGTAGTGGGCGTGGTCCAGTCAGGGCGTGGGTAATGGCGGTTTAGTGAGAGATCAGCGATTTTCAGCCTTTCCAGCGCTCGTTTTGCTGGAAGAAGGGGTGTCTGCACACAGCAATCGTGTGACAGGCAGGGTAAGTGCAGTTTTAAAAGTAGCTTTCTAATTACAATTTAAAATAAACAATGTGAAATACACGATCTTTCTATCTTCTCCCGGCTGTGCCTCAGGAGATTAGCAAGGTTCCAATAGCATACATACTTCCAGAGGACCAGCATTTACCACAAACCCACCAAAGAACGAAGATGTTTCCAAAGGGACAGATTGACCCCCAATGCTTAGACCCTCCCAATAGATTTCACTCACTCCAGACACACACCAGAGCTGAAACCACACACACACACCAACTCCAGTGGTTAGAAAAATCTTACTGACTGATCGCAGGACTTGGACACCTCCACAAACCCATACCCGGGTTCTGCTAAGACCCACGGACACAACCCTGGACTTTAGAGCACCCCACAGACCAACACTTGTCCATAGAGAAATGCTGCAAATGCCTCTTTTTGGTTTGGACAGCTCCCATGAAGATCCCATCACAGGTCTCAGAACCCTTCACAGACTCTTCCCTGGCTTAAACAACACCAACAGCAATCCACTCAACACATGGCTTAAAACATTTAGCAACTAGAAACCCACTAAGGAGCTTAAACACCCACCACAAACATAACCATATACAATTTAGAAACCTCTAACACTTAAGGACCCATTTCAAGCCTCAGAGAGTCCCCAGAGACTCACACCAGAGCTAAGACCCTTTGACTAGTTTCAGAACCATCCTTTAATCTTAACAAAGCTCCACAATCGTAGATGCATCCTAAACGTTAGGTCTTTCCACAGACAGTACCACTCATTGATAACTTCCAAAGGCCACAGAATCACCCAAGGCTAAAACAGCTCCCACAGACCCACTGCAAATTCTATTCAGCATCTGACTGCTGGAATCATTTCAGGGCTTAGACAGATTTTTCAGATCCATTCTAGGGCGTAAACAATCCCACAGATCCACCCACAGCTTAAATCCTACTACACCCAGAGACCCAACTACAGCTGGCACAGATCGTACAGACCCTCACCTTTTGTAACTCCCATAAACCCACCCCTTTTTAAAAACATTTAACAACCAGAGACCAACCCAATGGTTTACCTCTTCCGTTACCTCTTCGTGTAATTCCTCTTCCTGGTCACTGCCAAAGGTCTGAAGCACTTTGGCTTTGTAAACTTTCCAGAATGCTTGACTCATGGCTGCTCAAGAGTGGAAACCACCTTCCACCAATAAACATCCACGTCTCTGAGAGAAAGGCAGCAATATCACAGATAGGTGGCTGCACACATCCACAGGCCACCGACTCACAATCTGCAAGCCTTGCAAATCCACAGGTCGAAGTGGGAAGTCTTGGACGATCACACAAGGCAGATTTACAAGCAGGAGAGAATCATTCACAAGCCACAGAATCACTAAAACAGTGCCTTGGACATTCGTGTAAGACAGTTACAAGCCGGAGGTCTTGCATACGCCGCAGTCGCAAGCAGGACCGTTCTCCTATGTGAGTGGCAAATCTGCTTGTTGCCGCAGTCAACGGGGAAGTTTGTCCTTATGGTAGGCCCTTTCATCCATGCGTAGTGATTTCAGATGATCCCACCATAGGGCATGCCACCATTAGGGTCCATGCACTGGAGAGGAACAAAAAGAATGTAGTTCCCCAGCTGTTGTAGCCCTATATGGAAGTCAGCTATACATTACTATTTGTTGTGGGAGTGGCCTGCTGATCTTTACAGTCTGTTGACGAGTTCAGCTGGTCTTTACAGTTTGTGGTGGAAACCAGTTGGTCTTTACACTCTGTTTGGGGATCAGCCAGTGTTTGCACTTTGTTGTTGAAATCACACTGTCTGAAAACCAAGTTGTAGGTCTCTTGTGGTGTCTCTTGTGGTGGTCAGCACGTATGAGCAGTCTGCTGTGGTGGTGAGCGAGTCCTCTTAAAATGTCTGCTTCTTATGGTCCCAGATGTTGGTTTGCCATTTGCATAAAGAGTAGCTGAGGTTTATCCGTCTTGTTTTAGGGGTAAGCGCTGGTCCACAGCTCTGCCACTTTTCTCTCTCTCCGTCCTGGAAGCTCCACTGCTTCCTCGTGAACAGCCACTGTCTTGACTGACAGCGAGGAACAGAGAGGCTTAGGTGTCCTGCACGCACCAGCTGCCCACATGGATCCAGTGACTTCATTAAAGTTTTAGGAGCATCTCCAGAACTAAGCTGCAGGTAACAGAATCCGGGCACACCCACAGAGCGCACAACCAGCCTGGTGTTCCAAGCATCAGATGTACGAGGCCGGCCATGTTTACTGGCTTTGTCTTGAGGCTGGAGTGCACATCACTCTCAGAAGGAATCCATCCCCTTGCCTTGCAGGATGTGTCTCTGGTGCACCCAAGCCAACTGTCTCGTGGTAATGTAGGTTGGCTTTTTGCCAGCATAAACTGTCGAGTTTGTTGATAGGCTGGCTGCCTCTGGCCCAATAAATTCCCTATCCCCATTTTTCCCAGATTAATTGAAGGTATGACCTGGGAGTGAGCGCAAGGCATTGAAGTTAATTAGGCAGTGCTTAATTTGCTCTGGTGGTTGCAGGTGGTGTGCAGCTTCACTCATTTTTGGACACCTGGACATATTTTTCATCATCAGATTTTGACCCAGAGCAAGACAGTCATAGGCAGGGAATGGCTAAAACGTGAGGAAGAGAAAGGTGCGAAAACAGTAACAAAAGAAAAAGAATGGATGAAAAAGAACCTTCACGAGTGAGATAAAGAGAGGAAGTGTAGGCTGGTGGAATAAAAAGAAATGAAAAGGAATCGGGACTAGGCGGCCTTGGTATTTGGAAGCTCCAATATTTGGCAGCACCGGATCCCGACTCCTAAGAACCTCTGCGCTAACTTTTTGCATATTATTAGTGTAATTAGGGGTAGAATGTGGTAGCACCTGCTACCCTTTATTTGCCCTTTGGCAAGACTTGCACTGACCTGCCGACCCTTGGTCTCAGGAGTCATGAATGCAGCAGCATGCACAGAAAGTAAAGAGGGAACCCAGCGACCTGTTAATTTCCTCAGTTTCACTTCCCCTGCCCTTTCAATAAAATCTATATGTAGCCACTGAGGGGGTTCGAAACCCCATAATACCATTCTTAGTTCAAGAATACGGGACGTCACTCCGCCTACCCCTGGACTTTTGGTCAATGAACACCTACGAGGTAGAAGTGTAGCTCCTACGCTATTTAGGAGCCTAGACTGCACCCCTGTAGCTGCAGTGTTTCTTTGGCAGCTCATGGGCCTCTGAATGTGTATAGTCTACCTGGGCTTTTTGGGGGTGGGGCCATGTGGGATGCAGCAGAGGAGGTATCTCCCCCCTCGAAGGATGTATCATGACCCAGAGGAGCCTTGTGGTGCTTCATCAGGTTTTGTCAAAGATCCGGGCGGGGAGGTTTAGAATCTACAGGTAACTCTGACTGAGACCAGGGTGGGGTCCAAATTCTAGCGCCTAGATCTGAGAGTCAAATACAGGGCCTGGGGGACACAGCGTCGCGCTAGAATTTCGGGCAGTCTGGCCCTGTCAAATAGGCCAGCTGGTACAGCTGGTAAAGGCCAATACCTGGTGGTTATTGGTCCTCTGGGCCGTGATAGGCCCGAAAAGACAGCTCAAACCTTCCCTTTCAAGCTGGTGATGTGGCAGTGCCAGACTGCCATGAATTCTAGTCCACCACTGGGGACAGATGCTAATGCCACAGTAGTGTCTCGCTCCCTTGGTTGTGAAATTCTTTGAGCAGGTAGTGAGCAGAGAACTGTAAACATACTTAACTATGACTCGTTTGGTTTTGAAATATGTGGCCTGTTGTGTTACACAATACGCAGTTTCTTTATTTTGGGGTAGAGGTATAACTATATCGAATCATTTCACTTAAATTTCGAGACATCCTTACTTCATCCATAACTGCTCATCCAAGGTACCCAGGCCGCTCTCAGTGAACTGTAGAAGGTCTCATCCTTGATGGGCATACACCAGTCACTGCCCTGCTACTCACACGTGCAGCTGTTAGCCCAGAGATAGAGTATACCCATGATGGGCCATACACCAGTCACTGCCCTGCTAGTCACACATGCAGCTGTTAGCCCAGAGATAGAGTATACCCATGATGGGCCATACACCAGTCACTGCCCTGCTAGTCACACATGCAGCTGTTAGCCCAGAGATAGAGTATAGCCATGATGGGCATACACCAGTCACTGCCCTGCTAGTCACACATGCAGCTGTTAGCCCAGAGATAGAGTATACCCATGATGGGCCATACACCAGTCACTGCCCTGCTAGTCACACATGCAGCTGTTAGCCCAGAGATAGAGTATAGCCATGATGGGCATACACCAGTCACTGCCCTGCTACTCACACGTGCAGCTGTTGGCCCAGAGATAGAGTATACCCATGATGGGCCATACACCAGTCACTGCCCTGCTAGTCACACATGCAGCTGTTAGCCCAGAGATAGAGTATAGCCATGATGGGCATACACCAGTCACTGCCCTGCTACTCACACGTGCAGCTGTTGGCCCAGAGATAGAGTATACCCATGATGGGCATACACCAGTCACTGCCCTGCTAGTCACACATGCAGCTGTTAGCCCAGAGATAGAGTATAGCCATGATGGGCATACACCAGTCACTGCCCTGCTAGTCACACATGCAGCTGTTAGCCCAGAGATAGAGTATACCCATGATGGGCCATACACCAGTCACTGCCCTGCTAGTCACACATGCAGCTGTTAGCCCAGAGATAGAGTATAGCCATGATGGGCATACACCAGTCACTGCCCTGCTACTCACACGTGCAGCTGTTGGCCCAGAGATAGAGTATACCCATGATGGGCCATACACCAGTCACTGCCCTGCTAGTCACACATGCAGCTGTTAGCCCAGAGATAGAGTATAGCCATGATGGGCATACACCAGTCACTGCCCTGCTAGTCACACATGCAGCTGTTGGCCCAGAGATAGAGTATACCCATGATGGGCCATACACCAGTCACTGCCCTGCTACTCACACATGCAGCTGTTAGCCCAGAGATAGAGTATACCCATGATGGGCCATACACCAGTCACTGCCCTGCTAGTCACACATGCAGCTGTTAGCCCAGAGATAGAGTATAGCCATGATGGGACATACACCAGTCACTGCCCTGCTAGTCACACATGCAGCTGTTAGCCCAGAGATAGAGTATACCCATGATGGGCCATACACCAGTCACTGCCCTGCTACTCACACGTGCAGCTGTTGGCCCAGAGATAGAGTATAGCCATGATGGGCATACACCAGTCACTGCCCTGCTACTCACACGTGCAGCTGTTGGCCCAGAGATAGAGTATACCCATGATGGGCCATACACCAGTCACTGCCCTGCTAGTCACACATGCAGCTGTTGGCCCAGAGATAGAGTATACCCATGATGGGCCATACACCAGTCACTGCCCTGCTAGTCACACGTGCAGCTGTTAGCCCAGAGATAGAGTATAGCCATGATGGGCATACACCAGTCACTGCCCTGCTACTCACACGTGCAGCTGTTGGCCCAGAGATAGAGTATACCCATGATGGGCCATACACCAGTCACTGCCCTGCTAGTCACACATGCAGCTGTTAGCCCAGAGATAGAGTATACCCATGATGGGCCATACACCAGTCACTGCCCTGCTACTCACACGTGCAGCTGTTAGCCCAGAGATAGACTATACCCATGATGGGCCATACACCAGTCACTGCCCTGCTACTCACACGTGCAGCTGTTAGCCCAGAGAGGAAATACACCGCCTGCCTCGCTGTTTATAATCCAGAACTGCTTCGGGTAGAAGGGATTGGTGGGTCATTCATTTTTCAAAGTCTAATGCAAGGATTATGGGCCCGCATTACTTTGCCAAATTTACAGAGTGAAAAACAGTAGCCAGTTAGGCTTAGCTCTTTAGCCTGGTGAATGCGGTCAAGAACTCTTAAAATCCCTCCTTCATTTCCGGAGTTACTCCATCTTAAATGCACAGGCTGCCTACTAGGAACAACAGTTGCATCTGCGTTTTAAGATAATGGTGCCATGCAAACTGCGGAAGAGGAACAGGAGAGGGCAAGCTTCCAAGAACCCTGCTCCTGCTGGGACAGGAACTCCAGCGGCGCCGCTGAAGATGGGATTGGCCCTAAACGACACTGGAGCAGCGTTGCGCCTTAAACTTCTACTTTTGGGTGCATATTGTGATCAAATCAGCAGGAGGGTGCCTGCAATTACATTTACAAGACTCTCTCAAACCACCAGGCGCCGCTTGCTTTGGTCTGGTACATTGAAACACATTCGCAGTATCTCGACCTGTCGTGTATGTGGGTAACTCTAGAAAGGATGTGTAAAAGAGAGCTAAGATGCATCTGGATGAAACATACCCCCTAGTACCTTTATCATGGCAAAGGGAGGCTGGGAAAAAGAGGCACATTTGTATGTAATGTCCCCATCTGGGTTGAGGCTGCTGTCTTCAATGTTCAGGCTGGGGAGGCTCCTTCATGCTGGGACGAGGCTGAAGTGGGTGTCTCGAGTCTCCAATCGGCTTCTGAGTGGGATACTTTATCAAAAGAATCAGAATTGCATTTTTGATTTTCTTTTTTGGTTTTGTCCTCAATTGCGGTACAAAGATAATGACTAAAACCAGTCTTTATCAGACAGAGTATTAAGAACGCTGCTAACACTTTTGTAGGGCGCACAGCTTAAGGATGTCTCTTTTGCAAGCAGCATGGGAAATCAAGTCCAATGGTGGTGAACTTCCCTTGACATCTTCGATGGCCCGAACTCTGCATTTTATGTCATGTAAAAGGTATCTAGTTTAGATTCCCTACACCCATGCTCTTCAGTTCTACTCCAATCCAGCATTTCACCTACAGACTACAGTGGCAGCAGGCCCACTGTGACAACACGTGCATGCCACATTTTCGAGTTATAATGTTAAACGCTACACTGCCCTCTGCCGCCCAGTCGACGCTACATACATATTCTCAATATAAATGGAACTCCTTGCTGCAGGGAAACGAGAGAATTAAAATGAGACCGTTTTGCATGTGCATGGTGTGTGCATTTCCCCTCCTCGTGCTCTGCATTATTAATTCAGGTGCCCGGCCTGTAATGGGATGCCGCGCGCACCCGGCTACTCCTTTGTTGTTCTCTGGTGGGTGCGCGGGGATACGAGGCAGGGAACGAAGGAGGTGCCTCCTGGTACGCTGCAGTTCTGGCTCCAGGACCAGTGAATTGCGCCCGTTTGCAAGCAGCACCTTTTAATTCACTTCTTGGTACTCAGGAATTGACCACTAGAGGTGAGAAAGGCAGGACTTTATTTATTCATTGCATGGTAGGGCCCTGGGAGGCCTCGTGATAGAATAAGCGAGAAGGGCATTCTTTTGCTCCCCTTTATTTGTTGAGGCGAGGTGCGCGTGTGGAATGAAGCGAAGGGCATGTGTCCTGCAGATTGGGGATAAGTGAAGCCCATTTGCACTCAGCACTTGTGGCTGCTCAGAAACTGCCTCAAGATGGCAGTGACGACAGAACATCCTGCACGAAATTCCCGCCGGGCCATGCACAACAGACTTTACCAGGGCCAAGGGCCGGCCCCGTTGCTGCCTGTCAGAAGCTGAGCACGGCAACCTCTCGTCTGTTAATTTGCACAGCATCCAGTGCCTTAAATGGGAAAAAAATTATTACAAGTACTCTCCAAACTTTTGGGGGCGTGGCTAGGGGCGGTGTTTGAGGTGATGCTTAGGGGCGGTGTAGCTGATCACATTTAATGGGATTGAGACATTTCATATTTTTCTATTATGCACAATAGCAGACAATGTGGGCTCTTTAAAAAGAAAGCTTTAAATTAAACAGCATGATGTACTCTATTTAACATAAAAGCCTTATTTAGCCTGGAATTAAGCTTGTTGGCGTGCTGTCAGTTACTCAGAAAATTAGTTCTAACTTGTGACACGAACAGAACGTTGGACACCACTTCATAGCTATATAGAGTAGGGTTATACATATCAAACATATCAAATAACAAAATTCGTCTCTGTAAAAATAGACCTGAATTGAGACCAAATCTTTTAAGAGAGAGGAGTTGGCCTAACGGCTAGGGCGGTGGACCTCAATCTGGGAAACCGGGTTCGAGTCTCGGCAAGGGCACCAACATCCTGTGATTCTGTGCAAATCACTTGGTCTCCCCTGGCAAGGACACCAATAGCCTGTTAAAAAAAAGAAACCCTTACCAGTCCAAAGCTGCCAGTTTGACGATTTCGCTCCCTGTGGCCAAACGTCCCGTGTTCAGAAGCTTAGTGCCAATATCGGCAACTGTAGTCACATAACACACATGATACATTAATAAACCACACAACACTTTTATAAGTGGAGAAATATTGCTGCAGGTTTATTAGTATAACCACTATGCAAACATGGTGGGTTCTCTTACGGGCGATCCCAGGGCAGGCCAACCCCTATGCCGCCTGCCCGTCTGATAAGCCTAAATTACACCGTGGCAGTCGCCAATTGGTGCATACCAAATCTTGGGAGGGGCCACCCCTCCCATCCGTGGACCACCAGTCCACTTGCTTACTCACGCCCCCCCCGAAAGAGGTGGGCGGAGCTGATTCTGGCAGGCCCCAGTTGCTCAGACCCACAACCGCCCGTAGGACTAACGGGGCGCCGTAGTTCT
The DNA here is from genome assembly GCF_964204655.1 of Triturus cristatus. NCBI lineage: Eukaryota > Metazoa > Chordata > Amphibia > Caudata > Salamandridae > Triturus > Triturus cristatus. The sequence goes on along the minus strand of NC_140584.1, from coordinate 319,297,669 downwards.
TCCAGGGGACAACGCTAAGACATCCCTGGGTATCCTGGCTTAGCACCACGCTGTGCTGCTGCATGAAGTACCCCTTGGTATCTGCAGACTCTGGATCGCCCTGTAACTCTTCCACAGCTCTGGGGGTGGCCACCGTCACAACCAGGGCCCCTCACCAAGATAGGCCTCTTTGCTTACACTGCTAATACCGGACTTCTCCCAGGTCCAGCCAAAACAAGTCTGAGCCCATACAGGACCGGAGGCCAGCTGCCCCTTCTGGACAGGTGCCCCCATCCTTTCTAAACTCCCCGTGGATTTTTGACTGACATGACCTGAAACCTAAAAGTAGGCGCAGGTCCAATGTTACCTTTGACTGGCTGAAGAACAGTACATTTGACAGCCACTCCTGCCATGAAGCCAATGCGGGGGGCGGAAAGAGTCGACAAGCCCGCTCTACATCCTCCTACACTCAGTCATCTGAGTCTAGCACTAGTCGGAGTATGTCCCTCGCCTTCCGTCAGTCACCACTCACTGTGAGGCCTTGCCCTCCCAAACTTCCGCTAGTATACCAGGGAGCAGACAGTACCGAGTGACCCAGACGGGAACCAACGTATAAAATACCTCTCTATTTTGAATACCGGGAATGCCAATTGTTCTCCTGATACTTTGTCGCCCAAATTTGTTTCCCAGGAGTTTCCCCCAACCTAATGGACCAAATCGCCCCCGCTGGAAGGCCACTTCCACAACCTGCATAGCTGCCCGCCAGTGCTGGAGGGCGGGGGAAATCACCCGTTACCGTTCCTCAAATCAATGGTACCTGTTTCCTTGAACTCAAGGCCGGCGTATTAAGTGAACCTACCAGGATCTGCAACTTGCGTTTCCCACCAAACCTATGTACCATGTCGCCCTGGTTGGAAGGCAACTTCCTCAACCTGCAGCTGCCAGCCCAGACTGGAGGGCGAAAAATTCACACATTAACGTCACTCAAATCAAGGTGCCTGTTTCCACGAACTCGAGGACGGGATACTAAGTGAACCAACCAGGATCTGCGCCTGAACCAGAGGTCGGACCCAAGCCCCTCTAAATTCGGACGCTCAATCTGCCTGTTAACATGAATCCCAGGGCAGACCACCGGCATCTAAACCCTGCATGGCCCGGCCTGAGCTAAAACACCTCTGAAAGGCATGACAACGTGCTAACCACCAACATAGCATTCAGAATGTTCACAGACGTCTACCAAGGGAATTGCGTGTGATGAAGCAACTGGCACCATGCCATCAAAATGTCAACTTAACCTTCTGTGACTGCAAGAGAGCTCATATTAATGTCCGTGTTATTGCTCACTCCCATATATGTCAGCCCTAACCAGGCAACCCGCACCGTCTTGGCACTGGCACCCTCCCGCCCCGGCAGGCAGAGGGTGCCTGGTCGTATGTAGCCCCAACCATACTTATGTCACTGACGGTATGCCAGGGTACGGAGACACTCAGCTGGCTCCACTGCTAAGTGCCATTGTACCAACACAGGTAATCTTTGCCTGTGCCGTGTCTGGCTGCAAAGTTCGCGACATTGCCAGGCCCAGTCCCGGACTCAAAAGAAGCATCACAGCTGCTGGAGCTATTGATGGTACACTTGGCCTGCAGACACAGAAAGAGATGCCCTAACTACTGCTGTGTACGAACCCACAGCCATTGGCTCTCCATGGTGCAATACCTTCCTGCTAATAATGGTTTCCTTGAAGAATGTGGCCAACCATGTTCTGCCATAGCGGGACTGCGAGCTCTAATCAGTTTCTAGAAGGACCCTAGTTCACCCCCCCAAAATTACCACTTATCGCCGTGTTGCCTGCACAGGGGCAACTTGGCAAAGTATCCAATGCAACCAAGCAGGCTAACCTTACCCATAACAGTGACCCCAGCTAGCCCTGAAGCGAGACAAACCATGCAAGGGCAACTCAGCCGCCTCCCTCCGACTTTCCTGCTGTTTATAAGCTCAACAGATTGACGGCTGATAGCTCCATTCCTCCTGAGACCCCTGCTTGCCATCTTCGCCAGGGGTGGGGCGGGCCTTGAGGACTACTTAGCATGCACCATTTTACCAGTGCCTAGACCCGAGTCTCCCTGCCCAGAACTTACCATAGAAACCACAACACCCAAAGTTATTGCTCACCGACCTAAGTGCAGGAAGACACCGGCCGGTCCATAGACCCGCGGACCTCTAACCCCAAATAAGGTGACCTGCCACAAAAAACAAGATTTCCCATATTGTCAACCCGAATTCAGAGAGCAGTACTGCTGGGAGCCCAGGCCCCCGACTTCGCAGCCCCTCGGCGAAAGGACATGCCGCGCTCATGCCCAAACCAAACGACATGCTACCCACCACACTTGGCACAGTCCCCTTGCCAGGTTGCTACGACCTTATTACGCACCTCCTGCAGGAGCCTGGGAATTGGTGCATGTGCTCTGCATGGTATAAATTAGTAAAAGATGCACGTTTGAACTGGTATCGGATGGCGTTGATAAAGCCTGCAAAAACTCCACTCAGAGCAACCCGCTAGCCAAATGGCTTCCATTGAAACGGCGGTGGCAACAGACCTCAAAGCACTGGAGGCGGTAGAATGGAGTACAGCTCTGATCTAACCGCTGCCCCTTGCCTCAGATATCAACCGTACCCTTTTGGCTGAAGGCTGCTCCGTGCTTCTGATGCATCGGCCCCCCAGCCCGCTAACCCTAATAAAATCGGCTCATGACCGGGACTTAATCATGCGATGAAAGCACAAGACCCACTAGTACGACGTTAACTCTAGAACCAGGCTCCACCACAAGAGGCCTGCACAAGCCATGTGGCCTAACACGTTTACCTTGTGATGCGGTTGCAAATGGACTGCGAACAACTCCTAGGCATTCTCTACCACTGTAACAAGCGGAGTTCTGGTTGGCTAAGGTCTGCCCTGAGCCTGGCCGAAGCCCCCACAAGTCAGGAAAAGAAAGTACACCTTATATATAACTCCTAATCACCCCTTAGGTCGCTAGCCATAGTATTCCAGAGACAGTGTATATACTATTCAAACCGCACACCCATAATCGCCAACTAGGCACCCCACAGCGGTGACTACATACACCTCTCACCTAGTTACCAAACAGTCACAGACCGCCACCACTATGCCAGCTGGCACCAGTCCTCAACCTGTCTTGAGCCTTGATGCCGCGGTGCGCCTCTTGCAGTCATGTAGGGGACAAGAAAATCAAGCACACAACCATTGTTCCTGCAATATGTATAACATAATGCCCCGATCGTGAAGTCAGCTACCGCTCAAGAGAAAACAATGACTGGTACGCCTCCCTCGTCACCCCTGTTACGCGTTCAACACAGCGACGTGATGCCCCCGGGACCTGGTTAACGGCGTGATCGTCCCAATAATCACGCTGCATCGCCTGTCGAGTTCCAACACCGCCCCTGGCATTCCAGTGCTGACGTACCCTCTTCTAACATTTTATTTACTTGCCAGGCTTCCCTTTCATCAATCCTACTGATGTCATCAAAACTAGAAACACCTCACGATCCATGGATGTAATTTAAATGACGCTAGCATGCAGGTAACCCAATAACATTCCAAAATTCCATCTGCACGCTCATCCCTGCTCTATAATTCTACTCTTCATTGGAATATACTTACACAGCCAAGCTCTTAAGAAGGGAAGGGAACAACCGACACAACCTTTCCTTATAACACTAATGTATCCCACCTATCAACTGCACACCACCTACAAATTGTGCTTTAATGAAAGCGCTGTAACGCAGAGACTCGTGTAGCAACAGTACCCAAGGTAGAAATATACCCGGAAATAAGAAAACGTTGATGCAATAAGGCTCAAAACCATATCCAGGGTTCAGATCCCAAACCTAACCTCCCTTGCCATGTCTGACACATTCGCAGACATTCCCAACAGACCGCTGCTCGGTGGACAAATCCACAGCTGTCTGACCAGTAGGCGAAGATTAGGCCCTATGGGCTGACCGCACGCACGCGGCTGAGACCCAAATCACCAGACTCGCTGCATGATGTCCTGACGTTTTTCAACATACCCATAGATGATCTGGTTCGAATATGGATGGCACCAGAGTGGGGTCAAACACATTGAACAATACTGCCAAAGGTTAATTTTGCTATGTGTGACGTTTTCGCACAGTGTAAAGAGTGACAGTTACCCAAGTGTGAGTGACACTTATCGCCAGCATAATAAAGCCAATGAGCATAAATGTAGAAAGATGCACCAGTTCGAGCAACAAACCCAAAAAGATCATACCCCTGATGCGAAGCACCAGAACGGAAGTGCCCTTATTAATGCCGTGTTGCAGTTAGGAAAAAAGACAGACGCGCCGAGCGGACCCCGCCCACACATAGATGGGCTGAAAAGGCGCCGCGTTCTATTAAGCTATCAACCGCGACGCCATAACCTTAGCTTGGGTTGCCACAGAGCGCTGTGTCCTAATCCCCAAAAAGAAACCTCCCGTGCGAGGCGCCCCTATACTGTGACGAGCACATCCGTTGATGGATGAAAGAGAGCCTGGAACCTAACTACTGGAATATGGGGCACCAATTAGGTGCTGTCAATCAAATCTGCCTCCCAGACATCATAACCCTTTGCTTATGTTCAAACCTTCCCCCTGGCGCCACCATATTACGCCTAAAAGACATCATGGGAGAGGTGGCCTAACCTACGGAGCATCAAGCTGTCCGTGACCACTCCTGCCTGGCCACCTACCCCACAGTATGGTGGAGGTTCCACAAGGCGGGGTGGCCTCCCCTGCTGCCCAATGTGACCACTCCTGGGGCTCCCTAGGGATGTGGAGGCGAGCCACGCAATATCATAGTTCATCATGGCCAAAACCGAGGCCAATACCAGCAGCGCAATGAAAGGGGTATATTGGACACTGCCCAAAGGGACCGGATATAAGTGATTCGTCCGGAGCAGAGGACGGAGTTGGTGCACTAGCATGCGCACCCCCTTACACCGCACGAGGCACAGGATATAAGTGATTTGTCCAGGAGCACGTTGCACAGGGCACAGGAGATGCGTGATTAGAGCAGAAGCACAGGACGGTATTAGCGTGCCGGACGCGCACCGCATTACACTGCCCAAAGGCACAGGATTCATTTGTCCAGAGCCCTCAGGCCCGGGAGAGGAACGACTTGCCC